>NC_053036.3:506063078-507313078 GCF_002575655.3 Aegilops tauschii subsp. strangulata | reverse complement strand
AAAGTTTCTGAACGAACTCCTTAAGAAAAGTTCTCCCAAAGTTCCCTATGAAAGAATTATTTGAAGAATCTGGTCGTCACAAACGTTTTGGCTACTTGTGGGGCCAAAACGAACTCTGTATGAGTTAGATATCCATGTTTCAGTTAACACTGCACAGAACTGATTCCGAACGACAGTTACAGACTAGTTCTTGTGTAGTTGCATTCGATTTTTTCCATTCTACTTCACTAAACTTCTCCATATGAGATCCAATTACTTGTAGGGAAATGCAAGAGACCTCGGTTATGATGATGCACTAGGTCCATAGGTGGGACTTTGTGTATGTTCTCGAATTGCCTTTGTCGAGTGCTCTTTAAGAAAGTTTCTATACAAGTTTCTGAACGAACTCCTTAAGAAAAGTTCTCCAAAAGTTCCCTATGAAAGAATTTTTGAAGCATCTGGTCGTCTCAAACGTTTTGGCTACTTGTGGAGCCAAAATGGACTCCGTATGAGTCAGATATCAATGTTTCAGTTAACACTTCGCAAAACTGAATCCGAACGGCAGTTACAGACTAGTTCTTGTGTAGTTTCATTCAATTTTTACCATTCTACTTCACTAAACATCTCCATATGAGATCCAATTGCTTGTAGGGAAATTCAAGAGACCTCAGTTATGATGATGCACTAGGTCCATAGCTGGGACTTTGTGTATGTTCTCGAATTGCCTTTCTCGAGTGCTTATTAAGAAAGTTTCTATACATGTTTCTGAATGAACTCGTTAAGAAAACTTCTCCAAAAGTTCCCTATGAAAGAATCTTTTGAAGCATCTGGTCATCACAAACATTTTGACTACTTGTGGAGCCAAAACGGACTCCGTATGAGTCAGATATCCATGTTTCAATTAACACTATGCAAAACTGATTCCGAACGACAGTTACAGACTAGTTCTTGTGTAGTTGCATTCGATTTTTTCCATCTACTTCACTAAACATCTCCATATGAGATCCAATTACTTGTAGGGAAATGCAAGAAACCTCGGTAATGATGATGCACTAGGTCCATAGCTGGGACTTTGTGTATGTTCTCGAAATGCGTTTGTCGAGAGCTCATTAAGAAAGTTTCTATACAAGTTTCCGAATGAACTCCCTAATAAAAGTTCTCCAAAAGTTCCATATGAAAGAATCCTTTGAAGCATCTGGTCGTCACAAACGTTTTGACTACTTGTGGAGCCAAAACGGAATCCGTATGAGTCAGATATCCATGTTTCAGTTAACACTGCGCAAAACTGATTCCGTACGACAGTTACAGACTAGTTCTTGTGTAGTTGCATTCGATTTTTTCCATTCTACTTCACTAAACATCTCCATATGAGATCCAATTACTTGTAGGGAAATGCAAGAGACCTCGGTTATGATGATGCACTAGGTCCATAGATGGGACTTTGTGTATGTTCCCGGAGTGCGTTTGTTGAGTGCCCATTAAGAAACTTTTTATACAAGTTTCTAAACGAACTCCTTAAGAAAAGTTCTCCAAAAGTTCCATATGAAAGAATCCTTCGAAGCATCTGGTCGTCACAAACGTTTTGACTACTTGTGGAGCCAAAACTCTGTATAAGTCAGATATCCATGTTTAGTTAACACTGCGCAAAACTGATTCCGAACGACGGTTACAGACTTGTTCATGTGTAGTTGCATTCATTTTTTTCCATTCTACTTCACTAAACATCTCCATATGAGATCCAATTACTTGTTGGGAAATGCAAGAGACCTCGGTTATGATGATGCACTAGGTCAATAGCTGGGACTTTGTGTATGTTCTCGAAATGCGTTTGGCGAGTGCTCATTAAGAAAGTTTTATACATGTTTCTGAACGAACTCCTTAAGAAAAGTTCTCCAAAAGTTCCCTATGAAAGAATCCTTTGAAGCATCTGGTCATCACAAATGTTTTGGCTACTTGTGGAGCCAAAACAGACTCCGTATGTGTCAGATATCAATGTTTCAGTTAACACTGCGCAAAACTGAATCCGAACGGCAGTTACAGACTAGTTCTTGTGTAGTTGCATTCAATTTTTTCCATTGTACTTCACTAAACATCTCCATGTGAGATCCAATTACTTGTAGGGAAATGCAAGAGACCTCAGTTATGATGATGCACTAGGTCCATAGCTGGGACTTTGTGTATGTTGTCGAATTGCCTTTGTCGAGTGCTCATTAAGAAAGTTTCTATACAAGTTTCTGAACGAACTCCTGAAGAAAAGTTTTCCAAAAGTTCCCTATGAAAGAATCCCTTGAAGCATCTGGTCGTCACAAACGTTTTGACTACTTGTGGAGCCAAAACGGACTCCGTATGAGTCAGATATCCATGTTTCAGTTAACACTGCGCAAAACTGATTCCGTACGACAGTTACAGACTAGCTCTTGTGTAGTTGCATTCGATTTTTTCCATTCTACTTCATTAAACATCTCGATATGAGATCCAATTACTTGTAGGGAAATGCAAGAGACCTCGGTTATGATGATGCACTAGGTCCATAGCTGGGACTTTGTGTATGTTCTCGAATTGCCTTTGTCGAGTGCTCATTAAGGATGTTTCTATACAAGTTTCAAACGAACTCCTTAAGAAAAGTTCTCCAAAAGTTCCCTATGAAAGAATCCTTTGAGGCATCTGGTCGTCACAAACGTTTGGGCTACTTGTGGTGCCAAAACGGACTCCGTATGAGTCAGATATCCATGTTTCAGTTAACACTTCGCAAAACTGATTCCCAACGACAGTTACAGACTAGTTCTTGTGTAGTTGCATTCGATTTTTTCCATTCTACTTCACTAAACATCTCCATATGAGATCCAATTACTTGTAGGGAAATGCAAGAGACCTCGGTTATGATGATGCACTAGGTCCATAGCGGGGACTTTGAGTATGTTCTCGAAATGCCTTTGTCAAGTGATCATTAAGAAGTTTCTATACAAGTTTCTGAACGAACTCCTTAAGAAAAGTTCTCCAAAGGTTCCCTATTAAAGAATCCTTCGAAGCATCTGGTTGTCACAAATGTTTTGATTACTTGTGGAGCCAAAACGGACTCTGTATGACTCAGATATCCATGTTTCAGTTAACACTGCACAAAACTGATTCCGAACGACAGTTAGAGATTAGTTCATGTGTAGTTCATTTGATTTTTTCCATTCTACTTCACTAAACATCTCCATATGAGATCCAATTACTTCTGGGGAAATTCAAGAGACCTCGGTTATGATGATGCACTAGGTCAATAGCTGGGACTTTGTGTATGTTCTCGAAATGCGTTTGTCGAGTGCTCATTAAGAAAGTTTCTATACAAGTTTCTGAATGAACTCCTGAAGAAAAGTTCTCCAAAAGTTCCCTATGAAAGAATCCTTTGAAGCATCTGGTCGTCACAAACGTTTTGGCTACTTGTGGTGCCAAAACGGACTCCGTATGAGTCAGATATCAATGTTTCAGTTAATACTGCGCAAAACTGAATCCGAACGGCAGTTACAGACTAGCTCTTGTGTAGTTGCATTCGATTTTTTCCATTCTACTTCACTAAACATCTCCATATGAGATCCAATTACTTGTAGGGAAATGCAAGAGACCTCAGTTATGATGATGCACTTGGTCCATAGCTGGGACTTTGTGTATGTTCTCGAATTGCCTTTGTCGATTGCTCATTAAGAAAGTTTCTATACAAGTTTCTGAACGAACTCCTTAAGAAAAGTTCTCCAAAAGTTCCCTATGAAAGAATCCTTTGAAGCATCTGGTCGTCACAAACGTTTTGACTACTTGTGGAGCCAAAACGGACTCCGTATGAGTCAGATATCCATGTTTCAGTTAACACTTCGCAAAACTAATTCCGAACGACAGTTACACACTAGTTCTTGTGAAGTTGCATTCGATTTTTTCTATTCTACTTCACTAAACATCTCCATATGAGATCCAATTACTTGTAGGGAAATGCAAGAGACCTCGGTTATGATGATGCACTAGGTCCATAGCTGGGACTTTGTGTATGTTCTGGGAATGCGTTTGTCGAGTACCCATTAAGAAAGTTTCTATACAAGTTTCTGAAAGAACTTTTTAAGAAAAGTTCTCCAAAAGTTCCATATGAAAGAATCCTTCGAAGCATCTGGTCATCACAAATGTTTTGACTACTTGTGGAGCCAAAACGGACTCCGTATGAGTCAGATATCCATGTTTCAGTTAACACTGCGCAAAACTGATTCCGAACGACAGTTACAGACTAGTTCTTGTGTAGTTGCATTCGATTTTTTCTATTGTACTTCACTAAACATCTCCATATGAGATCCAATTACTTGTAGGGAAATGCAAGAGACCTCGGTTATGATGATGCACCAGGTCCATAGCTGGAACTTTGTGTATGTTCTCGAATTCCCTTTGTCGAGTGCTCATTAAGATTGTTTCTATTCAAGTTTTTGAACAAACTCCTTAAGAAAAGTTCTCCAAAAGTTCCCTATGAAGAAATATTTTGAAGCATCTGGTCGTCACAAACGGTTTGACTACCTGTGGAGCCAAAACAGACTCCGTATGAGTCAGATATCCATGTTTCAGTTAACACTTCGCAAAACTAATTCCGAACGACAGTTACACACTAGTTCTTGTGTAGTTGCATTCGATTTTTTCTATTCTACTTCACTAAACATCTCCATATGAGATCCAACTACTTGTAGGGAAATGCAAGAGACCTCGGTTATGATGATGCACTAGGTCCATAGCTGGGACTTTGTGTATGTTCTCGGAATGCATTTGTCGAGTACCCATTAAGAAAGTTTCTATACAAGTTTCTGAACGAACTTTTTAAGAAAAGTTCTCCAAAAGTTCCATATGAAAGAATCCTTCGAAGCATCTAGTCATCACAAATGTTTTGACTACTTGTGGAGCCAAAACGGACTCCGTATGAGTCACATATAAATGTTTCAGTTAACACTGCGCAAAACTGAATCCGAACGGCAGTTACAGACTAGTTCTTGTGTAGTTGCATTCAATTTTTCCCAATTTACTTCACTAAACATCTCCATGTGAGATCCAATTACTTGTAGGGAAATGCAAGAGACCTCAGTTATGATGATGCACTAGGTCCATAGCTGGGACTTTGTGTATGTTGTCGAATTGCCTTTGTCGAGTGCTCATTAAGAAAGTTTCTATACAAGTTTCTGAACGAACCCCTGAAGAAAAGTTTTCCAAAAGTTCCCTATGAAAGAATCCTTTGAAGCATCTGGTCGTCACAAACGTTTTGGATACTTGTGGAGCCAAAACGGACTCCGTATGAGTCAGATATCCATGTTTCAGTTAACACTGCGCAAAACTGATTCCGAACAACAGTTACACACTAGTTCTTGTGTAGTTGCATTTAATTTTTTCCATTCTACTTCACTAAACATCTCCATATGAGATCCAATTACTTGTAGGGAAATGCAAGAGACCTCGGTTATGATGATGCACTAGGTCCATAGCTGGGACTTTGTGTATGTTCTCGAAATGCGTCTGTCGAGTGCTCATTAAGAAAGTTTCTATACAAGTTTCAGAACGAACTCCTTCAGAAAAGTTCTCCAATAGTTCCCTATGAAAGAATCCTTTGAATCATCTGGTCGTCACAAACGTTTTCACTACTTGTGGAGCCAAAACGGACTCCGTATGAGTCAGATATCCATGTTTCAGTTAACACTTCGCAAAACTGATTCCCAACGACAGTTACAGACTAGTTCTTGTGTAGTTGCATTCGATTTTTTCCATTCTACTTCACTAAACATCTCCATATGAGATCCAATTACTTGTAGGGAAATGCAAGAGACCTCGGTTATGATGATGCACTAGGTCCACAGCTGGGACTTCGAGTATGTTCTCGAAATGCCTTTGTCAAGTGCTCATTAAGAAGTTTCTATACAAGTTTCTGAACGAACTCCTTAAGAAAAGTTCTCCAAAGGTTCCCTATGAAAGAATCCTTCGAAGCATCTGATTGTCACAAACGTTTTGACTACTTGTGGAGCCAAAACGGACTCTGTATGACTCAGATATCCATGTTTCAGTTAACACTGCGCAAAACTGATTCCGAACGACAGTTACAGACTAGTTCATGTGTAGTTGCATTTGGTTTTTTCCATTCTACTTCACTAAACATCTCCATATGAGATCCAATTACTTCTTGGGAAATTCAAGAGACCTCAGTTATGATGATGCACTAGGTCAATAGCTGGGACTTTGTGTATGTTCTCGAAATGCGTTTGTCGAGTGCTCATTAAGAAAGTTTCTATACAAGTTTCTGAACGAACTCCTTAAGAAAAGTTCTCCAAAAGTTCCCTATGAAAGAATCCTTTGAAGCATCTGGTCGTCACAAACGTTTTGGCTACTTGTGGTGCCCAAACGGACTCCGTATGAGTCAGATATCAATGTTTCAGTTAACACTGCGCAAAACTGAATCCGAACGGCAGTTACAGACTAGCTCTTGTGTAGTTGCATTCGATTTTTTCCATTCTACTTCACTAAACATCTCCATATGAGATCCCATTACTTGTAGGGAAATGCAAGAGACCTCAGTTATGATGATGCACTAGGTCCATAGCTGGGACTTTGTGTATGTTCTCGAATTGCCTTTGTCGAGTGCTCATTAAGAAAGTTTCTATACAAGATTCTGAACGAACTCCTTAAGAAAAGTTCTCCGAAAGTTCCCTATGAAGAAATCTTTTGAAGCATCTGGTCATGACAAACGGTTTGACTACTTGTGGAGCCAAAACAAACTCCGTATGAGTCAGATATCCATGTTTCAGTTAACACTTCGCAAAACTAATTCCGAACGACAGTTACACACTAGTTCTTGTGAAGTTGCATTCGATTTTTTCTATTCTACTTCACTAAACATCTCCATATGAGATCCAATTACTTGTAGGGAAATGTAAGAGACCTCGGTTATGATGATGCAAAGGTCCATAGCTGGGACTTTGTGTATGTTCTCGGAATGCGTTTGTCGAGTACCCATTAAGAAAGTTTCTATACAAGTTTCTGAACAAACTTTTTAAGAAAAGTTCTCCGAAAGTTCCATATGAAAGAATCCTTCGAAGCATCTGGTCATCACAAATGTTTTGACTACTTGTGGAGCCAAAACGGACTCCGTATGAGTCAGATATCCATGTTTCAGTTAACACTGCGCAAAACTGATTCCGAACGACAGTTACAGACTAGTTCTTGTGTAGTTGCATTCGATTTTTTCTAATCTACATCACTAAACATCTACATATGAGATCCAATTACTTGTAGGGAAATGCAAGAGACCTCGGTTATGACGATGCACCAGGTCCATAGCTGGGACTTTGTGTATGTTCTCGAATTCCCTTTGTCGAGTGCTCATTAAGATTGTTTCTATTCAAGTTTTTGAACGAACTCCTTAAGAAAAGTTCTTCAAAAGTTCCCTATGAAAGAATCCTTTGAAGCATATGGTCGTCACAAACGTTTTGACTACTTGTGGAGCCAAAACGGACTCCGTATGAGTCAGATATCCGTGTTTCAGTAAACACTGCGCAAAACTGATTCCGAACGACAGTTACAAACTCGTTCTTGTGTAGTTGCATTCAGTTTTTTCCATTCTACTTCACTAAACATCTCCATATGAGATCCAATTACATGTAGGGAAATGCAAGAGACCTCGGTTATGATGATGCACTAGGCCCATAGCTGGGACTTTGTGTATGTTCTCGAATTCCTTTGTCGAGTGCTCATTAAGAAAGTTTCTATACAAGTTTCAGAACGAACTCCTTAAGAAAAGTTCTCCAAAAGTTCCCTATCAAAGAATCCTTTGAAGCATCCAGTCGTCACAAACGTTTTGACTACTTGTGGAGCCAAAACGGACTCCGTATGAGTCAGATATCCATGTTTCAGTTAACACTGGGCAAAACTGATTCCGAACGACAGTTACATACTAGTTCTTGTGTAGTTGCATTCGATTTTTTCCATTCTACTTCACTGAACATCTCCATATGAGTTCCAATTACTTGTAGGGAAACGCAAGAGACCTCGGTTATGATGATGCACTAGGTCCATAGCTGGGACTTTGAGTATTTTCTCGAAATGCGTTTGTCGAGTGCTCATTAAGAAGTTTCTATACAAGTTTCTGAACGAACTCCTTAAGCAAAGTTCTCCAAAAGTTCCCTATGAAAGAATCCTTTGAAGCATCTGGTCGTCACAAACGTTTTGACTATTTGTGGAGCCAAAACGGACTCCGTATGATTCAGATACCCATGTTTCAGTTAACACTGCGCAAAACTGATTCCGAACGACAGTTACAGACTAGTTCTTGTGTAGTTGCATTCGATTTTTTCCATTCTACTTCACTAAACATCCCCATATGAGATCCAATTACTTGTAGGGAAATGCGAGAGACCTCGGTTATGATGATGCACTAGGTCCATAGCCGGGTCTTTGTGTATGTTCTCAAATTGCCTTTGTCGAGTGCTCATTAAGAAAGTTTCTATACAAGTTTCTGAACGAACTCCGTAAGAAAAGTTCTCCAAAAGTTCCTTATGAAAGAATCCTTTTAAGAATGTGGTCGTCACACACGTTTTGACTACTTCTGGAGCCAAAATGGACTCCGTATGAGTCAGATATCCATGTTTCAGTTAACACTGCACAAAACTGATTCCGAACGGCAGTTACAGACTAGTTCTTGTGTAGTTGCACTCGATTTTTTCCATTCTACTTCACTAAACATCTCCATATGACATCAAATTAATTGTAGGGAAATGCAAGAGACCTCGGTTGTGATGATACACTAGGTCCATAGCAGGGACTTTGTGTATGTTCTCGAAATGCGTTTGTCGAGTGCTCATTAAGAAAGTTTCTATACAAGTTTCTGAACGAACTCCTTAAGAAAAGTTCTCCAAAAGTTCCCTATGAAAGAATCCTTTGAAGCATCTGGTCGTCACAAACGTTTTGACTATTTGTGGAGCCAAAACGGACTCCGTATGATTCAGATACCCATGTTTCAGTTAACACTGCGCAAAAGTGATTCCGAACGATAGTTACAGACTAGTTCTTGTGTAGTTGCATTCGATTTTTTCCATTCTACTTCACTAAACATCCCCATATGAGATCCAATTACTTGTAGGTAAATGCGAGAGCCTCGGTTATGATGATGCACTAGGTCCATAGCCGGGACTTTGTGTATGTTCTCGAATTGCCTTTGTCGAGTGCTCATTAAGAAAGTTTCTATACAAGTTTCTGAACGAACTCCTCAAGAAAAGTTCTCCAAAAGTTCCTTATGAAAGAATCCTTTGAAGAATCTGGTCGTCACACACGTTTTGACTACTTGTGGAGCCAAAAGGGACTCCGTATGAGTCAGATATCCATGTCTCAGTTAACACTGCGCAAAACTGATTCCGTACGACAGTTACGGACTAGCTTTTGTGTAATTGCATTCGATTTTTTCCATTCTACTTCACCAAACATCTCGATATGAGATCCAATTAGTTGTAGGGAAATTCAAGACACCTCGGTTATGATGATGCACTAGGTCCATAGCTTGGACTTTGTGTATGTTCTCGAAATGCGTCTGTCGAGTGCTCATTAAGAAAGTTTCTATACAAGTTTCAGAACGAACTCCTTAAGAAAAGTTCTTCAAAAGTTCCTTATGAAAGAATCCTTTGAATCATCTGGTCGTCACAAACGTTTTGACTACTTGTGGAGCCAAAACGGACTCCGTATGAGTCAGATATCCATGTTTCTGTTAACACTTCGCAAAACTGATTCCCAACGACAGTTACAGACTAGTTCTTGTGTAGTTGCATACGATTTTTTCCATTCTACTTCACTAAACATCTCCATATGAGATCCAATTACTTGTAGGGAAATTCAAGAGACCTCAGTTATGACGATGCACTAGGTCCATAGCTGGGACTTTGAGTATGTTCTCGAAATGCCTTTGTCGAGTGCTCATTAAGAAGTTTCTATACAAGTTTCTGAACGAACTCCTTAAGAAAAGGTCTCCAAAGGTTCCCTATGAAAGAATCTTTTGAAGCATCTGGTCGTCACAAATGTTTTGACTACTTGTGGAGCCAAAACGGACTCCGTATGAGTCAGATATCCATGTTTCAGTTAACACTGCGCAAAACTGATTCCAAACGGCAGTTACAGACTAGTTCTTGTGTAGTTGCACTCGATTTTTTCCATTCTACTTCACTAAACATCTCCATATGAGATCCAAGTGCTTGTAGGGAAATTCAAGAGACCTCGGTTGTGATGATGCACTAGGTCCATAGCTGGGACTTTGTGTATGGTATCGAAATGCGTTTGTCGAGTGCTCATTAAGAAAGTTTCTATACAAGTTTCTGAACGAACTCCTTAAGAAAAGTTCTCCAAAAGTTCCCAATGAAAGAATACTTTGAAGCATCTGGTCATCACAAACGTTTTGGCTACTTGTGGAGCCAAAACGGACTCCGTATGAGTCAGATATCCATGTTTCAGTTAACACTACGCAAAACTGAATCCGAACGGTAGTTACAGACTAGTTCTTGTGTAGTTGCATTCAACTTTTTCCATTATACTTCACTAACCATCTCCATATGGGATCCAATTACTTGTAGGGAAATGCAAGAGACCTCGGTTATGACGATGCACTAGGTCCATAGATGGGACTTTGTGTATGTTCTCGGAATGCGTTTGTCGAGTGCCCATTAAGAAAGTTTCTATACAAGTTTCTGAATGAACTCCTTAAGAAAAGTTCTCCAAAAGTTCCATATGAAAGAATCCTTCGAAGCATCTGGTTGTCACAAACGTTTTGACTACTTGTGGAGCCAAAACAGACTCTGTATGACTCAGATATCCATGTTTCAGTTAACACTGCGCAAAACTGATTCCGAACGACAGTTACAGACTAGTTCATGTGTAGTTGCATTTGATTTTTTCCATTCTACTTCACTAAACATCTCCATATGAGATCCAATTACTTCTTGGGAAATGAAAGAGACCTCGGTTATGATGATGCACTAGGTCAATAGCTGGGACTTTGTGTATGTTCTCGAAATGCGTTTGTCGCGTGCTCATTAAGAAAGTTTCTATACAAGTTTCTGAACGAACTCCTTAAGAAAAGTTCTCCAAAAGTTCCCTATGAAAGAATCCTTTGAAGCATCTGGTCATCACAAACGTTTTGGCTACTTGTGGTGCCAAAACGGACTCCGTATGAGTCAGATATCAATGTTTCAGTTAACACTGCGCAAAACTGAATCCGAACGGCAGTTACAGACTAGCTCTTGTGTAGTTGCATTCGATTTTTTACATTCTACTTCACTAAACATCTCCATATGAGATCCAATTACTTGTAGCGAAATGCAAGAGACCTTAGTTATGATGATGCACTAGGTCCATAGCTGGGACTTTGTGTATGTTCTCGAATTGCCTTTGTCGAGTGCTCATTAAGAAAGTTTCTATACAAGTTTCCGAACGAACTCCTTAAGAAAAGTTCTCCAAAAGTTCCCTATGAAAGAATCCTTTGAAGCATCTGGTCGTCACAAACGTTTTGACTACTTGTGGAGCTAAAACGGACTCCGTATGAGTCAGATATCCATGTTTCAGTTAACACTGCGCAAAACTGATTCCGAACGACAGTTACAGACTAGTTCTTGTGTAGTTGCATTCGATTTTTTCCATTCTACTTCACTAAACATCTCCATATGAGATCCAATTACTTGTAGGGAAATTCAAGAGACCTCGTTTATGATGATGCACTAGGTCCATAGCTGGGACTTTGAGTATGTTCTCGAAATGCGTTTGTCGAGTGCTCATTAAGAAATTTTCTATACAAGTTTATGAACGAACTCCTCAATAAAAGTTCTCCAAAAGTTCCATAGGAAAGAATCCTTTGAAGCATGTGGTCGTCACAAACGTTTTGACTACTTGTGGACCCAAAACGGACTCCGTATGAGTCAGATATCCATATTTCAGTTAACACTGCGCAAAACTGATTCCATACGATAGTTACAGACTAGTTCTTGTGTAGTTGCATTCGATTTTTTCCATTCTACTTCACTAAACATCTCCATATGAGATCCAATTACTTGTAGGGATATGCAAGAGACCTCGGTTATGATGATGATCTAGGTCCATAATGGGACTTTGTGTATGTTCTCGAATTGCCTTTGTCGAGTGCTCATTAAGAAAGTTTCTATACAAGTTTCTGAATGAACTCCTTAAGAAAAGTTCTCCAAAAGTTCCCTATGAATAAATCTTTTGAAGCATCTGGTCGTGACTAATGTTTTGACTACTTGTGGAGCCAAAACAGACTCCGTATGAGTCAGATATCCATGTTTCAGTTAACACTTCGCAAAACTGATTCCGAACGACAGTTACACACTAGTTCTTGTGTAGTTGCATTCGATTTTTTCTATTCTACTTCACTAAACATCTCCATATGAGATCCAATTACTTGTAGGGAAATGCAAGAGACCTCGGTTATGATGATGCACTAGGTCCATAGCTGGGACTTTGTGTATGTTCTCGGAATGCGTTTGTCGAGTACCCATTAAGAAAGTTTCTATACAAGTTTCTAAACGAACTTTTTAAGAAAAGTTCTCCAAAAGTTCCATATGAAAGAATCCTTCGAAGCATCTGGTCATCACAAATGTTTTGACTACTTGTGGAGCCAAAACGGACTCCGTATGAGTCAGATATCCATGTTTCAGTTAACACTGCGCAAAACTGATTCCGAACGACAGTTACAGACTAGTTCTTGTGTAGTTGCATTCGATTTTTTCTATTCTACTTCACTAAACATCTCCATATGAGATCCAATTACTTGTAGGGAAATGCAAGAGACCTCGGTTATGATGATGCACCAGGTCCATAGCTGGGACTTTGTGTATGTTCTCGAATTCCCTTTGTCGAGTGCTCATTAAGAAAGTTTCTATTCAAGTTTTTGAACGAACTCCTTAAGAAAAGTTCTCCAAAAGTTCCCTATGAAAGAATCCTTTGAAGCATCTGGTCGTTACAAACGTTTTGACTATTTGTGGAACCAAAACGGACTCCGTATGAGTCAGATATCCATGTTTCAGTTAACACTGCGCAAAACTGATTCCAAACGACAGTTACAAACTAGTTCTTCTGTAGTTGCATTATATTTTTCCCATTCTACTTCACTAAACATCTCCATATGAGATCCAATTACATGTAGGGAAATGCAAGAGACCTCGGTTATGATGATGCACTAGGCCCATAGCTGGGACTTTGTGTATGTTCTTGAATTGCCTTTGTCGAGTGCTCATTAAGAAAGTTTCTATACAAGTTTCAGAACGAACTCCTTAAGAAAAGTTCTCCAAAAGTTCCCTATGAAAGAATCCTTTGAAGCATCCGGTCGTCACAAACGTTTTGACTACTTGTAGAGCCAAAACGGACTCCGTATGAGTCAGATATCCATGTTTCAGTTAACACTGGGCAAAACTGATTCCGAACGACAGTTACAGACTAGTTCTTGTGTAGTTGCATTCAATTTTTTCCATTCTCCTTCACTGAACCTCTCCATATGAGTTCCAATTACTTGTAGGGAAATGCAAGAGACCTCGGTTATGATGGTGCACTAGGTCCATAGCTGCGACTTTGAGTATGTTCTCGAAATGCGTTTGTCGAGTGCTCATTAAGAAGTTTCTATACAAGTTTCTGAACGAACTCCTTAAGAAAAGATCTCCAAAAGTTCCCTATGAAAGAATCCTTTGAAGCATCTGGTCGTCACAAACATTTTGACTATTTGTGGAGCCAAAACGGACTCCGTATGATTCAGATACCCATGTTTCAGTTAACACTGCGCAAAACTGATTCCGAACGATAGTTACAGACTAGTTCTTGTGTAGTTGCATTCGATTTTTTCCATTCTACTTCACTAAACATCCCCATATGAGATCCAATTACTTGTAGAGAAATGCGAGAGACCTCGGTTATGATGATGCACTAGGTCCATAGCCGGGTCTTTGTGTATGTTCTCGAATTGCCTTTGTCGAGTGCTCATTAAGAAAGTTTCTATACAAGTTTCTGAACGAACTCCTTAAGAAAAGTTCTCCAAAAGTTCCTTATGAAAGAATCCTTTGAAGAATCTGGTCGTCACACACGTTTTGACTACTTGTGGAGCCAAAACGGACTCCGTATGAGTCAGATATCCATGTTTCAGTTAACACTGCGCAAAACTGATTCCGAACGGCAGTTACACACTAGTTCTTGTGTAGTTGCACTCGATTTTTTCCATTCTACTTCACTAAACATCTCCATATGAGATCCAATTACTTGTAGGGAAATTCAAGAGACCTCAGTTGTGATGATACACTTGGTCCATAGCTGGGACTTTGTGTATGTTCTCGAAATGCGTTTGTCGAGTGCTCATTAAGAAAGTTTCTATACAAGTTTCTGAACGAACTCCTTAAGAAAAGTTCTCCAAAAGTTCCCTAAGAAAGAATCCTTTGAAGCATCTGGTCGTCACAAACGTTTTGACTATTTGTGGAGCCAAAACGGACTCCATATGATTCAGATACCCATGTTTCAGTTAACACTGCGCAAAAGTGATTCCGAACGATAGTTACACACTAGTTCTTGTGTAGTTGCATTCGATTTTTTCCATCCTACTTCACTAAACATCCCCATATGAGATCCAATTACTTGTAGGGAAATGCGAGAGACCTCGGTTATGATGATGCACTAGGTCCATAGCCGGGACTTTGTGTATGTTCTCGAATTGCCTTTGTCGAGTGCTCATTAAGAAATTTTCTATACAAGTTTCTGAACGAACTCCTTAAGAAAAGTTCTCCAAAAGTTCCTTATGAAAGAATCCTTTGAAGAATCTAGTCGTCACACACGTTTTGACTACTTGTGGAGCCAAAACGGACTCCGTATGAGTCAGATATCCATGTTTCAGTTAACACTGCGCAAAACTGATTCCGTACGACAGTTACAGACTAGCTCTTGTGTAGTTGCATTCGATTTTTTCCATTCTACTTCAACAAACATCTCGATATGAGATCCAATTAGTTGTAGGGAAATTCAAGAAACCTCGGTTATGATGATGCACTAGGTCCATAGCTGGGACTTTGTGTATGTTCTCGAATTGCCTTTGTCGAGTGCTCATTAAGAAAGTTTGTATACAAGTTTCTGAACGAACTCCTTAAGAAAAGTTCTCCAAAAGTTCCCTATGAAAGAATCCTTTGAGGCATCTGGTCGTTACAAACATTTTGACTACTGGTGGAGCCAAAACAGATTCCGTATGAGTCAGATATCCATGTTTCAGTTAACACTGCGCAAAACTGATTCCGAACGACTGTTACAGACTAGTTCTTGTGCAGTTGCATTCGATTTTCTCCATTCTACTTCACTAAACATCTCCATATGAGATCCAGTTATTTGTAGGGAAATGCAAGAGACCTCGGTTATGATGATGCACTAGGTCCATAGCTGGGACTTTGTGTATGTTCTCGAAATGCGTTTGTCGAGTGCTCATTAAGAAAGTTTCTATACAAGTTTCTGAACGAACTCCTTAAGAAAAGTTCTCCAACAGTTCCCTATGAAAGAATACTTTGAAGCATCTGGTCGTCACAAACATTTTGACTACTTGTGCAGCCAAAACGGACTCCGTATGAGTCAGATATCCATGTTTCAGTTAACACTGCGCAAAACTGATTCCGAACGACTGTTACAGACTAGTTCTTGTGTAGTTGCATTCGATTTTTTCCATTCTACTTCACTAAACATCTCCATATGAGATCCAGTTATTTGTAGGGAAATGCAAGAGACCTCGGTTATGATGATGCACTAGGTCCATAGCTGGGACTTTGTGTATGTTCTCAAAATGCGTTTGTCGAGTGCTCATTAAGAAAGTTTCCATACAAGTTTCTGAACGAACTCCTTAAGAAAAGTTCTCCAACAGTTCCCTATGAAAGAATACTTTGAAGCATCTGGTCGTCACAAACATTTTGACTACTTGTGGAGCCAAAACGGACTCCGTATGAGTCAGATATCCATGTTTCAGTTAACACTGCGCAAAACTGATTCCGTACGACTGTTACAGACTAGTTCTTGTGTAGTTGCATTCGATTTTTTTCCATTCTACTTCACTAAACATCTCCATATGAGATACAATTACTTGTAGGGAAATGCAAGAGACCTTGTTTATGATGATGCACTAGGTCCATAGCTGGGACTTTGAGTATGTTCTCGAAATGCGTTTGTCGAGTGCACATTAAGAAATTTTCTATACAAGTTTATGAACGAACTCCTTAATAAAAGTTCTCTAAAAGTTCCATAGGAAAGAATCCTTTGAAGCATCTGGTCGTCACAAAGGTTTTGACTAGTTGTGGACCCAAAAAGGACTCCGTATGAGTCAGATATCCATATTTCAGTTAACACTGCGCAAAACTGATTCCGTACGACAGTTACAGACTAGTTCTTGTGTAGTTGCATTCGATTTTTTCCATTCTACTTCACTAAACATCCCCATATGAGATCCAATTACTTGTAGGGAAATGCGAGAGACCTCGGTTATGATGATGCACTAGGTCCATAGCCGGGACTTTGTGTATGTTCTCGAATTGCCTTTGTCGAGTGCTCATTAAGAAAGTTTCTATACAAGTTTCTGAACGAACTCCGTAAGAAAAGTTCTCCAAAAGTTCCTTATGAAAGAATCCTTTGAAGAATCTGGTCGTCACACACATTTTGACTACTTGTGGATCCGAAACGGACTCCGTATGAGTCAGATATCCATGTTTCAGTTAACACTGCGCAAAACTGATTCCGTATGACAGTTACAGACTAGCTCTTGTGTAGTTGCATTCGATTTTTTCCATTCTACTTCACTAAACATCTCGATATGAGATGCAATTAGTTGTTGGGAAATTCAAGACACCTCGTTTATGATGATGCACTAGGTCCATAGCTGGGACCTTGTGTATGTTCTCGAATTGCCTTTGTCGAGTGCTCATTAAGAAAGTTTCTATACAAGTTTCTGAACGAACTCCTTAAGAAAAGTTCTCCAAAAGTTCCCTATGAAAGAATCCTTTGAGGCATCTAGTCGTTACAAACGTTTTGACTACTTGTGGAGCCAAAACGGATTCCGTATGAGTCAGATATCCATGTTTCAGTTAACACTGCGCAAAACTGTCCGAACGACTGTTACAGACTAGTTCTTGTGTAGTTGCATTCGATTTTTTCCATTCTACTTCACTAAACATCTCCATATGAGATCCAGTTATTTGTAGGGAAATGCAAGAGACCTCGGTTATGATGATGCACTAGGTCCATAGCTGGGACTTTGTGTATGTTCTCGAAATGCGTTTGTCGAGTGCTCATTAAGAAAGTTTCTATACAAGTTTCTGAACGAACTCCTTAAGAAAAGTTCTCCAACAGTTCCCTATGAAAGAATACTTTGAAGCATCTGGTCGTCACAAACATTTCGACTACTTGTGGAGCCAGAACGGACTTCGTATGAGTCAGATATCCATGTTTCAGTTAACACTGCGCAAAACTGATTCCGTACGACAGTTACAGACTAGTTCTTGTGTAGTTGCATTCGATTTTTTCCATTCTACTTCACTAAACATCTCCATATGAGATCCAATTACTTGTAGGGAAATGCAAGAGACCTCGGTTATGATGATGCTCTAGGTCCATAATGGGACTTTGTGTATGTTCTCGAATTGCCTTTATCGAGTGCTCATTAAGAAAGTTTCTATACAAGTTTCTGAACGAACTCCTTAAGAAATTTTCTATACAAGTTCTCCAAAAGTTCCCTATGAAAAAATATTTTGAAGCATCTGGTCATCACAAACATTTTGACTACTTGTGGAGCCAAAACAGACTCCGTATGAGTCAGATATCCATGTTTCAGTTAACACTTCGCAAAACTGATTCCGAACGACAGTTACACACTAGTTCTTGTGTAGTTGCATTCGATTTTTTCTATTCTACTTCACTAAACATCTCCATATGAGATCCAATTACTTGTAGGGAAATGCAAGAGACCTCGGTTATGATGATGCACTAGGTCCATAGCTGGGACTTTGTGTATGTTCTCGGAATGCGTTTGTCGAGTGCCCATTAAGAAAGTTTCTATACAATTTTCTGAACGAACTCTGTAAGAAAAGTTCTCCAAAAGGTCCATATGAAAGAATTCGTCTAAGCATCTGGTCATCACAAACGTTTTGACTACTTGTGGAGCCAAAATGGACTCCGTATGAGTCAGCTGTCCATGTTTCAGTTAACACTGCGCAAAACTGAGTCCGAACGACAGTTACAGACTAGTTCTTGTGTAGTTGCATTCGATTTTTTCCATTCTACTTCACTAAACATATCCATATGAGATCCAATTACTTGTAGGGAAATGCAAGATACCTCGGTTATGATGATGCACCAGGTCCATATCTGGGACTTTGTGTATGTTCTTGAATTCCCTTTTTCGAGTGCTCATTAAGAAAGTTTCTATACAAGTTTTTGAACGAACTCCTTCAGAAAAGTTCTCCAAAAGTTCCCTATGAAAGAATCCTTTGAAGCATCTGGTCGTCACAAACATTTTGACTACTTGTGAAGCCAAAACAGACTCCGTATGAGTCAGATATCCATGTTTCAGTTAACACTGCGCAAAACTGATTCCGAACGACAGTTACAGACTAGTTCTTGTGTAGTTGCATTCAATTTTTTCCATTCTACATCACTAAACATGTCCATATGAGATCCAATTACATGTAGGGAAATTCAAGACACCTCGGTTATGATGATGCACTAGGTCCATAGCTGGGACTTTGTGTATGTTCTCGAATTGCTTTTGTCGAGTGCTCATTAAGAAAGTTTCTATACAAGTTTCAGAACGAACTCCTTAAGAAAAGTTCTCCAAAAGTTCCCTAAGAAAGAATCCTTTGAAACATCTGGTCGTCACAAACATTTTGACTACTTGTGGAGCCAAAACGGACTCCGTATGAGTCAGATATCCATGTTTCAGTTAACACTTCGCAAAACTGATTCCCAACGACAGTTACATACTAGTTCTTGTGTAGTTGCATTCGATTTTTTCCATTCTACTTCACTAAACATCTCCATATGAGATCCAATTACTTGTAGGGAAATGCAAGAGACCTCGGTTATGATGATGCACTAGGTCCATAGCTGGGACATTGAGTATGTTCTCGAAATGCGTTTGTCGAGTGCTCAATAAGAAGTTTCTATACAAGTTTCTGAACGAACTCCTTAAGAAAAGTTCACCAAAGGTTCCCTATTAAAGAATCCTTTGAAGCATCTGGTCGTCACAAACGTTTTGACTACTTGTGGAGCCAAAACGGACTCTGTATGAGTCAGATATCCATGTTTCAGTTAACACTGCGCAAAACTGATTCCGAACGGCAATTACAGACTAGTTCTTGTGTAGTTGCACTCGATTTTTTCCATTGTACTTCACTAAACATCTCCATATGAGATCCAATTTCTTGTAGGGAAATGCAAGATACCTCAGTTGTGATGATACACTAGGTCCATAGCTGGGACTTTGTGTATGTTCTCGAAATGCGTTTGTCGAGTGGTCATGAAGAAAGTTTCTATACAATTTTCTGAACGAACTCCTGAAGAAAAGTTCTCAAAAGTTCCCTATGAAAGAATCCTTTGAAGCATCTGGTCGTCAAAAACGTTTTGAATATTTGTGGAGCCAAAACAGACTTCGTATGAGTCAGATACCCATGTTTCAGTTAAGACTGCGCAAAACTGATTCCGAACGACAGTTACAGACTAGTTCTTGTGTAGTTGCATTCGATTTTTTCAATTCTACTTCACTAAATATCCCCATATGAGATCCAATTACTTGTAGGGAAATGCGAGAGACTTGGGTTATGATGATGCACTAGGTCCATAGCAGGGCCTTTGTGTATGTTCCCGAATTGCCTTTGTCGAGTGCTCATTAAGAAAGTTTCTATACAAGTTTCTGAACGAACTCCTTAAGAAAAGTTCTCCAAAAGTTCCTTATGAAAGAATCCTTTGAAGCACCTGGTCGTCACAAACGTTTTGACTACCTGTGGAGTCAAAACGGACTCCGTATGAGTCAGATATCCATGTTTCAGTTAACACTGCGCAAAACTGATTCCGTACGAGAGTTACAGACTAGCTCTTGTGTAGTTGCATTCGATTTTTTCCATTCTACTTCACCAAACATCTCGATATGAGATCCTATTAGTTGTAGGGAAATTCAAGACACCTCGGTTATGATGATGCACTAGGTCCATAGCTGGGACTTTGTGTATGTTCCCGAATTGCCTTTGTCGAGTGCTCATTAAGAAAGTTTCTATACAAGTTTCTGAACGAACTCCTTTAGAAAAGTTCTCCAAAAGTTCCCTATGAAAGAATCCTTTGAGGCATCTGGTCGTTACAAACATTTTGACTACTTGTTAAGCCAAAACGGATTCCGTATGAGTCAGATATCCATGTTTCAGTTAACACTGCGCAAAACTGATTCCGAACGACTGTTACAGACTAGTTCTTGTGTAGTTGCATTCGATTTTTTCCATTCTACTTCACTAAACATCTCTATATGAGATCCAGTTATTTGTAGGGAAATGCAAGAGACCTCGGTTATGATGATGCACTAGGTCCATAGCTGGGACTTTGTGTATGTTCTCAAAATGCGTTTGTCGAGTGCTCATTAAGAAAGTTTCTATACAAGTTTCTGAACGAACTCCTTAAGAAAAGTTCTCCAAAAGTTCCCTATGAAAGAATACTTTGACGCATCTGGTCGTCACAAACATTTTGACTACTTGTGGAGCCAAAACGGACTCCGTATGAGTCAGATATCCATGTTTCAGTTAACACTGCGCAAAACTGATTCCGTACGACAGTTACAGACTAGTTCTTGTGTAGTTGCATTTGATTTTTTCCATTCTACTTCACTAAACATCTCCATATGAGATCCAATTACTTGTAGGGAAATGCAAGAGACCTCGTTTATGATGATGCACTAGGTCCATAGCTGGGACTTTGAGTATGTTCTCGAAATGCGTTTGTCGAGTGCACATTAAGAAATTTTCTATACAAGTTTATGAACGAACTCCTTAAGAAAAGTTCTCCAAAAGTTCCATAGGAAAGAATCCTTTGAAGCATCTGGTCGTCACAAAGAGTTTGACTACTTGTGGACCCAAAAAGGACTCCGTATGAGTCAGATATCCATATTTCAGTTAACACTGCGCAAAACTGATTCAATACGACAGTTACAGACTAGTTCTTGTGTAGTTGCATTCGATTTTTTCCATTATAGTTCACTAAACATCCCCATATGAGATCCAATTACTTGTAGGGAAATGCGAGAGACCTCGGTTATGATGATGCACTAGGTCCATAGCCGGGACTTTGTGTATGTTCTCGAATTGCCTTTGTCGAGTGCTCATTAAGAAAGTTTCTATAAAAGTTCTCCAAAAGTTCCCTATGAAAAAATATTTTGAAGCATCTGGTCATCACAAACATTTTGACTACTTGTAGAGCCAAAACAGACTCCGTCTGAGTCAGATATCCATGTTTCAGTTAACACTTCGCAAAACTGATTCCGAACGACAGTTACACACTAGTTCTTGTGTAGTTGCATTCGATTTTTTCTATTCTACTTCACTAAACATCTCCATATGAGATCCAATTACTTGTAGGGAAATGCAAGAGACCTCGGTTATGATGATGCACTAGGTCCATAGCTGGGACTTTGTGTATGTTCTCGGAATGCGTTTGTCGAGTGCCCATTAAGAAAGTTTCTATACAATTTTCTGAACGAACTCTTTAAGAAAAGTTCTCCAAAAGGTCCATATGAAAGAATCCTTCTAAGCATCTGGTCATCACAAACGTTTTGACTACTTGTGGAGCCAAAACGGACTCCGTATGAGTCAGATATCCATGTTTCAGTTAACACTGCGCAAAACTGATTCCGAACGACAGTTACAAACTAGTTCTTGTGTAGTTGCATTCAATTTTTTCCATTCTACATCACTAAACATCTCGATATGAGATCCTATTAGTTGTAGGGAAATTCAAGACACCTCGGTTATGATGATGCACTAGGTCCATAGCTGGGACTTTGTGTATGTTCCCGAATTGCCTTTGTCGAGTGCTCATTAAGAAAGTTTCTATACAAGTTTCTGAACGAACTCCTTAAGAAAAGTTCTCCAAAAGTTCCCTATGAAAGAATCCTTTGAGGCATCTGGTCGTTACAAACATTTTGACTACTTGTGGAGCCAAAACGGATTCCGTATGAGTCAGATATCCATGTTTCAGTTAACACTGCGCAAAACTGATTCCGAACGACTGTTACAAACTAGTTCTTGTGTAGTTGCATTCGATTTTTTCCATTCTACTTCACTAAACATCTCCATATGAGATCCAGTTATTTGTAGGGAAATGCAAGAGACCTCGGTTATGATGATGCACTAGGTCCATAGCTGGGACTTTGTGTATGTTCTCAAAATGCGTTTGTCGAGTGCTCATTAAGAAAGTTTCTATACAAGTTTCTGAACGAACTCCTTAAGAAAAGTTCTCCAAAAGTTCCCTATGAAAGAATACTTTGACGCATCTGGTCGTCACAAACATTTTGACTACTTGTGGAGCCAAAACGGACTCCGTATGAGTCAGATATCCATGTTTCAGTTAACACTGCGCAAAACTGATTCCGTACGACAGTTACAGACTAGTTCTTGTGTAGTTGCATTTGATTTTTTCCTTTCTACTTCACTAAACATCTCCATATGAGATCCAATTACTTGTAGGGAAATGCAAGAGACCTCGTTTATGATGATGCACTAGGTCCATAGCTGGGACTTTGAGTATGTTCTCGAAATGCGTTTGTCGAGTGCACATTAAGAAATTTTCTATACAAGTTTATGAACGAACTCCTTAAGAAAAGTTCTCCAAAAGTTCCATAGGAAAGAATCCTTTGAAGCATCTGGTCGTCACAAAGGTTTTGACTACTTGTGGACCCAAAAAGGACTCCGTATGAGTCAGATATCCATATTTCAGTTAACACTGCGCAAAACTGATTCCGTACGACAGTTACAGACTAGTTCTTGTGTAGTTGCATTCGATTTTTTCCATTCTAGTTCACTAAACATCCCCATATGAGATCCAATTACTTGTAGGGAAATGCGAGAGACCTCGGTTATGATGATGCACTAGGTCCATAGCCGGGACTTTGTGTATGTTCTCGAATTGCCTTTGTCGAGTGCTCATTAAGAAAGTTTCTATAAAAGTTCTCCAAAAGTTCCCTATGAAAAAATATTTTGAAGCATCTGGTCATCACAAACATTTTGACTACATGTAGAGCCAAAACAGACTCCGTCTGAGTCAGATATCCATGTTTCAGTTAACACTTCGCAAAACTGATTCCGAACGACAGTTACACACTAGTTCTTGTGTAGTTGCATTCGATTTTTTCTATTCTACTTCACTAAACATCTCCATATGAGATCCAATTACTTGTAGGGAAATGCAAGAGACCTCGGTTATGATGATGCACCAGGTCCATAGCTGGGACTTTGTGTATGTTCTCGGAATGCGTTTGTCGAGTGCCCATTAAGAAAGTTTCTATACAATTTTCTGAACGAACTCTTTAAGAAAAGTTCTCCAAAAGGTCCATATGAAAGAATCCTTCTAAGCATCTGGTCATCACAAACGTTTTGACTACTTGTGGAGCCAAAACGGACTCCGTATGAGTCAGATATCCATGTTTCAGTTAACACTGCGCAAAACTGATTCCGAACGACAGTTACAAACTAGTTCTTGTGTAGTTGCATTCAATTTTTTCCATTCTACATCACTAAACATCTCCATATGAGATCCAATTACTTGTAGGGAAATGCAAGATACCTCGGTTATGATGATGCACCAGGTCCATATCTGGGACTTTTTGTATGTTCTTGAATTCCCTTTGTCGAGTGCTCATTAAGAAAGTTTGTATACAAGTTTTTGAATGAACTCCTTCAGAAAAGTTCTCCAAAAGTTCCCTATGAAAGAATCCTTGGAAGCATCTGGTCGTCAAAAACATTTTGACTACTTGTGAAGCCAAAACAGACTCCGTATGAGTCAGATACCCATGTTTCAGTTAACACTTCGCAAAACTGATTCCGAACGACAGTTACAGACTAGTTCTTGTGTAGTTGCATTCGATTTTTTCAATTCTACTTCACTAAATATCCCCATATGAGATCCAATTACTTGTAGGGAAATGCGAGAGACTTTGGTTATGATGATGCACTAGGTCCATAGCAGGGCCTTTGTGTATGTTCTCGAATTGCCTTTGTCGAGTGCTCATTAAGAAAGTTTCTATACTAGTTTCTGAACGAACTCCTTAAGAAAAGTTCTCCAAAAATTCCTTATGAAAGAATCCTTTGAAGCACCTGGTCGTCACAAACGTTTTGACTACCTCTGGAGCCAAAACGGACTCAGTATGAGTCAAATATCCATGTTTCAATTAACACTGCGCAAAACTGATTCCGAACGACAGTTACAGAGTAGTTCTTGTGTAGTTGCATTCGATTTTTTCCATTCTACTTCACTAAACTTCTCCATATGATATCCAATTACTTGTAGGGAAATTCAAGATACCTCGGTTATGATGATGCACTAGGTCCATAGCTGGGACTTTGTGTATGTTCTCGAATTGCCTTTGTCGATTGCTCATTAAGAAAGTTTCTATACAAGTTTCTGAACGAACTCCTTAAGAAAAGTTCTCCAAAAGTTCCCTATGAAAGAATCCTTCGAAGCATCTGGTCGTCACAAACGTTTTGACTACTTGTGGAGCCAAAACGGACTCCGTATGAGTCAGATATTCATGTTTCAGTTAACACTTGACAAAACTGATTCCGTACGACAGTTACAGACTAGCTCTTGTGTAGTTGCATTCGATTTTTCCATTCTACTTCACTAAACATCTCCATATGAGATCCAATTACTTGTAGGGAAATGCAAGAGACCTCGGTTATGATGATGCACTAGGTCCATAGCTGGGACTTTGTGTATGTTCTCGAATTGCCTTTGTCGAGTGCTCATTAAGAAAGTTTCTATACAAGTTTCTGAACGAACTCCTTAAGAAAAGTTCTCCAAAAGTTCCCTATGAAAGAATCCTTTGAAGCATCTGGTTGTTACAAACGTTTTGACTACTTGTGGAGCCAAAACGGACTCCGTATGAGTCATATATCCATGTTTCAGTTAACACTGCGCAAAACTGATTCCGAACGGCAGTTACAGACTAGTTCTTGTGTAGTTGCATTCGATTTTTTCCATTCTACTTCACTAAACATATCCATATGAGATCCAATTACTTGTAGCGAAATGCAAGAGACCTCGGTTGTGATGATGCACTAGGTCCATAGCTGGGATTTTGTGTACGTTCTCGAAATGCGTTTGTCGAGTGCTCATTAAGAAAGTTTCTATACAAGATTCCGAACGAACTCCTTCAGAAAAGTTCTCCAAAATTTCCATAGGAAATAATCCTGTGAAGCATCTTGTCGTCACAAACGTTTTGACTACTTGTGGACCCAAAACGGACTACATATGAGTCAGATATCCATATTTCAGTTAACACTACGCAAAACTGATTCCGTACGACAGTTACAGACTAGTTCTTGTGTAGTTGCATTCTATTTTTTCCTTTCTACTTCACTAATAATCTCCACATGAGACCAAGTTACTTGTAGGGAAATGCAAGAGACCTCGGTTATGATGATGCACTAGGTCCATAGCTGGGATTTTGTGTATGTTCTCGGAATGCGTTTGTCGAGTGCTCATTAAGAAAGTTTATATACAAGTTTCTGAACGAACTCCTTAAGAAAAGTTCTCCAAAAGTTCTCTATGAAAGAATCCTTTGAAGCACCTGGTCGTCACAAACGTTTTGCCTACTTGTGGAGCCAAAACGGACTCCGTATGAGTGAGATATCCATGTTTCAGTTAACACTATGCAAAACTGATTCCGAACGACAGTTACACACTAGTTCTTGTGCAGTTGCATTCGAGTTTTTCCATTCTACTTCAGTAAACATCTCCATATGAGATCCAATTACTTGTTGGGAAATGCAAGAGACCTCGGTTATGATGATGCACTAGGTCAATAGCTGGGACTTTGTGTATGTTCTCGAAATGCGTTTGTCGAGTGCTCATTAAGAAAGTTTCTATACAAGTTTCTGAACGAACTCCTTAAGAAAAGTTCTCCAAAAGTTCCCTATGAAAGAATCCTTTGAAGCATCTGGTCGTCACAAACGTTTGGACTACTTGTGGAGCCAAAGCGGACTCCGTATGAGTCAGATATCCATGTTTCAGTTAACACTTCGCAAAACTGATTCCGAACGGCAGTTAAAGACTAGTTCTTATGTAGTTGCATTCGATTTTTTCCATTCTACTTCACTAAACATATCCATATGAGATCCAATTACTTGTAGTGAAATGCAAGAGACCTCGGTTGTGATGATGCACTAGGTCCATAGCTGGGATTTTGTGTATGTTCTCGAAATACGTTTGTCGAGTGCTCATTAAGAAAGTTTCTATACAAGTTTCTGAATGAACTCCTTAAGAAAAGTTCTCCAAAAGTTCCCTATAAAAGAATCCTTTGAAGCATCTGGTCGTCACAAATGTTTTGACTACTTGTGGAGCCAAAACGGACTCCGTATGAGTCAGATATCCATGTTTCAGTTAACACTGCGCAAAACTGATTCCGAACGACAGTTACAGACTAGTTCTTGTGTAGTTGCATTCGATTTTTTCCATTCTAGTTCACTAAACATCCCCATATGAGATCCAATTACTTGTAGGGAAATGCGAGAGACCTCGGTTATGATGATGCACTAGGTCCATAGCCGGGACTTTGTGTATGTTCTCGAATTGCCTTTGTCGAGTGCTCATTAAGAAAGTTTCTATAAAAGTTCTCCAAAAGTTCCCTATGAAAAAATATTTTGAAGCATCTGGTCATCACAAACATTTTGACTACATGTAGAGCCAAAACAGACTCCGTCTGAGTCAGATATCCATGTTTCAGTTAACACTTCGCAAAACTGATTCCGAACGACAGTTACACACTAGTTCTTGTGTAGTTGCATTCGATTTTTTCTATTCTACTTCACTAAACATCTCCATATGAGATCCAATTACTTGTAGGGAAATGCAAGAGACCTCGGTTATGATGATGCACTAGGTCCATAGCTGGGACTTTGTGTATGTTCTCGGAATGCGTTTGTCGAGTGCCCATTAAGAAAGTTTCTATACAATTTTCTGAACGAACTCTTTAAGAAAAGTTCTCCAAAAGGTCCATATGAAAGAATCCTTCTAAGCATCTGGTCATCACAAACGTTTTGACTACTTGTGGAGCCAAAACGGACTCCGTATGAGTCAGATATCCATGTTTCAGTTAACACTGCGCAAAACTGATTCCGAACGACAGTTACAAACTAGTTCTTGTGTAGTTGCATTCAATTTTTTCCATTCTACATCACTAAACATCTCCATATGAGATCCAATTACTTGTAGGGAAATGCAAGATACCTCGGTTATGATGATGCACCAGGTCCATATCTGGGACTTTTTGTATGTTCTTAAATTCCCTTTGTCGAGTGCTCATTAAGAAAGTTTGTATACAAGTTTTTGAATGAACTCCTTCAGAAAAGTTCTCCAAAAGTTCCCTATGAAAGAATCCTTGGAAGCATCTGGTCGTAAAAAACATTTTGACTACTTGTGAAGCCAAAACAGACTCCGTATGAGTCAGATACCCATGTTTCAGTTAACACTTCGCAAAACTGATTCCGAACGACAGTTACAGACTAGTTCTTGTGTAGTTGCATTCGATTTTTTCAATTCTACTTCACTAAATATCCCCATATGAGATCCAATTACTTGTAGGGAAATGCGAGAGACTTTGGTTATGATGATGCACTAGGTCCATAGCAGGGCCTTTGTGTATGTTCTCGAATTGCCTTTGTCGAGTGCTCATTAAGAAAGTTTCTATACAAGTTTCTGAACGAACTCCTTAAGAAAAGTTCTCCAAAAGTTCCTTACGAAAGAATCCTTTGAAGCACCTGGTCGTCAGAAACGTTTTGACTACCTATGGAGCCAAAACGGACTCAGTATGAGTCAAATATCCATGTTTCAATTAACACTGCGCAAAACTGATTCCGAACGACAGTTACAGAGTAGTTCTTGTGTAGTTGCATTCGATTTTTTCCATTCTACTTCACTAAACTTCTCCATATGATATCCAATTACTTGTAGGGAAATTCAAGATACCTCGGTTATGATGATGCACTAGGTCCATAGTTGGGACTTTGTGTATGTTCTCGAATTGCCTTTGTCGATTGCTCATTAAGAAAGTTTCTATACAAGTTTCTGAACGAACTCCTTAAGAAAAGTTCTCCAAAAGTTCCCTATGAAAGAATCCTTCGAAGCATCTGGTCGTCACAAACGTTTTGACTACTTGTGGAGCCAAAACGGACTCCGTATGAGTCAGATATTCATGTTTCAGTTAACACTTGACAAAACTGATTCCGTATGACAGTTACAGACTAGCTCTTGTGTAGTTGCATTCGATTTTTCCATTCTACTTCACTAAACATCTCCATATGAGATACAATTACTTGTAGGGAAATGCAAGAGACCTCGGTTATGATGATGCACTAGGTCCATAGCTGGGACTTTGTGTATGTTCTCGAATTGCCTTTGTCGAGTGCTCATTAAGAAAGTTTCTATACAAGTTTCTGAACGAACTCCTTAAGAAAAGTTCTCCAAAAGTTCCCTATGAAAGAATCCTTTGAAGCATCTGGTTGTTACAAACGTTTTGACTACTTGTGGAGCCAAAACGGACTCCGTATGAGTCATATATCCATGTTTCAGTTAACACTGCGCAAAACTGATTCCGAACGGCAGTTACAGACTAGTTCTTGTGTAGTTGCATTCGATTTTTTCCATTCTACTTCACTAAACATATCCATATGAGATCCAATTACTTGTAGCGAAATGCAAGAGACCTCGGTTGTGATGATGCACTAGGTCCATAGCTGGGATTTTGTGTACGTTCTCGAAATGCGTTTGTCGAGTGCTCATTAAGAAAGTTTCTATACAAGATTCCGAACGAACTCCTTCCGAAAAGTTCTCCAAAATTTCCATAGGAAATAATCCTGTGAAGCATCTTGTCGTCACAAACGTTTTGACTACTTGTGGACCCAAAACGGACTACGTATGAGTCAGATATCCATATTTCAGTTAACACTACGCAAAACTGATTCCGTACGACAGTTACAGACTAGTTCTTGTGTAGTTGCATTCTATTTTTTCCTTTCTACTTCACTAATAATCTCCACATGAGACCAAGTTACTTGTAGGGAAATGCAAGAGACCTCGGTTATGATGATGCACTAGGTCCATAGCTGGGATTTTGTGTATGTTCTCGGAATGCGTTTGTCGAGTGCTCATTAAGAAAGTTTATATACAAGTTTCTGAACGAACTCCTTAAGAAAAGTTCTCCAAAAGTTCTCTATGAAAGAATCCTTTGAAGCACCTGGTCGTCACAAACGTTTTGCCTACTTGTGGAGCCAAAACGGACTCCGTATGAGTGAGATATCCATGTTTCAGTTAACACTATGCAAAACTGATTCCGAACGACAGTTACACACTAGTTCTTGTGAAGTTGCATTCGAGTTTTTCCATTCTACTTCAGTAAACATCTCCATATGAGATCCAATTACTTGTTGGGAAATGCAAGAGACCTCGGTTATGATGATGCACTAGGTCAATAGCTGGGACTTTGTGTATGTTCTCGAAATGCGTTTGTCGAGTGCTCATTAAGAAAGTTTCTATACAAGTTTCTGAACGAACTCCTTAAGAAAAGTTCTCCAAAAGTTCCCTATGAAAGAATCCTTTGAAGCATCTGGTCGTCACAAACGTTTGGACTACTTGTGGAGCCAAAGCGGACTCCGTATGAGTCAGATATCCATGTTTCAGTTAACACTTCGCAAAACTGATTCCGAACGGCAGTTAAAGACTAGTTCTTATGTAGTTGCATTCGATTTTTTCCATTCTACTTCACTAAACATATCCATATGAGATCCAATTACTTGTAGTGAAATGCAAGAGACCTCGGTTGTGATGATGCACTAGGTCCATAGCTGGGATTTTGTGTATGTTCTCGAAATGCGTTTGTCGAGTGCTCATTAAGAAAGTTTCTATACAAGTTTCTGAATGAACTCCTTAAGAAAAGTTCTCCAAAAGTTCCCTATAAAAGAATCCTTTGAAGCATCTGGTCGTCACAAATGTTTTGACTACTTGTGGAGCCAAAACGGACTCCGTATGAGTCAGATATCCATGTTTCAGTTAACACTGCGCAAAACTGATTCCGAACGACAGTTACAGACTAGTTCTTGTGTAGTTGCATTCGATTTTTTCCATTCTACTTCACTAAACATCTCCATATGAGATCCAATTACTTGTAGGGAAATTCAAGAGACCTCGGATATGATGATGCACTAGGTCCATAGCTGGGACTTTGTGTATGTTCTCGAATTGCCTTTGTCGAGTGCTCATTTAGAAAGTTTCTATACAAATTTCTGAACGAACTCCTTAAGAAAAGTTCTCCAAAAGTTCCCTATGAAAGAATCCTTTGAAGCGTCTGGTCATCACAAACGTTTTGACTACTTGTGGAGCCAAAATGGACTCCGTATGAGTGAGATATCCATGTTTCAGTTAACACTGCGCAAAACTGATTCCGAACGACAGTTACAGACTAGTTCTTGTGTAGTTGCATTCGATTTTTGCCATTCTACTTCACTAAACATCTCCATATGAGATGCAGTTACTTGTTGGGAAATGCAAGAGACCTCGGCTATGATGATGCACTAGGTCTATAGCTGGGACTTTGTGTGTGTTCTCGAAATGCGTTTGTCGAGTGCTCATTAAGAAAGTTTCTATACAAGTTTCTGAACGAACTCCTTAAGAAAAGTTCTCCAAAAGTTCCCTATGAAAGAATCCTTTGAAGCATCTGGTCGTCACAAACATTTTGCCTACTTGTGGAGCCAAAACGGACTCCGTATGAGTCAGATATCCATGTTTCAGTTAACACTGCGCAAAACTGATTCCGAACGGCAGTTACAGACTAGTTCTTGTGTAGTTGCATTCGATTTTTTCCATTCTACTTCACTAAACATATCCATATGAGATCCAATTACTTGTAGGGAAATGCAAGAGACCTCGGTTGTGATGATGCACTAGGTCCATAGCTGGGACTTTGTGTACGTTCTCGAAATGCGTTTGTCGAGTGCTCATTAAGAAAGTTTCTATACAAGATTCTGAACGAACTCCTTAAGAAGAGTTCTCCAAAAGTTCCCTATGAAAGAATCCTTTGAAGCATCTGGTCGTCACAAACGTTTTGACTACTTGTGGAGCCAAAACGGACTCCGTATGAGTCAGATAACCATGTTTCAGTTAACACTGCGCAAAACTGATTCCGAACGGCAGTTACAGACTAGTTCTTGTGTAGTTGCATTCGATTTTTTCCATTATACTTCACTAAACATCTGCATATGAGATCCAATTACTTGTAGGGAAATGCAAGAGACCTCGGTTATGATGATGCACTAGGTCCATAGCTAGGACTATGTGTATGTTCTCGGAATGCGTTTGTCGAGTGCTCATTAAGAAAGTTTCTATACAAGTTTTTGAATGAACTCCTTAAGAAAAGTTCCCCAAAATCTCCCTATAAAGAATTCTTTGAAGCATCTGGTCGTCACAAATGTTTTTCCTACATGTGGAGCCAAAACGGACTCCGTATGAGTCAGATATCCATGTTTCAGTTAACACTGCGAACGACAGTTACAGACTAGTTCTTGTGTAGTTGCATTCGATTTTTTCCATTCTACTTCACTGAACATCTCCATATGAGATCCAATTACTTGTAGGTAAATGCAAAGAGACCTCGGTTATGATGATGCACTAGGTCCATAGCTGGGAACTTTGTGTATGTTCTCGAAATGCCTTTGTCGAGTGCTCATTAAGAAAGTTTCTATACAAGTTTCTGAACGAACTCCTGAAGAAAAGTTCTCCAAAAGTTCCCTATGAAAGAATCCTTTGAAGAATCTGGTCATCACAAACGTTTTGACTACTTGTGGAGCCAAAACAGACTCCGTATGAGTCAGATATCCCTGTTTCAGTTAACACTGCGCAAAACTGATTCCGAACGGCAGTTACAGACTAGTTCTTGTGTAGTTGCATTCACTTTTTTCCATTATATACTTCACTAAACATCTCCATATGAGATCCAATTACTTGTAGGGAAATGCAAGAGACCTCGGTTATGATGATGCACTAGGTCCATAGCTGGGACTTTGTGTATGTTCTCGGAATGCGTTTGTCGAGTGCTTATTAAGAAAGTTTCTATACAAGTTTCGGAACGAACTCCTTAAGAAAAGTTCTCCAAAAGTTCCCTATGAAAGAATCCTTTGAAGCATCTGGTTGTCACAAACGTTTTGACTACTTGTGGAGCCAAAACGGACTCCGTATGAGTCAGATATCCATGTGTCAGTTAACACTGCGCAAAACTGATTCCGAACGGCAGTTACAGACTAGTTCTTGTGTAGTTGCATTCGATTTTTTCCATTGTACTTCACTAAACATATCCATATGAGATCCAATTACTTGTAGGGAAATGCAAGAGACCTCGGTTGTGATGATGTACTAGGTCCATAGCTGGGACTTTGTGTACGTTCTCGAAATGCGTTTGTCGAGTGCTCATTAAGAAAGTTTCTATACAAGATTCTGAACGAACTCCTTAAGAAAAGTTCTCCAAAAGTTCCCTATGAAAGAATCCTTTGAAGCATCTGGTCGTCACAAACGTTTTGACTACTTGTGGAGCCAAAACGGACTCCGTATGAGTCAGATAACCATGTTTCAGTTAACACTGCGCAAAACTGATTCCGAACGGCAGTTACAGACTAGTTCTTGTGTAGTTGCATTCGATTTTTTCCATTCTACTTCACTAAACATCCCCATATGAGATCCAATTACTTGTAGGGAAATGCAAGAGACCTCGGTTATGATGATGCACTAGGTCCATAGCTGGGACTTTGTGTATGTTCTCGAAATGCCTTTGTCGAGTGCTCATTAAGAAAGTTTCTATACAAGTTTCTGAACGAACTCTTGAAGAAAAGTTCTCCAAAAGTTCCCTATGAAAGAATCCTTTGAATAATATGGTCATCACAAACGTTTTGACTACTTGTGGAGCCAAAACAGACTCCATATGAGTCAGATATCCCTGTTTCAGTTAACACTGCGCAAAACTGATTCCGAACGGCAGTTACAGACTAGTTCTTGTGTAGTTGCATTCAATTTTTTCCATTATACTTCACTAAACATCTCCATGTGAGATCCAATTACTTGTAGGGAAATGCAAGAGACCTCGGTTATGATGATGCACTAGGTCCATAGCTGGGACTTTGTGTATGTTCTCGGAATGTGTTTGTCGAGTGCTTATTAAGAAAGTTTCTATACAAGTTTCGGAACGAACTCCTTAAGAAAAGTTCTCCAAAAGTTCCCTATGAAAGAATCCTTTGAAGCATCTGGTCGTCACAAATGTTTTGACTACTTGTGGAGCCAAAACGGACTCCGTATGAGTCGGATATCCATGTTTCAGTTAACACTGCGCAAAACTGATTCCGAACGGCAGTTAGAGACTAGTTCTTGTGTAGTTGCATTCGATTTTTTCCGTCCTACTTCACTAAACATATCCATATGAGATCCAATTACTTGTAGGGAAATGCAAGAGACCTCGGTTGTGATGATGCACTAGGTCCATAGCTGGGACTTTGTGTATGTTCTCGAAATGCGTTTGTCGAGTGCTCATTAAGAAAGTTTCTATACAAGATTCTGAACGAACTCCTTAGGAAAAGTTCTCCAAAAGATCCCTATGAAACAATCCTTTGAAGCATCTGGTCGTCACAAATGTTTGGACTACTTGTGGAGCCAAAACGGACTCCGTATGAGTCAGATATCCATGTTTCAGTTAACACTGCGCAAAACTGATTCCGAACGGCAGTAACAGACTAGTTCTTGTGTAGTTGCATTCGATTTTTTCCATTATACTTCACTGAACATCTCCATATGAGATCCAATTACTTGTAGGGAAAAGCAAGAGACCTCAGTTATGATGATGCACTAGGTCCGTAGCTTGGATTTTGTGTATGTTCTCGAAATGCGTTTGTCGAGTGCTCATTAAGAAAGTTTCTATACAAGTCTCTGAACGAACTCCTTAAGAAAAGTTCTCCAAAAGTTCCATATGAAAGAATCCTTTGAAGCATCTGGTCGTCACAAACGTTTTGACTACTTGTGGAGCCAAAACGGACTCTGTATGAGTCAGATATCCATATTTCAGTTAACACTGCGCAAAACTGAATACGAACGACAGTTACAGACTAGTTCTTGTGTAGTTGCATTCGATTTTTTCCATTCTACTTCACTAAACATCTCCATATGAGATCCAATTACTTGTAGGGAAATGCAAGAGACCTCGGTTGTGATGATGCACTAGGTCCATAGCTGGGACTTTGTGTACGTTCTCGAAATGCGTTTGTCGAGTGCTCATTAAGAAAGTTTCTATACAAGATTCTGAACGAACTCCTTAAGAAGAGTAATCCAAAGTTCCCTATGAAAGAATCCTTTGAAGCATCTGGTTGTCACAAACGTTTTGACTACTTGTGGAGCCAAAACGGACTCCGTATGAGTCAGATATCCATGTTTCAGTTAACACTGCGCAAAACTGATTCCGAACGGCAGTTACAGACTAGTTCTTGTGTAGTTGCATTCGATTTTTTCCATTATACTTCACTAAACATCTCCATATGAGATCCAATTACTTGTAGGGAAATGCAAGAGACCTCGGTTATGATGATGCACTAGGTCCATAGCTGGGACTGTGTGTATGTTCTCGGAATGCGTTTGTCGAGTGCTCATTAAGAAAGTTTCTATACAAGTTTCTGAACGAACTCCTTAAGAAAAGTTCTCCAAAAGTTCCATATGAAAGAATCCTTTGAAGCATCTGGTCGTCACAAACGTTTTGACTACTTGTGGAGCCAAAACGGACTCCGTATGAGTCGGATATCCATGTTTCAGTTAACACTGCGCAAAACTGATTCTGAACGACAGTTACAGACTAGTTCTTGTGTAGTTGCACTCGATTTTTTCCATTCTACTTCACTAAACATCCCCATATGAGATCCAATTAATTGTAGGGAAATGCAAGAGACCTCAGTTATGATGATGCACTAGGTCCATAGCTGGGACTTTGTGTATGTTCTCGAAATGCCTTTGTCGGGTGCTCATTAAGAAAGTTTCTATACAAGATTCTGAACGAACTCCTTAAGAAAAGTGCTCCAAAAGTTCCGTATGAAAGAATCCTTTGAAGCATCTGGTCGTCACAAATGTTTGGACTACTTGTGGAGCCAAAACGGACTCCGTATGAGTCAGATATCCTTGTTTCAGTTAACACTGCGCAAAACTGATTCCGAACGGCAGTTACAGACTAGTTTTTGTGTAGTTGCATTCGATTTTTTCCATTATACTTCACTAAACATCTCCATATGAGATCCAATTACTTGTAGGGAAATGCAAGAGACCTCGGTTATGATGATGCACTAGGTCCATAGCTGGGACTTTGTGTATGTTCTCGGAATGCGTTTGTCGAGTGCTCATTAAGAAAGTTTCTATACAAGTTTCTGAACGAACTCCTTAAGAAAAGTTCTCCAAAAGTTCCATATGAAAGAATACTTTGAAGCATCTGGTCTTCGCAAACGTTTTGACTACTTGTGGAGCCAAAACGGACTCCGTATGAGCCAGATATCCATGTTTCAGTTAACACTGTGCAAAACTAATTACGAACGACAGTTACAAACTAGTTCTTGTGTAGTTGCATTTGATTTTTTCCATTCTACTTCACTAAACATCCCCATATGAGATCCAATTACTTGTAGGGAAATGCAAGAGACCTCGGTTATGCTGATGCACTAGGTCCATAGCTGGGACTTTGTGTATCTTCTTGAAATGCCTTTGTCGAGTGCTCATTAAGAAAGTTTCTATAGAAGTTTTTGAACGAACTCCTTCAGAAAATTTCTCCAAAAGTTCCCTATGAAAGAATCCTTTGAAGCATCTGGTCGTCACAAACGTTTTGACTACTTGTGGAGCCAAAACGGACTCCGTATGAGTCAGATATCCATGTTTCAGTTAACACTACGCAAAACTGATTCCGAACGACAGTACAGACTAGTTCTTGTGTAGTTGCATTCAATTTTTTCCATTCTAGTTTACTAAACATCTCCATATGAGATCCAATTAATTGTAGGGAAATGCTAGAGACCTCGGTTATGATGATGCACTAGGTCCATAGCTGGGACTTTGTGTATGTTCTCGAAATGCCTTTGTCGAGTGCTCATTAAGAAAGTTTCTATACAACTTTCTGAACGAACTCCTTATGAAAATTCCTCCAAAAGTTCCCTATGAAAGAATCTTTTGAAGCATCTGGTCGTCACAAACGTTTTGACAACTTGTGGAGCCAAAACGGACTCCGTATGAGTCAGATATCCATGTTTCAGTTAAAACTGCGCAAATCTAATTCCGAACGACAGTACGCACTAGTTCTTGTGTAGTTGCATTCGATTTTTTCCATTCTACTTTACTAAACATCTCCATATGAGATCCAATTAATTGTAGGGAAATTCAAAAGACCTTGGTTATGATGATGCACCAGGTCCATAGCTGGGACTTTGTGTATGTTCTCGAAATGCGTTTGTCGAGTGCTCATTAAGAAAGTTTCTATACAAGTTCTGAGCGAACTCCTTAAGAAAAGTTCTCCAAAAGTTCCCCATGAAAGAATCCTTTGAAGCATCTGGTCGTCACAAATGTTTTGAGTACTTGTGGAGCCAATACGGACTTCGTATGAGTCAGATATCCATGTTTCAGTTAAAACTGCGCAAAACTGATTCCGAACGACAGTACGCACTAGTTCTTGTGTAGTTGCATTCGATTTTTTACATTCTACTTTACTAAACATCTCCATGTGAGATCCAATTAATTGTAGGGAAATTCAAGAGACCTTGGTTATGATGATGCACCAGGTCCATAGCTGGGACTTTGTGTATGTTCTCGAAATGCGTTTGTCGAGTGCTCATTAAGAAAGTTTCTATACAAGCTCTGAACGAACTCCTTAAGAAAAGTTCTCCAAAAGTTCCCCATGAAAGAAACCTTTGAAGCATCTGGTCGTCACAAACATTTTGACTACTTGTGGAGCCAAAATGGACTCCGTATGAGTCAGATATCCATGTTTCAGTTAACACTGTGCAAAACTGATTCCAAACGACAGTTACATACTAGTTCTTGTGTAGTTGCATTCGATGTTTTCCATTCTACTTCACTAAACATCTCCATATGAGATCCACTTACTTGTAGGGAAATGCAAGAGACCTTGGTTATGATGATGCACTAGGTCCATAGCTGGGACTTTGTGTATGTTCACGAAATGCGTTTGTCGAGTGCTCATTAAGAAAGTTTCTATACAAGTTTCTGAATGAACTCCTTAAGAAAAGTTCACCAAAAGTTCCCTATGAAAGAATCCTTTGAAGCATCTGGGTGTCACAAACGTTTTGACTACTTGTGGAGCCAAAACGGACTCCGTATGAGTCAGATATCCCTGTTTCAGTTAACACTCCGCAAAACTGATTCCGAACGACAGTTACACACTAGTTCTTGTGTAGTTGCATTTGATTTTTTCCATTCTACTTCACTAAACATCTCCATATGAGACCCAGTTACTTGTAGGGAAATGCAAGAGACCTCGGGTATGATGATGCACTAGGTCCATAGCTGGGATTTTGTGTATGTTCTCGAAATGCGTTTGTCGAGTGCTTATTAAGAAAGTTTCTATACAAGTTTCTGAACAAACTCCTTAATAAAAGTTCTCCAAAAGTTCCATATGAAAGAATCCTTTGAAGCATCTGGTCGTCACAAACATTTTGACAACTTGTGGAGCCAAAACGGACTCCGTATAAGTCAGATATCCATGTTTCAGTTAACACTGCGCAAAATTGATTCCGAACGATAGTTACAGACTAGTTCTTGTGTAGTTGCATTCGATTTTTTAAATTCTACTTCTCTAAATATCTCCATATGAGATCCAATTACTTGTAGGGAAATTCAAGAGACCTCGGTTATGATGATGCACTAGGTCCATAGCTGGGACTTTGTGTATGTTCTCGAAATGCGTTTGTCGAGTCCTCATTAACAAAGTTTCTATACAAGTTTCTGAACGAACTCCTTAAAAAAAGTTCTCCAAAAGTTCCATATGAAAGAATCTTTTGAAGCATCTGGTCGTCACAAACGTTTTGACTACTTGTGGAGCCAAAACGGACTCCGTATGAGTCAGATATCCAAGTTTCAGTTAACACTGCGCAAAACTGATTCCGAACGACAGTTACAGACTAGTTCTTGTGTAGTTGCATTCGATTTTTTTATTCTACTTCACTAAACATCTCCATATGAGATTCAATTAATTGTAGGGAAATGCAAGAGACCTCGGTTATGATGATGCACTAGGTCCATAGCTGGGACTTTGTGTATGTTCTCGAAATGCGTTTGTCGAGTGCTCATTAAGAAAGTTTCTATACAGGTTCTGAACGAACTCCTTAAGAAAAGTTCTCCAAAAGTTCCCCATGAAAGAATCCTTTGAAGCATCTGGTCGTCACAAATGTTTTGAGTACTTGTGGAGCCAAAACGGACTTCGTATGAGTCAGATATCCATGTTTTAGTTAAAACTGCGCAAAACTGATTCCGAACGACAGTACGCACTAGTTCTTGTGTAGTTGCATTCGATTTTTTCCATTCTACTTTACTAAACATCTCCATATGAGATCCAATTAATTGTAGGGAAATTCAAGAGACCTTGGTTATGATGATGCACCAGGTCCATAGCTGGGACTTTGTGTATGTTCTCGAAATGCGTTTGTCGAGTGCTCATTAAGAAAGTTTCTATACAAGTTCTGAACGAACTCCTTAAGAAAAGTTCTCCAAAAGTTCCCCATGAAAGAAACCTTTGAAGCATCTGGTCGTCACAAACGTTTTGACTACTTGTGGAGCCAAAATGGACTCCGTGTGAGTCAGATATCCATGTTTCAGTTAACACTGTGCAAAACTGATTCCAAACGACAGTTACATACTAGTTCTTGTGTAGTTGCATTCGATGTTTTCCATTCTACTTCACTAAACATCTCCATATGAGATCCACTTACTTGTAGGGAAATGCAAGAGACCTTGGTTATGATGATGCACTAGGTCCATAGCTGGGACTTTGTGTATGTTCTCGAAATGCGTTTGTCGAGTGCTCATTAAGAAAGTTTCTATACAAGTTTCTGAATGAACTCCTTAAGAAAAGTTCACCAAAAGTTCCCTATGAAAGAATCCTTTGAAGCATCTGGGTGTCACAAACGTTTTGACTACTTGTGGAGCCAAAACGGACTCCGTATGAGTCAGATATCCCTGTTTCAGTTAACACTCCGCAAAACTGATTACGAACGACAGTTACACACTAGTTCTTGTGTAGTTGCATTTGATTTTTTCCATTCTACTTCACTAAACATCTCCATATGAGACCCAGTTACTTGTAGGGAAATGCAAGAGACCTCGGGTATGATGATGCACTAGGTCCATAGCTGGGATTTTGTGTATGTTCTCGAAATGCGTTTGTCGAGTGCTTATTAAGAAAGTTTCTATACAAGTTTCTGAACGAACTCCTTAATAAAAGTTCTCCAAAAGTTCCATATGAAAGAATCCTTTGAAGCATCTGGTCGTCACAAACATTTTGACAACTTGTGGAGCCAAAACGGACTCCGTATAAGTCAGATATCCATGTTTCAGTTAACACTGCGCAAAATTGATTCCGAACGATAGTTACAGACTAGTTCTTGTGTAGTTGCATTCGATTTTTTAAATTCTACTTCTCTAAATATCTCCATATGATATCCAATTACTTGTAGGGAAATTCAAGAGACCTCGGTTATGATGATGCACTAGGTCCATAGCTGGGACTTTGTGTATGTTCTCGAAATGCGTTTGTCCAGTGCTCATTAAGAAAGTTTCTATACAAGTTTCTGAACGAACTCCTTAAAAAAAGTTCTCCAAAAGTTCCATATGAAAGAATCTTTTGAAGCATCTGGTCGTCACAAACGTTTTGACTACTTGTGGAGCCAAAACGGACTCCGTATGAGTCAGATATCCAAGTTTCAGTTAACACTGCGCAAAACTGATTCCGAACGACAGTTACAGACTAGTTCTTGTGTAGTTGCATTCGATTTTTTTATTCTACTTCACTAAACATCTCCATATGAGATTCAATTACTTGTAGGGAAATGCAAGGGACCTCGGTTATGATGATGCACTAGGTCCATAGCTGGGACTTTGTGTATGTTCTCGAAATGCGTTTGTCGAGTGCTCATTAAGAAAGTTTCTATACAAGTTCTGAACGAACTCCTTAAGAAAAGTTCTCCAAAAGTTCCCTATAAAAGAATCCTTTGAAGCATCTGGTCGTCACAAATGTTTTGAATACTTATGGTGCCAAAATGGACTCCGTATGAGCCACATATCCATGTTTCAGTTAACACTGCGCAAAACTGATTCCGAACGACAGTTACAGACTAGTTCTGGTGTAGTTGCATTCGATTTTTTCCATTCTACTTCACTAAACATCTCCATATGAGATCCAATTACTTGTAGGGAAATGCAAGAGACCTCGGTTATGATGATGCACTAGTTCCATAGCTGGGACTTTGTGTATGTTCTCGAAATGCGTTTGTCGAGTGCTCATTAAGAAAGTTTCTATACAAGTTTCTGAATGAACTCCTTAAGAAAAGTTCACCAAAAGGTCCCTATGAAAGAATCCTTTGAAGCATCTGGGTGTCACAAACGTTTTGACTACTTGTGGAGCCAAAACGGACTCCGTATGAGTCAGATATCCCTGTTTCAGTTAACACTGTGCAAAACTGATTCCGAACGAGAGTTACAGACTAGTTCTTGTGTAGTTGCATTTGATTTTTTCCATTGTACTTCACTAAACATCTCCATATGAGATCGAATTACTTGTAGGGAAATGCAAGAGACCTCGGGTATGATGATGCACTAGGTCCATAGCTGGGACTTTGTGTATGTTCTCGAAATGCGTTTGTCGAGTGCTTATTAAGAAAGTTTCTATACAAGTTTCTGAACGAACTCCTTAATAAAAGTTCTCCAAAAGTTCCATATGAAAGAATCCTTTGAAGAATCTGGTCGTCACAAACATTTTGACAACTTGTGGAGCCAAAACGGACTCCGTATGAGTCAGATATCCATGTTTCAGTTAACACTGCGCAAAACTGATTCCGAACGACAGTTACAGACTAGTTCTTGTGTAGTTGCATTCGATTTTTTCCTTTCTACTTCACTAAACATCTCAATATGAGACCCAGTTACTTATAGGGAAATGCCAGAGACCTCGGTTATGATGATGCACTAGGTCCATAGCTGGGACTTTGTGTATGTTCTCGAAATGCGTTTGTCGAGTGCTCATTAAGAAAGTTTCTATACAAGTTTCTGAACGAACTCCTTAAGAAATGTTCTCCAAAAGCTCCTTATGAAATAATCCTTTGAAGCATCTGGTCGTCACAAATGTTTTGACTACTTGTGGAGCCAAAATAGACTCCGTATGAGTCAGATATCCATGTTTCAGTTAACACTGCGCCAAATTGATTCCGAACGACAGTTACATACTAGTTCTTGTGTAGTTGCATTCGATTTTTTCCATTCTACTTCACTAAGCATGTCCATATGAGATCCAATTACTTTTAGGGAAATGCAAGAGACCTCGGGTATGATGATGCACTAGGTCCATGCCTGGGACTTTGTGTATGTTCTCGAAATGCGTTTGTCGAGTGCTTATTAAGAAAGTTTCTATACAAGTTTCTGAACGAACTCCTTAATAAAAGTTCTCCAAAAGTTCCATATGAAAGAATCCTTTGAAGCATCTGGTCATCACAAACGTTTTGACAACTTGTGGAGCCAAAACGGACTCCGTATAAGTCAGATATCCATGTTTCAGTTAACATTGCGCAAAACTGATTCCGAACGACAGTTACAGACTAGTTCTTGTGTAGTTGCATTCGATTTTTTCCTTTATACTTCACTAAACATCTCAAGATGAGACCCAGTTACTTGTAGGGAAATGCCAGAGACCTCGGTTATGAAGATGCACTAGGTCCATAGCTGGGACTTTGTGTATGTTCTCGAAATGCGTTTGTCGAGTGCTCATTAAGAAAGTTTCTATACAAGTTTCTGAACGAACTCCTTAAGACAAGTTCTCCAAAAGCTCCCTATGAAAGAATCATTTGAAGCATCTGGTCGTCACAAACGTTTTGACTACTTGTGGAGCCAAAACAGACTCCGTATGAGTGAGATATCCCTGTTTCAGTTAACACTGCGCAAAACTGATTCCGAACGACAGTTACAGACTAGTTCTTGTGTAGTTGCATTTCATTTTATCCATTCTACTTCACTAAACATCTCCATATGAGACCCAGTTACTTGCAGGGAAATGGAAGAGACCTCGGGTATGATGATGCACTAGGTCCATACCTGAGACTTTGTGTATGTTCTCGAAATGCGTTTGTCGAGTGCTTATTAAGAAAGTTTCTATACAAGTTTCTGAACGAACTCCTTAATAAATCTTCTCAAAAAGTTCCATATGAAAGAATCCTTTGAAGCATCTGGTCATCACAAACGTTTTGACAACTTGTGGAGCCAAAACGGACTCCGTATAAGACAGATATCCATGTTTCAGTTAACACTGCGCAAAACTGATTCCGAACGACAGTTACAGACTAGTTCTTGTGTAGTTGCATTCGATTTTTTCCTTTATACTTCACTAAACATCTCAATATGAGACCAAGTTACTTGTAGGGAAATGCCTGAGACCTCGGTTATGATGATGCACTAGGTCCATAGCTGGGACTTTGTGAATGTTCTCGAAATGCGTTTGTCGAGTGCTCATTAAGAAAGTTTCTATACAAGTTTCTGAACGAACTCCTTAAGAAAAGTTCTCCAAAAGCTCCCTATGTAAGAATCATTTGAAGCATCTGGTCGTCACAAATGTTTTGACTACTTGTGGAGCCAAAACAGACTCCGTATGAGTCAGATATCCCTGTTTCAGTTAACACTGCGCAAAACTGATTCCGAACGACAGTTACAGACTAGTTCTTGTGTAGTTGCATTCGATTTTTTCCATTCTACTTCACTAAACATCTCCATATGAGATCCAATTACTTTTAGGGAAATGCAAGAGACCTTGGTTATGATGATGCACTAGGTCCATAGCTAGGACTTTGTTTATGTTCTCGAAATGCGTTTGTCGAGTGCTCATTAAGGAAGATTCTATACAAGTTTCTGAACGAACTCCTTAAGAAAAGTTCTCCAAAAGCTCCCTATGAAAGAATCCTTTGAAGCATCTGGTCGTCACAAACATTTTGACTACTTGTGGAGCCAAAACGGACTTTGTATGAGTCAGATATCCATGTTTTAGTTAACACTGCGGAAAACTGATTCTGAACGACAGTTACAAACTAGTTCTTGTGTAGTTGCATTCAATTTTTTCCATTCTACTTTAGTAGACATCTCCATATGAGATCCAATTACTTGTAGGGAAATGCAAGAGACCTCGGTTATGATGATGCACTAGGTCCATAGCTGGGACTTTGTGTATGTTCTCGAAATGCGTTTGTCGAGTCCTCATTAAGAAAGTTTCTATACAAGTTTCTGAACGAACTCCTTAAAAAAAGTTCTCGAAAAGTTCCATATGAAAGAATCCTTTGAAGCATCTGGCCGTCACAAATGTTTTGACTACTTGTGGAGCCAAAACGGACTCCGTATGAGTCAGATATCAATGTTTCAGTTAACACCGCGCAAAACTGATTCCGAACGACAGTTACAGACTAGTTCTTGTGTAGTTGCATTCGATTTTTTCCATTCTACTTCACTAAACATATCCATATGAGATTCAATTAATTTTAGGGAAATGCACGAGACCTCGGTTATGATGATGCACTAGGTCAGCTGGGACTTTGTGTATGTTCTCGAAATGCGTTTGTCGAGTGCTCATTAAGAAAGTTTCTATACAAGTTTCTGAACTAACTCCTTAAGAAAAGTTCTCCAAAAGTTCCCTATGAAAGAATCCTTTGAAGCATCTGGTCGTCACAAATGTTTTGACTACTTGTGGTGCCAAAACGGACTCCGTATGAGTCAGATATCCATGTTTCAGTTAACACTGCGCAAAACTGATTCCGAACGACAGTTACAGACTAGTTCTTGTGTAGTTGCATTCGATTTTTTCCATTCTACTTGACTAAACATCTCCATATGAGATCCAATTACTTGTAGGGAAATGCAAGAGACCCCGGTTATGATGATGCACTAGGTCCATAGCTGGGATTTGTGTATGTTCTCGAAATGCGTTTGTCGAGTGCTCAGTAAGAAAGTTTCTATACAAGTTTCTGCATGAACTTCTTAAGAAAAGTTCACCAAAAGTTCGCTATGAAAGAATCCTTTGAAGAAACTGGGTGTCACAAACGTTTTGACTACTTGTGGAGCCAAAACGGACTCCGTATGAGTCAGATATCCCTGTTTCAGTTAACACTGCGCAAAACTGATTCCGAACGACATTTACAGAGAAGTTCTTGTGTAGTTGCATTTGATTTTTTCCATTCTACTTCACTAAACATCTCCATATGAGACCCAGTTACTTGTAGGGAAATGCAAGAGACCTCGGGTATGATGATGCACTAGGTCCATAGCTGGGACTTTGTGTATGTTCTCGAAATGCGTTTGTTGAGTGCTTATTAAGAAAGTTTCTATACAAGTTCTTGAACGAACTCCTTAAGAAAAGTTCTCCAAAAGCTCCCTATGAAAGAATCCTTTGAAGCATCTGGTCGTCACAAACTTTTTGACTACTTGTGGAGCCAAAACGGACTCCGTATGAGTCAGATATCCATGTTTCAGTTAACACTGCGCAAAACTGATTCCGAACGACAGTTACAGACTAGTTCTTGTGTAGTTGCATTCGATTTTTTCCTTTCTACTTCACTAAACATCTCAATATGAGACCCAGTTACTTGTAGGGACATGCCAGAGACCTCGGTTATGATGATGCACTAGGTCCATAGCTGGGACTTTGTGTATGTTCTCGAAATGCGTTTGTCGAGTGCTCATTAAGAAAGTTTCTATACAAGTTCTTGAACGAACTCCTTAAGAAAAGTTCTCCAAAAGCTCCCTATGAAAGAATCCTTTGAAGCATCTGGTCTTCACAAACATTTTGACTACTTGTGGAGCCAAAACGGACTCCGTATGAGTCAGATATCCATGTTTCAGTTAACACTGCGCAAAACTGATTCCGAACGACAGTTACAAACTAGTTCTTGTGTAGTTGCATTCGATTTTTTCCATTCTACTTCACTAGACATCTCCATATGAGATCCAATTACTTGTAGGTAAATGCAAGAGACCTCGGTTATGATGATGCACTAGGTCCATAGCTGGGACTTTGTGTATGTTCTCAAAATGCGTTTGTCGAGTCCTCATTAAGAAAGTTTCTATACAAGTTTCTGAACGAACTCCTTAAAAAAAGTTCTCCAAAAGTTCCATATGAAAGAATCCTTTGAAGCATCTGGTCGTCACAAATGTTTTGACTACTTGTGGAGCCAAAACGGACTCCGTATGAGTCAGATATCAATGTTTCAGTTAACACCGCGCAAAACTGATTCCGAACGACAGTTACACACTAGTTCTTGTGTAGTTGCATTCGATATTTTCCATTCTACTTCACTAAACATCTCCATATGAGATTCAATTACTTTTAGGGAAATGCACGAGACCTCGGTTATGATGATGCACTAGGTCCATAGCTGGGACTTTATGTATGTTCTTGAAACGCGTTTGTCGAGTGCTCATTAAGAAAGTTTCTATACAAGTTTCTGAACTAACTCCTTAAGAAAAGTTCTCCAAAAGTTCCCTATGAAAGAATCCTTTGAAGCATCTGGTCGTCACAAATGTTTTGACTACTTGTGGTGCCGAAACGGACTCCGTATGAGTCAGATATCCATGTTTCAGTTAACACTGCGCAAAACTGATTCCGAACGAAAGTTACAGACTAGTTCTTGTGTAGTTGCATTCGATTTTTTCCATTCTACTTGACTAAACATCTCCATATGAGATCCAATTACTTGTAGGGAAATGCAAGAGACCTCGGTTATGATGATGCACTAGGTCCATAGCTGGGACTTTGTGTATGTTCTCGAAATGCGTTTGTCGAGTGCTCATTAAGAAAGTTTCTATACAAGTTTCTGAATGAACTTCTTAAGAAAAGTTCACCAAAAGTTCCCAATGAAAGAATCCTTTGAAGCATCTGCGTGTCACAAACGTTTTGACTACTTGTGGAGCCAAAATGGACTCCGTATGAGTCAGATATCCCTGTTTCAGTTAACACTGCGCAAAACTGACTCCGAACGACAGTTACAGACAAGTTCTTGTGTAGTTGCATTTGATTTTTTCCATTCTATTTCACTAAACATCTCCATATGAGACCCAGTTACTTGTAGGGAAATGCAAGAGACCTCGGGTATGATGATGCACTAGGTCCATAGCTGGGACTTTGTGTATGTTCTCAAAATGCGTTTGTCGAGTGCTTATTAAGAAAGTATCTATACAAGTTTCTGAACGAACTCCGTAATAAAAGTTCTCCAAAAGTTCCATATGAAAGAATTCTTTGAAGCATCTGGTCGTCACAAACATTTTGACAACTTGTGGAGCCAAAACGGACTCCGTATAAGTCAGATATCCATGTTTCAGTTAACATTGTGCAAAACTGATTCCGAACGAGAATTACAGACTAGTTCTTGTGTAGTTGCATTCGATTTTTTCCTTTCTACTTCACTAAACATCTCAATATGAGACCCAGTTACTTGTAGGGAAATTCCAGAGACCTCGGTTATGATGATGCACTAGGTCCATAGCTGGGACTTTGTGTATGTTCTCGAAATGCGTTTGTCGAGTGCTCATTAGGAAAGTTTCTATACAAGTTTTTGAACAAACTCCTTAAGAAAAGTTCTCCAAAAGCTCCCTATGAAAGAATCCTTTGAAGCATCTGGTCGTCACAAACATTTTGACTACTTGTGGAGCCAAAACGGACTCCGTATGAGTCCGATATCCATGTTTCAATTAACACTGCGCAAAACTGATTCCGAACGACAGTTACAAACTAGTTCTTGTGTAGTTGCATTCGATTTTTTCCATTCTACTTCACTAAACATCTCCATATGAGATCCAATTACTTTTAGGGAAATGCAAAAGACCTCGGTTATGATGATGCACTAGGTCCATAGCTGGGACTTTGTGTATGTTCTCGAAATACGTTTGTCAAGTGCTCATTAAGGAAGTTTCTATACAAGTTTCTGAACGAACTCCTTAAGAAAAGTTCTCCAAGAGCTCCCTATGAAAGAATCCTTTGAAGCATCTGGTCGTCACAAACATTTTGACTACTTGTGCAGCCAAAACGGACTCCGTATGAGTCTGATATCCATGTTTCAGTTAACACTGCGGAAAACTGATTCTAAACGACAGTTACAAACTAGTTCTTGTGTAGTTGCATTCGATTTTTTCCATTCTACTTCACTAGACATCTCCATATGAGATCCAATTACTTGTAGGGAAATGCAAGAGACCTCAGTTATGATGATGCACTAGGTCCATAGCTAGGACTTTGTGTATGTTCTCGAAATGCGTTTGTCGGGTCCTCATTAAGAAAGTTTCTATACAAGTTTCTGAACGAACTCCTTAAAAAAAGTTCTCCAAAAGTTCCATATGAAAGAATCCTTTGAAGCATCTAGTCATCACAAATGTTTTGACTACTTGTGGAGCCAAAACGGACTCCGTATGAGTCAGATATCAATGTTTCAGTTAACATCGCGCAAAACTGATTCCGAACGACAGTTACAAACTAGTTCTTGTGTAGTTGCATTCGATTTTTTCCATTCTACTTCACTAAACATCTCCATATGAGATTCAATTACTTTTAGGGAAATGCACGAGACCTCGGTTATGATGATGCACTAGGTCCATAGCTGGGATTTGTGTATGTTCTCGAAATGCGTTTGTCGAGAGCTCATTAAGAAAGTTTCTATACAAGTTTTTGAACAAACTCCTTAAGAAAAGTTCTCCAAAAGTTCCCTATGAAAGAATCCTTTGAAGCATCTGGTCGTCACAAATGTTTTGACTACTTGTGGTGCCAAAACGGACTCCGTATGAGTCAGATATGCATGTTTCACATAACACTGCGCAAAACTGATCCCGAACGACAGTTACAGACTAGTTCTTGTGTAGTTGCATTTGATTTTCTCCATTCTACTTGACTAAACATCTCCATATGAGATCCAATTACTTGTAGCGGTTATGATGATGCACTAGGTCCACAGCTGGGACTTTGTGTATGTTGTCGAAATGCGTTTGTCGAGTGCTCATTAAGAAAGTTTCTATACAAGTTTTTGAACTAACTCCTTAAGAAAAGTTCTCAAAAAGTTCCATATTAAAGAATCCTTTGAAGCATCCGGTCGTCACAAATGTTTTGACTACTTGTGGAGCCAAAACGGACTCCGTATGAGTCAGATATCAATGTTTCAGTTAACACCGTGCAAAACTGATTCCGAACGACAGTTACAGACTAGTTCTTGTGTAGTTGCATTCGATTTTTTACATTCTACTTCACTAAACATCTCCATATGAGATTCAATTACTTTTAGGGAAATGCACGAGACCTCGGTTATGATGATGCACTAGGTCCATAGCTGGGACTTTGTGTATGTTCTCGAAATGCGTTTGTCGAGTGCTCATTAAGAAAGTTTCTATACAAGTTTCTGAACTAACTCCTTAAGAAAAGTTCTCCAAAAGTTCCCTATGAAAGAATCCTTTGAAGCATCTGGTCGTCACAAATGTTTTGACTACTTGTGGTGCCAAAACGGACTCCGTATGAGTCAGATATCCATGTTTCAGTTAACACTGCGCAAAACTGATTCCGAACGACAGTTACAGACTAGTTCTTGTGTAGTTGCATTCGATTTTTTCCATTCTACTTGACTAAACATCTCCATATGAGATCCAACTACTTGTAGGGAAATGCAAGAGACCTCGGTTATGATGATGCACTAGGTCCATAGTTGGGACTTTGTGTATGTTCTCGAAATGCGTTTGTCGAGTGCTCATTAAGAAAGTTTCTATACAAGTTTCTGAATGAACTTCTTAAGAAAAGTTCACCAAAATTTCCCTATGAAAGAATCCTTTGAAGCATCTGGGTGTCACAAATGTTTTGACTACTTGTGGAGCCAAAATGGACTCCGTATGAGTCAGATATCCCTGTTTCAGTTAACACTGCGCAAAACTGACTCCGAACGACAGTTACAGACAAGTTCTTGTGTGGTTGCATTTGATTTTTTCCATTCTACTTCACTAAACATCTCCATATGAGACCCAGTTACTTGTAGGGAAATGCTAGAGACCTCGGGTATGATGATGCACTAGGTCCATAGCTGGGACTTTGTGTATGTTCTCGAAATGCGTTTGTCGAGTGCTTATTAAGAAAGTATCTATACAAGTTTCTGAACGAACTCCTTAATAAAAGTTCTCCAAAAGTTCCATATGAAAGAATTCTTTGAAGCATCTGGTCGTCACAAACATTTTGACAACTTGTGGAGCCAAAACGGACTCTGTATAAGTCAGATATCCATGTTTCAGTTAACACTGTGCAAAACTGATTCCGAACGAGAATTACAGACTAGTTCTTGTGTAGTTGCATTCGATTTTTTCCTTTCTACTTCACTAAACATCTCAATATGAGACCCAGTTACTTGTAGGGAAATTCCAGAGACCTCGGTTATGACGATGCACTAGGTCCATAGCTGGGACTTTGTGTATGTTCTCGAAATGCGTTTGTCGAGTGCTCATTAAGAAAGTTTCTATACTAGTTTTTGAACGAACTCCTTAAGAAAAAATTTCCAAAAGCTCCCTATGAAAGAATCCTTTGAAGCATCTGGTCGTCACAAACATTTTGACTACTTGTGGAGCCAAAACAGACTCCGTATGAGTCCGATATCCATGTTTCAGTTAACACTGTGCAAAACTGATTCCGAACGACAGTTACAAACTAGTTCTTGTGTAGTTGCATTCGATTTTTTCCATTCTACTTCACTAAACATCTCCATATGAGATCCAATTACTTTTAGGGAAATGCAAGAGACCTCGGTTATGATGATGCACTAGGTCCATAGCTGGGACTTTGTGTATGTTCTCGAAATGCATTTGTCCAGTGCTCATTAAGGAAGTTTCTATACAAGTTTCCGAACGAACTCCTTAAGAAAAATTCTCCAAAAGCTCCCTATGAAAGAATCCTTTGAAGCATCTGGTCATCACAAACATTTTGACTACTTGTGGAGCCAAAACGGACTCCGTATGAGTCAGATATCCATGTTTCAGTTAACACTGCGCAAAACTGATTCCGAACGACAATTACAAACTAGTTCTTGTGTAGTTGGATTCGATTTTTTCCATTCTACTTCACTAAACATCTCCATATGAGATCCAATTACTTTTAGGGAAATGCAAGAGACCTCGGTTATGATGATGCACTAGGTCCATAGCTGGGACTTTGTGTATGTTCTCGAAATGCGTTTGTCGAGTGCTCATTAAGGAAGTTTCTATACAAGTTTCTGAATGAAATTCTTAAGAAAAGTTCACCAAAATTTCCCTATGAAAGAATCCTTTGAAGCATCTGGGTGTCACAAACGTTTTGACTACTTGTGGAGCCAAAACGGACTCCGTATGAGTCAGATATCCCTGTTTCAGTTAATAGTGCGCAAAACTGATTCCGAACGAAAGTTACAGACAAGTTCTTGTGTAGTTGCATTTGATTTTTTCCATTCTTCTTCACTAAACATCTCCATATGAGACCCAGTTACTTGTAGGGAAATGCAAGAGACCTCGGGTATGATGATGCACTTAGTCCATAGCTGGGACTTTGTGTATGTTCTCGAAATGCGTTTGTCGAGTGCTTATTAAGAAAGTTTCTGTACAAGTTTCTGAATGAACTCCTTAATAAAAGTTCTCCAAAAGTTCCATATGAAAGAATCCTTTGAAGCATCTAGTCGTCACAAACATTTTGACAACTTGTGGAGCCAAAACGGACTCCGTATAAGTCAGATATCCATGTTTCAGTTAACACTGCGCAAAACTGATTCCGAACGATAATTACAGCCTAGTTCTTGTGTAGTTGCATTCGATTTTTTCCTTTCTACTTCACTAAACATCTCAATATGAGACCCAGTTACTTGTAAGGAAATGCCAGAGACCTCGGTTATGATGATGCACTAGGTCCATAGCTGGGACTTTGTGTATGTTCTCGAAATGCGTTTGTCGAGTGCTCATTAAGAAAGTTTCTATACAAGTTTTTGAACGAACTCCTTAAGAAAAGTTCTCCAAAAGCTCCCTATGAAAGAATCCTTTGAAGCATCTGGTCGTCACAAACATTTTGACTACTTGTGGAGCCAAAACAGGCTCCGTATGATTCAGATATCCATGTTTCAGTTAACACTGCGCAAAACTGATTCCGAACGACAGTTACAAACTACTTCTTGTGTAGTTGCATTCGATTTTTTCCATTATACTTCACTAAACATCTCCATATGAGATCCAATTACTTTTAGGGAAATGCAAGAGACCTCGGTTATGATGATGCACTAGGTCCATAGCTGGGACTTTGTGTATGTTCTCGAAATGCGTTTGTCGAGTGCTCATTAAGGAAGTTTCTATACAAGTTTCTGAACGAACTCCTTAAGAAAAGTTCTCCAAAAGCTCCCTATGAATGAATCCTTTGAAGCATCTGGTCGTCACAAACATTTTGACTACTTGTGGAGCCAAAACGGACTCCGTATGAGTCAGATATCCATGTTTCAGTTAACACTGCGGAAAACTGATTCTGAACGAGAGTTACAAACTAGTTCTTGTGTAGTTGCATTCGATTTTTTCCATTCTACTTCAATAGACATCTCCATATGAGATCCAGTTACTTGTAGGGAAATGCAAGAGACCTCGGTTATGATGATGCACTAGGTCCATAGCTGGGACTTTGTGTATGTTCTCGAAATGCGTTTGTCGAGTCCTCATTAAGAAAGTTTCTATACAAGTTTCTGAACGAACTCCTTAAAAAAAGTTCTCCAAAAGTTCCATATGAAATAATCCTTTGAAGCATCTGGTCGTCACAAATGTTTTGACTACTTGTGGAGCCAAAACGGACTCCGTATGAGTCAGATATCAATGTTTCAGTTAACACCGCGCAAAACAGATTCCGAACGACAGTTACGGACTAGTTCTTGTGTAGTTGCATTCGATTTTTTCCATTCTACTTCACTAAACATCTCCATATGAGATTCAATTACTTTTAGGGAAATGCACGAGACCTCGGTTATGATGATGCACTAGGTCCATAGCTGGGACTTTGTGTATGTTCTCGAAATGCGTTTGTCGAGTGCTCATTAAGAAAGTTTCTATACAAGTTTCTGAACTAACTCCTTAAGAAAAGTTCTCCAAAAGTTCCCTATGAAAGAATCCTTTGAAGCATCTGGTCGTCACAAATGTTTTGACTACTTGTGGTGCCAAAACGGACTCCGTATGAGTCAGATATCCTTGTTTCAGTTAACACTGCGCAAAACTGATTCCGAACGACAGTTACAGACTAGTTCTTGTGTAGTTGCATTCGATTTTTTCCATTGTACTTCACTAAACATCTCCATATGAGACCCAGTTACTTGTAGGGAAATGCAAGAGACCTCGGGTATGATGATGCACTAGGTCCATAGCTGGGACTTTGTGTATGTTCTTGAAATGCGTTTGTCGAGTGCTTATTAAGAAAGTATCTATACAAGTTTCTGAACGAACTCCTTAATAAAAGTTCTCCAAAAGTTCCATATGAAAGAATTCATTGAAGCATCTGGTCGTCACAAACATTTTGACAACTTGTGGAGCCAAAACGGACTCCGTATAAGTCAGACATCCATGTTTCAGTTAACACTGTGCAAAACTGATTCCGAACGAGAATTACAGACTAGTTCTTGTGTAGTTGCATTCGATTTTTTCCTTTCTACTTCACTAAACATCTCAATATGAGACCGAGTTACTTGCAGGGAAATGCCAGAGACCTCGGTTATGATGATGCACTAGGTCCATAGCTGGGACTTTGTGTATGTTCTCGAAATGCGTTTGTCGAGTGCTCATTAAGAAAGTTTCTATACAAGTTTTTGAACGAACTCCTTAAGAAAAGTTCTCCAAAAGCTCCCTATGAAAGAATCCTTTGAAGCATCTGGTCGTCACAAACATTTTGCCTACTTGTGGAGCCAAAACGGACTCCGTATGAGTCCGATATCCATGTTTCAGTTAACACTGCGCAAAACTGATTCCGAACGACAGTTACAAACTAGTTCTTGTGTAGTTGTATTCGATTTTTCCATTCTACTTCACTAAACATCTCCATATGAGATCCAATTACTTTTAGGGAAATGCAAGAGACCTCGGTTATGATGATGCACTAGGTCCATAGCTGGGACTTTGTGTATGTTCTCGAAATGCGTTTGTCCAGTGCTCATTAAGGAAGTTTCTATACAAGTTTCTGAACGAACTCCTGAAGAAAAGTTCTCCAAAAGCTCCCTATGAAAGAATCCTTTGAAGCATCTGGTCGTCACAAATGTTTTGACTACTTGTGGAGCCAAAACGGACTCCGTATGAGTCGGATATCAATGTTTCAGTTAACACCGCGCAAAACTGATTCCGAACGACATTTACAAACTAGTTCTTGTGTAGTTGCATTCAATTTTTTCCATTCTACTTCACTAAACATCTCCATATGAGATACAATTAATTTTAGGGAAATGCACGAGACCTCGGTTATGATGATGCACTAGGTCCATAGCTGGGACTTTGTGTATGTTCTCGAAATGCGTTTGTCGAGTGCTCATTAAGAAAGTTTCTATACAAGTTTCTGAACTAACTCCTTAAGAAAAGTTCTCCAAAAGTTCCCTATGAAAGAATCCTTTGAAGCATCTGGTCATCACAAATGTTTTGACTAATTGTGGTGCCAAAACGGACTCCGTATGAGTCAGATATCCTTGTTTCAGTTAACACTGCGCAAAACTGATTCCGAACGACAGTTACAGACTAGTTCTTGTGTAGTTGCATTCGAATTTTTCCATTCTACTTGACTAAACATCTCCATATGAGATCCAATTACTTGTAAGGAAATGCAAGAGACCTCGGTTATGATGATGCACTAGGTCCATAGCTACGACTTTGTGTATGTTCTTGAAATGCGTTTGTCGAGTGCTCATTAAGAAAGTTTTTATACAAGTTTCTGAATGAACTTCTTAAGAAAAGTTCACCAAAAGTTCCCTATGAAAGAATCCTTTGAAGCATCTGGGTGTCACAAACATTTTGACTACTTGTGGAGCCAAAACGGACTCCGTATGAGTCAGATATCCCTGTTTCAGTTAACACTGCGCAAAACTGATTCCGAACGACAGTTAAAAACTAGTTCTTGTGTAGTTGCATTTGATTTTTTTCCATTCTACTTCACTAAACATCTCCATATGAGACCCAGTTACTTGTAGGGAAATGCAAGAGACCTCGGGTATGATGATGCACTAGGTCCATAGCTGGGACTTTGTGTATGTTCTCGAAATGCGTTTGTCGAGTGCTGATTAAGAAAGTTTCTATAGAAGTTTCTGAACGAACTCCTTAAGAAAAGTTCTCCAAAAGTTCCCTATGAAAGAATCCTTTGAAGCATCTGGTCGTCACAAATGTTTTGACTACTTGTGGTGCCAAAACGGACTCCGTATGAGTCAGATATCCATGTTTCAGTTAGCACTGCGCAAAACTGATTCCGAACGACAGTTACAGACTAGTTCTTGTGTAGTTGCATTTGATTTTTTCCATTCTAATTGACTAAACATCTCCATATGAGATCCAATTACTTGTAGCTGTTATGATGATGCACTAGGTCCATAGCTGGGACTTTGTGTATGTTCTCGAAATGCGTTTGTCGAGTGCTCATTAAGAAAGTTTCTATACAAGTTTCTGAATGAAATTCTTAAGAAAAGTTCACCAAAAGTTCCCTATGAAAGAATCCTTTGAAGCATCTGGGTGTCACAAACGTTTTGACTACTTGTGGAGCCAAAACGGACTCCGTATGAGTCAGATATCCCTGTTTCAGTTAAAACTGCGCAAAACTGATTCCGAACGAAAGTTACAGACAAGTTCTTGTGTAGTTGCATTTGATTTTTTCCATTCTACTTCACTAAACATCTCCATATGAGACCCAGTTACTTGTAGGGAAATGCAAGAGACCTCGGGTATGATGATGCACTAAGTCCATAGCTGGGACTTTGTGTATGTTCTCGAAATGCGTTTGTCGAGTGCTTATTAAGAAAGTTTCTATACAAGTTTCTGAACGAACTCCTTAATAAAAGTTCTCCAAAAGTTCCATATGAAAGAATCCTTTGAAGCATCTGGTCGTCACAAACATTTTGACAACTTGTGGAGCCAAAACGGACTCCGTATAAGTCAGATATCCATGTTTCAGTTAACACTGCGCAAAACTGATTCCGAACGACAATTACAGACTAGTTCTTGTGTAGTTGCATTCGATTTTTTCCTTTCTACTTCACTAAACATCTCAATATGAGACCCAGTTTGTTGTAAGGAAATGCCAGAGACCTCGGTTATGATGATGCACTAGGTCCATAGCTGGGGCTTTGTGTATGTTCTCGAAATGCGTTTGTCGAGTGCTCATTAAGAAAGTTTCTCTACAAGTTTTTGAACGAACTCCTTAAGAAAAGTTCTCCAAAAGCTCCCTATTAAAGAATCCTTTGAAGCATCTGGTCATCACAAACATTTTGACTACTTGTGGAGCCAAAACGGCCTCCGTATGAGTCAGATATCCATGTTTCAGTTAACACTGCGCAAAACTGATTCCGAACGACAGTTACAAACTAGTTCTTGTGTAGTTGCATTCGATTTTTTCCATTCTACTTCACTAAACATCTCCATATGAGATCCAATTACTTTTAGGGAAATGCAAGAGACCTCGGTTATGATGATGCACTAGGTCCATAGCTGGGACTTTGTGTATGTTCTCGAAATGCGTTTGTCGAGTGCTCATTAAGGAAGTTTCTATACAAGTTTCTGAACGAACTCCTTAAGAAAAGTTCTCCAAAAGCTCCCTATGAAAGAATCCTTTGAAGCATCTAGTCGCCACAAACATTTTGACTACTTGTGGAGCCAAAACGGACTCCGTATGCGTCAGATATCCATGTTTCGGTTAACACTGCGGAAAACTGATTCTGAAAGACAGTTACAAACTAGTTCTTGTGTAGTTGCATTCAATTTTTTCCATTCTACTTCAATAGACATCTTGATATGAGATCCAATTACTTGTAGGGAAATGCAAGAGACCTCGGTTATGATGATGCACTGGGTCCATAGCTGGGACTTTGTGTATGTTATCGAAATGCGTTTGTCGAGTCCTCATTAAGAAAGTTTCTATACATGTTTCTGAACGAACTCCTTAAAAAAAGTTCTCCAAAAGTTCCATATGAAAGAATCCTTTGAAGCATCTGGTCGTCACAAATGTATTGACTACTTGTGGAGCCAAAACGGACTCCGTATGAGTCAGATATCAATGTTTCAGTTAACACCGCGCAAAACTGATTCCGAACGACAGTTACAGACTAGTTCTTGTGTAGTTGCATTCGATTTTTTCCATTCTACTTCACTAAACATCTCCATATGAGATTCAATTACTTTTAGGGAAATGCACGAGACCTCGGTTATGATGATGCACTAGGTCCATAGCTGGGACTTTGTGTATGTTCTCGAAATGCGTTTGTCGAGTGCTCATTAAGAAAGTTTCTATACAAGTTTCTGAACTAACTCCTTAAGAAAAGTTCTCCAAAAGTTCCCTATGAAAGAATCCTTTGAAGCATCTGGTCGTCACAAATGTTTTGACTACTTGTGGTGCCAAAACGGACTCCGTATGAGTCAGATATCCTTGTTTCAGTTAACACTACGCAAAACTGATTCTGAACGACAGTTACAGACTAGTTCTTGTGTAGTTGCATTCGATTTTTTCCATTCTACTTGACTAAACATCTCCATATGAGATCCAATTACTTGTAAGGAAATGCAAGAGACCTCGGTTATGATGATGCACTAGGTCCATAGCTGGGACTTTGTGTATGTTCTCGAAATGCGTTTGTCGAGTGCTCATTAAGAAAGTTTCTATACAAGTTTCTGAATGAACTTCTTAAGAAAAGTTCACCAAAAGTTCCCTATGAAAGAATCCTTTGAAGCATCTGGGTGTCACAAACGTTTTGACTACTTGTGGAGCCAAAACGGACTCCGTATGAGTCAGATATCCCTGTTTCAGTTAACACTGCGCAAAACTGATTCCGAACGACAGTTACAGACAAGTTCTTGTGTAGTTGCATTTGATTTTTTCCATTCTACTTCACTAAACATCTCCATATGAGACCCAGTTACTTGTAGGGAAATGCAAGAGACCTCGGGTATGATGATGCACTAGGTCCATAGCTGGGACTTTGTGTATGTTCTCGAAATGCGTTTGTCGAGTGCTTATTAAGAAAGTTTCTATACAAGTTTCTGAACGAATTCCTTAATAAAAGTTCTCCAAAAGTTCCATATGACAGAATCCTTTGAAGCATCTGGTCGTCACAAACATTTTGACAACTTGTGGAGCCAAAACGGACTACGTATAAGTCAGATATCCATGTTTCACTTAACACTGCGCAAAACTGATTCCGAACGACAATTACAGACTAGTTCTTGTGTAGTTGCATTCGATTTTTTCCTTTCTACTTCACTAAACATCTCAATATGAGACCCAGTTACTTGTAGGGAAATGCCAGAGACCTCGGCTATGATGATGCACTAGGTCCATAGCTGGACTTTGTGTATGTTCTCGAAATGCGTTTGTCGAGTGCTCATTAAGAAAGTTTCTATACAAGTTTTTGAACGAACTCCTTAAGAAAAGTTCTCCAAAAGCTCCCTATGAAAGAATCCTTTGAAGCATCTGGTCGTCACAAACATTTTGACTACTTGTGGAGCCAAAACGGACTCCGTATGAGTCAGATATCCATGTTTCAGTTAACACTGCGCAAAACTGATTCCGAACGACAGTTACAAACTAGTTCTTGGGTAGTTGCATTCGATTTTTTCCATTCTACTTCACTAAACATCTCCATATGAGATCCAATTACTTTTAGGGAAATGCAAGAGACCTCGGTTATGATGATGCACTAGGTCCATAGCTGGGACTTTTTGTATGTTCTCGAAATACGTTTGTCGAGTGCTCATTAAGGAAGTTTCTATAAAAGTTTCTGAACGAACTCCTTAAGAAAAGTTCTCCAAAAGCTCCCTATGGAAGAATCCTTTGAAGCATCTGGTCGTCACAAACATTTTTACTACTTGTGGAGCCAAAACGGACTCCGTATGAGTCAGATATCCATGTTTCAGTTAACACTGCGGAAAACTGATTCTGAACGACAGTTACAAACTAGTTCTTGTGTAGTTGCATTCGATTTTTTCCATTCTACTTCAATAGACATCTCCATATGAGATCCAATTACTTGTAGGGAAATTCAAGAGACCTCGGTTATGATGATGCACTAGGTCCATAGCTGGGACTTTGTGTATGTTCTCGAAATGCGTTTGTCGAGTCCTCATTAAGAAAGTTTCTATACAAGTTTCTGAACGAACTCCTTAAAAAAAGTTCTCCAAAAGTTCCATATGAAAGAATCCTTTGAAGCATCTGGTCTTCACAAATGTTTTGACTACTTGTGGAGCCAAAACGGACTCCGTATGAGTCAGATATCAATGTTTCAGTTAACACCGCGCAAAACAGATTCCGAACGACAGTTACAGACTAGTTCTTGTGTAGTTGCTTTCGATTTTCTCCATTCTACTTCACTAAACATCTACATATGAGATTCAATTACTTTTAGGGAAATGCACGAGACCTCGGTTATGATGATGCACTAGGTCCATAGCTGGGACTTTGTGTATGTTCTAGAAATGCGTTTGTCGAGTGCTCATTAAGAAAGTTTCTATACAAGTTTCTGAATGAACTTCTTAAGAAAATATCACCAAAAGTTCCCTATGAAAGAATCCTTTGAAGCATCTGGGTGTCACAAACGTTTTGACTAGTTGTGGAGCCAAAACGGACTCCGTATGAGTCAGATATCCCTGTTTCAGTTAACACTGCGCAAAACTGATTCCGAACGACAGTTACAGACAAGTTCTTGTGTAGTTGCATTTGATTTTTTTCCGTTCTACTTCACTAAACATCTCCATATGAGACCCAGTTACTTGTAGGTAAATGCAAGAGACCTCGGGTATGATGATTCACTAGGTCCATAGCTGGGACTTTGTGTATGTTCTCGAAATGCGTTTGTCGAGTGCTTATTAAGAAAGTTTGTATACAAGTTTCTGAACGAACTCCTTAATAAAAGTTCTCCAAAAGTTCCATACGAAAGAATCCTTTGAAGCATCTGGTCGTCACAAACATTTTGACAACTTGTGGAGCCAAAACGGACTCCGTATAAGTCAGATATCCATGTTTCAGTTAACACTGCGCAAAACCGATTCCAAACGACAGTTACAGACTAGTTCTTGTGTAGTTGCATTCGATTTTTTTCCTTTCTACTTCACTAAACATCTCAATATGAGACCCAGTTACTTGTAGGGAAATTCCAGAGACCTCGGTTATGATGATGCACTAGGTTCATAGCTGGGACTTTGTGTATGTTCTCGAAATGCGTTTGTCGAGTGCTCATTAAGAAAGTTTCTATACAAGTTTTTGAACGAACTCCTTAATAAAAGTTCTCCACAAGCTCCCTATGAAAGAATCCTTTGAAGCATCTGGTCGTCACAAACATTTTGACTACTTGTGGAGCTAAAACGGACTCCGTATGAGTCAGATATCCATGTTTCAGTTAACACTGCGCAAAACTGATTCCGAACGACAGTTACAAACTAGTTCTTGTGTAGTTGCATTCGATTTTTTCCATTCTACTTCACTAAACATCTCCATATGAGATCCAATTACTTGTAGGGAAATGCAAGAGACCTCGGTTATGATGATGCACTAGGTCCATAGCTAGGACTTTGTGCATGTTCTCGAAAAGCGTTTGTCGAGTGCTCATTAAGAAAGTTTCTATACAAGTTTCTGAACGAACTCCTTAAGAAAAGTTCTCCAAAGGTTCCCTATGAAAGAATCCTTTGAAACATCTGGTCGTCACAAACGTTTTGACTACTTTTGGAGCCAAAACGGACGCCGTATGAGTCAGATATCCATGTTTTAGTTAACACTGCGCAAAACTGATTCCGAACGACAGTTACAGACTAGTTCTTGTGTAGTTTCATTCGATTTTTTTCCATTCTACTTCACTAAACATCTCCATATGAGATCCAATTACTTGTAGGGAAATGCAAGAGACCTTGGTTATGATGATGCACTAGGTCCATAGCTGGGACTTTGTGTATGTTCTAGAAATGCGTTTGTCGAGTGCTCATTAAGAAAGTTTCTAAACAAGTTTCTGAACGAACTCCTTAAGAAAAGTTCTCCAAAAGTTCCCTATGAAAGAATCCTTTGAAGCATCTGGTCGTCACAAACGTTTTGACTACTTGTGGAGCCAAGAGGGACTCCGTATGAGTCAGATATCCCTGTTTCAGTTAACACTGCGCAAAACTGATTCCGAACGACACTTACAGACTAGTTCTTGTGTAGTTGCATTCGATTTTTTCCATTCTACTTCACTAAACATCTCCATATGAGACCCAGTTACTTGTAGGGAAATGCAAGAGACCTCGTGTATGATGATGCACTAGGTCCATAGCTGGGACTTTGTGTATGTTCTCGAAATGCGTTTGTCGAGTGCTTATTAAGAAAGTTTCTATACAAGTTTCTGAACGAACTCCTTAAGTAAAGTTCTCCAAAAGTTCCATATGAAAGAATCCTTTGAAGCATCTGGTCGTCACAAACGTTTTGACTACTTGTGGAGCCAAAATGGACTCCATATGACTCAGATATCCATGTTTCAGTTAACACTGCGCAAAACTGATTCCGAACGACAGTTATAGACTAGTTCTTGTGTAGTTGCATTCGATTTTTTTCCATTCTACTTCACTAAACATCTCCATATGAGATCCAATTACTTGTAGGGAAATGTAAGAGACCTTGGTTATGATGATGCACTAGGTCCATAGCTGGGACATTGTGTATGTTCTCGAAATGCGTTTGTCGAGTGCTCATTAAGAAAGTTTCTGAACAAGTTTCTGAACGAACTCCTTAAGAAAAGTTCACCAAAAGTTCCCTATGAAAGAATCCTTTGAAGCATCTGGTCGTCACAAACGTTTTGACTACTTGTGGAGCAAAAAGGGACTCCGTATGAGTCAGATATCCCTGTTTCAGTTAACACTGCGCAAAACTAATTCCGAACGACAGTTATAGACTAGTTCTAGTTTAGTTGCATTCGATTTTTTCCATTCTACTTCACTAAACATCTCCATATGAGACCCAGTTACTTGTAGGGAAATGCAAGAGACCTCGGGTATGATGATGCACTAGGTCCATAGCTGGGACTTTGTGTATGTTCTCGAAATGCGTTTGTCGAGTGCTTATTAAGAAAGTTTCTATACAAGTTTCTGAACGAACTCCTTAATAAAAGTTCTCCAAAAGTTCCATATGAAAGAATCCTTTGAAGCATCTGGTCGTCACAAACATTATGACAACTTGTGGAGCCAAAACGGACTCCGTATAAGTCAGATATCCATGTTTCAGTTAACACTGCGCAAAACCGATTCCGAACGACAGTTACAGACTAGTTCTTCTGTAGTTGCATTCGATTTTTTCCTTTCTACTTCACTAAACATCTCAATATGAGACCCAGTTACTTGTAGGGAAATTCCAGAGACCTCGGTTATGATGATGCACTAGGTCCATAGCTGGGACTTTGTGTATGTTCTCGAAATGCGTTTGTCGAGTGCTCATTAAGAAAGTTTCTATACATGTTTTTGAACGAACTCCTTAAGAAAAGTTCTCCACAAGCTCCCTATGAAAGAATCCTTTGAAGCATCTGGTCGTCACAAACATTTTGAATACTTGTGGAGCCAAAACGGACTCCGTATGAGTCAGATATCCATGTTTCAGTTAACACTGCGCAAAACTGATTCCGAACGACAGTTACAAACTAGTTCTTGTGTAGTTGCATTCGAATTTTTCCATTCTACTTCACTAAACATCTCCATATGAGACCCAGTTACTTGTAGGGAAATGCAAGAGACCTCGTGTATGATGATGCACTAGGTCCATAGCTGGGACTTTGTGTATGTTCTCGAAATGCGTTTGTCGAGTGCTTATTAAGAAAGTTTCTATACAAGTTTCTGAACGAACTCCTTAAGTAAAGTTCTCCAAAAGTTCCATATGAAAGAATCCTTTGAAGCATCTGGTCGTCACAAACGTTTTAACTACTTGTGGAGCCAAAACGGACTCCATATGACTCAGATATCCATGTTTCAGTTAACACTGCGCAAAACTGATTCCGAACGACAGTTACAGACTAGTACTTGTGTAGTTGCATTCTATTTTTTGCCGTTCTACATCACTAAACATCTCCATATGAGACGCAGTTACTTGTAGGGAAATGCAAGAGACCTTGGTTATGATGATGCACTAGGTCCATAGCTGGGACTTTGTGTATGTTCTCGAAATGCGTTTGTCGAGTGCTCATTAAGAAAGTTTCTATACAAGTTTCTGAACGAACTCCTTAAGAAAAGTTCTCCAAAAGTTCCCTATGAAAGAATCCTTTGAAGCATCTGGCCATCACAAACGTTTTGACTACTTGTGGAGCCAGAACGGACTTCGTATGAGTCAGATATCCATGTTTCAGTTAACACTGCGCAAAACTGATTCCGTACGACAGTTACAGACTAGTTCTTGTGTAGTTGCATTCGATTTTTTCCATTCTACTTCACTAAACATCTCCATATGAGATCCAATTACTTGTAGGGAAATGCAAGCGACCTCGGTTATGATGATGCACTAGGTCCATAGGTGGGACTTTGTGTATGTTCTCGAAATGCGTTTGTCGAGTGCGCATGAAGAAATTTTCTATACAAGTTTCTGAATGAACTCCTTAAGAAAAGTTCACCCAAAGTTCCCTATGAAAGATTCCTTTGAAGCATCTAGTCGTCACAAACGTTTTGACTACTTGTGGAGCCAAAACGGACTCCGTATGAGTCAGATATCCCTGTTTCAGTTAACACTGCGCAAAACTGATTCCGAACGACTGGTACAGACTAGTTCTTGTGTAGTTGCATTCGATTTTTCCCATTCTACTTCACTAAACATCTCCATATGAGACCCAGTTACTTGTAGGGAAATGTAAGAGACCTCGGGTATGATGATGCACTAGGTCCATAGCTAGTACTTTGTGTATGTTCTCGAAATGTGTTTGTCAAGTGCTTATTAAGAAAGTTTCTATACAAGTTTCTGAACGAACTCCGTAAGAAAAGTTCTCCAAAAGTTCCATATGAAAGAATCCTTTGAAGCATCTGGTTGTCACAAACGTTTTGACTACTTGTGGAGCCAAAACGGACTCCATATGAGTCAGATATCCATGTTTCAGTTAACACTGCGCAAAACTGATTCCGAACGACAGTTACAGACTTGTTCTTGTGTAGTTCCATTCGATTTTTTTCCATTCTACTTCACTAAACATCTCCATATGAGACCTAGTTACTTGTAGGGAAATGCAAGAGACCTCGGTTATGATGATGCACTATGTCGGGTGGTAGGTGCGACATATGCCAACGGGTGGCTTATCATTGTGGGAGCCAGTAAGACATCGCCGGTGCCTGGAAACGGGATAAGGCGAAGACATGCACGCCGGCGGATCTTACGCAGGTTCGGGGCTCTCCGTGGAGATAACACCCCTAGTCCTGCTCTGCGGGGTCTCCGCATGATCACTGGATCAATACAAGTAGCTACAAGTGCTCCTTGAGCTGTTTGGCTAAGGGAAGAAGAAGGGCTAGGCTGGCTCTCCTTTTCTCTCTATGTGGTTGTGTGAAACTCTATGAGATCAACCCTTTGCATGGGTGTCCCGGGGGGCTTATATAGGCCTACCCCCAGGGGTACAATGGTAATCCGGCTGGGCGCGAGTCCCAGCCGTCAGTGTCTGTGCTCGCCGGCTTCTCCGCCGGCCATTGGGGCCCTCCGACTGGTAGGTCCTGCCAGCTGCCGGCCTCTTGGCCGACAGGCCGGCCCCACCGCTTGGGGGCCTTGTTGGTGGCTGGTTACTGTTGCCTCGCCTCTCATGACGAGGGCTTTGTCGAGGTAAGCGTGGCTACAGTGCCGCCGTCTTGCGGGCTCTCACTGTAGCCTCACCTCGTCTTGTCTCCTTAATGAGGCACATGTTTCGAGGGAGGGAGGTAGCCGGCTATTGGGAGCCGGCTACGCCCCCGGCCAACTAGGCGAGGCCGGGCCGCCTTCGAGCGTCTCTCTAGCTAAAGGGGCCCGCCGCCCGCGGGCAGTACTGGCGCCTGTCGTGGGTGACATCGAGGTCAACATGGCTACAGTGTCGCGCCGGACGGGAGATGGCTGACCCGTACGGCGCCCTATGGCCATGCCTGTTCCGGGATTCGGGGGTAGTGGGCTGTACTGCGGCCACGCCCCGTCTTATCACCGTTATGTCGATGCAGTCTTGGGGGGGGCAGTCTTGGTGGGTGCAGTCTTGGTCGGCTTCTGGGAGTCGGCTTTCTTCATGGCCGGCTTCTGGGAGTCGGTCCTCTTGGGGCCGGTTTCCTGGAGTCGGCCATCTCGTAGCTTTCTTTGGGAAGGTTTCTGAGGCCGGGTTGCCTTCTGGTAGTCGGCCCTGGGGATAGCCGGCCAGGGGAAGGCGGCCCTATGCTCTGGATGCTTGAAGGCTCGAATCGCCTGATAATTTTTCGAAGAGCCAGGGGGAGTCGGTTAGGCTACCCGTGGCCATTTACTCTGACAGTAGTCCCCGAAGCTGGTTGGGCTTCGAGGCTGAGGGGAGGTCGAGAAGCTCAGTCAGCTTCTTATCTTGACGAGCCAGCAGTTGGGAGCCGGCTTCGGTTGGGCGCGCCGTCTTGGCGAAATTTCTAAAGTCGGATGGCGGGAGTCTGTTGGCGCATGCGCCGGGCTGCAGGCCGGCCGCTCGCCGCCCGCGAACCACGTGGCATCCTCTGGCTGAAAAACGCCTGCCAACCCATGCGCGCGACAGGACGTCGCCGGAGGCCGGGGGTCCACCACTCCTACGCCTAGGCCCAGGCGCGGATTCTCTGTGGCCCAAAGCTGTCCGCACGTCTTCCGGCGGCGGTTTCCGCAAGCCGTTAGGGCGCCATAATCGTGGGACGTGGGGGAGTGGACGCAGTTAATCCCACGTTCTTCCCCACGCCTCGCCTCCTCGGCTTCGCTGCACAAGGCTATAAGTAGGGCGAGGAGGGGAAGCGGCAGATGCTCGCACGCTCCTCTTCTCTCCGCCATCTTCTTCCTCCTCCTTTCCATCTCCGCAGCGTCTCGCCGTCACGCCGGCCCACCAAACTTCGCACCACCCCGCAGCTTCGCCGCCGCGGGGCCGCGCTTCCTCCACCGCCGCATCCTTTCTCGCCAGCTCCTCGGCATCATGCAGTACGGCGGGGACTGGGACGGCTCCAACGTCCATATGGACCACGTCGACTTCCTCTGCAAGACGCGGCGGTTGCCCGACAAGGACCAGGTGCGGGTCCGTCTCGCGCCGGAGAAGGAGATCACGCCGGCACCGGAGGAAGGCGAGCGGGTAATCTTCCACTCGCATTTCCTGCGCGGCCTTGGCTTGCCGGCGAGCGCCTTCTTCCGCTCCTTTCTCGACTTCTATCAACTCCAGCCGCACCACCTCACTCCGAACACGGTGGTGCTGCTGTCCGCCTTCGTCACCCTATGCGAGGGATTTCTTGGCGTTCTCCCCACCCTCGAGCTCTGGGGGGAGTTCTTCCAAACCAAGCTCGGCACCCGCAGGCAGGGCATGCCGGCTCAGAGCGGTGCCTTCATCGCGATGCGGAGGCCGGCGGCCAACAACCCCTTCCCCGTCATCACGCTGATCCAGTCGGTGAAGCGCTGGCAGAAGTCGTATTTCTACGTGAGGAACGTCGCCCCGCAAGGCGACTACGTCAACTTGCCGGCTTACGTAGCCGGCCCGCTGGCTGGGAGGCGGCCCCAGTGGTCCTATCGGGCCGTGACGCTGTCGCCGGCTGGAGCCGCGGCCGTCGCCCGACTCCGGGTAATGATCCAGTCGGAGGGCCTGACTGGGTCCGACTTGCTGGCCGCCTTCGTCGCGCGCCAGGTGCTTCCGCTTCAAAGCCACCCTCATCTGATCTGTCAGATGAGCGGCCAACTCGATCCAAGTCAGATGTGCACCAAGGATATGCCGCACGACGAGGTGGCTCATATGGTGAATTATCTTGCGAACTGCAAGCTCTTCGCAAAGTGGCGGTTTGGTAAGGAGCCATACTCCCGTGCTCATCCCCCGCCTACGGTATGCTCTCTTTATCCTTTCTTCTCTTAGTTTTGTCGCCGAGTTTTTCTTGGCCGACTCTGACCAGTCGGCACGTCTTGGCAGAGCCCTCTCCTTCGACCTGCGGCCGGGTTGGGGGCGGATCGCCGATTTCTTCCTGACCGGGCGGAGCATGACTTGGAGGACCACGACTTGGGGGCGGCCGCCATGGACGACAACACCGAGGCGGGAGGCGGCGAAGCCGGCAGCAAAGCAGGCGGCTCCGGGCTTGGAGTCAGCTTCCACGACTGGCCGGATGACGACGAGGCGGAAATCGTCCCACGCCGCCAGCCGGCGTCCGGCCATGGCGCGGGTTCCTCCGCCGCGCCGCCTGCTCGGGGCGGCGGGCAGAAGCACCGGGCCGCATCGGGCTTGTTCGGCAGTCGGCCGAAGAAGCCCAAGGGCGGGGCGGCGGCGACCAGGCGGGATGAGGCGGCCGCGAAGGCGGCCCGCTTCCGCAAGGTGGTGAAGCAGCCGCAGACGGTGTCAGCGTAAGTGTATATCCTTTTGCATACTCTTTCTTCTTTTCTTGTTAATTTCTGAATTCTTGTCCTTTCTCAAAAATCAGGGCTCCGCTTTCTCTTGAGCGGGTTGCCGCCGCCTCCGTGGTTGGATCGCCGGGAGGATCCGGGAGCACCCACCGTGTGGACCCCCGCGCCGAGCTTCAGGCAGCGACGGAGCGAAATGCGCGGGAGGCGCGGGAGGAGCGGGAGGCAGAGGAGCTGAGGGCGGCTGCCGCCAAGGCGGCACAGGAGGAGGAGGAGTCGGCGAAGGCACGTGCCAACGCGGCGGCCAAGGCCCAGGCGGAGGCTGCGGCCGCGGCAACAGCGGAGGGGGCCTTGCTTGTCACCCCTCTGCGTGTCGCGGCGCCCGAGGTCCCGAAGCCCCCACCGGAGGAAGCCGACAGCGACCTGCCGGGGTTGGAGAGGGAGGACGATGTCGTCGTCCTGGAGAGGGAGGCGGCACCGTCCTCGCCGACTAGGGCGGCCCAAGGCAGCCGGCCTAACGTGCCGCTTGCACAATCAGCTGGGGGCGAGCCGGCTGCAAGGACGGACCTGGTGGTCCAGTCGCCATCGCGCGAGCGCGCGGGGAAGGCCACTTCGGACCCGCAGAAGGCCGCGGGCTCCAGCTCGTCGGCCCAGGACGTGGAGGCGGCCAGCGCCAGCTCGGGGTGGACGCCGGGTGGAGGGACAGCCGTGGTGAATGTGGCGGCACAAGAAGTCCGGAACCGGCTTCAGTCCCAGGCCGCGGCGCTGAGGCAATACAATGACGAGTTCCTCATGACGCGAGCGGCCATTCGGGTAAGTCTTCCCGTTTTTGCTTTTTGATCTTGGTTTCTTCCGTGGGGGCGCGTCAGCGCACCCACTGGGTGTAGTCCCTAAGTTCCGAGTCGGCTGCTGAGCAGGCGGCTTGGAACTTCTTAGCGGGCTTTGTTTGCTATCTTGTTCTCATTCGCTTCTCTGCCTGACTTGCAGGACTACCACAACCTCCGTGCAGCTGCCTTCAACTCCTAGGCTCGGGAGGTGAACCAGAAGAATGCTGATCTATCTGAGAGCCGGGGTAAGTGCTTCATCTTTTATCTCACGTGGGGGCGCGTCAGCGCACCCACTGGGTGTAGTCCCCGAGATTCGGGCCGACTGCTGAGCAGTCGGGTCGGATCTTTCTTGACGACTTCTTCCTTATTGCTTCTTTCTTCTCTGCCATGTCTGCAGCGGCCAACGCCAAACTAAGGGAGCAGCTGGGTGGGACTCAGGCCGCCCTTCGCGCTAAGGAAGCCGAGTTTGACGCCTTGGCCCAGGAGCGTGACTGCCTGGCCAAGAAGCTAGCCGACCAGGAGGACAGCCACAAGGCGGCCCTGAAGGCGGTGCAGGACAGCGAGGCCGCCCTCCAAGCCGAATATGAGACGGAGGCGGCGAGCTGGGTCGACGCGAGGCAATCGTTGATCAAAGACTTGGTTGACGGTAGGCCGCCCTCTTCTTCGTCCCTTGCTTGCCGCTTGCCGTGTGGTTCGTTTTCTCACTTGGTATTTTTCTCTTCTTTCTCTTTCTTTCTTGCGCAGAGTACTTCCCTGGCTACTCTACTGCCGCCAACCAGGTCGTCGAGGCCCACCGCGAGGCGCAAAGGCAGGCTGGCGCCAAGATTGCGCCGAACGCTCGCCGGTCGCTGGAGGAACAGCTCTTGGCGATTCAAGCCCGCCTCCAGCCGGCTCACCGCATGCTCCGCCGGCTTCAGCGTTTGGGGCACAGGTGCTGGCCGCTCTCTGGCCCGGTGAGGTGATTCCCCGCACTCCCAGTCGGACTGCCGACTGGCTGGAGGTGGCGGCCAGCCGCTTCGAGGCCTGGAAGGCTTCTGCGGCTCGGTCAGGCGCCAGGCGGGCGCTGGAGTTCGTCAAGGCCTGGTATCCCGAGCTGAGTTTGGACCAGCTGGCCACCTGGCGGCAGGAGGCCGACACGGAGCTGGAGCCGGTGCGGCCGGCTATCATCCAGCGAGCCTCGGCGATCGCCGACTACACCGACACCAGCGCCTTTGCTCCTGAGGTGGACGACAACAGCGTTGCCCAGCCGGAGGAGTGGTTTGGGCTGAACCTGGCAGATGGCAAGGACTCGGCGGAGGAGATCGACTCCAGCGACGAGGGCGAGGAGGAGGAGGGTGAAGACGCCACGCCAGATGGTGGAGCGGCCGGTCAGCCTCAGCTTGACCGTGCCTCCAGCAACAAGGCACGTGCGAGCGCGCCGCCTGCAGCCGGCGATGATCAAGCCGAGACTCGCCAACCGGCCACTCCTCCAGCCGGCGCCACCGTCTCCACCGACTAGCCCGGCTCCCCTGCTGTGCCCTTAGTCTAATCTGCTGCCTCTACTTTCCTGTTTTATTACTCTTGGAAAAGTATTTTGTTAAGTTTGCACAGTTCCACCCACTGGGGGTGTATTCGAACTATATTGACTGCTGGCCTGTTGAAGGCCTTATGTGTAAATATAATCATGCATGTGTTTGGCTTTCCCTTGTTCTTTGCTTGTCGTCCTTCGGCTGTTTCCTTTGCTGCCCTCCCTTGGTTGCCGCCTTCCCAGCCGGACAGCTGCTCTGCAGTCTGTGGCTGGAGAAGTGCTTGGCCGGTTGGGAGGGCAAGTACTCTAGCTTTGTTGGATTGTAGCGAAGTGACTGGGAGGCCGGCCAGCCGGCTGTTTTGACAGCCGGTAGGCGTTGTTGGAGGCCGGCTTGTGTTATATAAGTTCGTTAGTCCTTAGCCGTTTTTCGTGTGGGCATCCTTTCTGCCTTTGGCTCTTGTCAGTCGGACAGTCAGTTCTTCGAGCTGCGACTTACAACAAGAGAGGGCTTGGGTGCTGGCACACTACTTGTCTGACTTCAGGTAGAACTTTTAATATAACTTAAGGCGGCCAGTCCCCGGGCCGACTAGTCGAACCCGGTGCCAGATAAAAAATCAAATGTAATAATACATTCATGGGTATGACACTCGTCATTCATAGATAAAGGAGGGCAGTCCCCGAGTGCGCCTCGGGGGCCCCGTTGTTTCGTACTTAATACAAAAAGGTAGCATGATACATACTGCTTTTAACTGTAAAATCTTCTCAGGAGGTTGGCGTTCCATGGTCATTCCGACTCCTTGCCGGAATCATCCCTCTTGCGTGCTCTTGGCTTCTGTGCGTCGATCAGGTAGTAGGAGTCGTTGCCTAGGGCCTTGCTGACGACGAAAGGGCCTTCCCAAGGGGCCGAGAGCTTGTGCCGGCCGGCTGTTCGCTGGATCAGCCGGAGCACAAGATCGCCCTCTTGGAAGGATCTTGGCTTGACCTTCCGGTTGTGGTTACGGCGCAAACCCTGCTGGTAGATGGCGGACCGGCTGAGTGCTAACAGCCGGCCTTCTTCCAGCAGGTCGACGCCGTCTTCTCGCGCTTCCTTGGCCTCCGCCTCCGTGTACATGGTGACCCGAGGCGAGTCGAACTCGATGTCAGTTGGGATGACAGCCTTGGCACCATATACAAGGAAGAACGGAGTGAAGCCGGTTGACTTGTTTGGGGTAGTACGCAGACTCCAGAGGACAACCGGCAGCTCATCGAGCCAGCAGCCGGCCAAACGCTCCAGTGGTACGACCAGTCGGGGCTTGATGCCGGAGAGGATGAGGCCATTTGCTCGCTCGACCTGGCCGTTTGACTGCGGGTGGGCAACAGACGCTAAGTCCAGTCGGATGCCCTGTGTCGCGCAGAAACGTGCCAGTGCTCCCTTGGCAAAATTTGTGCCGTTGTCGGTGATGATGCTATGTGGTACACCATACCGAGTAGTGATGTCTGCGATGAATGTTACGGCAGTCGGCCCGTTCAGCTTCTTGATTGGCTTCGCTTCAATCCACTTGGTAAATTTGTCCACGGTGACAAGCAGATGTGTCATGCTGCCGCGGGCTGTCTTGAATGGCCCACCATGTCCAGCCCCCAAACGGCAAAGGGCCAGGTGAGGGGGATGGTCTTGAGTGCAGAAGCCGGCAGGTGTTGCTTGGAACTGAAGACTTGGCATCCTTTGCAACATTTGACTAATTCCTTGGCATCTTCCAAAGCAGTCGGCCAGAAGAAACCATGGCGGAAAGCTTTGGCGACAAGTGATCTTGAGGCTGCGTGGTGGCCGCATTCGCCTTGGTGGATATCCTTGAGGATTGCTATGCCCTTCTCTGGCTCGACGCAGCGCTGGAAGACTCCAGTGACGCTACGCTTGACAAGTTCTCTGTTTATTATTGTGTATGCCCCGGCTCGGTGTTGCACTAGTCTTGCCGAGATCTCATCAGTCGGCAGCTCTCTGTTGACTAGGAAGTTGAGGATGGGTTGGGCCCATGATGGAGCTGTGAGTTCTTCTATTGTCAGTACGGCCACTGTGACCCGGGTGGGTGGGTTGGGTGGTGGAGAGTTGGAGTCGGCCACCGCCTCTTGTGTCGCTGCAGTCCCCGGGCCGACTGCTGCAGTGCCCGGGCCGGGTTCTGAAGTTCCCGAGCCGGGTGCGACTACGGCAGTCCCCGGGCCGCTTGTCGAAGTCCCCGAGCCGCCTGCTGGGTTCCTCCAGTCGGATCCGGCTGCATCAGGGGCGGGCGGTACGAAGATAGAGTCCGATTCTGGAGACGGCTTGATAGACGGTTTGAGGAGGCGCTAGAGAGAGACACCGGTTGATATAGCCTGTCGGGTGGAGCCGATCCATGCCAGGGCATCTGCTTGGTCGTTGTCGGCCCGTGGCACGTGGAGGAACTCGCACCCTTCAAAGTATCCACTGATCTGCTGGACGAGGAATAGATAGCTCGCCATGTTTGCATCCTTGGCGTCCCAGTCGCCAGATGACTGCTGGACCACCAAGTCCGAGTCGCCATAACACAGGATCTGACGTATGCCGAGCTCTTTGGCTAGCCGAAGCCCGTGTATGAGCGCCTCGTACTCAGCCACATTGTTGGAGGCGGCAAAATGGATTTGCAGTGTGTATCTGAGCTTGTCGCCTTTGGGAGAGGTGAGGACGATGCCGGATCCCAAGCCGGTGCGCATCTTGGACCCGTCGAAGTGCATCCGCCAATGAGTGGAGTCGGGAGCCGGCGGTAGGTACTGGGTCTCGGCCCAGTCGACAAGGAAGTCGGCCAATGCTTGAGACTTGATGGCGGTGCGGGGCTGGCAGAAGATTGTGTAAGGAGCCAGCGCAATGGCCCACTTAGCCACCCGGCCGGATGCATCCTGGCTGCCTATGATCTCGGCAAGCGGGGCGGTGCATAGGACCGTGATGGGATGCTCTTGAAAGTAGGTCTTCAGCTTCTTGGCGGCGAAGTACACTCCATAGCACATCTTCTGGCAGTGCGGGTAGTTTTGCTTTGAGGTGGATAGAACTTCGCTTAAATAATATACCGGCCTCTGGACTAACTGGGCTCGGCCTTCTTCTGGGCGCTGGACCACGATGACTGTACTGACCACTCGGTTAGTCGCGGCAATGTAGAGGAGCATGGGCTCCTTCTCAGTCGGCGCCGCAAGGACAGGTGGAGTGGTCAGCATCTTCTTCAACTCATGGAAGGCTTGGTCTGCTTGGTCGTTCCACTCGAAGTGGGTGGATTTCTTCATGAGTCGGTACAGGGGGAGAGCCTTCTCTCCTAGCCGGCTGATGAAGTGGTTTAGGGAGGTCAGGCGCCCGGTGAACTTCTGAACGTCTCGCAACTTGGTGGGAATCTCTATTCTCTCATTGGCCATGATCTTCACAGGGTTGCACTCAATGCCGCGTTCGGAGACCAGAAAGCCTAGAAGCTGGCCAGCTGGTACTCCGAACACGCATTTCTCGGGGTTGAGCTTGATCTGGAATCGGCGCAAGTTGGCAAATGTTTCTTTGAGGTCTTCCAGCAGGGTGCCACGCTTCTCCGTCTTCACCACAATATCGTCTACGTAGACGTGGGCATTTCTGCCGAGTTGCTTGAGGAGGCATTTCTGCATGCAACGCTGAAAAGTGGCACCGGCATTCCTCAAGCCGAATGTCATAGTCAGGTAACAGAAAGCTCCGAATGGTGTGATGAAGGCAGTCTTCAGGCGGTCAGCTGGGTCCAACTTGATCTGGTGGTATCCTGAGTAGGCATCCAAGAAACTCAACAGCTCGCATCCGGCTGTGGAGTATATCACTTGATCAATCCGTGGTAGGGCAAACGGATCCTTGGGGCAGGCTTTGTTGAGGCTAGTGTGGTCTATACACATACGCCATTGTTGTTCTTCTTCAACACCAAGACCGGGTTGGCAAGCCACTCTGGGAAAAACACTTCCATAATGAAGCCGGCGGCCAGGAGCCGGGCTATCTCTTCTCCTACGATTCTTCTCTTCTCCTCCGACAGTCGGCGGAGAGGCTGCTTGACTGGTTTCGCGTCCGCTCGGACTTGTAACATGTGCTCGGCGAAATCCTTCGGAACACCCGGCATGTCCTTTGGGGACCATGCAAAGATGTCTCGATTCTCACGGAGGAAGTCAACGAGCTCGCCTTCCTATTTACTGTCCAGGTTTGCACCAATGACAGCAAACCTCTCCGGGTTCTCCGGGTCCAGAGGTATCTTCTTCGTCTCCTTGGCCGACTGGAAGGAGCCCTGAGCATCATATTCCTTGGGGTTGGGGGACAGGGCCGGCTGCTTGCCGGCCATGGCCACAACTCGCTCCAGCATCTTCTTCTCTTCTGCAACCACGAGGGACTCGGCCAGTCGGCTGCTGGCTGCAGCGCACTCGATGGACTTCTTGTAGTCGCCGGCTACAGTGATGATCCCCTTCAAGCTCGGCATCTTCATCTTGAGGTAGGCGTAGTGGGGCACAACCATGAACTTGGCCAGGGCAGGTCGGCCAAGTAAGGCGTGGTAAGGGCTCTCTAGGTCCACTACTTCAAACTAGATTGCTTCTCGGCGAAAGTGATCCTTGTCTCCGAAGAGAACATCCATCTTGATCTTGCCGATTGGGGAACAGGACAGGCCGGGTACGATGCCATGGAACACGGTCCGGCTTGGCATGAGCTGCTTTGCCTTGAGGTTCAACTTCTGCATGGTGTCGCGGTACAGTATGTTGATACTGCTTCCGCCATCAATCAGCACGCGGGAGAATCGGGCAGCTCGCCTCTCCGTCGCGAGGGTGACGTCCAAGGCCAATGCGTAGGAGCCAGGAGACGGCATCACCTCTGGGTGATCGGCCCGGCTCCAGCTGATAGGCCTTTCAGACCAATGCATGAACTCGGGGTTGCTGGAGGCGACTGCGTTGACCTCTTCGTGCTGTCAGCGCCGGCTGCGCTTGTCTTCAACCTAGCTCGTGAAGACGACGTAGGCGGCGTGCTCATCTGGGAACTCATCCTGAATGGCTCCGACTGCTGGTCGAGCAGCCGGCTGCTGGGGGGCTGGAGGCGGCGGGCCGGGAGGCGGAGGCGGCACCAGCCCCTCGCCCTTGGAGATCCGTGTGAGCTAGTGGCATTTCCGAGTCGTGTGGTTGGACGGCTTCGCGCCGCTGTGGAACTTGCAGGGGGCATCGAGAGTCTGCTCGTAGGAGAAGGCCGGCTGCCAAGCCGGCCTGCCGCCCTTCTTCTTGGGAGCGGGCCGCTCTTCGGGCTACTCGTCTTTGATAGTGGCCACCTGCCGACTGGTGGAAGGCGGCACAGGGGCCTTGCGCTTGTGGTCGTTCTGGTAGGGGCGTCGGTTGGAGTCACCAGCCGGCGTCTTGGGAGCCGGAGCAAGCACCTTCCCATAGGCGTCCACTCGGAGCTCGGTCTTCATCGAGGAGTCGGCCGTGGCGTACTTGTCTGCTATGACCAGTAGCTCGTCGAGGGTAGCCGGCTCGTCGCAGAGGAGTCGGTGCTTGAGGAGGATGCCCTCTCGGCACCCGGTGGTGAAGTATTCTATGGCTTGAACCTCGTGCACCCCCTCGCAGGAGTTGCGGAGCTCGGCCCACCGTGTGAGGTAGTCGCGAGTCGATTCGCTGGGCCCTTGGACGCACAAGGAGAGCTGGCGGGGCTTGGGAGGCCACTTGTACGTGCTGGTGAAGTTGCGGACGAAGACTTCCGTGAAGTCCAGCCAGCTGTTGGCGCTGTAGGGCTTGAGGCTGTTTAGCCAGGTGCGTGTCGTGCCTTGAAGCATGAGAGGGACGTACTTCACGGCTACGCGCCTGTTGCCGTTCGCTATGCTGATAGCGGTAGAGTAGTCGATCAGCCAATCTTCCGGCTTCACGGAGCCGTTGTACTTGGGCGTGTCTCTGGGGAGCGAGAACCCTTTGGGGAATGGCTCGTCGCGGATGCAGGGGCCAAAGCAAGGCGGGCCGACATCGTCTTCTTCTTCTAGCACCAGGGATCGTGCTAGGCGGTCGATCCGGTGGCGGGCGTCGTTCTCGCCGACTCCTTCGCGGTGGCCTAGTCGGCCACCGAGAGTCGGATGCGTGACAGGCGGCGGGGTGGGATATCTCTCCCCACGAGGCGGGGGAGGAGGCGGATTGCCTTGGTGCTCCACCGCTCGGGGGTGGCCTTCTGCATCGTGCTCAATGGTGATTCGAGTCCGGCTGCGGCTAGCAGCCGGCTCTTTGTCTTTCCTTGCGCGGGCGCCGCTCGCAGTCGGCGACCGGGATGTCGTGGCGTGTTCTCGGCGTGGGGGAGGACTCTTAGCGCGGGCGCCGGCTTCATGCCGTTCTGCGGCCGCGTCGATCAGCTGCTGGATGCGCCTTGTCATGTAGGGGAGCTCATCAGCCCCCAGTCCATTCAGCTCTTCTGCGGCCGCCTGAGCGGCTCGCAGATTCTCGAGCGGTGTGGCGTAGACTGGGCGGTCTGCCCCCAGCATGCTGGCCATGGCCGCGCCGCGCTTCTTGACGAGGCCGGCTCGGCTCGGCCCGCCATGAGGCGGCGTACCAAAGGCAGCGCGGTCGACTTCGCGCTTATGGAGGCTATCTTCTGGCCCTCCGCGATGAGGGCGAGGCGGCGTGCCTCCAGAGTCTCGGCGTCGACCGGGATGGGGACGGACAAGTCGTGCATGGCCGCTTGTAGGGCGTCGTGGGCGTTCTCGCCCGAGTCGGCGCCGTGGCTGATGACCAGCACCTCAGTGACAGCGCTGCTGCCACTGTCGGCTCAAGGGAGAGGGTCGTCGAAGATCACCACGTCGGTGGGGAAGGCGTCAAGCGATGCCATGTCGGAGTCGACAAGCATCGGGTCGGTGGAGCCGACCGACTCCAAGTCCACAGCAAGCTCGCTCGAGACGTGAAGCTGGTCGAGGAGGCTGACGAGGCGGCTCTCGGGGTAGTCTGTGCCCACGTCGGACGCGGGCTCGTCAGAGATGCGAGTCTCGCCAAGAAGGTCGGCGAGGCAGCTCGCCGCGCAGGCGTCGTCGACACCTTGCAGCGCGTCTGGGCAAGCGCCATCGGGCGTAGCAGGCTGGCTACGCTCGCGGAGGAGGAAAAGGGTTCCCGTCCAGAACAGGTCTCCGGACGACGGTGCACCTGGCCCCATGGTGGGAGCCAAATGTCGGGTGGTAGGTGAGACATATGCCAACGGGTGGCTTATCATTGTGGGAGCCAGTAAGACATCGCCGGTGCCTGGAAACGGGATAAGGCGAAGACATGCACGCCGGCGGATCTTACCCAGGTTCGGGGCTCTCCGTGGAGATAACACCCCTAGTCCTGCTCTGCAGGGTCTCTGCATGATCACTAGATCAATACAAGTAGCTACAAGTGCTCCTTGAGCTGTTTGGCTAAGGGAAGAAGAAGGGCTAGGTTGGCTCTCCTTTTCTCTCTATGTGGTTGTGTGAAACTCTATGAGATCAACCCTTTGCATGGGTGTCCCAGGGGGCTTATATAGGCCTACCCCCCAGGGGTACAATGGTAATCCGGCTGGGCGCGAGTCCCAGCCGTCAGTGTCTGTGCTCGCCGGCTTCTCCGCCGCCATTGGGGCCCTCCGACTGGTGGGTCCCGCCAGCTGCCGGCCTCTTGGCCGACAGGCCGGCCCCACCGCTTGGGGGCCTTGTCGGTGGCTGGTTACTGTTGCCTCGCCTCTGATGACGAGGGCTTTGTCGAGGTAAGCGTGGCTACAGTGCCGCCGTCTTGCGGGCTCTCACTGTAGCCTCACCTCGTCTTGTCTCCTTAATGAGGCACATGTTTCGAGGGAGGGAGGTAGCCGGCTATTGGGAGCCGGCTACGCCCCCGGCCGACTAGGGGAGGCCGGGCCGCCTTCGAGCGTCTCTCTGGCTAAAGGGGCCCGCCGCCCGCGGGCAGTACTGGCGCCTGTCGTGGGTGACATCGAGGTCAACATGGCTACAGTGCCGCGCCGAACGGGAGATGGCTGACCCGTACGGCGCCCTGTGGCCATGCCTGTTCCGGGATTCGGAGGTAGTGGGCTGTACTGCGGCCACGCCCCGTCTTATCACCGTTATGTGGATGCAGTCTTGGTGGGGGCAGTCTTGGCCGGCTTCTGGGAGTCGGCTTTCTTCATGGCCGGCTTCTGGGAGTCGGTCCTCTTGGGGCCGGCTTCCTGGAGTCGGCCATCTCGTAGCTTTCTTTGGGAAGGTTTCTGAGGCCGGGTTGCCTTCTGGTAGTCGGCCCTGGGGATAGCCGGCCGGGGGAAGGCAGCCCTATGCTCTGGATGCTTGAAGGCTCGAATGGCCTGATAATTTTTCGTAGAGCCAGGGGGAGTCGGTTAGGCTACCCGTGGCCATTTACTCCGACACACTAGGTCCATAGCTGGGACTTTGTGTATGTTCTCGAAATGTGTTTGTCGAGTGCTCATTAAGAAAGTTTCTATACAAGTTTCTGAATGAACTCCTTAAGAAAAGTTCTCCAAAAGTTCCCTATGAAAGAATCCTTTGAAGCATCTGGTCGTCACAAACGTTATGACTACTTGTGGAGCCAAAATGGACACCGTATGAGTCAGATATGCCTGTTTCAGTTAACACTACGCAAAACTGATTCCGAACGACAGTTATAGACTAGTTCTTGTGTAGCATTCGATTTTTTCCATTCTACTTCACTAAACATATCCATATGAGATCCAATTACTTGTAGGGAAATGCAAGAGACCTCGGTTATGATGATGCACTAGGTCCATAGCTGTGACCTTCTGTATGTTCTCAAAATGCATTTGTCGAGTGCTCATTAAGAAAGTTTCTATACAAGTTGCTAAACGAACTCCTTAAGAAAAGTTCAAAAAAAGCTCCGTATGAAAGAATACTTTGAAGCATCTGGTCGTACAAACATTTTGACTACTTGTGGAGCCAAAACGGACTCCGTATGAGTCAGATATCCATGTTTCAGTTAACACTGCGCAAAACTGATTCCGAACGACTGTTACAAACTAGTTCTTGCGTAGTTGCATTCGATTTTTTCCATTATACTTCACTAAACATCTCCATATGAGATCCAGTTACTTGTAGGGAAATGCAAGAGACCTCAATTATGATGATGCACTAGGTCCATAGCTGGGACTTTGTGTATGTTCTCGAAATGCGTTTGTCGAGTGCTCATTAAGAAAGTTTCTCTACAAGTTTCTGAACGAACTCCTTAAAAAAAGTTCTCCAAAAGTTCCCTATGAAAGAATCATTTGAAGCATCTGGTCGTCACAAACGTTTTGACTACTTGTGGAGACAAAACGGACTACGTAAGAGTCAGATATCCATGTTTCAGTTAACACTGCGAAAACTGATTCCGAACGATAGTTACACACTAGTTCTTGTGTAGTTGCATTCGATTTTTTCCATTATACTTCACTAAACATCTCCATATGAGATCCAGTTACTTGTAGGGAAATGCAAGAGACCTCAATTATGATGATGCGCTAGGTCCATAGCTAGGACTTTGTGTATGTTCTCGAAATGCGTTTGTCGAGTCCTCATTAAGAAAGTTTCTATACAAGTTTTTGAATGAGCTCCTTATGAAAAGTTCTCCAAAAGCTCCCTATGAAAGAATCCTTTGAAGCATCTGGTCGTCACAAACGTTTTGCCTAATTGTGGTGCCAAAACGGACTCCGTATGAGTCAGATAACCATGTTTCAGTTAACACTGCGCAAAACTGATTCCGAACGACAGTTACAGACTAGTTCTTGTGTAGTTGCATTCGATTTTTTTCCATTCTACTTCACTAAACATCTCCATATGAGATCCAATTACTTGTAGGTAAATGCAAGAGACCTCGGTTATGATGATGCACTAGGTCCATAGCTGGGATTTTGTGTATGTTCTCGAAATGCGTTTGTCGAGTGCTCATTAAGAAAGTTTCTATACAAGTTTCTGAACGAACTCCTTAAGAAAAGTTCTCCAAAAGTTCCCTATGAAAGAATCCTCTAAAGCATCTGGTCGTCGATAACGTTTTGACTACTTGTGGAGCCAAAATGGACTCCGTATGAGTTAGATATCCATGTTTCAGTTAACACTGCGCAAAACTAATTCCGAACGACAGTTACAGACTAGTTCTTGTTTAGTTGCATTCGATTTTTTCCTTTCTAGTTCACTAAACATCTCCATATGAGACCAAGTTACTTGTAGGGAAATTCAAGAGACCTCGGTTATGATGATGCACTAGGTCCATAGCTGGGACTTTGTGTATGTTGTTGAAATGCGTTTGTCGAGTCCTTATTAAGAAAGTTTCTATACAAGTTTCTAACGAACTCCTTATGAAAATTTCTCCAAAAGCTCCCTATGAAAGAATCCTTTGAAGCATATGGTCCTCACAAATGTTTTGACTACTTGTAGAGCCAAAACGGACTCCGTATGAGTCAGATATCCATGTTTTAGTTAACACTGCGCAAAACTGATTCCGAACGACAGTTACAAACTAGTTCTTGCGTAGTTGCATTCGATTTTTTCCATTCTACTTCACTAAACATCTCCATATGAGATCCAGTTACTTGTAAGGAAATGCAAGAGACCTCAGTTAGGATGATGCACTAGGTCCATAGCTAGGACTTTGTGTATATTTTCGAAATGCGTTTGTCGAGTCCTCATTAAGAAAGTTTCTATACAAGTTTCTGAACGAACTCCTTAAGAAAAGTTCTCCAAAAGCTCCCTATGAAAGAATCCTTTGAAGCATCTGGTCGTCACAAATGTTTTGCCTAATTGTAGAGCCAAAATGGACTCTGTATGTGTCTGATATCCATGTTTCAGTTAACAATGCGCAAAATTGATTCCGAACGACATTTACAAACTAGTTCTTGCGTAGTTGGATTCGATTTTTAACATTCTACTTCACTAAACATCTCCATATGAGATCCAGTTACTTGTAGATAAATGCAAGAGACCTCGGTTATGATGATGCACTAGGTCCATAGCTAGGACTTTGTGTATGTTCTCGAAATGCGTTTGTCGAGTCCTCATTAAGAAAGTTTCGATACAAGTTTCTGAACGAACTCCTTAAGAAAAGTTCTCCGAAAGCTCCCTATGAAAGAATCCTTTGAAGCATCTGGTCGTCACAAACCTTTTGCCTAATTGTGGAGCCAAAACGGACTCCGTATGAGTCAGATATCCCTGTTTCAGTTAACACAGCGCAAAACTGATTCCGAACGACAGTTACAGACTAGTTCTTGTGTAGTTGCATTCGATTTTTTCCATTCTACTTCACTAAGCATCTGCATATGAGATCCAATTACTTGTAGGGAAATGCAAGAGACCTCGGTTATGATGATGCACTAGGTCCATAGCTGGGACTTTGTGTATGTTCTCGGAATGCGTTTGTCGAGTCCTCATTAAGAAAGTTTCTATACAAGTTTCTGAACGAACTCCTAAAGAAAGTTCTCCAAAAGTTCCCTATGAAAGAATCCTTTGAAGCATCTGGTCGTCCCACACGTTTTGACTACTTGTGGAGCCAAAACGGACTCCGTATGAGTCAGATATCCATGTTTCAGTTAACACTGCGCAAAACTGATTCCGAACGAGTACTAGTTCTTGTGTAGTTGCATTCGATTTTTTCCATTCTACTTCACTAAACATATCCATATGAGATCCAATTACTTGTAGGGAAATGCAAGAGACCTCGGTTATGATGATGCACTAGGTCCATAGCTGGGACCTTCTGTATGTTCTCAAAATGCATTTGTCGAGTGCTCATTAAGAAAGTTTCTATACAAGTTGCTAAACGAACTCCTTAAGAAAAGTTCACCAAAAGCTCCGTATGAAAGAATCCTTTGAAGCATCTGGTCGTCACAAACATTTTACCTACTTGTGGAGCCAAAACGGACTCCGTATGAGTCAGATATCCATGTTTCAGTTAACACTGCGCAAAACTGATTCCGAACGACAGTTACAAACTAGTTCTTGCGTAGTTGCATTCGATTTTTTCCATTATACTTCACTAAACATCTCCATATGAGATCCAGTTACTTGTAGGGAAATGCAAGAGACCTCAATTATGATGATGCACTAGGTCCATAGCTGGGACTTTGTGTATGTTCTCGAAATGCGTTTGTCGGGTGCTCATTAAGAAAGTTTCTATACAAGTTTCTGAACGAACTCCTTAAAAAAAGTTCTCCAAAAGTTCCCTATGAAAGAATCATTTGAAGCATCTGGTCGTCACAAACGTTTTGACTACTTGTGGAGACAAAACGGACTCCGTAAGAGTCAGATATCCATGTTTCAGTTAACACTACGAAAACTGATTTCGAACGATAGTTAAACACTAGTTCTTGTGTAGTTGCATTCGATTTTTTCCATTATACTTCACTAAACATCTCCATATGAGATCCAGTTACTTGTAGGGAAATGCAAGAGACCTCAATTATGATGATGCGCTAGGTCCATAGCTAGGACTTTGTGTATGTTCTCGAAATGCGTTTGTCGAGTCCTCATTAAGAAAGTTTCTATACAAGTTTTTGAATGAGCTCCTTATGAAAAGTTCTCCGAAAGCTCCCTATGAAAGAATCCTTTGAAGCATCTGGTCGTCACAAACGTTTTGCCAAATTGTGGTGCCAAAACGGACTCCGGATGAGTCAGATAACCATGTTTCAGTTAACACTGCGCAAAACTGATTCCGAACGACAGTTACAGACTAGTTCTTGTGTAGTTGCATTCGATTTTTTTTCCATTCTACTTCACTAAACATCTCCATATGAGATCCAATTACTTGTGGGTAAATGCAAGAGACCTCGGTTATGATGATGCACTAGGTCCATAGCTGGGACTTTGTGTATGTTCTCGAAATGCGTTTGTCGAGTGCTCATTAAGAAAGTTTCTATACAAGTTTCTGAACGAACTCCTTAAGAAAAGTTCTCCAAAAGTTCCCTATGAAAGAATCCTCTGAAGCATCTGGTCGTCGATAACGTTTTGACTACTTGTGGAGCCAAAATGGACTCCGTATGAGTTAGAGATCCATGTTTCAGTTAACACTGCGCAAAACTAATTCCGAACGACAGTTACAGACTAGTTCTTGTTTAGTTGCATTCGATTTTTTCCTTTCTAGTTCACTAAACATCTCCATATGAGACCAAGTTACTTGTAGGGAAATTCAAGAGACCTCGGTTATGATGATGCACTAGGTCCATAGCTGGGACTTTGTGTATGTTGTTGAAATGCGTTTGTCGAGTCCTTATTAAGAAAGTTTCTATACAAGTTTCTAACGAACTCCTTATGAAAATTTCTCCAAAAGCTCCCTATGAAAGAATCCTTTGAAGCATCTGGTCGTCACAAATGTTTTGACTACTTGTAGAGCCAAAACGGACTCCGTATGAGTCAGATATCCATGTTTTAGTTAACACTGCGCAAAACTGATTCCGAACGACAGTTACAAACTAGTTCTTGCGTAGTTGCATTCGATTTTTTCCATTATACTTCACTAAACATCTCCATATGAGATCCAGATACTTGTAGGGAAATGCAAGAGACCTCAATTATGATGATGCACTAGGTCCATAGCTGGGACTTTGTGTATGTTCTCGAAATGCGTTTGTCGAGTGCTCATTAAGAAAGTTTCTATACAAGTTTCTGAACGAACTCCTTAAAAAAAGTTCTCCAAAAGTTCCCTATGAAAGAATCATTTGAAGCATCTGGTCGTCACAAACGTTTTGACTACTTGTGGAGACAAAACGGACTCTGTAAGAGTCAGATATCCATGTTTCAGTTAACACTGCGAAAACTGATTCCGAACGATAGTTACACACTAGTTCTTGTGTAGTTGCATTCGATTTTTTCCATTATACTTCACTAAACATCTCCATATGAGATCCAGTTACTTGTAGGGAAATGCAAGAGACCTCAATTATGATGATGCGCTAGGTCCATAGCTAGGACTTTGTGTATGTTCTCGAAATGCGTTTGTCGAGTCCTCATTAAGAAAGTTTCTATACAAGTTTTTGAATGAGCTCCGTATGAAAAGTTCTCCAAAAGCTCCCTATGAAAGAATCCTTTGAAGCATCTGGTCGTCACAAACGTTTTGCCTAATTGTGGTGCCAAAACGGACTCCGTATGAGTCAGATAACCATGTTTCAGTTAACACTGCGCAAAACTGATTCCGAACGACAGTTACAGACTAGTTCTTGTGTAGTTGCATTCGATTTTTTTCCATTCTACTTCACTAAACATCTCCATATGAGATCCAATTACTTGTAGGTAAATGCAAGAGACCTCGGTTATGATGATGCACTAGGTCCATAGCTGGGACTTTGTGTATGTTCTCGAAATGCGTTTGTCGAGTGCTCATTAAGAAAGTTTCTATACAAGTTTCTAAACGAACTCCTTAAGAAAAGTTCTCCAAAAGTTCCCTATGAAAGAATCCTCTGAAGCATCTGGTCGTCGATAACGTTTTGACTACTTGTGGAGCCAAAACGGACTCCGTATGAGTTAGATATCCATGTTTCAGTTAACACTGCGCAAAACTAATTCCGAACGACAGTTACAGACTAGTTCTTGTTTAGTTGCATTCGATTTTTTCCTTTCTAGTTCACTAAACATCTCCATATGAGACCAAGTTACTTGTAGGGAAATTCAAGAGACCTCGGTTATGATGATGCACTAGGTCCATAGCTGGGACTTTGTGTATGTTATTGAAATGCGTTTGTCGAGTCCTTATTAAGAAAGTTTCTATACAAGTTTCTAACGAACTCCTTATGAAAATTTCTCCAAAAGCTCCCTATGAAAGAATCCTTTGAAGCATCTGGTCGTCACAAATGTTTTGACTACTTGTAGAGCCAAAACGGACTCCGTATGAGTCAGATATCCATGTTTTAGTTAACACTGCGCAAAACTGATTCCGAACGACAGTTACAAACTAGTTCTTGCGTAGTTGCATTCGATTTTTTCCATTCTACTTCACTAAACATCTCCATATGAGATCCAGTTACTTGTAAGGGAATGCAAGAGACCTCAGTTATGATGATGCACTAGGTCCATAGCTAGGACTTTGTGTATATTTTCGAAATGCGTTTGTCGAGTCCTCAGTAAGAAAGTTTCTATACAAGTTTCTGAACGAACTCCTTAAGAAAAGTTCTCCAAAAGCTCCCTATGAAAGAATCCTTTGAAGCATCTGGTCGTCACAAATGTTTTGCCTAATTGTAGAGCCAAAATGGACTCCGTATGTGTCTGATATCCATGTTTTAGTTAACACTGCGCAAAATTGATTCCGAACGACATTTACAAACTAGTTCTTGCGTAGTTGGATTCGATTTTTACTTCACTAAACATCTCCATATGAGATCCAGTTACTTGTAGATAAATGCAAGAGACCTCGGTTATGATGATGCACTAGGTCCATAGCTAGGACTTTGTGTATGTTCTCGAAATGCGTTTGTCGAGTCCTCATTAAGAAAGTTTCGATACAAGTTTCTGAACGAACTCCTTAAGAAAAGTTCTCCGAAAGCTCCCTATGAAAGAATCCTTTGAAGCATCTGGTCGTCACAAACCTTTTGCCTAATTGTGGAGCCAAAACGGACTCCGTATGAGTCAGATATCCCTGTTTCAGTTAACACAGCGCAAAACTGATTCCGAACGACAGTTACAGACTAGTTCTTGTGTAGTTGCATTCGATTTTTTCCATTCTACTTCACTAAACATCTGCATATGAGATCCAATTACTTGTAGGGAAATGCAAGAGACCTCGGTTATGATGATGCACTAGGTCCATAGCTGGGACTTTGTGTATGTTCTCGAAATGCGTTTGTCGACTGCTCATTAAGAAAGTTTCTATACAAGTTTCTGAACGAACTCCTTAAAAAAAGTTCTCCAAAAGTTCCCTATGAAAGAATCATTTGAAGCATCTGGTCGTCACAAACGTTTTGACTACTTGTGGAGACAAAACGGACTCTGTAAGAGTCAGATATCCATGTTTCAGTTAACACTGCGAAAACTGATTCCGAACGATAGTTACACACTAGTTCTTGTGTAGTTGCATTCGATTTTTTCCATTATACTTCACTAAACATCTCCATATGAGATCCAGTTACTTGTAGGGAAATGCAAGAGACCTCAATTATGATGATGCGCTAGGTCCATAGCTAGGACTTTGTGTATGTTCTCGAAATGCGTTTGTCGAGTCCTCATTAAGAAAGTTTCTATACAAGTTTTTGAATGAGCTCCGTATGAAAAGTTCTCCAAAAGCTCCCTATGAAAGAATCCTTTGAAGCATCCGGTCGTCACAAACGTTTTGCCTAATTGTGGTGCCAAAACGGACTCCGTATGAGTCAGATAACCATGTTTCAGTTAACACTGCGCAAAACTGATTCCGAACGACAGTTACAGACTAGTTCTTGTGTAGTTGCATTCGATTTTTTCCATTCTACTTCACTAAACATCTCCATATGAGATCCAATTACTTGTAGGTAAATGCAAGAGACCTCGGTTATGATGATGCACTAGGTCCATAGCTGGGACTTTGTGTATGTTCTCGAAATGCGTTTGTCGAGTGCTCATTAAGAAAGTTTCTATACAAGTTTCTGAACGAACTCCTTAAGAAAAGTTCTCCAAAAGTTCCCTATGAAAGAATCCTCTGAAGCATCTGGTCGTCGATAACGTTTTGACTACTTGTGGAGCCAAAACGGACTCCGTATGAGTTAGATATCCATGTTTCAGTTAACACTGCGCAAAACTAATTCCGAACGACAGATACAGACTAGTTCTTGTTTAGTTGCATTCGATTTTTTCCTTTCTAGTTCACTAAACATCTCCATATGAGACCAAGTTACTTGTAGGGAAATTCAAGAGACCTCGGTTATGATGATGCACTAGGTCCATAGCTGGGACTTTGTGTATGTTATTGAAATGCGTTTGTCGAGTCCTTATTAAGAAAGTTTCTATACAAGTTTCTAACGAACTCCTTATGAAAATTTCTCCAAAAGCTCCCTATGAAAGAATCCTTTGAAGCATCTGGTCGTCACAAATGTTTTGACTACTTGTAGAGCCAAAACGGACTCCGTATGAGTCAGATATCCATGTTTTAGTTAACACTGCGCAAAACTGATTCCGAACGACAGTTACAAACTAGTTCTTGCGTAGTTGCATTCGATTTTTTCCATTCTACTTCACTAAACATCTCCATATGAGATCCAGTTACTTGTAAGGAAATGCAAGAGACCTCAGTTATGATGATGCACTAGGTCCATAGCTAGGACTTTGTGTATATTTTCGAAATGCGTTTGTCGAGTCCTCAGTAAGAAAGTTTCTATACAAGTTTCTGAACGAACTCCTTAAGAAAAGTTCTCCAAAAGCTCCCTATGAAAGAATCCTTTGAAGCATCTGGTCGTCACAAATGTTTTGCCTAATTGTAGAGCCAAAATGGACTCCGTATGTGTCTGATATCCATGTTTTAGTTAACACTGCGCAAAATTGATTCCGAACGACATTTACAAACTAGTTCTTGCGTAGTTGGATTCGATTTTTACTTCACTAAACATCTCCATATGAGATCCAGTTACTTGTAGATAAATGCAAGAGACCTCGGTTATGATGATGCACTAGGTCCATAGCTAGGACTTTGTGTATGTTCTCGAAATGCGTTTGTCGAGTCCTCATTAAGAAAGTTTCGATACAAGTTTCTGAACGAACTCCTTAAGAAAAGTTCTCCGAAAGCTCCCTATGAAAGAATCCTTTGAAGCATCTGGTCGTCACAAACCTATTGCCTAATTGTGGAGCCAAAACGGACTCCGTATGAGTCAGATATCCCTGTTTCAGTTAACACAGCGCAAAACTGATTCCGAACGACAGTTACAGACTAGTTCTTGTGTAGTTGCATTCGATTTTTTCCATTCTACTTCACTAAACATCTCCATATGAGATCCAATTACTTTTAGGGAAATGCAAAAGACCTCGGTTATGATGATGCACTAGGTCCATAGCTGGGACTTTGTGTATGTTCTCGAAATGCGTTTGTCGAGTGCTCATTAAGAAAGTTTCTATACAAGTTTCTGAACGAACTCCTTAAGAAAAGTTCTCCAAAAGTTCCCTATGAAAGAATCCTCTGAAGCATCTGGTCGTCGATAACGTTTTGACTACTTGTGGAGCCAAAACGGACTCCGTATGAGTTAGATATCCATGTTTCAGTTAACACTGCGCAAAACTAATTCCGAACGACAGTTACAGACTAGTTCTTGTTTAGTTGCATTCGATTTTTTCCTTTCTAGTTCACTAAACATCTCCATATGAGACCAAGTTACTTGTAGGGAAATTCAAGAGACCTCGGTTATGATGATGCACTAGGTCCATAGCTGGGACTTTGTGTATGTTATTGAAATGCGTTTGTCGAGTCCTTATTAAGAAAGTTTCTATACAAGTTTCTAACGAACTCCTTATGAAAATTTCTCCAAAAGCTCCCTATGAAAGAATCCTTTGAAGCATCTGGTCGTCACAAATGTTTTGACTACTTGTAGAGCCAAAACGGACTCCGTATGAGTCAGATATCCATGTTTTAGTTAACACTGCGCAAAACTGATTCCGAACGACAGTTACAAACTAGTTCTTGCGTAGTTGCATTCGATTTTTTCCATTCTACTTCACTAAACATCTCCATATGAGATCCAGTTACTTGTAAGGGAATGCAAGAGACCTCAGTTATGATGATGCACTAGGTCCATAGCTAGGACTTTGTGTATATTTTCGAAATGCGTTTGTCGAGTCCTCAGTAAGAAAGTTTCTATACAAGTTTCTGAACGAACTCCTTAAGAAAAGTTCTCCAAAAGCTCCCTATGAAAGAATCCTTTGAAGCATCTGGTCGTCACAAATGTTTTGCCTAATTGTAGAGCCAAAATGGACTCCGTATGTGTCTGATATCCATGTTTTAGTTAACACTGCGCAAAATTGATTCCGAACGACATTTACAAACTAGTTCTTGCGTAGTTGGATTCGATTTTTACTTCACTAAACATCTCCATATGAGATCCAGTTACTTGTAGATAAATGCAAGAGACCTCGGTTATGATGATGCACTAGGTCCATAGCTAGGACTTTGTGTATGTTCTCGAAATGCGTTTGTCGAGTCCTCATTAAGAAAGTTTCGATACAAGTTTCTGAACGAACTCCTTAAGAAAAGTTCTCCGAAAGCTCCCTATGAAAGAATCCTTTGAAGCATCTGGTCGTCACAAACCTTTTGCCTAATTGTGGAGCCAAAACGGACTCCGTATGAGTCAGATATCCCTGTTTCAGTTAACACAGCGCAAAACTGATTCCGAACGACAGTTACAGACTAGTTCTTGTGTAGTTGCATTCGATTTTTTCCATTCTACTTCACTAAACATCTGCATATGAGATCCAATTACTTGTAGGGAAATGCAAGAGACCTCGGTTATGATGATGCACTAGGTCCATAGCTGGGACTTTGTGTATGTTCTCGAAATGCGTTTGTCGAGTGCTCATTAAGAAAGTTTCTATACAAGTTTCTGAACGAACTCCTTAAAAAAAGTTCTCCAAAAGTTCCCTATGAAAGAATCATTTGAAGCATCTGGTCGTCACAAACGTTTTGACTACTTGTGGAGACAAAACGGACTCTGTAAGAGTCAGATATCCATGTTTCAGTTAACACTGCGAAAACTGATTCCGAACGATAGTTACACACTAGTTCTTGTGTAGTTGCATTCGATTTTTTCCATTATACTTCACTAAACATCTCCATATGAGATCCAGTTACTTGTAGGGAAATGCAAGAGACCTCAATTATGATGATGCGCTAGGTCCATAGCTAGGACTTTGTGTATGTTCTCGAAATGCGTTTGTCGAGTCCTCATTAAGAAAGTTTCTATACAAGTTTTTGAATGAGCTCCGTATGAAAAGTTCTCCAAAAGCTCCCTATGAAAGAATCCTTTGAAGCATCCGGTCGTCACAAACGTTTTGCCTAATTGTGGTGCCAAAACGGACTCCGTATGAGTCAGATAACCATGTTTCAGTTAACACTGCGCAAAACTGATTCCGAACGACAGTTACAGACTAGTTCTTGTGTAGTTGCATTCGATTTTTTCCATTCTACTTCACTAAACATCTCCATATGAGATCCAATTACTTGTAGGTAAATGCAAGAGACCTCGGTTATGATGATGCACTAGGTCCATAGCTGGGACTTTGTGTATGTTCTCGAAATGCGTTTGTCGAGTGCTCATTAAGAAAGTTTCTATACAAGTTTCTGAACGAACTCCTTAAGAAAAGTTCTCCAAAAGTTCCCTATGAAAGAATCCTCTGAAGCATCTGGTCGTCGATAACGTTTTGACTACTTGTGGAGCCAAAACGGACTCCGTATGAGTTAGATATCCATGTTTCAGTTAACACTGCGCAAAACTAATTCCGAACGACAGATACAGACTAGTTCTTGTTTAGTTGCATTCGATTTTTTCCTTTCTAGTTCACTAAACATCTCCATATGAGACAAAGTTACTTGTAGGGAAATTCAAGAGACCTCGGTTATGATGATGCACTAGGTCCATAGCTGGGACTTTGTGTATGTTATTGAAATGCGTTTGTCGAGTCCTTATTAAGAAAGTTTCTATACAAGTTTCTAACGAACTCCTTATGAAAATTTCTCCAAAAGCTCCCTATGAAAGAATCCTTTGAAGCATCTGGTCGTCACAAATGTTTTGACTACTTGTAGAGCCAAAACGGACTCCGTATGAGTCAGATATCCATGTTTTAGTTAACACTGCGCAAAACTGATTCCGAACGACAGTTACAAACTAGTTCTTGCGTAGTTGCATTCGATTTTTTCCATTCTACTTCACTAAACATCTCCATATGAGATCCAGTTACTTGTAAGGAAATGCAAGAGACCTCAGTTATGATGATGCACTAGGTCCATAGCTAGGACTTTGTGTATATTTTCGAAATGCGTTTGTCGAGTCCTCAGTAAGAAAGTTTCTATACAAGTTTCTGAACGAACTCCTTAAGAAAAGTTCTCCAAAAGCTCCCTATGAAAGAATCCTTTGAAGCATCTGGTCGTCACAAATGTTTTGCCTAATTGTAGAGCCAAAATGGACTCCGTATGTGTCTGATATCCATGTTTTAGTTAACACTGCGCAAAATTGATTCCGAACGACATTTACAAACTAGTTCTTGCGTAGTTGGATTCGATTTTTACTTCACTAAACATCTCCATATGAGATCCAGTTACTTGTAGATAAATGCAAGAGACCTCGGTTATGATGATGCACTAGGTCCATAGCTAGGACTTTGTGTATGTTCTCGAAATGCGTTTGTCGAGTCCTCATTAAGAAAGTTTCGATACAAGTTTCTGAACGAACTCCTTAAGAAAAGTTCTCCGAAAGCTCCCTATGAAAGAATCCTTTGAAGCATCTGGTCGTCACAAACCTATTGCCTAATTGTGGAGCCAAAACGGACTCCGTATGAGTCAGATATCCCTGTTTCAGTTAACACAGCGCAAAACTGATTCCGAACGACAGTTACAGACTAGTTCTTGTGTAGTTGCATTCGATTTTTTCCATTCTACTTCACTAAACATCTGCATATGAGATCCAATTACTTGTAGGGAAATGCAAGAGACCTCGGTTATGATGATGCACTAGGTCCATAGCTGGGACTTTGTGTATGTTCTCGGAATGCGTTTGTCGAGTCCTCATTAAGAAAGTTTCTGTACAAGTTTCTGAACGAACTCCTAAAGAAAGTTCTCCAAAAGTTCCCTATGAAAGAATCCTTTGAAGCATCTGGTCGTCCCACACGTTTTGACTACTTGTGGAGCCAAAACGGACTCCGTATGAGTCAGATATCCATGTTTCAGTTAACACTGCGCAAAACTGATTCCGAACGAGTACTAGTTCTTGTGTAGTTGCATTCGATTTTTTCCATTCTACTTCACTAAACATATCCATATGAGATCCAATTACTTGTAGGGAAATGCAAGAGACCTCGGTTATGATGATGCACTAGGTCCATAGCTGGGACCTTCTGTATGTTCTCAAAATGCATTTGTCGAGTGCTCATTAAGAAAGTTTCTATACAAGTTGCTAAACGAACTCCTTAAGAAAAGTTCTCCAAAAGCTCCGTATGAAAGAATCCTTTGAAGCATCTGGTCGTCACAAACATTTTGACTACTTGTGGAGCCAAAACGGACTCCGTATGAGTCAGATATCCATGTTTCAGTTAACACTGCGCAAAACTGATTCCGAACGACAGTTACAAACTAGTTCTTGCGTAGTTGCATTCGATTTTTTCCATTATACTTCACTAAACATCTCCATATGAGATCCAGTTACTTGTAGGGAAATGCAAGAGACCTCAATTATGATGATGCACTAGGTCCATAGCTGGGACTTTGTGTATGTTCTCGAAATGCGTTTGTCGGGTGCTCATTAAGAAAGTTTCTATACAAGTTTCTGAACGAACTCCTTAAAAAAAGTTCTCCAAAAGTTCCCTATGAAAGAATCATTTGAAGCATCTGGTCGTCACAAACGTTTTGACTACTTGTGGAGACAAAACGGACTCCGTAAGAGTCAGATATCCATGTTTCAGTTAACACTACGAAAACTGATTTCGAACGATAGTTACACACTAGTTCTTGTGTAGTTGCATTCGATTTTTTCCATTATACTTCACTAAACATCTCCATATGAGATCCAGTTACTTGTAGGGAAATGCAAGAGACCTCAATTATGATGATGCGCTAGGTCCATAGCTAGGACTTTGTGTATGTTCTCGAAATGCGTTTGTCGAGTCCTCATTAAGAAAGTTTCTATACAAGTTTTTGAATGAGCTCCTTATGAAAAGTTCTCCGAAAGCTCCCTATGAAAGAATCCTTTGAAGCATCTGGTCGTCACAAACGTTTTGCCAAATTGTGGTGCCAAAACGGACTCCGTATGAGTCAGATAACCATGTTTCAGTTAACACTGCGCAAAACTGATTCCGAACGACAGTTACAGACTAGTTCTTGTGTAGTTGCATTCGATTTTTTTTCCATTCTACTTCACTAAACATCTCCATATGAGATCCAATTACTTGTAGGTAAATGCAAGAGACCTCGGTTATGATGATGCACTAGGTCCATAGCTGGGACTTTGTGTATGTTCTCGAAATGCGTTTGTCGAGTGCTCATTAAGAAAGTTTCTATACAAGTTTCTGAACGAACTCCTTAAGAAAAGTTCTCCAAAAGTTCCCTATGAAAGAATCCTCTGAAGCATCTGGTCGTCGATAACGTTTTGACTACTTGTGGAGCCAAAATGGACTCCGTATGAGTTAGATATCCATGTTTCAGTTAACACTGCGCAAAACTAATTCCGAACGACAGTTACAGACTAGTTCTTGTTTAGTTGCATTCGATTTTTTCCTTTCTAGTTCACTAAACATCTCCATATGAGACCAAGTTACTTGTAGGGAAATTCAAGAGACCTCGGTTATGATGATGCACTTGGTCCATAGCTGGGACTTTGTGTATGTTGTTGAAATGCGTTTGTCGAGTCCTTATTAAGAAAGTTTCTATACAAGTTTCTAACGAACTCCTTATGAAAATTTCTCCAAAAGCTCCCTATGAAAGAATCCTTTGAAGCATCTGGTCGTCACAAATGTTTTGACTACTTGTAGAGCCAAAACGGACTCCGTATGAGTCAGATATCCATGTTTTAGTTAACACTGCGCAAAACTGATTCCGAACGACAGTTACAAACTAGTTCTTGCGTAGTTGCATTCGATTTTTTCCATTCTACTTCACTAAACATCTCCATATGAGATCCAGTTACTTGTAACGAAATGCAAGAGACCTCAGTTATGATGATGCACTAGGTCCATAGCTAGGACTTTGTGTATATTTTCGAAATGCGTTTGTCGAGTCCTCATTAAGAAAGTTTCTATACAAATTCTGAACGAACTCCTTAAGAAAAGTTCTCCAAAAGCTCCCTATGAAAGAATCCTTTGAAGCATCTGGTCGTCACAAATGTTTTGCCTAATTGTAGAGCCAAAAGGGACTCCATATGTGTCTGATATCCATGTTTCAGTTAACACTGCGCAAAATTGATTCCGAACGACATTTACAAACTAGTTCTTGCGTAGTTGGATTCGATTTTTAACATTCTACTTCACTAAACATCTCCATATGAGATCCAGTTACTTGTAGATAAATGCAAGAGACTTCGGTTATGATGATGCACTAGGTCCATAGCTAGGACTTTGTGTATGTTCTCGAAATGCGTTTGTCGAGTCCTCATTAAGAAAGTTTCGATACAAGTTTCTGAACGAACTCCTTAAGAAAAGTTCTCCGAAAGCTCCCTATGAAAGAATCCTTTGAAGCATCTGGTCGTCACAAACCTTTTGCCTAATTGTGGAGCCAAAACGGACTCCGTATGAGTCAGATATCCCTGTTTCAGTTAACACAGCGCAAAACTGATTCCGAACGACAGTTACAGACTAGTTCTTGTGTAGTTGCATTCGATTTTTTCCATTCTACTTCACTAAACATCTGCATATGAGATCCAATTACTTGTAGGGAAATTCAAGAGACCTCGGTTATGATGATGCACTAGGTCCATAGCTGGGACTTTGTGTATGTTCTCGGAATGCGTTTGTCGAGTCCTCATTAAGAAAGTTTCTATACAAGTTTCTGAACGAACTCCTTAAGAAATGTTCTCCAAAAGTTCCCTATGAAAGAATCCTTTGAAGCATCTGGTTGTCCCACACGTTTTTACTACTTGTGGAGCCAAAACGGACTCCGTATGAGTCAGATATCCATGTTTCAGTTAACACTGCGCAAAACTGATTCCGAACGAGTACTAGTTCTTGTGTAGTTGCATTCGATTTTTTCCATTCTACTTCACTAAAAATATCCATATGAGATCCAATTACTTGTAGGGAAATGCAAGAAACCTCGATTATGATGATGCACTAGGTCCATAGCTGGGACTTTTTGTATGTTCTCGAAATGCGTTTGTCGAGTGCTCATTAAGAAAGTTTCTATACAAGTTTCTGAACGAACTCCTTAAGAAAAGTTCTCCAAAAGTTCCATATGAAAGAATCCATTGAAGCATCTGGTTGTCACAAACGTTTTGACTACTTGTGGAGCCAAAACAGACTCCGTATGAGTGATATATCCATGTTTCAGTTAACACTGCGCAAAACTAATTCTGAAGGATAGTTACAAACTAGTTCTTGTGTAGTTGCATTCGATTTTTTTTCCTTTATACTTCACTAAACATCTCCATATGAGATCCAATTACTTGTAGGGAAATGCAAGAGACCTCGGTTATGATGATGCAGTAGGTCCATAGCTGGGACTTTGTGTATGTTCTCGAAATGCGTTTGTCGAGTGCTCATTAAGAAAGTTTCTATACAAGTTTCTGAACGAACTCCGTAAGAAAAGCTCTCCAGAAGTTCCCTATGAAAGAATTCTTTGAAGCATCTGGTCGTCACAAACGTTTTGACTACTTGTGGAGCCAAAACAGACTCCGTATGAGTCAGATATCCATGTTTCAGTTAATACTGCGCAAAACTGATTCCGAACGACAGTTATAGACTAGTTCTTATGTAGTTGCATTCGATTTTTTCCATTCTACTTCACTAAACATCTCCATTTGAGATCCAATTACTTGTAGGGAAATGCAAGAGATGTCGGTTATGATGAAGCACTAGGTCCATAGCTGGGACTTTGTGTATGTTCTCGAAATGCGTTTGTCGAGTCGTCATTAAGAAAGTTTCTATATAAGTTTCTGAACAAACTCCTTAAGAAAAGTTCTCCATAAGCTCCCTATGAAAGAATCCTTTGAAGCATTTGGTCGTCACAAACGTTTTGACTACTTGTGGAGCCAAAACGGACTCCGTATGAGGGAGTCCTGGACTAAGGGATCCTCGGGCATCCGGCCTGTTACTCATTGGGCCGAACTGATGGGCTGTGAAGACACGAAGACCGAAGACTATACCCGTGTCCGGATTGGAATCTCCTTGGCGTGGAAGGCAAGCTTGGCGACCAATTATGAAGATTCCTTCTTATGTAACCGACTCCATGTAACCCTAGATCTCTCCGGTGTCTATATAAACCAGAGAGCATAGTCCGGATAGGACAGATTCATTACCATATACTCATAGGCTAGACTTCTAGGGTTTGGCCATTACGATCTCGTGGTAGATCAACTCTTGTAACACTCATATTCATCAAGATCAATCAAGCACGAAGTAGGGTATTACCTCCATACAGAGGGCCCGAACCTGGGTAAACATCGTGTCCCCCGTCTCCTGTTACCATCGATCCTAGACGCACAGTTCGGGATCCCCTACCCGAGATCCGCCGGTTTTGACACCGACATTGCTGGTTTCATTGAGAGTTCCACTGTGCCGTCGATGAAAGGATTCGATGGCCCCTTCGATCATCAGTAATGACGCCGTCCAGGGAGAAACCTTTCTCCCCGGACAAATCTTTGTGTTCGGCGGCTTCGTACTGCGGGCCAACTCGCTTGGCCGTCTAGAGCAGATCGATAGCTATGCCCCTTGCCACCAGGTCAGGTTTGGAAGCTTGAACTACGTCGCAGATATCCGTGGAGACTTGATCTTCAATGGATTCGAGACCGCGGCAGTTGCTTCCCTGTGCACCGAGGAACATGACTTAAATCTATTATCGGACTACGTCCAGAAGACGGATCCTGTTGCTGCAACGGCTTCAGAACCGAAGCAGATCTGCCCTTCAAAGCCACGAAGCCTACGGTGTTGGAGCCGCACACGGACTCGACACTCTGCAATGCTTGCGCCAATGGGACTCCGGACTCGTATCCGGCCATATGTTCCGGACCAGATGCACCCGCGGACACCGAGCTGGATCGGTTATTGATTTTCAAATTTAGCGCCGCAGACATCTTCCAGCATTCGTCTTTGGGTGACGTACTAAAATCTTTGAAGAAATTATCCTTGGTGGAGGACTCACAGCCAAACTATGTCCGGTTCGAGCTAGAGACGGATGATGAAGAATTTTGCTTCCCACCCGCCACCCACTTCATAGCCACCGTCGATGACTTAACCGACGCGCTCGGCTACGGCTCCGAAGACATCGTTGGTATGGACGATGATGCCGACAATGAGCAAGGGCAAGACCCGCCATTCACTGGATGTTGGACGGCCACCTCTTCGTACGACGTGTACATAGTTGATACACCCAAGGGATCTGGCGACGACAAAGAAGAGCCAGATAAGAATAAACCTTCTGAGACGCAGTCCAAGCGCCGACGCCCCAAACGCCGTTCTAAGCCTCGCCGCAGGCACTGGAGAAAATAGCACTCTGGGCGACGGTGAAAACAATGAAGACCCCGTCGGTGCTGCATCCGAACAAGAGGAACATGTCGACAGGCAAGACAACCCTGATGAGTAGGCCATAGAAGATGACTCGGGGGACGATAGTTACCGTCCACCTTCCAAAGAGGAAACAAGCCTCGGCAACGAAGAATTCATCGTGCCTGAGGACCCTCTGGAACAGGAGCGCTTTAAGCTTCAACTCATAGTCACCGCAAGGAGCCTAAAAAAGAAACAGCAGCATCTTCAAGCTGAACAAGATCTGCTCGTCGACAGATGGACTGACGTCCTGACAGCGGAAGAATATGGCCTCAAGCGCCCAGCTAAGAGCTACCCGAAACGCAGACTGCTACCTCAATTCGATGAGGAGGCACCGGAGCACACATCTCCCTCGCGTAATGCGGAACGACCACTACGTGGTCAAGACAGGGCGGCTAACCGGCCACCCCACGGCCGGGACAAAGCGGCAACTCAGGCCGAACAGCAGCTTGCCCCACCGCCTCATAAAAATAGAGACGGAAGAGTTCGGGGTCACACATACGACCTCCGGCAAATCCTGGACGATAAAACAGGACACACAAGATCGATCTATGGATCGCGAGAACGTGCCTCGAGGCACGAAGACGGCTACCTATTCGGACGTGACAAACCTAACCACGCCCGGTCCGAATACCACAGACGGACTCCATCAGAGCTACGCCGCGACACGACACGACACGGTACAGAGGTGCCACACACCCTCTCTGCTTCACAGACAAGGTACTGGATCACGAATTCCCCAAGGGATTCAAGCTCGTCAATATCGAATCATACGACGGCACAACCGATCCCACAGTGCGGATCGAGGATTTCATCCTCCACATCCACATGGCTCGAGGAGATGATGTCCACGCCATTAAATACCTCCCACTCAAGCTCAAATGGCCAGCTCGGCACTGGCTTAACAGCCTGCTTGAAAATTCTATCGGCAGCTGGGAGGACTTGGAAGAAGCTTTCCTAGACAACTTCCAAGGAACTTATGTCTGGCCACCAGACGCCGATGACTTAAGACACATAGTTCAACAACCTGGAGAATCAGCCAGAAAATTCTGGACTAGGTTCCTAACCAAAGAGAACCAGATCGTTGACTGTCCGGACGCCGAGGCCTTAGCAGCCTTCAAACACAGCATCCGTGACGAATGGCTAGCACACCACCTCGGCCAAGAAAAGCCGAAGTCCATGGCAGCCCTAATGGCACTCATGACCCGCTTTTGCGCGGGAGAGGACAGTTGGCTGGCCCGTAGTAACAATACGGCCAACGAAACAAGCCCCTTCGAGGCCAAGAACAACACCGGCAAGCTCCGGCGCAATAGAAACAAACGCCGAAGCAATGGCGATAACACCGATGACACAACAGTTCATGCCGGATTCAGTGGCTCCAAGTCCGGCCAGCGAAAGAAGCCCTATAAAAGGAGCAATGGAACACAATCCAGCTTGGACCGCATACTTGATCGCCCTTGCCAAGTTCATGGCACCCCAGACAAACCGGCCAACCATACCAATAGAGATTGTCGGGTCTTCAAACAAGCCAGCAAAGCAAATAGCAGAGGCAAAGAAGGGGAATCACAGAGCGAGAATGACGACGAAGAGCCCCGGCAGCCAAACACCGGGGGGCAAAAGAAATTTCCCCCTCAAGTCAAAACGGTGAACATGATATACATTACACATATCCCCAAAAGGGAGCGCAAGCGCGCACTCAGGGACGTCTACGCGGTACAGCCAGTCGCCCCAAAATTCAATCCGTGGTCGTCATTCTCGATCACCTTCGATCGACGAGACCACCCAACTAGTATCCGCCACGCCGGTTCAGCCGCACTAGTTCTTGACCCAATTATTGACGGGTTCCACCTAACTCGAGTCCTGATGGACGGTGGTAGCAGCCTCAGCCTGCTCTATCAAGACACAGTGCGGAAGATGGGAATTGACCCCTCACGAATCAAACCAACAAAGACCACCTTCAAAGGAGTCATTCCAGGCGTAGAGGCCCGCTGTACGGGCTCAATAACGCTGTAAGTAGTATTCGGCTCTCCGGATAACTTCCGAAGCGAAGAACTAATCTTCGATATCGTCCCATTCCGCAGCGGCTATCACACTCTGCTCGGACGAACCGCATTCGCTAGATTCAATACGGTGCCGCATTATGCTTATCTTAAGCTGAAGATGCCCGGTCCACGTGGTTTCATTATGGTAAACGGAAATACGGAGCGCTCCCTGCATACAGAGGAGCACACCGCCGCCCTAGCAGCAAAAGTACAGAGTGGCCTTCTCAAGCAGCACTATAATCCGGCTGCCGAGCCCCTAGACACCACTAAGAAGGTCTGAACTATACTGCAGCAGGACAGCTGGGCTCGTCACGGGTCAAACTAGCAAAATTCGGCCTCCGCCCAAGCCCATACGAGGCAATGGTATTCGTACCGCGAGCACATACGCTACGCACCCATGGGTACGGATGGAGCCACAACTCGCTCGTGATCCACAGTACGGATTGATAGACCCTGGGATTCGCACGCTTCTGCTTTTTCTTTTTTACGGGTTTTCTTCTCTTTTTCAAGGTCCATACGGATGACCCGCTTGCAGAACACACCAAGGAGGCAACGAGCTCTGGCGTACAAGGGAACCCCCAGGTGGTTTCTAATAAACGATTACCATACTTGTTTTACATACCCGCATGCAGCTCGCCCTTGGTTACGGCATTTTCAATAGCCTTGCTTGCTTATCGCATTACTTGTACAAAGTACGCCTTGACGTACTGATTACATCACAACGGTGAATAAACGATGGCGTCAGCCCATTACTTCATTTTTTCCTGTTTCCTCACCTCAATATCTATTATTCATTGCACACGTACATCATGATACATACTAATCTGCCAGGGGCTTAATTACAACGCACATCACGGCAATAAAAGTCCAAACACTTTTACAGTACAGTTCGGCACCCCGAACTTATAGCATTATATTCATCGGCTCCGAATCGTGTCTTTGGTCAATAGTTGGGTTGCCCGGCTCCTGTGCTTACTACCTTACGTTCCGCTATATCGGCTAGGGTAGTAAAGGGAGAACTACTGCGATTGTGTCCCGGTTCTTCCGGACGAGCACCTCAGTAGAGAAAGCCGAAAACTGACTGTCATGATGCGGCGAGAGCAGGTCAGCTGTTCGAGAGGTTCCAAATCGTTAGAGTTTTTTCCCGCTTCTTGCGAAGAATCGGTTTCCCCGATTAGGCGTGTATAGCGCTCCTAATTCGGCCTTCCGAATACCAGGGGCTTCGCCAACTTTATCAATGGTCAACATCCTATGGCTAAGTGGGGGCGGTAAAGGCCGCATAGTCTGATTGCCTTGTTCGTCGTGCTAAACACCTCCTTTAAGGACCAGAATGTGGAGTAAAGAGTGTTTAGGTTTATTCTGAACACCCCCGTACTATCTACGTGGGGGCAGAAGTCGACGACTGGTCATCCCTCAGATTAAATAAATGGCCGCACAGGTGGTAAAATTTAAAATCATAAACATTATACTACATAACATCTTTGTTCCATATTACAGGGCAAGATAATACACATGTTCTTATGGGAATATAATATCCTTCGAACATTGCTCCGCTGCAAGGCGGGATCCCTCCAGGACACCATCAAAATAATGCTCGGGTCGACGATGCTCCTTGCCCTTCGGCGGTCCCTCGGTCATCAGCTTCTTGGCATCCAGCTTTGCCCAATGCGTCTTGACGCGAGCAAAAGCCATACGCGCACCTTCAATGCAGACCGACCGCTTCATGGCTTCGAGCCGTGGACACGCACTCACAAGCCACTGCACAAGTCCGAAATAGCTGCCAGGTGTACGATCGGCAGGCCACAGCCGGACTATCAGGTCCTTCATGGCCGGTTCGGCCAACCTGTGCAGCTCGACCAGCTGCTTTAGCTGGTCGCTGAAGGTCACCAGATGTTCGGATCCCAGATATTGGGACCAGAACAGCTTCTCCGTTGACATCCCTTCTTCGGCTCTATAATGCTCGGCCGCGTCAGACACACTATGCGGCAGACCTGCAAATGCCCCTGGAAAACCAAAATTCAGGACAAGTACAAGGGACGTTTTCTCTACATATTTTCTCGGCATGGTGAAAGACTCACCCGCCGCAATTTTCTGGGCCTCTTGAATCTCCTGGAGGGCGCTCTGGGCCTCGGCTCATGCATCCTGCGCGCTCTGGCGAGCCTTCGCCAATTCGGACTCCTGCGCCTTAAAATCGCGCTCCAAGGACTCAAACTTCTCTATCGTGCCATGGAGCTGCTGCTGCGCCTCGCCAACCCGGGCCTCGTGCTTCTCGCGCGACACGCGTTCCTTGGCCGCTTTATCCTCGGCCTCGGCTAGCGCCTCCTTAAGGGTTGCCACCTCGGTCGTGGCCCCTAATAAAGTTTATGAAACTTTCAGTCCGGTCGGACTATTCATTTTTTCGCAATGTACCCACGGATTACTGCATACCGTGGCTATCCTCCAACTGCTTCTTCACGCGGCCGAGCTCCTCCTCGGCCCGCTCCAATTTCTGCTTCAATCCGGAGACCTCCACAGCATGAGCAGTGGCAGCCTGCAGTGATACCTGCTTATTCACATAGACAAATCATGTTAGACTCCTGCGATTTTTTGATCCTCTGTTAGGCTTTCCTTCTCTAACACCAAACAGAGCATCAGGGGCTACTATCTATACGGTGATATTTTTCCTATAATCACATTACTTACCTCAAAGCCTGTTAGAAGGCTAGTGCAGGCTTCGGTCAGTCTGCTTTTGGCAAACTGAACCTTCTCTATTACCGTGTCCATAAGGACACGATGTTCATCCATGATAGAGGCGCCTCGCAGCGTCTCCAGCAGATTATCCGGTGCCTCTGGTTGGACAGAGGTCACCGGTGGAACAGGCACGCTCCCTCCTTGGGGGAAATGCCGTTCGCTGGACCCCGGAGCAGTATAGATTTCCGGAATGGTATCCGGCTGAGGTCCGAAGGGAACTCGGTCCCCCTCACCAGTTTCTGTGGGGGATTTTCCCCCCGTGTGTCCGGCATCTGAGGGATCGTCCTGGGGCGTCACCCCGATGACCTCCGGAACCTCCCCCCGGCCTGGGAAGGCCTTTTTGGACACCACCTCGTCATCACCCCTGGGTGAGACGGAGTGAACAGGTGGAGGAGACATGCTAGCCATCTCCTCTGTGTCCAGCGAATCCTCTGTTGAGGATCGCGGGGAGTCACCGCGCGCCGGACTGCAATGACAAAAGTTTACAATATATCAATATTAAAAACCAGGCAGGCTAGACTTTTGCGAATTCTGGTACTTACGAAGCGGCCCGAGGCTTGGTCCGGCGAGGTCGTTCCGGACTGCTGTCGATGTCCCACGTGGAGTTATCCGCGAGGGAGCCTTTAACCCTCTTAGGCGCTTCCGCCTCCGGGCTCATGGGGGCCGCTCTCTTCTTCCTCCCCGCTTCAGGTGGGGAGTCATTTTCTTCTTCCTCTTCATCGCTGTCGTCAGCAGACGAAGAGGAAGTCTCGCTTTCAGACGTTTCGTCCGGAGTGCTTCTCCGGCGAAGGTTTTTCTTGGCCCCTTGGGCCGTCTTCTTAGCCGTCTTCTCCGGCACCTTAAGGCGCGGGGAACAACATCTTCTCCAATAATGGAAACCCCTGGTCCTTGGGTAGCAGAGCCGGACAGTTAATCTTCTCGGCCAACTTAATCCAGGCCTAAAAATAGAGGAAGGAAGCTTAAGTTTCGCCTCAAAATATGCTAGTAGGGGGTACTCCTTGAAAACATTAAAAGAACTGACCGGATTGGGCTGACGCTTTAAGCTAAGCCCGCGGTCTTCGGTCGTAGGCGGTGGCGTCTCGCCGGCCTTGAAGAGCACCTTCCAGATTTCTTCGTGCGTTGTGCCGAAGAGCTCCAGTAGCGTTTGGTGCTTGGCCGGCTTGAACTCCCACAAACTATAAGTTCGGCGTTGGCACGGAAGGACCCGACGAACAAGCATAACCTGGACTACGGTGACAAGCTTGATCTTATTCTCTATCATGTTCTGGATACACGTCTGGAGCCCTGTCAGCTCGGCCAAGGGACCCCAGGTTAGGCCCCGCTCTTGCCAAGAAGTGAGCCGCATTGGGACTCCAGATCGGAATTCGGGGGCCGCCACCCAGTTGGCGTCGCGCGACTCGGTGATATAAAACCACCCCTATTGCCACCCCTTCACTGTCTCCGCGAACGAGCCTTCGGGCCAGTTGACGTTGGGCATCTTGCCTACCATGGCGCCTCCGCACTCTACTTGTTGACCGCGCACTACCTTCGGCCTCACATTGAAGGTCTTCAGCCACAGGCCAAAGTGAGGTGGGATGTGGAGAAAAGCCTCACAAACGACGATAAACACCAAAATATTGAGGATGAAGTTGGGGGCTAGGTCGTGAAAATCCAGCCCGTAGTAAAACATCAACCGGCAGACGAATGGGTGAAGAGGGAACTCAAGCCCGCGGACGAAGTGCGTAAGAAACACAACCCTCTCATGGGGCTCAGGAGTGGCAACGATCTGTCCCTTGGTCGGGAGTCGATGGGCGATCTCTTTGGCCAGATATCCGGCCTCCCGGAGCTCCTTGATATCCTTCTTCTTGACAGAAGAGGCCATCCACTTACCTCCAGCTCCGGATCCGGACATCCTCGAAGTACTTTCTCGAGCGAGGGAAAAACTAAAACTTGGGCGCTGGAGCTCAAGGACGGAAGGGCTGAGGAAGAGAAAGGGCGTGGGTGAAAGAAGGGAATCCTTACCCCCTTTATAGAGGCCGCGAATGTCAAGCGCCTTCCCACTTGCCTTAAACTCGCGTGTTCCCAATGGCTGTGCAAATGGCGCGGTTGGGTTACCCACGCCCGCATTGATGAGAATCCCGTAATAAGGGGACACGATCTCTGCTTTGACAAGACGTGCCAATAGCAACCGCGTCTCGCAACGTGGGGTGGCAGATGAAAACGTTTCAAGATTATAACCGGACAGGCGTAGCGTCATAAAAACTGTCAGTGGATTAGACTCGTGCAAATATTATATTCTCTCTGCGGTTGTGTGTGGAATGCGTTGCAGGTTCGGATACCATCATCGCATCCGAAGACTATCTTGGAGTTCGGAAGAAGGGGAACCCACCTTGCAATGCCGAAGACAATCTGCGCGCCGGACTCCTTGTCATTGAAGCCAGGTTCAGGGGCTACTGAGGGAGTCCTGGACTAAGGGGTCCTCGGGCGTCCGGCCTGTTACTCATTGGGCTGGACTGATGGGCTGCGAAGACACGAAGACCGAAGACTATACCTGTGTCCGGATTGGACTCTCCTTGGCGTGGAAGGCAAGCTTGCCGACCAATTATGAAGATTCCTTCTTATGTAACCGACTCCATGTAACCCTAGATCTCTCCGGTGTCTATATAAACCGGAGAGCATAGTCCGAATAGGACAGATTCATTACCATATACTCATAGGCTAGACTTCTAGGGTTTGGCCATTACGATCTCGTGGTAGATCAACTCTTGTAACACTAATATTCATCAAGATCAATCAAGCAGGAAGTAGGGTATTACCTCCATAGAGAGGGCCCGAACCTGGGTAACATCGTGTCCCCCGTCTCCTGTTACCATCGATCCTAGACGCACACTTCGGGACCCCCTACCCGAGATCCGCCGATTTTGACACCGACACCGTATATGTCAGATATCCATGTTTCAGTTAACACTGCGCAAAACTGATTCCGAACGACAGTTACAGACTAGTTCTTGTGTAGTTGCATTTGATTTTTTCCATTCTACTTCACTAAACATCTCCATATGAGATCCAATTACTTGTAGGGAAATGCAAGAGACCTCGGTTATGTAGCGACCCGACCTCAGACGGTCAAGTCTCTGTGCATCTGTGCCATCCCTGGATCAGTATGCTGGCACACACAGTACATCAATGTATATATCAAAGTGCAATCACATGTATAAATAACATAAAACTGATATATACCTCATAGTCTCAGTGGAAACAATCAATCGGGTGTGGAGTCCCATCAACGCCATCGGCAGGTTGAGTGTAGACCATAACCCAATCAACGAAACTCACTCGTCGTATAAAATCCCGCAACATGATACGTTGTAGCCGTGTAGGTCAGTACATTGAATGTACCGGCAAGATCACTGTAGGAAAAATAGATGATAAACTATACTATATGCAATATGGCTTTGTGGCTATGGGTCTGAGTTTTGTTTGCGCAAAAGCTGATTTTATTTTCCCTACAACAAAGGAATATGAGGAGTCTATGCTACAGAGTTTTCTATCATGACATGGTTCCGCCAACCGATGCCTCATAACCCAAATCATCATAAGTTTCCCACAATTAAGTTATCAGTCCGGTGTTGAGAGTTCCAAGATAGATCCAAGTCCAGATGCTCAAATTGTCCGTAACCGGGGACACGGCTAATCGATTAGGTTTCAGCCTCTGCAGAGGTTTGTACACTTTACCCGCAAGATTCGATCCCTCTTTTACGTTCTCGCACTTCACGGTGTTTGAGAACAAGACGATCGAAACATGGTCTTCCGAAGAGTTCCCCTGACCACTGTCCGGTGCTCATCCAATCCTACCATAGTTCTACATCTGCTAGCACCGTCCCAGCTAGAGTCACAACTAAGGTCAACCAAGCCAGAGCCCATAGTGACTTGCGGTTGCACAGGTAAGCTTCCGGGCATGAAGTATTCTTCCGTCTCTTTGAGTCTGGGTGAAGCTTTCCGCAAGATGTCATGGCGCTTCTCCATGCATCTCGGCCATCCACTGGTTTCTCCAGGGTGCCCGTCAACCGTCCTTCACCTAGTAGTGTGTATTGAATTCTTGTCTCGAGTCTTGAAGTCTTGAGGCCTTGAAGATGCAGTCCTTGCAGATGCCATCATGGAGTTGTTGTCATTGACGTAGAGTCCTCTTTCTTCACACCACTCTCGTGCACTCATACCAACCCCGTCTACTATAGTGTAGCATAAAAATAAATAACGTCCCGGGCTTGGTAACAGGGTGATGGGTTCCTACCTCATGCATAATACTCAACTACAAGAATTCAATATCACTACTGGAGGGTTGTTGCAGAGATGCCACTAAATGCAATAAAAACATAGGTAGGAAAGCATGGTCAAAGAGAACTTGCCTGGTATGTGGATGAAGATAATAACGCTCTCAGAATAATGACTTGGTAGAACTAATCGTCACTCCGCTGAAAATCTATATTAACATACATAGCATTCATATAAGCAAACAATTCTAGCACTCAAAAATAACAACTAAGTCAACAAAGAAAACGCAATAATAAACTCAAATGAACTCCAAAGAAAATTCAAGTAAAACCACAAGGAAAACTACTAAGGAAAGTCTACGACTTTACTACAAACACCTAACATAGTTTTTGCTGTAAGTAAAAACTTAACAGCAATTAAAACACTAAACAAAAAAAGTTAACAGAAAATAAAATGTAAAACAACTAAGTTAACAGAAAGTATCTTTCATAAAATTTTATTTGCAAAAAGAAACAAATAAAAAGCATTTTATGAAACACTAACTATGACCTAAACTTTTCATACAAAACTAAATAAAATAAATTTAAAAATAAAAATAAAATTTTCTTTGGTTGACTAAAAGAAACAAAACTAAATTTTTCAAAAGTGACAAAAAGAAATAATTTAAAACTAATAAAAACAATAAAGAAAAGACTAAAACAAAACTATAACTAAAACAGTACTGTTTTGCTAGAAACCTAATTTAAAATAAACTAAAACTTATTTTCAAAAGCCTACTGTTTAGACAAAAGATCAACTGATCACTAGCAAAAAGAATTAATCAAATAGCTATTTTAAACAAAAGTTATTAGCAATCTAGTGTTTGTAACAAATCTGTTTGAAATCAAAAATTAAAAAGTTCAAAAATAATTTTCGTTGGTTTCTCTGGATAGATGGGATTTTTGTGAAATCGCAGGAAAAAGAATCATCAAAATCTGAGTTGTAGATCGAAAGATATAAAAAAACAAAACTGGATCTAAAACTAAAAACAGAAACGAAAAAGAAACAGATCGTGCGTTAGCTACCTCGTGGGCTGTAACTGGGCCTACGGGGCGCGATCTGTAGCTATCAAATGCTTGGGCGATAACTAACAAAATGTACACATGCGCTTTATAGAATAAAACCGATCGGGCCGGTCTAAACTAAACTGTAACTTAACAGAAGTAAAAACCGTTCTAATGAAAAAAACCCTACTAAACCAATCTAATATGATTTACACTTAACGTTTCAAAAAAACCGGAGGGAGGCTCTCGTTGCTTACAGAGAGGGCGGCCCTGGTAGAGAAGAAGAGCGCCGGCGAGGGTGACTGCTTCGGCGGCCGGCGGTGGAGGCGGCGATGTCCAGCGGGTGGAGGACCCCGAGGGGGTCCGATTTTTAGTTGAAGCTGGAGGTCGGGGATGACGGAGGTGAGCGGAGCGTTGAGATGAACTCAATGCTCCGGCAATGTCGGGTGAGGTCCACGGCGAGGCTCCGGTGCTCCCTGGACGACGAAACGATGTCAAGCAGAAGCACAATGACGAGAGAAGTATGTTGGACAAGATTTGGTGGTTCGGAGTTGCTCAGCGGCGTCGGGATCTACGGTGAACCGTCTCGGCTCCGGCGAGATCCAAACGAAGATCACGTGAGGTAGAGGTGGTTTCGGCGTGGGGCGTTTGGGGGTGTCGGGCGAGGAGGTGTGACACCCCAAAAATTTTTATTGGGTTTTATCAAAATCTTTATTTGGTTTGAAGGAGGTTATAATTTTTTTAAAGGACTCTCCTTCTCAAAAACTTTCTTCTTATGACAAGTATTTTGTTTGGTTTCATCCAAGACTTGATCTCCAGTCTTGTAGGTTTTTAATCTTGTGGTTTTACTCGACACAAATGTTTTTCGTTGAAAATGTTTTTGAAAATCTTTTCTTTTTATAATAGCCCTATGGCATATGGAGTGATCTTTTCCCTCTCAAAATTTCCTCTTGCCATGACCTAAGTGGAAAATCTCCCTCCCAAAAGCCATCTCCCCACTTTGTGTCAAGATAAACTTCAAATCCAGCAAGTTAAACTTCTCCATGATTTCATCTCCTTTTATTTTAATCAAAATCCTTTTTCTGTCCTCTATTTTGCCCCTTGGAGATTTACAAAGGAACCACTAGTTCTCTTTTGAGTTTTGCCTCCAAACAAATTTCCCTGGCTAGTCCTTGGAACCCTCAACCAAGATCTAGGAAGATCCACTGGTCCCCAGTTCAAACTTTTCAAAATGTGCTTGCTGCAAGTTTGGACCATATTTGTCAAATTTGGTGAAATTCATTTGTTTCCTTCTCCTAAAAATCTGAGAAAATTCAGGCAGCCCCTGGATGCATCAAGAGGTCACCTCACCAAGCCCCAGCTCCAGAAAAGTTTTCCCTCGTGCCAAGTCATATCGTCGAACACCTGAAGGGCACTGTTACTGTCGAAGTTCAGAGATTCAGAGATACAGTTTCAGTAGCCGATGTCGTTTTCTTCAGAGACTCACCTCGATCTCGCCAGTAGCCGCAGTGGCACCTTGCGCCCTGTTCCTCCTTCTTATCCCCGCGCCGCACGGTCGACTGGACACTTGCGGGCGTCGGCGACGAGCTGGCAGCGGTGCGCCTCCCCGTGAGCGGCGGCAGCAGCGCCCGCTGCGGCTGCCAGAGAGGCGCGGCGAGGGACGGCGCCGTCCAGCACCGCCCAAGCCACCAGAGACCACCGCGTGGCCGTCCTCTCCTCTGTGCACGCTGCAGAGCGTCGTCGTGAACTGGAAGGCGCGGAGCGCGCTCCCTGCCGCCGTCGTGCCCGTACGGCCGTTCCGTCGAGGGCCGGAGCATTACCCGAGTATGGCCGAGGTTTAAGCTAAGAAATGGTGCCAGTGGACCACCATGATGATGCCCAACCACCTAAACCCACTGCCCAACCTCTGCCTCGCCGTAATTGCTCGCCGGCGTTATCCCGTTCACGGCCACCTCCTCGGATCGCCTATAAAAGGAGGTCCCGAGCTCGAACTCGAACACGCACCATCCCTACACACCACTAGTACCACGCCAAGCCACTGGAAGAGCCTCGAGGAAGTCTTCTTCCCCAACTCCGGCCGCCTCGACCCGCTTCGGGATCCGGCTCGATTCACTCCAGTGCGTGCACCCCTGCCTCTCATCTCATGCCAGTAGCATCCTAGCGCATCCACCTCGCTAACCCCTGCATCAATTTGGAGTTTGCAGCACCCACCGGAGAGCTCCACCCTAGCCCGAACCACCGTCTGCCGGAGATAAGGTCGCCGCCGCCGTGGTGCTCGCCGACGGTCAAGTCCACCACCCACCGACGCGGAAGGACACCCTGAACCCGTAGGTACCCTCCGATCACCCTACCTCGCCGTGGATCAACGCCGGCGACCACCGCAGCCTTCGGGCGCCGGCGAGCTCTGTTGGAATTTGAACCTGACGGGTGGGACCCCCCGTCAGCCTCTCTTTCTCTTCCTTCGAACAGTTTTCTGAAAGCGCCTTCGGGCAAAGTGTGTTTTCCCCTCTGGGCTGGCGTATTTCGTACCGAAGCGTTTTCTGCCTTTTCAAACAAGCCCCTGGATCCTTTCTGTTTCATCACAGATTAGTCCTTGGACTAAAACCCTTATATCTTTTAAACAAAAGATGCTTTTTGATTGATTCTTTTTTTCAGTCTTATATTTTTGTCTAGTTTTTTATAGTATTTATTTGGAAAAAATTTGGAATAATTTTTATACACGCAACGGTATTCACGTTAGTACGCGATTTCTTTATACCGTAGATACCGGAGGAGGTGACGGAGCCGCGAACTTCGCCGAGTTAGACTCCGACTTCTCCGAACCAGGCAAGCATGTTTGAACCTTTGATATGGTGAGTGTTTTGCATGGTTGCTTGCGTAGTTAGTGCATAGCAGGTTTATGTATGCATCGGTGAGTGTTACGTTGCATGCAAAGCAACTACCCGCGTGCTTCGAAGTTTGATGTGACCTTTTGATGGGAGATGACCTGATCATGTGGTGACATGAGAGGTAGTAAGATGGTATTGTTGTAGCATGCCAGTCTTATGTCAACCGTTAAACTCCGACGTTAACGTGGACTGAGCCACGTTATCGTTCGTCCCCTTTCGTACTGCCACATGTTTTCTGCAAAGAATACGGTTTAGTAAGTTGCAAACCTCTTTCCTTGTACACACCAAATAGAGGGGCAGGGATGAGGGTTCCATGGCCCTGGATTAAAGCCAGTCATCCGGCAGGGGGCATGGATGTTTCCGGTTGGGACCGAGAGGGGGACACCCCTTCGAGCGGGCGATATAAATTTGATCCCATGCTACGCGAGGTTGTAGCCTCCCCGTCTCAAGGTTTTTCTTGAACGTTGCTTAGGGTTATTCCTGGCAACGGAATGTGGAATGGGTGTGTACTGGTTAGATGTGTTTCTCCCAAAATACCGTAAACGGAACTAGTCCCTTGTGACTACTGAAATCCGTTGGCTGTGGTTAAGAGTACAAACTCTGCAGAGTCAAACCCTTCCGAGTCATCGTGTCCATGGTCAAGGACCTGGGTCAATGTATCCATAACAGTATCCATACCGGTTCTGTGTCAGTCTCCGTGGAAATCCCCGGTGAACAAGCTTGAATGGTAAACCCGGTTGAATGTTATTCCTGTGGATGGACTAACCATTTTATTATTTCGTACCTGAGTATTCCCTTAAAATGATTTAACTTCATGAGCTACTGGAATATTGAGTTATGAAATATAAGCCCTTTAAGTGATGTCGCTCAGACGTCCGACTGTGGCACTCTCGTTATTTACTTCTGATATAAGCCCTTTATGTGATGTCGCTCAGACGTCCGACTGTGGCACTCTCGTTATTTACTTCTGATATAAGCCCTTTTATGTGATGTCGCTCAGACGTCCGACTGTGGCACTCTTGTTATCTATTTTTAATATAAGCCCTTTATGTGATGTCGCTCAGACGTCCGACTGTGGCACGCACTGTCATTATATTCCATTATAAGCCCTTTTTGTGGTGTCGCCCTGACGCCCGACTGTGGCACTGTTAATTTATTTGTACCATTTCGAGGAGTCATTTCAGACACTCGATTGGCCTTCAGTATTGCATTGGGATTTCGGGAGGACTACCGCCCGACTTCCTTTTTATTCCCATGCAGTGCAAGTTCATTAACGGGGTGCGCATTATTAATCTGCTCATGTGCATCATGTTTGCATTTGTTATATCTTATGTCCAAACTGTCTTGCGAGTACTTTCATAGTACTCACCTGGCTTGTTGATTTGGCCAGATGTTGACGAAGGCGATCTCATGGATGATGAGTTTGATAGCGAGTCCGACGCCTAGAGGAGTCCCAGTCAGTCCCGTGCGATCTTGGATTTGGTTACTTGTATTATATACGCTTCCGCCACCCACAATAATAGTCCTCGAGCCTCACTCCGACGCCCGATGAGCTGTAAGATTTAGGAGTCCTGTCACCCGCTTCACGGTGACATATCCACCACCACTTTTATTACGAGTCAGTAGTTTTGCCACCCTACCCATTGTGTCAATTCCGCCTTTATGTATAATATCGGCGTGCTTGTAATAGATTGTTGAGCAGCCTCCGCTCAACCTTGTATTATATTTAGTACTCCTGGATATTTTCTGTAATCAAGAAATTGTCTACCAGTAAGAAAGATTTTTCTCTACTGGTCCGTTAAAGGGATCGGTTTCTCAATAAATGTTTTATTGGAAAACCGGTCGTGACATACTTGGTATCAGAGCCAGGCTGACTGTAGGAAGCCACTAGGTTCGATCGCTAATCGGTTATTAGCGTTTTAGTGCTTTCTCAGCATTTTGCAAATGTAGCTATTTTCTGTTAGTCATCATAAATTTATGATTTGACTATTCGGAATTTTTGCCTACTTTTGTAGATGGCTGGCAACGACTGCGAGACACGGGTGTTCACCAACGTGCCTGAGGGGTTTGTCAAACTTCTCGTCTCCATCACCAAGCTCACGATCGGGCCGTCAACTCGTCCAGAGTTCACTCTTTACCAGCACAAGCTCAGCGACGACGTGCCTATGCACCAGGCCGTGGTGCAATTCAAGGGAGGACGTTCCGTGTCTCGCCACTTCCGTTTTGTGGGAAGGGCCATGCCTTCGGAGAGGCATGCCATGCAAATGGCCGCCCATGAGGCAATAGCTCGTCTTCGGGATGTTCTTCCTACGATGAAGACTCGTCGCTACCGCTACCTCCCATGCCATGTGCCATATACTTGTCACTATGCATTCGCCTGCCATAGGGGAGAGAGAGACGAAGCTATCGAGATGCTTGTCGAGTATCTCAAAGCTCTCGAGGCAGCTTTCGACAACCTCGTGGACGACCTTGTGGCTGCCCGTATGGACTCAGTTCAGAGCGGTTCCGCCAACAGGAGGGAGCTTCTCCACATGGCTCCGCCACTGACCTTCGTCTCGTCCTCAGCATCCTACTCACCTGCCATTTTGGCCACCGCTCGCCGTTTGCCTACCACTGAGGAGTTCGACCAGGTCATTGCTCCTACTCCAGTCAGAGCTGCACCGCCTGCCGCACCCGCGCCAGCTCCTCAACGCAGCGCTACGCGCCTGGAGCCTATTAGGGAGGAGGTGGAGGTTGAGTCTCCTGCACCGCTGGGTCTTACCCTCGGCAGGCAGAAGGAAATTTTCACCATCTCCGATTGAGTGCGTCTAGTAGCCGCGCGATGTATCAATATGTATGATATGTTCCATATGTACATAGGTTTGGTGAGAAGTAGTTTGTGTGCGCATCATGTAGGAACTCGGAGAAGTGCACTAGCCTAAATAACATGTCAGGAATGTGTACGCACATCCTGAGTGGTATATTGTATAATTACGAATCGCGTGTAAGATATGCTGAGCAGTCCTTCTCTGTGCGCAATCAAGTATTTTTCTTGAAAAACCTTGAGGTCTTTTAAATTCTCGCCTTTGCAAATTTTTCCTTGTGCCACCCAGTTCTTCTCATAAGTTTTGCAAAATAATACCCCAGAGTGGAAAATGCCTCGTCCCTGGACTGGTTCCATGCCAAACCCACCGGAAGAGGTTTATGGGACACAGACAAGCAACAACTTCACACAGGGGCAGTCTAGCCAACAGGGCAACGAGGCAGCATTTTCTCAAGTATGCCGCCTTTTTGAACAAAGCCAGCAGCAGCACCAAGAAATGATGAATCATGTCATCAATATGGGAAATCACCGTGAGCCTTACCAACCGCATTCCAAGTTGTCTGAACTACAGAAGACACGTCCTCCAACGTTCGCTCACACTGATAGGCTGCTTGAGGCCGATGATTGGCTTCGAGACATCGAAAGGAAGTTGATTATTGCACAATGTTCAGATCGCGAGAAGGTGCTTTATGCACCTCACTACCTCACTGGAGCAGCTGCAGCATGGTGGGAAAATTTCCTACACATGCACCCAAATAAACATAACATCACCTGGGAAGAGTTTAAGGAAGGTTTTCGTGGGGCGCACATCCCCAGGAGCATTATAAAGATCAAGAAAAGGGAGTTTGATGACCTCAAGCAGAGAGGCATGACAGTGACTGAGTACAACAGTCAGTTTACTCAACTATCCCGTTATGCGCACGATGAGCATATGACTGAGAATAAGAAGATGGAAAAAAATTGGATGGCCTGGCGCCAGCACTTAAATGCCAACTAGTCGTACACACCTTTCCAGATTTCAAGACACTGGTTGACAAGGCCATTACGTTGGAGAATGAGCGCCGCAGTCTGGAGGATATTCGCAAGCGAAAAAGGGACAAGACGGCTCATGCTCGCAACAATCAGAGCAAGACTGATATTCAGAGGAATGAAGCTGGAAAACCCACGACTACTGTTCTAAGGCCAACCAAACATTTTCACTCAAGGGACAAGGACTTTACGTACCGCCCAGGTGTTACATGTTATGCTTGCGGAGAGGAAGGGCACTATGCTAAACAGTGCCCAAAACCAAGGAACTCGGCCCCCAAGCCGAACAATGGTGGGAATAATCCAGCCCCCAGGCGTAACAATTTCAACCCCAACAACAACCACAAGAAGGGTCACCTGAACCATGTGACCAAGGAAGAAGCTCAGAATGCCCCAGACATCGTACTCGGTACATTCCCTGTCAACGCAATACCTGCCGCAGTTTTGTTTGATTCTGGAGCTTCTCATTCGTTCATTTCAAGGAGTTTTGTTTTGCAACATGGTTTTCCGATACTTCCTTTGGAAAGGTCCATGACCATCAAGTCCCCCGGGAATAAGCAAATCACTCAGAGTTACTGCGAAGGTGTGATCATTGAGTTGAAAGGACTAATGTTTCAGGCGAATCTCATCGTGTTGGAAAATAAAGGACTGAATGTTATCCTAGGAATGGACTGGTTAACCACCAACAAGGGATTTATCGACTGTTTCAATCGGACTGTGATTCTCACTCATCATCACGGCAAGACAATAAAAGTTGCAGCTCAAGAGAGACCACGGTCACGGCAACCAAAGTTGAACAAAGTGGACATTTCAGAATTGAGAAAAGTTCCAGTAGTTTGTGAGTTTCCCGACGTGTTTCCCGAAGAGCTACCAGGCATGCCACCGGACCGAGAAATAGAGTTCAGCATTGAACTAGCACCTAGCACCACCCCCATTTACAAGAAACCTTATAGAATGGCACCCTCCGAGTTGGTAGAATTAAAGAAGCAAATAAAGGAATTACTGGACAAAGGATTTATACGAGCCAGCTCCTCACCTTGGGGTTCACCAGTATTATTTGCCAAGAAAAAGGACGGGACATTGAGATTGTGTATAGACTATCGAGCACTCAACATGGTCACCATCAAAAACAAATATCCAATGCCACGGATAAATGATCTATTTGACCAGCTCGCACAAGCCAAGGTGTTCTCAAAAATTGATTTAAGATCGGGATATCATCAATTGAAGGTACGGACAGAAGATATCCCTAAGACAACATTCACCTCCAGATACGGATTATATGAGTTCACAATAATGCCATTTGGACTGACGAACGCCCCCGCATATTTCGTCCACCTCATGAACAAAGTGTTTATGAAATTTATGGACAAATTTGTTGTGGTGTTCATTGACGATATTCTGGTATACTCAAAGACACCGGAAGAACATGTTGAACATCTCAGGATTGTATTGGGAGAATTAAGGAAACACCAATTGTACGCCAAATTTAGCAAATGTGAATTTTGGCTAAGACAGGTTGGTTTCCTAGGCCATATATTAACCCAAGAAGGCGTTGCCGTAGGCCCAGAGAAGGTCAAAGCCATACTTGACTGGAAACCACCAGCCAACGTAACAGATGTACGGAGTTTCCTAGGAATGGCTGGGTATTACCGAAGGTTTATAGAAGGATTCTCCACCGTGGCAAAACCAATGACACAGTTACTCAAGAAAGACAAGAAATTTGTATGGACTGAAGCGTGCAAGAAAAGCTTCCAAGAACTCAAAAGGAAGTTAACAATAGCACCAGTTTTGGTTGTGCCGGACATACACAAAAGTTTTGAAGTATATTGTGACGCATCCCGGAAGGGCCTCGGGTGCGTATTGATGCAGGACGGCAAAGTTGTCGCATATGCTTCCAGGCAACTACGGAAGCATGAAGAAAACTATCCCACTCATGACTTGGAGCTAGCAGCAGTCATCCATGCACTAAAGAGTGGAGGCACTTTTTGCTGGGAAATCGTTGTGAAATATATACGGACCATAAAAGCCTTAAATATATTTTCACGCAACCAGAACTCAATTTACGACAACGACGCTGGTTGGAATTGATCAAGGATTATGATGTCGGCATTCACTACCATCCAGGGAAAGCAAATATAGTGGCCGACGCTCTTAGTCGGAACCCCAGCTCGGGCAACGACATTCTACAGAACTTGAGGCCTGAAATTCAGCAGGAGTTCGCCAAACTCAACATGGTGATAGTCGCTGAGGGCAACGTATCAAATCTGGAGATACAGCCCACCCTAATGGAACAGATTAAGAAGGCTCAGCATGGACATCCCAGCATCGAAGGTATAAAAAGAAAAGTGAGCCTTGGCAAGGCTTCAGAGTTCGTCATAGACAATGTGGGAGTATTATGGTACGGGGACAGACTTTGCGTACCAAACATTGAGGAACTCAAACAGCAAATCCTAACCGAAGGCCACACCGCCCCATATTCAATCCACCCTGGCGGAACCAAAATGTACAAGGACATTCAGGAAAGATTTTGGTGGCATGGTATGAAGAGGGATATAGCCACATTCATTGCATGCTGTGATTCGTGTCAGCGCATAAAAGCCGAGCACCAAAAACCAGCAGGACTGCTACAGCCAAACAGGATACCTGAGTGGAAATGGGACGAAATTGGAATGGATTTTATCATCGGACTACCTCGATCACAACGCGGAAATGGTGCCATATGGGTCATCACAGATAGGCTAACCAAGGTAGCCCATTTCATTCCCGTAAAGACAACCTACTCCACTCAGAAGCTTGCTAAGCTTTATCTCTCCCGCATAGTTTGTCTGCACGGAGTCCCAAAGACCATAATATCCAACCGGGGCACTCAATTTGTCTCAAAATTTTGGGATCATTTACAACAAGCTCTGGGTACTCAACTAGCTTTCAGTACAGCGTACCACCCCCAGACTGATGGACAAACGGAATGCGTGAACCAAATACTAGAAGACATGCTGAGAGCCTGTGTTCTCACCTATGGAACCAGTTGGGAAGAAAGCTTGCCATATGCCGAGTTCGCGTACAACAACAGTTACCAAGCCAGCCTACAAATGACACCTTTTGAAGCATTGTACGGGCGGAGGTGTCGAACCCCTTTAAATTGGTCAGAAACAGGTGACAGTCGTATCTTCGGCCCAAACATGCTCAAGGAAGCCGAGGAGAAAGTTAAACAGATCAGGGACAGACTCAAGATAGCTCAAAGCCGACAAAAGAGCTATTACGATCGAAAACATCGTGAGGTCAGCTTTGAACCCGGTGAATATGTATACCTACGAGTGTCTCCTATGAGGGGCCTGCAACGGTTCAAAATTAAAGGAAAGCTGGCCCCAAGATTTATTAGACCCTTCTGTATAGTTGCACGAAGAGGCACAGTGGCCTACCAGCTAGACCTACCCAAAGAGCTGTCAGACGTCCACGACGTGTTTCACGTCTCACAGTTGAGGAAATGTGTGAGCAACCCGGAAAAGCATGTATCCCATGAGAGCATTGACGTGCAACCAGACCTCACCTACAGAGAGCGGCCAGTAAGAATATTGGAAGGGTCTGAAAGGAGAACCCGTCAGAAAACAATTAAATTTTTCAAGGTTCAGTGGAGCAATCACAATGAGGATGAAGCAACATGGGAAAGAGAGGATTTCCTTCGGGCAGAGTACCCACGTCTATTTGAGGATCAGCTGAAATCTCGGGGATGAGATTTTTCCTAAGGGGGTAGGTGTTGTGACACCCCAAAAATTTTTATTGGGTTTTATCAAAATCTTTATTTGGTTTGAAGGAGGTTATAAAAAAAAATTTAAAGGACTCTCCTTCTCAAAAACTTTCTTCTTATGACAAGTATTTTGTTTGGTTTCATCCAAGACTTGATCTTCAGTCTTGGAGGTTTTTCATCTTGTGGTTTTACTCCACACAAATGTTTTTCATTGAAATGTTTTTGAAAATCTTTTCTTTTTATAATAGCCCTATGGCATATGGAGTGAACTTTTCCCTCTCAAAATTTCCTCTTGCCATGACCTAAGTGGAAAATCCCCCTCCCAAAAGCCATCTCCCCACTTTGTGTCAAGATAAACTTCAAATCCAGCAAGTTAAACTTCTCCATGATTTCATCTCCTTTTATTTTAATCAAAATCCTTTTTCTGTCCTCTATTTTGCCCCTTGGAGATTTACAAAGGAACCACTAGTTCTCTTTTGAGTTTTGCCTCCAAACAAATTTCCCTGGCTAGTCCTTGGAACCCTCAACCAAGATCCAGGAAGATCCACTGGTCCCCAGTTCAAACTTTTCAAAATGTGCTTGCTGCAAGTTTGGACCATATTTGTCAAATTTGGTGAAATTCATTTGTTTCCTTCTCCTAAAAATCTGAGAAAATTCAGGCAGCCCCTGGATGCATCAAGAGGTCACCTCACCAAGCCCCAGCTCCAGAAAAGTTTTCCCTCGTGCCAAGTCATATCGTCGAACACCTGAAGGGCACTGTTACTGTCGAAGTTCAGAGATTCAGAGATACAGTTTCAGTAGCCGATGTCGTTTTCTTCAAAGACTCACCTCGATCTCGCCAGTAGCCGTAGTGGCACATTGCACCCTGTTCCTCCTTCTTTTCCCCGCGCCGCACGGTTGACTGGACACTTGCGGGCGTCGGCGATGAGCTGGCAGCGGTGCGCCTCCCCGTGAGCGGCGGCAGCAGCGCCCGCTACGGCTGCCAGAGAGGCGCAGCGAGGGACGGCGCCGTCCAGCACCGCCCAAGCCACCAGAGACCACCGCGTGGCCGTCCTCTCCCCTGTGCACGCTGCAGAGCGTCGTCGTGAACTGGAAGGCGCGGAGCGCGCTCCCTGCCGCCGTCGTGCCCGTACGGCCGTTCCGTCGAGGGCCAGAGCATTACCCGAGTACGGCCGAGGTTTAAGCTAAGAAACGGTGCCAGTGGACCACCACGATGATGCCAACCACCTGAACCCACTGCCCAACCTCTGCCTCGCCGTAATTGCTCGCCGGCGTTATCCCGTTCACGGCCACCTCCTCGGATCGCCTATAAAAGGAGGTCCCAAGCTCGAACTCGAACACGCACCATCCCTACACACCACTAGTACCACGCCAAGCCACTGGAAGAGCCTCGAGGAAGTCTTCTTCCCCAACTCCGGCCGCCTCGACCCGCTTCGGGATCCGGCTCGATTCACTCCAGTGCGTGCACCCCTGCCTCTCATCTCATGCCAGTAGCATCCTAGCGCATCCACCTCGCTAACCCCCGCATCAATTTGGAGTTTGCAGCACCCACCGGAGAGCTCCACCCTCGCCCGAACCACCGTCCGCCGGAGATAAGGTCGCCGCCGCCGTGGTGCTCGCCGACGGTCAAGTCCACCACCCACCGCTGCGGAAGGACACCCTCCTATCACCCTACCTCGCCGTGGATCAACGCCGGCGACCACCGCAGCCTTCGGGCGCCGGCAAGCTTTGTTGGAATTTGAACCTGACGGGTGGGACCCCCCCGTCAGCCTCTCTTTCTCTTCCTTCGAACAGTTTTCTGAAAGCGCCTTCGGGAAAAGTGTATTTTCCCCTCTGGGCTGGCATATTTCGTACCGAAGCGTTTTCTGCCTTTTCAAACAAGCCGCTGGATCCTTTCTGTTTCATCACAGATTAGTCCTTGGACTAAAACCCTTATATCTTTTAAACAAAAGATGCTTTTTGATTGATTCTTTTTTTGTCAGTCTTATATTTTTGTCTAGTTTTTTATAGTATTTATTTGGAAAAAATTTGGAATAATTTTTATACACGCAACGGTATTCACGTTAGTACGCGATTTCTTTATACCGTAGATACCGGAGGAGGTGACGGAGCCGCGAACTTCGCCGAGTTAGACTCCGACTTCTTCGAACCAGGCAAGCATGTTTGAACCTTTGATATGATGAGTGTTTTGCATGGTTGCTTGCGTAGTTAGTGCATAGCAGGTTTATGTATGCATCGGTGAGTGTTACATTGCATGCAAAGCAACTACCCGCGTGCTTCGAAGTTTGATGTGATCTTTTGATGGGAGATGAATTGATCATGTGGTGAGATGAGAGGTAGTAAGATGGTATTGTTGTAGCATGCCAGTCTTATGTCAACCGTTAAACTCCGACGTTAACGTGGACCGAGCCACGTTACCGTTCGTCCCCTTTCGTACTGCCACATGTTTTCTGCAAAGAAAACGGTTTAGTAAGTTGCAAACCTCTTTCCTTGTACACACCAAATAGAGGGGCCGGGATGAGGGTTCCATGGCCCTGGATTAAAGCCAGTCATCCGGTCAGGGGGCATGGATGTTTCCGGTTGGGACCGAGAGGGGGGCACCCCTTAGAGCGCGCGATATAAATTTGATCCCATGCTACGCGAGGTTGTAGCCTCCCTGTCTCAAGGTTTTTCTTGAACATTGCTTAGGGTGATTCCTGGCAACGGAATGTGGAATGGGTGTGTACTGGTTAGATGTGTTTCTCCCAAAATACCGTAAACGGAACTAGTCCCTTGTGACTACTGAAATCCGTTGGCTGTGGTTAAGAGTACAAACTCTGCAGAGTCAAACCCTTCCGAGTCATCGTGTCCATGGTCAAGGACCTGGGTCAATGTATCCATAACAGTATCCATACCGGTTCTGTGTCAGTCTCCGTGGAAATCCCCGGTGAACAAGCTTGAATGGTAAACCCGGTTGAATGTTATTCCTGTGGATGGACTAACCATTTTATTATTTCGTACCTGAGTATTCCCTTAAAATGATTTAACTTCATGAGCTACTGGAATATTGAGTTATGAAATATAAGCCCTTTAAGTGATGTCGCTCAGACGTCCGACTGTGGCACTCTCGTTATTTACTTCTGATATAAGCCCTTTATGTGATGTCGCTCAGACGTCCGACTGTGGCACTCTCGTTATTTACTTCTGATATAAGCCCTTTTATGTGATGTCGCTCAGACGTCCGACTGTGGCACTCTTGTTATCTATTTTTAATATAAGCCCTTTATGTGATGTCGCTCAGACGTCCGACTGTGGCACGCACTGTCATTATATTCCATTATAAGCCCTTTTTGTGGTGTCGCCCTGACGCCCGACTGCGGCATTGTTAATTTATTTGTACCATTTCGAGGAGTCATTTCAGACACTCGATTGGCCTTCAGTATTGCATTGGGATTTCGGGAGGACTACCGCCCGACTTCCTTTTTATTTCCCATGCAGTGCAAGTTCATTAACGGGGTGCGCATTATTAATCTGCTCATGTGCATCATGTTTGCATTTGTTATATCTTATGTCCAAACTGTCTTGCGAGTACTTTCATAGTACTCACCTGGCTTGTTGATTTGGCCAGATGTTGACGAAGGCGATCTCATGGATGATGAGTTTGATAGCGAGTCCGACTCCTAGAGGAGTCCCAGTCAGTCCCGTGCGATCTTGGATTTGGTTACTTGTATTATATACGCTTCCGCCACCCATAATAATAGTCCTCGAGCCTCACTCCGACGCTCGATGAGCTGTAAGATTTAGGAGTCCTGTCACCCGCTTCACGGTGACATATCCACCACCACTTTTATTACGAGTCAGTAGTTTTGCCACCCTACCCATTGTGTCAATTCCGCCTTTATGTATAATATCGGCGTGCTTGTAATAGATTGTTGAGCAGCCTCCGCTCAACCTTGTATTATATTTAGTACTCCTAGATATTTTCTGTAATCAAGAAATTGTCTACCAGTAAGAAAGATTTTTCTCTACTGGTCCGTTAAAGGGATCGGTTTCTCAATAAATGTTTTATTGGAAAATCGGTCGTGACAGGAGGTGGCTGGGTATTTATAGGACGTGTGTTCTTGGGGCAGGGGGCAAGCCGTAGATAGGGTTTCCGCCGTTTGCGCGTGCGGCATCGCAGCCGTGCTTGATCTGGGCTCCTCCTGTTTCATGCGACGGGAGAAGATGACGGGTAGGGTCCAGGCGCTAGGAAACAAAATGAGGGAGAGATGACGTGAGAGAGAGGGAACAAGAGGGAGGGGTGGCGGCGGCTCGTGGGAATTTCTCCCGTGCGTGCGCCCTAGCTCTAGCCTGGGCTGGGCCGGTGCGCTCGGCCTCGCGGGCTTTTTTTTAAAACGGCAAGGAAAAAAATGACAGAATAAATATATATATATATATGCATATTATATACCAAAATTCTCAGAATAAAATTTCCTAAATCATGAACATATTTTCATGACGAAATAAAATAATTTTTTTTTGCAATAACTCCAAAATGAAAGGAAATTTGAGTTTCAAATAAATTGTCAAACATTATCTCTGATTTTTTTGGAGTGTCATATTCCTCCTCTCATATATTTTTTTATCAGAGAATTTTTTATAAGATGCAAACTTAAAATTATATAGGGATTCAAAATGAAAAATTGGGAAAGTCCTTTTATTCCCTCTCATTTGATTTTTTTAATTCCACTCACTTTCTAACAAACAATCAAGCATACCATCAAACAAACAAATATAAATATTTATTTAATATAACATTCGAAAATTTAGAATTTTGGGATGTTACAAACCTACCACACTTAAAATGAATCTCGTCCTCGAGATTCGAAGAGGCTAGCAAGAAAAGGTTAGGGTTTGGGGGTCTTCCAGCAAATCCATTGTCCGGAGAGGTCTGGGGTGCTACCACACTTTAAAGCAAGGCTATGAATCCAATAAAACTCATGTACACCATCCTTAGGGTTGACGGTGTGGGTCTTCTCATATCTTCGATATGAATCCTTTACTGATACTCTTCCGGTATAGGCATACCGTTTTCCTCAAAATATTGAGTCATGTCGTCAGGATAAAGTTCTTCCGAGACTCGGTCTTCATAGCTGACGGGTCTGTCGCCAAAACTAAACAACTATCAGAATTCTCTTGGTGGTGAACAATCTCTGGTTTCTGCAGGAAATTAGTCTGGGTTGAATCTCACCGCATATCCTACGATTGGCAATGGTTGCCTATATATGGTTCCATCGTCCTACCATTCTATGGTTTTTGGCTTATCGTGTCGACGCTCTTCTATGGTTTTCAAGGCTCTCTGATTTTTCGTCAACATATAATAGTTCATGATAGAAGTCTATAATATGGGGGCCAATCCATCCCGTACTTGAACCATTACTACATATGCAGACATCGAATCACGTATTCTAACACTTGGGCATACTCACAAGCATTGCAGAACTTCTCTTCTCCACGATCTGCATTCAGGTAAATCCGTATGTCCTGCAAGAGAAACAAAACCTCTATCGTTTCTTCACAACTCTCGGGTTTACATAACCTCCTATGGAACGTCCGCTGATGAAATCACAACTTCTTCCATAATTTATTCCTACAACAAGGTTGTGCTTGTTCCTTTTAAATCCTGGGTCATGTGGGTTATGGCCCACTTCAATACTTGTATATCTTTAACTCGTCCTTGGAGTTACTATTGTTCCATATTCCAAAATTACATCTCCTTTAAATCCAATAGTACTTCATTCCTTCATACTCTTGGGGTAACCATCATAACAAAAAAAACTCCAACTCATTTTGTCCAAACTCCACTCTGTCGAATACATTTTCCTTTCCATTGGTCAGGTGTCCTCACAGGGTATTACCACAAAAATAAATTGTACTGGTGCATCCATAATTCATACTCTCTTCATATCAAATCTTGTATTACATCCTTAATCACTACTCAAAATTCAAATTCCAAAAGTACTTTATTACAAATGTTGCCATCCACATAGTTTGGTATGGTCAAGTATTACTTCCATCTTTATTCATTTGCCCTACTTGAAGATGCTTCAATCCCACTAGAATTGTTCGAGGTGATCCTTGAAATCATCGATCTTCTGCTTCATCATGGTGGCCATCAGCTTCATCTCCATCATCTCTGCATGTACCTCTCTCAGGTATTCCTGAGTGTGACGGAGTCTTGCTTCAAGTATTTCTCCAATCTGACGTATGGCTTCCAAAGCAGCTTCACGAATAGAGTCGAAGAATGTTGCTCGTGGTACTCGAGAAATGAAAAAGTATTGACCCATAGTCTTTGGGCAAACTCCCTTCACAAGGTGGAGGTGTAATTCCACGTACCAAAGCTCAACTCCATTCTCCATGAAAGGATAACCCTTGTAGACTGCATCTCCTTCAAGATGAATATGCTTCATCATGTCCTTCAGGATCTTTGGGTAATCCTGATCACTACTCAGGGTCATGATCGTTTCCGGGCCCTTGAGAAAAGACTCGCAAAGGCTTGTCATCTGCAGGTATAAGATATAAGGGGTACTCAGGGTAATGTATGTATTTCCTTGGGTGAAATGTGAATTTTTTTTTGGGAAAGGCTTGGGATCAGCTTGTCCATGGGTTCAAGGTTTAAGTCTGGGTGAGATAATGAGAGAGGCACTCACAATCAACAACAACTCATAACATTTCACATGAGATTCCAACCACATCAACTTTTATTGCTTCATGAGCTATTACAATTTCCATTTCATAACTCAACTCAACACCCCCAAAAATACAAGTGTATTCCACATTCATTACATGCTTTATTCCAATATCAAGATCTCAACTACTCTGCTCAAGATTTACTCGGTCTGAACATTCTTTGGGAAAATGTCCTACTCCTCTGCAGCGTAAACAAAAGACTTCAGACAAATCCAGGGGCTTCCTGGTGGTTATCTTGGCTCCTTGGGTTGTTGGCTTCCTTGCTGGGCATTTGCTAGCATAATGACCTAAATCCTTGCATCTGTAACAAGTGATATGACTCAGGTCCTTCTCTGCAGAAATTGGGTTGTTCTGAGGATGCCTTCGTTTTCTCTTCCTGGATTTCTCCGTAATGATCAGAGCTTCTATTTGCTGAGGGTCAAACTTCACTTCCGCTGTCAGGAAGTCTCTGAGATCCTCTTGGCTTTCCTTCGTGCAATACTTTGAAAAATGCCCTTCTTCTCCACATGAGTAGCAGGCTTGGGCGAAAAATCTGTTTAGGCCTTCACCATCAGGGTCTTCAATAACTTCCTCCATCACGGGTTCTTCTAACTTTCCCTGAGGGCTTCTTTCATGGCTTCCTTCCGCTGCTTGGTAATTTCTTGTACCTTGGGGTAAATCTGACATTGAGAAGGGTAGTGCGTAGTTCCTTCACACAGGAAATAAGTAACCTGCCCAGTTGGGCATTCTTCAGCTGGGTGATTTCCGTCACAGTGAGGGCATCCATCCTTGTGTTCTTCATTGGTGTGTCCTATTTCTCCGCAAATCTTGCAGGCACAAGGTTTCTTCATCGGGTTATCCCAGTGCTTCCGGATGAGACGGGATCTTAACAGAGTCTTCTTGAATTCCTCCCAAGTTCTTGCTTCATTGCATCCTTGTATGGCTTGATGCATTTTCCACCAGGTTGCAGCACTTTTTGTAAAGTACCAAAGAGCGTATTGAACCTCATACTTGCTTCCAATCAAGTTGTTCCTGAAGTGATCCTCCATATTCTGAATCCATAGTTCTACCTCCCGTTGAGTCATCGGTGCAGAGAATACTAGTCCTTCTTCATTCACCATCTATGGGGTCCAAAGGTTTGGGATGAGATACGACAGAAGAATGGAGGGAGATACACACAATACAAACAATAGTTTTGAAGAAACGAGTTTTATTTTGTGGCTGTCGGAAAAACATCAAACAAATGACAGCTCACAAATCGTCACATCTAGCGTAAGTACATAACAGGGGTTTGGTCTTCTAAAGGTCAAATAATTCTTCAGAAACTTCAAATTCTTCAAGTCTTCGGAGTCTTCAATTGGTGTAGCTTCAATTCTTCTAATGCATGGTGAAATCCTCTTTACTTCCTTCTTGGAGTTGCTTCAATTGATCTTCCGTGTGGTCAAAAGGGGAAGGGGTATATTCTAACTATTTGAGATAAGAGGGACCAATTGACAAAATCAGAAATTAAAAATAATGTTTTACAGCTATCCTGTCCTAGGGGCTTTCCAGTTTCTAGGGTCACGTCCTACAGTCAACATGTGCTCTGATACCATATCTGTAGCGACCCGACCTCAGACGGTCAAGTCTCTGTGCATCTATGCCATCCCTGGATCGGTATGCTGGCACACACAGTACATCAATGTATATATCAAAGTGCAATCACATGTATAAATAACGTAAAACTGATATATACCTCATAGTCTCAGCGGAAACAATCAATCGGGTGCGGAGTCCCATCAACGCCATCGGCAGGTTGAGTGTAGACCGTAACCCAATCAGCAAAACTCACTCGTCGTATAAAATCCTGCAACATGATACGTTGCAGCCGTGTAGGTCAGTACATTGAATGTACCGGCAAGATCACTGTAGGAAAAATAGATGATAAACTATACTATATGCAATATGGCTTTGTGGCTATGGGTCTGAGTTTTGTTTGCGCAAAAGCTGATTTTATTTTCCCTACAACAAAGGAATATGAGTAGTCTGTGCTACAGAGTTTTCTATCACGACATGGTTCCGCCAACCGATGCCTCATAACCCAAATCATCATAAGTTGCCCACAATTAAGTTATCAGTCCGGTGTTGAGAGTTCGGAGATAGATCCAAGTCCAGATGCTCAAATTGTCCGTAACCGGGGACACGGCTAATCGATTAGGTTTTAATCCCACTGCAGAGGTTTGTACACTTTACCCGCAAGATTCGATCCCTCTTTTACGTTCTCGCAGTTCAGGGTGTTTGAGAACAAGACGATCGAAACATGGTCTTCCGAAGAGTTCCCCTGACCACTGTCCGGTGCTCATCCAATCCTACCGTAGTTCTACATCTGCTAGCACCGTCCCAGCCAGAGTCACAACTAAGGTCAACCAAGCCAGAGCCCATAGTGACTTGCGGTTGCACAGGTAAGCTTCCGGGCATGAAGTATTCTTCCGTCTCTTTGAGTCTGGGTGAAGCTTTTCGCAAGATGTCATGGCGCTTCTCCATGCATCTCGTCCATCCACTGGTTTCTCCAGGGTGCCCGTCAACCGTCCTTCACCCAGTAGTGTGTATTGAATTCTTGTCTCGAGTCTTGAAGTCTTGAGGCCTTGAAGATGCAGTCCTTGCAGATGCCATCATGGAGTTGTTGTCATTGACGTAGAGTCCTCTTTCTTCACACCACTCTCGTGCACTCATACCAACCCCGTCTACTATAGCGTAGCATAAAAATAAATAATGTCCCGGGCTTGGTAACAGGGTGATGGGTTCCTACCTCATGCATACTACTCAACTACAAGAATTCAATATCACTACTGGAGGGTTGTTGCAAAGATGCTACTAAATGCAATAAAAAAATAGGTAGGAAAGCATGGTCAAAGTGAACTTGCCTGGTATGTGGATGAAGATAATAATGCTCTCAGAATAATGACTTGGTAGAACTAATCGTCACTCCGCTGAAAATCTTTATTAACATACATAGCATTCATATAAGCAAACAATTCTAGCACTCAAAAATAACAACTAAGTCAACAAAGAAAACACAATAATAAACTCAAATGAACTCCAAAGAAAATTCAAGTAAAACCACAAGGAAAACTACTAAGGAAAGTCTACGACTTTACTACAAACACCTAACATAGTTTTTGTCATAAGTAAAAACTTAACAGCAATTAAAACACTAAACAAAAAAAGTTAACACAAAATAAAATGTAAAACAACTAAGTTAATAGAAAGTATTTTTCATACAATTTTATTTGCAAAAAGAAACAAATAAAAAGCATTTTATGAAACACTAACTATGACCTAAACAAGTTTTCATACAAAACTAAATAAAATAAAATTTAAAATAAAAATAAAATTTTCTTTGGTTGACTAAAAGAAACAAAACTAAATTTTTCAAAAATGACAAAAAGAAATAATTTAAAACTAATAAAAACAATAAAGAAAAGACTAAAACAAAGCTATAACTAAAATAGTACTGTTTTGCTAGAAACCTAATTTAAAATAAACTAAAAACTGATTTTCAAAAGCCTACTGTTTAGACAAAAGATCAACTGATCACAAGCAAAAAGAATGAATCAAAAAGCTATTTTTAAACAAAAGTTATTAGCAATCTAGTGTTTGTAACAAATCTGTTTGAAATTGAAAATTAAAAAGTTCAAAAATAATTTTCGTTGGTTTCTTTGGATAGACGGGATTTTTGTGAAATCGCAGAAAATAGAATCATCAAAATCGGAGTTGTAGATCAAAAGATATAAAAAAACAAAACTGAATCTAAAACTAAAAACAGAAACGAAAAATAAACAGATAGTGCGGTAGCTACCTAGTGGGCTGTAACTGGGCCTACTTGGCGCGATCTGTAGCTATCAAATGCTTGGGCGATAACTAACAAAACGTACACATGCGCTTTATAGAATAAAACCGATCGGGCCGGTCTAAACTAAACCGTAACTTAACAGAAGTAAAAACCGTTCTAATGAAAAAAAATCTACTAAACCGATCTAATATGATTTACACTTAACGTTCCGAAAAAAACGGAGGGAGGCTCTCGTTGCTTACAGAGAGGGCGGCCCTGGTAGAGAAGAAGAGCGCCGGTGAGGGTGACTGCTCCGGCGGCCGGCGGTGGAGGCGGCGATGTCCAGCGGGTGGAGGACTCCGAGGGGGTCCGATTTTTAGTTGAAGGTGGAGGTCGGGGATGACGGAGGTGAGCGGAGCGTCGAGATGAACTCAATGCTCCGGCAATGTCGGGTGAGGTCCACGGCGAGGCTCCGGTGCTCCCTGGACGACGAAATGATGTCAAGCAGAAGCCCAATGACGAGAGAAGTATGTTGGACAAGATTTGGTGGTTCGGGGTTGCTCACCGGCGTCGGGATCTATGGTGAACCATCTTGGCTTCGGCGAGATCCAAACGAAGATCACGTGAGGTAGAGGTGGTTTCGGCGTGGGGCGTTTGGGGGCGTCGGGCGAGGAGGTGGCTGGTTATTTATAGGACATGTTCTTGGGGCAGGGGGCAAGCCGTAGATAGGGTTTCCGCCGTTTGCGCGTGCGGCATCGCAGCCGTGCTTGAGCTGGGCTCCTCTTGTTTCATGCGACGGGAGAAGATGACGGGTGGGGTCCAGGCGCTAGGAAAAAAATGAGGGAGAGATGACGTGAGAGAGAGGGAACGAGAGGGAGGGGTGGCGGCGGCTCGTGACAATTGCTCCCGTGCGTGCGCCCTAGCGCTAGCCTGGGCTGGGCCGGTGCGATCGGCCTCGCGGGCTTCTTTAAAAAAACGGCGAGGAAAAAAAATAATGACAGAATAAAAAAAAATATATGCATATTATATACCAAAATTCTCAGAATAAAATTTCGTAAATCATGAACATATTTACATGACGAAATAAAATATTTTTTTATTTTTTTTGCAATAACTCCAAAATGAAAGGAAATTTGAGTTTCAAATAAATTGTCAATCAGTATCTTTGATTTTTTTTGGAGTGTCATATTCCTCCTCTCATATATTTTTTTCATCACAGAATTTTTTATAAGATGCAAACTTAAAATTAGATAGGGATTCAAAATGAAAAATTTGGAAAGTCCTTTAATTCCCTCTCATTTGATTTTTTAATTCCACTCAATTTCTAACAAACAATCAAGCATACCATCAAACAAACAAATATAAATATTTATTTAATATAACATTCAAAAATTTAGAATTTTGGGATGTTATAGGTTATGATGATGCACTAGGTCCATAGCTGGGACTTTGTGTATGTTCTCGAAATGCGTTTGTTGAGTGCTCATTAAGAAAGTTTATATACAAGTTTTTGAATGAACTCCTTAAGAAAAATTCTCCAAAAGTTCCCTATGAAAGAATCCTTTGAAGCATCTGGTCGTCACAAACGTTTTGACTACCTGTGGAGCCAAACGGACTCCGTATGAGTCAGATATCCATGTTTCGGTTAACACTGCGCAAAACTAATTCCGAACGACAATTACAGACTAGTTCTTGTGTAGTTGCATTCGATTTTTTCCATTCTACTTCACTAAACATCTCCATATGACATCCAATTACTTGTAGGGAAATGCAAGAGACCTCGGTTATGATGATGCACTAGGTCCATAGCTGGGACTTTGTGTATGTTCTCGAAATGCGTTTGTCGAGTGCTCATTAAGAAAGTTTCTATACAAGTTTCTGAACCAACTCCTTAAGAAAAGTTCTCCAAAAGTTCCATATGAAAGAATCCTTTGAAGCATCTAGTCATCACAAACGTTTTGACTACTTGTGGAGCCAAAACGGACTCTGTATGAGTCAGATATCCATGTTTCAGTTAACACTGCGCAAAACTAATTCCGAACGACAGTTACAGACTAGTTCTTGTGTAGTTGCATTCGATTTTTTCCATTCTAATTCATGAAACATCTCCATATGAGATCCAACTACTTGTAGGGAAATGCAAGAGACCTCGGTTATGATGATGCTCTAGGTCCATAGCTGGGACTTTGTGTATGTTCTCGAAATGCGTTTGTCGAGTGCTCATTAATAAAGTTTCCATACAAGTTTCTGGATGAACCCCTTAAGAAAAGTTCGCCAAAAGCTCCCTATGAAAGAATCCTTTGAAGTATCTGGTCGTCACAAACGTTTTGACTACTTGAGGAGCCAAAACGGACTCCGTATGAGTCAGATATCCCTGTTTCAGTGAACACTGCGCAAAACTGATTCCGAACGACAGTTAGAGACTAGTTCTTGTGTAGTTGCATTCGATTTCTTCAATTTAGTTCACTAAACATCTCCATATGAGATCCAATTACTTGTAGGGAAATGCAAGAGACCTCGGTTATGATGATGCACTAGGTCCATAGCTGGGACTTTGTGTATGCTCTCGAATTGCGTTTGTCGAGTGCTCATTAAGAAAGTTTCTATACAAGTTTCTGAACGAACTCCTTAAGAAAATTTCTCCAAAACCTCCCTATGAAAGAATCCTTTGAATCATCTGGTCGTCACAAACATTTTGACTACTTGTGGAGCCAAAACGGACTCCGTACGAGTCAGATATCCATGTTTCAGTTAACACTGCGCAAAACTGATTCCGAGCGACAGTTACAGACTAGCTCTTGTGTAGTTGCATTCGATTTTTTCCATTCTACTTCACTAAACATCTCCATATGAGATCCAATTACTTGTAGGGAAATGCAAGAGACCTCAGTTATGATGATGCACTAGGTCCATATCTGGGACTTTGTGTATGTTCTCGAAATGCGTTTGTCGAGTGCTCATTAAGAAAGTTTCTATACAAGTTTCTGAACGAACTCCTTAAGACAAGCTCTCAAAAAGCTCCCTATGAAAGAATCCTTTGAAGCATCTGGTCATCACAAACATTTTGACTACTGAGGAGCCAAAACGGACTCCGTATTAGTCAGATATCCATGTTTCAGTTAACACTGCGCAAAACTGATTCCGAACGACAGTTACAGACTAGTTCTTGTGTAGTTGCATTCGATTTTTTCCATTCTACTTCACTAAACATCTCCATATGAGATCCAATTACTTGTTGGGAAATGCAAGGGACCTCAGTTATGATGATGCACTAGGTGCATAGCTGGGACTTTGTGTATGTTCTCGAAATGCGTTTGTCGAGTGCTCATTAAGAAAGTTTATATACAAGTTTCTGAACGAACTCCTTAAGAAAAGTTCTCCAAAAGCTCCCTATGAAGGAATCCTTTGAAGCATCTGGTCGTCACAAGCATTTTGACTACTTGTGGAGCCAAAATGGACTCCGTATGAGTCAGACATCCATGTTTCAGTTAACACTTCGCAAAACTGATTCCGAACGACAGTTACAGACTAGTTCTTGTGTAGTTGCATTCGATTTTTTCCATTCTACTTCACTAAACATCTCCATATGAAATCCAATTACTTGTAGGGAAATGCAAGAGACCTCGGTTATGATGATGCACTAGGTCCATAGCTGGGACTTTGTGTATGTTCTCGAAATGCGTTTGTCCAGTGCTCATTAAGAAAGTTTCTATACAAGTTTCTGAACGAACTCCATAAGAAAAGTTCTCCAAAAGTTCCCTACGAAAGAATCCTTTGAAGCATCTGGTCATCAGAAATGTTTTGACTACTTGTGGACCAATACGGACTCCGTATGAGTCACATATCCATGTTTCAGTTAACACTGCGCAAAACTGATTCTGAACTACAGTTACAAGCTAGTTCTTGTGTAGTTGCACTCGATTTTTTCCATTCTACTTCACTAAACATCTCCATATGAGATCCAATTACTTGTAGGGAAATTCAAGAGACCTTTGTTATGATGATGTAGTAGGTCCATAACTGGGACTTTGTGTATGTTCTCGAAATGCGTTTGTCGAGTGCTCATTAAGAAAGTTTCTATACAAGTTTCTGAACGAACTCCTTAAGAAATGCTCTCCAAAAGTTCCCTATGAAAGAATACTTTGAAGCATCTGGTCGTCACAAATGTTTTGCCTACTTGTGGAGCCAAAACAGACTCCGTATGAGTCAGATATCCATGTTTCAGTTAACACTGCGCAAAACTGATTCCGAACGACAGTTACAGACTAGTTCTTGTGTAGTTGCATTCGATTTTTTCAATTCTACTTCACTAAACATCTCCATATGAGATCCAATTACTTGTAGGGAAATGCAAGATACCTCAGTTATGATGATGCACTAGGTCCATAGCTGGGACTTTGTGTATGTTCTCGAAATACGTTTGTCGAGTGCTCATTAAGAAAGTTTCTATACAAGTTTTTGAATGAAATGCTTAAGAAAAGTTCTCCAAAAGTTCCATATGAAAGAATCCTTTGAAGCATCTGGTCGTCACAAACGTTTTGCCTACTTGCGGAGCCAAAACGGACTCCGTATGAGTCAGATATCCATGTTTCAGTTAACACTGCGCAAAACTAATTCTTAACGATAGTTACAGACTAGATCTTGTGTAGTTGCATTCGATTTTCTCCATTCTACTTCACCAAATATCTCCATATGAGATCCAATTACTTGTAGGGAAATGCAAGAGACCTCGGTTATGATGATGCCGTAGGTCCATAGCTGGGACTTTGTGTATGTTCTCGGAATGCGTTTGTCGAGTGCTCATTAAGAATGTTTCTATACAAGCTTCTGAACGAACTCTGTAAGAAAAGCTCTCCAAAAGTTCCCTATGAAAGAATACTTTGAAGCATCTGGTCGTCGCAAACGTTTTGACTACTTGTGGAGCCAAAACAGACTCCGTATGAGTCAGATATCCATGTTTCAGTTAATACTGTGGAAAACTGATTCCGAACGACAGTTATAGACTAGTTCTTGTGTAGTTGCATTCGATTTTTTCCATTCTAATTCACTAAACATCTCCATTTGAGATCCAATTACTTGTAGGGAAATGCAAGAGCCCTCGGTTATGATGATGCACTAGGTCCATAGCTGGGACTTTGTGTATGTTCTCGAAATGCGTTTGTCGAGTCCTCATGAAGAAAGTTGCTATACAAGTTTCTGAACGAACTCCTTAAGAAAAGTTCTCTAAAAGCTCCCTATGAAAGAATCCTTTGACGCATCTGGTCGTCACAAACATTTTGCTACTTGTGGAGCCAAAACGGACTCCGTATGAGTCAGATATCTATGTTTCAGTTAACACTGCGCAAAACTAATTCCGAACGACAGTTACGGACTAGTTCTTGTGTAGTTGCAGTCGATTTTTTCCATTCTACTTCACTAAGCATCTCCATATGAGATCCAATTACTTGTTGGGAAATGCAAGGGACCTCGGTTATGATGATGCACCAGGTCCATAGCTGGGACTTTGTGTATGTTCTCGAAATGCGTTTGTCGAGTGCTCATTAAGAAAGTTTATATACAAGTTTCTGAATGAACTCCTTAAGAAAAGTTCTCTAAAAGCTCCCTATGAAAGAATCCTTTGAAGCATATGGTCGTCATAAATGTTTTGCTACTTGTGGAGCCAAAACGGACTCCGTATGAGTCAGACATCCATGTTTCAGTTAACACTTCGCAAAACTAATTCCGAACGACAGTTACAGACTAGTTCTTGTGTAGTTGCACTCGATTTTCTCCATTCTACTTCACTAAACATCTCCATATGACATCCAATTACCTGTAGGGAAATGCAAGAGACCTCGGTTATGATAATGCACTAGGTCCATAGCTGGGACTTTCTGTATGTTCTCGAAATGCGTTTGTCGAGTCCTCATTAAGAAAGTTTCTATACAAGTTTCTGAACGAACTCCTTAAGAAAACTTGTCCAAAAGCTCCCTATGAAAGAATCCTTTGATGCATCTGGGCGTCACAAACGTTTTGACTACTTGTGGAGCCAAAACGGACTCCGTATGAGTCAGATATCCATGTTTCAGTTAACACTACGCAAAACAGATTCCGAACGACAATTACAGACTAGTTCTTGTGTAGTTGCATTCGATTTTTTCCATTCTACTTCTTTAAACATCTCCATATGAGATACAATTATTTGTAGGGAAATGCAAGAGACCTCGGTTATGATGATGCCCTAGGTCCATAGCTGGGACTTCGTGTATGTTCCCGAAATGCGTTTGTCAAGTCCTCATTAAGAAAGTTTCTATACAAGTTTCTGAACTAACTCCTTAAGAAAAGTTCTCCAAAAGCTCCCTATGAAAGAATCCTTTGAGGCATCTGGTGTTCGCAAACGTTTTGCCTACTTGTGGAGCCCAAACGGACTCCGTATGAGTCAGATATCCATGTTTCAGTTAACACTGCGCAAAATTGATTCCGAACGACAGTTACACACTAGTTCTTGTGTTGTTGCATTCGATTTTTTCCATTCTACTTCACTAAACATCTCCATATGAGATCCAATTACTTTTAGGGAAATGCAAAAGACCTCGGTTATGATGATGCACTAGGTCCATAGCTGGGACTTTGTGTATGTTCTCGAAATGCGTTTGTCGAGTGCTCATTAAGAAAGTTTCTATACAAGTTTCTGAATGAACTCCTTAAGAAAAGTTCTCCAAAAGTTCCATATGAAAGAATCCTTTGAAGCATCTGGTCGTCACAAACGTTTTGACTACTTGTGGAGCCAAAACGGACTCCGTATGAGTCAGATATCCATGTTTCAGTTAACAGTGCGCAAAACTGATTCCGAACGACAGTTACAGACTAGTTCTTGTGTAGTTGCATTCGATTTTTTCCATTCTACTTCACTAAACATCTCCATATGAGATCCAATTAGTTGTAGGGAAATGTAAGAGACCTCGGTTATGATGATGCACTAGGTCCATAGCTGGGACATTGTGTATGTTCTCGAAATGCGTTTGTCGAGTGCTCGTTAAGAAAGTTTCTATACAAGTTTCTGAATGAACTCCTTAAGAAATTTCTCCAAAAGTTCCATATGAAAGAATCCTTTGAAGCATCTGGTCGTCACAAATGTTTTGACTACTTGTGGCGCCAAAACGGACTCCGTATGAGTCACATATCCATGTTTCAGTAAACACTGCGCAAAACTAATTCCGAACGATAGTTACAGACTAGTTCTTGTGTAGTTGCATTCGATTTTCTCCATTATACTTCACCAAATATCTCCATTTGAGATCCAATTACTTGTAGGGAAATGCAAGAGACCTCGCTTATGATGATGCACTAGGTCCATAGCTGGGACTTTGTGTATGTTCTCGAAATGCGTTTGTCGAGTCCTCATGAAGAAAGTTTCTATACAAGTTTCTGAATGAACTCCTTTAGAAAAGTTCTCCAAAAGCTCCCTATGAAAGGATCCTTTGAAGCATCTGGTCATCACAAACATTTTGCTACTTGTGGAGCCAAAATGGACTCCGTATGAGTAAGATATCCATGTTTCAGTTAACACTGCGCAAAACTGATTCCGAACGACAGTTACGGACTTGTTCTTGTGTAGTTGCATTCGATTTTTTCCATTCTAATTCACTAAACATCTCCACATGAGATCCAATTACTTGTAGGGAAATGCAAGAGTACTCAGTTATGATGATGCACTAGGTCCATACCTGGGACTTTGTGTATGTTCTCGAAATGCGTTTGTCGAGTCCTCATTAAGAAAGTTTCTATACAAGTTTCTGAACGAACTCCTTAAGAAAAGTACTCCAAAAGTTCCCTATGAAAGAATCCTTTGAAGCATTTGGTCGTCACAAACGTTCTGCCTACTTGTGGAGCCCAAACGGACTCCGTATGAGTCAGATATCCATGTTTCAGTTAACACTGCGCAAAACTGATTCCGAACGACAGTTACAGACTAGTTCTTGTGTAGTTGCATTCGATTTTTTTCCATTCTACTTCACTAAACATCTCCATATGAGATACAATTACTTGTAGGTAAATGCAAGAGACCTCGGTTATGATGATGCACTAGGTCCATAGCTGGGAGTTTGTGTATGTTCTCGAAATGCGTTTGTCGAGTGCTCATTAAGAAAGTTTCTATACAAGTTTCTGAACGAACTCCTTAAGAAAAGTTCTCCAAAAGTTCCCTATCAAAAAATCCTCTGAAGCATCTGGTCGTCGATAACGTTTTGACTACTTGTGGAGCCAAAACGGACTCCGTATGACTCAGATATCCATGTTTCAGTTAACACTGCGCAAAACTGATTCCGAACGACACTTACAAACTAGTTCTTGTGTAGTTGCATTCGATTTTTTCCATTCTACTTCACTAAACATGTCCATATGAGATCCAATTACTTGTAGGTAAATGCAAGAGACCTCGGTTATGATGAGGCACTAGGTCCATAGCTGGGACTTTGTTTGTTCTCGAAATGCGTTTGTCGAGTGCTCATTAAGAAAGTTTCTATACAAGTTTCTGAACGAACTCCATAAGAAAAGTTCTCCAAAAGTTCCCTACGAAAGAATCCTTTGAAGCATCTGGTCGTCACAAATGTTTTGACTACTTGTGGACCAATACGGACTCCGTATGAGTCACATATCCATGTTTCAGTTAACACTGCGCAAAACTGATTCTGAACGACAGTTACAAACTAGTTCTTGTGTAGTTGCATTCGATTTTTTCCATTCTACTTCACTAAACATCTCCATATGAGATCCAATTACTTGTAGGGAAATTCAAGAGACCTTGGTTATGATGATGTAGTAGGTCCATAACTGGGACTTTGTGTATGTTCTCGAAATGCGTTTGTCGAGTGCTCATTAAGAAAGTTTCTATACAAGTTTCTGAACGAACTCCTGAAGAAATGCTCTCCAAAAGTTCCCTATGAAAGAATACTTTGAAGAATCTGGTCGTCACAAATGTTTTGCCTACTTGTGGAGCCAAAACAGACTCCGTATGAGTCAAATATCCATGTTGCAGTTAACACTGCGCAAAACTGATTCCGAACGACAGTTACAGACTAGTTCTTGTATAGTTGCATTTGATTTTTTCAATTCTACTTCACTAAACATCTTCATGTGAGATCCAATTACTTGTAGGGAAATGCAAGAGACCTCGGTTATGATGATGCATTAGGTCCATAGCTGGGACTTTGTGTATGTTCTCGAAATACGTTTGTCGAGTGCTCATTAAGAAAGTTTCTATACAAGTTTTTGAATGAAATCCTTAAGAAAAGTTCTCCAAAAGTTCCATATGAAAGAATCCTTAGAAGCATCTGGTCGTCACAAATGTTTTTACTACTTGTGGAGCCAAAACGGACTCCGTATGAGTCAGATATCCATCTTTGAGTTAACACTGCGCAAAACTAATTCTTAACGATAGTTACAGACTAGAGCTTGTGTAGTTGCATTCGATTTTCTCCATTCTACTTCACCAAATATCTCCATATGAGATCCAATTACTTGTAGGGAAATGCAAGAGACCTCGGTTATGATAATGCCATAGGTCCATAGCTGGGACTTTGTGTATGTTCTCGAAATGCATTTGTCGAGTGCTCATTAAGAATGTTTCAATACAAGCTTCTGAACGAACTCTGTAAGAAAAGCTCTCCAAAAATTCCCTATGAAAGAATACTTTGAAGCATCTGGTCGTCGCAAACGTTTTGACTACTTGTGGAGCCAAAACAGACTCCGTATGAGTCAGATATCCATGTTTCAGTTAATACCGCGGAAAACTGATTCCGAACGACATTTATAGACTAGTTCTTGTTTAGTTGCATTCGATTTTTTCCATTCTAATTCACTAAACATCTCCATTTGAGATCCAATTACTTGTAGGGAAATGCAAGAGCCCTCGGTTATGATGATGCACTAGGTCCATAGCTGGGACTTTGTGTATGTTCTCGAAATGCGTTTGTCGAGTCCTCATGTAGAAAGTTTCTATACAAGTTTCTGAACGAACTCCTTAAGAAAAGTTCTCTAAAAGCTCCCTATGAAAGAATCCTTTGAAGCATCTGGTCGTCGAAAACATTTTGCTACTTGTGGAGCCGAAACATCTCCATATGAGATCCAATTACTTGTAGGGAAATGCAAGAGACCTCAGTTTTGATGATGCACTAGGTCCATAGCTGGGACTTTGTGTACGTTCTCGAAATGCGTTTGTCCAGTGCTCATTAAGAAAGTTTCTATACAAGTTTCTGAACAAACTCCTTAAGAAAAGTTCTCCAAAAGTTCCCTATGAAAGAATCCTTTGAAGCATCTGGTCGTCAAAAACGTTTTGACTACTTGTGGAGCCAAAACGGACTCTGTATGAGTCAGATATCCAAGTTTCAGTTAACACTGCGCAAAACTGATTCCGAACGACCGTTACAAACTAGTTCTTGTGTAGTTGCATTCGATTTTTTTCATTCTACTTCACTAAACATCTCCATATGAGATCCAATTACTTGTAGGGAAATGCAAGAGACCTCGGTTATGATGATGCACTAGGTCCATAGCTGGGACTTTGTGTATTTTCTCGAAATGCGTTTGTCGAGTGCTCTTTAAGAAAGTTTATATACAAGTTTCTGAATGAACTCCTTAAGAAAAGGTCTCCAAAAGTTCCCTATGAAAGAATCCTTTCAAGCATATGGTCGTTACAAACTTTTTGAATACTTGTGGAGCCAAAACGGACTCCGTATGAGTTAGATATCCATGTTTCAGTTAACACTGCGCAAAACTAATTCCGAACGACAGTTATAGACTAGTTCTTGTGTAGTTGCATTCGATTTTTTCCATTCTACTTCACTAAACATCTCCATATGAGATCCAATTACTTGTAGGGAAATGCAAGAGACCTCAGTTTTGATGATGCACTAGGTCCATAGCTGGGACTTTGTGTACGTTCTCGAAATGCGTTTGTCCAGTGCTCATTAAGAAAGTTTCTATACAAGTTTCTGAACAAACTCCTTAAGAAAAGTTCTCCAAAAGTTCCCTGTGAAAGAATCCTTTGAAGCATCTGTTCGTCAAAAACGTTTTGCCTACTTGTGGAGCCAAAACAGAATCTGTATGAGTCAGATATCCAAGTTTCAGTTAACACTTCGCAAAACTAATTCCGAACGACACTTACAAACTAGTTCTTGTGTAGTTGCATTCGATTTTTTCCATTCTACTTCACTAAACATGTCCATATGAGATCCAATTACTTGTAGGTAAATGCAAGAGACCTCGGTTTTGATGATGCACTAGGTCCATAGCTGGGACTTTGTGTATGTTCTCGAAATGCGTTTGTCGAGTCCTCATTATGAAAGTTTCTATACAAGTTTCTGAATGAACTCCTGAAGAAAACTTCTCCAAAAGCTCCCTATGAAAGAATCCTTTGAAGCATCTGGTCGTCACAAACGTTTTGACTACTTGTGGAGCCAAAACGGACTCCGTATGAGTCAGATATCCATGTTTCAGTTAACACTGCGCAAAACTGATTCCGAACGATAGTTACAGACTAGATCTTGTGTAGTTGCATTCGATTTTTTCAATTCTACTTCACTAAACATCTCCATATGAGATCCAATTACTTGTGGGGAAATGCAAGAGACCTCAGTTATGATGATGCACTAGGTCCATAGCTGGGACTTTGTGTATGTTCTCGAAATGCGTTTGTCGAGTGCTCATTAAGAAAGTTTCTATACAAGTTTCTGAATGAACTCCTTCAGAAAACTTCTCCAAAATCTCCCTATGAAAGAATCCTTTGAAGCATCTGTTCGTCAAAAACATTTTGACTACTTGTGGAGCCAAAACAGACTCTGTATGAGTCAGATATCCAAGTTTCAGTTAACACTTCGCAAAACTGATTCCGAACGACACTTACAAACTAGTTCTTGTGTAGTTGCATTCGATTTTTTCCATTCTACTTCACTAAACATGTCCATATGAGATCCAATTACTTGTAGGAAATGCAAGAGACCTCGGTTATGATGAGGCACTAGGTCCATAGCTGGGACTTTGTGTATGTTCTCGAAATGCATTTGTCGAGTGCTCATTAAGAAAGTTTCTATACAAGTTTCTGAACGAACTCCATAAGAAAAGTTCTCCAAAAGTTCCCTATGAAAGAATCCTTTGAAGCATCTGGTCATCACAAATGTTTTGACTACTTGTGGACCAATAAGGACTCCGTATGTGTCACATATCCATGTTTCAGTTAACACTGCGCAAAACTGATTCTGAACGACAGTTACAAACTAGTTCTTGTGTAGTTGCATTCGATTTTTTCCATTCTACTTCACTAAACATCTCCATATGAGATCCAATTACTTGTAGGGAAATTCAAGAGACCTTGGTTATGATGATGTAGTAGGTCCATAACAGGGACTTTGTGTATGTTCTCGAAATGCGTTTGTCGATTGCTCATTAAGAAAGTTTCTATACAAGTTTCTGAACGAACTCCTTAAGAAATGCTCTCCAAAAGTTCCCTATGAAAGAATACTTTGAAGCATCTGGTTGTCACAAATGTTTTGCCTACTTGTGGAGCCAAAACGGACTCCGTATGAGTCAGATATCCATGTTTCAGTTAACACTGCGCAAAACTGATTCCGAACGACAGTTACACACTAGTTCTTATGTAGTTGCATTCAATTTTTTCAATTCTACTTCACTAAACATCTCCATATGAGATCCAATTACTTGTAGGGAAATGCAAGAGACCTCGGTTATGATGATGCATTAGGTCCATAGCTGGGACTTTGTGTATATTCTCGAAATACGTTTGTCGAGTGCTCATTAAGAAAGTTTCTATACAAGTTTTTGAATGAAATCCTTAAGAAAAGTTATCCAAAAGTTCCATATGAATGAATCCTTTGAAGCATCTGGTCGTCACAAACATTTTGACTACTTGTGGAGCCAAAACGGACTCCGTATGAGTCAGATATCCATCTTTGAGTTAACACTGCGCAAAACTAATTCTTAACGATAGTTACAGACTAGATCTTGTGTAGTTGCATTCGATTTTCTCCATTCTACTTCACCAAATATCTCCATATGAGATCCAATTACTTGTAGGGAAATGCAAGAGACCTCGGTTATGATGATGCCGTAGGTCCATAGCTGGGACTTTGTGTATGTTCTCGAAATGCGTTTGTCGAGTGCTCATTAAGAATATTTCTATACAAGCTTCTTAACGAACTCTGTAAGAAAAGCTCTCCAAAAGTTCCCTATGAAAGAATACTTTCAAGCATCTGGTCGTCGCAAACGTTTTGACTACTTGTGGAGCCAAAACAGCCTCCGTATGATTCAGATATCCATGTTTCAGTTAATACTGTGGAATACTGATTCCGAACGACAGTTATAGACTAGTTCTTGTGTAGTTGCATTCGATTTTTTCCATTCTAATTCACTAAACATCTCCATTTGAGATCCAATTACTTGTAGGGAAATGCAAGAGCCCTCGGTTATGATGATGCACTAGGTCCATAGCTGGGACTTTGTGTATGTTCTCGTAATGCGTTTGTCGAGTCCTCATGAAGAAAGTTTCTATACAAGTTTCTGAACGAATTCCTTAAGAAAAGTTCTCTAAAAGCTCCCTATGAAAGAATCTTTTGAAGCATCTGGTCGTCACAAACATTTTTGCTACTTGTGGAGCCAAAACATCTCCATATGAGATCCAATTACTTGTAGGGAAATGCAAGAGACCTCAGTTTTGATGATGCACTAGGTCCATAGCTGGGACTTTGTGTACGTTCTCGAAATGCGATTGTCCAGTGCTCATTAAGAAAGTTTCTATACAAGTTTCTGAACAAACTCCTTAAGAAAAGTTCTCCAAAAGTTCCCTATGAAAGAATCCTTTGAAGCATCTGGTCGTCAAAAACGTTTTGACTACTTGTGGAGCCAAAACGGACTTTGAATGAGTCAGATATCCAAGTTTCAGTTAACACTGAGCAAAACTGATTCCGAACGACCGTTACAGACTAGTTCTTGTGTAGTTGCATTCGTTTTTTTCATTGTACTTCACTAAACATCTCCATATGAGATCCAATTACTTGTAGGCAAATGGAAGAGACCTCGGTTATGATGATGCACTAGGTCCATAGCTGAGACTTTGTGTATTTTCTCGAAATGCGTTTGTCGAGTGCTCTTTAAGAAAGTTTATATACAAGTTTCTGAATGAACTCCTTAAGAAAAGGTCTCCAAAAGTTCCCTATGAAAGAATCCTTTCAAGCATATGGTCGTTACAAACTTTTTGACTACTTGTGGAGCCAAAACGGACTCCGTATGAGTTAGATATCCATGTTTCAGTTAACACTGCGCAAAACTAATTCCGAAAGACAGTTACAGACTAGTTCTTGTGTAGTTGCATTCGATTTTTTCCATTCTACTTCACTAAACATCTCCATATGAGATCCAATTACTTGTAGGGAAATGCAAGAGACCTCAGTTTTGATGATGCACTAGGTCCATAGCTGGGACTTTGTGTACGTTCTCGAAATGCGTTTGTCCAGTGCTCATTAAGAAAGTTTCTATACAAGTTTCTGAACAAACTCCTTAAGAAAAGTTCTCCAAAAGTTCCCTATGAAAGAATCCTTTGAAGCATCTGGTCGTCAAAAACGTTTGACTACTTGTGGAGCCAAAATGGACTCTGTATGAGTCAGATATCCAAGTTTCAGTTAACACTGCGCAAAACTGATTGCGAACGACAGTTACAGACTAGTTCTTGTGTAGTTGCATTCGTTTTTTCCATTCTAATTCACTAAAAATCTCCATATGAGATCCAATTACTTGTAGGGAAATGCAAGAGACCTCGGTTATGATGATGCTCTAGGTCCATAGCTGGGACTTTGTATATGTTCTCGAAATGCGTTTGTCGAGTGCTCATTAAGAAAGTTTCTATACAAGTTTCTGAACGAACCCCTTAATAAAAGTTCTCCAAAAGCTCCCTATGAAAGAATACTTTGAAGCATCTGGTCATCACAAACGTTTTGACTACATGTGGAGCCAAAACGGACTCCGTATGAGTCAGATATCCCTGTTTCAGTTAACACTGCGCAAAACTTATTCCGAACGACAGTTATAGACTAGTTCTTGTGTAGTTGCATTCAATTTTTTCCATTCTGCTTCACTAAACATCTCGATATGAGATCCAATTACTTGTAGGGAAATGCAAGAGACCTCGGTTTTGATGATGCACTAGGTCCATAGCTGGGACTTTGTGTATGTTCTCGAAATGCGTTTGTCGAGTCCTCATTATGAAAGTTTCTATACAAGTTTCTGAATGAACTCCTGAAGAAAACTTCTCCAAAAGCTCCCTATGAAAGAATCCTTTGAAGCATCTGGTCGTCACAAACGTTTTGACTACTTGTGGAGCCAAAACGGACTCCGTATGAGTCAGATATCCATGTTTCAGTTAACACTGCGCAAAACTGATTCCGAACGATAGTTACAGACTAGATCTTGTGTAGTTGCATTCGATTTTCTCCATTCTACTTCACTAAACATCTCCATATGAGATCCAATTACTTGTGGGGAAATGCAAGAGACCTCAGTTATGATGATGCACTAGGTCCATAGCTGGGACTTTGTGTATGTTCTCGAAATGCGTTTGTCGAGTGCTCATTAAGAAAGTTTCTATACAAGTTTCTGAATGAACTCCTTCAGAAAACTTCTCCAAAATCTCCCTATGAAAGATTCCTTTGAAGCATCTGGTCGTCACAAATGTTTTGCCTACTTGTGCAGCCAAAACGGACTCCGTATGAGTCAGATATCCATGTTTCAGTTAACACTGTGCAAAATTGATTCCGAACGACAGTTACAGACTAGTTCTTGTGTAGTTGCATTCGATTTTTTCCATTCTAATTCACTAAACATCTCCATATGAGATCCAATTACTTGTAGGGAAATGCAAGAGTCCTCGGTTATTGATGATACTCTAGGTCCATAGCTGGGACTTTGTGTATGTTCTCGAAATGCATTTGTCGAGTGCTCATTAAGAAAGTTTCTATACAAGTTTCTGAACGAACCGCTTAAGAAAAGTTCTCCAAAAGCTCCCCATGAAAAAATCCTTTGAAGCATCTGGTCGTCACAAACGTTTTGACTACTTGTGGAGCCAAAACGGACTCCGTATGAGTCAGGTATCCCTGTTTCAGTTAACACTGCGCAAAACTGATTCCGAACGACAGTTATAGACTAGTTCTTGTGTAGTTGCATTCGATTTTTTCCATTCTACTTCACAAAACATCTCCATATGAGATCCAATTACTTGTAGGGAAATGCAAGAGACCTCGGTTATGATGATGCACTAGGTCCATAGCTGGGACTTTGTGTATGTTCTCGAAATGCGTTTGTCGAGTCCTCATTAAGAAAGTTTCTATACAAGTTTCTGAATGAACTCCTTAAGAAAAGTTCTCCAAAAGTTTCATATGAAAGGATCCTTTGAAGCATCTGGTCGTCACAAACGTTTTGACTACTTGTGGAGCCAAAACGGACTCCGTATGAGTCAGATATCCATGTTTCAGTTAACACTACGCAAATCTAATTCCGAACGATAGTTACAGACTAGATCTTGTGTAGTTGCATTCGATTTTCTCCATTCTACTTAACCAAATATCTCCATATGAGAATCAATTACTTGTAGGGAAATGCAAGAGACCTCGGTTATGATGATGCCGTAGGTCCATAGCTGGGACTTTGTGTATGTTCTCGAAATGCGTTTGTCGAGTGCTCATTAAGAATGTTTCTATACAAGCTTCTGAACGAACTCCGTAAGAAAAGCTCTCTAAATGTTCCCTATGAAAGAATACTTTGAAGCATCTGGTCGTCACAAACGTTTTGACTACTTGTGGAGCCAAAACAGACTCCGTATGAGTCAGATATCCATGTTTCAGTTAATACTGCGCAAAACTGATTCCGAACGGCAGTTATAGACTAGTTCTTGTGTAGTCGCATTCGATTTTTTCCATTCTAATTCACTAAACCTCTCCATTTGAGATCCAATTACTTGTAGGGAAATGCAAGAGACCTCGGTTATGATGATGCACTAGGTCCATAGCTGGGACTTTGTGTATGTTCTCGAAATGCGTTTGTCGAGTCCTCATGAAGATAGTTTCTATACAAGTTTCTGAACGAACTCCTTAAGAAAGGTTCTCTAAAAGCTCGCTATGAAAGAATCCTTTGAAGCATCTGGTCGTCACAAACATTTTGCTACTTGTGGAGCCAAAACGGACTCCGTATGAGTCAGATATCCATGTTTCAATTAACACTGTGTAAAACTATTTACGAACGACAGTAACGGACTAGTTCTTTTACTTCACTAAACATCTCCATATGAGATCCAATTACTTGTAGGGAAATGCAAGAGACCTCGGTTATGATGATGCACTAGGTCCATAGCTGGGACTTTGTGTATGTTCTCGAAATGCGTTTGTTGAGTGCTCATTAAGAAAGTTTCTATACAAGTTTCTGAACGAACTCCTTAAGAAAAGTTCTCCAAAAGTTCCATATGAAAGAGTCCATTGAAGCATCTGGTCGTCACAAACATTTTGCCTACTTGTGGAGCCAAAACGAACTCCGTATGAGTCAGATATCCATGTTTCAGTTAACAGTGGGCAAAACTGATTCCGAACGACAGTTACAGACTAGTTCTTGTGTAGTTGCATTCGATTTTTTTAAATTCTACTTCACTAAACATCTCCATATGAGATCCAATTACTTGTAGGGAAATGCTAGAGACCTCGGTTATGATGATGCACTAGGTCCTTAGCTGGGACTTTGTGTATGTTCTCGAAATACGTTTGTTGAGTGCTCATTAAGAAAGTTTCTATACAAGTTTTTGAATGAACTCCTTAAGAAAAGTTCTCCAAAAGTTTCATATGAAAGGATCCTTTTAAGCATCTGGTCGTCTCAAACGTTTTGACTACTTGTGGAGCCAAAACGGACTCCGTATGAGTCAGATATCCATGTTTCAGTTAACAGTGCGCAAAACTAATTCCGAACGATAGTTACAGACTAGATCTTGTGTAGTTGCATTCGATTTTCTCCATTCTACTTCACCAAATATCTCCATATGAGATCCAATTACTTGTAGGGAAATGCAAGAGACCTCGGTTATGATGATGCCGTAGGTCCATAGCTGGAACTTTGTGTATGTTCTTGAAATGCGTTTGTCGAGTGCTCATTAAGAATGTTTCTATACAAGCTTCTGAACGAACTCCATAAGAAAAGCTCTCTAAAAGTTCCCTATGAAAGAATACTTTGAAGCATCTGGTCGTCACAAACGTTTTGACTACTTGTGGAGCCAAAACAGACTCCGTATGAGTCAGATATCCATGTTTCATTTAATACTGCGCAAAACTGATTCCGAACGGCAGTTATAGACTAGTTCTTGTGTAGTTGCATTCGATTTTTTCCATTCTAATTCACTAAACCTCTCCAATTGAGATCCAATTACTTGTAGGGAAATGGAAGAGACCTCGGTTATGATGATGCACTAGGTCCATAGCTGGGACTTTGTGTATGTTCTCGAAATGCGTTTGTCGAGTCCTCGTGAAGAAAGTTTCTATACAAGTTTCTGAACGAACTCCTTAAGAAAAGTTCTCTAAAAGCTCGCTATGAAAGAATCCTTTGAAGCATCTGGTCGTCACAAACATTTTGCTACTTGTGGAGCCAAAACGGACTCCGTATGAGTCAGATATCCATGTTTCAGTTAACACTGCGCAAAACTATTTACGAACGACAGTAACGGACTAGTTCTTTTACTTCACTAAACATCTCCATATGAGATCCAATTACTTGTAGGGAAATGCAAAAGACCTCGGTTATGATGATGCACTAGGTCCATAGCTAGGACTTTGTGTATGTTCTCGAAATGTGTTTGTTGAGTGCTCATTAAGAAAGTTTCTATACAAGTTTCTGAACGAACTCCTGAAGAAAAGTTCTCCAAAATTTCCATATGAAAGAATCCTTTGAAGCATCTGGTCGTCACAAACGTTTTGACTACTTGTGGAGCCAAAACGGACTCCGTATGAGTCAGATATCCATGTTTCAGTTAACAGTGCGCAAAACTGATTCCGAACGACAGTTACAGACTAGTTCTTGTGTAGTTGCATTCGATTTTTTCCATTCTACTTCACTAAACATCTCCATATGAGATCCAATTAGTTGTAGGGAAATGTAAGAGACCTCGGTTATGATGATGCACTAGGTCCATAGCTGGGACTTTGTGTATGTTCTCGAAATGCGTTTGTCGAGTGCTCGTTAAGAAAGTTTCTATACAAGTTTCTGAATGAACTCCTTAAGAAAAGTTCTCCAAAAGTTCCATATGAAAGAATCCTTTGAAGCATCTGGTCGTCACAAACGTTTTGACTACTTGTGGCGCCAAAACGGACTCCGTATGAGTCAGATATCCATGTTTCAGTTAACACTGCGCAAAACTAATTCCGAACGATAGTTACAGACTAGTTCTTGTGTAGTTGCATTCGATTTTCTCCATTATACTTCACCAAACATCTCCATATGAGATACACTTACTTGTAGGGAAATACAAGAGACCTCGGTTATGATGATGCAGTAGGTCCATAGCTGGGACTTTGTGTACGTTCTCGAAATGCGTTTGTCGAGTGCTCATTAAGAATGTTTCTATACAAGCTTCTGAACGAACTCCGTAGAAAAGCTCTCTAAAAGTTCCCTATGAATGAATACTTTGAAGCATCTGGTCGTCACAAACGTTTTGACTACTTGTGGAGCCAAAACAGACTCCGTATGAGTCAGATATCCATGTTTCAGTTAATACTGCGGAAAACTGATTCCGAACGACAGTTATAGACTAGTTCTTGTGTAGTCGCATTCGATTTTTTCCATTCTAATTCACTAAACCTCTCTATTTGAGATCCAATTACTTGTAGGGAAATGCAAGAGACCTCAGTTTTGATGATGCACTAGGTCCATAGCTGCGACTTTGTGTATGTTCTCGAAATGCGTTTGTCGAGTGCTCATTAAGAAAGTTTCTATACAAGTTTCTGAATAAACTCCTTTAGAAAAGTTCTCTAAAAGTTCCCTATGAAAGAATCCTTTGAAGCATCTGGTCGTCACAAGCATTTTGCTACTTGTGGAGCCAAAACGGACTTCGTATGAGTCAGATATCCATGTTTCAGTTAACACTGCGCAAAACTAATTCCGAACGACAGTTACGGACTAGTTCTTGTGTAGTTGCATTCGATTTTTTCCATTCTACTTCACTAAACATCTCCATATGAGATCCAATTACTTCTAGGGAAATGCAAGAGTACTCGGTTATGATGATGCACTAGGTCCATACCTGGGACTTTGTGTATGTTCTCGAAATGCGTTTGTCGAGTCCTCATTAAGAAAGTTTCTATACAAGTTTCTGAACGAACTCCTTAAGAAAAGTACTCCAAAAGCTCCCTATGAAAGAATCCTTTGAAGCATTTGGTCGTCACAAACGTTCTGCCTACTTGTGGAGCCCAAACGGACTCCGTATGAGTCAGATTCCGAACGACAGTTACAGACTAGTTCTTGTGTAGTTGCATTCGATTTTTTTCCATTCTACTTCACTAAATATCTCCATATGAGATCCAATTACTTGTAGGTACATGCAAGAGACCTTGATTATGATGATGCACTAGGTCCATAGCTAGGACTTTGTGTATGTTCTCGAAATGCGTTTGTCGAGTGCTCATTAAGAAAGTTTCTATACAAGTTTCTGAACGAACTCCTTAAAAAAATTCTCCAAAAGTTCCCTATGAAAGAATCCTCTGAAGCATCTGGTCGTCGATAACGTTTTGACTACTTCTGGAGCCAAAACGGACTCCGTATGACTCAGATATCCATGTTTCAGTTAACACTGCGCAAAACTGATTCCGAACGACACTTACAAACTAGTTCTTGTGTAGTTGCATTCGATTTTTTCCATTCTACTTCACTAAACATGTCCATATGAGATCCAATTACTTGTAGGTAAATGCAAGAGACCTCGGTTATGATGACGCACTAGGTCCATAGCTGGGACTTTGTGTATGTTCTCGAAATGCGTTTGTCGAGTGCTCATTAAGAAAGTTTCTATACAAGTTTCTGAACGAACTCCATAAGAAAAGTTCTCCAAAAGTTCCCTACAAAAGAATCCTTTGAAGCATCTGGTCGTCACAAATGTTTTGACTACTTGTGGACCAATACGGACTCCATATGAGTCACATATCCATGTTTCAGTTAACACTGCGCAAAACTGATTCTGAACGACAGTTACAAACTAGTTCTTGTGTAGTTGCATTCGATTTTTTCCATTCTACTTCACTAAACATCTCCATATGAGATCCAATTACTTGTAGGGAAATTCAAGAGACCTTGGTTATGATGATGTAGTAGGTCCATAACTGGGACTTTGTTTTGTTCTCAAAATGCGTTTGTCGAGTGCTAATTAAGAAAGTTTCTATACGAGTTTCTGAATGAACTCCTTAAGAAATGCTCTCCAAAAGTTCCCTATGAAAGAATACTTTGAAGCATATGGTCATCACAAATGTTTTGCCTACTTGTGGAGCCAAAACAGACTCCGTATGAGTCAGATATCCATGTTTCAGTTAACACTGCGCAAAACTGATTCCGAACGACAGTTACAGACTAGTTCTTGTGTAGTTGCATTCGATTTTTTCAATTCTACTTCACTAAACATCTCCATATGAGATCCAATTACTTGTAGGGAAATGCAAGAGACCTCGGTTATGATGATGCACTAGGTCCATAGCTGGGACTTTGTGTATGTTCTCGAAATACGTTTGTCAAGTGCTCATTAAGAAAGTTTCTATACAAATTTTTGAATGAAATCCTTAAGAAAAGTTCTCCAAAAGTTCCATATGAAAGAATCCTTTGAAGCATCTGGTCGTCACAAACGTTTTGACTACTTGTGGAGCCAAAACGGACTCCGTATGAGTCAGATATCTATGTTTGAGTTAAAACTGCGCAAAACTAATTCTTAACGATACTTACAGACTAGATCTTGTGTAGTTGCATTCGATTTTCTCCATTCTACTTCACCAAATATCTCCATATGAGATCAAATTACTTGTAGGGAAATGCAAGAGACCTCGGTTATGATGATGCCGTAGGTCCATAGCTGGGACTTTGTGTATGTTCTCGAAATGCGTTTGTCGAGTGCTCATTAAGAATGTTTCTATACAAGCTTCTGAACGAACTCTGTAAGGAAAGCTCTCCAAAAGTTCCCTATGAAAGAATACTTTGAAGCATCTAGTCATCGCGAATGTTTTGACAACTTGTGGAGCCAAAACAGACTCCTTATGAGTCAGATATCCATGTTTCAGTTAATACTGCGGAAAACTGATTCCGAACGACAGTTATAGACTAGTTCTTGTGTAGTTGCAATTGATTTTTTCCATTCTAATTCACTAAACATCTCCATTTGAGATCCAATTACTTGTAGGGAAATGCAAGAGCCCTCGGTTATGATGATGCACTAGGTCCATAGCTGGGACTTTGTGTATGTTCTCGAAATGCGTTTGTCGAGTGCTTATTAAGAAAGTTTCTATACAAGTTTCTGAACGAACTCCTTAATAAAAGTTCTCCAAAAGTTCCATATGAAAGAATCCTTTGAAGCATCTGGTTGTCACAAACGTTTTGACTACTTGTGGAGCCAAAACGGACTCCGTATGACTCAGATATCCATGTTTCAGTTAACACTGCGCAAAACTAATTCTGAAAGATAGTTACAGACTAGATCTTGTGTAGTTGCATTCGATTTTCTCCATTCTACTTCACCAAATATCTCCATATGAGATCCAATTACTTGTCGGGAAATGCAAGAGACCTCGGTTATGATGATTCCGTAGGTCCATAGCTGGGACTTTGTGTATGTTCTCGAAATGCGTTTGTCGAGTGCTCATTAAGAATGTTTCTATACAAGCTTCTGAACGAACTCCGTAAGAAAAGCTCTCTTAAAGTTCCCTATGAATGAATACTTTGAAGCATCTGGTCGTCACAAACGTTTTGACTACTTGTGGAGCTAAAACAGACTCCGTATGAGTCAGATATCCATGTTTCAGTTAATACTGCGCAAAACTGATTCCGAATGACAGTTATAGACTAGTTCTTGTGTAGTTGCATTCGATTTTTTCCATTCTAATTCACTAAACCTCTCCATTTGAGATCCAATTACTTGTAGGGAAATGCAAGAGACCTCGGTTATGATGATGCACTAGGTCCATAGCTGGGACTTGGTGTATGTTCTCGAAATGCGTTTGTCGAGTCCTGATGAAGAAAGTTTCTATACAAGTTTCTGAATGAACTCCTTTAGAAAAGTTCTCTAAAATCTCCCTATGAAAGAATCCTTTGAAGCATCTAGTCGTCACAAACATTTTGCTACTTGTGGAGCCAAAACGGACTCCGTATGAGTCAGATATCCATGTTTCAGTTAACACTGCGCAAAACTAATTCCGAACGACAGTTACGGACTAGTTCTTGTGTAGTTGCATTCAGTTTTTTCCATTCTACTTCACTAAACATCTCCATATGAGATCAAATTACTTGTAGGGAAATGCAAGAGACCTCGGTTATGATGATGCACTAGGTCCATAGCTAGGACTTTGTGTATGTTCTCGAAATGTGTTTGTTGAGTGCTCATTAAGAAAGTTTCTATACAAGTTTCTGAACGAACTCCTGAAGAAAAGTTCTCCAAAATTTCCATATGACATAATCCTTTGAAGCATCTGGTCGTCACAAACGTTTTGACTACTTGTGGAGCCAAAACGGACTCCGTAGGAGTCAGATATCCATGTTTCAGTTAACAGTGCGCAAAACTGATTCCGAACGACAGTTACAGACTAGTTCTTGTGTAGTTGCATTCGATTTTTTCCATTCTACTTCACTAAACATCTCCATATGAGATCCAATTAGTTGTAGGGAAATGTAAGAGACCTCGGTTATGATGATGCACTAGGTCCATAGCTGGGACTTTGTGTATGTTCTCGAAATGCGTTTGTCGAGTGCTCGTTAAGAAAGTTTCTATACAAGTTTTTGAATGAACTCCTTAAGAAAAGTTCTCCAAAAGTTCCATATGAAAGAATCCTTTGAAGCATCTAGTCGTCACAAACGTTTTGACTACTTGTGGCGCCAAAACGGACTCCGTATGAGTCAGATATCCATGTTTCAGTTAACACTGCGCAAAACTAATTCCGAACGACAGTTACGGACTAGTTCTTCTGTAGTTGCATTCAATTTTTTCCATTCTACTTCACTAAACATCTCCATATGAGATCCAATTACTTGTAGGGAAATGCAAGAGTACTCGGTTATGATGATGCACTAGGTCCATACCTGGGACTTTGTGTATGTTCTCGAAATGCGTTTGTCGAGTCCTCATTAAGAAAGTTTCTATACAAGTTTCTGAACGAACTCCTTAAGAAAAGTACTCCAAAAGATCCCTATGAAAGAATCCTTTGAAGCATTTGGTCGTCACAAACGTTCTGCCTACTTGTGGAGCCCAAACGGACTCCGTATGAGTCAGATATCCATGTTTCAGTTAACACTGCGCAAAACTAATTCCGAACGATAGTTACAGACTAAATCTTGTGTAGTTGCATTCGATTTTATCCATTCTACTTCACCAAATATCTCCATATGAGATCCAATTACTTGTAGGGAAATGCAAGAGACCTCGGTTATGATGATGCCGTAGGTCCATAGCTGGGACTTTGTGTATGTTCTCGAAATGCGTTTGTCGAGTGCTCATTAAGAATGTTTCTATACAAGCTTCAGAACGAACTCCGTAAGAAAAGCTCTCTAAAAGTTCCCTATGAAAGAATACTTTGAAGCATCTGGTCGTCACAAACGTTTTGACTACTTGTGGAGCCAAAACGGACTCCGTATGAGTCAGATATCCATGTTTCAGTTAACACTGCGCAAAACTAATTCCGAACGACAGTTACGGACTAGTTCTTGTGTACTTGCATTTGATTTTTTCCATTCTACTTCACTAAACATCTCCATATGAGATCCAATTACTTGTAGGGAAATGCAAGAGTACTCGGTTATGATGATGCACTAGGTCCATACCTGGGACTTTGTGTATGTTCTCGAAATGCGTTTGTCGAGTCCTCATTAAGAAAGTTTCTATACAAGTTTCTGAACGAACTCCTTAAGAAAAGTACTCCAAAAGCTCCCTATGAAAGAATCCTTTGAAGCATTTGGTCGTCACAAATGTTCTGCCTACTTGTGGAGCCCAAACGGACTCCGTATGAGTCAGATATCCATGTTTCAGTTAACACTGCGCAAAACTGATTCCGAACGACAGTTACAGACTAGTTCTTGTGTAGTTGCATTCGATTTTTTTCCATTCCACTTCACTAAATATCTCCATATGAGATCCAATTACTTGTAGGTAAATGCAAGAGACCTTGATTATGATGATGCACTAGGTGCATAGCTAGGACTTTGTGTATGTTCTCGAAATGCGTTTGTCGAGTGCTCATTAAGAAAGTTTCTATACAAGTTTCTGAACGAACTCCTTAAAAAAATTCTCCAAAAGTTCCCTATGAAAGAATCCTCTGAAGCATCTGGTCGTCCATAACGTTTTGCCTACTTGTGGAGCCAAAACGGACTCCGTATGACTCAGATATCCATGTTTCAGTTAACACTGCGCAAAACTGATTCCGAACGACACTTACAAACTAGTTCTTGTGTAGTTGCATTCGATTTTTTCCATTCTACTTCACTAAACATGTCCATATGAGATCCAATTACTTGTAGGTAAATGCAAGAGACCTCGGTTATGATGAGGCACTAGGTCCATAGCTGGGACTTTGTTTGTTCTCGAAATGCGTTTGTCGAGTGCTCATTAAGAAAGTTTCTATACAAGTTTCTGAACGAACTCCATAAGAAAAGTTCTCCAAAAGTTCCCTACGAAAGAATCCTTTGAAGCATCTGGTCGTCACAAATGTTTTGACTACTTGTGGACCAATACGGACTCCGTATGAGTCACATATCCATGTTTCAGTTAACACTGCGCAAAACTGATTCTGAACGACAGTTACAAACTAGTTCTTGTGTAGTTGCATTCGATTTTTTCCATTCTACTTCACTAAACATCTCCATATGAGATCCAATTACTTGTAGGGAAATTCAAGAGACCTTGGTTATAATGATGTAGTAGGTCCATAACTGGGACTTTGTGTATGTTCTCAAAATGCGTTTGTCGAGTGCTAATTAAGAAAGTTTCTATACAAGTTTCTGAATGAACTCCTTAAGAAATGCTCTCCAAAATTTCCCTATGAAAGAATACTTTGAAGCATCTGGTCGTCACAAATGTTTTGCCTACTTGTGGAGCCATAACAGACTCCGTATGAGTGAGATATCCATGTTTCAGTTAACACTGCGCAAAACTGATTCCGAACGACAGTTACAGACTAGTTCTTGTGTAGTTGCATTCGATTTTTTCAATTCTACTTCACTAAACATCTCCATATGAGATCCAATTACTTGTAGGGAAATGCAAGAGACCTTGGTTATGATGATGCACTAGGTCCATAGCTGGGACTTTGTGTATGTTCTCGAAATACGTTTGTCAAGTGCTCATTAAGAAAGTTTCTATACAAATTTTTGAATGAAATCCTTAAGAAAAGTTCTCCAAAAGTTCCATATGAAAGAATCCTTTGAAGCATCTGGTCGTCACAAACGTTTTGACTACTTGTGGAGCCAAAACGGACTCCGTATGAGTCAGATATCTATGTTTGAGTTAACACTGCGCAAAACTAATTCTTAACGATAGTTACAGACTAGATCTTGTGTAGTTGCATTCGATTTTCTCCATTCTACTTCACCAAATATCTCCATATGAGATCCAATTACTTGTAGGGAAATGCAAGATACCTCGGTTATGATGATGCCGTAGGTCCATAGCTGGGACTTTGTGTATGTTCTCGAAATGCGTTTGTCGAGTGCTCATTAAGAATGTTTCTATACAAGCTTCTGAACGAACTCTGTAAGGAAAGCTCTCCAAAAGTTCCCTATGAAAGAATACTTTGAAGCATCTGGTCGTCGCAAACGTTTTGACTACTTGTGGAGCCAAAACAGACTCCTTATGAGTCAGATATCAATGTTTCAGTTAATACTGCGGAAAACTGATTCCGAACGACAGTTATAGACTAGTTCTTGTGTAGTTGCATTCGATTTTTTCCATTCTAATTCACTAAACATCTCCATTTGAGATCCAATTACTTGTAGGGAAATGCAAGAGCCCTCGGTTATGATGATGCACTAGGTCCATAGCTGGGACTTTGTGTATGTTCTGGAAATGCGTTTGTCGAGTGCTTATTAAGAAAGTTTCTATACAAGTTTCTGAACGAACTCCTTAATAAAAGTTCTCCAAAAGTTCCATATGAAAGAATCCTTTGAAGCATCTGGTTGTCACAAACGTTTTGACTACTTGTGGAACCAAAACGGACTCCGTATGACTCAGATATCCATGTTTCAGTTAACACTGCGCAAAACTAATTCCGAACGATAGTTACAGACTAGATCTTGTGTAGTTGCATTCGATTTTTTCCATTCTACTTCACCAAATATCTCCATATGAGATCCAATTACTTGTAGTGAAATTCAAGAGACCTTGGTTATGATGATTCCGTAGGTCCATAGCTGGGACTTTGTGTATGTTCTCGAAATGCGTTTGTCGAGTGCTCATTAGGAATGTTTCTATACAAGCTTCTGAACGAACTCCGTAAGAAAAGCTCTCTTAAAGTTCCCTATGAATGAATACTTTGAAGCATCTGGTCGTCACAAACGTTTTGATTACTTGTGGAGCCAAAACAGACTCCGTATGAGTCAGATATCCATGTTCCAGTTAATACTGCGGAAAACTGATTCCGAATGACAGTTATAGACTAGTTCTTGTGTAGTTGCATTCGATTTTTTCCATTCTAATTCACTAAACCTCTCCATTTGAGATCCAATTACTTGTAGGGAAATGCAAGAGACCTCGGTTATGATGATGCACTAGGTCCATAGCTGGGACTTGGTGTATGTTCTCGAAATGCGTTTGTCGAGTCCTCATGAAGAAAGTTTCTTACAAGTTTCTGAATAAACTCCTTTAGAAAAGTTCTCTAAAAGCTCCCTATGAAAGAATCCTTTAAAGCATCTAGTCGTCACAAACATTTTGCTACTTGTGGAGCCAAAACGGACTCCGTATGAGTCAGAATCCATGTTTCAGTTAACACTGCGCAAAACTAATTCCGAACGACAGTTACGGACTAGTTCTTGTGTAGTTGCATTCAATTTTTTCCATTCTACTTCACTAAACATCTCCATATGAGATCCAATTACTTGTAGGGAAATGCAAGAGTACTCGGTTATGATGATGCACTAGGTCCATACCTGGGACTTTGTGTATGTTCTCGAAATGCGTTTGTCGAGTCCTCATTAAGAAAGTTTCTATACAAGTTTCTGAACGAACTCCTTAAGAAAAGTACTCCAAAAGATCCCTATGAAAGAATCCTTTGAAGAATTTGGTCGTCACAAACGTTCTGCCTACTTGTGGAGCCCAAACGGACTCCGTATGAGTCAGATATCCATGTTTCAGTTAACACTGCGCAAAACTGATTTCGAACGACAGTTACAAACTTGTTCTTGTGTAGTTGCATTCGATTTTTTTCCATTCTACTTCACTAAACATCTCCATATGAGATCCAAGTACTTGTAGGTAAATGCAAGAGACCTCGGTTATGATGATGCACTAGGTCCATAGCTGGGACTTTGTGTATGTTCTCGAAATGCGTTTGTCGAGTGCTCATTAAGAAAGTTTCTATACAAGTTTCTGAATGAAGTCCTTAAGAAAAGTTCTCCAAAAGTTCCCTATGAAAGAATCCTCTGAAGCATCTGGTCGTCGATAACGTTTTCACTACTTGTGGAGCCAAAACGGACTCCGTATGACTCAGATATCCATGTTCAGTTAACACTGCGCAAAACTGATTCCGAACGACACTTACAAACTAGTTCTTGTGTAGTTGCATTCGATTTTTTCCATTCTACTTCACTAAACATGTCCATATGAGATCCAATTACTTGTAGGTAAATGCAAGAGACCTCGGTTATGATGATGCACTAGGTCCATAGCTGGGACTTTGTGTATGTTCTCGAAATGCGTTTGTCGAGTGCTCATTAAGAAAGTTTCGATACAAGTTTCTGAACGAAATCCATAAGAAAAGTTCTCCAAAAGTTCCCTATGAATGAATCCTTTGAAGCATCTGGTCGTCAAAAATGTTTTGACTACTTGTGGACCAATACGGACTCCGTATGAGTCACATATCCATGTTTCAGTTAACACTGCGCAAAACTGATTCTGAACTACAGTTACAAACTAGTTCTTGTGTAGTTGCATTCGATTTTTTCATTCTACTTCACTAAACATCTCCATATGAGATCCAATTACTTGTAGGGAAATTCAAGAGACCTTGGTTATGATGATGTAGTAGGTCCATAACTGGGACTTTGTGTATGTTCTCGAAATGCGTTTGTCGAGTGCTCATTAAGAAAGTTTCTATACAAGTTTCTGAACGAACTCCTTAAGAAATGCTCCCCAAAAGTTCCCTATGAAAGAATAATTTGAAGCATCTGGTCGTCACAAATGTTTTGCCTACTTGTGGAGCCAAAACAGACTCCGTATGAGTCAGATATCCATGTTTCAGTTAACACTGCGCAAAACTGATTCCGAACGACAGTTACAGACTAGTTCTTGTGTAGTTGCATTCGATTTTTTCAATTCTACTTCACTAAACGTCTCCATATGAGATCCAGTTACTTGTAGGGAAATGCAAGAGACCTCGGTTATGATGATGCACTAGGTCCATAGCTGGGACTTTGTGTATGTTCTCGAAATACGTTTGTCGAGTGCTCATTAAGAAAGTTTCTATACAAATTTTTGAATGAAATCCTTAAGAAAAGTTCTCCAAAAGTTCCATATGAAAGAATCCTTTGAAGCATCTGCTCGTCACAAACGTTTTGACTACTTGTGGAGCCAAAACGGACTCCGTATGAGTCAGATATCCATGTTTGAGTTAACACTGCGCAAAACTAATTCTTAAGGATAGTTACAGACTAGATCTTGTGTAGTTGCATTCGATTTTCTCCATTCTACTTCACCAAATATCTCCATATGAGATCCAATTACTTGTAGGGAAATGCAAGAGACCTCGGTTATGACGATGCCGTAGGTCCATAGCTGGGACTTTGTGTATGTTCTCGAAATGCGTTTGTCGAGTACTCATTAAGAATGTTTCTATACAAGCTTCTGAACAAACTCTGTAAGAAAAGCTCTCCAAAAGTTCCCTATGAAAGAATACTTTGAAGCATCTGGTCGTCGCAAACGTTTTGACTACTTGTGGAGCCAAAACAGACTCCGTGTGAGTCAGATATCCATGTTACAGTTAATACTGCGGAAAACTGATTCCGAACGACAGTTATAGACTAGTTCTTGTGTAGTTCCATTCGATTTTTTCCATTCTAATTCACTAAACATCTCCATTTGAGTTCCAATTACTTGTAGGGAAATGCAAGAGCCCTCGGTTATGATGATGCACTAGGTCCATAGCTGGGACTTTGTGTATGTTCTCGAAATGCGTTTGTCGAGTCCTCATGAAGAAAGTTTCTATACAAGTTTCTGAACGAACTCCTTAAGAAAAGTTCTCTAAAAGCTCCCTATGAAAGAATCCTTTGAAGCATCTGGTCGTCACAAAATTTTTGCTACTTGTGGAGCCAAAACGGACTCCGTATGAGTCAGATATCCATGTTTCAGTTAACACTGCGCAGAACTAATTCCGAACGACAGTTACGGACTAGTTCTTGTGTAGTTGCATTCGATTTTTTCCATTCTACTTGACTAAGCATATCCATATGAGATCCAATTACTTGTTGGGAAATGCACGAGACCTCGGTTATGATGATGCACGAGGTCCATAGCTGGGACTTTGTGTTTGTTCTCGAAATGCGTTTGTCGAGTGCTCATTAAGAAAGTTTATATACAAGTTTCTGAACAAACTCCTTAAGAAAAGTTCTCTAAAAGCTCCCTACGAAAGAATCCATTGAAGCATATGGTCGTCACAAACGTTTTGCTACTTGTGGAGCCAAAACGGACTCCGTATGAGTCAGACATCCATGTTTCAGTTAACACTTCGCAAAACTGATTCCGAACGACAGTTAAAGACAGGTTCTTGTGTAGTTGCACTCGCTTTTTTCCATTCTACTTCACTAAACATCTCCATATGACATCCAATTACCTGTAGGGAAATGCAAGAGACCTCGGTTATGATGATGCACTAGGTCCATAGCTGGGACTTTCTGTATGTTCTCGAAATGCGTTTGTCGAGTCCTCATCAAGAAAGTTTCTATACAAGTTTCTGAACGAACTCCTTAAGAAAACTTGTCCAAAAGCTCCCTATGAAAGTATCCTTTGATGCATCTGGGCGTCACAAACGTTTTGACTACTTGTGGAGCCAAAACGGACTCCGTATGAGTCAGATATCCATGTTTCAGTTAACACTGCGCAAAACTGATTCCGAACGACAATTACAGACTAGTTCTTATGTAGTTTCATTCGATTTTTTCCATTCTACTTCACTAAACATCTCCATATGAGATACAATTATTTGTAGGGAAATGCAAGAGACTTCGGTTATGATGATGCACTAGGTCCATAGCTGGGACTTTGTGTATGTTCTCGAAATGCGTTTGTCAAGTCCTCATTAAGAAAGTTTCTATACAAGTTTCTGAACGAACTCCTTATGAAAAGTTCTCCAAAAGCTCCCTATGAAAGAATCCTTTGAGGCATCTGGTCGTCACAAACGTTTTGCCTACTTGTGGAGCCCAAACGGACTCCGTATGAGTCAGATATCCATGTTTCAGTTAACACTGCGCAAAATTGATTCCGAACGACAGTTACACACTAGCTTGTGTAGTTGCATTCGATTTTTTCCATTCTACATCACTAAACATCTCCATATGAGATCCAATTACTTGTAGGGAAATGCAAGAGACCTCGGTTATGATGATGCACTAGGTCCATTGCTGGGACTTTGTGTATGTTCTCGAAATGCGTTTGTTGAGTGCTCATTAAGAAAATTTCTATACAAGTTTCTGAACGAACTCCTAAAGAAAAGTTCTCCAAAAGTTCCATATGAAAGAATCCTTTGAAGCATCTGGTCGTCACAAACGTTTTGACTACTTGTGGAGCCAAAACAGACTCCGTATGAGTCAGATATCCATGTTTCAGTTAATAGAGCGCAAAACTGATTCCGAACGACAGTTACAGACTAGTTCTTGTGTAGTTGCATTCGATTTTTTCCATTCTACTTCACTAAACATCTCCATATGAGATGCAATTAGTTGTAGGGAAATGTAAGAGACCTCGGTTATGATGATGCACTAGGTCCATAGCTGGGACTTTGTGTATGTTCTCGAAATGCATTTGTCGAGTGCTCGTTAAGAAAGTTTCTATACAAGTTTCTGAATGAATTCCTTAAGAAAAGTTCTCCAAAAGTTCCATATTAAAGAATCCTTTCAAGCATCTGGTCGTCACAAACGTTTTGACTACTTGTGGCGCCAAAACGGACTCCGTATGAGTCAGATATCCATGTTTCAGTTAACACTGCGCAAAACTAATTCCGAACGATAGTTACAGACTAGTTCTTGTGTAGTTGCATTCGATTTTATCCATTATACTTCACCAAATATCTCCATATGAGATCCAATTACTTGTAGGGAAATACAAGAGACCTCGGTTATGATGATGCAGTAGGTCCATAGCTGGGACTTTGTGTATGTTCTCGAAATGCGTTTGTCGAGTGCTCATTAAGAATGTTTCTATACAAGCTTCTGAACAAACTCCATAAGAAAAGCTCTCTAAAAGTTCCCTATGAAAGAATACTTTGAAGCATCTGGTCGTCACAAATGTTTTGACTACTTGTGGAGCCAAAACAGACTCCGTATGAGTCAGATATCCATGTTTCAGTTAATACTGCGCAAAACTGATTCCGAACGACAGTTATAGACTAGTTCTTTTGTAGTTGCATTCGATTTTTTCCATTCTAATTCACTAAACCTCTCCATTTGAGATCCAATTACTTGTAGGGAAATGCAAGAGACCTCGGTTATGATGATGCACTAGGTCCATAGCTGGGACTTTGTGTATGTTCTCGAAATGCGTTTGTCGAGTCCTGATGAAGAAAGTTTCTATACAAGTTTCTGAATGAACTCCTTTAGTAAAGTTCTCTAAAAGCTCCGTATGAAAGAATCCTTTGAAGTATCTGGTCGTCACAAACATTTTGCTACTTGTGGAGCCAAAACGGACTCCGTATGAGTCAGATATCCATGTTTCAGTTAACACTGCGCAAAACTAATTCCGAACGACAGTTACGGACTAGTTCTTGTGTAGTTGCATTCGATTTTTTCCAGTCTACTTCACTAAACATCTCCATATGAGATCCAATTACTTGTAGGGAAATGCAAGAGTACTCGGTTATGATGATGCACTAGGTCCATACCTGGAATTTTTGTATGTTCTCGAAATGCGTTTGTCGAGTCCTCATTAAGAAAGTTTCTATACAAGTTTCTGAACGAACTCCTTAAGAAAAGTACTCCAAAATCTCCCTATGAAAGAATCCTTTGAAGCATTTGGTCGTCACAAACGTTCTGCCTACTTGTGGAGCCCAAACGGACTCCGTATGAGTCAGATATCCATGTTTCAGTTAACACTGCGCAAAACTGATTCCGAACGACAGTTACAGACTAGTTCTTCTGTAGTTGCATTCGATTTTTTTCCATTCTACTTCACTAAACATCTCCATACGAGATCCAATTACTTGTAGGTAAATGCAAGAGACCTCGGTTATGATGATGCACTAGGTCCATAGCTGGGACTTTGTGTATGTTCTCGAAATGCGTTTGTGGAGTGCTCATTAAGAAAGTTTCTATACAAGTTTCTGAACGAAATCCTTAAGAAAAGTTCTCCAAAAGTTCCCTATGAAAGAATCCTCTGAAGCATCTGCTCGTCGATAACGTTTTGACTACTTGTGGAGCCAAAACGGACTCCGTATGACTCAGATATGCATGTTTCAGTTAACACTGCGCAAAACTGATTCCGAACGACACTTACAAACTAGTTCTTGTGTAGTTGCATTCGATTTTTTCCATTCTACTTCACTAAACATGTCCATATGAGATCCAATTACTTGTAGGTAAATGCAAGAGACCTCGGTTATGATGAGGCACTAGGTCCATAGTTGGGACTTTGTGTATGTTCTCGAAATGCGTTTGTCGAGTCCTCATCAAGAAAGTTTCTATACAAGTTTCTGAACGAACTCCTTAAGAAAACTTGTCCAAAAGCTCCCTATGAAAGTATCCTTTGATGCATCTGGGCGTCACAAACGTTTTGACTACTTGTGGAGCCAAAACGGACTCCGTATGAGTCAGATATCCATGTTTCAGTTAACACTGCGCAAAACTGATTCCGAACGACAATTACAGACTAGTTCTTGTGTAGTTTCATTCGATTTTTTCCATTCTACTTCACTAAACATCTCCATATGAGATCCAATTACTTGTAGGGAAATTCAAGAGACCTTGGTTATGATGATGTAGTAGGTCCATAACTGGGACTTTGTGTATGTTCTCGAAATGCGTTTGTCGAGTGCTCATTAAGAAAGTTTCTATACAAGTTTCTGAAGGAACTCCTTAAGAAATGCTCTCCAAAAGTTCCCTATGAAAGAATACTTTGAAGCATCTGGTCGTCACAAATGTTTTGCCTACTTGTGGAGCCAAAACAGACTCCGTATGAGTCAGATATCCATGTTTCAGTTAACACTGCGCAAAACTGATTCCGAACGACAGTTACAGACTAGTTCTTGTGTAGTTGCATTCGATTTTTTCAATTCTACTTCACTAAACATCTCCCTTTGAGATCCAATTACTTGTAGGGAAATGCAAGAGACCTCGGTTATGATGATGCTTTAGGTCCATAGCTGGGACTTTGTGTATGTTCTCGAAATACGTTTGTCGAGTGCTCATTAAGAAAGTTTCTATACAAGTTTTTGAATGAAATCCTTAAGAAAAGTTCTCCAAAAGTTCCATATGAAAGAATTCTTTGAAGCATCTGGTCGTCACAAACGTTTTGACTACTTGTGGAGCCAAAACGGACTCCGTATGAGTCAGATATCCATGTTTGAGTTAACACTGCGCAAAACTAATTCTTAACGATAGTTACAGACTAGATCTTGTGTAATTGCATTCGATTTTCTCCATTCTACTCCACCAAATATCTCCATATGAGATCCAATTACTTGTAGGGAAATGCAAGAGACCTCGGTTATGATGATGCCGTAGGTCCATAGCTGGGACTTTGTGTATGTTCTCGAAATGCGTTTGTCGAGTGCTCATTAAGAATGTTTCTATACAAGCTTCTGAACGAACTCTGTAAGAAAAGCTCTCCAAAAGTTCCCTATGAAAGAATACTTTGAAGCATTTGGTCGTCGCAAACGTTTTGACTACTTGTGGAGCCGAAACAGACTCCGTATGAGTCAGATATCCATGTTTCAGTTAATACTGCGGAAAACTGATTCCGAACGACAGTTATAGACTAGTTCTTGTGTAGTTGCATTCGATTTTTTCCATTCTAATTCACTAAACATCTCCATTTGAGATCCAATTACTTGTAGGGAAATGCAAGAGCCCTCGGTTATTATGATGCACTAGGTCCATAGCTGGGACTTTGTGTATGTGCTCGAAATGCGTTTGTCGAGTCCTCATGAAGAAAGTTTCTATACAAGTTTCTGAACGAACTCCTTAAGAAAAGTTCTCTAAAAGCTCCCTATGAAAGAATCCTTTGAAACATCTGGTCGTCACGAACATTTTGCTACTTTTGGAGCCAAAACAGACTCCGTATGGGTCAGATATCCATGTTTCAGTTAACACTGCGCAAAACTAATTCCGAACGACAGTTACGTACTAGTTCTTGTGTAGTTGCATTCGATTTTTTCTATTCTACTTCACTAAGCATCTCCATATGAGATCCAATTACTTGTTGGGAAATGCAAGAGACCTCGGTTATGATGATGCACTAGGTCCATAGCAGGGACTTTGTGTATGTTCTCGAAATGCGTTTGTCGAGTGCTCATTAAGAAAGTTTATATACAAGTTTCTGAACGAACTCCTTAAGAAAAGTTCTCTAAAAGCTCCCTATGAAAGAATCCTTTGAAGCATATGGTCGTCACAAACGTTTTGCTACTTGTGGAGCCAAAACAGACTCCGTATGAGTCAGGCATCCATGTTTCAGTTAACACTTCGCAAAACTGATTCCGAACGACAGTTACAGACTAGTTCTTGTGTAGTTGCACTCGATTTTTTCCATTCTACTTCACTAATCATCTCCATATGACATCCAATTACCTGTAGGGAAATGCAAGAGACCTCGGTTATGATAATGCGCTAGGTCCATAGCTGGGACCTGTATGTTCTCGAAATGCGTTTGTCGAGTCCTCATTAATAAAGTTTCTATACAAGTTTCTGAACGAACTCCTTAAGAAAACTTGTCCAAAAGCTCCCTATGAAAGAATCCTTTGATGCATCTGGGCGTCACAAACATCTTGACTACTTGTGGAGCCAAAACGGACTCCGTATGAGTCAGATATCCATGTTTCAGTTAACACTGCGCAAAACTGATTCTGAACGACAATTACAGACTAGTTCTTGTGTAGTTGCATTTGATTTTTTCCATTCTACTTCACTAAACATCTCCATATGAGATACAATTATTTGTAGGGAAATGCAAGAGACCTCGGTTATGATGATGCACTAGGTCCATAGCTGGGACTTTGTGTATGTTCTCGAAATGCGTTTGTCAAGTCCTCATTAAGAAAGTTTCTATACAAGTTTCTGAACGAACTCCTTAAGAAAACTTGTCCAAAAGCTCCCTATGAAAGAATCCTTTGATGCATCTGGGCGTCACAAACGTTTTGACTACTTGTGGAGCCAAAACGGACTCCGTATGAGTCAGATATCCATGTTTCAGTTAACACTGCGCAAAACTGATTCCGAACGACAATTACAGACTAGTTCTTGTGTAGTTGCATTCGATTTTTTCCATTCTACTTCACTAAACATCTCCATATGAGATACAATTATTTGTAGGGAAATGCTAGAGACCTCGGTTATGATGATGCACTAGGTCCATAGCTGGGACTTTGTGTATGTTCTCGAAATGCGTTTGTCAAGTCCTCATTAAGAAAGTTTCTATACAAGTTTCTGAACGAACTCCTTAAGAAAAGTTCTCCAAAAGCTCCCTATGAAAGAATCCTTTGAGGCATCTGGTCATCACAAACGTTTTGCCTACTTGTGGAGCCCAAACGGACTGCGTATGAGTCAGATATCCATGTTTCAGTTAACACTGCGCAAAATTGATTCCGAACGACAGTTACACACTAGTTCTTGTGTAGTTGCATTCGATTTTTTCCATTCTACTTCACTAAACATCTCCATATGAGATCCAATTGCTTGTAGGGAAATGCAAGACACCTCGGTTATGATGATGCTTGATACGTCTCCAATGTATCTATACTTTTTGATTGCTCCATGCTATATTATCTACTGTTTTGGACAATATTGGTCTTTATTATCCACTTTTATATTATTTTTGGGACTAACCTATTAACCAGAGGCCCAGCCCAGAATTGTTTTTTTTTGCCTATTTCAGAGTTTCGCAGAAAAAGAATATCAAACAGAGTCCAAACGGAATGAAACGTTCGGGAGCGTGATTTTTGGAACGAACATGATCGAGGAGACTTGGACCGTACGTAAGAGAAGCTTCCAGGAGGCCACGAGGTAGGGGGCGCGCCCACCCCCCAGGGCACGCCCTCCACCCTCGTGGGCCCCATGTTGCTCCACCGACGTACTTCTTCCTCCTATATATACCTACGTACCCCCAAACGATCAGATACGGAGCCAAAAACCTAATTCCACCGTGCAACCTTCTGTACCCACGAGATCCCATCTTGGGGCCTGTTCCGGAGCTCCGCCGGAGGGGGCATCCATCACGGAGGGCTTCTAGATCAACACCATAGCCTCTTCGATGAAGTGTGAGTAGTTTACCTCAGACCTTCGGGTCCATAGTTAGTAGCTAGATGACTTCTTCTCTCTTTTTGGATCTCAATACAATGTTCTCCCCCTCTCTCGTGGAGATCTATTCGATGTAATATTCTTTTTACGGTGTGTTTGTTCAGACCGATGAATTGTGGGTTTATGATCAAGATTATCTATGAATATTGAATCTTCTCTGAATTCTTTTATGTATGATTGGTTATCTTTGCAAGTCTCTTCGAATTATCAGTTTGGTTTGGCCTACTAGATTGATCTTTCTTGCTATGGTAGAAGTGCTTAGCTTTGGGTTCAATCTTGCGGTGTCCTTTCCCAGTGACAGTAGGGGCAGCAAGGCACGTATTGTATTGTTGCCATCGAGGATAACAAGATGGGGTTTTTATCATATTGCATGAATTTATCCCTCTACATCATGTCATCTTGCTTAAGGCGTTACTCTATTTTCAAGAACTTAATACTCTAGATGCATGCTGGATAGCGGTCGATGAGTGGAGTAATAGTAGTAGATGCAGGCAGGAGTCAGTCTACTTGTCTCGGACGTGATGCCTATATACATGATCATACTTAGATATTCTCATAACTATGCTCAATTCTGTCAATTGCTCAACAGTAATTCGTTCACCCACCGTAAAATACTTATGCTTTTGAGAGAAGCCACTAGTGAAATCTATGGCCCCCGGGTCTATCTTCATCATATTAATCTTCCAACACTTTGTTATTGCCTTTGCTTTTTTACTTTGCTTTTATTTTACTTTGCATCTTTATCACAAAAACACCAAAAATATTATGCTATCATATCTATCAGATCTCACTCTCGTAAGTGACCGTGAAGGGATTGACAACCCCTTACCGCGTTGGTTGCGAGGATTTATTTGAATTATGCAGGTGCGAGGAACTCGCGCGTAGCCTCCTACTGGATTGATACCTTGGTTCTCAAAAACTGAGGGAAATACTTATGCTACTTTGCTGCATCACCCTTTCCTCTTCAAGGAAAACCAACGCAGTGCTCAAGAGGTAGCAATGCACTAGGTCCATAGCTGGGACTTTTATGTATGTTCTTGAAAGGCGTTTGTCGAGTGCTGATTAAGAAAGTTTATCTACAAGTTTCTGAACGAACTCCTTAAGAAAAGTTCTCCAAAAGTTCCCTATGAAAGAATCCTTTGAAGCATATGGTCGTCACAAACGTTTCGACTACTTGTGGAGCCAAAACGGACTCCGTATGAGTCAGATATCCATGTTTCAGTTAACACTGCGCAAAACTAATTCCGAACGACAGTTACAGACTAGTTCTTGTGTAGTTGTAGTCGATTTTTTCCATTCTACTTCACTAAACATCTCCATATGAGATCCAATTACTTGTAGGGAAATGCAAGAGACCTCGGTTATGATGATCCACTAGGTCCATAGCTGGGACTTTGTGTATGTTCTCGAAATGCGTTTGTCGAGTGCTCATTAAAAAAGTTTCTATACAAGTTTTTGAACAAACTCCTTAAGAAAAGTTCTGCAAAAGTTCCCTATGAAAGAATCCTTTGAAGCATCTGGTTGTCACAAACGTTTTGACTACTTGTGGAGCCAAAACGGACTCTGTATGAGTCAGATATCCATGTTTCAGTTAACACTGCGCAAAACTAATTCCGAACGACAGTTACAGACAAGTTCTTGTGTAGTTGCATTCGATTTTTTCCATTCTACTTCACTAAACATCTCCATATGAGATCCAATTACGTGTAGGGAAATGCAAGAGACCTCGGTTATGATGATGCACTAGGTCCATAGCTGGGACTTTGTGTATGTTCTCGAAATGCGTTTGTCGAGTGCTCATTAAGAAAGTTTCTATACAAGTTTCTGAACGAACTCCTTCAGAAAAGTTCACCAAAACTTCCCTATGAAAGAATCCTTTGAAGCATCTGGTCGTCACAAATGTTTTGACTACTTGTGGAGCGAAAACGGACTCCGTATGAGTCAGATATCCCTGTTTCAGTTAACACTATGCAAAACTGATTCCGAACGACAGTTACAGACTAGTTCTTGTGTAGTTGAATTCGATTTTTTCCATTCTACTTCACTAAACATCTCCATATGAGACCCAGTTACTTGTAGGGAAATGCAAGAGACCTCGGTTATGATGATGCACTAGGTCCGTAGCTGGGACTTTTTGTATGTTCTCGAAATGCGTTTGTCGAGTGCACATTAAGAAAGTTTCTATACAAGTTTCTCAACGAACTCCTTAAGAAAAGTTCTCCAAGAGTTCCCTATGAAAGAATCCTTTGAAGCATCTAGTCGTCACAAACATTTTGACTACTTGTGGAGCCAAAACGGACTCCGTATGAGTCACATATCCATGTTTCAGCTAACACTACACACAACTGATTCCGCACGACAGTTACACACTAGTTCTTGTGTAGATGCATTCGATTTTTTCCATTCTACTTCACTAAACATCTCCATATGGGACCCAGTTACTTGTAGGGAAATACAAGAGACCTCGGGTATAATGATGCACTAGGCCCATAGCTGGGACTTTGTGTATGTTCTCGAAATGCGTTTGTCGAGTGCACATTAAGAAAGTTTCTATACAAGTTTCTGAACGGTCTCCATCAGAAAAGTTCTCCAAAAGTTACCTATGAAAGAATCCTTTCAAGCATCTGGTCATCACAAACGTTTTGACTACTTGTGGAGGCAAAACGTACTCTGTATGAGTCAGATATCCATGTTTCAGTTAACACTGCGCAAAACTGATTCCGAACGAGAGTTACAAACTAGTTCTTGTGTAGCTGCATTCGATTTTTTCCATTCTACTTCACTAAACATCTCCATATGAGATCCAATTACTTGTAGGGAAATGCAAGAGACCTCGGTTATGATGATGGACTAGGTCCACAGCTGGGACCTTGTGTATGTTCTCGAAATGCGTTTGTCGAGTGCTCATTAAGAAAGTTTCTATACAAGTTTCTGAACGAACTCCTGAAGAAAAGTTCTCCAAAATCTCCCTATGAAAGAATCCTTTGAAGCATCTGGTCGTCACAAACGTTTTGACTACTTGTGTAGCCAAAACGGACTCCGTATGAGTCAGATATACATGTTTCCGTTAACACTGCGCAAAACTCATTCCGAACGACAGTTACAGACTAGTTCTTGTGTAGTTGCATTCGATTTTTTCCATTCTACTTCACTAAACATCTCCATATGAGATCCAATTACTTGTAGGGAAATGCAAGAGACCTCGGTTATGATGATGCACTAGGTGCATAGCTGGGACTTTGTGTATGTTCTCGAAATGCGTTTGTCGAGGGCTCATTAAGAAAGTTTATATACAAGTTTGTGAATGAACTCGTTAAGAAAAGTTCTCCAAAAGTTCCCTATGAAAGAATCCTTTGAAGCATATGGTCGTTACAAACTTTTTGACTACTTGTGGAGCCAAAACGGAATGAGTATGAGTCACATATCCATGTTTCAGTTAACACTGCGCAAAACTGATTCTGGACGACAGTTACAAACTAGTTCTTGTGTAGTTGCATTCGATTTTTTCCATTCTACTTCACTAAACATCTCCATATGAGATCCAATTACTTGTAGGTAAATGCAAGAGACCTTGGTTATGATGATGCACTAGGTCCATAGCTGGGACTTTGTGTATGTTCTCAAAATGCGTTGGTCGAGTGGTCATTAAGAAAGTTTCTATACAAGTTTCTGAACGAACTCCTTAAGAAAAGTTCTCCTAAAGCTCCCTATGAAGGAATCCTTTGAAGCATCTGGTCGTCACAAACATTTTGACTACTTGTGGAGCCAAAAAGGATTCCGCATGAGTCGGATATCCATGTTTCAGTTAACAATTCGCAAAGTTGATTCCGAACGACAGTTACGGACTAGTTCTTGTGTAGTTGCATTCGATTTTTTCCATTCTACTTCACTAAACATCTCCATATGAAATCCAATTACTTGTAGGGAAATGCAAGAGACCTCGGTTATGATAACGCACTAGGTCCATAGCTGGGACTTTGTGTATGTTCTCGAAATGCGTTTGTCGAGTCTTCATTAACAAAGTTTCTATACAAGTTTCTGAATGAACTCCATAAGAAAACTTCTCCAAAAGCTCCCTATGAAAGAATCCTTTGAAGCATCTGGTCGTCACAAATGTTTTGACTACTTGTGGAGCCAAAACGGACTTCATATGAGTCAGATATCCATGTTTCAGTTAACACTGCGCAAAACTGATTCCGAACGACAGTTACAGACTAGTTCTTGTGTAGTTGCATTCGATTTTTTCCATTCTACTTCACTAAACATCTCCATATGAGATCCAATTACTTGTAGGGAAATGCAAGAGACCTCGGTTATGATGATGCACTAGGTCCATAGCTGGGACTTTGTGTATGTTCTCGACATGCGTTTGTCGAGTCCTCATTAAGAAAGTTTTATACAAGTTTCTGAACGAACTCCTTAAGAAAAGTTCTCCAAAAGCTCCCTATGAAAGAATCCTTTGAAGCATCTGGTCGTCACAAACATTTTGACTACTTGTGGAGCCAAAACGGACTCCGTATGAGTCAGATATCCAAGTTAAAGTTAACACTACGCAAAACTGATTCCGAACGACAGTTACAGACAAGTTCTTGTATAGTTGCATTCGATTTTTTCCACTCTAATTCACTCAACATCTCCATATGAGATCCAATTACTTGTAGGGAAATGCAAGAGACCTCGGTTATGATGATGCTCTAGGTCCATAGCTGGGACTTTGTGTATGTTCTCGAAATGCGTTTGTCGAGTGCTCATTAAGAGAGTTTCTATACAAGTTTCTGAACGAACCCCTTAAGAAAAGTTCTCCAAAAGCTCCCTATGAAAGAATACTTTGAATCATCTGGTCGTCACAAATGTTTTGACTACTTCTGGACCAATACGGACTCCGTATGAGTCACATATCCATGTTTCAGTTAACACTGCGCAAAACTGATTCTGGACGACAGTTACAAACTAGTTCTTGTGTAGTTGCATTCGATTTTTTCCATTCTACTTCACTAAACATCTCCATATGAGATCCAATTACTTGTAGGTAAATGCAAGAGACCTCGGTTATGATGATGCACTAGGTCCATAGCTGGGACTTTGTGTATGTTCTCAAAATGCGTTGGTCGAGTGGTCATTAAGAAAGTTTCTATACAAGTTTCTGAACGAACTCCTTAAGAAAAGTTCTCCTAAAGCTCCCTGTGAAGGAATCCTTTGAAGCATCTGGTCGTCACAAACATTTTGACTACTTGTGGAGCCAAAAAGGACTCCGCATGAGTCGGATATCCATGTTTCAGTTAACAATTCGGAAAGTTGATTCCGAACGACAGTTACGGACTAGTTCTTGTGTAGTTGCATTCGATTTTTTCCATTCTACTTCACTAAACATCTCCATATGAAATCCAATTACTTGTAGGGAAATGCAAGAGACCTCGGTTATGATAATGCACTAGGTCCATAGCTGGGACTTTGTGTATGTTCTCGAAATGCGTTTGTCGAGTCTTCATTAACAAAGTTTCTATACAAGTTTCTGAATGAACTCCTTAAGAAAACTTCTCCAAAAGCTCCCTATGAAAGAATCCTTGGAAGCATCTGGTCGTCACAAATGTTTTGACTACTTGTGGAGCCAAAACGGACTTCATATGAGTCAGATATCCATGTTTCAGTTAACACTGCGCAAAACTGATTCCGAACGACAGTTACAGACTAGTTCTTGTGTAGTTGCATTCGATTTTTTCCATTCTACTTCACTAAACATCTCCATATGAGATCCAATTACTTGTAGGGAAATGCAAGAGACCTCGGTTATGATGATGCTCTAGGTCCATAGCTGGGACTTTGTGTATGTTCTCGAAATGCGTTTGTCGAGTCCTCATTAAGAAAGTTTTATACAAGTTTCTGAACGAACTCCTTAAGAAAAGTTCTCCAAAAGCTCCCTATGAAAGAATCCTTTGAAGCATCTGGTCATCACAAATGTTTTGCCTACCTGTGCAGCCAAAACGGACTCCGTATGAGTCAGATATCCATGTTTCAGTTAACACTGCGCAAAATTGATTCCGAACGACAGTTACAGACTAGTTCTTGTGTAGTTGCATTCGATTTTTTCCATTCTAATTCACTAAACATCTCCATATGAGATCCAATTACTTGTAGGGAAATGCAAGAGACCTCGGTTATGATGATGCTCTAGGTCCATAGCTGGTACTTTGTGTATGTTCTCGAAATGCGTTCGTCGAGTGCTCATTAAGAAAGTTTCTATACAAGTTTCTGAACGAACCCCTTAAGAAAAGTTCCCCAAACTCTCCCTATGAAAGAATCCTTTGAAGCATATGGTCGTCACAAACGTTTTGACTACTTGTGGAGCCAAAACGGACTCAGTATGAGTCAGATATCCATGTTTCAGTTAACACTGCGCAAAACGGATTCCGAACGACAGTTACAGACTAGTTCTTGTGTAGTTGCATTCGATTTTTTCCATTCTACTTCACTAAACATCTCCGTATGAGATCCAATTACTTGTAGGGAAATGCAAGAGACCTCGGTTATGATGATGCACTAGGTCCATAGCTGGGACTTTGTGTATGTTCTCGAAATGCGTTTGTCGAGTGCTCATTAAGAAAGTTTCTATACAAGTTTCTGAACGAACTCCTTAAGAAAAGTTCTCCAAAAGCTCCCTATGAAGGAATCCTTTGAAGCATCTGGTCGTCACAAACATTTTTACTACTTGTGGAGCCAAAACGGACTCCGTATGTGTCAGAAGTCCATGTTTCAGTTAACACTTCGCAAAACTGATTCTGGACGACAGTTAGAAACTAGTTCTTGTGTAGTTGCATTCGATTTTTTCCATTCTACTTCACTAAACATCTCCATATGAGATCCAATTACTTGTAGGTAAATGCAAGAGACCTCGGTTATGATGATGCACTAGGTCCATAGCTGGGACTTTGTGTATGTTCTCAAAATGCGTTGGTCGAGTGGTCATTAAGAAAGTTTCTATACAAGTTTCTGAACGAACTCCTTAAGAAAAGTTCTCCTAAAGCTCCCTATGTAGGAATCCTTTGAAGCATCTGGTCGTCACAAACATTTTGACTACTTGTGGAGCCAAAAAGGACTCCGCATGAGTCGGATATTCATGTTTCAGTTAACAATTCGCAAAGTTGATTCCGAACGACAGTTACGGACTAGTTCTTGTGTAGTTGCATTCGATTTTTTCTATTCTACTTCACTAAACATCTCCATATGAAATCCAATTACTTGTAGGGAAATGCAAGAGACCTCGGTTATGATAATGCACTAGGTCCATAGCTGGGACTTTGTGTATGTTCTCGAAATGCGTTTGTCGAGTCTTCATTAACAAAGTTTCTATACAAGTTTCTGAATGAACTCCGTAAGAAAACTTCTCCAAAAGCTCCCTATGAAAGAATCCTTTGAAGCATCTGGTCGTCACAAATGTTTTGACTACTTGTGGAGCCAAAACGGACTTCATATGAGTCAGATATCCATGTTTCAGTTAACACTGCGCAAAACTGATTCCGAACGACAGTTACAGACTAGTTCTTGTGTAGTTGCATTCGATTTTTTCCATTCTACTTCACTAAACATCTCCATATGAGATCCAATTACTTGTAGGGAAATGCAAGAGACCTCGGTTATGATGATGCACTAGGTCCATAGCTGGGACTTTGTGTATGTTCTCGACATGCGTTTGTCGAGTCCTCATTAAGAAAGTTTTATACAAGTTTCTGAACGAACTCCTTAGGAAAAGTTCTCCAAAAGCTCCCTATGAAAGAATCCTTTGAAGCATCTGGTCGTCACAAACATTTTGACTACTTGTGGAGCCAAAACGGACTCCGTATGAGTCAGATATCCAAGTTAAAGTTAACACTACGCAAAACTGATTCCGAACGACAGTTACAGACAAGTTCTTGTATAGTTGCATTCGATTTTTTCCACTCTAATTCACTCAACATCTCCATATGAGATCCAATTACTTGTAGGGAAATGCAAGAGACCTCGGTTATGATGATGCTCTAGGTCCATAGCTGGGACTTTGTGTATGTTCTCGAAATGCGTTTGTCGAGTGCTCATTAAGAGAGTTTCTATACAAGTTTCTGAACGAACCCCTTAAGAAAAGTTCTCCAAAAGCTCCCTATGAAAGAGTACTTTGAATCATCTGGTCGTCACAAATGTATTGACTACTTGTGGACCAATATGGACTCCGTATGAGTCACATATCCATGTTTCAGTTAACACTGCGCAAAACTGATTCTGGACGACAGTTACAAACTAGTTCTTGTGTAGTTGCATTCGATTTTTTCCATTCTACTTCACTAAACATCTCCATATGAGATCCAATTACTTGTAGGTAAATGCAAGAGACCTCGGTTATGATGATGCACTAGGTCCATAGCTGGGACTTTGTGTATGTTCTCAAAATGCGTTGGTCGAGTGGTCATTAAGAAAGTTTCTATACAAGTTTCTGAACGAACTCCTGAAGAAAAGTTCTCCTAAAGCTCCCTGTGAAGGAATCCTTTGAAGCATCTGGTCGTCACAAACATTTTGACTACTTGTGGAGCCGAAAAGGACTCCGCATGAGTCGGATATCCATGTTTCAGTTAACAATTCGCAAAGTTGATTCCGAACGATAGTTACGGACTAGTTCTTGTGTAGTTGCATTCGATTTTTTCCATTCTACTTCACTAAACATCTCCATATGAAATCCAATTACTTGTAGGGAAATGCAAGAGACCTCGTTTATGATAATGCACTAGGTCCATAGCTGGGACTTTGTGTATGTTCTCGAAATGCGTTTGTCGAGTCTTCATTAACAAAGTTTCTATACAAGTTTCTGAATGAACTCCTTAAGAAAACTTCTCCAAAAGCTCCCTATGAAAGAATCCTTGGAAGCATCTGGTCGTCACAAATGTTTTGACTACTTGTGGAGCCAAAACGGACTTCATATGAGTCAGATATCCATGTTTCAGTTAACACTGCGCAAAACTGATTCCGAACGACAGTTACAGACTAGTTCTTGTGTAGTTGCATTCGATTTTTTCCATTCTACTTCACTAAACATCTCCATATGAGATCCAATTACTTGTAGGGAAATGCAAGAGACCTCGGTTATGATGATGCGCTAGGTCCATAGCTGGGACTTTGTGTATGTTCTCGAAATGCGTTTGTCGAGTCCTCATTAAGAAAGTTTTAGACAAGTTTCTGAACGAACTCCTTAAGAAAAGTTCTCCAAAAGCTCCCTATGAAAGAATCCTTTGAAGCATCTGGTCATCACAAATGTTTTGCCTACCTGTGCAGCCAAAACGGACTCCGTATGAGTCAGATATCCATGTTTCAGTTAACACTGCGCAAAATTGATTCCGAACGACAGTTACAGACTAGTTCTTGTGTAGTTGCATTCGATTTTTTCCATTCTAATTCACTAAACATCTCCATATGAGATCCAATTACATGTAGGGAAATGCAAGAGACCTCGGTTATGATGATGCTCTAGGTCCATAGCTGGTACTTTGTGTATGTTCTCGAAATGCGTTCGTCGAGTGCTCATTAAGAAAGTTTCTATACAAGTTTCTGAACGAACCCCTTAAGAAAAGTTCCCCAAACTCTCCCTATGAAAGAATCCTTTGAAGCATATGGTCGTCACAAACGTTTTGACTACTTGTGGAGCCAAAACGGACTCAGTATGAGTCAGATATCCATGTTTCAGTTAACACTGCGCAAAACTGATTCCGAACGACAGTTACAGACTAGTTCTTGTGTAGTTGCATTCGATTTTTTCCATTCTACTTCACTAAACATCTCCATATGAGATCCAATTACTTGTAGGGAAATGCAAGAGACCTCGGTTATGATGATGCACTAGGTCCATAGCTGGGACTTTGTGTATGTTCTCGAAATGCGTTTGTCGAGTGCTCATTAAGAAAGTTTCTATACAAGTTTCTGAACGAACTCCTTAAGAAAAGTTCTCCAAAAGCTCCCTATGAAGGAATCCTTTGAAGCATCTGGTCGTCACAAACATTTTGACTACTTGTGGAGCCAAAACGGACTCCGTATGTGTCAGAAGTCCATGTTTCAGTTAACACTTCGCAAAACTGATTTCGAACGACAGTTACAGACTAGTTCTTGTGTAGTTGCATTGATTTTTTCCATTCTACTAAACTAAAACATCTCCATATGAAATCCAATTACTTGTAGGGAAATGCAAGAGACCTCGGTTATGATAATGCACTAGGTCCATAGCTGGGAATTTGTGTATGTTCTCGAAATGCGTTTTCTCGAGTCCTCATTAAGAAAGTTTCTATACAAGTTTCTAAATGAACTCCTTAAGAAAACTTCTCCAAAAGCTCCCTATGAAAGAAGCCTTTGAAGCATCGGGTCGTCACAAATTTTTTGACTACTTGTGGATCCAAAACGGACTCCGTATGAGTCAGATATCCATGTTTCAGTTAACACTGCGCAAAACTGATTCCGAACGACAGTTACACACTAGTTCTTGTGTAGTAGCATTCGATCTTTTCCATTCTACTTCACTAAACATCTCCATATGAGATCCAATTACTTGTAGGGAAATGCAAGAGACCTCGGTTATGATGATGCACTAGGTCCATAGCTGCGACTTTTGTATGTTCTCGAAATGCGTTTGTCGAGTCCTCATGAAGAAAGTTTCTATACAAGTTTCTGAACGAACTCCTGAAGAAAAGTTCTCCAAAAGCTCCCTATGAAAGAATCCTTGAAGGATCTGGTCGTCACAAATGTTTTGCCTACTTGTGCAGCCAAAACGGACTCCGTATGAGTCAGATATCCATGTTTCAGTTAACACTGCGCAAAATTGATTCCGAACGACAGTTACACACTAGTTCTTGTGTAGTTGCATTCGATTTTTTCCATTCTAATTCACTAAACATCTCCATATGAGATCCAATTACTTGTAGGGAAATGCAAGAGACCTCGGTTATGGTGACGCTCTAGGTCCATAGCTGGGACTTTGTGTATGTTCTCGAAATGCGTTTGTCGAGTGCTCATTAAGAAAGTTTCTATACAAGTTTCTGAACGAACCTCTTAAGAAAAGTTCTCCAAAAGCTCCCTATGAAAGAATCCTTAGAAGCATCTGGTCGTCACAAACGGTTTGACTACTTGTGGAGCCAAAACGGACTCCGTATGAGTCAGATATCCATGTTTCAGTTAACACTGCAAAAAACTGATTCCGAACGACAGTTACAGACTAGTTCTTGTGTAGTTGCATTCGATTTTTTCCATTCTACTTCACTAAACATCTCCATATGAGAGCGAATTACTAGTAGGGAAATGCAAGAGACCTCAGTTATGATGATGCACTAGGTCCATAGCTGGGACTTTGTGTATGTTCTCGAAATGTGTTTGCCGAGTCCTCATTAAGAAAGTTTCTATACAAGTTTCTGAATGAACTCGTTAAGAAAAGTTCTCCAAAAGTTCCCTATGAAAGAATCCTTTGAAGCATATGGTCGTTACAAACTTTTTGAATACTTGTGGAGCCAAAACGGAATGAGTATGAGTCAGATATAAATGTTTCAGTTAATACTGCGCAAAACTAATTCCGAACGGCAGTTACATACTAGTTCTTCTGTAGTTGCATTCGATTTTTTCCATTCTACTTCACTAAACATCTCCATATGAGAGCGAATTACTTGTAGGGAAATGCAAGAGACCTCAGTTATGATGATGCACTAGGTCCATAGCTGGGACTTTGTGTATGTTCTCGAAATGCGTTTGCCGAGTCCTCATTAAGAAAGTTTCTATACAAGTTTCTGAACGAACTCCTTAAGAAAAGTTCTCCAAAAGCTCCCTATGAAAGAATCCTTTGAAGCATCTGGTCGTCACAAATGTTTTGCCTACTTGTGCAGCCAAAACGGACTCCGTATGAGTCAGATATGCATGTTTCAGTTAACACTGTGCAAAATTGATTCCGAACGACAGTTACAGACTAGTTCTGGTGTAGTTGCATTCGATTTTTTCCATTCTAATTCACTAAAAATCTCCATATGAGATCCAATTACTTGTAGGGAAATGCAAGAGACCACGGTTATGATGATGCTCTAGGTCCATAGCTGGTACTTTGTGTATGTTCTCGAAATGCGTTTGTCGAGTGCTCATTAAAAAGTTTCTATACAAGTTTCTGAACGAACCCCTTAAGAAAATTCTCCAAAAGCTCCCTATGAAAGAATCCTTTGAAGCATCTGGTCATCACACACGTTTTGACTACATGTGGAGCCAAAACATACTCCGTATGAGTCAGATATCCCTGTTTCAGTTAACACTGCGCAAAACTGATTCCGAATGACAGTTATAGACTAGTTCTTGTGTAGTTGCATTCGTTTTTTCCATTCTACTTCACTAAACATCTCCATATGAGATCCAATTACTTGTAGGGAAATGCAAGAGGCCTCGGTTATGATGATGCACTAGGTCCATAGCTGGGACTTTGTGTATGTTCTCGAAATGCGTTTGTCGAGTGCACATTAAGAAAGTTTCTATACAAGTTTCTGAACGAACTCCTTAAGAAAAGTTCTCAAAAAGCTCCCTATGAAGGAATCCTTTGAAGCATCTGGTCGTCACAAACATTTGGACTACTTGTGGAGCCAAAATGGACTCCGTATGAGTCAGATATCCATGTTTCAGTTAACACTTCGCAAAAATGATTCCGAACGACAGTTACAGACTAGTTCTTGTGTAGTTGCATTCGATTTTTTCCATTCTACTTCACTAAACATCTCCATATGAAATCCAATTACTTGTAGGGGAATGCAAGAGACCGCGGTTATGATAATGCACTAGGTCCATAGCTGGGACTTTGTGTATGTTCTCGAAATGCGTTTGTCGAGTCCTTATTAAGAAAGTTTCTATACAAGTTTCTGAACGAACTCCTTAAGAAAACTTCTCCAAAAGCTCGCTATGAAAGAATCCTTTGATGCATTTGGTCGTCACAAACATTTTGACTACTTGTGGATCCAAAACGGACTCTGTATGAGTCAGATATCCACGTTTCAGTTAACACTGCGCAAAACTAATTCCGAACGACAATCACAGACTAGTTCTTGTGTAGTTGCATTCGATTTTTTCCATTCTACTTCACTAAACATCTCCATATGAGATCCAATTATTTGTAGGGAAATGCAAGAGATCTCGCTTATGATGATGCACTAGGTCCATAGCTGGGACTTTCTGTATGTTCTCGAAATGCGTAGGTCGAGTCCTCATTAAGAAAGTTTCTATACAAGTTTCTGAGCGAACTCCTTAAGAAAAGTTCTCCAAAAGCGCCCTATGAAAGAATCCTTTGAAGCATCTGGTCGTCACAAACGTTTTTCCTACTTGTGGAGCCCAAACAGACTTCGTATGAGTCAGATATCCATGTTTCAGTTACCACTGTGCAAAACTGATTCCGAGCGACAGTTACAGACTAGCTCTTGTGTAGTTGCATTCGATTTTTTCCATTCTACTTCACTAAACATCTCCATATGGGATCCAATTACTTGTAGGGAAATGCAAGAGACCTCGGTTATGATGATGCACTAGGTCCATAGCTGGGACTTTGTGTATGTTCTCGAAATGCGTTTGTCGAGTCCTCATGAAGAAAGTTTCTATACAAGTTTCTGAACGAACTCCTTAAGAAAAGTTCTCTAAAAGCTCCCTATGAAAGAATCCTTTGAAGCATCTGGTCGTCACAAACTTTTTGCTACTTGTGGAGCCAAAACGGACTCCGTCTGAGTCAGATATCCATGTTTCAGTTAACACTGCGCAAAACTAATTCCGAACGACAGTTACAGACTAGATCTTGTGTAGTTGCATTCGAATTTTTCCATTCTACTTCACTAAACATCTCCATATGAGATCCAATTTCTTGTAGGGAAATGCAAGAGACCTCGGTTATGATGATACGTCTCCAACGTATCTATAATTTTTGATTGCTCCATGCTATATTATCTACCGTTTTGGACAATATTGGGCTTTATTATCCACTTTTATATTATTTTGGGGACTAACCTATTAACCGGAGGCCCAGCCTAGAATTGCTGTTTTTGCCTATTTCAGAGTTTCGCAGAAAAAGAATATTAAACGAAGTTCAAACGAAATGAAACCTTCGGGAGCGTGATTTTTGGAATGAACATGATCCAGGAGACTTGGACCCTACGTAAGAGAAGCTTCCAGGAGGCCACGAGGTAGGGGGCGCGCCCACCCCCCCAGGGCGCGCCCTCCACCCTCGTGGGCCCCATGTTGCTCCACCGACGTACTTCTTCCTCCTATATATACCTACGTACCCCATAACGATCAGATACGGAGCCAAAAACCTAATTCCACCGCCGCAACCTTCTGTACCCACGAGATCCCATCTTTGGTCCTGTTCCGGAGCTCCGCCGAAGGGGGCATCCATCACGGAGGGCTTCTACATCAACACCATAGCCTCTCCGATGAAGTGTGAGTAGTTTACCACAGACCTTCGGGTCCATAGTTAGTAGCTAGATGGCTTCTTCTCTCTTTTTGGATCTCAATACAATGTTCTCCCCCTCTCTCGTGGAGATCTATTCGATGTAATCTTCTTTTTGCGATGTGTTTGTTGAGACCGATGAATTGTGGGTTTATGATCAAGATTATCTATGAACAATATTTGAATCTTCTCTGAATTCTTTTATGCATGATTGGTTATCTTTGCAAGTCTTTTCGAATTATCAGTTTGGTTTGGCCTACTAGATTGATCTTTCTTGCAATGGGAGAAGTGCTTAGCTTTGGGTCAATCTTGCGGTGTCCTTTCCCAGTGACAGTAGGGGCAGCAAGGCACGTATTGTATTGTTGCCATTGAGGATAACAAGATGGTTTTTTTTATCATATTGCATGAATTTATCCCTCTACATCATGTCATCTTGCTTAAGGCGTTACTCTGTTTTCATGAACTTGATACTCTAGATGCATGCTGGATAGCGGTCGATGAGTGGAGTAATAGTAGTAGATGCAGGCAGGAGTCGGTCTACTTGTCTCGGACGTGATGCCTATATACATGATCATACCTAGATATTCTCATAATTATGCTCAATTCTGTCAATTGCTCAACAGTAATTCGTTCACCCACCGTAAAATACTTATGCTTTTGAGAGAAGCCACTGGTGAAACCTATGGCCCCCGGGTCTATCTTCATCATATTAATCTTCCAACACTTTGTTATTGCCTTTGCCTTTTACTTTGCTTTTATTTTACTTTGCATCTTTATCACAAAAATACCAAAAATATTATCCTATCATATCTATCAGATCTCACTCTCGTAAGGGACCGTGAAGGGATTGACAACCCCTTATCGCGTTGGTTGCGATGATTTATTTGCATTGTGCAGGTGCGAGGGACTCGCGCGTAGCCTCCTACTGGATTGATACCTTGGTTCTCAAAAACTGAGGGAAATACTTACGCTACTTTGCTGCATCACCCTTTCCTCTTCAAGGGAAAACCAACGCCGTGCTCAAGAGGTAGCAATGCACTAGGTCCATAGCTGGGACTTTGTGTATGTTCTTGAAATGCGTTTGTCGAGTGCTCATTAAGAAAGTTTATATACAAGTTTCTGAACGAACTCCTTAAGAAAAGTTCTCCAAAAGTTCCCTATGAAATAATCCTTTGAAGCATATGGTCGTCACAAATGTTTTGACTACTTGTGGAGCCAAAACGGACTCCGTATGAGTCAGATATCCATGTTTCAGTTAACACTGCGCAAAACTAATTCCGAACGACACTTACAGACCAGTTCTTGTGTAGTTGCATTCATTTTTTCCATTCTACTTCACTAAACATCTCCATATGAGATCCAATTACTTGTAGGGAAATGCAAGAGACCTCGGTTATGATGATGCACTAGGTCCATAGCTGGGACTTTGTGTATGTTCTCGAAATGCGTTTGTCAAGTCCTCATTAAGAAAGTTTCTATACAAGTTTCTGAACGAACTCCTTAAGAAAAGTTCTCCAAAAGTTCCCTATGAAAGAATCCTTTGAAGCATCTGGTCATCACAAACGTTTTTCCTACTTGTGGAGCCAAAACGGACTTCGTATGAGTCAGATATCCATGTTTCAGTTAACACTGCGCAAAACTAATTCCGAACGACGGTTACAGACTAGTTCTTGTGTAGTTGCATTCGATTTTTTCCATTCTACTTCACTAAACATCTCCATATGAGATCCAATTATGTGTAGGGAAATGCAAGAGACCTTGGTTATGATGATGCACTAGGTCCATAGCTGGGACTTTGTGTATGTTCTCGAAATGCGTTTGTCGAGTGCTCATTAAGAAAGTTTCTATACAAGTTTCTGAACGAACTCCTTAAGAAAAGTTCACCAAAAGTTCCCTATGTAAGAATCCTTTGAAGCATCTGGTCGTCACAAACGTTTTAACTACTTGTGGAGCCAAAACGGACTCCGTATGAATTAGATATCCCTGTTTCAGTTAACACTGCGCAAAACTGATTCCGAACGACCGTTACACACTAGTTCTTGTTTAGTTGCATTCGATTTTTTCCATTCTACTTCACTAAACATCTCCATATGAGACCCAGTTACTTGTAGGGAAATTCAAGAGACCTTGGTTATGATGATGCACTAGGTCCATAGCTGGGACTTTGTGTATGTTCTCGAAATGCGTTTGTCGAGTGCTCATTAAGAAAGTTTCTATACAAGTTTCTGAACGAACTCCTAAAGAAAAGTTCTTCAAAAGTTCCCTATGAAAGAATCCTTTAAAGCATCTGGTCGTCACAAACATTTTTACTACTTGTGGAGCCAAAACGGACTGCGTATGATCAGATATCCATGTTTCAGTTAACACTGCACAAAACTGATTCCGAACGACAGTTACAGACTAGTTTCTTGTGTAGTTGCATTCGATTTTTTCCATTCTACTTCACTAAACATCTCCATATGAGATCCAGTTACTTGTAGGGAAATACAAGAGACCTCGGGTATGATGACGCACTAGGCCCATAGCTGGGACTTTGTGTATGTTCTCGAAATGTGTTTGTCGAGTGCACATTAAGAAAGTTTCTATACAAGTTTATTAACGAACTCCATCAGAAAAGTTCTCCAAAAGTTCCCTATGAAAGAATCCTTTGAAGCATCTGGTCATCACAAACGTTTGGACTACTTGTGGAGCCAAAGCAGACTCCGTATGAGTCAGATATCCATGTTTCTGTTAACACTGCGCAAAACTGATTCCGCACGACAGTTACAGACTAGTTCTTGTGTAGTTGCATTCGATTTTTTCCATTCTAATTCACTAAACATCTCCATATGAGATCCAATTACTTGTAGAGAAATGCAAGAGACCTCGGTTATGATGATGCACTAGGTCCATAGTTGGGACTTTGTGTAAGTTCTCGAAATGCGTTTGTCGAGTGCTCATTAAGAAAGTTTCTATACAAGTTTCTAAATGAACTCCTTAAGAAAAGTTCTCCAAAAGTTCCCTATGAAAGAATCCTTTGAAGCATCTGGTCGTCACAAATGTTTTGACTACTTGTGGAGCCAAAACGGACTCCGTATGAGTTAGATATCCATGTTTCAGTTAACACTGCGCAAAACTGATTCCGAACGACATTTACAGACTAGTTCTTTTGTAGTTGCATTCGATTTTTTCCATTCTACTTCACTAAACATCTCCATATGAGATCCAATTATTTGTAGGGAAATGCAAGAGACCTCGGTTATGATGATGCACTAGGTCCATAGCTGGGACTTTGTGTATGTTCTCGAAATGCGTTTGTCGAGTGCTCATTAAGAAAGTTTCTATACAAGTTTCTGAACGAACTCCTGAAGAAAAGTTCTCCAGAAGCTCCCTATGAAAGAATCCTTTGAAGCATCTGGTCGTCACAAACGTTTTGCCTACTTGTGTAGCCAAACGGACTCCGTATGAGTCAGATATCCAAGTTTCGGTTAACACTGCGCAAAACTCATTCCGAACGAGAGTTACAGACTAGTTCTTGTGTAGTTGCATTCGATTTTTTCTATTCTACTTCACTAAACATCTCCATATGAGATCCAATTACTTGTAGGGAAATGCAAGAGACCTCGGTTATGATGATGCACTAGGTCCCTAGCTGGGACTTTGTGTATGTTCTCGAAATGCCTTTGTCGAGTGCTCATTAAGAAAGTTTATATACAAGTTTCTGAACGAACTCCTTAAGAAAAGTTCTCCAAAAGTTCCCTATGAAAGAATACTTTGAAGCATCTGATCGTCACAAACGTTTTGACTACTTGTGGAGCCAAAACGGACTCCGTATGAGTCAGATATCCATGTTTCGGTTAACACTACGCAAAACTCATTCCGAACGACAGTTACAGACTAGTTCTTGTGTAGTTGCATTCGATTTTTTCCATTCTACATCACTAAACATCTCCATATGAGATCCAATTACTTGTAGGGAAATGCAAGAGACCTCGGTTATGATGATGCACTAGGTCCATTGTAGCGACCCGGCCTCAAACGGTCAAGTCTCTTTGCTTCAGTGTCATCCTTGGATCGGTAATGCTGACACACACAGTACTCGAAGGATTTCTAACAGAGTAGCAGTCACACACTTATTACATCGAAAGTCTCAAAAGATAACTTATTACCATAAATACGGCTTAAGGCCATCTAATACGATAACAGCGGAAGGCTTGGATAAAGGGAGTCCATCAACTCCAACGGCATAGCTGAGCTGCACGGCAACGATCTAACGAACCTTACTCCTCGTCTGAAAAGTCTGCAACATAATACGTTGCAGCCCGGAAACGGGTCAGCACATGGAATATGCTGGCAATATAACACAGTAGAGCAAGTACAGAATAATGCTATCACTACATGCATATTTGGCCGGTGGAAAGCTCTATGGTTACAGTTTTGCGAAAAGCCAATTTTTCCCTACAACAAAGGAATAGATTTTATTTTAACTATCATGGTAGTTGAAACATCACTGAGAACGTTCCTCCAACTCAATCCCAATTAAAATTAATTATCAACCCAACAATATTAAATTAGAGTGATGGGATACTTAGGATAATCCAAGTACTAGATACTCAAGATGTCCATAACCGGGGGCACGGCTAACCATGATTAGATTGTACACTCTGCAGAGGTTTGCGCACTTTCCCCACAAGACTTGATCGCCTCCGTTGGATTTCTCGCACTACATGGTGTTTGAGAAACGGATGACCGAGACACAGTCTTTCAGAAACATTAACTCTTTACTCCGGGTAGACCATACAAACCTACATACCCTCTACCTGCTGATCCACCTCTTCAAGAGCTCATGCAACTTACTCAACTATGCTAGAGCCCATAATAGCATGTGGCTACACACGAAAGTTTCTAGCATGAAAATATCTCAGTTCCCTTTGAGCCTGGGTGGCAGACCTTAGGACGATCACACGGGTACTTCGGGATATCCTAGGACAACACTGGATTCTCCAGGTGCCCGACAAGCAATCCACCCAGATGTGTATTAAAGTTGCCACCTTAAGTTGTACCATTAATTAATCATCTCACATCTGTCATGGATTCACTCACCCAAACCACGTCTACGAGCATAGCATAGCAATATAAGCAATACTTAGAAGTAACTCCCAAGGGTTTGAATATAACAGGGCAATAGGTTCTACCTCATCAACTACTTCCCAATACCCACAAGTTAATCATATCCTAATCATGCAGTGTTTGAGGATTGGAGCTAATGCATAAAAACTGGGTATGAAAAGAGTATGATCAATGTGTTACTTGCCTTGCTGACGATCCGCAAAACCTAGGGACTCGTAGTAGCACGCTTCGCACTCCGGGGATTCTATCAAAACAAAGAATAGCATACATAAGCAATCAAGCAAAGATGCGCGGGAAAAACTCAAATAAAAAGAATTGACCAGAAAGTTCAACTTAAGTACTCCGGTTTGCAAAAAGAATCAAATCAAACGGAGCAACGAAACTCAAACTACGAAAGAAACAAGATCCGTTTATTAATCAGGACTGAAGTCAAATTTTACAATACCAAAATCTTGTTCAATTTGATTAAACAGAAAGAGGGTTTCAAGACGAAGATCTAGGCGCTTGAATCGCCTGATTCCGATAAATGAGCGAAAAGATAAACTAAAACGGAAATCGGATCAGAAATCGCGATCGAAAATCATCGCGGAAAATCTGAGAAAAAGAAAAACTGACGAACAGGCTAACGAACGAACGTTCGCTGTCTGTGGCTTACGAGTTAACACCGTTCGTTAAAATGGACGAACGTCTGCTAAATAAACTAAACCGAGAAAACCGGCGAACCAATCTAAAAAATGAACCTAGGGTTTTCTAAAAAAACCGGATCGGTTTAAAATAAAACTGAACGACGGCGGCGGCGGCGTATACCTCCGGCGAGGCGGGGCGTCTCCGGCGGGGTCCGGCTGCGGCGGCGGGTGGCGAGGGTGGTGCGGGGCGGCGACGGCGGGCGGCAAACGACGACGGTGGGCGGCGCTACGCGGCGGCGGCGGCTTCGGCAGGCGGCGGGGGTCGGGTCGGGTGGTGGGTGGTCGGAGGCGGCGTATATACGGAGGGGGCGGCTGGCTTCGGGAGGGGGCAAGGCGCCGCGGGGACGAGAGTCCCGGTCGGACTCGGCGACGGCGGCGGTGGTCACGGAATCCTGGAGGGAGACGGCGGCGCGGGGCGGTTGGGCCGGCCTGGCTCGGTTGGGCTTCGGCCCAGCCGGGCGCTGAAGATTTTTTTTTAAATAATTTCGCCGAAACTTAAATAAATCCTAGAAAATAAAATAAAAATGTAAAAATGCCAAAACAAATTTTCACCGTCTAAATAAAATATTTAGAACAAGATGAACATTTTCTTGGCCCTAAAATGCAACTTTGAAAAACGTGCAATTTTTCTAATGCAAATAAAATAGCAATAAACTCCGAATAAAAACAAATATTTGATTTTAATATTTTTCCTCCAATACTTCATTTATTTTGGAGAAGTCATATTATCTCCTCTCATATATTTTAATATGAAATATTTTTGGAGAGAAAAATAATTAAAAACCAAAAATCCTCGTTTCAATACTTGATAGAATTCAAATATGAAAACAGTGAAATCCCCAACTCTCTCCGAGGGTCCTTGAGTTGCTTAGAATTTCGAGGATCACGAAATGAAATGCAGCAAAATATGATATGCAGGAATGATCTATGTATAACATTCCAAATTGAAAATTTGGGATGTTACAAACCTACCCCCTTAAGATGAATCTCGCCCTCAAGATTCGGGTTGGCTAGAAAATAGGTGTGGGTGGTCTTTGCAAAGATCATCCTCTCGTTCCCAGGTGGCTTCATCCTCGGTATGGTGGCTCCACTGAACTTTGCAAAACTTGATAACCTTGCTGCGGGTGACTCGGCTAGCAAATTCAAGAATCCTGACTGGCTTCTCCTCATAGGTCAGATCACTGTCCAACTGAATCGCCTCCAAGGGCACTGTATCTCGTAATGGTATATCGGCCATCTCAGCATGACACTTCTTCAGCTGTGAAACATGAAACACATCATGAACTCCTGACAGTCCTTCAGGTAACTCCAACTTGTAGGCAACTTCTCCCATACGTTCCAAAATTCGATACGGTCCTACAAATCTCGGGGCTAACTTTCCCTTGACTCCAAAACGCTTCACTCCTCGCAGAGGTGACACTTGCATATATGCTCTGTCTCCAATTTCATAGGCTACCTCCTTGCGTTTCGAATTCACATAACTCTTCTGCCTGGACTGAGCTACCTTTAGTCTATCGCGAATCAACTTAACCTTCACTTCAGACTCCTTGATAAAGTCTGGTCCAAACAACTGTCGATCTCCAACTTCATCCCACGTCAACGGTGTTCTGCACCTTCGTCCATACAGGGCTTCGAATGGTGCCATCTTCAAACTGGCCTGGTAGCTATTGTTGTATGAGAACTCTGCGTAGGGCAAATTGTCATCCCAACTAGATCCATAATCCAGCGCACAAGCTCTCAACATATCCTCCAGAATCTGGTTGACTCTCTCGGTCTGTCCATCTGTCTGTGGGTGGAATGTTGTACTGAACTCCAGCCTTGTCCCCAAAGTCTGGTGCAGCTGATGCCAAAACTTTGAAGTAAACTGTGTTCCTCTATCTGATACGATGGTCCTCTGAACTCCATGCAGACATACGATCCTGGTCATATATATCTTGGCCAACTTCGCACTTGTATAGGTGGTTTTCACTGGGATAAAGTGAGCCACTTTGGTCAAGCGATCAACTACTACCCATATAGAATCATATCCTGATTAGGTCATGGGCAATCCGGTGATAAAATCCATGCGAAGTTTATCCCACTTCCATTCGGGTATCGGCATAGGCTGTAACAATCCTATTGGCTTTTGATGCTCTGCCTTCACTCTCTGACATACATCACATACAGCTACATACTCGGCAATATCCTTCTTCATACCAGTCCACCAAAAACGTTCCTTCAAATCCAAATACATCTTGGTGTTTCCGGGGTGTATCGAGTATGGAGAGTCATGAGCCTCCTGAAGTATTAACTTCCTGATCTCTGTGTTATTGGGCACATAAACACGGTCCTCAAACCGTAAGGTGTCGTGCTCATCCTCACAAAAACCTTTGGCCTTTCCTTTGCCCATTCTCTCTTTTATCTCGGCAATCTCTTTGTCATCCTTCTGAGCTTCTCGAATCTTTCCTAACAATCTAGACTGAACCTCCATTGTTGCAACAAAACCTCTAGGAACAATCTCCAATCGAAGTTCCCTGAGATCCTCTGCTAACTCCTTTGGCAATCCCGTGCTTACTAGGGTGTTAGCATAACTCTTCCGACTCAAAGCGTCTGCCACGACATTGGCCTTGCCTGGATGATAGTGAAGCTTCATGTCATAATCCTTTATAAGCTCCAACCATCTCCTCTGCCTAAGGTTCAACTCCTTCTATGTGAAAATGTACTTTAAACTCTTATGATCCGTGTACACATCACAATGGTTTCCAATGAGGTAATGTCTCCAAGTCTTCAACGCATGCACTACGGCAGCCAACTCCAAATCATGCGTGGCATAATTCAATTCATGCGGTTTTAGTTGTCGTGAGACATACCAAACAACTCTTCCATCCTGCATAAGCACACTTCCAAGTCCTAGGCGAGAGGCATCACAATATACTTGGAAATCCTTGCGTATATCCGGCAGAATCAGCACTGGGCTGTAGTCAAACATTTCTTTAACTCCTGAAAACTCGCCTCACATTCTTCCGTCCACTTAAATTTGGTATCCTTCTTCAATAACTCCGTCATTGGCTTCGCAATCTTGGAAAAATTCTGAATGAATCTCCGATAGTATCCTGCGAGTCCAAGAAAACTGTAGATCTCGCTAACTGAAGTGGGTGCCAACCATTCAGTGACTGACTGAACCTTGGTGGGATCTACTGCTATACCTTCTCCTGATATAACATGTCCAAGGAATCCGACTTCCTTCAACCAAAACTCACATTTGCTGAACTTGGCATACAACTGGTGTTCCCTGAGTTTCTCGAGAACTAAACGCAAATGCTCCTTGTGCTCCTCCTCATTCTTCGAGTATACCATTATATCATCAATGAACACCACAACAAACTTATCCAAATATTCCATGAACACTTTGTTCATCATGCTCATGAAGTAAGCAGGGGCGTTAGTCAGTCCAAATGACATGACCGTATATTCGTACAACCCGTACCGTGTGGTGAATGCTGTCTTTGGTATATCCTTCTCTCGAATCTTCAGCTGGTGATATCCTGATCGCAGATTGATCTTTGAAAACACCTTAGCTCCTTGCAGCTGGTCAAACAAATCATTGATCATCGGCAGTGGGTATTTCTTCTTGATCGTCACATCATTCAACGCACGATAATCAACAACCATTCTTAGAGACTTATCCTTCTTCTCAACCAAAAGCACTGGGGCTCCCCACGGTGATGAACTCCGTTGAATGTAACCTTTCTCCAATAACTCCTTGATCTGCTTCTTAATCTCCTCCAGATCATTTGCGGGCATCCGGTAGGGTCTCTTTGATATTGGCCATGTGCCTGGCAACAGCTCTATCAAAAACTCGATGTCTCGATCCGGTGGCATGCCTGGTAATTCCTCTGGAAAAACATCTGGGTAATCCTGTACTACAGGCACTTCCTCCTGAACGACTCCCGTGAGGGTATTTACTTGGCTCCTCCTAGGCGCATGCCTAGATACATACTTAATCCTTTTTCCCTCAGGGGTGGTGAGATAAATTGACTTACTAGCACAGTCAATGCTTCCTCCATACTTTGACATCCAGTCCATGCCTAATATCACATCCAATCCTTGTGACTCCAAAATTATTAGGTCTGACGGGAAAACATGGATACCAATGGTTAAGGGTATCTGGTCGCACCATCGGCTAGCCATATACTCTGCTCTAGGTGAACTCACTAACAGAGGGGACCTAAGGGTTTGGGTTGGTAGTTTAAACTTATCCACGAATCCCCTTGATATGTATGAATGCGATGCACCGGTGTCAAAAAGAACAAGGGCGGTAAAGGACTTAACCAAAAACTTACCGATAACCGCGTCTGGCTGCTCTTCAACCTCCTCCACATTAACGTTGTTCACTTGTCCTTTGTTGAATGGATTGGGCTTCTTCCCAGCGCTCCCGTTACCGTTTCTATTCTTCGCTTCAGGGCACTCCGTGGCATAGTGTCCAGTCTTTCCGCACTTGAAGCAAGTAATGTGACTTAGGTCTCTCTTGGCGGGTGTGGCTGGATTGGAGCGGTTCTGATTGTTGCTTGTTCCGTTCCCAGTCTCATTCTTAGAACCATTGTGGTTATGCGAACTTCCTCCGGTGTGGTTATGACCTCCAAGGTTATGAACTAGTCCTCCCGAGTTCGGGGTTAGACGAGGCTTCTGCTGAGCTCCGGAGTTGTACCTTCATTGCCCATACTTCCTCTTACGGCTCTCAATCTGCTGCTGCTTCCCTTCAATCATAAGAGCCTTATCTACCAACTCCTGGTAGTTGTTGAATGTTGCCACCATCAACTGCATGCTCATCTCATCATTCAGCCCTTCCATAAACTTCTCCTGCTTCGCGGCATCTGTGGCCACATCATCAGGGGCATAGCGAGATAACTTGCTAAACTCATCCACGTACTGAGCTACAGTACGGTTCCCCTGGCGTAAGTGGCGAAACTCACGCTTCTTCATATTCATAGCTCCAGTTGAGACATGGGCCGTGCGGAAAGCTTGCTGAAACTGATCCCAAGTGACGTTGGCTATGGGGAAAGTGGCCGTATAGTTCTCCCACCATGAGGCTGCTGGTCCATCCAATTGATGTGCGGCAAAGTGTACCTTCTCAGCATCTGTGCAACCTGCGGTGGTCAACTCCCTTCCAATACGGTGTAGCCAATCATCTGCAACAATAGGCTCGGTGCTACTGGAAAACACCGGCGGCTGCAACCTCAGACAGCGAGCTAAGTTGTCAACTGGAGGCGGGTTGTTGTTGTTGTTGTTGCCTTGGTTCTGGACTAACAATTGCATCAAGGCATTCTGCTGCTGGATCAACTGAGTGAGTTCTGGCGGGAAGGCAAATCCGGTGTCACGTCTCGGAGGCATCTGGTGGGTTTAGAGGGGAGAGATTAGAATAGAAAAGGGGTCTAGTGAGACAGCACTACCCATATGCACATGAGACAAACACAATCATTTCACTCAATCAATCAAGCAAGGGCATACAAACAGTCTAGAACTATCGTAAAAAGTGCTCAACTACTACTATATACATGGGGAAATACTACTAATAATTTGGTGGTCATCTAGAAATTTTGATCGGTGGAAGACTCCATGATGTCTGCTCCAGCTTCGTCTTCAAAGTCATCTTCACTGGGGCCGGAGTCGGTGTTGTCGATGATGATGTAGTTCTCTGGGCAAGTGGAATTGTCGTCCTCTCCTCCCGGCGCAGGGTCTCCCATGAATACTCCGATCTTTCTTTATCAAGTCGTCATTCTTCTCCAATAGTGTTGCAATTTCCTCCTCATATCCATCGCGTGTAGACTTAAGTTCTTCTTCCAGCTCAATGATCCTTGTCTTCGCCTTCTTCAAATCTATCATATCTGCGCACATCTGGTTCTCCTGGCGTCGAATGTGTTGGTTTAATTCCTGGATGAAAGCTGCAACGGATCTGTCCTTCTTGGTGCTGATCATCTCCCATTGCTCATCTCGGCGCCCACATATCTGATAGATAGTGTCCTTAAGATCCTTGTTGTAGACTTCTCCAATGCGTCCCATGGTAATGTGGGCTGCCATGCTCTTGCCTAGGCTCTAGGTGGGTGCTTCAAAAGAAAACTCTATGGGCTTAGTGGTTGGCGAGAACGTCCTTCCTGGTACTTGAACTTGAATCATCCAGTGCTCCTCTTCTGGTAAGTAGCGTTGTAAGTCCCGGTGAAGCTTGGTATTCCGATGTTCAGGTACCTAGTGACTTCCTTCAAGTGGCGTCCAAAGGGGGTGTCTTCATCCGGTTGTGCAAACTTTTTCCTTGAATCCACCATCCTAAGAGTAGAAAATGGAGATGAGTCAGAAATGAGTAGAGAAGAGTGACCTATGGATTTTATCTTAGTGGTCGTGTCCTACACTCAGAGTGTGCTCTGATACCATCTTGTAGCGACCCGACCTCAAACGGTCAAGTCTCTGTGCTTCAGTGTCATCCCTGGATCGGTAATGCTGACACACACAGTACTCGAAGGATTTATAACAGAGTAGCAATCACACACTTATTACATCAAAAGTCTCAAAAGAGAACTTATTACAAAAAATATGGCTTAAGGCCATCTAATACGATAACAACGGAAGGCTTGGAAGATAAAGTGAGTCCATCAACTCCAACGGCATAGCTGAGCTGCACGGCAACGACCTAACGAACCTTACTCCTCGTCTGAAAAGTCTGCAACATAATACGTTGCAGCCCGGAAACGGGTCAGCACATGGAATATGCTGGCAATATAACACAGTAGAGCAAGTACAGAATAATGCTATCACTACATGCATATTTGGCTGGTGGAAAGCTCTATGGTTACAGTTTTGCGAAAAGCCAATCTTTCCCTACAACAAAGGAATAGATTTTATTTTAACTATCATGGTAGTTGAAACATCATTGAGAACGTTCCTCCAACTCAATCCCAATTAAAAGTAATTATCAACCCAACAATATTAAATTAGAGTGATGGGATACTTAGGATAATCCAAGTACTAGATACTCAAGATGTCCATAACCGGGGACACGGCTAACCATGATTAGATTGTACACTCTGCAGAGGTTTGCGCACTTTTCCCCACAAGACTCGATCGCCTCCGTTGGATTTCTCGCACTACATGGTGTTTGAGACACGGATGACCGAGACACAGTCTTTCAGAAACATTAACTCTTTACTCCGGGTAGACCATACCAACCTACATACCCTCTACCTGCTGATCCACCTCTTCAAGAGCTCATGCAACTTACTCAACTATGCTAGAGCCCATAATAGCATGTGGCTGCACACGGAAGTTTCTAGCATGAAAATATCTCAGTTCCCTTTGAGCCTGGGTGGCGGACCTGAGGATGATCACACGGGTACTCCGGGATATCCTAGGACAACACTGGATTCTCCAGGTGCCCGATAAGCAATCCACCCAGATGTGTATTAAAGTTGCCACCTTAAGTTGTACCATTAATTAATCATCTCACATCTATCATGGATTCACTCATCCAAACCACGTCTACGAGCATAGCATAGCAATATAAGCAATGCGTAGAAGTAACTCCCAAGGGTTTGAATATAACAGGGCAATAGGTTCTACCTCATAAACTACTTCCCAATACCCACAAGTTAATCATATCCTAATCATGCAGTGTTTGAGGATTGGAGCTAATGCATAAAAACTAGGTATGAAAAGAGTATGATCAATGTGTTACTTGCCTTGCTGACGATCCGCAAAACCTAGGGACTCGTAGTAGCACGCTTCGCACTCCGGGGATTCTATCGCAAACAAACAATAGCATACATAAGAAATCAAGCAAAGATGCACGGGAAAAACTCAAATAAAAAGAATTGACCAGAAAGTTCAACTTAAGAACTCCGGTTTGCAAAAAGAATCAAATCAAACGGAGCAACGAAACTCAAACTGCGAAAGAAACAAGATCCATTTACTAATCTGGACTAAAGTCAAATTTTATAGTACCAAAATCTTGTTCAAGTTGATTAAACAGAAAGAGGGTTTCGAGACGAAGATCTAGGCGCTTGAATTGCCTGATTCCGATAAACGAGCGAAAAGATAAACTAAAACGAAAATCGGATCAGAAATCGCGATTGAAAATAATCACGGAAAATCCGAGAAAAAAAAACTGATGAACAGGCTAACGAACGAACGTTCGCTGTCTGCGGCTAACGAGTGAACACCGTTCGTTAAAACGAACGTACGGACGTACGTACGCTAAATAAACTAAACTGAGAAAACCGGCGAACCGATCTAAAAAAACGAACCTAGGGTTTTCTAAAAAAAGGATCGGTTTAAAATAAAACCGAACGATGGCGGCGGCGGTGTATACCTCCGGCGAGGCGGGGCGGCTCCGGCGGGGTTCGGCTGCGGCGGCGGGTGGCGCGGGTGGTGCGGGGCGGCGACGGCAGGCGGCGGCGGCGGCAAACGGCGACCGCGGGCGGCGCTACGCGGCGGCAGCTTCGGCAGGCGGCGGGGGTCGGGTCGGGTGGTGGGGGGGTCGGGGGCGGCGTATATAAGGAGGGGGGCGGCTGGCTTGGGGAGGGGGCAAGGCGGCGCGGGGACAAGAGTCCCGGTCGGACTCGGCGACGGCGGCGGCGGTCGCGGTCTCCTGGAGGGAGACGGCGGCGCGGGGCGGTTGGGGCGGCCTGGCTCGGTTGGGCTTTGGCCCAGCCGGGCGCTGAAGATATTTTTTTAAATAATTTCGCCGAAATTTAAATAAATCCTAGAAAACAAAATAAAAATCTAAAAATGCCAAAACAAATTTTCACTGTCTAAATAAAATATTTAGAACAAGATGAACATTTTCTTGGCCCTAAAATGCAACTTTGAAAAACGTGCAATTTTTCTAATGCAAATAAAGTAGCAATAAACTCTGAATAAAAACAAACATTTGATTTTAATATTTTTCCTCCAATACTTCATTTATTTTGGAGAAGTCATATTATCTCCTCTCATATATTTCAATATGAAATATTTTTGGAGAGAAAAATAATTAAAACCAAAAATCCTCGTTTCAATATTTGATAGAATTCAAATATGAAAACTGTGAAATCCCCAACTCTCTCCGAGGGTCCTTGAGTTGCTTAGAATTTCGAGGATCGCGAAACGAAATGCAGCAAAATATGATATACAGGAATGATCTATGTATAACATTCCAAATTGAAAATTTGGGATGTTACATCCATAGCTGGGACTTTGTGTATGTTCTCGAAATGCGTTTGTCGAGTGCTCATTAAGAAAGTTTCTATACAAGTTTATGAACAAACTCCTTAAGAAAAGTTCTCCAAAAGTTCCCTATGAAAGAATCCTTTGAAGCATCTAGTCGTCACAAATGCTTTGACAACTTGTGGAGCCAAAACGGATTCCGAACGATAGTTACAGACTAGTTCTTGTGTAGTTGCATTCGATTTTTCCCATTCTACTTCACTAAACATCTCCATATGAGATCCAATTACTTGTAGGGAAATGCAAGAGACCTCGGTTATGATGCACTAGGTCCATAGCTGGGACTTTGTGTATGTTCTCGAAATGCGTTTGTCGAGTCCTCATTAATAAAGTTTCTATACAAGTTTCTGAACGAACTCCTTAACAAAAGTTCTCCAGAAGCTCCCTATGAAAGAATCCTTTGAAGCATCTGGTCGTCACAAATGTTTTGACTACTTGTGGAGCCAAAACGGACTCCGTATGAGTCAGATATCCATGTTTCAGTTAACACTACGCAAAACTGATTCCGAACGACAGTTACAGACTTGTTCTTGTGTAGTTGCATTCGATTTTTTCCATTCTACTTCACTAAACTGTTGGGGAACGTAGTAATTTCAAAAAAAAATCCTACGCACACATAGGATCATGGTGATGCATAGATCCGAGAGGGGAGAGTGTGTCCACGTACCCTCGTAGACCGAAAGCGGAAGCATTAGCACAACGCGGTTGATGTAGTCATACGTCTTCACGATCCGACCGATCAAGTACCGAACGCTCGGCACCTCCGAGTTCAGCACACGTTTAGCCCGATGACATCCCTCGAACTCCGATCCAGCCAAGTGTTGAGGGAGAGTTTCGTCAGCACGACGGCGTGGTGACGATGATGATGTTCTACCGACGCAGGGCTTCGCCTAAGCACCGCTATAGTATTATCGAGGTGGACTATGGTGGAGGGGGCACCGCACATGGCTAAAAGATCAAATGATCAATTGTTGTGTCTCTAGGGTGCCCCCTGCCCCCGTATATAAAGGAGCAAGGGGGGGTGGTGCGGCCGGCCAGGGGGAGGCGCGCCAGGAGGAGTCCTACTCCCGCCGGGAGTAGGACTCCCTCCCTTCCTTGTTGGAATAGGAGAAGGGGGGCAAAGAAGGAAAGGGGGGCGCCGCCCCCCTCCTTGTCCTATTTGGACTAGGGGGAGGGGTGCGAGGCCCTTGCCCTGGACGCCTCTCCTCTTCGCTACTAAGGCCCACTATGGTCCATTAAGCCCCCGGGAGGGTTCCGGTAACCCCTCGGTACTCCGGTAAAATCCCGATTTCACCCGGAACACTTCCGATATCCAAATATAGGCTTCCAATATATCAACCTTCATGTCTCGACCATTTCGAGACTCCTCGTCATGTCCATGATCACATCCAGGACTCCAAACAACCTTCGGTACATCAAAACTCATCAACTCATAATATAACTGTCATCGAAACTTTAAGCGTGCGGACCCTACGGGTTCGAGAACTATGTAGACATGACCGAGACACGTCTCCGGTCAATAACTAATAGAGGAACCTGGATGCTCATATTGGCTCCCACATATTCTACGAAGATCTTTATCGGTCAGACCGCATAACAACATACGTTGTTCCCTTTGTCATCGGTATGTTACTTGCCCGAGATTCGATCATCGGTATCTCAATACCTAGTTCAATCTCGTTACCAGCAAGTCTCTTTACTCGTTCCGTAATACATCATCCCATAACTAACTCATTAGTTGCAATGCTTGCAAGGCTTAAGTGATGTGCATTACCGAGTGGGCCCAGAGATACCTCTCCGACAATCAGAGTGACAAATCCTAATCTCGAAATATGCCAACCCAACAAGTACCTTCGGAGACACCTGTAGAGCACCTTTATAATCACCCAGTTACGTTGTGACGTTTGGTAGCACACAAAGTGTTCCTCCGGTAAACGGGAGTTGCATAATCTCATAGTCATAGGAACATGTATAAGTCATGAAGAAAGCAATAGCCATATACTAAACGATCGTGTGCTAAGCTAACGTAATGGGTCAAGTCAATCACATCATTCTCCTAATGATGTGATCCCGTTAATCAAATGACACCTCATGTCTATGGCTAGGAAACATAACCATCTTTGATCAACGAGCTAGTCAAGTAGAGGCATACTAGTGACACTCTGTTTGTCTATGTATTCACACAAGTATTATGTTTCCGGTTAATACAATTCTAGCATGAATAATAAACATTTATCATGAAATAAGGAAATAAATAATAACTTTATTATTGCCTCTAGGGAATTTTTCCTTCAGTCTCCCACTTGCACTAGAGTCAATAATCTAGTTCACATCGCCATGTGATTTAACACCAATAGTTCACATCACCATGTGATTAACACCCATAGTTCACATCGTCATGTGACCAACACCCAAAGGGTTTACTAGAGTCAGTAATCTAGTTCACATCGCTATGTGATTAACACCCAAAAAGTACTAAGGTGTGATCATGTTTTGCTTGTGAGAGAAGTTTAGTCAACGGGTCTGCCACATTCAGATCCATATGTATTTTGCAAATTTCTATGTCAACAATGCTCTGCACGGAGCTACTCTAGCTAATTGCTCCCACTTTCAATATGTATCTAGATTGAGACTTAGAGTCATCTGGATCAGTGTCAAAACTTGCATCGACGTAACCCTTTACGACGAACCTTTTGTCACCTCCATAATCGAGAAACATATCTTTATTCCACTAAGGATAATTTTGACCTTTGTCCAGTGATCTACTCCTAGATCACTATTGTACTCCCTTGGCAAAATCAGTGTAGGGTATACGATAGATCTGGTACATAGCATGGCATACTTTATAGAACCTATGGCTGAGGCATAGGGAATGACTTTCATTCTCTTTCTATCTTCTGCCGTGGTCGGGCTTTGAGTCTTACTCAATTTCACACCTTCTAACACAGGCAAGAACTCTTTCTTTGACTGTTCCATTTTGAACTACTTCAAAATCTTGTCAAGGTATGTACTCATTGAAAAAACTTATCAAGCGTTTTGATCTATCTCTATAGATCTTGATGCTCAATATGTAAGCAGCTTCACCGAGGTCTTTCTTTAAAAAACTCCTTTCAAACACTCCTTTATGCTTTGCAGAATAATTCTATATTATTTCTGATCAACAATATGTCGTTCACATATACTTATCAGAAATGTTGTAGTGCTCCCACTCACTTTCTTGTAAATACAGGCTTCACCGCAAGTCTGTATAAAACTATATGCTTTAATCAACTCATCAAAGCGTATATTCCAACTCTGAGATGCTTGCACCAGTCCACAGATGGATCGCTGGAGCTTGCACATTTTGTTAGCACCTTTAGGATTGACAAAACCTTCTGGTTGCATCATATACAACTCTTCTTTAATAAATCCATTAAGGATTGCAGTTTTGTTATCCATTTGCCAGATTTCATAAAATGCGGAAATTGCTAACATGATTCGGACAGACTTTAAGCATCGATACGAGTGAGAAAATCTCATCGTAGTCAACACCTTGAACTTTTTCAAAACCCTTTTTCGACAAGTCTAGCTTTGTAGATAGTAACACTACTATTAGCGTCCGTCTTCCTCTTGAAAATCCATTTATTTTCTATGGCTTGCCGATCATCGGGCAAGTCAACCAAAGTCCATACTTTGTTCTCATACATGGATCCTATCTCAGATTTCATGGCCTCAAACCATTTCGCGGAATCTGGGCTCATCATCGCTTCCTCATAGTTCGTAGGTTCGTCATGGTCAAGTAACATGACCTCCAGAATAGGATTACCGTACCACTCTGGTGCGGATCTCACTCTGGTTTACCTATGAGGTTCGGTAGTAACTTGATCTGTAGTTACATGATCATCATCATTAGCTTCCTCACTAATTGGTGTAGTAGTCACAGGAACAGATTTCTGCGATGAACTACTTTCCAATAAGGGAGCAGGTATAGTTACCTCATCAAGTTCTACTTTCCTCCCACTCACTTCTTTCGAGAGAAACTCCTTCTCTAGAAAGGATCCATTCTTAGCAACGAATGTCTTGCCTTCAGATCTGTGATAGAAGGTGTACCCAACTGTCTCCTTTGGGTATCCTATGAAGACACATTTCTCTGATTTGGATTTGAGCTTATCAGGATGAAACTTTTTCACATAAGCAACGCAACCCCAAACTTTAAGAAACGACAGCTTAGGTTTCTTGCCAAACCATAGTTCATACGGTGTCGTCTCAACGGATTTAGATGGTGCCCTATTTAACGTGAATGCAACTGTCTCTAATGCATAACCCCAAAACGATAGTGGTAGATCGGTAAGAAACATCATAGATTGCACTATATCCAATAAAGTACGGTTATGACGTTCGGACACACCATTACGCTGTGGTGTTCCAGATGGCGTGAGTTGCGAAACTATTCCGCATTGTTTCAAATGAAGACCAAACTCGTAACTCAAATATTCGTCTCCGAGATCAGATCGTAGAAACTTTATTTTCTTGTTACGATGATTTTCCACTTCACTCTGAAATCCTTGGAACTTTTCAAATGTTTCAGACTTGTGCTTTATTAAGTAGATATACTCATATCTGCTCAAATCATCTGTGAAGGTCAGAAAATAACGATACCCGCCACGAGCATCAACACTCATTGGACCGCATACATCGGTATGTATTATTTCCAACAAGTCAGTAGCTCGTTCCATTGTTCCGGAGAACAGAATTTTAGTCATCTTGCCCAAAAGGCACGGTTCGCAAGCATCAAATGATTCATAACCAAGTGATTCCAAAAGTCCATCTTTATGGAGTTTCTTCATGCGCTTTACACCGATATGACCCAAACGGCAGTGCCACAAATAAGTTGCACTATCATTATCAACTCTGCATCTTTTGGCTTCAATATTATGAATATGTGTATCACTACTATCGAGATCCAACAAACCATTTTCATTGGGTGTATGACCATAGAAGGTTTTATTCATGCAAATAGAACAACAATTATTCTCTAGCTTACATGAATAACCGTATTGCAATAAACATGATCAAATCATATTCATGCTCAACGCAAATGCCAAATAACATTTATTTAGGTTTAACACTAATCCCGAAAGTATAGGGAGTGTGCGATGATGATCATATCAATCTTGGAACCACTTCCGACACACATCGTTACTTCACCCTCAACTAGTCTCTATTTATTCTGTAACTCCTGTTTCGAGTTACTAATTTTTAGCAACCGAACAAGTATAAAATACCCAGGGGCTACTATAAACACTAGTAAGGTACACAGCAATAACCTATATATCAAATATACCATTGCTCACTTTGCCATCCTTCTTATCCACCAAATATTCAAGGCATTTCCGCTTCCAGTGACCATTTCCTTTGGAGTAGAAGCACTCAGTTTCAGGCTTTAGTCTAGCTTTGGGCTTCTTCACGGAAGTGACAACTTGCTTGCCATTCTACACGAAGTTCCCTTTCTTTCCCTTTTCCCTTTTCTTGAAACTAGTGGTCTTGTTAATCATCAACACTTGATGCTCTTTCTTGATTTCTACCTTCATTGATTTCATCATCATGAAAAGCTTGGGAATCGTTTCCGTTTATCCCTTGCATATTATAGTTCATCACGAAGTTCTAGTAACTTGGTGATAGTGACTAGAGAACTCTGTCAATCACTATCTTATCTGGAAGATTACCTCCCACTTGATTCAAGCAATTGTAGTACCCAGACAATCTGAGCACATGCTCACTGGTTGAGCTATTCTCCTCCATCTTGTAGGCAAAGTGCTGTCAGAGGTCTCATACCTATCGACACGGGCATGAGTATGAAATACCAATTTCAACTCTTGGAACATCTTATATGCTCCGTGGCGTTCAAAACATTTTTGAAGTCCCGGTTCTAAGCCGTAAAGCATATGGTGCACTTAACTATCAAGTAGTCATCATACCGAGCTTTTGTCAAAACGTTCATAACGTCTGCATCTGCTCCTGCAATAGGTCTGTCACCTAGCGGTGCATCAAGGGCATAATTCTTCTGTGCAGCAATGAGGATAAACCTCAGATCACGGATCCAATCCGCATCATTTCTACTAACATCTTTCAACTTAGTTTTCTCTAGGAACATATAAAAAATTAAACGGGGAGCAACATCGCGAGCTATTGATCTACAACATAGATATGCTAATACTACCAAGACTAAGTTCATGATAAATTTAAGTTCAGTTAATCATATTACTTAAGAACTCCCACTTAGATAGCCATCCCTCTAATCCTCTAAGTGATCACGTGATCCATATCAACTAAACCATAACCGATCATCACGTGAAATGGAGTAGCTTTCAATGGTGAAGATCACTATGTTGATCATCTCTACTATATGATTCACGCTCGACCTTTCGGTCTCAGTGTTCCGAGGCCATATCTGCATATGCTAGGCTCGTCAAGTTTAACCTGAGTATTCTGCGTGTGCAAAACTGGCTTGCACCCGTTGTAGATGGACGTAGAGCTTATCACACCCGATCATCACGTGGTGTCTGGGCACGACGAACTTTGGTAACGGTGCATACTCAGGGAGAACACTTTTATCTTGAAATTTAGTGAGAGATCATCTTATAATGCTACCGTCAATCAAAGCAAGATAAGATGTATAAAAGATAAACATCACATGCAATCAAAATATGTGACATGATATGGCCATCATCATCTTGTGCCTTGATCTCCATCTCTAAAGCATCGTCGTGATTTCCATCGTCACCGGCATGACACCATGATCTCCATCATCTTGATCTATATCAATGTGTCGTCACATGGTCGTCTCGCCAACTATTGCTCTTGCAACTATTGCTATCGCATAGCGATAAAGTAAAGCAATTATTTGGCGCTTGCATCTTATGCAATAAAGAGACAACCATAAGGCTTCTGCCAGTTCCCGATAACTTCAGCAAAACATGATCATCTTATACAACAACTTATATCTCATCACATCTTGACCATATCACATCACAACATGCCCTGCAAAAACAAGTTAGACGTCCTCTACTTTGTTGTTGCAAGTTTTACGTGGCTGCTACGGGCTGAGCAAGAACCGTTCTTACCTACGCATCAAAACCACAATGACAGTTCATCAAGTTAGTGTTGTTTTAACCTTCTCAAGGACCAGGCGTAGCCACACTCGGTTCAACTAAAGTTGGAGAAACTAACACCCGCCAGCCACCTGTGTGCAAAGCACGTCGGTAGAACCAGTCTCGCGTATGCGTACGCATAATGTCGGTCCGGGCTGCTTCATCCAACAAAACCGCCGAACCAAAGTAGGACATGCTGGTAAGCAGTATGACTTGTATCGCCCACAACTCACTTGTGTTCTACTCGTGCATATTACATCTACGCATAAAACCTGGCTCGGATGCCACTGTTGGGGAACGTAGTAATTTCAAAAAACTATCCTACGCACACACAGGATCATGGTGATGCATAGCAATGAGAGGGGAGAGTGTGTCCACGTACCCTCGTAGACCGAAAGCGGAAGCGTTAGCACAACACGGTTGATGTAGTCGTACGTCTTCACGATCCGACCAATCAAGTACCGAACGCACGGCACCTCCGAGTTCAGCACACGTTCAGCCCGATGACGTCCCTCGAACTCCGATCCAGCCGAGTGTTGAGGGAGAGTTTTGTCAGCACGACGGCGTGGAGACAATGATGATGTTCTACCGACGCAGGGCTTCGCCTAAGGACTACTACAGTATTATCGAGGTGGACTATGGTGGAGGGGGGCACCGCACACGGCTAAAAGATCAAATGATCAATTGTTGTGTCTCTAGGGTGCCCCCTGCCCCCGTATATAAAGGAGCAAGGGGGGGAGGTGCGGCCGGCCAGGGGGAGGCGCGCCAGGAGGAGTCCTACTCCCACCGGGAGTAGGACTCCCTCCCTTCCTTGTTGGAATAGGAGAAGGGGGGCAAAGAAGTGGAGGAGAAGAAGGAAAGGGGGGCGCCGCCCCCCCCTCCTTGTCCTATTTGGACTAGGGGGGAGGGGTGCGCGGCCCTTGCCCTGGCCGCCTCTTCTCTTCGCCACTAAGGCCCACTATGGTCCATTAAGCCCCCGGGAGGGTTCCGGTAACAAATCGGTACTCCGGTAAAATCCCGATTTCACCCGGAACACTTCCGATATCCAAATATAGGCTTCCAATATATCAACCTTCATGTCTCGACAATTTTGAGACTCCTCGTCATGTCCGTGATCACATCCAGGACTCCGAACAACCTTCGGTACATCAAAACTCATCAACTCATAATATAACTGTCATCGAAACTTTAAGCGTGCGGACCCTACGGGTTCAAGAACTATGTAGACATGACCGAGACACGTCTCCGGTCAATAACCAATAGCGGAACCTAGATGCTCATATTGGCTCCCACATATTCTACGAAGATCTTTATCGGTCAGACCGCATAACAACATACGTTGTTCCCTTTGTCATCGGTATGTTACTTGCCCGAGATTCGATCATCGGTATCTCAATACCTAGTTCAATCTCGTCACCGGCAAGTCTCTTTACTCGTTCCGTAATACATCATCCCATAACTAACTCATTAGTTGCAATGCTTAAGTGATGTGCATTACCGAGTGGGCCCAGAGATACCTCTCCGACAATCAGAGTGACAAATCCTAATGTCGAAATACGCCAACCCAACAAGTACCTTCGGAGACACCTGTAGAGCACCTTTATAATCACCCAGTTACATTGTGATGTTTGGTAGCACACAAAGTGTTCCTCCGGTAAACGGGAGTTGCATAATCTCATAGTCACAGGAACATGTATAAGTCATGAAGAAAGCACTAGCCATATACTAATCGATCGTGTGCTAAGCTAACGTAATGGGTCAAGTCAATCACATCATTCTCCTAATGATGTGATACCGTTAATCAAATGACAACTCATGTCTATGGCTAGGAAACATAACCATCTTTGATCAACGAGCTAGTCAAGTAGAGGCATACTAGTGACACTCTGTGTGTCTATGTATTCACACAAGTATTATGTTTCCGGTTAATACAATTCTAGCATGAATAATAAACATTTATCATGAAATAAGGAAATAAATAATAACTTTATTATTGCCTCTAGGGAATATTTCCTTCATAAACATCTCCATATGTGATCCAATTACTTGTAGGGAAATGCAAGAGACCTCGGTTATGATGATGCACTTGGTCCATCGCTGGGACTTTGTGTATGTTCTCAAAATGCGTTTGTCGAGTCCTCATTAAGAAAGTTTCTATACAAGTTTCTGAACAAACTCCTTAAGAAAAGTTCTCCAAAAGCTCCCTATGAATGAATCCTTTGAAGCATCTGGTCATCACAAACGTTTTCCCTACTTTTGGAGCCAAAACGGACTCCGTATGAGTCAGATATCCATGTTTCAGTTAACACTGCGCAAAACTGATTCCGAACGACAGTTACAGACTAGTTCTTGTGTAGTTGCATTCGATTTTTTCACTTCTACTTCACTAAACATCTCCATATGAGATCCAATTACTTGTAGAGAAATGCAAGAGACCTCGGTTATGATGATGCACTAGGTCCATAGCTGGGACTTTGTGTATGTTCTTGAAATGCGTTTGTCGAGTGCTCATTAAGAAAGTTTCTATACAAGTCTCTGAACAAATTCCTTAAGAAAAGTTCTCCAAAAGCTCCATATGAAAGAATCCTTTGAACCATCTGGTCGTCACAAACGTTTTGACTAGTTGTGGAGCCAAAACGGACTCCGTATGAGTCAGATATCCATGTTTCAGTTAACACTGCGCAAAACTGATTCCGAACGACAATTACAGACTAGTTCTTGTGTAGTTGCATTCGATTTTTTCAATTCTACTTCACTAAACGTCTCCATATGAGATCCAGTTACTTGTAGGGAAATGCAAGAGACCTCGGTTATGATGATGCACTAGGTCCATAGCTGGGACTTTGTGTATGTTCTCGAAATACGTTTGTCGAGTGCTCATTAAGAAAGTTTCTATACAAGTTTCTGAACGAACTCCTTAAAAACAGTTCCCCAAAATCTCCCTATGAAAGAATCCCTTGAAGCATCTGGTCTACAAAAACGTTTTGCTACTTGTGGAGCCAAAACAGACTCCGTATGAGTCAGATATCCATGTTTCTGTTAACACTAGATTCCGAACGACAGTTACGGACTAGTTCTTGTGTAGTTGCATTCGATTTTTTCCATTATACTTCACTAAACATCTCCTATGAGATCCAATTAATTGTAGGGAAATGCAAGAGACCTCGGTTATGATGATGCAGTAGGTCCATAGCTTGGATTTTTTGTATGTTCTCGAAATGCGTTTGTCGAGTGCTCATTAGGAAAGTTTCTATACAAGTTTCTGAACGAACTCCTTAAGGAAAGTTCTCCAAAAGATCCCTATGAAAGAATACTTTGAATCATCTAACCGTCACAAACATTTTGACTACTTGTGGCGCCAAAACGGACTCCGTATGAGTCAGATATCCATGTTTCAGTTAACACTGCGCAAAACTGATTCCGAGCGACAGTTACAGACTAGCTCTTGTGTAGTTGCATTCGATTTTTTCCATTCTACTTCACTAAACATCTCCATATGAGATCCAATTACTTGTAAGGAAATGCAAGAGACCTCGGTTATGATGATGCACTAGGTCCATAGCTGGGACTTTGTGTATGTTCTCAAAATTCGTTTGTCGAGTGCTCATTAAGAAAGTTTCTATACAAGTTTCTGAACGAACTCCTTAAGAAAAGTTCTCCAAAAGCTCCCTATGAAAGAATTCTTTGAAGCATCTGGTCGTCACAAAATTTTTGACTACTTGTGGAGCCAAAACGGACTCCGTATGAGTCAGATATCCATGTTTCAGTCAACACTGCGCAAAACTGATTCCGAACGATAGTTACAGACTAGTTCTTGTGTAGTTGCATTCAATTTTTTCCATTCTACTTAACTAAACATCTCCATACTGGATCCAATTACCTGTAGGGAAATGCAAGAGACCTAGGTTATGATGATGCACTAGGTCCATAGCTGGGACTTTGTGTATATCCTCGAAATGCGTTTGTCGAGTCCTCTTTAAGAAAGTTTCTATACATGTTTCTGAACGAACTCTGTAAGAAAACTTCTCCAAAAGCTCCCTATGAAAGAATCATTTGAAGCATCTAATCTTCACAAACGTTTCGACTACTTGTGGAGCCAAAACGGACTCCGTATGAGTCGGATATCGATGTTTCAGTTAACACTGCGCAAAACTGATTCCGAACGACAGTTACAGACTAGTTCTTGTGTAGTTGCATTCGATTTTTTCCATTCTACTTCACTAAACATCTCCATATGATATCCAATTACTTGTAGGGAAATGCAAGAGACCTTGGTTATGATGATGCACTAGATCCATAGCTGGGACTTTGTGTATGTTCTCGAAATGCGTTTGTCAAGTCGTCATGAAGAAAGTTTCTATACAAGTTTCTGAACGAACTCCTTAAGAAAATTTCTCCAAAATTTCCCTATGAAAGATTCATTTGAAGCATCTGGTCGTCAAAAACGTTTTGCTACTTGTGGAGCCAAAACGGACTCCGTATGAGTCAGTTATCCATTTTTCAGTTAACACTGTGCAAAACTGATTCCGAACGACAATTACAGACTAGTTCTTGTGTAGTTGCATTCGATTTTTTCTATTCTACTTCACTAACCATCTCCATATGAGATCCAATTACTTGTAGGGAAATGAAAGAGACCTCAGTTATGATGATGCACTAGGTCCATAGCTGGGACTTTCTGTATGTTCTCGAAATGCGTTTGTCGAGTCCTCATTAAGGAAGTTCCTATACAAGTTTCTGAACGAACTCCTTAAGAAAAGTTCTCCAAAAGCTCCCTATGAAAGAATCCTTTGAAGCATCCGGTCGTCACAAACGTTTTGACCACTTGTGGAACCAAAACGGACTCCGTATGAGTCAGATATCCATGTTTCAGTTAACACTGCGCAAAACTAATTCTGAACGACAGTCACAGACTAGTTCTTGTGTAGTTGCATTCGATCTTTTCCATTCTACTTCACTAAACATCTCCATATGAGATCCAATTACTTGTAGGGAAATGCAAGAGACCTCGGTTATGATGATGCACTAGGTCCATAGCTGGGACTTTGTGTACATTCTCGAAATGCGTTTGTCGAGTGCTCATTAAGAAAGTTTCTATACAAGTTTCTTAATGAACTCCTTAAGAAAAGTTTTCCAAAAGGTCCATATGAAAGAATCCTTTGAAGCATCTGGTCGGCACAAATGTTTTGACTACTTGTGGAGTGAAAACGGACTCCGTATGAGTCAGATATCCATGTTTCAGTTAACACTGCACAAAACTGATTCCGAACGATTGTTACAAACTAGTTCTTGTGTAGTTGCATTCGATTTTTTCCATTCTACTTCACTAAACATCTCCATATGAGATCCAATTAATTCTAGGGAAATGCAAGAGACCTCGGTTATGATGATGCACTAGGTCCATAGCTGGGACTTTGTGTATGTTCTCGAAATGCGTTTGTCGAGTGCTCATTAAGAAAGTTTCTATACAAGTTTCTGAACGAACTCCTGAAGAAAAGTTCACCAAAATTTCCCTATGAAAGAAGCCTTTGAAGCATCTGGTCGTCACAAACGTTTTGACTACTTGTGGAGCCAAAACGGACTCCGTATGAGTTAGATATCCCTGTTTCAGTTAGCACTACGCAAAACTGATTCCGAAGGACACTTACAGACCAGTTCTTGTGTAGTTGCATTCGATTTTTTCCATTCTACTTCACTAAACTTCTCCATATGAGACCCAATTACTTGTAGGGAAATGCAAGAGACCTCGGTTATGATGATGCACTAGTTCCATAGCTGGGACTTTGTGTATGTTCTCGAAATGTGTTTGTCGAGTGCTCATTAACAAAGTTTCTATTCAAGTTTCTGAACGAACTCCTTAAGAAAAGTTCTCCAAAAGTTCCCTATCAAAGAATCCTTTGAATCATATGGTCGTCACAAACGTTTTGACTACTTGTGGAGCCAAAACGGACTCCGTATGAGTCAGATATCCATGTTTCAGTTAACACTGCGCAAAACTTATTCTGAACGACAGTTACGAACTAGTTCTTGTGTAGTTGCATTTGATTTTTTTTCCATTCTACTTCACAAAACATCTCCATATGAGATCCAATTACTTGTAGGGAAATGCAAGAGACCTCGGTTATGATGATGCACTAGGTCCATAGCTGGGACTTTGTGTATGTTCTCGAAATGCGTTTGTCGAGTCCTCATTAATAAAGTTTCTATTCAAGTTTCTGAATGAACTCTTTAAGAAAAGTTTTCCAAAAGGTCCATATGAAAGAATCCTTTGAAGCATCTGGTCATCACAAATGTTTTGACTACTTGTGGAGCCAAAACGGACTCCGTATGAGTCAGATATCCATGTTTCAGTTAACACTGCACAAAACTGATTCTGAACGATTGTTACAAACTAGTTCTTGTGTAGTTGCATTCGATTTTTTCCATTCTACTTCACTAAACATCTGCATATGAGATCCAATTACTTGTAGGGAAATGCAAGATACCTCGGTTATGATGATGCAGTAGGTCCATAGCTGGGACTTTGTGTATGTTCTCGAAATGCGTTTGTCGAGTCCTCATTAAGGAAGTTCCTATACAAGTTTCTGAACGAACTCCTTAAGAAAAGTTCTCCAAAAGCTCCCTATGAAAGAATCCTTTGAAGCATCTGGTCGTCACAAACGTTTTGACCACTTGTGGAACCAAAACGGACTCCGTATGAGTCAGATATCCATGTTTCGGTTAACACTGCGCAAAACTAATTCCGAACGACAGTCACAGACTAGTTCTTGTGTAGTTGCATTCGATCTTTTCCATTCTACTTCACTAAACATCTCCATATTAGATCCAATTACTTGTAGGGAAATGCAAGAGACCTCGGTTATGATGATGCACTAGGTCCATAGCTGGGACTTTGTGTACGTTCTCGAAATGCGTTTGTCGAGTGCTCATTAAGAAAGTTTCTATACAAGTTTCTTAATGAACTCCTTAAGAAAAGTTTTCCAAAAGGTCCATATGAAAGAATCCTTTGAAGCATCTGGTCGGCACAAATGTTTTGACTACTTGTGGAGTCAAAACGGACTCCGTATGAGTCAGATATCCATGTTTCAGTTAACACTGCACAAAACTGATTCCGAACGATTGTTACAAACTAGTTCTTGTGTAGTCGCATTCAATTTTTTCCATTCTACTTCACTAAACATCTGCATATGAGTGTAGCGACCAGACCTCAAATGGTCTGTGCTGCTGTGCACCAGTGTCATCCCTAGATCAATAATGCTGACACGCACAGTACAAATGGAGGATTTATAACAGAGTAGCAATCACACATTTATTACATCGAATATCTCCAAAGAGAATAAGTATGATAAATATGGCTTAAGGCCATCTAAAAACGATAACAGCGGAGGACTTGGAAGATAAGTGAGTCCATCAACTCCAGCGGCATCACTGAGTATAAGACCACGACCTAAGGCACCTTACTCGTCGTCTGAAAAGTCTGCAACATGAAACGTTACAGCCCGAAAACGGGTCAGCACATAGAATATGCTGGCCAAGTAACACATATAGAGTAATGAACAGTAATAATGCTATACTACATGCATATATGGCTGGTGGAAAGCTCTATGGTTACAGTTTTTGCGGAAAGCCAATTTTTCCCTACTTCAAAGGAATAAATTTATTTAACTATCATGGTGGTAGTTAAACATTGAGATGGTTGACAGCATCTCAATCCCAATTAAAAAGTCATCATTAACCCAACAAAATTAATTAAGAGTAACATGGTGATGAGATTCAAATGATAATCCAAGTACTAGATACTCAAGTTGTCCATAACCGGGGACACGGCTAACCATGATTAGTTTGTACACTCTGCAGAGGTTTGTGCACTTTTCCCCACAAGACTCGATCGCCTCCGATTGATTCTCGCACTACATGATGTTTGAGAAACGGATGACCGAGACACAGTCTTTCAGAAGTGTTTGCACCTTACGTATGGGTAGACAGTTACACCTACTTTCCCCTACATCTGCTAGTCTACCACTGTAAGAGTTCACACAACTTAGTCAACTATGCTAGAGCCCATAATAGCTTGCGGCTGCACACGGAAGTTTCTAGCATGAATAATCTTATGATCCCTTTGAACCTGGGTGGCGGTCCAAAAGAAAAACAGGCAATCCTGGAATACCCAGGTACCTCAATCCACCCAGATGTGAGTTTTAGTTGCCACCTTAAGTAAACCATTAATTATCAATCTCACATCTGTCATGAATATCTCTCAAACCCAATCCATGTCTACGAGCATAGCATGGCAATATAATAGCAAACGTAGAAGTAACTCCAAGGGTTTGATAAAAGAAACAGGTAATAGGTACTACCTCAACTACTTCCCAATTCCCACAATTTAATTAGATCCTAATCATGCAAGTGTTTGAGGAATAGATCTAATGCAATAAAAAATGGGTATGGAAGGTATATGATCAAAGTGTTACTTGCCTTGCTGATGATCCGCGAAACCTAGCGATCCGAAGTAACAAGCGGCACACTCCGGGTACTCTATCGCAAACAAACAAGCAAACAATAAGTACTCATCTAATGCACAGGTAAAACTCGAATGAGAGATCCAACCAGAAAGTTCAACTTAAGAACTCCGGTTTGCAAAAAGATTCAACTCGAACGAAGCAACGAAAGTCAAACTGCGAAAGAAACAAGCTTCGTTTACTAATCTAGATCTAGGTCAAATTTTACAGTAGCAAAAACTTGTTTGAGCAGGTTAAACGGAAAGAGAATTTCGAGACGAAACTCTAGGCGCTTGAATCGCCTGATTCCGATAAACGAGCGAAAAGTTAAACAGAAACGAAGATTCGATCAAAAATCGAGATCTGAGATAATCAGGAAAAATCCGACGAAAAAGAAAAACGGACGAACGGTTAAAGAACGGACGTTCGTTAACAGAGAAAATCCGACGAACACGTTCGTTAAAACGAACGTGTCGGTGAACGCTCACAAAATAACAAAACCGAAAAAAAAACCGATCTAGGGTTTTTTTTAACGAACGGTTTTTTTTAAAACAAAAACCGGCAACGAACGGCGGCGAGGTATACCTCGTCGGGGGCGGGGCTCCGGCTAGCTCCGGCGAGGGCGGCGGGGTGCGGGGTGCTCGGGGGAGGGCGAGGAGCGGCGAGGGGGCGGCGTGCGGCGGCGAACGGTGGCGGCCTTCGGGCGTCGGGGCTCCGGCTCCGGCGGCTCGGGGCGGGGCAGGTGCGGGCGGCGGCTGGGTGAGAAGAGGGGGGGGGGCGGCGGCTATATATATGGGGGGGGCAGCGGCTTGGAGAAGGGGGCAAGGCAGGGGAGCTCCCGTGCCCGAGGCGGACACGACGCGGCGGCGGCGCTCGTACGCGGGGAGGACGACGCGGGATGGGCCGGCGGCTCGGCTGGGCTTCGGCCCGGTCGGGCGCGGCGATTTTTTTTTAAATACGTTCCGCCGAAAAATTCGTAGAAAAATAAATAAAAGTCCAAAAAAGATCAAATAAATTTTCCCCGTCTAGTTAGAAAATCTAGAATAGGGTGAACATTTTTTTGACACAAAAATAATTTTTTGAAAACATGCAATATTTTTAATGCAATTAAAATTGCAAATAAAATCCAAATAAATTCCAATAAATGATTTTAACACTTTTCCTTCAATATTTCAATTGTTTTGGAGAAGTCATATTTTCTCCTCTCGTTTATTTTTAATGAAATATTTTTCCGGAGAGAAAAATAATTAAAACCAAAATCCTCATTTTATTATTTGATGGAAATCAAATATGAAAATTCGAGAAAATCCCCAACTCTCTCCGAGGGTCCTTGAGTTGCTTAGGATTTATCGAGGATTTGTCAAAATGCAATAAAATATGATATGCAATGATGATCTATGTATAACATACCAAACTGAAAATTTGGGATGTTACAATGAGATCCAATTACTTGTAGGGAAATGCAAGATACCTCGGTTATGATGATGCAATAGGTCCATAGCTGGGACTTTGTGTATGTTCTCGAAATGCGTTTGTCGAGTCCTCATTAAGGAAGTTTCTATACAAGTTTCTGAACGAACTGCTTAAGAAAAGTTCTCCAAAAGCTCCCTATGAAAGAATCCTTTGAAGCATCTGGTCGTCACAAACGTCTTGACTACTTGTGGAACCAAAACGGACTCCGTATGAGTCAGATATCCATGTTTCAGTTAACACTGCGCAAAACTGGTTCCGAACGACAGTTACAGACTAGTTCTTGTGTAGTTGCATTCGATTTTTTCCATTCTACTTCACTAAACAACTCCATGTCAGATCCAATTACTTGTAGGGAAATGCAAGAGCCCTCGGTTATGATGATGCACTAGGTCCATAGCTAGGACTTTGTGTATGTTCTCGAAATGCGTTTGTCGAGTGCTCATTAAGAAAGTTTCTATACAAGTTTCTGAATGAACTCCTTAAGAAAATTTCTCCAAAACTTCCCTATGAAAGAATCCTTTGAAGAATATGGTTGTCACAAACGTTTTGACTACTTGTGGAGCCAAAACGGACTCCGTATGAGTCAGATATCCATGTTTCAGTTAACACTGCGCAAACCTGATTCCGAATGACTGTTACAGACTAGTTCTTGTGTAATTGCATTCGATTTTTTCCATTCTACTTCACTAAACATCTCCATATGAGATTCAATTACTTGTAGGGAAATGCAAGAGACCTCGGTTATGATGATGCACTAGGTCCATAGCTCGGACTTTGTGTATGTTCTCGAAATGCGTTTGTCGATTCCTCATGAAGAAAGTTTCTATACAAGTTTCTGAACGAACTCCTCAAGAAAAGTTCTCCAAAAGAATGCTTTGAAGCCTCTGGGCGTCAAAAACGTTTTGCTACTTGTGGAGCCAAAACGGACTCCGTATGAGTTAGATATCCATGTTTCAGTTAACATTGCGCAAAACTGATTCCGAACAACAGTTACGGACTAGTTCTTATGTAGTTGCATTAAATTTTTTCCATTCAACTTCACTAAACATCTCCATATGAGATCCAATTACTTGTAGGGAAATGCAATAGACCTCGGTGATGATGATGAACTAGGTCCATAGCTGGGACTTTGTGTATGTTCTCGAAATGCGTTTGTTGAGTGCTCATTAAGAAAGTTTATATACAAGTTTTTGAACGAACTCCTTAAGAAAAGTTCTCCAAAAGTTCCCTATGAAAGAATCCTTTGAAGCATATGGTCGTCACAAACGTTTTGACTACTTGTGGAGCCAAAACGGACTCCGTATGAGTCAGATATCCATGTTTCAGTTAACACTTCGCAAAACTAATTCCGAACGACAGTTACATACTAGTTCTTGTGTAGTAGAATTTGATCTTTTCCATTCTACTTCACTAAACATCTCCATATGAGATCCAATTACTTGTAGGGAAATGCAAGAGACCTCGGTTATGATGATGCACTAGGTCCATAGCTGGGACTTTGTGTATGTTCTCGAAATGCGTTTGTCGAGTGCTCATTAAGAATGTTTGTGTACAAGTTTCTGAATGAACTCCTTAAGAAAAGTTTTCCAAAAGGTCCATATGAAAGAATCCTTTGAAGCATCTGGTCGTCACAAATGTTTTGACTACTTGTGGAGCCAAAACGGACTCCGTATGAGTCAGATATCCATGTTTCAGTCAACACTGCGCAAAACTGATTCCGAACGATAGTTACAGACTAGTTCTTGTGTAGTTGCATTCGATTTTTTCCATTCTACTTCACTAAACATCTGCATATGAGATCGAATTACTTGTAGGGAAATGTAAGAGACCTCGGTTATGATGATGCACTAGGTCCATAGCTGGGACTTTGTGTATGTTCTCGAAATGCGTTTGTCGAGTCCTCATTAAGAAAGTTTCTATACAAGTTTCTGAACGAACTCCTTAAGAAAAGTTCTCCAAAAGTTCACTATGAAAGAATCCTTTGAAGCATATGGTCCTCACAAACGTTTTGCTACTTGTGGAGCCAAAACGGACTCCGTATGAGTCAGATATCCAAGTTTGAGTTAACACTACGCAAAACTGATTCCGTATGAGTCAGATATCCTTGTTTTAGTTAACACTGCGCAAAACTAATTCCGAACGATAGTTACAGACTAGTTCTTGTGTAGTTGCATTCGATTTTTTCCATTCTACTTCACTAAACATCTCCATATGAGATCCAATTACTTGTAGGGAAATTCAAGAGACCTCGGTTATGATGATGCACTAGGTCCATAGCTGGGACTTTGTGAATGTCCTCGAAATGCGTTTGTCGACTGCTCATTAAGAAAGTTTCTATACAAGTTTCTGACCAAACTCCTTAAGAAAAGGTCACCGAAATTTCCCTATGAAAGAAGCCTTTGAAGCATCTGGTCATCACAAACGTTTTAACTACTTGTGGAGCCAAAACGGACTCCGTATGAGTTAGATATCCCTGTTTCAGTTAGCACTACGCAAAACTGATTCCGAACGACACTTACACACTAGTTCTTGTGTAGTTGCATTCGATTTTTTCCATTCCACTTCACTGAACTTCTCCATATGAGACCCAGTTACTTGTAGGGAAATGCAAGAGACCTCAGTTATGATGATGCACTAGGTCCATAGCTGGGACTTTGTGTATGTTCTCGAAATGCGTTTGTCGAGTGCTCATTAACAAAGTTTCTATTCAAGTTTCTGAATGAACTACTTAAGAAAAGTTCTCCAAAAGTTCCCTATCAAAGAATCCTTTGAAACATATGGTCGTCACAAACGTTTTGACTACTTGTGGAACCAAAACGGACTCCGTATGAGTCAGATATCCATGTTTCAGTTAACACTGCGCAAAACTTATTCTGAACGACAGTTACGGACTAGTTCTTTTGTAGTTGCATTTGATTTTTTCCATTCTACTTCACAAAACATCTCCATATGAGATCCAATTACTTGTAGGGAAATGCAAGAGACCTCGGTTATGATGATGCACTAGGTCCATAGCTGGGATTTGTGTACGTTCTCGAAATGCGTGTGTCGAGTGCTCATTAAGAAAGTTTATATACAAGTTTCTGAACGAACTCCTTATGAACATTTCTCCAAAAGTTCCCTATGAAATAATCCTTTGAAGCATATGGTCGTCACAAATGTTTTGACTACTTGTCGAGCAAAAACGGACTCCGTATGACTCAGATATCCATGTTTCAGTTAACACTGCACAAAACTGATTCCGAACGATTGTTACAAACTAGTTCTTTTGTAGTTGCATTCGATTTTTTCCATTCTACTTCACTAAACATCTCCATATGAGATCCAATTACTTGTAGCAAAATGCAACAGACCTCGGTTATGATGATGCTGTAGGTCCATAGCTGGGACTTTGTGTATGTTCTCGAAATGCGTTTGTCGAGTCCTCATTAAGGAAGTTTCTATACAAGTTTCTGAACGAACTCCTTAAGAAAAGTTCTCCAAAAGCTCCCTATGAAAGGATCCTTTGAAGCATCTGGTCGTCAGAAACATTTTGACTACTTGTGGAACCAAAACGGACTCCGTGTGAGTCAGATATCCATGTTTCAGTTAACACTGCGCAAAACTGATTCCGAACGACAGTTACAGACTAGTTCTTGTGTAGTTGCATTCGATTTTTTCCATTCTACTTCACTAAAAAACTCCATATTATATCCAATTACTTGTAGGGAAATGCAATAGCCCTCGGTTATGACGATACAGTAGTCCATAGCTGGGACTTTGTCTATGTTCTCGAAATGCGTTTGTCGAGTGATCATTAATAAAGTTTCTATACAAGTTTCTGAACGAACTCCTTAAGAAAAGTTCTCCAAAACTTCCCTATGAAAGAATCCTTTGAAGCATATGGTCGTCACAAACGTTTTGACTACTTGTGGATCCAAAACGGACTCCGTATGAGTCAGATATCCATGTTTCAGTTAATACTGCGCAAAACTGATTCCGAATGACAATTATAGACTAGTTCTTGTGTAGTTGCATTTGATTTTTCCATTCTACTTCACTAAACATCTCCATATGAGATCCAATTACTTGTAGGGAAATGCAAGAGACCTCGGTTATGATGATACACTAGGTCCATAGCTCGGACTTTGTGTATTTTCTCGAAATGCGTTTGTCGAGTCCTCATGAAGAAAGTTTCTATACAAGTTTCTGAACGAACTCCTCAAGAAAAGTTCTCCAAAAGAATCCTTTGAAGCAAAACTCCTCAAGAAAACTCCGTATGAGTTAGATATCCATGTTTCAGTTAATACTGCGCAAATCTAATTCCAAACGACAATTATAGACTAGTTCTTTTGTAGCTGCATTTGATGTTTTCCATTCTAATTCACTAAACATCTCCATTTGAGATCCAATTACTTGTAGGGAAATGTAAGAGACCTCGGTTATGATGATGCACTCGGTCCATAGATGGGACTTTGTGTATGTTCTCGAAATGCGTTTGTCGAGTCCTGATTAAGAAAGTTTCTTTACAAGTTTCTGAACGAACTCCCTAAGAAAAGTTCTCCAAAAGCTCCCTATGAAAGAATCCTTTGAAGCATCTCGTCGTCACAAACGTTTTGACTACTTGTGGAACCAAAATGGACTCCGTATGAGTCAGATATCCATGTTTCAGTTAACACTGCGCAAAACTGATTCCGAACGACAGTTACAGACTAGTTCTTGTGTAGTTGCATTCGATTTTTTCCATTCTACTTCACAAAACATCTCCATATGAGATCCAATTACTTGTAGGGAAATGCAAGAGACCTCGGTTATGATGATGCACTAGGTCCATAGCTGGGACTTTGTGTATGTTCTCGAAATGCGTTTGTCGACTCCTCATGAAGAAAGTTTCTATACAAGTTTCTGAAGGAACTCGTTAAGAAAAGTTCTCCAAAAGCTCCCTATGAAAGAATCCTTTGAAGCATCTGGTCGTCAAAAACGTTTTTCTACTTGTGGAGCCAAAACGGACTCCATATGAGTTAGATATCCATGTTTCAGTTAACACTGCGCAAAACTGATTCCGAACGATAGTTACGGACTAGTTCTTATGTAGTTGCATTCGATTTTTTCCATTCAACTTCACTAAACATCTCCATATGAGATCCAATTACTTGTAGGGAAATGCAATAGACCTTGGTGATGATGATGCACTAGGTCCATAGCTGGGACTTTGTGTATGTTCTCGAAATGCGTTTGTCGAGTGCTCATTAAGAAAGTTTATATACAAGTTTCTGAACGAACTCCTTAAGAAAATTTCTCCAAAAGTTCCCTATGAAAGAATCCTTTGAAGCATATGGTCGTCACAAATGTTTTGACTACTTGTGGAGCCAAAACGGACCCCGTATGAGTCAGATATCCATGTTTCAGTTAACACTGCGCAAAATTAATTCCGAACGACAGTTACAGACTAGTTCTTGTGTAGTAGCATTCGATCTTTTCAATTCTACTTCACTAAACATCTCCATATGAGATCCAATTACTTGTAGGGAAATGCAAGAGACCTCGGTTATGATGATGCACTAGGTCCATAGCTGGGACTTTGTGTATGTTCTCGAAATGCGTTTGTCGAGTGCTCATTAAGAAACTTTCTATACAAGTTTCCGAACGAACCCCTTAAGAGAAGTTCTCCAAAAGTTCCATATGAAAGAATCCTTGGAAGCATCTGGTCGTCACAATAGTCTTGACTACTTGTGGAGCCAAAACGGACTCCGTATGAGTCAAATATCCATGTTTTAGTTAACACTGCGCAAAACTAATTCCGAACGATAGTTACAGACTAGTTCTTGTGTAGTTGCATTCGATTTTTTCCATTCTACTTCGCTAAACATCTCCATATGAGATCCAATTACTTGTAGGTAAATGCAAGAGACCTCGGTTATGATGATGCACTAGGTCCATAGCTGGGACTTTGTGTATGTTCTCGAAATGTGTTTGTCGACTGCTCATTAAGAAAGTTTCTATACAAGTTTCTGAACGAACTCCTTAAGAAAATTCACCAAAATTTCCCTATGAAAGAAGCCTTTGAAGCATCTGGTCGTCACAAACGTTTTAACTACTTGTGGAGCCAAAACGGACTCCGTATGAGTTAGATATCCCTGTTTCAGTTAGCACTACGCAAAACTGATTCCGAACGACACTTACAGACTAGTTCTTGTGTAGTTGCATTCCATTTTTTCCATTCTACTTCACTAAACTTCTCCATATGAGACCCAGTTACTTGTAGGGAAATGCAAGAGACCTCGGTTATGATGATGCACTAGGTCCATAGCTGGGACTTTGTGTATGTTCTCGAAATGCGTTTGTCGAGTGCTCATTAACAAAGTTTCTATTCAAGTTTCTGAACGAACTACTTAAGAAAAGTTCTCCAAAAGTTCCCTATCAAAGAATCCTTTGAAGCATATGGTCATCACAAACGTTTTGACTACTTGTGGAGCCAAAACGGACTCCGTATGAGTCAGATATCCATGTTTCAGTTAACACTGCGCAAAACATATTCTGAACGACAGTTACGGACTAGTTCTTGTGTACTTGCATTTGATTTTTTTCTATTCTACTTCACAAAACATATCCATATGAGATCCAATTACTTGTAGGGAAATGCAAGAGACCTCGGTTATGATGATGCACTAGGTCCATAGCTGGGATTTGTGTACGTTCTCGAAATGCGTTTGTCGAGTGCTCATTAAGAAAGTTTATATACAAGTTTCTGAATGAACTCCTTAAGAAAAGTTCTCCAAAAGATCCCTATGAAATAATCCTTTGAAGCATATGGTCGTCACAAATGTTTTGACTACTTGTGGAGCCAAAACGGACTCCGTATGAGTCAGATCTCCATGTTTCAGTTAACACTGCACAAAACTGATTCCGAACGATTGTTACAAACTAGTTCTTGTGTAGTTGCATTCGATTTTTTCGATTCGAGTTCACTAAACATCTCCATATGAGATCCAATTACTTGTAGCGAAATGCAAGAGACCTCGGTTATGATGATGCAGTAGGTCCATAGCTGGGACTTTGTGTATGTTCTCGAAATGCGTTTGTCGAGTGCTCATTGAGGAAGTTTCTATACAAGTTTCTGAACGAACTCCTTAAGAAAAGTTCTCCAAAAGCTCCCTATGAAAGGATCCTTTGAAGCATCTGGTCGTCAGAAACGTTTTGACTACTTGTGGAACCAAAACGGACTCCGTGTGAGTCAGATATCCATGTTTCAGTTAACACTGCACAAAACTGATTCCGAACGACAGTTACAGACTAGTTCTTGTGTAGTTGCATTCGATTTTTTCCATTCTACTTCACTAAACAACTCCATATTAGATCCAATTACTTGTAGGGAAATGCAAGAGCCCTCGTTTATGATGATGCAGTAGTCCATAGCTGGGACTTTGTGTATGTTCTCGAAATGCGTTTGTCGAGTGCTCATTAAGAAAGTTTCTATACAAGTTTCTGAACGAACTCCTTAAGAAAAGTTCTCCAAAACTTCCCTATGAAAGAATCCTTTGAAGCATATGGTCGTCACAAACATTTTGACTACTTGTGGAGCCAAAACGGACTCCGTATGAGTCAGATATCCATGTTTCAGTTAACACTGCGCAAAACTAATTCCGAATGACAGTTACAGACTAGTTCTTGTGTAGTTGCATTAGATTTTTTTCCATTCTACTTCACTAAACATCTCCATATGAGATCCAATTACTTGTAGGGAAATGCAAGTGACCTCGGTTATGATGATGCACTAGGTCCATAGCTCGGACTTTGTGTATTTTCTCGAAATGCGTTTTTCGAGTCCTCATTAAGAAAGTTTCTATACAAGTTTCTGAACGAACTCCTCAAGAAAAGTTCTCCAAAAGAATCCTTTGAAGCAAAACTCCTCAAGAAAACTCCGTATGAGTTAGATATCCATGTTTCTGTTAATACTGCGCAAAACTGTTTTCGAACGACAATTATAGACTAGTTCTTTTGTAGTTGCATTTGATTTTTTCCATTCTAATTCACTAAACATCTCCATTTGAGATCCAATTACTTGTAGGGAAATGTAAGAGACCTCGGTTATGATGATGCACTCGGTCCGTAGATGGGACTTTGTGTATGTTCTCGAAATGCGTTTGTCGAGTCCTCATTAATAAAGTTTCTATACAAGTTTCTGAACGAACTCCTTAAGAAAAGTTCTCCAAAACCTCCCTATGAAAGAATCCTTTGAAGCATCTCATCGTCACAAACGTTTTGACTACTTGTGGAACCAAAACGGACTCCGTATGAGTCAGATATCCATGTTTCAGTTAACACTGCGCAAAACTGATTCCGAACGACAGCTACAGACTAGTTCTTGTGTAGTTACATTTGATTTTTTCCATTCTACTTCACAAAACATCTCCATATGAGATCCAATTACATGTAGGGAAAATGCAGGAGACCTCGGTTATGATGATGCACTAGGTCCATAGCTGGGACTTTGTGTATGTTCTCGAAATGCGTTTGTCGAGTCCTCATGAAGAAAGTTTCTATACAAGTTTCTGAAGGTACTCGTTAAGAAAAGTTCTCCAAAAGATCCCTATGAAAGAATCCTTTGAAGCATCTGGTCGTCAAAAACGTTTTTCTACTTGTGGAGCCAAAACGGACTCCGTATGATTTAGATATCCATGTTTCAGTTAACACTGCGCAAAACTGATTCCGAACGATAGTTACGGACTAGTTCTTATGTAGTTGCATTCGATTTTTTCCATTCAACTTCACTAAACATCTCCATATGAGATCCAATTACTTGTAGGGAAATGCAATAGACCTTGGTGATGATGATGCACTAGGTCCATAGCTGGGACTTTGTGTATGTTCTCGAAATGCGTTTGTCGAGTGCTCATTAAGAAAGTTTATATACAAGTTTCTGAACGAACTCCTTAAGAAAAGTTCTCCAAAAGTTCCCTATGAAAGAATCCTTTGAAGCATATGGTCGTGACAAACGTTTTGACTACTTGTGGAGCCAAAACAGACTCCGTATGAGTCAGATATCCATGTTTCAGTTAACACTGCGCAAAACTAATTCCGAACGACAGTTACAGACTAGTTCTTGTGTAGTAGCATTCGATCTTTTCCATTCTACTTCACTAAACATCTCCATATGAGATCCAATTACTTGTAGGGAAATGCAAGAGACCTCGGTTATGATGATGCACTAGGTCCGTAGCTGGGACTTTGTGTATGTTCTCGAAATGCGTTTGTCGAGTCCTCATTAAGAAAGTTTTATACAAGTTTCTGAATGAACTCCTTAAGAATTTTTTTCCAAAAGGTCCACATGAAAGAATCCTTTGAAGCATATGGTCGTCACAAATGTTTTGACTGCTTGTGGAGCCAAAACGGACTCCGTATGAGTCAGATATCCATGTTTCGGTTAACACTGCGCAAAACTAATTCCGAACGATAGTTACAGACTAGTTCTTGTGTAGTTGCATTCGATTTTGTCCATTCTAATTCACTAAACATCTGCATATGAGATCGAATTACTTGTAGGGAAATGCAAGAGACCTCGGTTATGATGATGCACTAGGTTTATAGGTGGGACTTTGTGTATGTTCTCGAAATGCGTTTGTCGAGTGCTCATTAAGAAAGTTTCTATACAAGTTTCTGAACGAACTCCGTAAGAAAAGCTCTCCAACAGTTCCCTATGAAAGAATCCTTTGAAGCATCTGGTCGTCACAAACGTTTTGACTACTTGTTGAACCAAAACGGACTCCGTATGAGTCAGATATCCATGTTTCAGTTAACACTCCGCAAAACTGATTCCGAACGACAGTTACAGACTAGTTCTGATTAGTTGCATTCGATTTTTTCCATTCTAATACACAAAACATCTCCATATGAGATCCAATTACTTGTAGGGAAATGCAAGACACCTCGGTTATGATGATGCAGTAGGTCCATAGCTGGGACTTTGTGTTTGTTCTCGAAATGCGTTTGTCGAGTCCTCATTGAGGAAGTTTCTATACAAGTTTCTGAACAAACCCCTTAAGAAAAGTTCTCCAAAAGCTCCCTATGAAAGAATCCTTTGAAGCATCTGGTCGTCACAAACGTTTTTCTACTTGTGGAGCCAAAAAGAACTCCGTATGAGTTAGATATCCATGTTTCAGGTAACACTGCGCAAAACTGATTCCGAACGACCGTTACGGACTAGTTCTTATGTAGTTGCATTCGATTTTTTCCATTCAACTTCACTAAATATCTCCATATGAGATCCAATTACTTGTAGGGAAATGCAATAGACCTCAGTGATGATGATGCACTAGGTCCATAGCTGGGACTTTGTGTATGTTCTCGAAATGCGTTTGTCGAGTGCTCTATAAGAAAGTTTATATACAAGTTTCTGAATGAACTCCTTAAGAAAAGTTCTCCAAAAGTTCCCTATGAAAGAATCCTTTGAAGCATATGGTCGCACAAACGTTTTGACACCTTGTGGAGCCAAAACGGACTCCGTATGAGTCAGATATCCATGTTTCAGTTAACACTGCGCAAAACTGATTCCGAACGATAGTTACAGACTAGTTCTTGTGTAGTTGCATTTGATTTTTTCCATTCTACTTCACTAATCATCTGCATATGAGATCCAATTACTTGTAGGGAAATGCAAGAGACCTCGGTTATGATGATGCACTAGGTCCATAGGTGGGACTTTGTGTATGTTCTCGAAATGCGTTTGTGAGTGCTCATTAAGAAAGTTTCTATACAAGTTTCTGAACGAACTCCGTAAGAAAAGCTCTCCAAAAGTTCCATATGAAAGAATCCTTTGAAGCATCTGGTCGTCACAAACGTTTTTACTACTTGTGGAGCCAAAACAGACTCCGTATGAGTCAGATATCCATGTTTCAGTTAATACTGCGCAAAACTGATTCCAAACGACAATTATAGACTAGTTCTTGTGTAGTTGCATTTCATTTTTTTCCATTCTAATTCACTAAACATCTGCATTTGAGATACAATTACTTGTAGGGAAATGTAAGAGACCTCGGTTATGATGATGCACTAGGTCCATAGCTGGGACTTTGTGTATGTTCTTGAAATGCGTTTGTCGAGTCCTCATTAAGAAAGTTTCTATACAAGTTTCTGAACGAACTCCTTAAGGAAAGTTCTCCAAAAGCTCCCTATGAAAGAATCCTTTGAAGCATCTGGTCGTCACAAATGTTTTGACTACTTGTGGAACCAAAATGGATTCCGTACGAGTCAGATATCCATGTTTCAATTAACACTGCGCAAAACTGATTCCGAACGACAGTTACAGACTAGTTCTTGTGTAGTTGCATTCGATTTTGTCCATTCTACTTCACTAAACATCTGCATATGAGATCGAATTACTTGTAGGGAAATGCAAGAGATATCGGTTATGATGGTGCACTAGGTTTATAAGTGGGACTTTGTGTATGTTCTCGAAATGCGTTTGTCGAGTGCTCATTAAGAAAGTTTCTATACAAGTTTCTGAACGAACTCCGTAAGAAAAGCTCTCCAACAGTTCCCTATGAAAGTCCTTTGAAGCATCTGGTCGTCACAAACGTTTTGACTACTTGTTGAACCAAAACGGACTCCGTATGAGTCAGATATCCATGTTTCAGTTAACACTCCGCAAAACTGATTCCGAACGATAGTTACAGACTAGTTCTGATTAGTTGCATTCGATTTTTTCCATTCTAATACACAAAACATCTCCATATGAGATCCAATTACTTGTAGGGAAATGCAAGAGACCTCGGTTATGATGATGCAGTAGGTCCATAGCTGGGACTTTGTGTTTGTTCTCGAAATGCGTTTGTCGAGTCCTCATTGAGGAAGTTTCTATACAAGTTTCTGAACAAACCCCTTAAGAAAAGTTCTCCAAAAGCTCCCTATGAAAGAATCCTTTGAAGCATCTGGTCGTCACAAACGTTTTTCTACTTGTGGAGCCAAAAAGAACTCCGTATGAGTTAGATATCCATGTTTCAGGTAACACTGCGCAAAACTGATTCCGAATGACCGTTACGGACTAGTTCTTATGTAGTTGCATTCGATTTTTTCCATTCAACTTCACTAAATATCTCCATATGAGATCCAGTTACTTGTAGGGAAATGCAATAGACCTCAGTGATGATGATGCACTAGGTCCATAGCTGGGACTTTGTGTATGTTCTCGAAATGCGTTTGTCGAGTGCTCATTAAGAAAGTTTATATACAAGTTTCTGAATGAACTCCTTAAGAAAAGTTCGCGAAAAGTTCACTATGAAAGAATCCTTTGAAGGATATGGTCGTCACAAACGTTTTGACTACTTGTGGAGCCAAAACGGACTCCGTATGAGTCAGATATCCATGTTTTAGTTAACACTGCGCAAAACTAATTCCGAACGACAGTTACAGACTAGTTCTTGTGTAGTAGCATTCGATCTTTTCCATTCTACTTCACTAAACATCTCTATATGAGATCCAATTACTTGCAGGGAAATGCAAGAGACCTCGGTTATGATGATGCACTAGGTCCATAGCTGGGACTTTGTGTATGTTCTCGAAATGCGTTTGTCGAGTGCTCATTAAGAAAGTTTCTATACAAGTTTCTGAATGAACTCCTTAAGAAAAGTTTTCCAAAAGGTCCATTTGAAAGAATCCTTTGAAGCATCTGGTCGTCACAAATGTTTTTACTAGTTGTGGAGCCAAAACGGACTCCGTATGAGTCAGATATCCATGTTTCAGTTAACACTACGCAAAACTGATTCCGAACGATAGTTACAGACTAGTTCTTGTGTAGTTGCATTCGATTTTTTCCATTCTACTTCACTAATCATCTGCATATGAGATCGAATTACTTGTAGGGAAATGCAAGAGACCTCGGTTATGATGATGCACTAGGTCCATAGGTGGGACTTTGTGTATGTTCTCGAAATGCGTTTGTGAGTGCTCATTAAGAAAGTTTCTATACAAGTTTCTGAACGAACTCCGTAAGAATAGCTCTCCAAAAGTTCCCTATGAAAGAATCCTTTGAAGCATCTGGTCGTCACAAACGTTTTGACTACTTGTGGAGCCAAAACAGACTCCGTATGATTCAGATATCCATGTTTCAGTTAATACTGCGCAAAACTGATTCCAAACGACAATTATAGACTAGTTCTTGTGTAGTTGCATTTGATTTTTTTCCATTCTAATTCACTAAACATCTCCGTTTGAGATACAATTACTTGTAGTGAAATGTAAGAGACCTCGGTTATGATGATGCACTAGGTCCATAGCTGGGACTTTGTGTATGTTCTCGAAATGCGTTTGTTGAGTCCTCATTAAGAAAGTTTCTATACAAGTTTCTGAACGAACTCCTTAAGAAAAGTTCTCCAAAAGCTCCCTATGAAAGAATCCTTTGAAGCATCTGGCCGTCACAAATGTTTTGACTACTTGTGGAACCAAAATGGATTCCGTATGAGTCAGATATCCATGTTTCAATTAACACTGCGCAAAACTGATTCCGAACGACAGTTACAGACTAGTTCTTGTGTAGTTGCATTCGATTTTGTCCATTCTACTTCACTAAACATCTGCATATGAGATCGAATTACTTGTAGGGAAATGCAAGAGACCTCGGTTATGATGATGCACTAGGTTTATAGGTGGGACTTTGTGTATGTTCTCGAAATGCGTTTGTCGAGTGCTCATTAAGAAAGTTTCTATACAAGTTTCTGAACGAACTCCGTAAGAAAAGCTCTCCAACAGTTCCCTATGAAAGTCCTTTGAAGCATCTGGTCGTCACAAATGTTTTGACTACTTGTTGAACCAAAACGGACTCCGTATGAGTCAGATATCCATGTTTCAGTTAACACTCCGCAAAACTGATTCCGAACGACAGTTACAGACTAGTTCTGATTAGTTGCATTCGATTTTTTCCATTCTAATACACAAAACATCTCCATATGAGATCCAATTACTTGTAGGGAAATGCAAGACACCTCGGTTATGATGATGCAGAAGGTCCATAGCTGGGACTTTGTGTTTGTTCTCGAAATGCGTTTGTCGAGTCCTCATTGAGGAAGTTTCTATACAAGTTTCTGAACAAACCCCTTAAGAAAAGTTCTCCAAAAGCTCCCTATGAAAGTATCCTTTGAAGCATCTGGTCGTCACAAACGTTTTTCTACTTGTGGAGCCAAAAAGAACTCCGTATGAGTTAGATATCCATGTTTCAGGTAACACTGCGCAAAACTGATACCGAATGACCGTTACGGACTAGTTCTTATGTAGTTGCATTCGATTTTTTCCATTCAACTTCACTAAATATCTCCATATGAGGTCCAGTTGCTTGTAGGGAAATGCAATAGACCTCAGTGATGATGATGCACTAGGTCCATAGCTGGGACTTTGTGTATGTTCTCGAAATGCGTTTGTCGAGTGCTCATTAAGAAAGTTTATATACAAGTTTCTGAATGAACTCCTTAAGAAAAGTTCGCCAAAAGTTCCCTATGAAAGAATCCTTTGAAGGATATGGTCGTCACAAATGTTTTGACTACTTGTGGAGCCAAAATGGACTCCGTATGAGTCAGATATCCATGTTTTAGTTAACACTGCGCAAAACTAATTCCGAACGACAGTTACAGACTAGTTCTTGTGTAGTAGCATTGGATCTTTTCCATTCTACTTCACTAAACATCTCTATATGAGATCCAATTACTTGCAGGGAAATGCAAGAGACCTCGGTTATGATGATGCACTAGGTCCATAGCTGGGACTTTGTGTATGTTTTCGAAATGCGTTTGTCGAGTGCTCATTAAGAAAGTTTCTATACAAGTTTCTGAATGAACTCCTTAAGAAAAGTTTTCCAAAAGGTCCATTTGAAAGAATCCTTTGAAGCATCTGGTCGTCACAAATGTTTTTACTAGTTGTGGAGCAAAAACGGACTCCGTATGAGTCAGATATCCATGTTTCAGTTAACACTGCGCAAAACTGATTCCGAACGATAGTTACAGACTAGTTCTTGTGTAGTTGCATTCGATTTTTTCCATTCTACTTCACTAATCATCTGCATATGAGATCGAATTACTTGTAGGGAAATGCAAGAGACCTCGGTTATGATGATGCACTAGGTCCATAGGAGGGACTTTGTGTATGTTCTCGAAATGCGTTTGTGAGTGCTCATTAAGAAAGTTTCTATACAAGTTTCTGAACGAACTCCGTAAGAATAGCTCTCCAAAAGTTCCCTATGAAAGAATCCTTTGAAGCATCTGGTCGTCACAAACGTTTTGACTACTTGTGGAGCCAAAACAGACTCCGTATGAGTCAGATATCCATGTTTCAGTTAATACTGCGCAAAACTGATTCCAAACGACAATTATAGACTAGTTCTTGTGTAGTTGCATTTGATTTTTTTCCATTCTAATTCACTAAACATCTCCATTTGAGATACAATTACTTGTAGGGAAATGTAAGAGACCTCGGTTATGATGATGCACTAGGTCCATAGCTGGGACTTTGTGTATGTTCTCGAAATGCGTTTGTTGAGTCCTCATTAAGAAAGTTTCTATACAAGTTTCTGAACGAACTCCTTAAGAAAAGTTCTCCAAAAGCTCCCTATGAAAGAATCCTTTGAAGCATCTGGTCGTCACAAATGTTTTGACTACTTGTGGAACCAAAATGGATTCCGTATGAGTCATATATCCATGTTTCAATTAACACTGTGGAAAACTGATTCCGAACGACAGTTACAGACTAGTTCTTGTGTAGTTGCATTCGGTTTTGTCCATTCTACTTCACTAAACATCTGCATATGAGATCGAATTACTTGTAGGGAAATGCAAGAGACCTCGGTTATGATGATGCACTAGGTTTATAGGTGGGACTTTGTGTATGTTCTCGAAATGCGTTTGTCGAGTGCTCATTAAGAAAGTTTCTATACAAGTTTCTGAACGAACTCCGTAAGAAAAGCTCTCCAACAGTTCCCTATGAAAGAATCCTTTGAAGCATATGGTCGTCACAAACGTTTTGACTACTTGTTGAACCAAAACGGACTCCGTATGAGTCAGATATCCATGTTTCAGTTAACACTCCGCAAAACTGATTCCGAACGACAGTTACAGACAAGTTCTGATTAGTTGCATTCGATTTTTTCCATTCTAATACACAAAACATCTCCATATGAGATCCAATTACTTGTAGGGAAATGCAAGACACCTCGGTTATGATGATGCAGTAGGTCCATAGCTGGGACTTTGTGTATGTTCTCGAAATGCGTTTGTCGAGTCCTCATTGAGGAAGTTTCTATACAAGTTTGTGAACAAACCCCTTAAGAAAAGTTCTCCAAAAGCTCCCTATGAAAGAATCCTTTGAAGCATCTGGTCGTCACAAACGTTTTGCTACTTGTGGAGCCAAAAAGAACTCCGTATGAGTTAGATATCCATGTTTCAGGTAACTCTGCGCAAAACTGATTCCGAATGACCGTTACGGACTAGTTCTTATGTAGTTGCATTCGATTTTTTCCATTCAACTTCACTAAATATCTCCATATGAGATCTAGTTACTTGTAGGGAAATGCAATAGACCTCAGTGATGATGATGCACTAGGTCCATAGCTGGGACTTTGTGTATGTTCTCGAAATGCGTTTGTCGAGTGCTCATTAAGAAAGTTTATATACAAGTTTCTGAATGAACTCCTTAAGAAAAGTTCTCCAAAAGTTCCCTATGAAATAATCCTTTGAAGGATATGGTCGTCACAAACGATTTGACTACTTGTGGTGCCAAAACGGACTCCGTATGAGTCAGATATCCACGTTTTAGTTAACACTGCGCAAAACTAATTCCGAACGACAGTTACAGACTAGTTCTTGTGTAGTAGTATTCGATCTTTTCCATTCTACTTCACTAAACATCTCTATATGAGATCCAATTACTTGCAGGGACATGCAAGAGACCTCGGTTATGATGATGCACTAGGTCCATAGCTGGGACTTTGTGTATGTTCTCGAAATGCGTTTGTCGAGTGCTCATTAAGAAAGTTTCTATACAAGTTTCTGAATGAACTCCTTAAGAATTTTTTTCCAAAAGGTCCACATGAAAGAATCCTTTGAAGCATATGGTCGTCACAAAGGTTTTGACTACTTGTGGAGCCAAAACGGACTCCGTATGAGTCAGATATCCATGTTTCAGTTAACACTGCGCAAAACTAATTCCGAACGATAGTTACAGACTAGTTCTTGTGTAGTTGCATTCGATTTTGTCCATTCTACTTCACTAAACATCTGCATACGAGATCGAATTACTTGTAGGGAAATGCAAGAGACCTCGGTTATGATGATGCACTAGGTTTATAGGTGGGACTTTGTGTATGTTCTCGGAATGCGTTTGTCGAGTGCTCATTAAGAAAGTTTCTATACAAGTTTCTGAACGAACTCCGTAAGAAAAGCACTCCAACAGTTCCCTATAAAAGAATCCTTTGACGCATCTGGTCGTCACAAACGTTTTGACTACTTGTTGAACCAAAACGGACTCCGTATGAGTCAGATATCCATGTTTCAGTTAACACTCCGCAAAACTGATTCCGAACGACAGTTACAGACTAGTTCTGATTAGTTGCATTCGCTTTTTTCCATTCTAATACACAAAACATCTCCATATGAGATCCAATTACTTGTAGGGAAATGCAAGACACCTCGGTTATGATGATGCAGTAGGTCCATAGCTGGGACTTTGTGTTTGTTCTCGAAATGCGTTTGTCGAGTCCTCATTGAGGAAGTTTCTATACAAGTTTCTGAACAAACCCCTTAAGAAAAGTTCTCCAAAAGCTCCCTATGAAAGAATCCTTTGAAGCATCTGGTCGTCACAAACGTTTTTCTACTTGTGGAGCCAAAAAGAACTCCGTATGAGTTAGATATCCATGTTTCAGGTAACACTGCGCAAAACTGATTCTGAACGACCGTTACGGACTTGTTCTTATGTAGTTGCATTCGATTTTTTCCATTCAACTTCACTAAATATCTCCATATGAGATCCAATTACTTGTAGGGAAATGCAATAGACCTCAGTGATGATGATGCACTAGGTCCATAGCTGGGACTTTGTGTATGTTCTCCAAATGCGTTTGTTGAGTGCTCATTAAGAAAGTTTATATACAAGTTTCTGAATGAACTCCTTAAGAAAAGTTCTCCAAAAGTTCCCTATGAAAGAATCCTTTGAAGCATATGGTCGTCACAAACGTTTTGACACCTTGTGGAGCCAAAACGGACTCCGTATGAGTCAGATATCCATGTTTCAGTTAACACTGCGCAAAACTGATTCCGAACGATAGTTACAGACTAGTTCTTGTGTAGTTGCATTCGATTTTTTCCATTCTACTTCACTAATCATCTGCATATGAGATCCAATTACTTGTAGGGAAATGCAAGAGACCTCGGTTATGATGATGCAATAGGTCCATAGGTGGGACTTTGTGTATGTTCTCGAAATGCGTTTGTGAGTGCTCATTAAGAAAGTTTCTATACAAGTTTCTGAACGAACTCCGTAAGAAAAGCTCTCCAAAAGGTCCATATGAAAGAATCCTTTGAAGCATCTGGTCGTCACAAACGTTTTTACTACTTGTGGAGCCAAAACAGACTCCGTATGAGTCAGATATCCATGTTTCAGTTAATACTGCGCAAAACTGATTCCAAACGACAATTATAGACTAGTTCTTGTGTAGTTGCATTTGATTTTTTTTCCATTCTAATTCACTAAACATCTGCATTTGAGATACAATTACTTGTAGGGAAATGTAAGAGACCTCGGTTATGATGATGCACTAGGTCCATAGCTGGGACTTTGTGTATGTTCTCGAAATGCGTTTGTCGAGTCCTCATTAAGAAAGTTTCTATACAAGTTTCTGAACGAACTCCTTAAGGAAAGTTCTCCAAAAGCTCCCTATGAAAGAATACTTTGAAGCATCTGGTCGTCACAAATGTTTTGACTACTTGTGGAACCAAAATGGATTCCGTATGAGTCAGATATCCATGTTTCAATTAACACTGCGCAAAACTGATTCCGAACGACAGTTACAGACTAGTTCTTGTGTAGTTGCATTCGATTTTGTCCATTCTACTTCACTAAACATCTGCATATGAGATCGAATTACTTGTAGGGAAATGCAAGAGACATCGGTTATGATGGTGCACTAGGTTTATAGGTGGGACTTTGTGTATGTTCTCGAAATGCGTTTGTCGAGTGCTCATTAAGAAAGTTTCTATACAAGTTTCTGAACGAACTCCGTAAGAAAAGCACTCCAACAGTTCCCTATGAAAGTCCTTTGAAGCATCTGGTCGTCACAAACGTTTTGACTACTTGTTGAACCAAAACGGACTCCGTATGAGTCAGATATCCATGTTTCAGTTAACACTCCGCAAAACTGATTCCGAACGACAGTTACAGACTAGTTCTGATTAGTTGCATTCGATTTTTTCCATTCTAATACACAAAACATCTCCATATGAGATCCAATTACTTGTAGGGAAATGCAAGACACCTCGGTTATGATGATGCAGTAGGTCCATAGCTGGGACTTTGTGTTTGTTCTCGAAATGCGTTTGTCGAGTCCTCATTGAGGAAGTTTCTATACAAGTTTCTGAACAAACCCCTTAAGAAAAGTTCTCCAAAAGCTCCCTATGAAAGAATCCTTTGAAGCATCTGGTCGTCACAAACGTATTTCTACTTGTGGAGCCAAAAAGAACTCCGTATGAGTTAGATATCCATGTTTCAGGTAAAACTGCGCAAAACTGATTCCGAACGACCGTTACGGACTAGTTCTTATGTAGTTGCATTCGATTTTTTCCATTCAACTTCACTAAATATCTTCATATGAGATCCAATTACTTGTAGGGAAATGCAATAGACCTCAGTGATGATGATGCACTAGGTCCATAGCTGGGACTTTGTGTATGTTCTCGAAATGCGTTTGTCGAGTGCTCATTAAGAAAGTTTATATACAAGTTTCTGAATGAACTCCTTAAGAAAAGTTCTCCAAAAGTTCCCTATGAAAGAATCCTTTGAAGCATATGGTCGTCACAAACGTTTTGACACCTTGTGGAGCCAAAACGGACTCCGTATGAGTCAGATATCCATGTTTCAGTTAACACTGCGCAAAACTGATTCCGAACGATAGTTACAGACTAGTTCTTGTGTAGTTGCATTCAATTTTTTCCATTCTACTTCACTAATCATCTGCATATGAGATCCAATTACTTGTAGGGAAATGCAAGAGACCTCGGTTATGATGATGCACTAGGTCCATAGGTGGGACTTTGTGTATGTTCTCGAAATGCGTTTGTGAGTGCTCATTAAGAAAGTTTCTATACAAGTTTCTGAACGAACTTCGTAAGAAAAGCTCTCCAAAAGGTCCATATGAAAGAATCCTTTGAAGCATCTGGTCGTCACAAACGTTTTTACTACTTGTGGAGCCAAAACAGACTCCGTATGAGTCAGATATCCATGTTTCAGTTAATACTGCGCAAAACTGATTCCAAACGACAATTATAGACTAGTTCTTGTGTAGTTGCATTTGATTTTTTTTCCATTCTAATTCACTAAACATCTGCATTTGAGATACAATTACTTGTAGGGAAATGTAAGAGACCTCGGTTATGATGATGCACTAGGTCCATAGCTGGGACTTTGTGTATGTTCTCGAAATGCGTTTGTCGAGTCCTCATTAAGAAAGTTTCTATACAAGTTTCTGAACGAACTCCTTAAGGAAAGTTCTCCAAAAGCTCCCTATGAAAGAATACTTTGAAGCATCTGGTCGTCACAAATGTTTTGACTACTTGTGGAACCAAAATGGATTCCGTATGAGTCAGATATCCATGTTTCAATTAACACTGCGCAAAACTGATTCCGAACGACAGTTACAGACTAGTTCTTGTGTAGTTGCATTCGATTTTGTCCATTCTACTTCACTAAACATCTGCATATGAGATCGAATTACTTGTAGGGAAATGCAAGAGACATCGGTTATGATGGTGCACTAGGTTTATAGGTGGGACTTTGTGTATGTTCTCGAAATGCGTTTGTCGAGTGCTCATTAAGAAAGTTTCTATACAAGTTTCTGAACGAACTCCGTAAGAAAAGCACTCCAACAGTTCCCTATGAAAGTCCTTTGAAGCATCTGGTCGTCACAAACGTTTTGACTACTTGTTGAACCAAAACGGACTCCGTATGAGTCAGATATCCATGTTTCAGTTAACACTCCGCAAAACTGATTCCGAACGACAGTTACAGACTAGTTCTGATTAGTTGCATTCGATTTTTTCCATTCTAATACACAAAACATCTCCATATGAGATCCAATTACTTGTAGGGAAATGCAAGACACCTCGGTTATGATGATGCAGTAGGTCCATAGCTGGGACTTTGTGTTTGTTCTCGAAATGCGTTTGTCGAGTGCTCATTAAGAAAGTTTATATACAAGTTTCTGAATGAACTCCTTAAGAAAAGTTCGCCAAAAGTTCCCTATGAAAGAATCCTTTGAAGGATATGGTCGTCACAAACGTTTTGACTACTTGTGGAGCCAAAACAGACTCCGTATGAGTCAGATATCCATGTTTTAGTTAACACTGCGCAAAACTAATTCCGAACGACAGTTACAGACTAGTTCTTGTGTAGTAGCATTCGATCTTTTCCATTCTACTTCACTAAACATCTCTATATGAGATCCAATTACTTGCAGGGAAATGCAAGAGACCTCGGTTCTGATGATGCACTAGGTCCATAGCTGGGACTTTGTGTATGTTCTCGAAATGCGTTTGTCGAGTGCTCATTAAGAAAGTTTCTATACAAGTTTCTGAATGAACTCCTTAAGAAAAGTTTTCCAAAAGGTCCATATGAAAGAATCCTTTGAAGCATCTGGTCGTCACAAATGTTTTTACTACTTGTGGAGCCAAAACGGACTCCGTATGAGTCAGATATCCATGTTTCAGTTAACACTGCGCAAAACTAATTCCGAACGATAGTTACAGACTAGTTCTTGTGTAGTTGCATTCGATTTTTTCCATTCTACTTCCCTAATCATCTGCATATGAGATCGAAATACTTGTAGGGAAATGCAAGAGACCTCGGTTATGATGATGCACTAGGTCCATAGGTGGGACTTTGTGTATGTTCTCGAAATGCGTTTGTGAGTGCTCATTAAGAAAGTTTCTATACAAGTTTCTGATGAACTCCGTAAGAAAAGCTCTCCAAAAGTTACCTAAGAAAGAATCCTTTGAAGCATCTGGTCGTCACAAACGTTTTGACTACTTGTGGAGCCAAAACAGACTCCGTATGAGTCAGATATCCATGTTTCAGTTAATACTGCGCAAAACTGATTCCAAACGACAATTATAGACTAGTTCTTGGTAGTTGCATTTGATTTTTTTCCATTCTAATTCACTAAACATCTCCATTTGAGAACCAATTACTTGTAGGGAAATGTAAGAGACCTCGTTTATGATGATGCACTAGGTCCATAGCTGGGACTTTGTGTATGTTCTCGAAATGCGTTTGTCGAGTCCTCATTTAGAAAGTTTCTATACAAGTTTCTGAACGAACTCCTTAAGAAAAGTTCTCCAAAAGCTCCCTATGACAGAATCCTTTGAAGCATCTGGTCGTCACAAATGTTTTGACTACTTGTGCAACAAAAATGGATTCCGTATGAGTCAGATATCCATGTTTCAATTAACACTGCGCAAAACTGATTCCGAACGACAGTTATGGACTAGTTCTTGTGTAGTTGCATTTGATTTTTTCCATTCTACTTTACTAAACATCTCCATATGTGATCCAATTACTTGTAGGGAAATGCAAGAGACCTCGGTTATGATGATGCACTAGGTCCATAGCTGGGACTTTGCGTATGTTCTCGAAATGCGTTTGTCGAGTGCTCATTAAGAAAGTTTCTATACAAGTTTCTGAATGAACTCCTTAAGAAATGTTTTCGAAAAGGTCCATATGAAAGAATCCTTTGAAGCATATGGTCTTCACAAATGTTTTGAATACTTGTGGAGCCAAAACGGACTTCGTATGAGTCAGATATCCATGTTTCAGTTAACACTGCGCAAAACTCATTCCGAACGATAGTTACAGACTAGTTCTTGTGTAGTTGCATTCAATTTTTTCCATTCTACTTCATTAAACATCTCCATATGAGATCCAATTACTTGTAGGAAAATGCAAGAGACCTCGGTTATGATGATGCAGTAGGTCCATAGCTGGGACTTTGTGTATGTTCTCAAAATGCGTTTGTCGAGTGCTCATTAAGAAAGTTTCTATACAAGTTTCTGAACGAACTCCGTAAGAAAAGCTCTCCAAAAGTTCCCCATGAAAGAATCCTTTGAAGCATCTGGTCGTCACAAATGTTTTGACTACTTGTGCAGTCAAAACAGACTCCGTATGAGTAAGATATCCATGTTTCAATTAACACTGCGCAAAACTGATTTCGAACGACAGTTATAGACTTGTTCTTCTGTAGTTGCATTCGATTTTGTTTCATTCTAATTCACTAAACATATCCATTTGAGATCCAATTACTTGTAGGGAAATGTAAGAGACCTCGGTTATGATGATGCACTAGGTCCATAGCTGGGACTTTGTGTATGTTCTCGAAATGCGTTTGTCGAGTCCTCATTAAGAAAGTTTCTATACAAGTTTCTGAACGAACTCCTTAAGAAAAGTTCTCCAAAAGTTCCCTATGAAAGAATCCTTAGAAGCATCTGGTCGTCACAAATGTTTTGCTACTTGTGGAGCCAAAACAGACTCCGTATGAGTCAGATATCCATGTTTCAGTTAACACTGCGCAAAACTGATTCCAAAGGACTGTTACGGACTAGTTCTTGTGTAGTTGCATTCGATTTTTTCCATTCTACTTCACCAAACATCTCCATATGAGATCCAATTATTTGTAGGGAAATGCAAGAGACCTCGGTTATGATGATGCACTAGGTCCATAGCTGGGACTGTGTGTATGTTCTCGAAATGCGTTTGTCGAGTGCTCATTAAGAAAGTTTCTATACAAGTTTCTGAACGAACTCCTTAAGAAAATTTCTCCAAAACTTCCGTATGAAAGAATCCTTTGAAGCATATGGTCGTCACAAACTTTTGGACTACTTGTGGAGCCAAAACGGACTCCGTATGAGTCAGATATCCATGTTTCAGTTAACACTGCGCAAAACTGATTCCGAATGACTGTTACAGACTAGTTCTTGTGTAGTTGCATTCAATTTTTTCCATTCTACTTCACTAAACATCTCCATATGAGATCCAATTACTTGTAGGGAAATGCAAAAGACCTCGGTTATGATGATGCACTAGGTCCATAGCTCGGACTTTGTGTATGTTCTCGAAATGCGTTTGTCGAGTCCTCATGAAGAAAGTTTCTATACAAGTTTCTGAACGAACTCCTTAAGAAAAGTTCTCCAAAAGCTCCCTATGAAAGAATCCTTTGAAGCATCTGGTCTTCAAAAACTTTTTTCTACTTGTGGAGCCAAAACGGACTCCGTATGAGTTAGATATTCATGTTTCAGTTAACACTGCGCAAAACTGATTCCGAACGATAGTTACGGACTAGTTCTTATGTAGTTGCATTCAATTTTTTCCATTCAACTTCACTAAACATCTCCATATGAGATCCAATTACTTGTAGGGAAATGCAATACACCTTGGTGATGATGATGCACTACGTCCACAGCTGGGACTTTGTGTATGTTCTCGAAATGCGTTTGTCGAGTGCTCATTAAGAAAGTTTATATACAAGTTTCTGAACGAACTCCTGAAGAAAATTTCTCCAAAATTTCCCTATGAAAGAATCCTTTGAAGCATATGGTCATCACAAACGTTTTGACTACTTGTGGAGCCAAAACGGACTCCGTATGAGTCAGATATCCATGTTTCAGTGAACACTGCACAAAACTAATTCCGAACAACAGTTACAGACTAGTTCTTGTGTAGTAGCATTCGATCTTTTCCATTCTACTTCACTAAACATCTCCATATGAGATCCAATTACTTCTAGGGAAATGCATGAGACCTCGGTTATGATGATGCACTAGGTCCATAGCTGGGACTTCGTGTATGTTCTCGAAATGCGTTTGTCGAGTGCTCATTAAGAAAGTTTCTATACATGTTTCTGAATGAACTCCTTAAGAAAAGTTTTCCAAAAGCTCCACATGAAAGAATCCTTTGAAGCATATGGTCGTCACAAATTTGTTGACTACTTGTGGAGCCAAAACGGACTCCGTATGAGTCAGATATCCATGTTTCAGTTAACACTGCGCAAAACTAATTCCGAACGACAGTTACAGACTAGTTCTTGTGTAATTGCATTCGATTTTTTCCATTCTACTTCACTAAACATCTGCATATGAGATCGAATTACTTGTAGGGAAATGCAAGCGACCTCGGTTATGATGATGCACTAGGTTTATATGTGGGACTTTGTGTATGTTCTCTAAATGCGTTTGTCGAGTGCTCATTAAGAAAGTTTCTATACAAGTTTCTGAACGAGCTCCGTAAGAATAGCTCTCCAAAAGTTCCCTATGAAAGAATCCTTTGAAGCACCTGGTCGTCACAAACGTTTTGACTACTTGTGGAGCCAAAACAGACTCCGTATGAGTCAGATATCCATGTTTCAGTTAATACTGCGCAAAACTGATTCCGAACGACAATTATAGACTAGTTCTTCTGTAGTTGCATTCGATTTTTTCCATTCCACTTCACTAAACTTCTCCATTTGAGATCCAATTACTTGTAGGCAAATGTAAGAGACCTAGGTTATGATGATGCACTAGGTCCATAGTGGGACTTTGTGTATGTTCTCGAAATGCGTTTGTCGAGTCCTCATTAAGAAAGTTTCTATACAAGTTTCTGAACGAACTCCTTAAGAAAAGTTCTCCAAAAGATCCCTATGAAAGAATCCTTTGAAGCATCAAGTCGTCACAAACGTTTTGACTACTTGTGGAACCAAAACGGACTCCGTATGAGTCAGATATCCATGTTTCAGTTAACACTGCGCAAAACTGATTCCGAACGACAGTTACAGACTAGTTCTTGTGTAGTTGCATTCGATTTTTTCCATTCTACTTCACAAAACATCTCCATATGAGATCCAATTACTTGTAGGGAAATGTAAGAGACCTCAGTTATGATGATGCACTAGGTCCATAGATGGGACTTTGTGTATGTTCTCGAAATGCGTTTGTCGAGTCCTCATTAAGAAAGTTTCTATACAAGTTTCTGAACGAACTCCTTAAGAAAAGTTCTCCAAAAGCTCCCTATGAAAGAATCCTTTGAAGCATCTAGTCGTCACAAACGTTTTGACTACTTGTGGAACCAAAATGGATTCCGTATGAGTCAGATATCCATGTTTCAATTAACACTGCGCAAAACTGATTCCGAACGACGGTTACGGACTAGTTCTTGTGTAGTTGTATTCGATTTTTTCCATTCTACTTCAGTAAACATCTCCATATGAGATCCAATTACTTGTAGGGAAATGCAAGAGACCTCGTTTATGATGATGCACTAGGTCCATAGCTGGGACTTTGCGTATGTTCTCGAAATGCGTTTGTCGAGTGCTCATTAAGAAAGTTTCTATACAAGTTTCTGAACGAACACCTTAAGAAAATTTCTCCAAAACTTCCCTACGAAAGAATCCTTTGAAGCATATGGTCGTCACAAACGTTTTGACAACTTGTGGAGCCAAAACGGACTCCGTATGAGTCAGATATCCATGTTTCAGTTAACACTGCGCAAAATAGATTCCGAATGACAGTTACACACTTGTTCTGGTGTAGTTGCATTCAATTTTTTCCATTCTACTTCACTAAACATCTCCATATGAGATCCAATTACTTGTAGGGAAATGCAAGAGACCTTGATGATGATGCACTAGGTCCATAGCTTGGACTTTCTGTATGTTCTCGAAATGCGTTTGTCGAGTCCTCATGAAGAAAGTTTCTATACAAGTTTCTGAACGAACTCCTTAAGAAAAGTTCTCCAAAAGGTCCCTATGAAAGAATCCTTTGAAGCATCTGGTCGTCAAAAACGTTTTTCTACTTGTGGACCAAAACGGACTCCGTATGAGTTAGATATCCATGTTTCAGTTAACACTGCGCAAAACTGATTCCGAACGATAGTTACGGACTAGTTCTTGTGTAGTTGCATTCGATTTTTTCCATTCTACTTCACTAAACATCTCCATATGAGATCCAATTATTTGTAGGGAAATGCAAGAGACCTCGGTTATGATGATGCACTAGGTCCATAGTTGGGACTGTGTGTATGTTCTCGAAATGCGTTTGTCGAGTGCTCATTAAGAAAGTTTCTATACAAGTTTCTGAACGAACTCCTTAAGAAAATTTCTCCAAAACTTCCGTATGAAAGAATCCTTTGAAGCATATGGTCGTCACAAACTTTTGGACTACTTGTGGAGCCAAAACGGACTCCGTATGAGTCAGATATCCATGTTTCAGTTAACACTGCGCAAAACTGATTCCGAATGACTGTTACAGACTAGTTCTTGTGTAGTTGCATTCAATTTTTTCCATTCTACTACACTAAACATCTCCATATGAGATCCAATTACTTGTAGGGAAATGCAAAAGACCTCGGTTATGATGATGCACTAGGTCCATAGCTCGGACTTTGTGTATGTTCTCGAAATGCGTTTGTCGAGTCCTCATGAAGAAAGTTTCTATACAAGTTTCTGAACGAACTCCTTAAGAAAAGTTCTCCAAAAGCTCCCTATGAAAGAATCCTTTGAAGCATCTGGTCGTCAAAAACGTTTTTCTAGTTGTGGAGCCAAAACGGACTCCGTATGAGTTAGATATCCATGTTTCAGTTAACACTTCGCAAAACTGATTCCGAACGATAGTTATGGACTAGTTCTTATGTAGTTGCATTCGATTTTTTCCATTCAACTTCACTAAACATCTCCATATGAGATCCAATTACTTGTAGGGAAATGCAATAGACCTTGGTGATGATGATGCACTAGGTTCATAGCTGGGACTTTGTGTATGTTCTCGAAATGCGTTTGTCGAGTTCTCATTAAGAAAGTTTATATACAAGTTTCTGAATGAACTCCTTAAGAAAAGTTCTCCAAAAGTTCCCTATGAAAGAATCCTTTGAAGCATATGGTCGTCACAAACGTTTTGACTACTTGTGGAACCAAAACGGACTCCGTATGAGTCAGATATCCAAGTTTCAGTTAACACTGCGCAAAACTAATTCCGAACGACAGTTACAGACTAGTTCTTGTGTAGTAGCATTCGATCTTTTCCATTCTACTTCACTAAACATATCCATATGAGATCCAATTACTAGTAGGGAAATGCAAGAGACCTCGATTATGATGATGCACTAGGTCCATAGATGGGACTTTGTGTATGTTCTCGAAATGCGTTTGTCTAGTGCTCATTAAGAAAGTTTCTATACAAGTTTCTGGACAAACTCCTTAAGAAAAGTTCTCCAAAAGTTCCCTATGAAAGAATTATTTGAATTATATGGTCGTCAAAAATGTTTTGACTACTTGTGGAGCCAAAACGGACTCCGTATGAGTCAGATATCCATGTTTCAGTTAACACTGCGCAAAACTGATTCCGAACGATAGTTACAGACTAGTTCTTGTGTAGTTGCATTCGATTTTCTCCATTCTACTTCACTAAACATCTGCATATGAGATCGAATTACTTGTAGGGAAATGCAAGAGACCTCGGTTATGATGATGCACTAGGTTTATAGGTGGGACTTTGTGTATGTTCTCGAAATGCGTTTGTCGAGTGCTCATTAAGAAAGTTTCTATACAAGTTTCTGAACGAACTCCGTAAGAAAAGCTCTCCAGAAGTTCCCTATGAAAGAATCCTTTGAAGCATCAAGTCACAAACGTTTTGACTACTTGTGGAGCCAAAACAGACTCTGTATGAGTCAGATATCCATGTTTATGTTAATACTGTGCAAAACTGATTCCGAACGACAATTATAGACTAGTTCTTCTGTAGTTGCACTCAATTTTTTCCATTCCACTTCACTAAACATCTCCATTTGAGATCCAATTACTTGTAGGCAAATGTAAGAGACCTAGGTTATGATGATGCACTAGGTCCATAGCTGGGACTTTGTGCGTGTTCTCGAAATGCGTTTGTCGAGTCCTCATTAAGAAAGTTTCTATACAAGTTTCTGAACAAACTCCTTAAGAAAAGTTCTCCAAAAGCTCCCTATGAAAGAATCCTTTGAAGCATCAAGTCGTCACAAACGTTTTGACTACTTGTGGAACCAAAACAGACTCCGTATGAGTCAGATATCCATGTTTCAGTTAACACTGCGCAAAACTGATTCCGAACGACAGTTACAGACTAGTTCTTGTGTAGTTGCATTCGATTTTTTCCATTCTACTTCACAAAACATCTCCTAATGAGATCCAATTACTTGTAGGGAAATGCAAGAGACCTCGGTTATGATGATGCTCTAGGTCCATAGCTGGTACTTTTTATGTTCTCGAAATGCGTTTGTCGAGTGCTCATTAAGAAAGTTTCTATACAAGTTTCTGAACAAACCCCTTAAGAAAAGTTCTCCAAAAGCTCCCTATGAAAGAATCCTTTGAAGCATCTGGTCATCAAAAACGTTTTTCTACTTGTGGAGCCAAAACGGACTCCATATGAGTTAGATATCCATGTTTCAGGTAACACTGCGCAAAACTGATTCCGAACGACAGTTACGGACTAGTTCTTATGTAGTTGCATTCGATTTTTTCCATTCAACTTCACTGAACATCTCCATATGAGATCCAATTGCTTGTAGGGAAATGCAATAGACCTCAGTGATGATGATGCACTAGGTCCATAGCTGGGACTTTGTGTATGTTCTCGAAATGCGTTTGTCGAGTGCTCATTAAGAAAGTTTATATACAAGTTTCTGAACGAACTCCTTAAGAAAAGTTCTCCAAAATTTCCCTATGAAAGAATCCTTTGAAGCATATGGTCGTCACAAACGTTTTGACTACTTGTGGAGCCAAAATGGACTCCGTATGAGTCAGATATCCATGTTTCAGTTAACACTGCGCAAAACTAATTCCGAACGACAGTTACAGACTAGTTCTTGTGTAGTAGCATTCGATCTTTTCCATTCTACTTCACTAAACATCTCCATATGAGATCCAATTACTTGTAGGGAAATGCAAGAGACCTCGGTTATGCTGATGCACTAGGTCCATAGCTGGGACTTTGTGTATGTTCTCGAAATGCGTTTGTCGAGTGCTCATTAAGAAAGTTTCTATACATGTTTCTGAATGAACTCCTTAAGAAAAGTTTTCCAAAAGCTCCACATGAAAGAATCCTTTGAAGCATATGGTCGTCACAAATGTGTTGACTACTTGTGGAGCCAGAACGGACTCCGTATGAGTCAGATATCCATGTTTCAGTTAACACTGCGCAAAACTAAATCCGAACGACAGTTACAGACTAGTTCTTGTGTAGTTGCATTCGATTTTTTCCATTCTACTTCACTAAACATCTGCATATGAGATCGAATTACTTGTAGGGAAAGGCAAGCGACCTCGGTTATGATGATGCACTAGGTTTATAGGTGGGACTTTGTGTATGTTCTCTAAATGCGTTTGTCGAGTGCTCATTCAGAAAGTTTCTATACAAGTTTCTGAACGAGCTCCGTAAGAATAGCTCTCCAAAAGTTCCCTATGAAAGAATCCTTTGAAGCACCTGGTCGTCACAAACGTTTTGACTACTTGTGGAGCCAAAACAGACTCCGTATGAGTCAGATATCCATGTTTCAGTTAATACTGCGCAAAACTGATTCCGAACGACAATTATAGACTAGTTCTTCTGTAGTTGCATTCGAGTTTTTCCATTCCACTTCACTAAACATCTCCATTTGAGATCCAATTACTTGTAGGCAAATGTAAGAGACCTAGGTTATGATGATGCACTAGGTCCATAGTGGGACTTTGTGTATGTTCTCGAAATGCGTTTGTCGAGTCCTCATTAAGAAAGTTTCTATACAAGTTTCTGAACGAACTCCTTAAGAAAAGTTCTCCAAAAGATCCCTATGAAAGAATCCTTTGCAGCATCAAGTCGTCACAAACGTTTTGACTACTTGTGGAACCAAAACGGACTCCGTATGAGTCAGATATCCATGTTTCAGTTAACACAGCGCAAAACTGATTCCGAACGACAGTTACAGACTAGTTCTTGTGTAGTTGCATTCGATTTTTTCCATTCTACTTCACAAAACATCTCCATATGAGATCCAATTACTTGTAGGGAAATGTAAGAGACCTCGGTTATGATGATACACTAGGTCCATAGCTGGGACTTTGTGTATGTTCTCGAAATGCGTTTGTCGAGTCCTCATTAAGAAAGTTTCTATACAAGTTTCTGAACGAACTCCTTAAGAAAAGTTCTCCAAAAGCTCCCTATGAAAGAAACCTTTGAAGCATCTGGTCGTCACAAACGTTTTGACTACTTGTGGAACCAAATAGATTCCGTATGAGTCAGATATCCATGTTTCAATTAACACTGCGCAAAACTGATTCCGAACGACACTTACGGACTAGTTCTTGTGTAGTTGCATTCGATTTTTTCCATTCTACTTCACTAAACATCTCCATATGAGATCCAATTACTTGTAGGGAAATGCAAGAGACCTCGGTTATGATGATCCACTAGGTCCATAGCTGGGACTTTGTGTATGTTCTCGAAATGCGTTTGTCGAGTGCTCATTAAGAAAGTTTATATACAAGTTTCTGAACGAACTCCTTAAGAAAAGTTCTACAAAATTTCCCTATGAAAGAATCCTTTGAAGCATATGGTCGTCACAAATGTTTTGACTACTTGTGGAGCCAAAACGGACTCCGTATGAGTCAGATATCCATGTTTCAGTGAACACTGCGCAAAACTAATTCCGAACGACAGTTACAGACTAGTTCTTGTGTAGTAGCATTCGATCTTTTCCATTCTACTTCACTAAACATCTCCATATGAGATCCAATTACTTGTAATGAAATGCAAGAGACCTCCGTTATGATGATGCACTAGGCCCATAGCTGGGACTTTGTGTATGTTCTCGAAATGCGTTTGTCGAGTTCTCATTAAGAAAGTTTCTATACAAGTTTCTGAAGGAACTCCTTAAGAAATTTTTTCCAAAAGGTCCATATGAAAGAATTCTTTGAAGCATCTGGTCGTCACAAATGTTTTGACTACTTGTGGAGCCAAAACAGACTCCGTATGAGTCGGATATCCATGTTTCAGTTAACACTACGCAAAACTAATTCCGAAGGATAGTTACAGACTAGTTCTTGTGTAGTTGCATTCGATTTTTTCCATTCTACTTCACTAAACATCTGCATATGAGATCGAATTACTTGTAGGGAAATGCAGGAGACCTCGGTTATGATGATGCACTAGGTCCATAGCTGGGACTTTGCGTATGTTCTCGAAATGCGTTTGTCGAGTGCTCATTAAGAAAGTTTCTATACAAGTTTCTGAATGAACTCCTTAAGAAAAGTTTTCCAAAAGCTCCCTATGAAAGAATCCTTTGAAGCATCTGGTCGTCACAAACGTTTTGACTACTTGTGGAGCCAAAATGGATTCCGTATGAGTCAGATATCCATGTTTCAAATAACACTGCGCAAAACTGATTCCGAACGACAGTTACGGACTAGTTCCTGTGTAGTTGCATTCGATTTTTTCCATTCTATTTCACTGAACATCTCCATATGAGATCCAATTACTTTTAGGGAAATGTAAGAGACCTCGGTTATGATGATGCACTAGGTCCATAGCTGGGACTTTGCGTATGTTCTCGAAATGCGTTTGTCGAGTGCTCATTAAGAAAGTTTCTATACAAGTTTCTGAACGAACTCCTGAAGAAAATTTCTCCAAAACTTCCCTATGAAACAATCCTTTGAAGCATATGGTCGTCACAAACGTTTTGACTACTTGTGGAGCCAAAACGGACTCCGTATGAGTCAGATATCCATATTTCGGTTAACACTGCGCAAAACTGATTCCGAATGACAGTTACAGACTAGTTCTTGTGTAGTTGCATTCGATTTTTACCATTCTACTTCACTAAACATCTCCATATGAGATCCAATTACTTGTAGGGAAATGCAAGAGACATCGGTTATGAGGATGCACTAGGTCCATAGCTCGGACTTTGTGTATGTTCTCAAAATGCGTTTGTCGAGTCCTCGTGAAGAAAGTTTCTATACAAGTTTCTGAACGAACTCATTAAGAAAAGTTCTCCAAAAGCTCCCTATGAAAGAATCCATTGAAGCATCTGGTCGTCAAAAACGTTTTTCTACTTGTGGAGCCAAAACGGACTCCGTATGAGTTAGATATCCATGTTTCAGTTAACACTGCACAAAACTGATTACGAACGATAGTTACGGACTAGTTCTTATGTAGTTGCATTCGATTTTTTCCATCCAACTTCACTAAACATCTCCATATGAGATCCAATTACTTGTAGGGAAATGCAATAGACCTTGGTGATGATGATGCACTAGGTCCATAGCTGGGACTTTGTGTATGTTCTCGAAATGCGTTTGTCGAGTGCTCATTAAGAAAGTTTATATACAAGTTTCTGAACGAACTCCTTAAGAAAAGTTCTCCAACAGTTCCCTATGAAAGAATCCTTTGAAGCATATGGTCGTCACAAACGTTTTGACTACTTGTGGAGCCAAATCGGACTCCGTATGAGTCAGATATCCATGTTTCAGTTAACACTGCGCAAAACTAATTCCGAATGACAGTTACAGACTAGTTCTTGTGTAGTAGCATTCGATCTTTTCCATTCTACTTCACTAAACATCTGCATATGAGATCCAATTAGTTGTAGGGAAATGCAAGAGACCTCGGTTATGATGATGCACTAGGTCCATAGCTGGGACTTTGTGTATGTTCTCGAAATGCGTTTGTCGAGTGCTCATTAAGAAAGTTTCTATACAAGTTTCTGAATGAACTCCTTAAGAAAAGTTTTCCAAATGGTCCATATGAAAGAATCCTTTGAAGCATCTGGTCATCACAAATGTTTTGACTACTTGTGGGGCCAAAACGGACTCCGTATGAGTCAGATATCCATGTTTCAGTTAACACTGCGCAAAACTGATTCCGAACGATAGTTACAGACTAGTTCTTGTGTAGTTGCATTCGATTTTTTCCATTCTACTTCACTAAACATCTGCATATGAGATCGAATTACTTGTAGGGAAATGCAAGAGACCTCGGTTATGATGATGCACTAGGTCTGTCGTGGAATTGTTACCGCAGATGTCCTTGAGCTAGGACTTAGTCGTGGAGCCATCGCAACTAGGAAGCTTGAAGGGGTTATGCGGGACAAGGAACACGAGGGTTTATACTGGTTCGGCCCCTTACGGTGAAGGTCAAAGCCTACGTCAAGTTCATGGTGTTATTGATTAGGGTTATGATCGCCAGGGAGCTAAATAGCTATGCCCGGTTCTCGATGAGGTTGTTGTCGCCCTTAAACCGCTGCCGGGTCCTCCCTTTATATAGGGAGGCTGACGCCCAGCAGTCCTTAGAGTCTCGGCCGGCTCATAAGAGCGTCCGGCTCGGACTCTGAACAATACTTGCCTTACACTACAAGCCTACTATAACAATGATTGTAACTACAGGCTTTAAGCCATATCCGGGTCTCAGCCCATCTCTGGCCCATTATCTTGATACTTATCTCCGGGCTTCTGGCAATGACCCTTAGAATAACCCGGCCCTCCTGGCGGGTGACTCCAAGGTCTATATCCTCAACATAGGCCCCATATTGACTTGAGCCAGCTCGTGTCAATCTTTAACTCTGCAGACAGAAAAAATCTCCGGCTTACCATTCACGTGAAGGCCATAACCCGGAGTGACGTCATCCTCTGGACTCCGGATAATCCGCCGTGACGTCATCCTCCGTTAAGTCCGTTTTTTACTCCGCCAGATCCGCAACGGATCTTTGCCTTTACTATCTTTCCGAAAATCGAGGCGCCGTGAGGGGGAGATAACCACGCCGTGGCCTCCTTGAATCTCGCGCCCACTTATGACCCTGCCTTATAAATAGGCCGGCCCAACGCTCTCTTCTCACACTCTCCTTCTTCTTCCTCGCGCTGTCGCTTCTCTACCCGAGCTCCGCCACTGCTGCCGCCGTCGCGCCCCTGATCTTCATCAACCCGGCCGCTGCATCACCCTGACTCAAACCAGATAACGGCGGCGACTTCCGCTCTTCCTCAACTCCGGTGAGTCCTCTCTGCCTTGCTAGAACAGATCTGCGGTAGGGTTCCTTCCGTTCTTCGTGTTCGTCACCATTGCCCACAAACTCGGTAGTCCTTGTCACCACTGTAGTTGGTTGATCTTTAACCTTGCGTAGAACCACTGCGGTAGATGTTTGAAACCCATTTCATCTGCAAGAAATCCTCTTTTTACTGCATAAGAACTGTGTTCAATCTCAAGAACTTCTCCTGCCTCTGTTTTTTAGGTCTAGAAAATTTTCTCTGCTCCGACTATTTTGATCCAAAAAAGTTACGGTAGTATGTGAAACCTGTTTTACCACACTTAGTAAAAACTGCAACCATTGAATCTCGGCGGCTTACATGTCCGGCTTAAAGAAAACACGCACCATAGAACTTTCCGGTTTAAGGAGAACCATGCTCTGTAGACTCTTCCGGCTTAACTGTAGTAATCCGTAGATGACCAACTTATTCTGAATGCTCCTACGGCTTAGATAACCCACCATATCTGAATACATATCATTAGTCCCCTTCATAAGCCGCCACCTTAGTTTGAACAATAGATCCCCGGCTTATAATTGACCCGGATACTTTTCTCTTTATTATAGACCACCAACCTTCACCATGCCTCCCAAGGCTCCTATCACTTGCAACTGGATGAGATCCAACGTCACTGACGAGACCCTGGCCAACTTCGTTAAGTCCGGATATCTGCCCAAGAAGGAAGTGATGTCCTACCGTGCCCCTAACCCGTCAGAAGAAAGACCACAGCCGAGGGACGGGGAGGTAGTGATCTTTGCGGACCATATGAGCCGGGGCTTCGCACCGCCCGGCTCAAAATTCTTCCGGGACGTGCTCAACTTCTTTGACCTCCGGCCTCAGGATATAGGACCCAATTCCATATCCAACATCTGCAACTTCCAAGTCTTTTGTGAAGTATATCTTGGAGAAGAGCCGAGTCTGCTGCTCTTCAGAGAGCTGTTTTATTTGAACCGCCAAAATGAGTGCGCCAACGGGCCAAGTCTAGAGTTAGGCGGCATCTCCATCCAGCGACGTAGGGACCATCTGTTCCCTTACGCAGAGCCGCCGAGCCACCCTAAGGACTGGAATATGACTTGGTTCTACTGCCAAGATACATCCCCGGCTGACGAGAATCCACTGCCCGGCTTTCGCCCAACGCGCCTGGAACCGACTCATCCACTATCCGACAAACTGACTGCCGCGGAACGCCAGCCCCTGCTTCCAACGATCAACAAGATCAAGGCCCTGCTAGGCAACGGTCTGAACGGAATTGATCTAGTCCGGGCCTGGATCTCATGGCGGGTGATCCCATTAAGCCGCCGCCCCGGCTTAATGTGTGAGTACACCGGGCGAAAGGATGACCCGCAGAGGCACAGTCGCAATGATCTTCCAGAAGACGTTGCCGAAGAAGAAACCAAGGCTCTATTAAACGAGAGCCTGGCAGATTGTGGAAGAACCGGGCCAGCCCCGTTCTGCAAGACCAATCCAGCCCCAGCGGTAAGCCGCTGACTTTAACCTTTCCACTTCTTTTACATGTCACCTTGCTCTGAACCATTTTAAGAGTTCATTAATATATTTCTCAGGCTGATGACAAGTTCTGGCGGGTCAAGTATGACCATGAGGCGGCCAAGAAGGCGAGGAACGCGAAGAAAGCCGCCAAGAAAGCCGCCCCTCGCAAAAAGGGAAGCAGACCCACTGCTTCGGAGCTGCTGCAATTAAGCGACAGCTCCGAGTCAGAGGTAACCCTTAAACCTTTAAACTCCTGCCATATTTGTCGTTTGCTGCTGCCCGCCTTATCAACATTTTGCTTATTGACAGGATGACACCGGCGCCAGTAACCCGGTGATTGAAGAGGTAACATCACTTTCCTCCGACTCGGAGCCTTTGCCGCAGCTGAAAGTCCGAAGAGTAACCCGGAAAGTAAGCTTTTCTCATCCATTAGCTCATCAAGACCCTCAATTTCTTTTGAAGCAACAGGTCCATGAAAGCCGGCGTCACACCCGGGCCCGCAAGGACGCCGACCTCTCCGCCGGGTTACCCGACGCAACAAGGAAGCGTCGTACTGAGGTTTTTTCTCACCTGTACCCTTTTCATCCGTTGGCGGGTGTCATCCGTCAGCCACTCAACTCTTCTGACTCCAATTACTAGGAGACCTCCCCCTCTTCGGGTGACTCCATGCAGTCAAGTCTGCCGGCCTTCAAAACTGCACCCGGGTAATAATAATCTCCTTACATTATCTGTCTGTACTTACTCTTTGTATACCTAACGCCTCTGTCTTTTCAGTGCCCAGGCAAAGCTCACCAAAAGAGCAAAGAAGACCAGATCAGCCGGAGTGCCAGACTTGCCTGAGCCGGAGACGACAGCTCAAGAGCCGCCAGCCTCCTCCGCTGTCGAAGCCACCATTCCCATGGACACGGCGCCTGAAGCCCCTGCTCCGACCACCAAGACAACGATCGAAGCATCAGCTAACCCGGAGGCCTCCGGCTCAGCCCCACCAGCTAACGACCCGGACGTGGTAATTACCCGGACGAAGTATGTTGAGCCGGGGAGGCCGACCGCGCTGGCCAAATGCTCCGCCAAGGGGGAGTTGCTACAACCTCACCGGGTGAATCTGGATCTCTCCAGCTACACCGACTTAAGCATTGGAGAGCTTGTCTCAGGCTACATCAGCCAAGTTCACAAGAGCCGGGACGCCGAGATCGCCATGGTCAACCAGATCCAACAAAAATCTGAGGTAACCTTCTGCTGTCTTCTTACTTTCTGCATAATGATCCTTGTCATTCTAGCCCCCAAGTCTATGACTTATACTTGAATATGTCGTAGACTTAGGTTCCGGTTTACTTAACTGAATCAGCAGTACGTAGATAGATACGTTCAATATGCATTAGCCCCCAAGTGCCAAGTGTCTTTGCTTGGAAAGCGCTTGGGACTTATAGAATGACTGTTAATGACCCGGAAACATATGCAGGCTGTTGGCAAGAAATTTGAGTCGGACCTTGCGGATCTCAAGAGCCGGCTAAAGACACAAGAGATGGAGACCCGGAAGGCAAACGCCAAGTTTGTCTCCAGCATCGCCGCTCAAGAGAAGCTGAAGACCGAATTCGATGCTGAGCGGAAGGCCTGGGCTGAGGAGAGAGCTGCCCTGGTGACCCGGGCCGAACAGGCGGAGAAGGCCCTCACTGAGAAGACCGCTAAGCTCTCCGGCCTAAAGCGCCAGGTTTCCCAAATGGTGGCTGCTATCTTCGGTAAGTCGCCTCGTCGGCTTTCGTCAAATCTGTATATGTTATGACTCATCCTTGTCACCGGCTTGTCTGACCTTTATTAAACAGGTCCCAGGAGTGCCAACCTCAACCAGAGCGTGGTCACCAAGTTAAAGGCCGTGTACACCCTGGTGGAACAACTCTACACCGGGTCACAGCGCGCCTTAGCTGTGGTGGCCCTATCCAATGAGGTGCCAACCCATCTGGCTGAAGTCCTGCGCCGGCTCGCTGTTCTGCCACAGCGGATCCAGGAGCTACGCCGAGCCTCCGCGAGATCCGGAGCAATTGCCGCGCTGAGCCGGGCCAAAGCATTCCTGCCGGAGCTAGACCCGACAGACATCGCCCTGGGTTACCCAAGCCTGAAGGAAGACGGCTCCGCCTTCGACCAGAAGGACTTCGCGGCATGTGTGAAAGCTGTACGCCCGGTGGCCACCATCATTGGGAACGACACCGACTTATCCAAGTATCAGCCGGGGTACAACGCGGAGAATTAGAGGATTCCAACCCCTCGCTATGAAGCTCTCAGTCTGATTCCTCCGGCTCGCCAGCACACCTTCGCCCCCGAGATTGACCCGGCCGGGTTAATTGACGAAGAGGCCCAGTTCGAAGCTCTCCGCGGCATCGACTGGAAGTCGTCAACCTTCGAGGTCTTGGAATCAGCCGGAGCAGAAGACGAGCCGGGGACTTCAACTCAGCAGGCGTCATAAAGCGGCTGGCGGTTCACCGAACAACGCTCCACCCTTGAGTCTTTGAAGGATTTTTGTAATAGAATAAGTGCAACAATCTATCTCTGCCGTGCCATCGTGCACGTAATGAATGCTGAAACTCCTTAAAGTTATTCTTTTGGTGCTCCTCCGGGTCATAATTACGCCTTTGTCCTTCTCAACCTTAAAAAATACCTTCAAGTGTCTGCATAGAAAGGCAAATCACAAGTCTCAAGGCGGCTTACCGCCCTGAGATTCAGGTGTTTGAAATGGATAACCCAGAATACGAACCAAAAAAGACTGGTCGTTAACTATACTCTGAACATAGCCGTGATAACGCACTTAACGGCCTGTAAACATACTTCCGGTTGAAATAACCCGGGTAGCTTGGTTGATACCTGAACTCGAATTTACCTGTCTTGATGACATCCATGATGTTCAACTAACAAGATAAACCAAAATTAAGCCGGCAAGTGAGACCCGGCAGTACACACTTTGACATGAGCAGAGTAGACTTGTGATAAAATATAAAAACTTGGGGCTTCCGATTCGAATACGACCAGAAACCCGGTCCAAAGGGGTTAAGCTAAGATTCGGATGCGATCATATAGCCCCCAGTGGGTGCGGCGATGCCAATCAAAAGGGTATCGACAGCTATGTTCTCTTTGGTTCGAATACGACCCATGTTTGAACAGGAAGCCCCCAAGTGACTCTGAAAATTGTTTAACGACGCTGATTCGAATACGATCCACGTCGGTTCTCAGAGGGGTTACACTATGATTCAAATATGACCAAAGGCAACCTCACAATGAGCTCGGCACTTTGCCAATCAAAATGGGTATCGACACCTATGTTCTCTATGGTTCGAATACGACCCATGTTTGAACAGGAAGCCCCCAAGTGATTTTACTGCTTACGGCTAGACTCAAATACGATCATAAGCCGGATCCTCCTTTCAAATTAGTATGTAAAAAATGACACACACATAATTGGAGGAGAAAAAAGGACAGAGGTCCTGCTTTATTGCTTATCATAATATATACATGTCTGAGATAAATATGTACACCACAAGAGCCGGCAGCTCAAGTGTAGTAAGGCCGAAGCTGAGCTATATTCCATGGCCGACGGGTCTCCTCCTCAGATTTACGCGAATCCTTATGTTCCCGAATATCAATGAGATTATACGACCCATTGTGCAAGTTCTTACTGACCACAAAGGGCCCTTCCCAAGGTGGGGATAACTTGTGTGCATCAGTTTGATCCTGGATGAGCCGGAGCACAAGGTCGCCTTCCTGGAAGACCCGGGATTTGACCCGGCGGCTATGATAATGGCGCAGGTCTTGTTGGTAAATCGCTGAACGGGCTGCCGCCATATCACGTTGTTCGTCCAACAAGTCCAGAGCATCTTGGCGCGCTTGTTCATTATCCGTCTCAACATAAGCCGCCACACGAGGCGAATCGTGACGGATGTCGCTGGGGAGGACTGCTTCTGCTCCATAAACCATGAAGAAAGGCGTGAAGCCAGTAGACCTGTTAGGAGTAGTGTTGATGCTCCATAAGACGGAAGGCAGCTCCTCCACCCAACAACCCGGCGTCCGTTGCAAAGGGACCAAAAGCCGGGGTTTGATGCCCTTTAGAATCTCCTGGGTAGCTCTCTCAGCTTGACCATTGGATTGGGGGTGAGCCACTGAGGAAACATCAAGTCGGATATGCTCCCGTTGACAAAATTCTTCCATAGCGCCCATGGATAAATTGGTGCCATTGTCCGTTATGATGCTGTGCGGAAAGCCGAAGCGGAAAATTACCTTTTTCATAAATTGAACCGCCGTGGCTGCATCGCACTTGCTAACTGGCTCAGCCTCCACCCACTTCGTGAATTTGTCAACGGCCACCAAGAGGTGGGTCTTCTTATCCTTGGATCGTTTAAAAGGCCCAACCATATCAAGCCCCCAGACCGCAAAGGGCCAAGTGATTGGGATCATCCTCAACTCCTAAGCCGGCACATGAGCCCGTCGTGAGAACCTTTGGCAACCATCGCAATACTGACCAAGTCCTCTGCATCAGCGTGAGCCGTCAGCCAATAAAAACCATGACGGAAAGCCTTGGCTACAAGAGATTTTGAACCGGCATGATGGCCACAATCCCCTTCATGGATCTCGCGCAAGATCTCTTGACCTTCCTCAGGGGAGATACAACGCTGAAATGCCCCTGAAACACTGCGATGATGCAACTCGCCGTCGATAACAATCATTGACTTAGCCCGCCGGGTTATTTGCCTGGCCAGAGTTTCATCCTCCGGCAATTCTCCCCGGGTTATGTAAGCCAGATATGGCATTGTCCAGTCTGGTATGACATGAAGAGCCGCCACCAGTCGCGCCTCTGGGTCAGGGATAGCCAAGTCTTCTTCTGTGGGCAACTTAACCGAGGGATTATACAGGACATCCAGGAAAGTGTTAGGCGGCACCGGCTTTCGCTGAGAGCCTAGCCGGCTTAAAGCATCAGCCGCCTCGTTCTTCCTGCGATCAATGTGCTCCACTTGGTATCCTTGAAAATGCCCAGCAATGGCATCAACCTCGCGACGATAAGCCGCCATGAGGGGATCCTTAGAATCCCAGGTGCCTGATACTTGTTGAGCCACCAAATCTGAGTCCCCAAAGCACCTTACCCGGCTTAAGCTCATCTCCTTAGCCTCCCGAAGACCGTGGAGCAAAGCTTCGTATTCAGCCGCATTGTTAGTGCAAGGAAACATCAACCGTAGCACATAATGGAACTTGTCACCTTTAGGGGAAGCCAATACAACACCAGCCCCCGAGCCCTCCAACTGTCTGGACCCATCGAAGTGGATAGTCCAATAAGTGTTATCCGGCTTTTGCTCAGGCACTTGAGACACCGTCCAATCATTGATGAAATCCACCAAGGCCTGAGATTTAACAGCAGTGCGTGGCACATATTTGAGGCCATGAGGTCCAAGTTCTATAGCCCACTTAGCAATTCTCCCTGTAGCCTCTCTGTTCTGGATAATATCACCAAGGGGGGCAGAACTGACCACAGTGATGGGATGACCCTGAAAATAATGTTTGAGCTTCCGGCTCGCCATGAACACACCGTATACGAGCTTCTGCCAATGCGGGTACCGCTGCTTAGACTCAATGAGCACCTCGCTGACATAATAAACCGGCCGCTAAACCGGATGCTCCTTACCCGCCTCCTTGCGCTCCACAACAATAGCCACGCTGACAGCTCGTGCATTTGCCGCTACATATAGTAGCAAGGGCTCCTTATCAATCGGAGCAGCAAGGACGGGGGGCTCTGCCAGTTGCTTTTTCAAATCCTCAAAAGCGGTATTAGCTGCATCATTCCAGATAAAGTTATCGGTCTTCTTCATCAACTGATATAGAGGCATAGCCTTCTCACCCAAACGGCTTATGAACCGGCTTAAAGCAGCGATGCGACCCGCCAAACGCTGAACGTCATTTATACATGCCGGCTTAGCTAGGGAGGTGATAGCCTTGATCTTCTCCGGGTTAGCCTCAATGCCTCTGTCAGAAACCAAGAAGCCTAATAGTTTGCCTGCAGGAACACCAAAAACACACTTGGCCGGGTTAAGCATCATCTTGTAGACCCGGAGATTATCGAAGGTTTCCCTTAAGTCATCTATCAGGGTTTCCTCCTTGATGGATTTAACCACAATATCATCCACGTAAGCGTGAACATTGCGCCCGATCTGTTTATGAAGACAATTCTGTACACAACGCTGGTAAGTCGCCTGTGCACACTTGAGTCCAAAAGGCATAGACACATAGCAGAAGGCTCCAAAGGGAGTGATGAACGCCGTCTTCTCCTGGTCCTTAACTGCCATCTTAATCTGATGATACCCGGAATAGGCATCCAAGAAACTTAAGCGTGCACAACCTGCCGTAGCGTCAATGATTTGATCAATACGGGGGAGAGCAAAAGGATCAGCCGGACACGCCTTGTTCAAGTCCGTGTAGTCCACACACATCCGCCAGGTGCCGTTCTTCTTGAGTACGAGCACTGGGTTAGCCAACCACTCCGGGTGAAAAACCTCAACAATGAACCCGGCTGCCAAGAGCCGGGCCACTTCTTCACCAATAGCTTTCCGCCTCTCTTCGTTAAACCGTCGAAGGAACTGGCTGACCGGCTTAAATTTTGGATCAATATTGAGAGTGTGCTCAGCGAGTTCTATAGGTACACCTGGCATGTCAGAAGGCTTCCACGCGAAGATGTCCCTATTCTCACGGATGAACTCGATGAGCGCGCTTTCCTATTTCGGGTCTAGATTTGCACTGATGCTAAACTGCTGAGACGAGTCACCCGGAACAAAGTCAACAAGTTTAGTCTCATCAGCTGATTTAAATTTCATTGCTGGTTCATTCTCTGTGGTTGGCTTTTTCAGAGAGGTCATATCTGTTGGGTCAACATTGTCTTTATAAAATTTCAACTCTTCTGTGGCGCAAACAGACTCTGCATAAGCTGCGTCACCTTCCTCACACTCCAGAGCCACTCTCCGGCTGCCGTGAACCGTAATGGTCCCATTGTGACCCGACATCTTGAGCTGTAAGTACACATAACACAGCCGTGCCATGAACTTGGCGTAAGCCGGCCGTCCAAATATAGCGTGGTATGGACTTCTTATCTTGACCACCTCAAAGGTCAACTTCTCCACCCTGTAGTTGTTTTCATCACCAAAAGCCACTTCCAGTTTGATTTTGCCGACTGGATAAGCCGACTTACCGGGTACCACACCATGGAAGATAGTATTTGACTGACTGAGGTTCTTATCGACTAGCCCCATATGACGGAAAGTCTCATAATAGAGGATGTTGATGCTGCTGCCTCCATCCATGAGTACCTTTGTGAACTTATAGCCTCCCACCTGAGGAGCCACCACTAAGGCCAGGTGGCCCGGGTTATCCACCCGGGGGGGTGATCCTCCCTACTCCACACTATGGGCTGCTCAGACCACCGTAAGTAGCGTGGAACCGCCGGCTCAACAGCATTAACAGCCCTCTTGTGAAGCTTCTCGTCTCGTTTGCACAAACTAGTGGTGAACACGTGATAGTGTCCACCGCTAAGCTGCTTCGGGTTGGTATGATAACCCCCCTGCTGCTGTTGATGACCCTGACCGGACTGTTGATTAAAGCCCCCTTGACCGTTCTGAGGACCGGAATTTGAACCGCCGCCCGGGCCATGAAAGCCGCCGGCGCCTGAGCCGCCACCCGGACCATTGTAGTTTTTAAAGGCCTTCATGATAGCACAATCCTTCCACAGATGAGTCGCTGGCTTCTCTCTAGAGCCGTGTCTCGGACAAGGTTCGTTCAACAGCTGCTCCAGAGAAGGTCCTGACCCGCCGCCTCGGGGAGGGGGCCTCCCCTTGCGTCGCTGGTTATTACCTTGAGAGTTGGTGTTGGCTACAAACTCTAGGCTGCCATCGGCCTTACGCTTGCCTCCTCCTTGGTTCCCCGGGTTAAACTGAGGACCCTTGCCGTTGCCATTCTTCTTTCCCTTCCCTGCCCTTTCATCATCTGAAGGGGATCCTTGGTACCATCGGAATCGGCGTACTTGACAAGAGCCGCCATTAGGGTACCCATATCGGTGCAGTCGCGCTTGAGCCGCCCAAGCTTCATCTTAAGGGGCACAAAGCGACAGTTCTGTTCCAACATTAAGACTGCAGAGCCGGCATCCATCTTATCTGATGAATGTATGATCTCCTTGACCCGGCGAACCCAATGGGTCGTGGACTCACCCTCCTGCTGCTTACAGTTAGTCAAATCCACAATTGACATAGACTGCCTGCAGGTATCTTTGAAGTTTTGAACGAACCGGGCTTTCAGCTCAGCCCAAGACCCAATGGAGTTCGGTGGTAACCCTTTCAACCACGTGCAGGCAGTTCCATCTAACATCATGGTAAAATATTTGGCCATGGCCGCCTCACTGACCTCCAGCAATTCCATGGCCATCTCATAACTCTCAATCCAGGCTGCAGGCTGTAAGTCCGCTGTATAGTTAGGCACCTTCCTAGGGCCCTTGAAGTCCTTAGGCAGACGTTCATTACGGATGGCTGGTACCAAACAAGGGACACCCCCGGCCCTAGTAGAAATTCCCACATCAACGGACGTCGTTGGATACGCCGGGGGGGTCTGGTTAGCCGTCAATTGAGGCGCCTGCTCCGCCTCTCGCCGCGCTTGGTCTGTTGCGTAGAAGGCTCCATTATGAGCCGGGCCATGACCAGGGGGCGGGTCATGGCGTCGGACGTTACTTGAGCCGGTCGCTGAGACCATGTGCCGGCTGTAACTCGGGCTCTGGCCTGGTCGAGGGGTTGAGTGGATCCTGTCCCGGCTGTAGGAGTATGCCTCTTGCTGCGGCAGTGCTGTCTGAAGCAGTTCCCTGACCCGGCGGGTTTCAATAGCTGTCGGGGAGTCGCCGTCGACTGGGAGAGCCGCCAGCCGTGCTGCCGCAGCGACCATGTTCTCCAGCGGGTTATTATAATGACCCGGGGGTGTTGGCACATACTGAGGCGGGGCAGGGGGCACCTGGGGAGGCCCCATCACTCGTGGCTGAATAAGGGGTCCAGACCCGGGTGCTATGACCCCTGGCGGGTTACTGGATCCTGCACCCGGCGTGTTGAAGAGATTGCATGGATCGTAAACCGGCGGGAGTCGAGACTGGGCCTTCTGATGCCTCCTTCTCATGACCTCGTTGGCCGCGTTCTGATCCATCGTGAGTTGTAAGGACTGCGCCTGAATCAACTGAGTCCGGGCGTCGAGAGCCGCCCGCTCCGCAGCCAGCCTGATCCCTTCCGCTGCAAGATCCTCTTTAGCTTTTATCAGATCCAATTTCAACTGTGCCACCTCCGCATCATGCTGGGCTTGATCCGCCAGGTCAACCGTGGCGGTTAACAAGGCCGTCATCTTGTCCGTGAGATCCATCAGCACCTGAGCCGGAGAAGGCACCGGGTTTCCTGCTCCAGCAGCAGGGTTCTGAACAGGCTGCACACCAGTCATAAAAACTCCAACTTGACTTGGCGGCTCGAAAGGGTCCGGAATACTGTCACCGTCGGAACAACCTATGAGCCTGCCATCTTGAAGTTGGTACAATGAGTTTGACTCATCAGTGGCCGACTCGCCGTCAGAGCCCGCGGCCGCCTCATCACCGGACCCGGATGGATCAGAGGGCCCTTCATGGATGCATCCCACAAAGGCACGCCGGGCCCGGGCGGGTCGTGCGCGCTGAGCCGTTTCGATGAGATCAGCGTAGAGATCCGGCTCGGGGCCCGGCTCACCGATCTTGCCAATGAAGACATGAATTCCGCCAAAGGGGACCCGGTACCCGTACTCAATTGAGCCGGCGTCGGGGCCCCAGTCCTCGTCGTTGATGTAGAGCTTGCCGCGACGACTCTTGGTCATCCGGCCTACGGCGTATCCCTTGAACCCTTCGAAGCTGCCCTTCAAGAACTCAAATCCATCGTGCGCCGGCCCCACGGTGGGCGCCAACTGTCGTGGAATTGTTACGGCAGATGTCCTTGAGCTAGGACTTAGTCGTGGAGCCATCGCAACTAGGAAGCTTGAAGGGGTTATGCGGGACAAGGAACACGAGGGTTTATACTGGTTTGGCCCCTTACGGTGAAGGTCAAAGCCTACGTCCAGTTCGTGGTGTTATTGATTAGGGTTACGATCGCCAGGGAGCTAAATAGCTATGCCCGGTTCTCGATGAGGTTGTTGTCGCCCTTAAACCGCTGCCGGGTCCTCCCTTTATATAGGGAGGCTGATGCCCAGCAGTCCTTAGAGTCTCGGCTGGCTCATAAGAGCGTCCGGCTCGGACTCTGAACAATACATGCCTTACACTACAAGCCTACTATAACAATGATTGTAACTACAGGCTTTAAGCCATATCCGGGTCTCAGCCCATCTCTGGCCCATTATCTTGATACTTATCTCCGGGCTTCTAGCAATGACCCTTAGAATAACCCGGCCCTCCTAGCGGGTGACTCCAAGGTCTATATCCTCAACAAGGTCCATAGGTGGGACTTTGTGTATGTTCTCGAAATGCGTTTGTGAGTGCTCATTAAGAAAATTTCTATACAAGTTTCTGAACGAACTCCATAAGAAAAGCTCTCCAAAAGTTCCCTATGAAAGAATCCATTGAAGCATCTGGTCGTCACAAACGTTTTGACTACTTGTGGAGCCAAAACAGACTCTGTATGAGTCAGATATCCATGTTTCAGTTAATACTGCGCAAAACTGATTCCAAACGACAATTATAGACTAGTTCTTCTGTAGTTGCATTCGATTTTTTTCCATTCTAATTCACTAAACATCTCCATTTGAGATCCAATTACTTGTATGGAAATGTAAGAGACCTCGGTTATGATGATGCACTAGGTCCATAGCTGGGACTTTGTGTATGTTCTCGAAATGCGTTTGTCGAGTCCTCATTCAGAAAGTTTCTATACAAGTTTCTGAACGAACTCCTTAAGAATAGCTCCAAAAGCTCCCTATGAAAGAATCCTTTGAAGCATCTGGTCGTCACAAACGTTTTGACTACTTGTGGAACCAAAATGGATTCCGTATGAGTCAGATATCCATGTTTCAAATAACACTGCGCAAAACTGATTCCGAACGACAGTTACGGACTAGTTCCTGTGTAGTTGCATTCGATTTTTTTCCATTCTATTTCACTGAACATCTCCATATGAGATCCAATTACTTTTAGGGAAATGCAAGAGACCACGGTTATGATGATGCACTAGGTCCATAGCTGGCATTTTGCGTATGTTCACGAAATGCGTTTGTCGAGTGCTCATTAAGAAAGTTTCTATACAAGTTTCTGAATGAACTCCTTAAGAAAATTTCTCCAAAACTTCCCTATGAAAGAATCCTTTGAAGCATATGGTCGTCACAAATGTTTTGACTACTTGTGGAGCCAAAACGGACTCCGTATGAGTCAGATATCCATATTTCAGTTAACACTGCGCAAAACTGATTCCGAATGACAGTTACAGACTAGTTCTTGTGTAGTTGCATTTGATTTTTACCATTCTACTTCACTAAACATCTCCATATGAGATCCAATTACTTGTAGGGAAATGCAAGAGACATCGGTTATGATGATGCACTAGGTCCATAGCTCGGACTTTGTGTATGTTCTCAAAATGCGTTTGTCGAGTCCTCGTGAAGAAAGTTTCTATACAAGTTTCTGAACGAACTCATTAAGAAAAGTTCTCCAAAAGCTCCCTATGAAAGAATCCTTTGAAGCATCTGGTCGTCAAAAATGTTTTTCTACTTGTGGAGCCAAAACGGACTCCGTATGAGTTAGATATCCATGTTTCAGTTAACACTGCACAAAACTGATTACGAACGATAGTTACGGACTAGTTCTTATGTAGTTGCATTCGATTTTTTCCATCCAACTTCACTAAACATCTCCATATGAGATCCAATTACTTGTAGGGAAATGCAATAGACCTTGGTGATGATGATGCACTAGGTCCATAGCTGGGACTTTGTGTATGTTCTCGAAATGCGTTTGTCGAGTGCTCATTAAGAAAGTTTATATACAAGTTTCTGAACGAACTCCTTAAGAAAAGTTCTCCAACAGTTCCCTGTGAAAGAATCCTTTGAAGCATATGGTCGTCACAAACGTTTTGACTACTTGTGGAGCCAAAACGGACTCCGTATGAGTCAGATATCCATGTTTCAGTTAACACTGCGCAAAACTAATTCCGAACGACAGTTACAGACTAGTTGTTGTGTAGTAGCATTCGATCTTTTCCATTCTACTTCACTAAACATCTGCATATGAGATCCAATTACTTGTAGGGAAATGCAAGAGACCTCGGTTATGATGATGCACTAGGTCCATAGCTGGGACTTTGTGTATGTTCTCGAAATGCGTTTGTCGAGTGCTCATTAAGAAAGTTTCTATACAAGTTTCGGAATGAACTCCTTAAGAAAAGTTTTCCAAATGGTCCATATGAAAGAATCCTTTGAAGCATCTGGTCATCACAAATGTTTTGAATACTTGTGGAGCCAAAACGGACTCCGTATGAGTCAGATATCCATGTTTCAGTTAACACTGCGCAAAACTGATTCCGAACGATAGTTACAGACTAGTTCTTGTGTAGTTGCATTCGATTTTTTCCATTCTACTTCACTAAACATCTGCATATGAGATCGAATTACTTGTAGGGAAATGCAAGAGACCTCGGTTATGATGATGCACTAGGTCCATAGGTGGGACTTTGTGTATGTTCTCGAAATGCGTTTGTGAGTGCTCATTGAGAAAGTTTCTATACAAGTTTCTGAACGAACTCCATAAGAAAAGCTCTCCAAAAGTTCCCTATGAAAGAATCCTTTGAAGCATCTGGTCGTCACAAACGTTTTGACTACTTGTGGAGCCAAAACAGACTCTGTATGAGTCAGATATCCATGTTTCAGTTAATACTGCGCAAAATTGATTCCAAATGACAATTATAGACTAGTTCTTCTGTAGTTGCATTCGATTTTTTTCCATTCTAATTCACTTAAACATCTCCATTTGAGATCCAGTTACTTGTAGGGAAATGTAAGAGACCTCGGTTATGATGATGCACTAGGTCCATAGCTGGGACTTTGTGTATGTTCTCGAAATGCGTTTGTCGAGTCCTCATTGAGAAAGTTTCTATACAAGTTTCTGAACGAACTCCTTAAGAATAGCTCCAAAAGCTCCCTATGAAAGAATCGTTTGAAGCATCTGGTCATCACAAATGTTTTGACTACTTGTGGAACCAAAATGGATTCCGTATGAGTCAGATATCCATGTTTCAAATAACACTGTGCAAAACTGATTCCGAACGACAGTTACGGACTAGTTCCTGTGTAGTTGCATTCGATTTTTTCCATTCTATTTCACTGAACATCTCCATATGAGATCCAATTACTTGTAGGGAAATGCAAGAGACCTCGGTTATGATGATGCACTAGGTCCATAGCTGGGACTTTGCGTATGTTCTTGAAATGCGTTTGTCGAGTGCTCATTAAGAAAGTTTCTATACAAGTTTCTGAACGTACTCCTTAAGAAAAGTTCTCCAAAAGCTCCCTATGAAAGAATCCTTTGAAGCATCTGGTCGTCACAAACGTTTTTCTACTTGTGGAGCCAAAAAGATCTCCGTATGAGTTAGATATCCATGTTTCAGGTAACACTGCGCAAAACTGATTCAGAACGACAGTTACGGACTAGTTCTTATGTAGTTGCATTCGATTTTTTCCATTCAACTTCACTAAATATCTCCATATGAGATCCAATTACTTGTAGGGAAATGCAATAGACCTCAGTGATGATGATGCACTAGGTCCATAGCTGGGACTTTGTGTACGTTCTAGAAATGCGTTTGTCGAGTGCTCATTAAGAAAGTTTATATACAAGTTTCTAAACGAACTCCTTAAGAAAAGTTCTCCAAAAGTTCCCTATGAAAGAATCCTTTGAAGCATATGGTTGTCACAAAAGTTTTGACTACTTGTGGAGCCAAAATGGACTCCGTATGAGTCAGATATCCATGTTTCAGTTAACACTACGCAAAACTAATTCCGAACGAAAGTTACAGACTAGTTCTTGTGTACTAGCATTCGATCTTTTTCATTCTACTTCACTAAACATCTCCATATGAGATCCAATTACTTGTAGGGAAATGCAAGAGACCTCGGTTATGATGATGCACTAGGTCCATAGCTGGGACTTTGTGTATGTTCTCGAAATGCGTTTGTCGAGTGCTCATTAAGAAAGTTTCTATACAAGTTTCTGAATGAACTCCTTAAGGAAAGTTTCCAAAAGGTCCATATGAAAGAATCCTTTGACGCATCTGGTCATCACAAATGTTTTGACTACTTGTGGAGCTAAAACGGACTCCGTATGAGTCGGATATCCATATTTCAGTTAACACTGCGCAAAACTGATTCCGAACGATAGTTACAGACTAGTTCTTGTGTAGTTGCATTCGATTTTTTCCATTCTACTTCACTAAACATCTGCAAATGAGATCGAATTACTTGTAGGGAAATGCAAGAGACCTAGGTTATGATGATGCACTAGCTCCATAGGTGGGACTTTGTGTATGTTCTCGAAATGCGTTTGTGAGTGCTCATTAAGAAAGTTTCTATACAAGTTTCTGAACGAACTCCGTAAGAAAAGCTCTCCAAAAGTTCCCTATGAAAGAATCCTTTGAAGCATCTGGTCGTCAAAAACGTTTTGACTACTTGTGGAGCCAAAACAGACTCCGTATGAGTCAGATATCCATGTTTCAGTTAATACTGCGCAAAACTGATTCCAAACGACAATTATAGACTAGTTCTTCTGTAGTTGCATTCGATTTTTTTCCATTCTAATTCACTAAACATCTCCATTTGAGATCCAATTACTTGTAGGGAAATGCAAGAGACCTCGGTTATGATGATGCACTAGGTCCATAGCTGGGACTTTGTGTATGTTCTCGAAATGCGTTTGTCGAGTCCTCATTAAGAAAGTTTCTATACAAGTTTCTGAACGAACTCCTTAAGAAAAGTTCTCCAAAAGCTCCCTATGAATGAATCCTTTGAAGCATCTGGTCGTCACAAAATGTTTCGACTACTTGTGGAACCAAAATGGATTCCGTATGAGTCAGATATCCATGTTTCAATTAACACTGCGCAAAACTGATTCCGAACGACAGTTACGGACTAGTTCTTGTGTAGTTGCATTCGATTTTTTCCATTCTACTTCACTAAACATCTCCATATGAGATCCATCTACTTGTAGGGAAACGCAAGAGACCTCAGTTATGATGATGCACTAGGTCCATAGCTGGGACTTTGCGTATGTTCTCGAAATGCGTTTGTCGAGTGCTCATTAAGAAAGTTTCGATACATGTTTCTGAATGAACTCCTTTGAAGCATCTGGTCGTCACTAATGTTTTGACTACTTGTGGAGCCAAAATGGACTCCGTATGAGTCAGATATCCATGTTTTAGTTAACACTGCGCAAAACTGATTCCGAACGATAGTTACAGACTAGTTCTTGTGTAGTTGCATTCAATTTTTTCCATTATACTTCATTAAACATCTCCATATGAGATCCAATTACTTGTAGGAAAATGCAAGAGACCTCGGTTATGATGATGCAGTAGGTCCATAGCTGGGACTTTGTGTATGTTCTCGAAATGCGTTTGTCGAGTGCTCATTAAGAAAGTTTCTATACAAGTTTCTGAACGAACTCCGTAAGAAAAGCTCTCCAAAAGATCCCCATGAAAGAATCCTTTGAAGCATCTGGTCGTCACAAAAGTTTGACTACTTGTGGAGCCAAAACAGACTCCGTATGAGTCAGATATCCATGTTTCAGTTAACACTGCGCAAAACTGATTCCGAACGAAAGTTATAGACTTGTTCTTCTGTAGTTGCATTCGATTTTATTTCATTCTAATTCACTAAACATCTCCATTTGAGATCCAATTACTTGTAGGGAAATGTAAGAAATCTCGGTTATGATGATGCACTAGGTCCATTGCCGGGACTTTGTGTATGTTCTCGAAATGCGTTTGTCGAGTCCTCATTAAGAAAGTTTCTATACAAGTTTCTAAACGAACTCCTTAAGAAAAGTTCTCCAAAAGTTCCCTATGAAAGAATCCTTAGAAGCATCTGGTCATCACAAACGTTTTGCTACTTGTGGAGCCAAAAGGGACTCCGTATGAGTCAGATATCCATGTTTCAGTTAACACTGCGCAAAACTGATTCCAAACGACAGTTACGGACTAGTTCTTGTGTAGTTGCATTCGATTTTTTCCATTCTACTTCACCGAACATCTCCATATGAGATCCAATTACTTGTAGGGAAATGCAAGAGACCTTGATTATGATGATGCACTAGGTCCATAGCTGGGACTTTGTGTATGTTCTCGAAATGCGTTTGTCGAGTGCTCATTAAGAAAGTTTGTATACAAGTTTCTGAACGAACTCCTTAGGAAAAGTTCTCCAAAAGTTCCTGATGATAGAATCCTTTGAAGCATATGGTCGTCACAAACGTTTTGACTACTTGTGGAGCCAAAACGGACTCTGTATGAGTCACATATCCATGTTTCAGTTAACACTGCGCAAAACTGATTCCGAATGACTGTTACAGACTAGTTCTTGTGTAGTTGCATTCAATTTTTTCCATTCTACTTCACTAAACATCTCCATATGAGATCCAATTACTTGTAGGGAAATGCAAAAGACCTCGGTTATGATGATGCACTAGGTCCATAGCTCGGACTTTGTGTATGTTCTCGAAATGCGTTTGTCGAGTCCTCATGAAGAAAGTTTCTATACAAGTTTCTGAACGAACTCCTTAAGAAAAGTTCTCCAAAAGCTCCCTATGAAAGAATCCTTTGAAGCATCTGGTCGTCAAAAACGTTTTTCTAGTTGTGGAGCCAAAACGGACTCCGTATGAGTTAGATATCCATGTTTCAGTTAACACTTCGCAAAACTGATTCCGAACGATAGTTATGGACTAGTTCTTATGTAGTTGCATTCGATTTTTTCCATTCAACTTCACTAAACATCTCCATATGAGATCCAATTACTTGTAGGGAAATGCAATAGACCTTGGTGATGATGATGCACTAGGTTCATAGCTGGGACTTTGTGTATGTTCTCGAAATGCGTTTGTCGAGTTCTCATTAAGAAAGTTTATATACAAGTTTCTGAATGAACTCCTTAAGAAAAGTTCTCCAAAAGTTCCCTATGAAAGAATCCTTTGAAGCATATGGTCGTCACAAACGTTTTGACTACTTGTGGAACCAAAACGGACTCCGTATGAGTCAGATATCCAAGTTTCAGTTAACACTGCGCAAAACTAATTCCGAACGACAGTTACAGACTAGTTCTTGTGTAGTAGCATTCGATCTTTTCCATTCTACTTCACTAAACATATCCATATGAGATCCAATTACTAGTAGGGAAATGCAAGAGACCACGATTATGATGATGCACTAGGTCCATAGATGGGACTTTGTGTATGTTCTCGAAATGCGTTTGTCTAGTGCTCATTAAGAAAGTTTCTATACAAGTTTCTGAACGAACTCCTTAAGAAAAGTTCTCCAAAAGCTCCCTATGAAAGAATCCTTTGAAGCATCTGGTCGTCAAAAACGTTTTTCTAGTTGTGGAGCCAAAACGGACTCCGTATGAGTTAGATATCCATGTTTCAGTTAACACTTCGCAAAACTGATTCCGAACGATAGTTATGGACTAGTTCTTATGTAGTTGCATTCGATTTTTTCCATTCAACTTCACTAAACATCTCCATATGAGATCCAATTACTTGTAGGGAAATGCAATAGACCTTGGTGATGATGATGCACTAGGTTCATAGCTGGGACTTTGTGTATGTTCTCGAAATGCGTTTGTCGAGTTCTCATTAAGAAAGTTTATATACAAGTTTCTGAATGAACTCCTTAAGAAAAGTTCTCCAAAAGTTCCCTATGAAAGAATCCTTTGAAGCATATGGTCGTCACAAACATTTTGACTACTTGTGGAACCAAAACGGACTCCGTATGAGTCAGATATCCAAGTTTCAGTTAACACTGCGCAAAACTAATTCCGAACGACAGTTACAGACTAGTTCTTGTGTAGTAGCATTCGATCTTTTCCATTCTACTTCACTAAACATATCCATATGAGATCCAATTACTAGTAGGGAAATGCAAGAGACCTCGATTATGATGAAACGTTGCAGCCCGAAAACGGGTCAGCGCATAGAATATGCTGGCAATGTAACACATAGAGAATAATGAACAATAATAATGCTATACTACATGCATATATGGCTGGTGGAAAGCTCTATGGTTACAATTTTTGCGAAAAGCCAATTTTATCCTACCTCAAAGGAATAAATTATATTTAACTATCATGGTGGTTGTGAAACATTGAGATGGTTGACAGCATCTCAATCCCAATTAAGAATCATCATTAACCCAACAAAATTAATTAAAAGTAACATGGTGATGAGATTCACATGATAATCCAAATACTAGATACTCAAGTTGTCCATAACCGGGGACACGGCTAACCATGATTAGTTTGTACACTCTGCAGAGGTTTGCGCACTTTTCCCCACAAGACTCGATCTCCTCCGTTGGATTACTCGCACTACATGGTGTTTGAGTAACGGATGACCGAGACACAGTCTTTCAGAAGTGTTTGCACCTTACGTATGGGTAGACAGTTACACCTACTTTCCCCTGCATCTGCTAGTCTACCACTGTAAGAGTTCACACAACTTAATCAACTATGCTAGAGCCCATAATAGCTTGCGGCTGCACACGGAAGTTTCTAGCATGAATAATCTCATGATCCCTTTGAACCTGGGTGGCGGTCCAAAAGAAAAACAGGCAATCCTGGAATACCCAGGTACCTCAATCCACCCAGATGTGAGTTTTAGTTGCCACCTTAAGTAAACCATTAATTAACAATCTCACATCTGTCATGGAAATCTCTTCAAACCCAATCCACGTCTACGAGCATAGAATGGCAATATAATAGCAAACGTAGAAGTAACTCCCAAGGGTTTGATAATAAAACAGGTAATAGGTACTACCTCAACTACTTCCCAATACCCACACTTTAATTAGATCCTAATCATGCAAGTGTTTGAGGATTGATCTAATGCAATAAAAACTGGGTATGGAAAGGTATGATCAAAGTGTTACTTGCCTTGCTGATGGTCCGCAAAACCTAGTGATTCGAAGTAACAAGCGGCACACTCCGGGTACTCTATCGCAAACAAACAAGCATACAATCAGTACTCATCTAATGCATAGGTAAAACTCGAATGAAAGATCCAACCAGAAAGTTCAACTTAAGAACTCCGGTTTGCAAAAAGAATCAACTCGAAAGAAGCAACGAAAATCAAACGGCGAAAGAAACAAGCTTCGTTTACTAATCTGGATCTAGGTCAAATTTTACTGTAGCAAAAACTTGTTTGAGTAGGTTAAACGGAAAGAGAATTTCGAGACGAAACTCTAGGCGCTTGAATCGCCTGATTCCGATAAACGAGCGAGAAGTTAAACAGAAACGAAGATTCGATCAGAAATCGAATCTGAGAAAAATAGCGGAAAAATCCGACGAAAAAGAAAAACGGACGAACGGTTAAAGAACGGACGTTCGTTAACAGAGAAAAACCGACGAACGCGTTCGTTAAAACGAACGGTTCGGTGAACGCTCGCAAAATAATAAAACCGAAAAAAAACCGATCTAGGGTTTTTTTTTAAAAAAACGAATGGTTTTTTTAAAGAAAACCGGCAAAACGAGGCGAGGCAGTACCTCGTCGGGGCAGAGCTCCGGCGGGGCTCCCGTGCTCCGGTCGAGGGGCGGCGAGGGCGGCGGGGCTTGGGGGCTCGGGGGGGTGCGAGGGGCGGCGAGGGGGCGGCGAACGGCGGCGAACGGCGGCGGCTCGGGCTCGGCTCCGGCGGCGGCGAACGAGGCGGGTGCGGGCGGCGGCGAGATGAGGGAAGAGGGGGGTGCGGGGTATATATAAAGGAGGGGGGTGCTCGGCTTGGAGGAGGGGGTAAGCTCCGGCGGGGTCCCGTGTCCAAGCCGGACACGGCGGCGGCGGCGCGTGCAGGAGAAGGAGAGGGGCGCGGGCGGCTGGGCCTCGGCTGGGCTTCGGCCCGGCGGGCGCGCGCAGTTTTTTTAATACGTTCCGCGGAAAATAATTCGTAGAAAAATAAATAAAAGTCAAAAAAATATAAAATAAATTTTCCCCGTCTAGTTAGAAAATCTAGAATAGGGTGAACATTGTTTTAACACAAAATAAATATTTTGAAAACATGCAATATTTTTAATGCAATAAAAATGGCAAATAAAATCCCAATAAAATCCAATAGATGATTTTAACATTTTTCCTCCAGTATTTCAATTGTTTTGGAGAAGTCATATTTTCTCCTCTCATTTATTTTGTTTAATGAAATATTTTTCCGGAGAGGAAATAATTAAAACCAAAATCCTCGTCTTATTATTTGATGAAAATCAAATATGAAAATTCGAGAAAATCCCCAACTCTCTCCGAGGGTCCTTGAGTTGCTTAGGATTTATCGAGGATTTGTCAAAATGCAATAAAATATGATATGCAATGATGATCTATGTATAACATACCAAATTGAAAATTTGGGATGTTACAAACCTACCCCCCTTAAGATGAATCTCGCCCTCGAGATTCGGGTTGGCTAGAAAACAGGTGGGAGTGGTCCTTCCGTAGATCTTCCTCTCGCTCCCAGGTGGCTTCATCTTCGGTGTGGTGACTCCACTGAACTTTGCAAAACTTGATAACCTTGCTGCGGGTAACTCGGCTGGCATACTCAAGAATCTTAACTGGTTTCTCCTCATAGGTCAAATCACTTTCCAGCTGAATCGCTTCCAGTGGCACAGTATCTCTCAGTGGTATCTCAGCCATCTCTGCGTGGCACTTCTTCAACTGGGAAACGTGAAATACATCATGAACTCCAGACAATCCTTCGGGCAATTCCAGCTTGTAAGCAACTTCTCCCATACGTTCCACAACTATGTATGGTCCGATAAAACGGGGCGCTAACTTTCCCTTAACTCCAAAGCGCTTCACTCCTCGAAGTGGTGATACTCGAAGATAAACTCGGTCTCCGACTTCGTGAACTGTCTCCTTTCGTTTAGAATCAGCATAACTCTTCTGCCTGGACTGGGCTACCTTGAGCCTATCGCGAATCAACCTCACTTTCTGTTCAGACTCCTTAATCAAATCTGGTCCAAACAACTGACGATCTCCAACTTCGTCCCATAACAACGGTGTTCTACACCTCCTTCCGTACAAGGCTTCGAAAGGGGCCATCTTCAAACTGGTTTGATAACTGTTGTTATATGAAAACTCCGCATATAGCAAATTGTCGTCCCAACTAGATCCGTAATCTAGTGCACATGCTCTCAACATGTCCTCCAAAATCTGGTTGACTCTCTCGGTCTGTCCATCAGTCTGTGGGTGAAAAGCTGTACTAAATTCCAGCCTGGTTCCCAATGTTTCATGTAACTGCTTCCAAAACATCGAGGTAAATTGGGTTCCTCTGTCTGATACAATGGTCCTCGGAACTCCATGCAAACATACGATCCTCGTCATGTATATCTTTGCCAACTTAGCACTAGTATAAGTGGTCTTCACAGGAATAAAATGAGCCACTTTCGTCAAACGATCGACTACAACCCATATTGAGTCATAGCCTGAACGAGTCCTGGGTAATCCTGTGATAAAATCCATGCCTATTTTATCCCACTTCCATTCGGGTATCGGCAATGGTTGTAGCAATCCTGCTGGCTTCTGATGCTCTGCCTTCACTCTCTGACACACATCACAAACTGCTACATATTCTGCAATATCCTTCTTCATTCCGGTCCACCAGAAAGTATTCTTCAGATCCAAATACATCTTGGTATTCCCTGGGTGAATCGAGTACGGTGAATCATGGGCTTCTTGCAAAATCAACTTCCTGATCTCCGGATCATTTGGCACATATACGCGGTCCTCAAACCATAAGGTATCGTGTTCATCCTCACGAAATCCCTTGGCTTTTCCTTTGCTCATCTTCTCCTTTATCTCTTCAATCTCCTTGTCTGTCTTCTGAGGTTCTCTGATCCTTTCCATCAAGGTAGACTGAATCTCCAGTGTCGCTAAATAGCCTCTTGGGACTATCTCCAAACATAGCTCGCGAAGGTCCTCGGCTAACTCCTGGGGTAACTCTCCTGTCATGAGGGTGTTGACATGACTCTTGCGGCTCAACGCGTCTGCTACTACGTTAGCCTTTCCTGGGTGATAATGCAATCTCATATCATAATCTTTAATGAGCTCCAACCATCTCCTCTGTCTGAGATTTAACTCCTTCTGCGTGAAAATATACTTCAAACTCTTGTGATCCGTGTACACCTCACAATGGTTCCCGATGGGAAAATGTCTCCATGTCTTCAACACATGCACCACGGCTGCTAACTCCAAATCATGCGTAGCATAATTCTTCTCATGAGGTTTAAGTTGTCGTGAAGCATATGACACAACTCTTCCTTCCTGCATAAGCACTGCTCCAAGTCCTCGACGAGAAGCGTCGCAATAAACTTCATAATCCTTGCGTTGATCTGGCAGAATCAACACTGGTGATGTAACCAATCGTTCCTTCAACTCTTGGAAACTAGCTTCACATTCCTCAGTCCAATTGAATTTGGTGTCCTTCTTCAATAGCTCAGTCATGGGCTTAGCAATCTTCGAGAAATTCTCGATGAATCTCCGGTAGTATCCTGCAAGTCCAAGAAAACTCCGGATTTCTCCAACTGTCGTGGGTGATTCCCAACTTGTCACTGTGTCAACCTTGGCAGGGTCCACTGCTATTCCTTCTCCAGAAATAACATGTCCGAGGAATCCAACTTCCTTCAGCCAAAATTCACATTTGCTGAACTTGGCATATAACTGATGTTCTCTGAGCTTCTCAATTACCAATCGTAAATGCTCCTCATGCTCTTCCTCATCCTTGGAAAAGATTAAAATATCATCAATGAACACCACGACAAACTTATCCAGAAATTCCATAAACACTTTGTTCATCAGGTGTAGCGACCAGACATCAAATGGTCTGTGCTGCTGTGCACCAGTGTCATCCCTGGATCAGTAATGCTGACACACACAGTACAAATGGAGGATTTATAATAGAGTAGCAATCACACACTTATTACATCGAATATCTCCGAAGAGATTAAGTATGATAAACATGGCTTAAGGCCATCTAAAACGATAACAGCGGAAGACTTGGAAGATAAGTGAGTCCATCAACTCCAGCGGCATCACTGAGTATAAGACCACGACCTAAGGCACCTTACTCGTCGTCTGAAAAGTCTGCAACATGAAACGTTGCAGCCCGAAAACGGGTCAGCACATAGAATATGCTGGCAAAGTAACACATAGAGAGTAATGAACAGTAATAATGCTATACTACATGCATATATGGCTGGTGGAAAGCTCTATGGTTAAAGTTTATGCGAAAAGCCATTTTTTCGCTACTACAAAGGAATAAATTTTATTTAACTATCATGGTGGTTGTTAAACATTGAGAAGGTACCTCCAACTCAATCCCAATTAAGTGTCATCATTAACCCAACAAAATTAATTAAAAGTAACATGGTGATGAGATTCAAATGATAATCCAGGTACTAGATACTCAAGTTGTCCATAACCGGGGACACGGCTAACCATGATTAGTTTATACACTCTGCAGAGGTTTGTGCACTTTTCCCCACAAGACTCGATCGCCTCCGCTCGATTCTCGCACTGCACGATGTTTGAGAAACGGATGACCGAGACACAGTCTTTCAGAAACAATCACTCTTTACTCTGGATGGACCGGTACACCTACTTTCCCCTACATCTGCTAGCCCACCTCTTCAAGAGATCTTGTAACCTACTCAACAATGCTAGAGCCCATAATAGCTTGTGGCTGCACACGGAAGTTTCTAGCATGAATAATCTTATGATCCCTTTGAGCCTGGGTGGCGGACCTTATAAAATCAGACAACACTGGGTTCTCCAGGTGCCTCAATCCACCCAGATGTGAGTTTTAGTTGCCACCTTAAGTTGAACCATTAATAAACATCTCACATCTGTCATGAATATCTCTCAAACCCAATCCACGTCTACGAGCATAGCATGGCAATAATAATAGCAACGTAGAAGTAACTCCCAAGGGTTTGATAAGAAACAGGTAATAGGTACTACCTCAACTACTTCCCAGTACCCACAATTTAAATAGATCCTAATCATGCAATGTTTGAGGAATAGATCTAATGCAATAAAACTGGGTATGGAAGGTATATGATCAAAGTGTTACTTGCCTTGGTGATGATCCGCAAAACCTAACGAGTCGAAGTAACAAGCGGCACACTCCGGGTACTCTATCGCAAACAAACAAGCATACAATCAGTACTCATCTAATGCACAGGTAAAATTCGAATGAAAGATCCAACCAGAAAGTTCAACTTAAGAACTCCGGTTTGCAAAAAGAATCAACTCGAAAGAAGCAACGAAAGTCAAACTGCGAAAGAAAGAAGCTTCATTTACTAATCTGGATCTAGGTCAAATTTTTACTGTAGCAAAAACTTGTTTGAGTAGGTTAAACGGAAAGAGAATTTCGAGACGAAACTCTAGGCGCTTGAATCGCCTAATTCCGATAAACGAGCGAGAAGTTAAACAGAAACGAAGATTCGATCAGAAATCGAATCTGAGATAATCGCATAAAAATCCGACGAAAAAGAAAAACGGACGAACGCTTAAAGAACGGACGTTCGTTAACAGAGAAAAACCGACGAACGTGTTCGTTAAAACGAACGGTTCGGTGAACGCTCGCAAAATAACAAAACCGAAAAAAAACCGATCTAGGGTTTTTTTTAAACGAACGGTTTTTTTTAGAAAACCGGCAAAACGAACGGGGCAGGCAGTACCTCGTCGGGGGCGGCTCCGGCGGGGCTCCGGCGAGGGCGCGGGGTGCGGGGCTCGGGGTAGGGCGAGGGGGCGGCGATGGGGCGGCTCCGGCGGCGGCAAACGGCGGCGGCGGCGGCTCCTGAGTGCGGCGGCGGCGGCGGGCAAGTGCGGCGGCGGCGAACGAGGTGAGGGAGAGAGGGGGGGTGCGGGGGTTTATAAAGGGGGGGAGCAGCTTGGAGGAGGGGCAAGCTCCGGCGGCGGCGGCACGGACTCCCGTGTCCGCCATGGACACGGCGGCGGCGGCGCGTGCCGTACGCGAGGAGGAGAGGCGCGGGGTGGGCCGGCGGCCTGGCGCGGTGGGCTCGGCCCGGCGGGCGCGCGTAGTTTTTTTTTTAATACGTTCCGCGGAAAATAATTCACAGAAAAATAAATAAAAGTCAGAAAAATATAAAATAAATTTTCCCCGTCTAGTTAGAAAATCTAGAATAGGGTGAACATTTTTTTAACACAAAATAAATATTTTTAAAACATGCAACATTTTTAATGCAATAAAAATTGCAAATAAAATCTAAATAAATTCCAATAAATGATTTTAACATTTTTCCTCCAGTATTTCAATTGTTTTGGAGAAGTCATATTTTCTCCTCTCGTTTATTTTTAAGATGAAATATTTTTCCGGAGAGAAAATAATTAAAACCAAAATCCTCGTCTTATTATTTGATGAAAATCAAATATGAAAATTCGAGAAAATCCCCAACTCTCTCCGAGGGTCCTTGAGTTGCTTAGGATTTATCGAGGATTTGTCAAAATGCAATAAAACATGATATGCAATGATGATCTATGTATAACATACCAAATTGAAAATTTGGGATGTTACAAACCTACCCCCCTTAAGATGAATCTCGCCCTCGAGATTCGGGTTGGCTAGAAAACAGGTGGGAGTGGTCCTTCCGTAGATCTTCCTCTCGCTCCCAGGTGGCTTCATCTTCGGTGTGGTGACTCCACTGAACTTTGCAAAACTTGATAACCTTGCTGCGGGTAACTCGGCTGGCATACTCAAGAATCTTAACTGGTTTCTCCTCATAGGTCAAATCACTTTCCAGCTGAATCGCTTCCAGTGGCACAGTATCTCTCAGTGGTATCTCAGCCATCTCTGCGTGGCACTTCTTCAACTGGGAAACGTGAAATACATCATGAACTCCAGACAATCCTTCGGGCAATTCCAGCTTGTAAGCAACTTCTCCCATACGTTCCACAACTATGTATGGTCCGATAAAACGGGGCGCTAACTTTCCCTTAACTCCAAAGCGCTTCACTCCTCGAAGTGGTGATACTCCAAGATAAACTCGGTCTCCGACTTCGTGAACTGTCTCCTTTCGTTTAGAATCAGCATAACTCTTCTGCCTGGACTGGGCTACCTTGAGCCTATCGCGAATCAACCTCACTTTCTGTTCAGACTCCTTAATCAAATCTGGTCCAAACAACTGACGATCTCCAACTTCGTCCCATAACAACGGTGTTCTACACCTCCTTCCGTACAAGGCTTCGAAAGGGGCCATCTTCAAACTGGTTTGATAACTGTTGTTATATGAAAACTCCGCATATGGCAAATTGTCGTCCCAACTAGATCCGTAATCTAGTGCACATGCTCTCAACATGTCCTCCAAAATCTGGTTGACTCTCTCGGTCTGTCCATCTGTCTGCGGGTGAAAAGCTGTACTGAATTCCAGCCTGGTTCCCAATGTTTCATGTAACTGCTTCCAAAACTTCGAGGTAAATTGGGTTCCTCTGTCTGATACAATGGTCCTCGGAACTCCATGCAAACATACGATCCTCGTCATGTATATCTTTGCCAACTTAGCGCTGGTGTAAGTGGTCTTTACTGGAATGAAATGAGCCACTTTCGTCAAACGGTCGACTACAACCCATATTGAGTCATAGCCTGAACGAGTCCTGGGTAATCCTGTGATAAAATCCATGCCTATTTTATCCCACTTCCATTCGGGTATCGGCAATGGTTGTAGCAATCCTGCTGGCTTCTGGTGCTCTGCCTTCACTCTCTGACACACATCACAAACTGCTACATACTCTGCAATATCCTTCTTCATTCTGGTCCACCAGAAAGTATTCTTCAGATCCAAATACATCTTGGTATTCCCTGGGTGAATCGAGTACGGTGAATCATGGGCTTCTTGCAAAATCAACTTCCTGATCTCCGGATCATTTGGCACATATACGCGGTCTTCAAACCATAAGGTATCGTGCTCATCCTCACGAAATCCCTTGGCTCTTCCTTTGCTCATCTTCTCCTTTATCTCTTCAATCTCCTTGTCTGACTTCTGAGCTGCTCTGATCCTTTCCATCAAGGTAGACTAAATCTCCAATGTCGCTAAATAGCCCCTTGGGACTATCTCCATACATAGCTCGCGAAGGTCCTCGGCTAACTCCTGAGGTAACTCTCCTGTCATGAGGGTGTTGACATGACTCTTGCGGCTCAACGCGTCTGCTACTACGTTAGCCTTTCCTGGGTGATAATGCAATCTCATATCATAATCTTTAATGAGCTCCAACCATCTCCTCTGTCTGAGATTTAACTCCTTCTGCATGAAAATATACTTCAAACTCTTGTGATCCGTGTACACCTCACAATGGTTTTCGATGAGAAAATGTCTCCATGTCTTCAATGCATGCACTACGGTGGCTAATTCAAAATCATGCGTAGCATAATTCTTCTCATGGGGTTTAAGTTGTCGTGAAGCATGTGACACAACTCTTCCTTCCTGCATAAGCACTGCTCCAAGTCCTCGACGAGAAGCGTCGCAATAAACTTCATAGTCCTTGCATTGATCTGGCAGAATCAACACTGGTGAGGTAACCAATCGTTTCTTCAACTCGTGGAAACTAGCTTCACATTCCTCAGTCCAATTGAATTTGGTGTCCTTCTTCAATAACTCAGTCATGGGCTTAGCAATCTTCGAGAAATTCTCGATGAATCTCCGGTAATATCCTGCGAGTCCAGGAAAACTCCGGATTTCTCCAACTGTCGTGGGTGATTCCCAACTTGTCACTGTGTCAACCTTGGCAGGGTCTACTGCTATTCCTTCTCCAGAAATAACATGTCCAAGGAATCCAACTTCCTTCAGCCAAAATTCACATTTGCTGAACTTGGCATATAACTGATGTTCTCTGAGCTTCTCAAGTACGAATCGTAAATGCTCCTCATGCTCTTCCTCGTGTTTGGAAAAGATTAAAATATCATCAATGAACACCATGACGAACTTATCCAAAAACTCCATAAACACTTTGTTCATCAGGTTCATGAAATAGGCAGGGGCGTTAGTCAGACCAAATGACATAACGGTATACTCATACAATCCATATCTGGTGGTAAAAGCCGTCTTGGGTATATCCTGCTCTCGAATCTTTAACTGATGGTATCCCGATCGTAGATCGATCTTGGAAAATACTTTAGCTCCTTGTAGGCGGTCAAACAAATCATTGATCATCGGCAGTGGATACTTGTTTTTGATGGTCACTTCATTCAACCCTCGGTAATCAACAACCATCCTCAGCGATCCATCTTTCTTCTCCACTAGAAGTACTGGTGATCCCCAAGGTGACGAACTTGGGCGAATATATCCTTTATCCAGTAACTCCTTGATCTGCTTCTTAATTTCCTCCAAATCTTTTGCGGGCATCCTGTACGGTCTCTTAGATATTGGCCCTGTGCCTGGGAAAAGTTCAATCAAGAACTCAATGTCTCTATCTGGTGGCATGCCTGGCAACTCTTCTGGAAATACATCCGGATAATCCTTCACCACTGGTACTTCCTCCTGTACAATTCCTGATAAGGAATTCACTTGAGTCCTCTTCGGCATATGCCGGGATACATACTTGATCCTTTTTCCTTCCGGGGTGGTAAGCAAAATCGTCTTGCTGGCACAATCGATGTTTCCTCCATACAAAGATAGCCAATCCATTCCCAAAATCACATCCAAACCTTGCGATTCCAAAACTATGAGGTCTGAGGGGAAAACATGCCTACCAATGGCCAATGGTATCTGAAAACATCCTTGGGTTGCCATATACTCTGCTCCTGGCGAGGTTACTAACATAGGGGTTTTGAGAACTTGGGTGGACATCTTAAACTTATTCACGAATCCCCTTGATATGTATGAATGCGATGCACCAGTATCGAAAAGAACGGTTGCAGTAAATGACTTAACCAAAAACTTACCTATTATTGCATCAGGCTAAGCTTCAACCTCCTCCACGCTCACGTGGTTCACATGTCCTTTGTTGAACGGGTTCGGCTTCTTCCCAGAGCTTCCATTGCCATTTCCATTTTGGGCTTCAGGACAATCAGTTGCATAATGTGCAGTCTTCTGGCACTTGAAACAAGTAATGTGACTTAGATCCCTCTTGGTTGGGGTAGATGGGTTGGTACGGTTCTGTCTGTTGCTTCCTCCATTCCCATTACCATTCTTGGAGCCATTATGGTTGTGCGAACTACCTCCTCCATGGGTATGCTGAAACTGTCCTCCCGGTTTCGGGGTAAATCGTGGCTTCTGCTGAGCTCCAGAATTGTACTTTCCTTGTCCATACTTCCTCTTACGGTTTTCAATCTGCTGTTGCTTCCCTTCAATCATGAGAGCTCTATCTACCAGCTCCTGGTAGTTGTTGAAGGTTGCTACCATCAACTGCTTACTCAGCTCATCATTCAGTCCTTCCAAAAATTTCTCCTGCTTGGCAGCATCTGTAGCAACGTCATCTGGTGCATAACGTGCTAACTTACTGAAATCATCCACATACTGGCCTACGGTGCGTCCACCTTGGCGTAGGTTGCGAAACTCACGCTTCTTCATAGCCATAGCTCCTGCTGAAACATGGGCTGTACGGAAAGCTTGCTGAAACTGGTCCCATGTGATAGTGTCAATGGGGTGCGTGGCTGTATAATTCTCCCACCATGATGCTGCGGGTCCATCAAGCTGATGTGCGGCAAAACGCACTCTTTCCGCATCTGTGCATCCTACGGTGGTCAACTCCCGTCCAACTTTGCGGAGCCAATCATCTGCAACAATCGGCTCGGTGCTACTGGAAAACACCGGCGGGTTTAGCCTTAAGAAACGGGCTAAATGATCAACAGGTGGTGGTGGCGGTGGGTTGTTGTTGTTGTTGTTGCCTTGGTTCTGCACTAACACTTGCATCAGGGCATTCTGTTGCTGAATCAACTGGGTGATCTCTGGCGGGAAAACAAATCCGGTGTCGCGTCTCGGAGGCATCTGATAGGTTTAGAAAGATGAGAGTTAAGAATAGAATGAGGTCTAGAGAGAAAACACTACCCATATGCTCATGAGACAAATACAATCAATATCACTCAATCAATTCAAACAAGGCAAAACAATCGATCTAACTAGCGTTACAAAGTGCTTGAACTATACTATTAAATGGGGGAAAACTACTACTAATATGGTGGTCTACTAGAAATTCTGATCCGTTGAAGACTCCATGATGTCTGCTCCAGCTTCGTCAACAAAGTCGTCTTCACTTGGTTCCGAGTCAGTGTCGTCGATGATGATGTAGTTATCCGGACAAGTGCATTCGTCGACTTCTGCTTTTGGCACTGGATTTCCCATGAATACTCCAATCTTCTTCTCCAGGTCGTCATTCTTCCCTACTAGTGCGTTGATTTCCTCCAAATAATCCTCGCGTGTAGCCTTGAGTTCTTCTTGGAGCTCCTTGATCTTCGTCAATGCCTTCTTCAGTTCTTCCTTGTCCGTGCACATCTGGTTCTCCTGGCGACGAATATGTTGGTTCTGCTCTTGGATGAAAGCTGCAATAGATCCATCCTTCTTGGTTCTGATCATCTCCCATTGTGCATCTCGGTGTCCACAAATTTGGTAAATTGTATCCTTTAGCTCCTGGTGGTAGACTTCTCCAATGCGTCCCATGGCGATGTGTGCGGCCATGCTCTTCCCTAAACTCCAGGTTGGTGCTTCGAAAACCGATCTTATGGCACTGAACATCCTTCCTGGAATGAGAACTTGAATCTTCCAGCTCTCCTCTTCAGGTAATGTGGCGTTGTAGGTTCCGGTGATGCTTGGTATTCCTATGTTCAAGTACTTGGTGACTTCCTTCAAGTGTCGACCAAACGGCGTGTCTTCATCTGGTTGCATGAACTTGCTCCTTGCATCCGCCATTCCTAAAAGATTAGAAAGTGGAGAGGGGTCAGAAATGAGAAGAGAGAAGCTTTCTAGGGCTTAAGCTTAGTGGTCGTGTCCTACAGTCAGGGTGTGCTCTGATACCAACTTTGTAGCGACCAGACCTCAAATGGTCTGTGCTGCTGTGCACCAGTGTAATCCCTGGATCAGTAATGCTGACACGCACAGTACAAATGGAGGATTTATAACAGAGTAGCAATCACACACTTATTACATCGAATATCTCCGAAGAGATTAAGTATGATAAATATGGCTTCAGGCCATCTAAAACGATAACAGCGGAAGACTTGGAAGATAAGTGATTCCATCAACTCCAGCGGCATCACTGAGTATAAGACCACGACCTAAGGCACCTTACTCGTCGTCTGAAAAGTCTGCAACATGAAACGTTGCAGCCCGAAAACGGGTCAGCACATAGAATATGCTGGCAAAGTAACACATAGAGAGTAATGAACAGTAATAATGCTATACTACATGCATATATGGCTGGTGGAAAGCTCTATGGTTAAAGTTTATGCGAAAAGCCAATTTTTCCCTACTACAAAGGAATAAATTTTATTTAACTATCATGGTGGTTGTTAAACATTGAGAAGGTACCTCCAACTCAATCCCAATTAAGTGTCATCATTAACCCAACAAAATTAATTAAAAGTAACATGGTGATGAGATTCAAATGATAATCCAGGTACTAGATACTCAAGTTGTCCATAACCGGGGACACGGCTAACCATGATTAGTTTATACACTCTGCAGAGGTTTGTGCACTTTTCCCCACAAGACTCGATCGCCTCCGCTTGATTCTCGCACTGCACGATGTTTGAGAAATGGATGACCGAGACACAGTCTTTCAGAAACAATCACTCTTTACTCTGGATGGACCGGTACACCTACTTTCCCCTACATCTGCTAGCCCACCTCTTCAAGAGATCTTGTAACCTACTCAACAATTCTAGAGCCCATAATAGCTTGTGGCTGCACACGGAAGTTTCTAGCATGAATAATCTTATGATCCCTTTGAGCATGGGTGGCGGACCTTATAAAATCAGACAACACTGGGTTCTCCAGGTGCCTCAATCCACCCAGATGTGAGTTTTAGTTGCCACCTTAAGTTGAACCATTAATAAACATCTCACATCTGTCATGAATATCTCTCAAACCCAATCCACGTCTACGAGCATAGCATGGCAATAATAATAGCAACGTAGAAGTAACTCCCAAGGGTTTGATAAGAAACAGGTAATAGGTACTACCTCAACTACTTCCCAGTACCCACAATTTAAATAGATCCTAATCATGCAATGTTTGAGGAATAGATCTAATGCAAGAAAACCGGGTATGGAAGGTATATGATCAAAGTGTTACTTGCCTTGCTGATGATCCGCAAAACCTAACGAGTCGAAGTAACAAGCGGCACACTCCGGGTACTCTATCGCAAACAAACAAGCATACAATCAGTACTCATCTAATGCACAGGTAAAATTCGAATGAAAGATCCAACCAGAAAGTTCAACTTAAGAACTCCGGTTTGCAAAAAGAATCAACTCGAAAGAAGCAACGAAAGTCAAACTGCGAAAGAAAGAAGCTTCGTTTACTAATCTGGATCTAGGTCAAATTTTTACTGTAGCAAAAACTTGTTTGAGTAGGTTAAACGGAAAGAGAATTTTGAGACGAAACTCTAGGCGCTTGAATCGCCTGATTCCGATAAACGAGCGAGAAGTTAAACAGAAACGAAGATTCGATCAGAAATCGAATCTGAGATAATCGCAGAAAAATCCGACGAAAAAGAAAAACGAATGAACGCTTAAAGAACGGACGTTCGTTAACAGAGAAAAACCGACGAACGTGTTCGTTAAAACGAACGGTTCGCTGAACGCTCGCAAAATAACAAAACCGAAAAAAAAACCGATCTAGGGTTTTTTTTAACGAATGGTTTTTTTTAGAAAACCGGCAAAACGAACAGGGCAAGCAGTACCTCGTCGGGGGCGGCACCGGCGGGGCTCCGGCGAGGGCGCGGGGTGCGGCGGGGTGCGGGGCTCGGGGTAGGGTGAGGGGGCGGCGATGGGGCGGCTCCGGCGGCGGCAAACGGCGGCGGCGGCGGGCAAGTGCGGCGGCGGCGAACGAGGTGAGGGAGAGAGGGGGGGGGGTGCGGGGGTTTATAAAGGGGGGAGCAGCTTGGAGGAGGGGCAAGCTCCGGCGGCGGCACGGACTCCCGTGTCCGCCATGGACACGGCGGCGGCGGCGCGTGCCGTGCGCGAGGAGGAGAGGCGCGGGGTGGGGTAGATGGGTTGGTGCGGTTCTGTCCGTTGCTTCCTCCTTTCCCATTACCATTTTTAGAGCCATTATGGTTGTGCGAACTACCTCCTCCATGGGTATGCTGAAACTGTCCTCCCGGCTTCGGGGCAAAACAAGGCTTCTGTTGAGCTCCTGAGTTATACTTCCCTTGTCCATACTTCCTCTTACGGTTTTCAATCTGCTGTTGCTTTCCTTCAATCATGAGAGCTCTATCTACCAGCTCCTGGTAGTTGTTGAAAGTCGATACCATCAACTGCATACTCAGTTCATCATTCAGTCCTTCCAAAAACTTCTCCTGCTTGGCTGCATCTGTAGCAACGTCATCTGGTGCATAACGTGCTAACTTACTGAAATCCTCCACATACTGGCCTACGGTGCGTCCTCCTTGGCGTAGGTTGCGAAACTCACGCTTCTTCATAGCCATAGCTCCTGCTGAAACATGAGCTGTACGGAAAGCTTGCTGAAACAGGTCCCATGTGACAGTGTCAATAGGGTGCGTGGCTGTAAAATTCTCCCACCATGATGCTGCGGGTCCATCAAGCTGATGTGCGGCAAAACGCACTCTTTCCGCATCTGTGCATCCTGCAGTGGTCAACTCCCTTCCAACTTTGCGAAGCCAATCATCTGCAACAATCGGCTCGGTGCTACTGGAAAACACCGGCGGGTTTAGCCTTAAGAAACGGGCTAAGTGATCAACAGGTGGTGGTGGCGGTGGGTTGTTGTTGTTGTTGCCTTGGTTCTGCACTAACACTTGCATCAGGGCATTCTGTTGCTGAATCAACTGGGTGATCTCTGGTGGGAAAACAAATCCGGTGTCACGTCTCGGAGGCATCTGATAGGTTAGAAAAGATGAGAGTTAAGAATAGAATGAGGTCTAGAGAGAAAACACTACCCATATGCTCATGAGACAAATTCAATCAATATCACTCAATCAATTCAAACAAGGCAAAACAATCGATCTAACTAGCGTTACAAAGTGCTTTAACTATACTATTAAATGGGGGAAAACTACTACTGATATGGTGGTCTAATAAAATTCTAATCCGTTGAAGATTCCATGATGTCGGCTCCAGCTTCATCAACAAAGTCATCTTCACTTGGTTCCGAGTCAGTGTCGTCGATGATGATGTAGTTATCCGGACAAGTGCATTCGTCGACTTCTACTTTTGGCACTGGATTTCCCATGAATACTCCAATCTTCTTCTCCAGGTCGTCATTCTTCCCTACTAGTGCGATGATTTCCTCCATATAATCCTCGCGTGTAGCCTTGAGTTCTTCTTAGAGCTCCTTGATCTTCGTTAATGCCTTCTTCAGTTCTTCCTTGTCCGTGCACATCTGGTTCTCCTGGCGACGAATATGTTGGTTCTGCTCCTGGATGAAAGCTGCAATTGATCCATCCTTCTTGGTTCTGATCATCTCCCATTGCGCGTCTCGGCGTCCACAAATCTGATAGATTGTATCCTTAAGCTCCTGGTAGTAGACTTCTCCAATGCGTCCCATGGCGATGTGAGCGGCCATGCTCTTCCCTAAACTCCAGGTTGGTGCTTCGAAAACCAATCTTATGGGTTCAGTAACTCGCACAAACGTCCTTCCTGGAATGTGAACTTGAATCTTCCAGCTCTCGTCTTCGGGTAATGTGGCGTTGTAGGTTCCGGTGATGCTTGGTATTCCTATGTTCAAGTACTTGGTGACTTCCTTCAAGTGTCGACCAAACGGCGTGTCTTCATCTGGTTGCATGAACTTGCTCCTTGCATCCGCCATTCCTAAAAGAGTAGAAAGTGGAGAGGGGTCAGAAATGAGAAGAGAGAAGCTTTCTAGGGCTTAAGCTTAGTGGTCGTGTCCTAGAGTCAGCGTGTGCTCTGATACCAACTTTGTAGCGACCAGACCTCAAATGGTCTGTGCTGCTGTGCACCAGTGTCATCCCTGGATCAGTAATGCTGACACGCATAGTACAAATGGAGGATTTATAACAGAGTAGCAATCACACACTTATTACATTGAATATCTCCAAAGAGAATAAGTATGATAAATATGGCTTAAGGCCATCTAATAACGATAACAGCGGGAGACTTGGAAGATAAGTGAGTCCATCAACTCCAGCGGCATCACTGAGTATAAGACCACGACCTAAAGCACCTTACTCGTCGTCTGAAAAGTCTGCAACATGAAACGTTGCAGCCCGAAAACGGGTCAGCGCATAGAATATGCTGGCAATGTAACACATAGAGAATAATGAACAATAATAATGCTATACTACATGCATATATGGCTGGTGGAAAGCTCTATGGTTACAATTTTTGCGAAAAGCCAATTTTATCCTACCTCAAAGGAATAAATTATATTTAACTATCATGGTGGTTGTGAAACATTGAGATGGTTGACAGCATCTCAATCCCAATTAAGAATCATCATTAACCCAACAAAATTAATTAAAAGTAACATGGTGATGAGATTCACATGATAATCCAAATACTAGATACTCAAGTTGTCCATAACCGGGGACACGGCTAACCATGATTAGTTTGTACACTCTGCAGAGGTTTGCGCACTTTTCCCCACAAGACTCGATCTCCTCCGTTGGATTACTCGCACTACATGGTGTTTGAGTAACGGATGACCGAGACACAGTCTTTCAGAAGTGTTTGCACCTTACGTATGGGTAGACAGTTACACCTACTTTCCCCTACATCTGCTAGTCTACCACTGTAAGAGTTCACACAACTTAATCAACTATGCTAGAGCCCATAATAGCTTGCGGCTGCACACGGAAGTTTCTAGCATGAATAATCTCATGATCCCTTTGAACCTGGGTGGCGGTCCAAAAGAAAAACAGGCAATCCTGGAATACCCAGGTACCTCAATCCACCCAGATGTGAGTTTTAGTTGCCACCTTAAGTAAACCATTAATTAACAATCTCACATCTGTCATGGAAATCTCTTCAAACCCAATCCACGTCTACGAGCATAGCATGGCAATATAATAGCAAACGTAGAAGTAACTCCCAAGGGTTTGATAATAAAACAGGTAATAGGTACTACCTCAACTACTTCCCAATACCCACACTTTAATTAGATCCTAATCATGCAAGTGTTTGAGGATTGATCTAATGCAATAAAAACTGGGTATGGAAAGGTATGATCAAAGTGTTACTTGCCTTGCAGATGGTCCGCAAAACCTAGTGATTCGAAGTAACAAGCGGCACACTCCGGGTACTCTATCGCAAACAAACAAGCATACAATCAGTACTCATCTAATGCACAGGTAAAACTCGAATGAAAGATCCAACCAGAAAGTTCAACTTAAGAACTCCGGTTTGCAAAAAGAATCAACTCGAAAGAAGCAACGAAAATCAAACGGCGAAAGAAACAAGCTTCGTTTACTAATCTGGATCTAGGTCAAATTTTACTGTAGCAAAAACTTGTTTGAGTAGGTTAAACGGAAAGAGAATTTCGAGACGAAACTCTAGGCGCTTGAATCGCCTGATTCCGATAAACGAGCGAGAAGTTAAACAGAAACGAAGATTCGATCAGAAATCGAATCTGAGAAAAATAGCGGAAACATCCGACGAAAAAGAAAAACGGACGAACGGTTAAAGAACGGACGTTCGTTAACAGAGAAAAACCGACGAACGCGTTCGTTAAAACGAACGGTTCGGTGAACGCTCGCAAAATAATAAAACCGAAAAAACCGATCTAGTTCTTGTGTAGTTGCGTTCGATTTTTTCCATTCCACTTCACTAAACATCTCAATATGAGATGCAATTACTTGTAGGGAAATGCAAGAGACCTCGGTTATGATGATGCACTAGGTCCATAGCTGGGACTTTGTGTATGTTCTCGAAATGCGTTTGTTGAGTGCTCATTAAGAAAGTTTCTATACAAGTTTCTGAACAAACTCCTTAAGAAAAGTTCTCCAAAAGTTCCCTGTGAAAGAATCCTTTGAAGCATCTGGTCTTTACAAATGTTTTGACTACTTGTGGAGCCAAAACGGAGTCCGTATGAGTCAGATATCCATGGTTCAGTTAACACTGCGCAAAACTGATTCCGAACGACAGTTACAGACTAGTTCTTGTGTAGTTGCATTCGATTTTTTCCATTCTACTTCACTAAACATCTCCATATGAGATCCAATTACGTGTAGGGAAATGCAAGAGACCTCGGTTCTGATGATGCACTAGGTCCATAGCTGGGACTTTGTGTATGTTCTCGAAATGCATTTGTCGAGTGCTCATTAAGAAAGTTTCTATACAAGTTTCCGAACGAACTCCTTAAGAAAAGTTCTCCAGAAGTTCCATATGAAAGAATGCTTGGAAGCATCTGGTCGTCACAAACGTTTTGACTACTTGTGGAGCCAAAACGGACTCCGTATGAGTCAGATATCCATGTTTGAGTTAACACTACGCAAAACTAATTCCGAACGATAGTTACAGACTAGTTCTTGTGTAGTTGCATTCGATTTTTTCCATTATACTTCACTAAACATCTCCATATGATATCCAATTACTTGTAGGGAAATGCGAGAGACCTCGGTTATGATGATGCACTTGGTCCATAGCTAGGACTTTGTGTATGTTCTCGAAATGCGTTTGTCGAGTGCTCATTAAGAAAGTTTGTATACAAGTTTCTGAACGAACTCCTTAAGAAAAGTTCTCCAAAAGTTCCCGATGATAGAATCCTTTGAAGCATATGGTCGTCACAAACGTTTTGACTACTTGTGGAGCCAAAACGGACTCCGTATGAGTCACATATCCATGTTTCAGTTAACACTGCGCAAAACTGATTCCGAACGACAGTTATAGACTAGTTCTTGTGTAGTTGCATTCGATTTTTTCCATTCAACTTCACTAAATATCTCCATATGAGATCCAATTACTTGTAGGGAAATCCAATAGACCTCAGTGATGATGATGCACTAGGTCCATAGTTGGGACTTTGTGTATGTTCTAGAAATGCGTTTGTCGAGTGCTCATTAAGAAAGTTTATATACAAGTTTCTGAACGAACTCCTTAAGAAAAGGTCTCCAAAAGTTCCCTATGAAAGAATCCTTTGAAGCATATGGTCGTCGCAAATGTTGTGACTACTTGTGGAGCCAAAAAAGACTCCGTATGAGTCTGATATCCATGTTTCAGTTAACACTGCCCAAAACTGATTCCGAACGACAGTTACAAACTAGTTCTTGTGTAGTTGCATTCGACTTTTTCCATTCCACTTCACTAAACATCTCCATATGAGATCCAATTACTTGTAGGGAAATGCAAGAGACCTCGGTTATGATGATGCACTAGGTCCATAGGTGGGACATTGTGTATGTTCTCGAAATGCGTTTGTCGAGTGCTCATTAAGAAAGTTTCTATACAAGTTTCTGAACGAACTCCTTAAGAAAAGTTCTCCAAAAGTTCCCTATAAAAGAATCCTTTGAAGCATCTGGTCGTCATAAATGTTTTGAGTACTTGTGGAGCCAAAACGGACTCCGTATGAGTCAGATATCCATGTTTCAGTTAACACTGCGCAAAGCTGATTCCGAACGACAGTTACAGACTAGTTCTTGTGTAGTTGCATTCGATTTTTTCCATTCTACTTCACTAAGCATCTCCATATGAGACCTAGTTACTTGTAGGGAAATGCAAGAGACCTCGGTTATGATGATGCACTAGGTCCATAGCTGGGACTTTGTGTAAGTTCTCGAAATGCGTTTGTCGAGTGCTCATCAAGAAAGTTTCTATACAAGTTTCTGAACGAACTCCTTAAGAAAAGTTCTCCAAAAGTTCCCTATGAAAGAATCCTTAGAAGCATCTTGTCGTCACAAACGTTTTGCTAACTTGTGGAGCCAAAACGGACTCCGTGTGAGTCAGATATCCATGTTTCAGTTAATACTGCGCAAAACTGATTCCGAACGACAATTACAGACTAGTTCTTGTGTAGTTGCATTCGATTTTTTCCATTCTAATTCACTAAACATCTCCATATGAGATCCAATTACTTGTAGGGAAAATAAAGATACCTCGGTTATGATGATGCACTAGGTCCATAGTTGGGACTTTGTCTATGTTCTCGAAATGCGTTTGTCGAGTACTCATTAAGAAAGTTTCTATACAAGTTTCTGGACAAATTCCTTAAGAAAAGTTCTCCAAAAGTTCCCTATGGAAGAATCCTTTCAAGTATATGGTCGTCACAAATGTTTTGACTACTTGTGGAGCCAAAACGGACTCCGTATGAGTCAGATATCCATGTTTCAGTTAACACTGCGCAAAACTGATTCCGAACGACAGTTACAAACTAGTTCTTGTGTAGTTGCATTCGATTTTTTCCATTCCACTTCACTAAACATCTCCATATGAGATCCAATTACTTGTAGGGAAATGCAAGAGACCTCGGTTATGATGATGCACTAGGTCCATAGGTGGGACTTTGTGTATGTTCTCGAAATGCGTTTGTCGAGTGCTCACAAAGAAAGTTTCTATACAAGTTTCTGAACGAACTCCTTAAGAAAAGTTCCCAGAAGTTCCCTATGAAAGAATCCTTTGAAGCATCTGGTCGTCACAAATGTTTTGAGTACTTGTGGAGCCAAAACGGACACCGTATGAGTCAGATATCCATGTTTCAATTAACACTGCGCAAAACTGATTTCGAACGACAGTTACAGACTAGTTCTTGTGTAGTTGCATTCGATTTTTTCCATTCTACTTCACTAAACAAATCCATATGAGATCCAATTACTTGTAGGGAAATGCAAGAGACCTCGGTTATGATGATGCACTAAGTCCATAGCTGGGACTTTGTGTATGTTCTCGAAATGAATTTGTCGAGTGCTCATTAAGAAAGTTTATATACAAGTTTCTGAACGAACTCCTTAAGAAAAGTTCTCCAAAATTTCCCTATGAAAGAATCCTTTGAAGCATATGGTCATCACAAGATATTTGACTACTTGTGGAGCCAAAACGAACTCCGTATGAGTCAGATATGCATGTTTCAGTTAACACTGCGCAAAACTAATTCCGAACGACAGTTATAGACTAGTTCTTGTGTAGTTGCATTCGATTTTTTCCATTCTACTTCACTAAACATATCCATATGAGATCCAATTACTTGTATGGAAATGCATGAGACCTTGGTTATGATGATGCTCTAGGTCTATAGCTGGGACTTTGTGTATGTTCTCGAAATGCGTTTGTCGAGTGCTCATTAAGAAAGTTTCTATACAAGTTTCTGAACGAACTTTTTAAGAAAAGTTCTCCAAAAGTTCCCTATGAAAGAATCCTTTGAAGCAACTGGTCGTCACAAACATTATGACTACTTGTGGAGCCAAAACGGACTCCGTATGAGTCAGATATCCATGTTTCAGTTAACACTGCGCAAAACTGATTCCGAACGACAGTTACAAACTAGTTCTTGTGTAGTTTCATTCGATTTTTTCCATTCTACTTCACTAAACATCTCCATATGAGACCCAGTTACTTGTAGGGAAATGCAAGAGACCTCGGGTATGATGATGCACTTGGTCCATAGGCTGGACTTTTGTATGTTCTCGAAATGCGTTTTTCGAGTGCACATTAAGAAAGTTTCTATACAAGTTTCTGAACGAACTCCATAAGAAAAGTTCTCCAAAAGTTCCTATGAAAGAATCTTTTGAAGCATCTGATCGTCACAAACGTTTTGACTACTTGTGGAGCCAAAATGGACTCCGTATGAGTCAGATATCCATGTTTCAGTTAACACTCCGCAAAACTGATTCCGAACGACAGTTACAGACTAGTTCTTGTGTAGTTGCATTCGATTTTTTCCATTCTACTTCACTAAGCATCTCCATATGAGACCTAGTTACTTGTAGGGAAATGCAAGAGACCTCGGTTATGATGATGCACTAGGTCCATAGCTGGGACTTTGTGTAAGTTCTCGAAATGCGTTTGTCGAGTGCTCATCAAAAAAGTTTCTATACAAGTTTCTGAACGAACTCCTTAAGAAAAGTTCTCCAAAAGTTCCCTATGAAAGAATCCTTAGAAGCATCTTGTCGTCACAAACGTTTTGCTAACTTGTGGAGCCAAAACATACTCCGTGTGAGTCAGATATCCATGTTTTAGTTAACACTGCGCAAAACTGATTCCGAACGACAATTACAGACTAGTTCTTGTGTAGTTGCATTCGATTTTTTCCATTCTACTTCACTAAACATCTCCATATGAGATCCAATTACTTGTAGGGAAAATAAAGAGACCTCGGTTATGATGATGCACTAGGTCCATAGTTGGGACTTTGTCTATGTTCTCGAAATGCGTTTGTCGAGTACTCATTAAGAAAGTTTCTATACAAGTTTCTGGACAAACTCCTTAAGAAAAGTTCTCCAAAAGTTCCCTATGGAAGAATCCTTTCAAGTATATGGTCATCACAAATGTTTTGACTACTTGTGGAGCCAAAAAGGACTCCGTATGAGTCAGATATCCATGTTTCAGTTAACACTGCGCAAAACTGATTCCGAACGACAGTTACAAACTAGTTCTTGTGTAGTTGCATTCGATTTTTTCCATTCCACTTCACTAAACATCTCCATATGAGATCCAATTACTTGTAGGGAAATGCAAGAGACCTCGGTTATGATGATGCACTAGGTCCATAGGTGGGACTTTGTGTATGTTCTTGAAATGCGTTTGTGGAGTGCTCATTAAGGAAGTTTCTATACAAGTTTCTGAACGAACTCCTTAAGAAAAGTTCTCCAGAAGTTCCCTATGAAAGAATCCTTTGAAGCATTTGGTCGTCACAAATGTTTTGAGTAATTGTGGAGCCAAAACGGACTCCGTATGAGTCAGATATCCATGTTTCAATTAACACTGCGCAAAACTGATTCCGAACGACAGTTACAGACTAGTTCTTGTGTAGTTCATTCGATTTTTTCCATTCTACTTCACTAAACAAATCCATATGAGATCCAATTACTTGCAGGGAAATGCAAGAGACCTCGGTTATGATGATGCACTAGGTCCATAGCTGGGACTTTGTGTATGTTCTCGAAATGTGTTTGTCGAGTGCTCATTAAGAAAGTTTATATACAAGTTTCTGAACGAACTCCTTAAGATAAGTTCTCCAAAATTTCCCTATGAAAGAATACTTTGAAGCATATGGTCGTCACAAGATATTTGACTACTTGTGGAGCCAAAACTAACTCCGTATGAGTCAGATATGCATGTTTCAGTTAACACTGCGCAAAACTAATTCCGAACGACAGTTATAGACTAGTTCTTGTGTAGTTGCATCCGATTTTTTCCATTCTACTTCACTAAACATATCCATATGAGATCCAATTACTTGTATGGAAATGCAAGAGACCTCGGTTATGATGATGCACTAGGTCTATAGCTGGGACTTTGTGTATGTTCTCGAAATGCGTTTGTCGAGTGCTCATTAAGAAAGTTTCTATACAAGTTTCTGAACGAACTCCGTAAGAAAAGTTCTCCAAAATTCCCTATGAAAGAATCCTTTGAAGCAACTGGTCGTCACAAACATTTTGACTACTTGTGGAGCCCAAACGGACTCCGTATGAGTCAGATATCCATGTTTCAGTTAACACTGCGCAAAACTGATTCCGAACGACAGTTACAAACTAGTTCTTGTGTAGTTGCATTCGATTTTTTCCATTCTACTTCACTAAACATCTCCATATGAGATCCAATTACTTGTAGGGGAATGCAAGAGACCTCAGTTATGATGATGCACTATGTCCATAGGTGGGACTTTGTGTATGTTCTCGAAATGCGTTTGTCGAGTACTCATTAAGAAAAGTTCTCCAAAAGTTCCCTATGAAAGAATCCTTTGAAGTATATGGTCGTCACAAATGTTTTGACTACTTGTGGAGCCAAAACGGACTCCGTATGAGTCAGATATCCATGTTTCAGTTAACACTGCGCAGAACTGATTCCGAACGACAGTTACAAACAAGTTCTTGTGTAGATGGATTCGATTTTTTCCATTCCACTTCACTAAACATCTCCATATGAGATCCAATTACTTGTAGGGAAATGCAAGAGACATCGGTTATCATGATGCACTAGGTCCATAGGTGGGACTTTGTGTATGTTCTCGAAATGCGTTTGTCGAGTGCTCATTAAGAAAGTTTCTATACAAGTTTCTTAACGAACTCCTTAAGAAATGTTCTCCAAAAGTTCCCTATGAAAGAATCCTTTGAAGTATATGGTCGTCACAAATGTTTTAACTACTTGTGGAGCCAAAACGGACTCCGTATGAGTCAGATATCCATGTTTCAGTTAACACTGCGCAGAACTGATTCCGAACGACAGTTACAAACAAGTTCTTGTGTAGATGCATTCGATTTTTTCCATTCCACTTCACTAAACATCTCCATATGAGATCCAATTACTTGTAATGAAATGCAAGCAACCTCGGTTATCATGATGCACTAGGTCCATAGGTGGGACTTTGTGTATGTTCTCGAAATGCGTTTGTTGAGTGCTCATTAAGAAAGTTTCTATACAAGTTTCTTAACGAACTCCTTAAGAAAAGTTCTCCAGAAGTTCCATATGAAATAATCCTTTGAAGCATCTGGTCGTCACAAACGTTTTGACTACTTGTGGATCCAAAACAGACTCCGTATGAGTCAGATATACATGTTTCAGTTAACACTGCGCAAAACTGATTCCGAACGACAGTTATAGACTAGTTCTTGTGTAGTTGCATTCAATTTTTTCCATTCTACTTCACTAAACAAATCCATATGAGATCCAATTACTTGTAGGGAAATGCAAGAGACCTCGGTTATGATGATGCACTAGGTCCACAGCTGGGACTTTGTGTATGTTCTCGAAATGCGTTTGTCGAGTGCTCATTAAGAAAGTTTCCATACAAGTTTCGGAACGAACTCCTTAAGAAAAGTTCTCCGAAAGTTCCCTATGAAAGAATCCTTTGAAGCATATGGTTGTCACAAGATATTTGACTACTTGTGGAGCCAAAACGGACTCCGTATGAGTCAGATATCCATGTTTCAGTTAACACTGCGCAAAACTAATTCCGAACGACATTTACAGACTAGTTCTTGTGTAGTTGCATTCGATTTTTTCCATTCTACTTCACTAAACATATCCATATGAGATCCATATACTTGTAGGGAAATGCAAGAGACCTCGGTTATGATGATGCACTAGGTCTATAGCTGGGACTTTGTGATGTTCTCGAAATGCGTTTGTCGAGTGCTCATTAAGAAAGTTTCTATACAAGTTTCTGAATGAACTCCTTAAGAAAAGTTCTCCAAAAGTTCCCTATGAAAGAATCCTTTGAAGCAACTGGTCATCACAAATTTTTTGACTACTTCTGGAGCCAAAACGGACTCCGTATGAGTCAGATATCCATGTTTCAGTTAACACTACGCAAAACTGATTCCGAACGACAGTTACACACTAGTTCTTGTGTAGTTGCATTCGATTTTTTCCATTCTACTTCACTAAACATCTTCATATGAGATCCAATTACTTGTTGGGAAATGCAAGAGACCTCGGTTATGATGATGCACTAGGTCCATAGCTGGGACTTTGTGTATGTTCTCGAAATGCGTTTGTTGAGTGCTCATTAAGAAAGTTTCTATACAAGTTTCTGAACGAACTCCTTAAGAAAAGTTCTCCAAAAGTTACCTATGAAAGAATCCTTTGAAGCATCTGGTCGTCACAAATGTTTTGACAACTTGTGGAGCCAAAACGGACTTTTTATGAGTCAGATATCCATGTTTCAGTTAACACTGCGCAAAACTGATTCCGAACGAGAGTTACAGACTAGTTCTTGTGTAGTTGCATTCGATTTTTTCATTCTACTTCACTAAACAAATCCATATGAGATCCAATTACTTGTAGGGAAATGCAAGAGACCTCGGTTATGATGATGCACTAGGTCCATAGCTGGAAATTTTTGTATGTTCTCGAAATGTGTTTGTCGAGTGCTCATTAAGAAAGTTTATATACAAGTTTCTGAACGAATCCCTTAAGAAAAGTTCTCCAAAAGTTCCCTATGAAAGAATCCTTTGAAGCATATGGTCGTCACAAGATATTTGACTACTTGTGGAGCCAAAACGGACTCCGTATGAGTCAGATATGCATGTTTCAGTTAACACTGCGCAAAACTAATTCCGAACGACAGTTACACACTAGTTCTTGTGTAGTTGCATTCGATTTTTTCCATTCTACTTCACTAAACATATCCATATGAGATCCAATTACTTGTACGGAAATGCAAGAGACCTCTGTTATGATGATGCACTAGGTCTATAGCTGGGAGTGTGTATGTTCTCGAAATGCGTTTGTCGAGTGCTCATTAAGAAAGTTTCTATACAAGTTTCTGAAATGAACTCCTTAAGAAAAGTTCTCCAAAAGTTCCCTATGAAAGAATCCTTTGAAGCAACTGGTCGTCACAAACGTTTTGACTACTTCTGGAGCCAAAACGGACTCCGTATGAGTCAGATATCCATGTTTCAGTTAACACTGCGCAAAACTGATTCCGAACGACAGTTACAAACTAGTTCTTGTGTAGTTGCATTCGATTTTTTCCATTCTACTTCACTAAACATCTCCATATGAGATCCAATTACTTGTAGGGGAATGCAAGAGACCTCAGTTATGATGATGCACTATGTCCATAGGTGGGACTTTGTGTATGTTCTCGAAATGCGTTTGTCGAGTACTCATTAAGAAAGTTTCTATACAAGTTTCTGGACAAACTCCTTAAGAAAAGTTCTCCAAAAGTTCCCTGTGAAAGAATCCTTTGAAGTATATGGTCGTCACAAATGTTTTGACTACTTGTGGAGCCAAAACGGACTCCGTATGAGTCAGATATCCATGTTTCAGTTAACACTGCGCAGAACTGATTCCGAACGACAGTTACAAACAAGTTCTTGTGTAGATGCATTCGATTTTTTCCATTCCACTTCACTAAACATCTCCATATGAGATCCAATTACTTGTAGGGAAATGCAAGCGACCTCGGTTATCATGATGCACTAGGTCCATAGGTGGGACTTTGTGTATGTTCTCGAAATGCGTTTGTCGAGTGCTCATTAAGAAAGTTTCTATACAAGTTTCTGAACGAACTCCTTAAGAAAAGTTCTCCAAAATTCCCTATGAAAGAATCCTTTGAAGCAACTGGTCGTCACAAACATTTTGACTACTTGTGGAGCCCAAACGGACTCCGTATGAGTCAGATATCCATGTTTCAGTTAACACTGCGCAAAACTGATTCCGAACGACAGTTACAAACTAGTTCTTGTGTAGTTGCATTCGATTTTTTCCATTCTACTTCACTAAACATCTCCATATGAGATCCAATTACTTGTAGGGGAATGCAAGAGACCTCAGTTATGATGATGCACTATGTCCATAGGTGGGACTTTGTGTATGTTCTCGAAATGCGTTTGTCGAGTACTCATTAAGAAAAGTTCTCCAAAAGTTCCCTATGAAAGAATCCTTTGAAGTATATGGTCGTCACAAATGTTTTGACTACTTGTGGAGCCAAAACGGACTCCGTATGAGTCAGATATCCATGTTTCAGTTAACACTGCGCAGAACTGATTCCGAACGACAGTTACAAACAAGTTCTTGTGTAGATGGATTCGATTTTTTCCATTCCACTTCACTAAACATCTCCATATGAGATCCAATTACTTGTAGGGAAGTGCAAGAGACATCGGTTATCATGATGCACTAGGTCCATAGGTGGGACTTTGTGTATGTTCTCGAAATGCGTTTGTCGAGTGCTCATTAAGAAAGTTTCTATACAAGTTTCTTAACGAACTCCTTAAGAAATGTTCTCCAAAAGTTCCCTATGAAAGAATCCTTTGAAGTATATGGTCGTCACAAATGTTTTAACTACTTGTGGAGCCAAAACGGACTCCGTATGAGTCAGATATCCATGTTTCAGTTAACACTGCGCAGAACTGATTCCGAACGACAGTTACAAACAAGTTCTTGTGTAGATGCATTCGATTTTTTCCATTCCACTTCACTAAACATCTCCATATGAGATCCAATTACTTGTAATGAAATGCAAGCAACCTCGGTTATCATGATGCACTAGGTCCATAGGTGGGACTTTGTGTATGTTCTCGAAATGCGTTTGTTGAGTGCTCATTAAGAAAGTTTCTATACAAGTTTCTTAACGAACTCCTTAAGAAAAGTTCTCCAAAAGTTCCATATGAAATAATCCTTTGAAGCATCTGGTCGTCACAAACGTTTTGACTACTTGTGGATCCAAAACAGACTCCGTATGAGTCAGATATCCATGTTTCAGTTAACACTGCGCAAAACTGATTCCGAACGACAGTTACAGACTAGTTCTTGTGTAGTTGCATTCGATTTTTTCCATTCTACTTCACTAAACAAATCCATATGAGATCCAATTACTTGTAGGGAAATGCAAGAGACCTCAGTTATGATGATGCACTAGGTCCACAGCTGGGACTTTGTGTATGTTCTCGAAATGCGTTTGTCGAGTGCTCATTAAGAAAGTTTCTATACAAGTTTCGGAACGAACTCCTTAAGAAAAGTTCTCCGAAAGTTCCCTATGAAAGAATCCTTTGAAGCATATGGTTGTCACAAGATATTTGACTACTTGTGGAGCCAAAACGGACTCCGTATGAGTCAGATATCCATGTTTCAGTTAACACTGCGCAAAACTAATTCCGAACGACAGTTACAGACTAGTTCTTGTGTAGTTGCATTCGATTTTTTCCATTCTACTTCACTAAACATATCCATATGAGATCCATATACTTGTAGGGAAATGCAAGAGACCTCGGTTATGATGATGCACTAGGTCTATAGCTGGGACTTTGTGATGTTCTCGAAATGCGTTTGTCGAGTGCTCATTAAGAAAGTTTCTATACAAGTTTCTGAATGAACTCCTTAAGAAAAGTTCTCCAAAAGTTCCCTATGAAAGAATCCTTTGAAGCAACTGGTCATCACAAATTTTTTGGCTACTTCTGGAGCCAAAACGGACTCCGTATGAGTCAGATATCCATGTTTCAGTTAACACTACGCAAAACTGATTCCGAACGACAGTTACACACTAGTTCTTGTGTAGTTGCATTCGATTTTTTCCATTCTACTTCACTAAACATCTTCATATGAGATCCAATTACTTGTTGGGAAATGCAAGAGACCTCGGTTATGATGATGCACTAGGTCCATAGCTGGGACTTTGTGTATGTTCTCGAAATGCGTTTGTTGAGTGCTCATTAAGAAAGTTTCTATACAAGTTTCTGAACGAACTCCTTAAGAAAAGTTCTCCAAAAGTTACCTATGAAAGAATCCTTTGAAGCATCTGGTCGTCACAAATGTTTTGACAACTTGTGGAGCCAAAACGGACTTTTTATGAGTCAGATATCCATGTTTCAGTTAACACTGCGCAAAACTGATTCCGAACGAGAGTTACAGACTAGTTCTTGTGTAGTTGCATTCAATTTTTTCATTCTACTTCACTAAACAAATCCATATGAGATCCAATTACTTGTAGGGAAATGCAAGAGACCTCGGTTATGATGATGCACTAGGTCCATAGCTGGAAATTTTTGTATGTTCTCGAAATGTGTTTGTCGAGTGCTCATTAAGAAAGTTTATATACAAGTTTCTGAACGAATCCCTTAAGAAAAGTTCTCCAAAAGTTCCCTATGAAAGAATCCTTTGAAGCATATGGTCGTCACAAGATATTTGACTACTTGTGGAGCCAAAACGGACTCCGTATGAGTCAGATATGCATGTTTCAGTTAACACTGCGCAAAACTAATTCCGAACGACAGTTACACACTAGTTCTTGTGTAGTTGCATTCGATTTTTTCCATTCTACTTCACTAAACATATCCATATGAGATCCAATTACTTGTACAGAAATGCAAGAGACCTCGGTTATGATGATGCACTAGGTCTATAGCTGGGAGTGTGTATGTTCTCGAAATGCGTTTGTCGAGTGCTCATTAAGAAAGTTTCTATACAAGTTTCTGAAATGAACTCCTTAAGAAAAGGTCTCCAAAAGTTCCCTATGAAAGAATCCTTTGAAGCAACTGGTCGTCACAAACGTTTTGACTACTTCTGGAGCCAAAACGGACTCCGTATGAGTCAGATATCCATGTTTCAGTTAACACTGCGCAAAACTGATTCCGAACGACAGTTACAAACTAGTTCTTGTGTAGTTGCATTCGATTTTTTCCATTCTACTTCACTAAACATCTCCATATGAGATCCAATTACTTGTAGGGGAATGCAAGAGACCTCAGTTATGATGATGCACTATGTCCATAGGTGGGACTTTGTGTATGTTCTCGAAATGCGTTTGTCGAGTACTCATTAAGAAAGTTTCTATACAAGTTTCTGGACAAACTCCTTAAGAAAAGTTCTCCAAAAGTTCCCTGTGAAAGAATCCTTTGAAGTATATGGTCGTCACAAATGTTTTGACTACTTGTGGAGCCAAAACGGACTCCGTATGAGTCAGATATCCATGTTTCAGTTAACACTGCGCAGAACTGATTCCGAACGACAGTTACAAACAAGTTCTTGTGTAGATGGATTCGATTTTTTCCATTCCACTTCACTAAACATCTCCATATGAGATCCAATTACTTGTAGGGAAATGCAAGAGACATCGGTTATCATGATGCACTAGGTCCATAGGTGGTACTTTGTGTATGTTCTCGAAATGCGTTTGTCGAGTGCTCATTAAGAAAGTTTCTATACAAGTTTCTTAACGAACTCCTTAAGAAATGTTCTCCAAAATTTCCCTATGAAAGAATCCTTTGAAGTATATGGTCGTCACAAATGTTTTAACTACTTGTGGAGCCAAAATGGACTCCGTATGAGTCAGATATCCATGTTTCAGTTAACACTGCGCAGAACTGATTCCGAACGACAGTTACAAACAAGTTCTTGTGTAGATGCATTCGATTTTTTCCATTCCACTTCACTAAACATCTCCATATGAGATCCAATTACTTGTAGGGAAATGCAAGCGACCTCGGTTATCATGATGCACTAGGTCCATAGGTGGGACTTTGTGTATGTTCTCGAAATGCGTTTGTCGAGTGCTCATTAGGAAAGTTTCTATACAAGTTTCTTAACGAAATCCTTAAGAAAAGTTCTCCAAAAGTTCCATATGAAAGAATCCTTTGAAGCATCTAGTCGTCACAAACGTTTTGACTACTTGTGGAGCCAAAACAGACTTCGTATGAGTCAGATATCCATGTTTCAGTTAACACTGCGCAAAACTAATTCCGAACGACAGTTACAGACTAGTTCTTGTGTAGTTGCATTCGATTTTTTCCATTCTACTTCACTAAAAAATCCATATGAGATCCAATTACTTGTAGGGAAATGCAAGAGACCTCGGTTATGATGATGCACTAGGTCCACAGCTGGGACTTTGTGTATGTTCTCGAAATGCGTTTGTCGAGTGCTCATTAAGAAAGTTTCTATACAAGTTTCGGAACGAACTCCTTAAGAAAAGTTCTCCTAAAGTTCCCTATGAAAGAATCCTTTGAAGCATATGGTTGTCACAAGATATTTGACTACTTGTGGAGCCAAAACGGACTCCGTATGAGTCAGATATCCATGTTTCAGTTAACACTGCGCAAAACTAATTCCGAACGACAGTTGCAGACTAGTTCTTGTGTAGTTGCATTCGATTTTTTCCATTCTACTTCACTAAACATATCCATATGAGATCCAATTACTTGTAGGGAAATGCAAGAGACCTCGGTTATGATGATGCACTAGGTCTATAGCTGGGACTTTGTGATGTTCTCGAAATGCGTTTGTCGAGTGCTCATTAAGAAAGTTTCTATACAAGTTTCTGAATGAACTCCTTAAGAAAAGTTCTCCAAAAGTTCCCTATGAAAGAATCCTTTGAAGCAACTGGTCGTCACAAATGTTTTGACTACTTCTGGAGCCAAAACGGACTCCGTATGAGTCGGATATCCATGTTTCAGTTAACACTACGCAAAACTGATTCCGAACGACAGTTACACACTAGTTCTTGTGTAGTTGCATTCGATTTTTTCCATTCTACTTCACTAAACATCTTCATATGAGATCCAATTACTTGTTGGGAAATGCAAGAGACCTCGGTTATGATGATGCACTAGGTCCATAGCTGGGACTTTGTGTATGTTCTCGAAATGCGTTTGTTGAGTGCTCATTAAGAAAGTTTATATACAAGTTTCTGAACGAACTCCTTAAGAAAAGTTCTCCAAAAGTTACCTATGAAAGAATCCTTTGAAGCATCTGATAGTCACAAATGTTTTGACTACTTGTGGAGCCAAAACGGACTTTTTATGAGTCAGATATCCATGTTTCAGTTAACACTGCGCAAAACTGATTCCGAACGAGAGTTACAGACTAGTTCTTGTGTAGTTGCATTCGATTTTTTCATTCTACTTCACTAAACAAATCCATATGAGATCCAATTACTTGTAGGGAAATGCAAGAGACCTCGGTTATGATGATGCACTAGGTCCATAGCTGGAAATTTTTGTATGTTCTCGAAATGTGTTTGTCGAGTGCTCATTAAGAAAGTTTATATACAAGTTTCTGAACGAACCCCTTAAGAAAAGTTCTCCAAAAGTTCCCTATGAAAGAATCCTTTGAAGCATATGGTCGTCACAAGATATTTGACTACTTGTGGAGCCAAAACGGACTCCGTATGAGTCAGATATGCATGTTTCAGTTAACACTGCGCAAAACTAATTCCGAACGACAGTTACACACTAGTTCTTGTGTAGTTGCATTCGATTTTTTCCATTCTACTTCACTAAACATATCCATATGAGATCCAATTACTTGTACGGAAATGCAAGAGACCTTGGTTATGATGATGCACTAGGTCTACAGCTGGGAGTGTGTATGTTCTCGAAATGCGTTTGTCGAGTGCTCATTAAGAAAGTTTCTATACAAGTTTCTGAATGAACTCCTTAAGAAAAGTTCTCCAAAAGTTACCTATGAAAGAATCCTTTGAAGCAACTGGTCGTCACAAACGTTTTGACTACTTCTGGAGCCAAAACGGACTCCGTATGAGTCAGATATCCATGTTTCAGTTAACACTGCGCAAAACTGATTCCGAACGACAGTTACAAACTAGTTCTTGTGTAGTTGCATTCGATTTTTTCCATTCTACTTCACTAAACATCTCCATATGAGATCCAATTACTTGTAGGGGAATGCAAGAGACCTCAGTTATAATGATGCACTATGTCCATAGGTGGGACTTTGTGTATGTTCTCGAAATGCGTTTGTCGAGTACTCATTAAGAAAGTTTCTATACAAGTTTCTGGACAAACTCCTTAAGAAAAGTTCTCCAAAAGTTCCCTGTGAAAGAATCCTTTGAAGTATATGGTCGTCACAAATGTTTTAACTACTTGTGGAGCCAAAACGGACTCCGTATGAGTCAGATATCCATGTTTCAGTTAACACTGCGCAGAACTGATTCCGAACGACAGTTACAAACAAGTTCTTGTGTAGATGGATTCGATTTTTTCCATTCCACTTCACTAAACATCTCCATATGAGATCCAATTACTTGTAGGGAAATGCAAGAGACATCGGTTATCATGATGCACTAGGTCCATAGGTGGGACTTTGTGTATGTTCTCGAAATGCGTTTGTCGAGTGCTCATTAAGAAAGTTTCTATACAAGTTTCTTAACGAACTCCTTAAGAAATGTTCTCCAAAATTTCCCTATGAAAGAATCCTTTGAAGTATATGGTCGTCACAAATGTTTTAACTACTTGTGGAGCCAAAACGGACTCCGTATGAGTCAGATATCCATGTTTCAGTTAACACTGCGCAGAACTGATTCCGAACGACAGTTACAAACAAGTTCTTGTGTAGATGCATTCGATTTTTTCCATTCCACTTCACTAAACATCTCCATATGAGATCCAATTACTTGTAGGGAAATGCAAGCGACCTCGGTTATCATGATGCACTAGGTCCATAGGTGGGACTTTGTGTATGTTCTCGAAATGCGTTTGTCGAGTGCTCATTAAGAAAGTTTCTATACAAGTTTCTTAACGAACTCCTTAAGAAAAGTTCTCCAAAAGTTCCCTATGAAAGAATCCTTTGAAGCAACTAGTTGTCACAAACGTTTTGACTATTTCTGGAGCCAAAACGGACTCCGTATGAGTCAGATATCCATGTTTCAGTTAACACTACGCAAAACTGATTCCGAACGACAGTTACACACTAGTTCTTGTGTAGTTGCATTCGATTTTTTCCATTCTACTTCACTAAACATCTCCATATGAGATCCAATTACTTGTTGGGAAATGCAAGAGACCTCGGTTATGATGATGCACTAGGTCCATAGCTGGGACTTTGTGTATGTTCTCGAAATGCGTTTCTTGAGTGCTCATTAAGAAAGTTTCTATACAAGTTTCTGAACGAACTCCTTAAGAAAAGTTCTCCAAAAGTTACCTATGAAAGAATACTTTGAAGCATCTGGTCGTCACAAATGTTTTGACTACTTGTGGAGCCAAAACGGACTCCGTATGAGTCAGTTATCCATGTTTCAGTTAACACTGCGCAAAACTGATTCCGAACGAGAGTTACAGACTAGTTCTTGTGTAGTTGCATTCGATTTTTTCATTCTACTTCACTAAACAAATCCATATGAGATCCAATTACTTGTAGGGAAATGCAAGAGACCTCGGTTATGAAGATGCACTAGGTCCATAGCTGGAAATTTGTGTATGTTCTCGAAATGTGTTTGTCGAGTGCTCATTAAGAAAGTTTATATACAAGTTTCTGAACGAACTCCTTAAGAAAAGTTCTCCAAAAGTTCCCTATGAAAGAATCCTTTGAAGCATATGGTCGTCACAAGATATTTGACTACTTGTGGAGCCAAAACGGACTCCGTATGAGTCAGGTATGCATGTTTCAGTTAACACTGCGCAAAACTAATTCCGAACGACAGTTACACACTAGTTCTTGTGTAGTTGCATTCGATTTTTTCCATTCTACTTCACTAAACATATCCATATGAGATCCAATTACTTGTACGGAAATGCAAGAGACATCGGTTATGATGATGCACTAGGTCTATAGCTGGGACTATGTATGTTCTCGAAATGCGTTTGTCGAGTGCTCATTAAGAAAGTTTCTATACAAGTTTCTGAACAAACTCCTTAAGAAAAGTTCTCCAAAAGTTCCCTATGAAAGAATCCTTTGAAGCATCTGGTCGCCACAAACGTTTTGACTACTTGTGGAGCCAAAACTGACTCCGTATGAGTCAGATATCCATGTTTCAGTTAACACTGCGCAAAACTGATTCCGAACGACAGTTACAGACTAGTTCTTGTGTAGTTGCATTCGATTTTTTCCATTCTACTTCACTAAACATCTCCATATGAGATCCAATTACGTGTAGGGAAATGCAAGAGACCTCGGTTATGATGATGCACTAGGTCCATAGCTGGGACTTTGTGTATGTTCTCAAAATGCGTTTGTCGAGTGATCATTAAGAAAGTTTCTATACAAGTTTCTGGATGAACTCCTTAAGAAAAAATCCCTATGAAAGAATCCTTTGAAGCATCTGGTCGTCACAAATGTTTTGACTACTTGTGGAGCCAAAACGGACTCCGTATGAGTTAGATATCCATGTTTCAGTTAGCACTGCGCAAAACTAATTCCGAACGATAGTTACAGACTAGTTCTTGTGTAGTTGCATTTGATTTTTTCTATTCTACTTCACTAAACATCTCCATATGAGATCCAATTAGTTCTAGGGGAATGCAAGAGGCCTCGGTTATGATGATGCACTTGGTCCATAGCTGGGACTTTGTGTATGTTCTCGAAATGCGTTTGTCGAGTGCTCATTAAGAAAGTTTCTATACAAGTTTCTGAATGAACTCCTTAAGAAAAGTTCACCAAAAGTTCCCTATGAAAGAATCCTTTGAAGCATCTGGTCGTCACAAATGTTTTGACTACTTGTGGAGCCAAAACGGACTCCGTATGAGTCAGATATCCATGTTTCAGTTAACACTGCGCAAAACTGATTCCGAACGACAGTTACAGACTAGTTCTTGTGTAGTTGCATTCGATTTTTTCCATTCTACTTCACTAAACATCACCATATAAGACCTAGTTACTTGTTAGGAAATGCAAGAGACCTCGGTTATGATGATGCACTAGGTCCATAGCTGGGACTTTGTGTAAGTTCTCGTAATGCGTTTGTCGAGTGCTCATTAAGAAAGTTTCTATACATGTTTCTGGATGAACTCCTTAAGAAAAGTTCTCCAAAAGTTCCCTATGAAAGAATCCTTAAAAGCATCTGGTCGTCACAAACGTTTTGCCTACTTGTGGAGCCAAAACGGACTCCGTATGAGTCAGATATCCATGTTTCAGTTAACACTGCGCAAAACTGATTCCGAACGACAGTTACAGACTAGTTCTTGTGTAGTTGCATTCGATTTTTTCCATTATACTTCACTAAAAATCTCCATATGAGATCCAACTACTTGTAGGGAAATGCAAGAGACCTCGGTTATGATGATGCACTAGGTCCATAGCTGGGACTTTGTGTATGTTCTCGAAATGCCTTTGTCGAGTGCTCATTAAGAAAGTTTCTATACAAGTTTCTGGACGAACTCCTTAAGAAAAGTTCCCTATGAAAGAATACTTTGAAGAATCTGGTCGTCACAAATGTTTTGACTACTTGTGGAGCCAAAACGGACTCCGTAAGAGTGAGATATCCATGTTTCAGTTAACACTGCGCAAAACTGATTCCGAACGACAGTTACAGACTAGTTCTTGTTTGGTTGCATTCGATTTTTTCCATTCTACTTCACTAAACATCTCCATATGAGACCCAGTTACTTGTAGGGAAATGCAAGAGACCTCGGTTATGATGATGCACTAGGTCTATAGCTGGGACTTTGTGTATGTTCGCGAAATGCGTTTGTCGAGTGCTCATTAAGAAAGTTTATATAAAAGTTTCTGAACGAACTCCTTAAGAGAAGTTCTCCAAAAGTTCCCTATGAAAGAATCCTTTGAAGCATCTGGTCGTCACAAACGTTTTGACTACTTGTGGCGCCAAAACGGACTCCCTATGAGTCAGATATCCCTGTTTCAGTTAACACTGCGCAAAACTGATTCCGAACGACAGTTACAGACTAGTTCTTGTGTAGTTACATTCTATTTTTTCCATTCTACTTCACTAAACATCTCCATATGAGACCCAGTTACTTGTAGGGAAATGCAAGAGACCTCGATTATGATGATGCACTAGGTCCATAGGTGGGACTTTGTGTATGTTCTCGAAATGCGTTTGTCGAGTGCTCATTAAGAAAGTTTCTATTCAAGTTTCTGAACGAACCGCTTAAGAAAAGTTCTCCAAAAGTTCCCTATGAAAGAATACTTTGAAGCATCTGGTCGTCACAAACGTTTTGACTACTTGTGGAGCCAAAACGGACTCCGTATGAGTCAGATATCCATGTTTCAGTTAACACTGCGCAATACTGATTCCGAACGACAGTTACAGACTAGTTCTTGTGTAGTTGCATTCAATTTTTGTCCATTCTGCTTCACTAAACATCTCCATATGAGATCCCATTACTTGTTGGGAAATGCAAGAGACCTCGGTTATGATGATGCACTTGGTCCATAGCTGGGACTTTGTGTATGTTATCGAAATGCGTTTGCCGAGTGCTCGTTAAGAAAGTTTCTATACAAGTTTCTGAACGAACTCTTTAAGAAAAGTTCTCCAAAAGCTCCCTATGAAAGAACCCTTTGAAGCATCTGGTTGTCACAAACATTTTGACTACTTGTGGAGCCAAAACGGACTCCACATGAGTCAGATATCCATATTTCAGTTAACACTGCGCAAAACTGATTCCGAACGACAGTTACAGACTAGTTGTTGTGTAGTTGCATTCGATTTTTTCCATTCTACTTCACTAAACATCTCCATATGAGACTCAGTTACTTGTAGGTAAATGCAAGAGACCTCGGGTATGATGATGCACTAGGTCCATAGCTGGGACTTTGTGTATGTTCTCGAAATGCGTTTGTCGAGTGCACATTAAGAAAGTTTCTATACAAGTTTCTGAACGAACTCCATAAGAAAAGTTCCCTATGAAAGAATCCTTTGAAGCATCTGGTCGTCACAAACGTTTTGACTACTTGTGGAGCCAAAACGGACTCTGTATGAGTCAGATATCCATGTTTTAGTTAACACTGAGCAAAACTGATTCTGAACGACAGTTATAGACTAGTTCTTTGTGTAGTTGGATTCGATTTTTTTCCATTCTACTTCACTAAACATCTCCATATGAGACCCAGTTACTTGTAGGGAAATGCAAGAGACCTCGGTTATGACGATGCACTAGGTCCATAGCTGGGACTATGTGTATGTTCTCGAAATGCGTTTGTCGAGTGATCATTAAGAAAGTTTCTATACAAGCTTCTGAACGAACTCCTTAAGAAAAGTTCTCCAAAAGTTCTCTGTGAAAGAATCCTTAGAAGCATCTGGTCGTCACAAACGTTTTGCCTACTTGTGGAGCCAAAACGGACTCCGTATGAGTCAGATATCCATGTTTCAATTAACACTCCGCAAAACTAATTCCGAACGACAGTTACAGACTAGTTCTTGTGTAGTTGCATTCGATTTTTTCCATTCTACTTCACTAAACATCTCCATATGAGATCCAACTACTTGTAGGGAAATGCAAGAGACCTCGGTTATGATGATGCACTAGGTCCATAGCTGGGACTTTGTGTATGTTCTCGAAATGCATTTGTCGAGTGATCATTAAGAAAGTTTCTATACAAGTTTCTGGATGAACTCCTTAAGAAAAAATCCCTATGAAAGAATCCTTTGAAGCATCTGGTCGTCACAAACGTTTTGACTACTTGTGGAGCCAAAACGGACTCCGTATGAGTCAGATATCCATGTTTCAGTTAACACTGCGCAAAACTGATTCCGAACGAGAGTTACAGACTAGTTCTTGTGTAGTTGCATTCGATTTTTTCCATTCTACTTCACTAAACATCTCCATATGAGACCCAGGTACTTGTAGGGAAATGCAAGAGACCTCGGTTATGATGATGCACTAGGTCCATAGCTGGGACTTTGTGTAAGTTAGCGAAATGCGTTTGTCGAGTGCTCATTAAGAAAGTTTCTATACAAGTTTCTGAGCGAACTCCTTAAGAAAAGTTCTCCAAAAGTTCCCTATGAAATAATCCTTAGAAGCATCTAGTCGTCACAAACGTTTTGCCTACTTGTGGAGCCAAAACGGACTCCGTATGAGTCAGATATCCATGTTTCAATTAACACTGCGCAAAACTGATTCTGAACGACAGTTACAGACTAGTTCTTGTGTAGTTGCATTCGAATTTTTTCCATTCTACTTCACTAATCATCTCCATATGAGATCCAACTACTTGTAGGGAAATGCAAGAGACCTCGTTTATGATGATGCACTAGGTCCATAGCTGGGACTTTGTGTATGTTCTCGAAATGCGTTTGTCGAGTGATCATTAAGAAAGTTTCTATACAAGTTTCTGGATGAACTCCTTAAGAAAAATTCCCTATGAAAGAATCCATTGAAGAATCTGGTCGTCACAAATGTTTTGACTACTTGTGGAGCCAAAACGGACTCCGTATGAGTCAGATATCCATGTTTCAGTTAACACTGCGCAAAACTGATTCCGAACGACAGTTACAGACTAGTTCTTGTGTAGTTGCATTCGATTTTTTCCATTCTACTTCACTAAACATCTCCATATGAGATCCAATTACTTGTAGGGAAATGAAAGAGACCTCAGTTATGTGATGGACTAGGTCCATAGGTGGGACTTTGTGTATGTTCTCAAAATGCGTTTGTCGAGTGCTCATTAAGAAAGTTTCTATACAAGTTTCTGAACGAACTCCTTAAGAAAAGTTCTTTAAAAGATCCCTATGAAAGAATCCTTTGAAGCATCTGGTCATCACAAACATTTTGACTACATGTGGAGCCAAAACGGACTCCGTATGAGTCAGATATCCATGTTTCAGTTAACACTGCGCAAAATTGATTCCAAATGACAGTTACAGACTAGTTCTTGTGTAGTTGCATTCGATTTTTTCCATTCTACTTCACTAAACATCTCCATATGAGACCCAGTTACTTGTGGGTAAATGCAAGAGACCTCAGTTATGATGATGCACTAGGTCCACATCTGGGACTTTGTGTATGTTCTCGAAATGCGTTTGTCGAGTGATCATTAAGAAAGTTTCTATACAAGTTTCTGGATGAACTCCTTAAGAAAAATTCCCTATGAAAGAATCCTTTGAAGAATCTGGTCGTCACAAATGTTTTGACTACTTGTGGAGGCAAAACGGACTCCGTATGACTCAGATATCCATGTTTCAGTTAACACTGCGCAAAACTGATTCCGAACGACAGTTACAGACTAGTTCTTGTGTAGTTGCATTCGATTTTTTCCATTCTACTTCACTAAACATCTCCATATGAGACCCAGTTACTTGTAGGGAAATGCAAGAGACCTCGGTTATGATGATGCACTAGGTCTATAGCTGGGACTTTGTGTATGTTCGCGAAATGCGTTTGTCGAGTGCTCATTAACAAAGTTTATATACAAGTTTCTGAACGAACTCCTTAAGAGAAGTTCTCCAAAAGTTCCCTATGAAAGAATCGTTTGAAGAATCTGGTCGTCACAAACGTTTTGACTACTTGTGGGGCCAAAACGGACTCCCTATGAGTCAGATATCCCTGTTTCAGTTAACACTGCGCAAAACTGATTCCGAACGACAGTTACAGACTAGTTCTTGTGTAGTTACATTCTATTTTTTCCATTCTACTTCACTAAACATCTCCATATGAGACCCAGTTACTTGTAGGGAAATGCAAGAGACCTCGATTATGATGATGCACTAGGTCCATAGGTGGGACTTTGTGTATGTTCTCGAAATGCGTTTGTCGAGTGCTCATTAAGAAAGTTTCTATACAAGTTTCTGAACGAACCCCTTAAGAAAAGTTCTCCAAAAGTTCCCTATGAAAGAGTACTTTGAAGCATCTGGTCGTCACAAACGTTTTGACTACTTGTGGAGCCAAAACGGACTCCGTATGAGTCAGATATCCATGTTTCAATTAACACTGCGCAATACTGATTCCGAACGACAGTTACAGACTAGTTCTTGTGTAGTTGCATTCGATTTTTGTCCATTCTGCTTCACTAAACATCTCCATATGAGATCCCATTACTTGTTGGGAAATGCAAGAGACCTCGGTTATGATGATGCACTTGGTCCATAGCTGGGACTTTATGTATGTTATCGAAATGCGTTTGCCGAGTGCTCGTTAAGAAAGTTTCTATACAAGTTTCTGAACGAACTCTTTTAGAAAAGTTCTCCAAAAGCTCCCTATGAAAGAACCCTTTGAAGCATCTGGTTGTCACAAAAGTTTTGACTACTTGTGGAGCCAAAACGGACTCCACATGAGTCAGATATCCATGTTTGAGTTAACACTCCGCAAAACTGATTCCGAACGACAGTTACAGACTAGTTGTTGTGTAGTTGCATTCGATTTTTTTCCATTCTAATTCACTAAACATCTCCATATGAGACTCAGTTACTTGTAGGGAAATGCAAGAGACCTCGGGTATGATGATGCACTAGGTCCATAGCTGGGACTTTGTGTATGTTGTCGAAATGCGTTTGTCGAGTGCACATTAAGAAAGTTTCTATACAAGTTTCTGAACGAACTCCATAAGAAAAGTTCCCTATGAAAGAATCCTTTGAAGCATCTGGTCGTCACAAACGTTTTTACTACTTGTGTAGCCAAAACGGACTCTGTATGAGTCAGATATCCATGTTTCAGTTAACACTGAGCAAAACTGATTCTGAACGACAGTTACAGACTAGTTCTTTGTGTAGTTGGATTCGATTTTTTTCCATTCTACCTCACTAAACATCTCCATATGACACCCAGTTACTTGTAGGGAAATGCAAGAGACCTCGGTTATGACGATGCACTAGGTCCATAGCTAGCACTTTGTGTAAGTTCTCGAAATGCGTTTGTCTAGTGCTCACTAAGAAAATTTCTATACAAGTTTCTGAACGAACTCCTAAAGAAAAGTTCTCCAAAAGTTCTCTGTGAAAGAATCCTTAGAAGCATCTGGTCGTCACAAACGTTTTGCCTACTTGTGGAGCCAAAACGGACTCCGTATGAGTCAGATATCCATGTTTCAATTAACACTGCGCAAAACTGATTCCGAACGACAGTTACAGACTTGTTCTTGTGTAGTTGCATTCGATTTTTTCCATTCTACTTCACTAAACATCTCCATATGAGATCCAACTACTTGTAGGGAAATGCAAGAGACCTCGGTTATGATGATGCACTAGGTCCATAGCTGGGACTTTGTGTATGTTCTCGAAATGCGTTTGTCGAGTGATCATTAAGAAAGTTTCTATACAAGTTTCTGGATGAACTCCTTAAGAAAAAATCCCTATGAAAGAATCCTTTGAAGCATCTGGTCGTCACAAATGTTTTGACTACTTGTGGAGCCAAAACGGACTCCGTATGAGTCAGATATCCATGTTTCAGTTAACACTGCGCAAAACTGATTCCAAACGACAGTTACATACTAGTTCTTGTGTAGTTGCATTCGATTTTTTCCATTCTACTTCACTAAACATCTCCATATGAGATCCAATTACTTGTAGGGATATGGAAAAGACCTCGGTTATGATGATGGACTAGGTCCTTCGGTGGGACTTTGTGTATGTTCTCAAAATGCGTTTGTCGAGTGCTCATTAAGAAATTTCTATACAAGTTTCTGAACGAACTCCTTAAGAAAAGTTCTCCAAAAGATCTCTACGACATAATCCTTTGAAGCATATGGTCGTCACAAACGTTTTGACTACTTGTGGAGCCAAAACGGACTCCGTATGAGTCAGATATGCATGTTTCAGTTAACACTGCGCAAAACTGATTCCGAACGACAGTTACAGACTAGTTCTTGTGTAGTTGCATTCGATTTTTTCCATTCTACTGCACTAAACATCTCCATATGAGACCCAGTTACTTGTAGGGAAATGCAAGAGACCTCGGTTATGATGATGCACTAGGTCTATAGCTGGGACTTTGTGTATGTTCTCAAAATGCGTTTGTCCAGTGCTCATTAAGAAAGTTAATATACAAGTTTCTGAACGAACTCCTTAAGAAAAGTTCTCCAAAATTTCCCTATGAAAGAATCCTTTGAAGCATCTGGTCATCACAAATGTTTTGACTACTTGTGGAGCCAAAACGGACTCCCTATGAGTTAGATATCCCTGTTTCAGTTAACACTGCGCAAAACTTATTCCGAACGACAGTTACAGACTAGTTCTTGTGTAGTTGCATTCGATTTTTTCCATTCTACTTCACTAAACATCTACATATGAGACCCAGTTACTTGTAGGGAAATGCAAGAGACCACGGTTATGATGATGCACTAGGTCCATAGCTGGGACTTTGTGTATGTTCTCGAAATGCGTTTGTCGAGTGCTCATTAAGAAAGTTTCTATACAAGTTTCTGAACGAACTCCTTAATAAAACTTCTCCAAAAGTTCCCTATGAAAGAATCCTTTGAAGCATCTGGTCGTCACAAACGTGTTGACTACTTGTGGAGCCAAAACGGACTCCGTATGAGTCAGATATCCATGTTTCAGTTAACACTGCACAAAACTAATTCCGAACGATAGTTACAGACTAGTTCTTGTGTAGTTGCATTCGATTTTTTCTATTATACTTCACTAAACATCTACATATGAGATCCAATTACTTGTAGGGAAATGCAATTGACCTCGGTTATGATGATGCACTAGGTCCATAGCTGGGACTGTGTATGTTCTTGAAATGCGTTTGTCGAGTGCTCATTAATTAAGTTTCTATACAAGTTTCTGAACGAACTCCGTAAGAAAAGTTCTCCAAAAGTTCCCTATGAAAGAATCCTTTGAAGCATCTGGTCATCACAAATGTTTTGACTACTTGTGGAGCCAAAACGGACTCCGTATGAGTCAGATATCCATGTTTCAGTTAACACTACGCAAAACTGATTCCGAACGATAGTTACAGACTAGTTCTTGTGTAGTTGCATTCGATTTTTTCCATTCTACTTCACTAAACATCTCCATATGAGATCCAAGTACTTCTAGGAAATGCAAGAGGCCTCGGTTATGATGATGCACTTGGTCCATAGCTGGGACTTTGTGTATGTTCTCGAAATGCGTTTGTCGAGTGCTCATTAAGAAAGTTTCTATACAAGTTTCTCAATGAACTCCTTAAGAAAAGTTCACCAAAAGTTCCCTATAAAAGAATCCTTTGAAGCATCTGGTCGTCACAAATGTTTTGACTACTTGTGGAGCCAAAACGAACTACGTATGAGTCAGATATCCATGTTTCAATTAACACTGCGCAAAACTGATTCCGAACGACAGTTACAGACTAGTTCTTGTGTAGTTGCATTCTACTTCACTAAACATCTCCATATAAGACCTAGTTACTTGTAAGGAAATGCAAGAGACCTCGGTTATGATGGTGCACTAGGTCCATAGCTGGGACTTTGTGTAAGTTCTCGTAATGCGTTTGTCGAGTGCTCATTAAGAAAGATTCTATACATGTTTCTGAACGAACTCTTTAAGAAAAGTTCTCCAAAAGTTCCCTATGAAAGAATCCTTAGAAGCATCTGGTTGTCACAAACATTTTGCCTACTTGTGGATCCAAAACGGACTCCGTCTGTCAGATATCCATGTTTCAGTTAACACTGCGCAAAACTGATTCCGAACGACAGTTACAGACTAGTTCTTGTGTAGTTGCATTCGATTTTTTCCATTCTACTTCACTAAAAATCTCCATATGAGATCCAACTACTTGTAGGGAAATGCAAGAGACCTCGGTTATGATGATGCACTAGGTCCATAGCTGGAACTTTGTTTATGTTCTCGAAATGCCTTTGTCGAGTGCTCATTAAGAAAGTTTTTATACAAGTTTTTGGACGAACTCCTTAAGAAAAGTTCCCTATGAAAGAATCCTTTGAAGAATCTGGTTGTCACAAATGTTTTGACTACTTGTGGAGCCAAAATGGACTCCGTATGAGTGAGATATCCATATTTCAGTTAACACTGCGCAAAACTGATTCCGAACGACAGTTACAGACTAGTTCTTGTGTAGTTGCATTCGATTTTTTCCATTCTACTACACTAAACATCTCGATATGAGATCCAATTACTTGTAGGGAAATGCAAGAGACCTCGGTTATGATGATGGACTAGGTCCATAGGTGGGACTTTGTGTATATTCTCAAAATGTGTTTGTCGAGTTCTCATTAAGAAAGTTTCTATACAAGTTTCTGAACGAACTTCTTAAGAAAAGTTCTCCAAAATATCTCTATGAAAGAATCCTTTGAAGCATATGGTCGTCACAAACGTTTTGACTACTTGTGGAGCCAAAACGGACTCCGTATGAGTCAGATATCCATGTTTCAGTTAACACTGCGCAAAACTGATTCCGAACGACAGTTACAAACTAGTTCTTGTGTAGTTGCATTCGATTTTTTCCATTCTACTTCACTAAACATCTCCATATGAGACCCAGTTACTTGTAGTGAAATGCAAGAGACCTCGGTTATGATGATGCGCTAGGTCTATAGCTAGGACTTTGTGTATTTTCTCGAAATGCGTTTGTCGAGTGCTCATTAAGAAAGTTTATATACAAGTTTCTGAACGAACTCCTTAAGAAAAGTTCTCCAAAATTTCCCTATGTAAGAATCATTTGAAGCATCTGGTCGTCACAAAAGTTTTGACTACTTGCGGAGCCAAAACGGACTCCCTATGAGTTAGATATCCCTGTTTCAGTTAACATTGCGCAAAACAGATTCCGAACGACAGTTACAGACTAGTTCTTGTGTAGTTGCATTCGATTTTTTCCATTCTACTTCACTAAACATCTCCATATGAGACCCAGTTACTTGTAGGGAAATGCAAGAGACCTCGGTTATGATGATGCACTAGGGCCATAGCTGGGACTTTGTGTATGTTCTCGAAATGCGTTTGTCGAGTGCTCATTAAGAAAGTTTCTATACAAGTCTCTGAACGAACTCCTTAGGAAAACTTCTCCAAAAGTTCCCTATAAAAGAATCCTTTGAAGCATCTGGTCGTCACAAACGTTTTGAGTACTTGTGGAGCCAAAACGGACTCCGTATGAGTCAGATATCCATGTTTCAGTTAACACTGCGCAAAACCGATTCCGAACGACAATTATAGACTAGTTCTTGTGTAGTTGCACTCGATTTTTTCCATTATGCTTCACTAAACATCTCCATATGAGATCCCATTACTTGTTGGGAAATGCAAGAGACCTCGGTAATGATGATGCACTTGGTCCATAGCTGGAACTTTGTGTATGTTCTCGAAATGCGTTTGTCGAGTGCTCGTTATGAAAGTTTATATACAAGTTTCTGAACGAACTCCTTAAGAAAAGTTCTCCAAAAGATCCCTATGAAAGAATCCTTTGAAGCATCTGGTCATCACAAACGTTTTGACTACTTGTGGAGCCAAAACGGACTCCGTATGAGTCAGATATCCATGTTTCAGTTAACACTGCGCAAAACTGATTCCGAACGACAGTTACAGACTAGTTCTTGTGTAGTTGCATTCGATTTTCTCCATTCTACTTCACTAAACATCTCCATATGAGACCCAGTTACTTGTAGGGAAATGCAAGAGACCTCGGTTATGATGATGCACTAGGTCCATAGCTGGGACTTTGTGTATGTTCTCGAAATGCGTTTGTCGAGTGCTCATAAAGAAAGTTTCTATACAAGTTTCTGAACAGACTCCTTAAGAAAAGTTCTCCAAAAGTTCCCTATGAAAGAATCCTTTGAAGCATCTGGTCGTCACAAACGTTTTCACTACTTGTGGAGCCAAAACGGACTCCGTATGAGTCAGATATCCATGTTTCAGTTAACACTGCGCAAAACTGATTCCGAACGACAGTTACAGACTAGTTCTTGTGTAGTTGCATTCGATTTTTTCCATTCTACTTCACTAAACATCTCCATATGAGACCCAGTTACTTGTAGGGGAATGCAAGAGACCTCGGTTATGATGATGCACTAGGTCCATAGCTGGGACTTTGTGTAAGTTCTCGAAATGCGTTTGTCGAGTGCTCATTAAGAAAGTTTCTATACAAGTTTCTAAACGAACTCCTTAAGAAAAGTTCTCCAAAATTTCCCTATGAAAGAATCCATTGAAGCATATGGTCATCACAAATGTTTTGACTACTTGTGGAGCCAAAACGGACTCCGTATGAGTCAGATATCCATGTTTCAGTTAACACTGCGCAAAACTGATTCCGAACGACAGTTACAGACTAGTTCTTGTGTAGTTGCATTCGATTTTTTCCATTCTACTTCACTAAACATCTCCATATGAGATCCAAGTACTTCTGGGAAATGCAAGAGGCCTCGGTTATGATGATGCACTTGGTCCATAGCTGGGACTTTGTGTATGTTCTCGAAATGCGTTTGTCGAGTGCTCATTAAGAAAGTTTCTATACAAGTTTCTCAATGAACTCCTTAAGAAAAGTTCTCCAAAAGTTCCCGATGAAAGAATTCTTTGAAGAATCTGGTCATCACAAACGTTTTGACTACTTGTGGAGCCAAAACGGACTCCGTATGAGTCAGATATCCATGTTTCAGTTAACACTGCGCAAAACTGATTCCGAACGACAGTTACAGACTAGTTCTTGTGCAGTTGCATTCGATTTTTTCCATTCTACTTCACTAAACATCTCCATATGAGACCCAGATACTTGTAGGGAAATGCAAGAGACCTTGGTTATGATTATGCACTAGGGCCATAGCTGGGACTTTGTGTATGTTCTCGAAATGCGTTTGTCGAGTGCTCACTAAGAAAGTTTCTATACAAGTCTCTGAACGAACTCCTTAGGAAAACTTCTCCAAAAGTTCCCCATGAAAGAATCCTTTGAAGCATCTGGTCGTCACAAACGTTTTGACTACTTGTGGAGCCAAAACGGACTCCGTATGAGTCAGATATCCATGTTTCAGTTAACACTGCGCAAAACTGATTCCGAACGACAGTTACAGACTAGTTCTTGTCTAGTTGCACTCGATTTTTTCCATTCTGCTTCACTAAACATCTCCATATGAGATCTCTTTACTTGTTGGGAATGCAAGAGACCTCGGTAATGATGATGCACTTGGTCCATAGCTGGAACTTTGTGTATGTTCTCGAAATGCGTTTGTCGAGTGCTCGTTAAGAAAGTTTATATACAAGTTTCTGAACGAACTCCTTAAGAAAAGTTCTCCAAAAGATCCCTATGAAAGAATCCTTTGAAGCATCTTGTCATCACAAACGTTTTGACTACTTGTGGAGCCAAAACGGACTCCGTATGAGTCAGATATCCATGTTTCAGTTAACACTGCGCAGAACTGATTCCGAACGACAGTTACAAACAAGTTCTTGTGTAGTTGCATTCGATTTTTTCCATTCTACTTCACTAAACATCTCCATATGAGACCCAGTTACTTTAGGGAAATGCAAGAGACCTCGGTTATGATGATGCACTAGGTCCATAGCTGGGACTCTGTGTATGTTCTCGAAATGCGTTTGTCGAGTGCTCATAAAGAAAGTTTCTATACAAGTTTCTGAACGGACTCCTCAAGAAAAGTTCTCCCAAAGTTCCCTATGAAAGAATCCTTTGAAGCATCTGGTCCTCACAAACGTTTTCACTACTTGTGGAGCCAAAACAGACTCCGTATGAGTCAGATATCCATGTTTCAGTTAACACTGCGCAAAACTGATTCCGAACGACAGTTACAGACTAGTTCTTGTGTAGTTGCATTCGATTTTTTCCATTCTACTTCACTAAACATCTCCATATGAGACCCAGTTACTTGTAGGGAAATGCAAGAGACCTCGGTTATGATGATGCACTAGGTCCATAGCTGGGACTTTGTGTAAGTTCTCAAAATGCGTTTGTCGAGTGCTCATTAAGAACGTTTCTATACAAGTTTCTGAACGAACTCCTTAAGAAAAGTTCTCCAAAATTTCCCTATGAAAGAATCCTTAGAAGCATCTGGTCGTCACAAACGTTTTGCCTACTTGTGGAGCCAAAACGGACTCCGTATGAGTCAGATATCCATGTTTCAATTAACACTGCGCAAAACTGATTGCGAACGACAGTTACAGACTAGTTCTTGTGTAGTTGCATTCGATTTTTTCCATTCTACTTCACTAAATATCTCCATATGAGATCCAAATACTTGTAGGGAAATGCAAGAGACCTCGGTTATGATGATGCACTAGGTCCATAACTGGGACTTTGTGTATGTTCTCGAAATGCGTTTGTCGAGTGATCATTAAGTAAGTTTCTATACAAGTTTCTGGATGAACTCCTTAAGAAAAATTCCCTATGAAAGAATCCTTTGAAGCATCTGGTCGTCACAAATGTTTTGACTACTTGTGGAGCCAAAACGGACTCCGTATGAGTCAGATATCCCTGTTTCAGTTAACACTGCGCAAAACTTATTCCGAACGACGGTTACAGACTAGTTCTTGTGTAGTTGCATTCGATTTTTTCCATTCTACTTCACTAAACATCTCCATATGAGACCCAGTTACTTGTAGGGAAATGCAAGAGACCTCGGTTATGATGATGCACTAGGTCCATAGCTAGGACTTTGTGTATGTTCTCGAAATGCGTTTGTCGAGTGCTCATTAAGAAAGTTTCTATACAAAATTCTGAACAAACTCCTTAAGAAAACTTCTCCAAAAGTTCCCTATGAAAGAACCCTTTGAAGCATCTGGTCGTCACAAAAGTTTTGACTACTTGCGGAGCCAAAACGGACTCCCTATGATTTAGATATCCCTGTTTCAGTTAACATTGCGCAAAACTGATTCCGAACGACAGTTACAGACTAGTTCTGGTGTAGTTGCATTCGATTTTTTCCATTCTACTTCACTAAACATCTCCATATGAGACCCAGTTACTTGTAGGGAAATGCAAGAGACCTCGGTTATGATGATGCACTAGGTCCATAGCTGGGACTTTGTGTATCTTCTCGAAATGCGTATGTCGAGTGCTCATTAAGAAAGTTTCTATACAAGTCTCTGAACGAACTCCTTAGGAAAACTTCTCCAAAAGTTCCCTATGAAAGAATCCTTTGAAGCATCTGGTTGTCACAAACGTTTTGACTACTTGTGGAGCCAAAACGGACTCCGTATGAGTCAGATATCCATGTTTCAGTTAACACTGCGCAAAACTGATTCCGAACGACAGTTACAGACTAGTTCTTGTGTACTTGCACTCGATTTTTTCCATTCTGCTACACTAAACATCTCCATATGAGATCCCATTACTTGTTCGGAAATGCAAGAGACCTCGGTAATGATGATGCACTTGGTCCATAGCTGGGACTTTGTGTATGTTCTCGAAATGCGTTTGTCGAGTGCTCGTTAAGAAAGTTTATCTACAAGTTTCTGAACGAACTCCTTAAGAAAAGTTCTCCAAAAGATCCCTATGAAAGAATCCTTTGAAGCATCTGGTCATCACAAACGTTTTGACTACTTGTGGAGCCAAAACGGACTCCGTATGAGTCAGATATCCATGTTTCAGTTAACACTGCGCAAAACTGATTCCGAACGACAGTTACAGACTAGTTCTTGAAAAGTTGCACTCAATTTTTTCCATTCTGCTTCACTAAAGATCTCCATATGAGACCCATTACTTGTTGGGAAATGCAAGAGACCTCGGTTATAATGATGCACTTGGTCCATAGCTGGGACTTTGTGTATGTTCTCGAAATGCGTTTGTCGAGTGTTCATAAAGAAAGTTTCTATACAAGTTTCTGAACGGACTCCTTAAGAAAAGTTCTCCAAAAGTTCCCTATGAAAGAATCCTTTGAAGCATCTGGTCGTCACAAATGTTTTGACTACTAGTGGAGCCAAAACAGACTCCGTATGAGTCAGATATCCATGTTTCAGTTAACACTGCGCAAAACTGATTCCGAACGACAGTTACAGACTAGTTCTTGTGTAGTTGCACTCGATTTTTTCCATTCTGCTTCACTAAACATCTCCATATGAGACCCAGTTACTTGTAGGGAAATGCAAGAGACCTCGGTTATGATGATGCACTAGTTCCATAACTGGGACTTTGTGTATGTTCTCGAAATGCGTTTGTCGAGTGATCATTAAGTAAGTTTCTATACAAGTTTCTGGATGAACTCCTTAAGAAAAATTCCCTATGAAAGAATCCTTTGAAGCATCTGGTCGTCACAAATGTTTTGACTGCTTGTGGAGCCAAAACGGACTCCGTATGAGTCAGATATCCCTGTTTCAGTTAACACTGCGCAAAACTTATTCCGAACGACAGTTACAGACTAGTTCTTGTGTAGTTGCATTCGATTTTTTCCATTCTACTTCACTAAACATCTCCATATGAGACCCAGTTACTTGTAGGGAAATGCAAGAGACCTCGATTATGATGATGCACTAGGTCCATAGCTGGGACTTTGTGTATGTTCTCGAAATGCGTTTGTCGAGTGCTCATTAAGAAAGTTTCTATACAAGTTTCTGAACGAACTCCTTAAGAAAACTTCTCCAAAAGTTCCCTATGAAAGAATCCTTTGAAGCATCTGGTCGTCACAAAAGTTTTGACTACTTGCGAAGCCAAAACGGACTCCCTATGAGTTAGATATCCCTGATTTTCAGTTAACATTGCGCAAAACTGATTCCGAACGACAGTTACAGACTAGTTCTTGTGTAGTTGCATTCGATTTTTTCCATTCTACTTCACTAAACATCTCCATATGAGACCCAGTTACTTGTAGGGAAATGCAAGAGACCTCGGTTATGATGATGCACTAGGTCCATAGCTAGGACTTTGTGTATGTTCTCGAAATGCGTTTGTCGAGTGCTCATTAAGAAAGTTTCTATACAAGTTTCTGAACGAACTGCTTAAGAAAAGTTCTCCAAAAGTTCCCTATAAAAGAATCCTTAGAAGCATCTGGTCGTCACAAACGTTTTGCCTACTTGTGGTGCCAAAACGGACTCCGTATGAGTTAGATATCCATGTTTTAGTTAACACTGCGCAAAACTGATTCCGAACGACAGTTACAGACTAGTTCTTGTGTAGTTGCATTTGATTTTTTCCATTCTACTTCACTAAACATCTCCATATGAGATCCAACTACTTGTAGGGAAATGCAAGAGACCTCGGTTATGATGATGCACTAGTTCCATAACTGGGACTTTGTGTATGTTCTCGAAATGCGTTTGTCGAGTGATCATTAAGTAAGTTTCTATACAAGTTTCTGGATGAACTCCTTAAGAAAAATTCCCTATGAAAGAATCCTTTGAAGCATCTGGTCGTCACAAATGTTTTGACTGCTTGTGGAGCCAAAACGGACTCCGTATGAGTCAGATATCCCTGTTTCAGTTAACACTGCGCAAAACTGATTCCGAACGACAGTTACAGACTAGTTCTTGTGTACTTGCACTCGATTTTTTCCATTCTGCCTCACTAAACATCTCCATATGAGATCCCATTACTTGTTTGGAAATGCAAGAGACCTCGGTAATGATGATGCACTTGGTCCATAGCTGGGACTTTGTGTATGTTCTCGAAATGCGTTTGTCGAGTGCTCGTTAAGAAAGTTTATCTACAAGTTTCTGAACGAACTCCTTAAGAAAAGTTCTCCAAAAGATCCCTATGAAAGAATCCTTTGAAGCATCTGGTCATCACAAACGTTTTGACTACTTGTGGAGCCAAAACGGACTCCGTATGAGTCAGATATCCATGTTTCAGTTAACACTGCGCAAAACTGATTCCGAACGACAGTTACAGACTAGTTCTTGTAAAGTTGCACTCAATTTTTTCCATTCTGCTTCACTAAAGATCTCCATATGAGACCCATTACTTGTTGGGAAATGCAAGAGACCTCGGTTATAATGATGCACTTGGTCCATAGCTGGGACTTTGTGTATGTTCTCGAAATGCGTTTGTCGAGTGTTCATAAAGAAAGTTTCTATACAAGTTTCTGAACGGACTCCTTAAGAAAAGTTCTCCAAAAGTTCCCTATGAAAGAATCCTTTGAAGCATCTGGTCGTCACAAATGTTTTGACTACTAGTGGAGCCAAAACGGACTCCGTATGAGTCAGATATCCATGTTTCAGTTAACACTGCGCAAAACTGATTCCGAACGACAGTTACAGACTAGTTCTTGTGTAGTTGCACTCGATTTTTTCCATTCTGCTTCACTAAACATCTCCATATGAGACCCAGTTACTTGTAGGGAAATGCAAGAGACCTTGGTTATGATGACGCACTTGGTCCATAGCTGGGACTTTGTGTATGTTCTCGAAATGCGTTTGTCGAGTGCTCATTAAGAAAGTTTCTATACAAGTTTCTGAACGAACTCCTTAGGAAAACTTCTCCAAAAGTTCCCTATGAAAGAATCCTTTGAAGCATCTGGTCGTCACAAACGTTTTGACTACTTGTGGAGCCAAAACGGACTCCGTATGAGTCAGATATCCATGTTTCAGTTAACAGTGCGCAAAACTGATTCCGAACGACAGTTACAGACTAGTTCTTGTAAAGTTGCACTCAATTTTTTCCATTCTGCTTCACTAAAGATCTCCATATGAGACCCATTACTTGTTGGGAAATGCAAGAGACCTCGGTTATGATGATGCGCTAGGTCCATAGCTGGGACTTTGTGTATGTTCTCGAAATGCGTTTGTCGAGTGTTCATAAAGAAAGTTTCTATACAAGTTTCTGAACGAACTCCTTAAGAAAAGTTCTCCAAAAGTTCCCTATGAAAGAATCCTTTGAAGCATCTGGTCGTCACAAATGTTTTGACTACTAGTGGAGCCAAAACGGACTCCGTATGAGTCAGATATCCATGTTTCAGTTAACACTGCGCAAAACTGATTCCGAACGACAGTTACAGACTAGTTCTTGTGTAGTTGCATTCGATTTTTTCCATTCTACATCACTAAACATCTCCATATGAGACCCAGTTACTTGTAGGGAAATGCAAGAGACCTCGGTTATGATGATGCACTAGGTCCATAGTTGGGACTTTGTGTAAGTTCTCGAAATGCGTTTGTCGAGTGCTCATTAAGAAAGTTTCTATACAAGTTTCTGAACGAACTGCTTAAGAAAAGTTCTCCAAAAGTTCCCTATAAAAGAATCCTTAGAAGCATCTGGTCGTCACAAACGTTTTGCCTACTTGTGGTGCCAAAACGGACTCCGTATGAGTTAGATATCCATGTTTTAGTTAACACTGCGCAAAACTGATTCCGAACGACAGTTACAGACTAGTTCTTGTGTAGTTGCATTTGATTTTTTCCATTCTACTTCACTAAACATCTCCATATGAGATCCAACTACTTGTAGGGAAATGCAAGAGACCTCGGTTATGAAGATGCACTAGTTCCATAACTGGGACTTTGTGTATGTTCTCGAAATGCGTTTGTCGAGTGATCATTAAGTAAGTTTCTATACAAGTTTCTGGATGAACTCCTTAAGAAAAATTCCCTATGAAAGAATCCTTTGAAGCATCTGGTCGTCACAAATGTTTTGACTGCTTGTGGAGCCAAAACGGACTCCGTATGAGTCAGATATCCCTGTTTCAGTTAACACTGCGCAAAACTTATTCCGAACGACAGTTACAGACTAGTTCTTGTGTAGTTGCATTCGATTTTTTCCATTCTACTTCACTAAACATCTCCATATGAGACCCAGTTACTTGTAGGGAAATGCAAGAGAACTCGATTATGATGATGCACTACGTCCATAGCTGGGACTTTGTGTATGTTCTCGAAATGCGTTTGTCGAGTGCTCATTAAGAAAGTTTCTATACAAGTTTCTGAACGAACTCCTTAAGAAAACTTCTCCAAAAGTTCCCTATGAAAGAATCCTTTGAAGCATCTGGTCGTCACAAAAGTTTTGACTACTTGCGGAGCCAAAACGGACTCCCTATGAGTTAGATATCCCTGATTTTCAGTTAACATTGCGCAAAACTGATTCCGAACGACAGTTACAGACTAGTTCTTGTGTAGTTGCATTCGATTTTTTCCATTCTACTTCACTAAACATCTCCATATGAGACCCAGTTACTTGTAGGGAAATGCAAGATACCTCGGTTATGATGATGCACTAGGTCCATAGCTAGAACTTTGTGTATGTTCTCGAAATGCGTATGTCGAGTGCTCATTAAGAAAGTTTCTATACAAGTCTCTGAACGAACTCCTTAGGAAAACTTCTCCAAAAGTTCCCTATGAAAGAATCCTTTGAAGCATCTGGTTGTCACAAACGTTTTGACTACTTGTGGAGCCAAAACGGACTCCGTATGAGTCAGATATCCATGTTTCAGTTAACACTGCGCAAAACTGATTCCGAACGACAGTTACAGACTAGTTCTTGTGTAGTTGCACTCAATTTTTTCCATTCTGCTTCACTAAACATCTCCATATGAGATCCCATTACTAGTTGGGAAATGCAAGAGACCTCGGTAATGATGATGCACTTGGTCCATAGATGGGACTTTGTGTATGTTCTCGAAATGCGTTTGTCGAGTGCTCGTTAAGAAAGTTTATATACAAGTTTCTGAACGAACTCCTTAAGAAAAGTTCTCCAAAAGATCCCTATGAAAGAATCCTTTGAATCATCTGGTCGCCACAAACGTTTTGACTACTTGTGGAGCCAAAACTGACTCCGTATGAGTCAGATATCCATGCTTCAGTTAACACTGCGCAAAACTGATTCCGAACGACAATTACAGACTAGTTCTTGTGTAGTTGCATTCGAGATTTTCCATTCTACTTCACTAAACATCTCCATATGAGACCCAGTTACTTGTAGGGATGTGCAAGAGACCTCGGTTATGATGATGCGCTAGGTCTATAGCTGGGACTTTGTGTATGTTCTCGAAATGCGTTTGTCGAGTGCTCATTAAGAAAGTTTATATACAAGTTTCTGAACGAACTCCTTAAGAAAAGTTCTCCAAAATTTCCCTATGAAAGAATCCTTTGAAGCATCTGGTGGTCACAAAAGTTTTGACTACTTGTGGAGCCAAAACGGACTCCCTATGAGTTAGATATCCCTGTTACAGTTAACATTGCGCAAAACTGATTCCGAACGACAGTTACAGACTAGTTCTTGTGTAGTTGCATTCGATTTTTTCCATTCTACTTCACTAAACATCTCCATATGAGACCCAGTTACTTGTAGGGAAATGCAAGAGACCTTGGTTATGATGATGCACTAGGTCCATAGCTGGGACTTTGTGTATGTTCTCGAAATGCGTTTGTCGAGTGCTCATTAAGAAAGTTTCTATACAAGTTTCTGAACGAACTCCTTAGGAAAACTTCTCCAAAAGTTCCCTATGAAAGAATCCTTTGAAGCATCTGGTCGTCACAAATGTTTTGACTATTTGTGGAGCCAAAACGGACTCCGTATGAGTCAGATATCCATGGTTCAGTTAACAGTTCGCAAAACTGATTCCGAACGACAGTTACAGACTAGTTCTTGTAAAGTTGCACTCAATTTTTTCCATTCTGCTTCACTAAACATCTCCATATGAGACCCATTACTTGTTGGGAAATGCAAGAGACCTCGGTTATGATGATGCACTTGGTCCATAGCTGGGACTTTGTGTATGTTCTCGAAATGCGTTTGTCGAGTGTTCCTAAACAAAGTTTCTATACAAGTTTCTGAACGGACTCCTTAAGAAAAGTTCTCCAAAAGTTCCCTATGAAAGAATCCTTTGAAGCATCTGGTCGTCACAAATGTTTTGACTACTCTTGGAGCCAAAACGGACTCCGTATGAGTCAGATATCCATGTTTCAGTTAACACTGCGCAAAACTGATTCCGAACGACAATTACAGACTAGTTCTTGTGTAGTTGCATTCGATTTTTTCCATTCTACATCACTAAACATCTCCATATGAAACCCAGTTACTTGTAGGGAAATGCAAGAGACCTCGGTTATGATGATGCACTAGGTCCATAGCTGGGACTTTGTGTAAGTTCTCGAAATGCGTTTGCCGAGTGCTCATTAAGAAAGTTTCTATACAAGTTTCTGAACGAACTCCTTAAGAAAAGTTCTCCAAAAGTTCCCTATGAAAGAATCCTTTGAAGCATCTGGTCGTCACAAACGTTTTGCCTACTTGTGGTGCCAAAACGGACTCCGTATGAGTCAGATATCCATGTTTCAGTTAACACTGCGCAAAACTGAGTCCGAACGACAGTTACAGACTAGTTCTTGTGTAGTTGCATTTGGTTTTTTCCATTCTACTTCACTAAACATCTCCAAATGAGATCCAACTACTTGTAGGGAAATGCAAGAGACCTCGGTTATGATGATGCACTAGGTCCATAACTGGGACTTTGTGTATGTTCTCGAAATGCGTTTGTCGAGTGATCATTAAGTAAGTTTCTATACAAGTTTCTGGATGAACTCCTTAAGAAAAATTCCCTATGAAAGAATCCTTTGAAGAATCTGGTCGTCACAAATGTTTTGACTACTTGTGGAGCCAAAATGGACTCCGTATGAGTCACATATCCATGTTTACGTTAACACTGCGCAAAACTGATTCCGAACGACAGTTACAGACTAGTTCTTGTGTAGTTGCATTCGATTTTTTCCATTCTACTTCACTAAACATATCGATATAAGACCTTGTTGCTTGTAAGGAAATGCAAGAGACCTTAGTTATGATGATGCACTAGGTCCATAGCTGGGACTTTGTGTAAGTTCTCGTAATGCGTTTGTCGAGTACTCATTAAGAAAGTTTCTATACATGTTTCTGAACGAACTCTTTAAGAAAAGTTCTCCAAAAGTTCCCTATGAAAGAATCCTTAGAAGCATCTGGTCATCACAAACGTTTTGCTTACTTGTGGAGCCAAAACAGACTCCGTATGAGTCAGATATCCATGTTTCAGTTAACACTGTGCAAAACTGATTCCGAACGACAGTTACAGACTAGTTCTTGTGTAGTTGCATTCGATTTTTTCCATTTTACTTCACTAAAAATCTCCATATGAGATCCAACGACTTGTAGGGAAATGCAAGAGACCTCGGTTATGATGATGCACTAGGTCCATAGCTGGGACTTTGTGTATGTTCTCGAAATGCCTTTGTCGAGTGCTCATTAAGAAATTTTTATACAAGTTTCTGGACGAACTCCTTAAGAAAAGTTCCCTATGGAAGAATCCTTTGAAGAATCTGGTCGTCACAAATGTTTTGACTACTTGTGGAGCCAAAACGGACTCCGTATGAGTGAGATATCCATGTTTCAGTTAACACTGCGCAAAACTGATTCCGAACGACAGTTACAGACTAGTTCTTGTGTAGTTGCAGTCGATTTTTTCCATTCTACTTCACTAAACATCTCCATATGAGATCCAATTACTTGTATGGAAATGCAAGAGACCTCGGTTATGATGATGGACTAGGTCCATAGGTGGGACTTTGTGTATGTTTTCAAAATGCGTTTGTCGAGTGCTCATTAAGAAAGTTTCAATACAAGTTTGTGAACGAACTCCTTAAGAAAAGTTCTCCAAAAGATCTCTATGAAATAATCCTTTGAAGCATATGGTCGTCACAAATGTTTTGACTACTTGTGGAGCCAAAACGGACTCCGTATGAGTCAGATATCCATGTTTCAGTTAACACTGCGCAAAACTGATTCCGACCGACAGTTACAGACTAGTTCTTGTGTAGTTGCATTCGATTTTTTCCATTCTACTTCACTAAACATCTCCATATGAGACCCAGTTATTTGTAGGGAAATGCAAGAGACCTCGGTTGTGATGATGCACTAGGTCTATACCTGGGACTTTGTGTATGTTCTCGAAATGCGTTTGTCGAGTGCTCATTAAGAAAGTTTATATACAAGTTTCTGAACGAACTCCTTAAGACAAGTTCTCCAAAAGTTCCCTATGAAAGAATCCTTTGAAGCATCTGGTCGTCACAAACGTTTTGACTACTTGTGGAGCCAAAACGGACTCCGTATGAGTCAGATATCCATGTTTCAGTTAACACTACGCAAAACTGATTCCGAACGACAGTTACAGACTAGTTCTTGTGTAGTTGCATTCGATTTTTTCCATTCTACTTCACTAAACATCTCCTTATGAGATCCAATTACTTCTAGGGAAATGCAAGAGGCCTCGGTTATGATGATGCACTTGGTCCATAGCTGGAACTTTGTGTATGTTCTCGAAATGCGTTTGTCGAGTGCTCATTAAGAAAGTTTCTATACAAGTTTCTCAATGAACTGCTTAAGAAAAGTTCACCAAAAGTTCCCTATGAAAGAATCGTTTGAAGCATCTGGTCGTCACAAATGTTTTGACTACTTGTGGAGCCAAAACGGACTCCGTATGAGTTAGATATCCATGTTTTAGTTAACACTGCGCAAAACTGATTCCGAACGACAGTTACAGACTAGTTCTTGTGTAGTTGCATTCGATTTTTTCCACTCTACTTCACTAAACATCTCCATATAAGACCTAGTTACTTTTAAGGAAATGCAAGATACCTCGGTTATGATGGTGCACTAGGTCCATAGCTGGGACTTTGTGTAAGTTCTCGTAATGCGTTTTTCGAGAGCTCATTAAGAAAGATTCTATACATGTTTCTGAACGAACTCTTTAAGAAAAGTTATCCAAAAGTTCCCTATGAAAGAATCCTTAGAAGCATCTGGTCGTCACAAACGTTTTGCCTACTTGTGGAGCCAAAACGGACTCTGTATGAGTCAGATATTCATGTTTCAGTTAACACTGCGCAAAACTGATTCCGAACGACATTTACAGACTAGTTCTTGTGTAGTTGCATTCGATTTTTTCCATTCTACTTCACTAAAAAATCTCCATATGAGATCCAACTACGTGTAGGAAATGCAAGAGACCTCGGTTATGATGATGCACTAGGTCCATAGCTGGGACTTTGTGTATGTTCTCGAAATGCCGTTGTCGACTGCTCATTAAGAAAGTTTTTATACAAGTTTCTGGACGAACTCCTTAAGAAAAGTTCCCTATGAAAGAAGCCTTTGAAGAATCTGGTTGTCAAAAATGTTTTGACTACTTGTGGAGCCAAAACGGACTCCGTATGATGAGATATCCATGTTTCAGTTAACACTGCGCAAAACTGATTCCGAACGACAGTTATAGACTAGTTCTTGTGTAGTTGCATTCGATTTTTTCCATTCTACTACACTAAACATCTCCATATGAGATCCAATTACTTGTAGGGAAATGCAAGAGACCTTGGTTATGATGATGGACTAGGTCCATAGGTGGGACTTTGTGTATGTTCTCAAAATGCGTTTGTCGAGTGCTCATTAAGAAAGTTTCTATACAAGTTTCTGAATGAACTCCTTAAGAAAATTCTCCAAAAGATCTCTATGAAAGAATCCTTTGAAGCATATGGTCGCCACAAACATTTTGACTACTTGTGGAGCCAAAACGGACTCCGTATGAGTCAGATATCCATATTTCAGTTAACACTGCGCAAAACTGATTCCGAACGACAGTTACAGACTAGTTGTTGTGTAGTTGCATTCGATTTTTTCCATTCTACTTCACTAAACATCTCCATATGAGACCCAGTTACTTGTAGGGAAATGCAAGAGACCTCGGTTATGATGATGCGTTAGGTCTATAGCTGGGACTTTGTGTATGTTCTCGAAATGCGTTTGTCGAGTGCTCATTAAGAAAGTTTATATACAAGTTTCTGAACGAACTCCTTAAGAAAAGTTCTCCAAAATTTCCTATGAAAGAATCCTTTGAAGCATCTGGTCGACACAAAAGTTTTGACTACTTGTGGTGCCAAAACGGACTCCCTATGAGTTAGATATGCCTGTTTCAGTTAACATTGCGCAAAACTGATTCCAAACGACAGTTACAGACTAGTTCTTGTGTAGTTGTACTCAATTTTTTCCATTCTACTTCACTAAACATCTCCATATGAGACCCAGTTACTTGTAGGGAAATGCAAGAGACCTCGGTTATGATGATGCACTAGGTCCATAGCTGGGACTTTGTGTATGTTCTCGAAATGCGTTTGTCGAGTGCTTATTAAGAAAGTTTCTATACAAGTTTCTGAACGAACTCCTTAAGAAAAGTTCTCCAAAAGTTCCCTATGAAAGAATCCTTTGAAGCATCTGATCGTCACAAACGTTTTGACTACTTGTGGAGCCAAAACGGACTCCGTATGAGTCAGATATCCATGTTTCAGTTAACACTGCACAAAACTAATTCCGAACGATAGTTACAGACTAGTTCTTGTGTAGTTGCAATCGATTTTTTCCATTCTACTTCACTAAACATCTCCATATGAGATCCAATTACTTGTAGGGAAATGCAACAGACCTCGGTTATGATGATGCACTAGGTCCATAGCTGGGACTGTGTATGTTCTTGAAATGCGTTTGTCGAGTGCTCATTAAGAAAGTTTCTATACAAGTTTCTGAACGAACTCCTTAAGAAAAGTTCTCCAAAAGTTACCTATGAAAGAATCCTTTGAAGAATCTGGTCGTCACAAACGTTTTGACTACTTGTGGAGCCAAAACGGACTCCGTATGAGTCAGATATCCATGTTTCAGTTAACACTGCGCAAAACCGATTCCGAACGACAGTTACAGACTAGTTCTTGTGTAGTTGCATTCGATTTTTTCCATTCTACTTCACTAAACATCTCCATATGAGACCCAGTTACTTGTAGGGAAATGCAAGAGACCTCGGTTATGATGCGCTAGGTCTATAGCTGGGACTTTGTGTATGTTCTCGAAATGCGTTTGTCGAGTGCTCATTAAGAAAGTTTATATACAAGTTTCTGAACGAACTCCTTAAGAAAAGTTCTCCAAAATTTCCCTATGAAAGAATCCTTTGAAGCATCTGGTGGTCACAAAAGTTTTGACTACTTGTGGAGCCAAAACGGACTACCTATGAGTTAGATATCCCTGTTTCAGTTAACATTGCGCAAAACTGATTCCGAACGACAGTTACAGACTAGTTCTTGTGTAGTTGCATTCGATTTTTTCCATTCTACTTCACTAAACATCTCCATATGAGACCCAGTTACTTGTAGGGAAATGCAAGATACCTCGGTTATGATGATGCACTAGGTCCATAGCTGGGACTTTGTGTATGTTCTCGAAATGCGTTTGTCGAGTGCTCATTAAGAAAGTTTCTATACAAGTTTCTGAACGAACTCCTTAGGAAAACTTCTCCCAAAGTTCCCTATGAAAGAATCCTTTGAAGCATCTGGTCGTCACAAGTGTTTTGACTACTTGTGGAGCCAAAACGGACTCCGTATGAGTCAGATATCCATGTTTCAGTTAACAGTGCGCAAAACTAATTCCGAACGACAGTTACAGACTAGTTCTTGTAAAGTTGCACTCGATTTTTTCCATTCTGCTTCACTAAACATCTCCATATGAGATCCCATTACTTGTTGGGAAATGCAAGAGACCTCGGTTATGATGATGCACTTGGTCCATAGTTGGGACTTTGTGTATGTTCTCGAAATGTGTTTGTCGAGTGCTCATAAAGAAAGTTTCTATACAAGTTTCTGAACGGACTCCTTAAGAAAAGTTCTCCAAAAGTTCCCTATGAAAGAATCCTTTGAAGCATCTGGTCGTCACAAACGTTTTGACTACTTGTGGAGCCAAAACGGACTCCGTATGAGTCGGATATCCATGTTTCAGTTAACACTGCGCAAAACTGATTCCGAACGACAGTTACAGACTAGTTCTTGTGTAGTTGCATTCGATTTTTTCCATTCTACTTCACTAAACATCTCCATATGAGACCCAGTTACTTGTAGGGAAATGCAAGAGACCTCGGTTATGATGATGCACTAGGTCCATAGCTGGGACTTTGTGTATGTTCTCGAAATGCGTTTGTCGAGTGCTTATTAAGAAAGTTTCTATACAAGTTTCTGAACGAACTCCTTAAGAAAAGTTCTCCAAAAGTTCCCTATGAAAGAATCCTTTGAAGCATCTGATCGTCACAAACGTTTTGACTACTTGTGGAGCCAAAACGGACTCCGTATGAGTCAGATATCCATGTTTCAGTTAACACTGCACAAAACTAATTCCGAACGATAGTTACAGACTAGTTCTTGTGTAGTTGCAATCGATTTTTTCCATTCTACTTCACTAAACATCTCCATATGAGATCCAATTACTTGTAGGGAAATGCAACAGACCTCGGTTATGATGATGCACTAGGTCCATAGCTGGGACTGTGTATGTTCTTGAAATGCGTTTGTCGAGTGCTCATTAAGAAAGTTTCTATACAAGTTTCTGAACGAACTCCTTAAGAAAAGTTCTCCAAAAGTTACCTATGAAAGAATCCTTTGAAGAATCTGGTCGTCACAAACGTTTTGACTACTTCTGGAGCCAAAACGGACTCCGTATGAGTCAGATATCCATGTTTCAGTTAACACTGCGCAAAACCGATTCCGAACGACAGTTACAGACTAGTTCTTGTGTAGTTGCATTCGATTTTTTCCATTCTACTTCACTAAACATCTCCATATGAGACCCAGTTACTTGTAGGGAAATGCAAGAGACCTCGGTTATGATGCGCTAGGTCTATAGCTGGGACTTTGTGTATGTTCTCGAAATGCGTTTGTCGAGTGCTCATTAAGAAAGTTTATATACAAGTTTCTGAACGAACTCCTTAAGAAAAGTTCTCCAAAATTTCCCTATGAAAGAATCCTTTGAAGCATCTGGTGGTCACAAAAGTTTTGACTACTTGTGGAGCCAAAACGGACTACCTATGAGTTAGATATCCCTGTTTCAGTTAACATTGCGCAAAACTGATTCCGAACGACAGTTACAGACTAGTTCTTGTGTAGTTGCATTCGATTTTTTCCATTCTACTTCACTAAACATCTCCATATGAGACCCAGTTACTTGTAGGGAAATGCAAGATACCTCGGTTATGATGATGCACTAGGTCCATAGCTGGGACTTTGTGTATGTTCTCGAAATGCGTTTGTCGAGTGCTCATTAAGAAAGTTTCTATACAAGTTTCTGAACGAACTCCTTAGGAAAACTTCTCCCAAAGTTCCCTATGAAAGAATCCTTTGAAGCATCTGGTCGTCACAAGTGTTTTGACTACTTGTGGAGCCAAAACGGACTCCGTATGAGTCAGATATCCATGTTTCAGTTAACAGTGCGCAAAACTAATTCCGAACGACAGTTACAGACTAGTTCTTGTCAAGTTGCACTCGATTTTTTCCATTCTGCTTCACTAAACATCTCCATATGAGATCCCATTACTTGTTGGGAAATGCAAGAGACCTCGGTTATGATGATGCACTTGGTCCATAGTTGGGACTTTGTGTATGTTCTCGAAATGTGTTTGTCGAGTGCTCATAAAGAAAGTTTCTATACAAGTTTCTGAACGGACTCCTTAAGAAAAGTTCTCCAAAAGTTCCCTATGAAAGAATCCTTTGAAGCATCTGGTCGTCACAAACGTTTTGACTACTTGTGGAGCCAAAACGGACTCCGTATGAGTCGGATATCCATGTTTCAGTTAACACTGCGCAAAACTGATTCCGAACGACAGTTACAGACTAGTTCTTGTGTAGTTGCATTCGATTTTTTCCATTCTACTTCACTAAACATCTCCATATGAGACCCAGTTACTTGTAGGGAAATGCAAGAGACCTCGGTTATGATGATGCACTAGGTCCATAGCTGGGACTTTGTGTAAGTTCTCGAAATGCGTTTGTCGAGTGCTCATTAAGAAAGTTTCTATACAAGTTTCTGAACGAACTCCTTAAGAAAAGTTCTCAAAAAGTTCCCTATGAAAGAATCCTTAGAAGCATCTGGTCGTCACAAACGTTGTGCTTACTTGTGGAGCCAAAATGGACTCCGTATGAGTCAGATATCCATGTTTCAGTTAACACTGTGCAAAACTGATTCCGAACGACAGTTACACACTAGTTCTTGTGTAGTTGCATTCGATTTTTTCCATTCTACTTCACTAAAAAATCTCCATATGAGATCCAACTACTTGTAGGGCAATGCAAGAGACCTCAGTTATGATGATGCACTAGGTCCATAGCTGGGACTTTGTGTATGTTCTCGAAAAGCCTTTGTCGACTGCTCATTAAGAAAGTTTTTATACAAGTTTCTGGACGAACTCCTTAAGAAAAGGTCCCTATGAAAGAAGCCTTTGAAGAATCTGGTCGTCACAAATGTTTTGACTACTTGGGAGCCAAAACGGACTCCGTATGAGTGAGATATCCATGTCTCAGTTAACACTGCGCAAAACTGATTCCGAACGACAGTTACAGACTAGTTCTTGTGTAGTTGCAGTCGATTTTTTCCATTCTACTTCACTAAACATCTCCATATGAGATCCAATTACTTGTATGGAAATGCAAGAGACCTCGGTTATGATTATGGACTAGGTCCATAGGTGGGACTTTGTGTATGTTCTGAAAATGCGTTTGTCGAGTGCTCATTAAGAAAGTTTCTATACAAGTTTGTGAACGAACTCCTTAAGAAAAGTTCTCCAAAAGATCTGTATGAAAGAATCCTTTGAAGCATATGGTCGTCACAAACGTTTTGACTACTTGTGGATCCAAAACGGACTCCGTATGAGTCAGATATCCATGTTTCAGTTAACACTGCGCAAAACTGATTCCGAACGACAGTTACAGACTAGTTGTTCTGTAGTCGCATTCGATTTTTTCCATTCTACTTCACTAAACATCTCCATATGAGACCTAGTTACTTGTAGGGAAAAGAGACCTTGGTTATGATGATGCACTAGGTCTATAGCTGGGACTTTGTGTATGTTCTCGAAATGCGTTTGTCGAGTGCTCATTAAGAAAGTTTATATACAAGTTTCTGAACGAACTCCTTAAGAAAACTTCTTTAAAAGTTCCCTATGAAAGAATCCTTTGAAGCATCTGGTCGTCACAAACGTTTTGACTACTTGTGGAGCCAAAACGGACTCCGTATGAGTCAGATATCCATGTTTCAGTTAACACTACGCAAAACTGGTTCCGAACGACAGTTACAGACTAGTTCTTGTGTAGTTGCATTCGATTTTTTCCATTCTACTTCACTAAACATCTCCATATGAGATCCAATTACTTCTAGGGAAATGCAAGAGGCCTCGGTTATGATGATGCACTTGGTCCATAGCTGGGACTTTGTGTATGTTTTGAAAATGCGTTTGTCGAGTGCTCATTAAGAAAGTTTCTATACAAGTTTCTCAATGAACTGCTTAAGAAAAGTTCACCAAAAGTTCCCTATGAAAGAATCCTTTGAAGCATATGGTCGTCACAAATGTTTTGACTACTTGTGGAGCCAAAACGGACTCCGTATGAGTCAGATATCCATGTTTCAGTTAACACTGCGCAAAACTGATTCCGAACGACAGTTACAGACTAGTTCTTGTGTAGTTGCATTCGATTTTTCCATTCTACTTCACTAAACATCTCCATATAAGACCTAGTTACTTGTAAGGAAATGCAAGAGACCTCAGTTATGATGGTGCACTAGGTCCATAGCTGGGACTTTGTGTAAGTTCTCGTAATGCGTTTGTCGAGTGCTCATTAAGAAAGTTTCTATACATGTTTCTGAACGAACTCTTTAAGAAAAGTTCTCCAAAAGTTCCCTATGAAAGAATCCTTAGAAGCATCTGGTCGTCACAAACGTTTTTCTTACTTGTGGAGCCCAAACGGACTCCGTATGAGTCAGATATCCATGTTTCTGTTAACACTGTGCAAAACTGATTCCGAACGACAGTTACAGACTAGTTCTTGTGTAGTTGCATTCGATTTTTTCCATTCTACTTCACTAAAAAATCTCCATATGAGATCCAACTACTTGTAGGGAAATGCAAGAGACCTCGGTTATGATGATGCACTAGGTCCATAGCTGGGACTTTGTGTATGTTCTCGAAATGCCTTTGTCGACTGCTCATTAAGAAAGTTTTTATACAATTTTCTGGACGAACTCCTTAAGAAAAGTTCCCTATGAAAGAAGCCTTTGAAGACTCTGCTCGTCACAAATGTTTTGACTACTTGTGGAGCCAAAACGGACTCCGTATGAGTGAGATATCCATGTCTCAGTTAACACTGCGCAAAACTGATTCCGAACGACAGTTACAGACTAGTTCTTGTGTAGTTGAAGTCGATTTTTTCCATTCTACTTCACTAAACATCTCCATATGAGATCCAATTACTTGTATGGAAATGCAAGAGACCTCGGTTATGATGATGGACTAGGTCCATAGGTGGGACTTTGTGTATGTTTTGAAAATGCGTTTGTCGAGTGCTCATTAAGAAAGTTTCTATACAAGTTTGTGAACGAACTCCTTAAGAAAAGTTCTCCAAAAGATCTGTATGAAAGAATCCTTTGAAGCATATGGTCGTCACAAACGTTTTGACTACTTGTGTATCCAAAACGGAATCCGTATGACTCAGATATCCATGTTTCAGTTAACACTGCGCAAAACTGATTCCGAACGACAGTTACAGACTAGTTGTTGTGTAGTTGCATTCGATTTTTTCCATTCTACTTCACTAAACATCTCCATATGAGACCCAGTTACTTGTAGGGAAAAGAGACCTTGGTTATGATGATGCACTAGGTCTATAGCTGGGACTTTGTGTATGTTCTCGAAATGCGTTTGTCGAGTGCTCATTAAGAAAGATTCTATACAAGTTTCTGAACGAACTCCTTAAGGAAAGTTCTCCAAAAGTTCTCTATGAAAGAATCCTTTGAAGCATCTGGTCGTCAGAAACGTTTTGACTACTTGTGGAGCCAAAACGGACTCCGTATGAGTCAGATATCCATGTTTCAGTTAACATTGAGCAAAACTGATTCCGAACGACAGTTACAGACTAGTTCTTGTGTAGTTGCATTTGATTTTTTCCATTCTAATTCACTAAACATCTCCATATGAGATCCAATTACTTGTAGGGAAATGCAAGAGACCTTGGTTATGATGATGCACCAGGCCCATAGCTGGGACTTTATGTATGTTCTCGAAATGCGTTTGTCGAGTGCTCATTAAGAAAGTTTATATACAAGTTTCTGAATGAACTCCTTAAGAAAACTTCTTTAAAAGTTCCCTATGAAAGAATCCTTTGAAGCATCTGGTCGTCACAAACGTTTTGACTACTTGTGGAGCCAAAACGGACTCCATATGAGTCAGATATCCATGTTTCAGTTAACACTACGCAAAACTGGTTCCGAACGACAGTTACAGACTAGTTCTTGTGTAGTTGCATTCGATTTTTTCCATTCTACTTCACTAAACATCTCCATATGAGATCCAATTACTTCTAGGGAAATGCAAGAGGCCTCGGTTATGATGATGCACTTGGTCCATAGCTGGGACTTTGTGTATGTTTTGAAAATGCGTTTGTCGAGTGCTCATTAAGAAAGTTTCTATACAAGTTTCTCAATGAACTGCTTAAGAAAAGTTCACCAAAAGTTCCCTATGAAAGAATCCTTTGAAGCATATGGTCGTCACAAATGTTTTGACTACTTGTGGAGCCAAAACGGACTCCGTATGAGTCACATATCCATGTTTCAGTTAACACTGCGCAAAACTGATTCCGAACGACAATTACAGACTAGTTCTTGTGTAGTTGCATTCGATTTTTTCCATTCTACTTCACTAAACATCTCCATATAAGACCTAGTTACTTGTAAGGAAATGCAAGAGACCTCGGTTATGATGGTGCACTAGGTCCATAGCTGGGACTTAGTGTAAGTTCTCGTAATGCGTTTGTCGAGTGCTCATTAAGAAAGATTCTATACATGTTTCTAAACGAACTCTTTAAGAAAAGTTCTCCAAAAGTTCCCTATGAAAGAATCCTTAGAAGCATCTGGTCGTCACAAACGTTTTGCCTACTTGTGGAGCCAAAACGGACTCTGTATGAGTCAGATATTCATGTTTCTGTTAACACTGCACAAAACTGATTCCGAACGACAGTTACAGACTAGTTCTTGTGTAGTTGCATTCGATTTTTTCCATTCTGCTTCACTAAACATCTCCATATGAGATCCCATTACTTGTTGGGAAATTCAAGAGACCTCGGTTATGATGATGCACTTGGTCCATAGCTGGGACTTTGTGTATGTTCTCGAAATGCGTTTGTCGAGTGCTCGTTAAGAAAGTTTCTATACAAGTTTCTGAACGAACTCTTTAAGAAAAGTTCTCCAAAAGCTCCCTATGAAAGAACCAAAAGCTCCCTTTGTTGAAGCATCTGGTTGTCACAAACGGTTTTACTACTTGTGGAGCCAAAACGGAATCCATATGAGTTAGATATCCATGTTTCAGTTGACACTGCGCAAAACTGATTCCGAACGACAGTTACAGACTAGTTCTTGTGTAGTTGCATTCGATTTTTTCCATTCTACTTCACTAAACATCTCCATATGAGATCCAATTACTTGTAGGGAAATGCAAGAGACCTCGGTTATGATGATGCACTAGGTCCATAGCTGGGACCATGTGTATGTTCTCGAAATGCGTTTGTCGAGTGCTCATTAAGAAAGATTCTATACAAGTTTCTGAACGAACTCCTTAAGGAAAGTTCTCCAAAAGTTCTCTATGAAAGAATCCTTTGAAGCATCTGGTCGTCAGAAACGTTTTGACTACTTGTGGAGCCAAAACGGACTCCGTATGAGTCAGATATCCATGTTTCAGTTAACATTGAGCAAAACTGATTCCGAACGACAGTTACAGACTAGTTCTTGTGTAGTTGCATTCGATTTTTTCCATTCTAATTCACTAAACATCTCCATATGAGATCCAATTACTTGTAGGGAAATGCAAGAGACCTTGGTTATGATGATGCACCAGGCCCATAGCTGGGACTTTGTGTATGTTCTCCAAATGCGTTTGTCGAGTGCTCATTAAGAAAGTTTATATACAAGTTTCTGAACGAACTCCTTAAGAAAACTTCTTTAAAAGTTCCCTATGAAAGAATCCTTTGAAGCATCTGGTCGTCACAAACGTTTTGACTACTTGTGGAGCCAAAACGGACTCCATATGAGTCAGATATCCATGTTTCAGTTAACACTACGCAAAACTGGTTCCGAACGACAGTTACAGACTAGTTCTTGTGTAGTTGCATTCGATTTTTTCCATTCTACTTCACTAAACATCTCCATATGAGATCCAATTACTTCTAGGGAAATGCAAGAGGCCTCGGTTATGATGATGCACTTGGTCCATAGCTGGGACTTTGTGTATGTTTTGAAAATGCGTTTGTCGAGTGCTCATTAAGAAAGTTTCTATACAAGTTTCTCAATGAACTGCTTAAGAAAAGTTCACCAAAAGTTCCCTATGAAAGAATCCTTTGAAGCATATGGTCGTCACAAATGTTTTGACTACTTGTGGAGCCAAAACGGACTCCGTATGAGTCAGATATCCATGTTTCAGTTAACACTGCGCAAAACTGATTCCGAACGACAATTACAGACTAGTTCTTGTGTAGTTGCATTCGATTTTTTCCATTCTACTTCACTAAACATCTCCATATAATACCTAGTTACTTGTAAGGAAATGCAAGAGACCTCGGTTATGATGGTGCACTAGGTCCATAGCTGGGACTTAGTGTAAGTTCTCGTAATGCGTTTGTCGAGTGCTCATTAAGAAAGATTCTATACATGTTTCTAAACGAACTCTTTAAGAAAAGTTCTCCAAAAGTTCCCTATGAAAGAATCCTTAGAAGCATCTGGTCGTCACAAACGTTTTTCCTACTTGTGGAGCCAAAACGGACTCTGTATGAGTCAGATATTAATGTTTCTGTTAACACTGCGCAAAACTGATTCCGAACGACAGTTACAGACTAGTTCTTGTGTAGTTGCATTCGATTTTTTCCATTCTGCTTCACTAAACATCTCCATATGAGATCCCATTACTTGTTGGGAAATTCAAGAGACCTCGGTTATGATGATGCACTTGGTCCATAGCTGGGACTTTGTGTATGTTCTCGAAATGCGTTTGTCGAGTGCTCGTTAAGAAAGTTTCTATACAAGTTTCTGAACGAACTCTTTAAGAAAAGTTCTCCAAAAGCTCCCTATGAAAGAATCGTTTGAAGCATCTGGTCGTCACAAATATTTTTCCCACTTGTGGAGCCAAAACGGACTCCGTATGAGTCAGATATCCATGTTTCAGTTAACACTGCGCAAATATGATTCCGAACGACAGTTACAGACTAGTTCTTGTGTAGTTGCATTCGATTTTTTCCATTCTACTTCACTAAACAACTCCATATGAGATCCAATTACTTGTAGGGAAATGCAAGAGACCTAGGTTATGATGATGCACCAGGTCCATAGCCGGGACTTTGTGTATGTTCTCAAAATTCGTTTGGCGAGTGCCCATTAAGAAAGTTTCTATGCAAGTTTCTGGACGAACTTCTTAAGAAAAGTTCTCCAAAATTTCCCTATGAAAGAATCCTTTGGAGAATCTGGTCGTCACAAACGTTTTGCCTACTTGTGGTGCCAAAACGGACTCCGTATGAGTTAGATATCCATGTTTTAGTTAACACTGCGCAAAACTGATTCCGAACGACACTTACAGACTAGTTCTTGTGTAGTTGCATTCGATTTTTTGCATTCTACTTCACTAAACATCTCCATATGAGATCCAATTACTTGTAGGGAAATGCAAGAGACCTCGGTTATGATGATGCACTAGGTCCATAGCTGGGACTTTGTGTATGTTCTCGAAATGCGTTTGTCGAGTACTCATTAAGAAAGTTTCTATGCAAGTTTCTGAACGAGCTCCTTAAGAAATGTTCTGCAAAAGCTCCCAATGAAAGAATCCTTTGAAGCATCTGGTCGTCACAAACATTTTTACTACTTGTGGAGCCAAAACGGACTCCGTATGAGTCAGATATCCATGTTTCAGTTAACACTACGCAAAACTGATTCCGAACGATAGTTACAGACTAGTTCTTGTGTAGTTGCATTCGATTTTTTCCATTCTGCTTTGCTAAACATCTCCATATGAGATCCACTTACTTGTAGGGAAATGCAAGAGACCTCGGTTATGATAATGCACTAGGTCCATAGCTGGGACTTTGTGTATGTTCTCGCAAAGCGTTTGTCGAGTGCTCATTAAGAAAGTTTCTATACAAGTTTCTGAATGAACTCCTTAAGAAAAGTTCTCCAAAAGTTCCCGATGAAAGAATTCTTTGAAGAATCTGGTCGTCACAAACGTTTTGACTACTTGTGGATCCAAAACGGACTCCGTATGAGTCAGATATCCATGTTTCAGTTAACACTGCGCAAAACTGATTCCGAACGACAGTTACAGACTAGTTCTTGTGCAGTTGCATTCGATTTTTTCCATTCTACTTCACTAAACATCTCCATATGAGATCCAATTACTTGTAGGGAAATGCAAGAGACCTCGGTTATGATGATGCACTAGTTCCATAGCTGGGACTTTCTGTATGTTCTTGAAATGCGTTTGTCGAGTGTACATTAAGAGAGTTTCTATACAAGTTTCTGAACGAACTCCTGAAGAAAAGTTCTCCAAAATATCCCTATGAAAGAATCCTTTAAAGCATCTGGTCGTCACAAACGTTTTGACTACTTGTGGAGCCAAAACGGACTCCGTATGACTCAGATATCCACGTTTGAGTTAACACTGCGCAAAACTGTTTCCGAACGACAGTTATAGACTAGTTCTTGTGTAGTTGCATTCGATTTTTTCCATTCTACTTCACTAAACATCTCCATATGAGACCCATTTACTTGTAGGGAAATGTAAGAGACCTCGGGTATGATGATGCACTAGGTCCATAGCTGGGACTTTGTGTATGTTCTCGAAATGCGTTTGTCGAGTGCTCATTAAGAAAATTTCTATACAAGTTTCTGAACGAACTCCTTAAGAAAAGTTTTCCAAAATTTCCATATGAAACAGTCCTTTGAAGCATCAAGTTGTCACAAACGTTTTGACTACTTGTGGAGCCAAGATGGACTCCGTCTGAGTCAGATATCCATGTTTCAGTTAACACTGCGCAAAACTGATTCCGAACGACAGTTACGGACTAGTTCTTGTGTAGTTGCATTAAATTTTTTCCATTCTACTTCACTAAACATCTCCATATGAGACCCAGATACTTGTAGGGAAATGCAAGAGACCTCAGGTATGATGATGCACTAGGTCCATAGCTGGGACTTTGTGCATGTTCTCGAAATGCGTTTGTCGAGTGCTCATTAAGAAAGTTTCTATACAAGTTTCTGAACGAACTCCTTAAGAAAATTTCTCCAAAAGTTCCATATGAAAGAGTCCTTTCAAGCATCTGGTCATCACAAATGTTTTGACTACTTGTGGAGCCAAAACGGACTCCGTATGAGTCAGATATCCATGTTTCAGTTAACACTTCGCAAAACTGATTCCGAACGACTGTTACAGCTAGTTCTTGTGTAGTTGCATTCGATTTTTTCCATTCTACTTCACTAAACATCTCCATATGAGACCGAGTTACTTGTAGGTAAAGGCAAGAGACCTCGGTTATGATGATGCACTAGGTCCATAGCTGGGACTTTGTGTATGTTCTCGAAATGCGTTTCTCGAGTCCTTATTAAGAAAGTTTCTATACAAATTTCCGAAAGAACTCCTGAAGAAAACTTCTCCAAAACTTCCCTATGAAAGAATCCTTTGAAGCATCTGGTCGTCACAAACGTTTTGACTACTTGTGGAGCCAAAACGGACTCCGTATGAGTCAAATATCCATGTTTCAGTTAACACTGCGCAAAACTGATTCCGAACGACAGTTACAGACTAGTTCTTGTGTAGTTGCATTCGATTTTTTCCATTCTACTTCACTAAACATCTCCATATGAGATACAATTACTTTTAGGGGAATGCAAGACCCCTCGGTTATCATGATGCACTAGGTCCATAACTGGGACTTTGTGTATGTTCTTGAAATGCATTTGTCGAGTGCTCATTAAGAAAGTTTCTATACAAGTTTATGAACGAGCTCCTGAAGAAAAGTTCACCAAAAGTTACCTATGAAAGAATCATTTGAAGCATCTGGTCTTCACAAATGTTTTGACTACTTGTGGAGCCAAAACGGACTCCGTATGAGTGAGATATCCATGTTTCAGTTAACACTGCGCAAAACTGATTCCGAACGACAGTTACAGACTAGTTCTTGTGTAGTTGTATTCGATTTTTTCCATTCTACTTCACTAAACATCTCCATATGAGACCCAGATATTTGTAGGGAAATGCAAGAGACCTCGTGTATGATGATGCACTAGGTCCATAGCTGGGACTTTGTGTATGTTCTCGAAATGCGTTTGTCGAGTGCTCATTAAGAAAGTTTCTATACAAGTTTCTGAACGAACTCCTTAAGAAAAGTTTTCCAAAATTTCCATATGAAAGAATCCTTTGAAGCATCTGGTCGTCACAAATGTTTTAACGACTTGTGGAGCCAAAACGGACTCCGTCTGAGTCATATATCCATGTTTCAGTTAACACTACGCAAAACTGATCCCGAACGACACTTACAGACTAGTTCTTGTGTAGTTGCATTCAATTTTTTCCATTCTACTTCACTAAACATCTCCATATGAGACCCAGTTACTTGTAGGGAAATGCAAGAGACCTTGGGTGTGATGATGCACTAGGTCCAGAGCTGGGACTTTGTGCATGTTCTCGAAATGCGTTTGTCGAGTGCTCATTAAGAAAGTTTCAATACAAGTTTCTGAACGAACTCCTTAAGAAAAGTTTTCCAAAATTTCCATATGAAAAAATCCTTTGAAGTCCTTGGTTGTCACAAACGTTTTGACTACTTGTGGAGCCAAAACGGACTCCGTCTGCGTCAGATATCCATGTTGCAGTTAACACTGCGCAAAACTGATTCCGAACGACAGTTACAGACTAGTTCTTGTGTAGTTGCCTTCAATTTTTTCCATTCTACTTCACTAAACATATCCATATGAGACCCAGTTACTTGTTGGGAAATGCAAGAGACCTCGGGTATGATGATGCACTAGGTCCATAGCTGGGACTTTGTGCATGTTCTCGAAATGCGTTTGTCGAGTGCTCATTAAGAAAGTTTCTATACAAGTTTCTGAACGAACTCCTTAAAAAAATTTCTCCAAAAGTTCCAGATGAAAGAGTCCTTTGAAGCATCTGGTCGTCACAAATGTTTTGACTACTTGTGGAGCCAAAACGGACTCTGTATGAGTCAGATATTCATGTTTCAGTTAACACTTCGCAAAACTGATTCCAAACGACAGTTACCGCTAGTTCTTGTGTAGTTGCATTCGATTTTTTCCATTCTACTTCACTAAACATCTCCATATGAGACCGAGTTACTTGTAGGTAAATGCAAGAGACCTCGGTTATGATGATGCACTAGGTCCATAGCTGGGACTTTGTGTATGTTCTCGAAATGCGTTTATCGAGTGCTCATTAAGAAAGTTTCTATACAAGTTTCTGAACGAACTCCTTAAGAAAAGTTCTCCAAAAGTTCCCTATGAAAGAATTCTTTGAAGCATCTGGTCATCACAAACGTTTTGACTACTTGTGGAGCCAAAACGGACTCCGTATGAGTCAGATATCCATGTTTCAGTTAGCACTGCGCAAAATTGATTCCGAAGACACTTACAAACTAGTTCTTGTGTAGTTGCATTCGATTTTTTCCATTCTAATTCTCTAAACATCTCCATATGAGATCCAATTACTTGTAGGGAAATGCAAGAGACCTCGGTTATGATGATGCACTAGGTCCATAGCTGGGACTTTGTGTATGTTCTCGAAATGCGTTTGTCGAGTCCTCATTAAGAAAGTTTCTATACAAGTTTCTGAACGAAATCCTTAAGAAAAGTTCTCCAAAAGATCCCTATGAAAGAATCATTTGAAGCATCTAGTCGTCACAAATGTTTTGACTACTTGTGGAGCCAAAACGGACTCCGTATGACTCAGATATCCATGTTAGAGTTAACACTGTGCAAAACTGATTCCGAAGGACAGTTACAGACTAGTTCTTGTGTAGTTGCATTCGATTTTTTCCATTCTACTTCACTAAACATCTCCATATGAGATCCAATTACTTGTAGGGAAATGCAAGAGACCTCGGTTATGATGATGCACTAGGTCCATAGCTGGGACTTTGTGTATGTTCTCGAAATACGTTTGTCGAGTGCTCATTAAGAATGTTTCTATACAAGTTTCTGAACGAACTCCTTAAGAAAAGTTCTGCAAAAGATCCCTATGAAAGAATCCTTTGAAGCATCTGGTCGTCACAAATATTTTGACTACTTGTGGAGCCAAAACGGACTCCGTATGAGTCAGATATCCATGTTTCAGTTAACACTCCGCAAAACTGATTCCGAACGACAGTTACAGACTAGTTCTTGTGTAGTTGCATTCGATTTTTTCCATTCTACTTTGCTAAACATCTCCATATGAGATCCAATTAATTGTAGGGAAATGCAATAGACCTCGGTTATGATGATGCACTAGGTCCATAGCTGGGACTTTGTGTATCTTCTCGAAAAGCGTTTGTCGAGTGGTCATTAAGAAAGTTTCTATACAAGTTTCTGAACGAACTCCTTAAGATAAGTTCTCCAAAAGTTCCCTATGAAAGAATCCATTAATGCATCTGGTCATCACAAACGTGTTGACTACTTGTGGAGCCAAAACGGACTCCGTATGAGGCAGATATCCATGTTTCAGTTAACACTGCGCAAAACTGATTCCGAACGACAATTACAGACTAGTTCTTGTGTAGTTGAATTCGATTTTTTCCATTCTAATTCACTAAACATCTCCATATGAGATCCAATTACTTGTAGGGAAATGCAAGAGACCTCGTTTATGATGATGCACTAGGTCCATAGGTAGGACTTTGTGTATGTTCTCAAAATGCATTTGTCGAGTGCTCATTAAAAAAGTTTCTATACAAGTTTCTGAACGAACTCCTTAAGAAAAGTTCTGCAAAAGCTCCCTATGAAAGAATCCTTTGTAGCATCTGGTCGTCACAAACATTTTGCCTACTTGTGGAGCCAAAACGGACTCCGTATGAGTCAGATATCCATGTTTCAGTTAACACTCCGCAAAACTGATTCCGAACGATAGTTACACACTAGTTCTTGTGTAGTTGCATTCGATTTTTTCCATTATACTTCACTAAAATCTCCATATGAGACCTAGTTACTTGTAGGGAAATGCAAGAGACCTCGGTTATGATGATGCACTAGGTCCATAGCTGGGACTTTGTGTATGTTCTCGAAAAGCGTTTGTCGAGTGGTCGTTAAGAAAGTTTCTATACAAGTTTCTGAACGAACTCCTTAAGAAAAGTTCTCCAAAAGTTCCCTATGAAAGAATTCTTGAAAGCATCTGGTCGTCGCAAACGTTTTGACTACTTGTGGAGCCAAAACGGACTCCGTATGAGTCAGATATCCATGTTTCAGTTAGCACTGCGCAAAACTGATTCCGAACGACAGTTACAGACTAGTACTTGTGTAGTTGCATTCGATTTTTTCCATTCTAATTCACTAAACATCTCCATATGAGATCCAATTACTTGTAGGGAAATGCAAGAGACCTCAGTTATGATGATGCACTAGGTCCACAGCTGGGACTTTGTGTATGTTCTCGAAGTGCGTTTGTCAAGTCCTCATTAAGAAAGTTTCTATACAAGTTTCTGAACGAACTCCTTAAGAAAAGTTCTGCAAAAGATCCCTATGAAAGAATCCTTTGAAGCATCTGGTCATCAAAAACGTTTTGACAACTTGTGGAGCCAAAACGGACTCCGTATGACTCAGATATCCACGTTTGGATTAACACTGCGCAAAACTGATTCCGAACGACAGTTACAGACTAGTTCTTGTGTAGTTGCATTCGATTTTTTCCATTCTACTTCACTAAACATCTCCATACGAGATCCAATTACTTGTAAGGAAATGCAGGAGACCTCGGTTATGATGATGCACTAGGTCCATAGTTGGGACTTCGTGTATGTTCTCGAAATGCGTTTATCGAGTGCTCATTAAGAAAGTTTCTATACAAGTTTCTGAACGAACTCCTTAAGAAAAGTTCTCCAAAATATCCCTATGAAAGAATCATTTGAAGCATCTGGTTGTCACAAACGTTTTGACTACTTGTGGAGCCAAAACGGAATCCGTATGACTCAGATATCCACGTTTGAGTTAACACTACGCAAAACTGATTCCGAACGACAGTTACGGACTAGTTATTGTGTAGTTGCATTCGATTTTTTCCATTCTACTTCACTAAACATATCCATATGAGATCCAATTAATTGTAGGGAAATGCAAGAGCCCCTCGGTTATGATGATGCACTAAGTCCATAGCTGGGACTTTGTGTATGTTCTCGAAATGCGTTTGTCGAGTGCTCATTAAGAAAGTTTCTATACAAGTTTTTGAACGAACTCCTTAAGAAAAGTTCTGCAAAAGCTCACTATGAAAGAATCCTTTGAAGCATCTAGTCGTCACAAATGTTTTGACTACTTGTGGAGCCAAAACGGACTCCGTATGAGTCAGATATCCATGTTTCAGTTAGCACTGCGCAAAACTGTTTCCGAACGACAGTTACAGACTAGTTCTTGTTTAGTTGCATTCGATTTTTTCCATTCTACTTCACTAAACATCTCCATATAAGATCCAATTAATTGTAGGGAAATGCAAGAGACCTCGGTTATGATGATGCACTAGGTCCATAGCTGGGACTTTGTGTATGTTCTCGAAATGCGTTTGTCGAGTGCTCATTGAGAAAGTTGATATACAAGTTTCTGAACGAACTCCTTAAGAAAAGTTCTCCAAAAGTTCCCTATGAAAGAATTCTTTGAAGCATCTGGTCGTCGCAAATGTTTTGACTACTTGTGGAGCCAAAACGGACTCCGTATGAGTCAGATATCCATCTTTCAGTTAACACTCCGCAAAACTGATTCTGAACGACAGTTACAGACTAGTTCTTGTGTAGTTGCATTAGATTTTTTCCATTCTACTTCACTAAACATCTCCATACGAGATCCAATTACTTGTAGGGAAATGCAAGAGACCTCGGTTATGATGATGCACTTTGTCCATAGCTGGGACTTTGTGTATGTTCTCAAAATGCGTTTGTCGAGTGCTCATTCAGAAAGTTTCTCTACAAGTTTCTGAACGAACTCCGTAAGAAAAGTTCTCCAAAATTTCCTTATGAAAGAATCCTTTGAAGCATCTGGTCGTCACAAACATTTTGACTACTTGTGGAGCCAAAACGGACTCCGTCTGAGTCAGATATCCATGTTTCAGTTAACACTGCGCAAAACTGATTCCGAACGACAGTTACAGACTAGTTCTTGTGTAGTTGCATTCGATTTTTTCCATTCTACTTCATTAAACATCGCCATATGAGATCGAATTACTTGTAGGGAAATGCAAGAGACCTCGGTTATGATGATGCACTAGGTCCATAGCTGGGACTTTGTGTGTGTTCTCGAAATGCGTTTGTCGAGTCCTCATTAAGAAAGTTTCTATACAAGTTTCTGAATGAACTCCTGAAGAAAAGTTCTCCAAGAGCTCCCTATGAAAGAATCCTTTGAAGCATCTAGTCGTCACAAACGTTTTGACTACTTGTGGAGCCAAAACGGACTCCGTATGAGTAAGATATCCATGTTTCAGTTAACACTTCGCAAAACTGATTCCGAACGACAGTTACCGCTAGTTCTTGTGTAGTTGCATTCAATTTTTTCCAATCTACTTCACTAAACATCTCCATATGAGATCCAATTACTTGTAGAGAAATGCAAGAGACCTCGGTTATGATGATGGATTAGGTCCATAGGTGGGACTTTGTGTATGTTCTCAAAATGCGTTTGTCGAGTGCTCATTAAGAAAGTTTCTATACAAGTTCCTGAACAAACTCCTTAAGAAAAGTTCTTCAAAAGTTCCCTATGAAAGAATCCTTTGAATCATCTGGTCGTCACAAACATTTTGACTACTTGTGGAGCCAAAACGGACTCCGTATGAGTCAGATATCGATGTTTCAGTTAACACTGCGCAAAACTGATTCCGAACGACAGTTACAGACTAGTTCTTGTGTAGTTGCATTCAATTTTTTCCATTCTACTACACTAAACATCTCCATATGAGATCCAATTACTTGTAGGGAAATGCAAGAGACCTCGGTTATGATGATGGACTAGGTCCATAGGTGGGACTTTGTGTATGTTCTCAAAATCCGTTTGTCGAGTGCTCATTAAAAAAGTTTCTATACAAGTTTCTGAACAAACTCCTTAAGAAAAGTTCTTCAAAAGTTCCCTATGAAAGAATCCTTTGAATCATCTGGTCGTCACAAATGTTTTGACTACTTGTGGAGCCAAAACGGACTCCGTATGAGTCAGATATCCATGTTTCAGTTAACACTGCGCAAAACTGATTCCGAACGACAGTTACAGACTAGTTCTTGTGTAGTTGCATTCAATTTTTTCCATTCTACTTCACTAACAATCTCCATATGAGACCCAATTACTTGTAGGGAAATGCAAGAGACCTCGGTTATGATGATGCACTAGGTCCATAGCTGGGACTTTGTGTATGTTCTCGAAATGCGTTTGCCGAGTGCTCATTAAGAAAGTTTCTGTACAAGTTTCTGAATGAACTCTTTAAGAAAAGTTCTCCAAAAGTTCCCTATGAAAGAATCCTTCGAAGCATCTGGTCGTCACAAACGTTTTGACTACTTGTGGACCCAAAACGGACTCCCTATGAGTCAGATATCCATGTTTCAGTTAACACTGCGCAAAACTGATTCCGAACGACAATTACAGACTAGTTCTTGTGTAGTTGCATTCGATTTTTTCCATTCTACTTCACTAAACATCTACATATGAGATCCAATTAATTTTAGGGAAATGCAAGAGACCTCAGTTATGATGATGCACTAGGTCCATAGCTGGGACTTTGTGTATGTTCTCGAAATGCGTTTGTCGATCGCTCATTAAGAAAGTTTCTATACAAGTTTCTGAATGAACTCCTTAAGAAAACTTCTTCAAAAGCTCCCTATGAAAGAATCCTTTGAAGCATCTAGTTGTCACAAACATTTTGACTACTTGTGGAGCCAAAACGGACTCCGTATGAGTCCGATATCCATGTTTCAGTTAACACTGCACAAAACTGATTCCGAACGACAGTTACAGACTAGTTCTTGTGTAGTGGCATTCGATTTTTTCCATTCTACTTCACTAAACATCTCCATATGAGATCCAATTACGTGTAGGGAAATGCAAGAGACCTCGATTATGATGATGCACTAGGTCCATAGCTGGGACTTTGTGTATGTTCTCGAAATGCGTTTGTCGAGTGCTGATTAAGAAAGTTTCTATAGAAGTTTCTGAACGAACTCCTTAAGAAAAGTTCTCCAAAATTTCCCTATGAAAGAATTCTTTGAAGCATCTGGTCGTCACAATCGTTTTGACTACTTGTGGAGCCAAAACGGACTCCGTATGAGTCAGATATCCATGTTTCGTTTACATTGCGCAAAACTGATTCCGAACGGCAGTTACAGACTAGTTCTTGTGTAGTTGCATTTGATTTTTTCCATTCTACTTCACTAAACATCTCCATATGAGATCCAATTACTTGTAGGGAAATGCAAGAGACATCGGTTATGTTGATGCACTAGGTCCATAGCTGGGACTTTGTGTATGTTCTCGAAATGCGTTTGTCGAGTCCTCATTAAGAAAGTTTCTATACAAGTTTCTGAACGAACTCCTGAAGAAAAGTTCTCGAAAAGATCCCTATGAAAGAATCTTTTAAAGCATCTGGTCGTCACAAACGTTTTGACTAGTTGTGGAGCCAAAACGGACTCCGTATGACTCAGATATCCACGTTTGAGTTAACACTGCGCAAAACTGTTTCCGAACGACAGTTACAGACTAGTTCTTGTGTAGTTGCATTCGATTTTTTCCATTCTACTTCACTAAACATCTCCATATGAGATCCAATTACTTGTAGGGAAATGCAAGAGACCTCGGTTATGATGATGCACTAGGTCCATAGCTGGGACTTTGTGTATGTTCTCGAAATGCGTTTATCGAGTGCTCATTAAGAAATTTTCTATACAAGTTTCTGAACGAACTCCTTAAGAAAAGTTATCCAAATGTTCCATATGAAATAATACTTTGAAGCATCTGGTCGTCACAAGTCAGATATCCATGTTTCATTTACACTGCGCAAAACTGATTCCGAACGACAGTTACAGACTAGTTCTTGTGTAGTTGCATTTGATTTTTTCCATTCTACTTCACTAAACATCTCCATATGAGATCCAATTACTTGTAGGGAAATGCAAGAGACCTCGGTTATCTTGATGCACTAGGTCCATAGCTTGGAATTTGTGTATGTTCTCGAAATGCGTTTCTCGAGTCCTCATTAAAAAGTTTCTATACAAGTTTCTGAACGAACTCCTGAAGAAAAGTTCTCCAAAAGATCCCTATGAAAGAATCCTTTAAAGCATCTAGTCGTCACAAACGTTTTGACTACTTGTGGAGCCAAAACGGACTCCGTATGACTCAGATATCCACGTTTGAGTTAACACTGCGCAAAACTGTTTCCGAACGACAGTTATAGACTAGTTCTTGTGTAGTTGCATTCGATTTTTTCCATTCTACTTCACTAAACATCTCCATATGAGATCCAATTACTTGTAGGGAAATGCAAGAGACCTCGGTTATGATGATGCACTAGGTCCATAGCTGGGACTTTGTGTATGTTCTCGAAATTCATTTATCGAGTGCTCATTAAGAAATTTTCTATACAAGTTTCTGAACGAACTCCTTAAGAAAAGTTATCCAAAATTTCCATCTGAAATAATACTTTGAAGCATCTGGTCGTCACAAACATTTTGACTACTTGTGGAGCCAAAAAGGACTCTGTATGAGTCAGATATCCATGTTTCAGTTAACACTGCGCAAAACTGATTCCGAACAACAGTTATAGTCTAGTCTTGTGTAGTTGCATTCGATTTTTTCGATTCTACTTCACTAAACATCTCCATATGAGATGCAATTACTTGTAGGGAAATGCAAGAGATCTCGGTTATGATGATCCACTAGGTCCATAGCTGGAACTTTGTGTATGTTCTCGAAATGTGTTTGTCGACTGCTCATTAAGAAAGTTTCTATACAAGTTTCTGAACGAACTCCTTAAGAAAAGTTCTCCAAAAGTTCCCTATGAAAGAATCCTTTGAAGCATCTGGTTGTCACAAAAGTTTTGACTACTTGTGGAGCCATAATGGACTCCGTATGAGTCAGATATCCATGGTTCAGTTAACACTGCGCAAAACTGATTCCGAACGACAGTTACAAACTGTTCTTGTGTAGTTGCATCCGATTTTTTCCTTCTACTTCACTAAATATCTCCATATGAGATCCAATTACTTGTAGGCAAATGCAAGAGACCTCGGTTATGATGATGCACTAGGTCCATCGCTGGGACTTTGTGTATGTTCTCGAAATGCGTTTGTCGAGTGCTCATTAAGAAAGTTTATATACAAGTTTCTGAACGAACTCCTTACGAAAAGTTCACCAAAAGTTCCCTATGAAAGAATCATTTGAAGCATCTGGTCGTCACAACGTTTTGCCTACTTGTGGAGCCAAAACGGACTCCGTATGAGTCAGATATCCCTGTTTCAGTTAACACTGCGCAAAACTGATTCCGAACGATAGTTACAGACTAGTTCTTATGTAGTCGCATTTGATTTTTTCCATTCTACTTCCCTAAACATCTCCATATGAGACCCAGTTACTTGTAGGGAAATGCAAGAGACCTCGGGTATGATGATGCACTAGGTCCATAGCTGGGTCTTTGTGTAGGTTCTCGAAATGCGTTTGTCGAGTGCTCATTAAGAAAGTTTCTATACAAGTTTCTGAACGAACTCCTTAAGAAAAGTTTTCCAAACATTTACATATGAAAGAATCCTTCGAATCATCTGGTTGTCACAAACGTTTTGCCTACTTGTGGAGCCAAAACGGACTCCGTCTGAGTCAGATATCCATGTTTCAGTTAACACTGCGCAAAACTGATTCCGAACGACAGTTATAGACTAGTTCTTGTGTAGTTGCATTCAATTTTTTCCATTCTACTTCACTAAACATCTCCATATGACACCCAGTTACTTGTAGGGAAATGCAAGAGACCTCGGGTATGATGATGCAGTAGGTCCATAGTGGGACTTTGTGCATGTTCTCGAAATGCGTTTGTCGAGTGCTCATTAAGAAAGTTTCTATACAAGTTTCTGAACGAACTCCTTAAGAAAATTTCTCCAAAACTTCCATATGAAAGAATCCTTTGAAGCATCTGGTTGTCACAAATTTTTTGACTACTTGTGGAGCGAAAAGGGACTCCGTATGAGTCAGATATCCATGTCTCAGTTAACACTGCGCAAAACTGATTCCGAACGACAGTTATAGACTAGTTCTTGTGTAGTTGCATTCAATTTTTTCCATTCTACTTCACTAAACATCTCCATATGACACCCAGTTACTTGTAGGGAAATGCAAGAGACCTCGGGTATGATGATGCAGTAGGTCCATAGTGGGACTTTGTGCATGTTCTCGAAATGCGTTTGTCGAGTGCTCATTAAGAAAGTTTCTATACAAGTTTCTGAACGAACTCCTTAAGAAAATTTCTCCAAAACTTCCATATGAAAGAATCCTTTGAAGCATCTGGTCGTCAAAAATTTTTTGACTACTTGTGGAGCGAAAAGGGACTCCGTATGAGTCAGATATCCATGTTTCAGTTAACACTTCGCGAAACTGATTCCGAACGACAGTTACCACTAGTTCTTGTGTAGTTGCATTTGATTTTTCCATTCTACTTCACTAAACATCTCCATATGAGACCGATTTACTTGTAGGTAAATGCAAGAGACCTCGGTTATGATGATGCACTTGGTCGTGTATGTTCTCGAAATGCGTTTGTCGAGTCCTTATTAAGAAAGTTTCTATACAAGTTTCTGAACGAACTCCTTAAGAAAAGTTCTCCAAAAGTTCCCTATGAAAAAATCCTTTGAAGCATCAGGTCGTCACAAACGTTTTGACTACTTGTGGAGCCAAAACAGACTCCGTATGAGTCAGATATCCATGTTTCAGTTAACACTGCGCAAAACTGATTCCGAACGACAGTTACAGACTAGTTCTTGTGTAGTTGCATTCGATTTTTTCAATGCTACTTCACTAAATATCTCCATATGAGATCCACTTACTTGTAGGGAAATGCAAGAGACCTCGGTTATGATGATGCACTTGGTCCATAGCTGGGACTTTGTGTATGTTCTCGAAATGCGTTTGTCGAGTGCTCATTAAGAAAGTTTCTATACAAGTTTCTGAACGAACTCCTGAAGAAAAGTTCTCCAAAAGTTCCATATGAAAGAATCCTTTGAAGCATCTGGTCATCACAAACGTTTTCACTACTTGTATGAGTCAGATATCCATGTTTCAGTTAACACTGCACAAAACTGATTCTGAACGACAGTTACCGACTAGTTCTTGTGTAGTTGCATTTGATTTTTTCCATTCTACTTCACTAAACATCTCCATATGAGAACCAGTTACTTGTAGGGAAATGCAAGAGACCCCGGTTATAATGATGCACTAGGTCCATAGCTGGGACTTTGTGTATGTTCTCGAAATGCGTTTGTCGAGTTCATTTTAAGAAAGTTTCTATACAAGTTTCTGAATAAACTCCTTAAGAAAAGTTATCCGAAAGTTCCCTATGAAAGAATCCTTTGAAGCATCTGGTCGTCACAAATGTTTTGACCACCTGTGGAGCCAAAGCGGACTCCGTATGAGTCAGAAATCCAAGTTTCAGTTAACACTGCGCAAAACTGATTCCGAACGACAGTTACAGACTAGTTCTTGTGTAGTTGCATTCGATTTTTTTATTCTACTTCACTAAACATCTCCATTTGAGATCCAATTACTTTTAGGGAAATGCAAGAGACCTCGGTTATGATGATGCACTTGGTCCATAGCTGGGACTTTGTGTATGTTCTCGAAATGCGTTTGTCGAGTGCTCATTAAGAAAGTTTCTATAAAAGTTTCTGAACGAACTCCTTAAGAAAAGTTCACCAAAAGTTCCCAATGAAAGAATTATTTGAAGCATCTGGTCGTCACAAACGTTTTGACTACTTTTGGAGTCAAAACGGACTCTGTATGAGTCAGATATCCCTGTTTCAGCTAACACTGCGCAAAACTGATTCCGAACGACAATTACAGACTAGTTCTTGTGTAGTTGCATCCGATTTTTTCCATTCTACTTCACCAAACATCTCCATATGAGACCCAGTTACTTGTAGGGAAATTCAAGAGACCTAGGGTATGATGATGCACTAGGTCCATAGTTGGGATGTTGTGTATGTTCTCGAAATGCGTTTGTTGAGTGCTCATTAGGAAAGTTTCTATACAAGTTTCTGAAAGAACTCCTTAAGAAAAGATCTCCAAAAGCTCCCTATGAAAGAATCCTTTGAAGAATCTGGTTGTCACAAATATTACTACTTGTGGAGCCAAAACAGACTCCGTATGAGTCTGATATCCATGTTTCAGTTAACACTGCGCAAAAGTGATTCCGAGCGACAGTTACTGACTAGTTCTTGTGTAGTTGCATTCGATTTTTTCCATTCTACTTCACTAAACATCTCGATATGAGACCAAGTTACTTGTAGGGAAATGCAAGAGACCTTTGTTATGATGATGCAATAGGTCCATAGCTGGGACTTTGCGTATGTTCTCGAAATGCGTTTGTCGAGTGCTCATTAAGAAAGTTTCTATACAAGTTTTTGAACGAACTCCTTAAGAAAAGTTCTCCAAAAGTTCCCTATGAAAGAATCCTTTGAAGCATCTGGTCCTCACAAACGTTTTGCCTACTTGTGGAGCCAAAACGAACTCCGTATGATTCAGATATCCATGTTTCAGTTAACACTACGCAAAACTGATTCCGAACGACATTTACAGACTAGGTCTTGTGTAGTTGCATTTGATTTTTTCCATTCTACTTCACTAAACATCGCCATATGAGGTCCTATTACTTGTAGGGAAATGCAAGAGACCTCGGTTATGATGATGCACTAGGTCCATAGCTGGGACTTTGTGTATGTTCTCGAAATGCGTTTGTCGAGTGCTCATTAAGAAAGTTTCGATACAAGTTTCTGGACGAACTCCTTAAGAAAATGTCTCCAAAAGTTCCCTATGAAAGAATCCTTTGAAGAATCTGGTTGTCACAAATGTTTTGACTACTTCTGGAGCCAAAATGGACTCCGTATGAGTCAGATATCCATGTTTCAGTTAACACAGCGCAAAACTGATTCCGAACGACAGTTATAGACTAGTTCTTGTGTAGTTGCATTCGATTTTTTCCATTCTACTTCACTAATCATCTCCATATGAGATCCAATTACTTGTAAGGAAACGCAAGAGACCTCCGTTATGATGATGCACTAGGTCCATAGCTGGGACTTTGTGTATGTTCTCGAAATGCGTTTGTCGAGTGCTCATTAAGAAAGTTTCTATACAAGTTTCTGAACGAACTGCTTAAGAAAAGTTCTCCAAAAGATCCTTATGAAAGAATCATTTGAAGCATCTGGTCATCACAAACGTTTTGAGAACTTGTGGAGCCAAAACGGACTCCGTATGAGTCAGATATCCATGTTTCAGTTAACACTGCGCAAAACTAATTCCGAACGACTGTTAAAGACTAGTTCTTATGTAGTTGCATTCGATTTTTTCCATTCTACTTCACTAAACATCTCTATATGAGACCCAGTTACTTGTAGGGAAATGCAAGAGACCTCGGTTATGATGATGCACTAGGTCCAAAGCTGTGACTTTGTGTATGTTCACGAAATGCGTTTGTCGAGTGCTCATTAAGAAAGTTTCTATACAAGTTTCTGAACGAACTCCTTAAGAAAAGTTCTCCAATAGTTCTGTAGCGACCAGTCCAGAACAAAGATCCGATCAGAAATCGCGATCTGGAATAATCGCGGAAAACCGACGAAAAAGAAAACTGACGAACAGTTAAACGAACGGACGTTCGTTAGCTGCGACAAACCGACGAACACGTTCGTTAAAACGAACGGATCGATGAACGTTCATTGATTAACTAAACCGAAAAAAATAAACCGATCTATAAAAAAACTAGGGTTTCAAAAAAAATAAACCGAACGGTTTAAAAAAAACCGGCTCGGCGGCGGAGGCTTGGCTACCTCGTCCGGCAGCTCCGACGGGGCTCGGGACGGGCTCCGGCGGGGCTCGGGGCGACGAGGCGGCGGCTCGGGGCGGCGGCGTACGGCGTCGGGGCGGCGAGCTCCTTCGGGCGACGGGGCGGCTCCGGCGGTGGCGTCTCCTCAGGCGGCAGCGGCTTCGGGAACGGGGGCGGGGTGAGGAGAGAGGGCGGGGGGGCCGGGGTATATACGGGGGGGTGTTGCCTTCGGGGAGGGGGCGACGGCGGCGGCGTCGTGGTCATCCCGGACTCGGGCGGCGGCTCCGTCTCTAGGTGGGAGACGACAACGGCTGGGCTGGGCCGTCGGCGCGCTCGGGATTTTTTTTTAAATAATATTCCGCCGAACTAAAAATTTTTGTAGAAAAATAAATAAAAATCCCAAGATGCCAAAACAAATTTTCACCGTCTAGAACATTTTCTTGGCCCTAAAAATGTTGTTTTTAAAACGTGCAATTTTTCTAATGCAATTAAAATTGCAAATAAAATCCGAATAAAATCAAATATTTGATTTTAATATTTTTCCTCCAATATTTCAATTATTTTGGAGAAGTCATATTTTCTCCTCTCATTTATTTTAATATGAAATATTATTCGGAGAGAAAAATAATTAAAACCAAAAATCCTCGTTTTATTATTTGATAAAAATCAAATATGAAAAACCGGGAAAAATCCCCAACTCTCTCCGAGGGTCCTTGAGTTGCTTAGGATTTTTTTGAGGATTTGCCAAAATGCAATAAAATATGCTATGCAATGATGATCTAATGTATAACATTCCAAATTGAAAATTTGGGATGTTACAAACCTACCCCCTTAAGATGAATCTCGCCCTCGAGATTCGGGTTGGCTAGAAAATAGGTGAGAGTGGTTCTTCCTCTCGCTCCCAGGTGGCTTCATCTTCAGTGTGGTGACTCCACCGAACTTTGCAGATCTTGATAACCTTGCTGCGGGTGACTCGGCTGGCATACTCGAGAATCTTAACTGCTCCTCATAGGTCAAATCACTTTCCAACTGAATCGCTTCCAGCGGCACTGTATCTCTCAGTGGTATCTCAGCCATCTCTGCGTGGCACTTCTTCAACTGGGAAACGTGAAATACATCATGAACTCCTGACAATCCTTCAGGCAATTCCAGCTTGTAAGCAACTTCTCCCATACGCTCCAAAACTCTGTATGGTCCTACAAAACATGGCGCTAACTTTCCTTTACCTCCAAAGCGCTTCACTCCTCGAAGTGGTGATACTCGTAGGTAAACTCTGTCTCCGACTTCATGAACTGTCTCCTTACGTTTAGAATCCGCATAACTCTTCTGCTTGGACTGGGCTACCTTGAGCCTATCGCGAATCAACTTCACTTTTTGTTCTGATTCCTTAATCAAGTCTGGTCCAAACAACTGGCGGTCTCCAACTTCGTCCCATAACAATGGTGTCCTACACCTCCTTCCGTACAAAACATCAAAAGGGGCCATCTTCAAACTGGTTTGATAACTGTTGTTGTAAGAAAACTCTGCATATGGCAAATTGTCGTCCCAACTAGATCCATAATCTAGCGCACAAGCTCTCAGCATATCTTCCAAAATCTGATTGACTCTCTCGGTCTGTCCATCTGTCTGTGGGTGAAAAGCTGTACTGAATTCTAGCCTGGTTCCCAAAGTTTCATGTAACTGATTCCAAAAATTCGAGGTAAACTGGGTTCCTCTATCTGATACAATGGTCGTCGAAACTCCATGCAAACATACCATTCTGGTCATGTATATCTTTGCCAACTTAGCACTGGTGTAAGTGGTCTTCACTGGGATGAAATGAGCTACTTTCGTCAAACGATCGACTACAACCCATATTGAGTCATAGCCTGAACGAGTCCTGGGCAATCCCGTGATAAAATCCATGCCTAGTTTATCCCACTTCCATTCGGGTATCGGCAATGGCTGTAGCAATCCTGCTGGCTGCATCTGTAGCAACGTCATCTGGAGCATAACGTGCTAACTTACTAAAGTCCTCCACATACTGGCCTACGGTGCGTCCTCCTTGGCGTAGGTTGCGAAACTCACGCTTCTTCATAGCCATAGGTCCTGCTGAAACATGGGCAGTACGGAAAGCTTGCTGAAATTGGTCCCATGTGACAGTGTCAATAGGGTGTGTGGCTGTGTAATTCTCCCACCATGAAGCTGCGGGTCCATCAAGTTGATGTGCGGCAAAACGCACTCTCTCCGCATCTGTGCATCCTGCAGTGGTCAACTCCCTTCCAACTTTGCGGAGCCAATCATCTGCAACAATCGGCTCGGTGCTGCTGGAAAACACCGGCGGATTTAGCCTCAAGAAATGGGCTAAGTGATCAATAGGTGGTGGTGGTGGGTTGTTGTTGTTGTTGTTGTTGTTGTTGTTGTTGTTGTTGTTGCCTTGGTTCTGTACTAACACTTGCATCAGGGCATTCTGCTGCTGAATCAACTGAGTGATCTCCGGTGAGAAAACAAATCCAGTGTCGCGTCTCGGAGGCATCTGATAGGTTTAGAAAAGATGAGATATAGAATAGAATGAGGTCTAGAGAGAAAACACTACCCATATGCTCATGAGACAAACACAATCAATATCACTCAATCAACAAACAAGGCATACAATCGATCTAACTAATCGTTACAAAAGTGCTCGGGCTATACTATTTACATGGGGGAATACTACTACTGATATGGTGGTCTACTAGAAATTTTGATCGGTCGAAGACTCCATGATATCTGCTCCAGCTTCATCAACAAAGTCATCTTCACTGGGGTCTGAGTCGGTGTCGTCGATGATGATGTAGTTATCCGGGCAAGTAGAATCGTCGTCTTGTCCTCCAGGTGCTGGGTCTCCCATGAATACTTCGATCTTCTGTATCAATTCGCCGTTCTTCTCCAACAACGTGGCGATCTCCTCCTCATATCCATCGCGCGTAGCCTTGAGTTCTTCCTCCAACTCCGTGATCTTGGTCAATGCCTTCTTCAGTTCTATCATGTCTGCGCACATCTGGTTCTCCTAGCGACGAATGTGTTGGTTTTGCTCCTGGATGAAAGCTGCAATTGATCCATCCTTCTTGGTGCTGATCATCTCCCATTGCTCATCTCGGCGTCCACAAATCTGATAAATAGTATCCTTAAGCTCCTTGCGGTAGACTTCTCCAATGCATCCCATAGAGATGTGTGCTGCCATGCTCTTCCCTAAACTCCAGGTTGGTGCATCAAAGGAAAACTCTATAGGCTCAGTGACTGGAGTGAACGTCCTTCCTGGAACTTGAACTTGAATCTTCCAGCGCTCCTCTTCTGGTAGTGTGGCGTTGTAGGTTCCGGTGAAGCTGGGTATTCCGATGTTCAGGTACTTAGTGACTTCCTTCAAGTGTCGTCCAAAAGGTGTCTCTTCATCCGGTTGCATGAACTTGTTCCTTGCATCCGCCATTCCTAAAAGAGTAGAAAGTGGAGAGGAGTCAGAAATGAGAAGAGAGTAATGTTCTAGGGTTTAAGCCTAGTGGTCGTGTCCTACAGTCAGCGTGTGCTCTGATACCACCTTTGTAGCGACCAGACCTCAAACAGTCTGTGCTGCTGTGCACCAGTGTCATCCCAGGATCAGTAATGCTGACACGCACAGTACAAATGGAGGATTTATAACAGAATAGCAATCACACACTTATTGCAAGGAGTATCTCAAAACAGAATAAGTATGATAAATATGGCTTAAGGCCAACTAAATACGATAACAGCGGAAGACTTGGAAGATAAGTGAGTCCATCAACTCCAACGGCATCACTGAGTATAAGACCACGACCTAAGGCACCTTACTCGTCGTCTGAAAAGTCTGCAACATGAAACGTTGCAGCCCGAAACGGGTCAGCACATGGAATATGCTGGCAATGTAACACATAGAGAGTAATGAACATAATAATGCTATACTACATGCATATATGGCTGGTAGAAGGCTCTATGGTTACAGTTTTGCGAAAAGCCAATTTTTCCCTACTGCAAAGGAATAAATTTTATTTAACTATCATGGTGGTTGTTAAACATTGAGAATGGTTGACAGCATTCTCAATCCCAATTAAGTATCATCATAAACCCAACAAAATTAATTAAAGTAACATGGTGATGAGATTCACATGATAATCCAAGTACTAGATACTCAAGATGTCCATAACCGGGGACACGGCTAACCATGATTAGTTTGTACACTCTGCAGAGGTTTGTGCACTTTTCCCCACAAGACTCGATCGCCTCCGCTTGATTCTCGCACTACATGATGTTTGAGAAACGGATGACCGAGACACAGTCTTTCAGAAGCGTTAACTCTCTACTCCGGGTAGACAGTACCACCTACAACCCCTACATCTGCTAGTCTACCACTTCAAGAGCTCACACAACTTAATCAACTATGCTAGAGCCCATAATAGCTTGTGGCTGCACACGGAAGTTTCTAGAATGAATAATCTCATGATCCCTTTGAGCCTGGGTGGCGGTCCTTAGAAAAAAAGGCAATCCTGGAATACCCAGGTACCTCAATCCACCCAGATGTGAGTTTTAGTTGCCACCTTAAGTTTAACCATATATTAACAATCTCACATCTGTCATGGATACACTCAAACCCAATCCACGTCTACAAGCATAGCATAGCAATATAAGCAAACGTAGAAGTAACTCCCAAGGGTTTGATAATAAAACAGGTAATAGGTACTACCTCAACTACTTCCCAATACCCACAATTTAATTAGATCCTAACCATGCAATGTTTGAGGATTTGTCTAATGCAATAAAACTGGGTAGTAAAAGAGGTATGATCAAAGTGTTAATTGCCTTGCTGATGATCCGTGAAACTTAGAGATTCGAAGTAGCAAGCGGCGCACTCCGGGTACTCTATCGCAAACAAACAAGCATACAATAAGCACTCATCAAATGCACGGGTAAAACTCAAATAAAAGATCTAACCAGAAAGTTCAACTTAAGAACTCCGGTTTGCAAAAAGAAACAAATCGAACAAAGCAACGAAAGTCAAACGGCGAAAGAAACAAGCTTCGTTTACTAATCTGGATCTAGGTCAAATTTTACAGTAGCAAAAACTTGTTTGAGTAGGTTAAACGGAAAGAGAATTTCGAGACGAAACTCTAGGCGCTTGAATCGCCTGATTCCGATAAACGAGCGAAAAGATATACCAGAACGAAGATCCGATCAGAAATCGCGATCTGGAATAATCGCGGAAAACCGACGAAAAAGAAAACTGACGAACAGTTAAACGAATGGACGTTCGTTAGCTGCGACAAACCGACGAACTCGTTCGTTAAAATGAATGGATCGGTGAACGTTCATTGATTAACTAAACCGAAAAAATAAACCGATCTATAAAAAAACTAGGGTTTCAAAAAAAACCGAAAGGTTTAAAAAAAACCGGCCCGACGGCGGCGGCTCGGCTACCTTGTCGGGCAGCTCCGGCGGGGCTCAGGACGGGCTTCGGCGGGGTCGGACGGGGGCGGCGAGGGGCGGCGGGGCTCGGGGCGACGAGGTGGCGGCGAGGGACGATGGGGCGGCGGCGTACGGCGTCGGGGCGGCGAGCTCCTTCGGGCGACGGGGCGGCTCCGGCGGCGGCGTCTCCTCGGGCGGCGGCGGCTTCGGGAACGGGGGCGGGGTGAGGAGAAAGGGCGGCGGGGCCGGGGTATATACGGAGGGGGGTGCTGCCTTGGGGGAGGGGGCGACGGCGGCGACGTCGTGGTCGTCCCGGACTCGGGCGGCGGCTCCGTCTCCAGGTGGGAGACGACAGCGGCTGGGCTGGGCCGTGCGGGGGAGCTGGGCCGTCGGCTGGGCTTCGGCCCAGTTGGCGCGCTTGGGATTTTTTTAAATAATATTCAGCCGAACTAAAAAATTTCATAGAAAAATAAATAAAAATCCAAAAATGCCAAAACAAATTTTCACCGTCTAATTAAAATTATTAGAACGACGTGAACATTTTCTTGGCCCTAAAAATGCAGTTTTTAGAACGTGCAATTTTTCTAATGAAATTAAAATTGCAAATAAAATCCGAATAAAATCAAATATTTGATTTTAATATTTTTCCTCCAATATTTCAATTATTTTGGAGAAGTCATATTTTTTCTTCTCATTTATTTTAATATGAAATATTTTTCGGAGAGAAAAATAATTAAAACCAAAAATCCTCGTTTTTATATTTGATAAAAATCAAATATTAAAAACCGGGAAAAATCCCCAACTCTCTCCGAGGGTCCTTGAGTTGCTTAGGATTTTTTTGAGGAATTGCCAAAATGCAATAAAATATGTTATGCAATGATGATCTAATGTATAACATTCCAAATTGAAAATTTGGGATGTTACAAGTTCCCTATGAAAGAATCCTTTGAAGCATCTGGTCGTCACAAATGTGTTGCCTACTTGTGGAGCCAAAACGGACTCCGTATGAGAGATATCCATGTTTCAGTTAACACTGTGCAAAACTTATTCCGAACGATAGTTACAGACTAGTTCTTGTGTAGTTGCATTCGATTTTTTCCATTCTACTTCACTAAACACCTCCATATGAGATCCAATTACTTGTAGGGAAATGCAAGAGACCTCGAATATGATGATGCACTTGGTCCATAGCTGGAACTTTGTGTATGTTCTCGAAATGCGTTTGTCGAGTCCTTATTAAGAAAGTTTCTATACAAGTTTCTGAACGAACTCCTTAAGAAAAGTTATCCAAAAGTTCCCTATGAAAGAATCCTTTAAAGCATCTGGTCGTCACAACTGTTTTGACTACCTGTGGAGCCAAAATGGACTCCGTATGAGTCAGATATCCATGTTTCAGTTAACACTGCGCAAAACAGATTCCGAACGACAGTTACAGACTAGTTCTTGTGTAGTTGCATTCGATTTTTTCCATTCTACTTCACTAAACATCTCCATATGAGATCCAATTACTTCTAGGGAAATGCAAGAGACCTCAATTATGATCATGCACTTGGTCCATAGCTCGGACTTTGTGTATGTTCTCAAAATGCGTTTGTCGAGTGCTCATTAAGAAAGTTTCTATACAAGTTTCTGAATGAACTCCTTAAGAAAAGTTCACCAAAAGTTCCCAATGAAAGAATTATTTGAAGCATCTGGTCGTCACAAACATTTTGACTACTTGTGGAGCCAAAACGGACTCTGTATGAGTCAGATATCCCTGTTTCAGTTAACACTGCGCAAAACTAATTCCGAACGACAGTTACAGACTAGTTCTTGTGTAGTTGCATCCGATTTTTTCCATTCTACTTCACTAAACATCTCCATATGAGACCCAATTACTTGTAGGAAAATGCAAGAGACCTCGGGTATGATGATGCACTAGGTCCATAGCTGGGAATTTGTGTATGTTCTCGAAATGCGTTTGTCGAGTGCTCATTAAGAAAGTTTCTATACAAGTTTCTGAACGAACTCCTTAAGAAAAGTTCTCTAAAAGCTCCCTATGAAAGAATCCTTTGAAGCATCTGGTTGTCACAAACGTTTTGACTACTTGTGGATCCAAAACGGACTCTGTATGAGTCTGATATCCATGTTTCAGTTAACACTGCGCAAAACTGATTCCGAACGACATTTACAGACTAGTTCTTGTGTAGTTGCATTCGATTTTTTCCATTCTACTTCACTAAACATCTCCATATGAGACCTAGTTACTTGTAGGGAAATGCAAGAGACCTTGGTTATGATGATTCAATGGGTCCATAGCTGGGACTTTGTGTATGTTCTCGAAATGCGTTTGTCGAGTGCTCATTAAGAAAGTTTCTATACAAATTTCTGAATGAACTCCATAAGAAAAGTTCACCAAAAGTTCCCAATGAAAGAATTATTTGAAGCATCTGGTCGTCACAAACGTTTTGACTACTTGTGGAGCCAAAACGGACTCCGTATGAGTCAGATATCCCTGTTTCGGTTAACACTGCGCAAAACTAATTCCGAACGACAGTTACAGACTAGTTCTTGTGTAGTTGCATCCGATTTTTTCCATTCTACTTCACTAAACATCTCCATATGAGACCCAATTACTTGTAGGGAAATGCAAGAGACCTCGGGTATGATGATGCACTAGGTCCATAGCTGGGAATTTGTGTATGTTCTCGAAATGCGTTTGTCGAGTGCTCATTAAGAAAGTTTCTATACAAGTTTCTGAATGAACTCCTTAAGAAAAGTTCTCCAAAAGCTCCCTATGAAAGAATCCTTTGAAGCATCTGGTTGTCACAAACTTTTTGACTACTTGTGGATCCAAAACGGACTCTGTATGAGTCTGATATCCATGTTTCAGTTAACACTGCGCAAAACTGATTCCGAACGACATTTACAGACTAGTTCTTGTGTAGTTGCATTCGACTTTTTCCATTCTACTTCACTAAACATCTCCATATGAGACCTAGTTACTTGTAGGGAAATGCAAGAGACCTTGGTTATCATGATTCAATGGGTCCATAGCTGGGACTTTGTGTATGTTCTCGAAATGCGTTTGTCGAGTGCTCATTAAGAAAGTTTTTATACAAGTTTTTGAACGAACTACTTAGGAAAAGTTCTCCAAAAGTTCCCTATGAAAGAATCCTCTGAAGCATCTGGTCCTCACAAACGTTTTGCCTACTTGTGGAGCCAAAATGGACTCCATATGATTCAGATATCCATGTCTCAGTTATCACTACGCAAAACTGATTCCGAACGACAGTTACAGACTAGTTCTTGTGTAGTTGCATTCGATTTTTTCCATTCTACTTCATTAAACATCTCCATATGAGATCCAATTACTTGTAGGGAAATGCAAGAGATCTCGGTTATGATGATGCACTAGGTCCATAACTGGGAATTTGTGTATGTTCTCGAAATGCGTTTGTCGAGTGCTCATTAAGAAAGTTTCTATACAAGTTTCTGGACGAACTCCTTAAGAAAAGGTCTCCAAAAGTTCCCTATTAAAGAATCCTTTGAAGAACCTGGTCGTCACAAATGTTTTGACTACTTGTGGAGCCAAAATGGACTCCGTATGAGTCAGATATCCATGTTTCAGTTAACACAGCGCAAAACTGATTCCGAACGAAAGTTATAGACTAGTTCTTGTGTAGTTGCATTCGATTTTTTCCATTCTACTTCACTAAACATCTCCATATGAGATCCAATTACATGTAAGGAAATGCAAGAGACCTCGGTTATGATGATGCACTAGGTCCATAGCTGGGACTTTGTGTATGTTCTCGAAATGCGTTTGTCGAGTGCTCATTAAGAAATTTCTATACAAGTTTCTGAATGAACTCCTTAAGAAAAGTTCTCCAAAAGATCCTTATGAAAGAATCATTTGAAGCATCTGGTCGTCACAAACGTTTTGACTACTTGTGGAGCCAAAACGGACTCCGTATGAGTCAGATATACATGTTTCAGTTAACACTGCGCAAAACTGATTCCGAACGACAGTTAGAGACTAGTTCTTGTGTAGTTGCATTCAATTTTTTCCATTCTACTTCACTAAACATCTCCATATGAGACCCAGTTACTTGTAGGGAAATGCAAGAGACCTCGGTTATGATGATGCACTAGGTCCAAAGCTGGAACTTTGTGTATGTTCTTGAAATGCGTTTGTCGAGTGCTCATTAAGAAAGTTTCTATACAAGTTTCTGAACGAACTCCTTAAGAAAGTTCTCCAAAAGTTCCCTATGAAAGAATTGTTTGAAGCATTTGGTCGTCACAAATGTGTTGCCTACTTGTGGAGCCAACACGGACTCCGTATGAGAGATATCCATGTTTCAGTTAACACTGCGCAAAACTTATTCCGAACAACAGTTACAGACTAGTTCTTGTGTAGTTTCATTCGATTTTTTCCATTCTACTTCACTAAACACCTCCATATGAGATCCAATTACTTGTAGGGAAATGCAAGAGACCTTGAATATGATGATGCACTTGGTCCATAGCTGGGACTTTGTGTATGTTCTCGAAATGCGTTTGTCGAATGCTCATTAAGAAAGTTTCTATACAAGTTTCTGAACGAACTCCTTAACAAAAGTTCTCCAAAAGATCCCTATGAAAGAATCATTTGAAGAATATGGTCGTCACAAATGTTTTGACTACTTGTGGAGCCAGAACGGACTCTGTATGAGTCAGATATCCATGTTTCAGTTAACACTGCGCAAAACTTATTCCGAACGACAGTTACAGACTAGTTCTTGTGTAGTTGCATTCGATGTTTTCCATTCTACGTCACTAAACATCTCCATATGAGATCCAATTACTTGTAGGGAAATGCAAGAGATCTCGGTTATGATGACGCACTAGGTCCATAGCTGGGATTTTGTGTATGTTCTCGAAATGCGTTTGTCGAGTGCTCATTAAGAAAGTTTCTATACAAGTTTCTGAACGAACTCCTTAAGAAAAGTTCTCCAAAAGATCCCTATGAAAGAATCCTTTGAAGAATCTAGTTGTGAAAAATGTTTTGACTACTTGTGGAGCCAAAACGGACTCCGTATGAGTCAGATATCCATGTTTCAGTTAACACTGCACAAAACTGATTCCGAACGACAGTTACAGACTAGTTCTTGTGTAGTTGCATTTGATTTTTTCCATTCTACTTCACTAAATGTCTCCACATGAGATCCAATTACTTGTAGGGAAATGCAAGAGACCTCGGTTATGATGATGGACTAGGTCCATAGCTGGGACTTTGTGTATGTTCTCGAAATGCGTTTGTCGAGTGCTCATTAAGAAAGTTTCTATAAAAGTTTCTGAACGAACTCCTGAAGAAAAGTTCTCCCAAAGATCCCTATGAAAGAATCCTTTGAAGCATATGGTCGTCACAAACGTTTTGACTATTTGTGGAGCCAAAACGGACTCCGTATGAGTCTGATATCCATGTTTCAGTTAACACTGCGCAAAACTGATTCCGAACGATAGTTACAAACTAGTTCTTGTGTAGTTGCATTCGATTTCTTCCATTCTACTTCACTAAACATCTCCATATGAGATCCAATTACTTGTAGGGGAATGCAACAGACCTCGGTTATGATGATGCACTAGGTCCATAGCTGGGACTTTGTGTATGTTCTCGAAATGCGTTTGTCGAGTGCTCGTTAAGAAAGTTTCTATACAAGTTTCTGAAGGAACTCCTTAAAAAAATTTCTCCGAAAGCTCCCTATGAAAGACTCCTTTGAAGCATCTGGTCGTCACAAACGTTTTGACTACTTGTGGACCCAAAACGGATTCCGTATGAGTCAGATATCCATGTTTCAGTTAACACTGCGCAAAACTGCTTCCGAACGACAGTTACAGACTAGTTCTTGTGTAGTTGCATTCGATTTTTTCCATTCTACTGCACTAAACATCTCCATATGAGATCCAATTACTTGTAGGAAAATGCAAGAGACCTCGGTAATGATGATGCACTAGGTCCATAGATGGGACTTTGTGTATGTTCTTGAAATGCGTTTGTCGAGTGCTCATTAAGAAAGTTTCTATACAAGTTTCTGAACGAACTACTTAAGAAAAGTTCTCCAAAAGGTCCGTATGAAAGAATCCTTTGAAGCATCTGGTCATCGCAAACGTTTTGACTACTTGTGGAGACAAAACGGACTCCGTATGAGTCAGATATCCATGTTTCAGTTAACACAGCGCAAAACTGATTCCGAACGACAGTTATAGACTAGTTCTTGTGTAGTTGCATCCGATTTTTTCCATTCTACTTCACTAATCATCTCCATATGAGATCCAATTACTTGTAAGGAAACGCAAGAGACCTCCGTTATGATGATGCACTAGGTCCATTGCTGGGACTTTGTGTATGTTCTCGAAATGCGTTTGTCGAGTGCTCATTAAGAAAGTTTCTATACAAGTTTCTGAACGAACTCCTTAAGAAATTTATCCAAAAGATCCTTATGAAAGAATCCTTTGAATGATCTTGTTGTCCCAAACATTTTGACTATTTGTGGAGCCAAAACGGATTCCGTATGAGTCAGATATCCATGTTTCAGTTAACACTGCACAAAACTGATTCCGAACGAGAGTTACAGACTAGTTCTTGTGTAGTTGCATTCGATTTTTTCCATTCTAATTCAATAAAAATCTCCATATGAGATCCAATTACTTGTAGGGAAATGCAAGAGACCTCGGTTATGATGATGCTCTAGGTCCATAGCTGGGAGTTTGTGTATGATCTCGAAATGCGTGTGTCGAGTGCTCATTAAGAAAGTTTCTATACAAGTTTCTGAACGAACTCCTTAAGAAAAGTTCTCCAAAAGCTCCCTATGAAAGAATCCTTTAAAGCATCTGGTCGTCACAAACGTTTTGACTACTTGTGGAGCCAAAACGGACTCCGTATGAGTCAGATATCCATGTTTCAGTTAACACTGCGCAAAACTGATTCCGAAAGACAGTTAGAGACTAGTTCTTGTGTAGTTGCATTCGATTTTTTCCATTATACTTCACTAAACATGTCCATATGAGATCCAATTACTTGTAGGTAAATGCAAGAGACCTCGGTTATGATGATGCACTAGGTTCATAGCTGGGACTTTGTGTATGTTCTCAAAATGCGTTTGCCGAGTCCTCATTAAGAAAGTTTCTATACAACTTTCTGAACGAACTCCTGATGAAAAGTTCTCCAAAAGCTCCCTATGAAAGAATCCTTTGAAGTATCTGGTCGTCACAAACATTTTGACTACTTGTGGAGCCAAAATGGACTCCGTATGAGTCAGATATCCATGTTCCAGTTAACACTGCGCAAAACTTATTCCGAGCGACAGTTACAGACTAGTTCGTGTGTAGTTGCATTCGATTTTTTCCATTCTACTTCACTAAACATCTCCATATGAGATCCAATTATTTGTAGGGAAAAGCAAGATACTATCAGGTACGAAGTTCATGATCAATTTAAGTTCAATTAATCATATTACTTGTAGGGAGATGCAGCAGGTCTGGCTCCCAGCGGTGCTTCCAGGACATAATTCTTCTGTGCAGCAATGAGGATAATCCTCCAGTTACGGACCCAGTCCGTGTAATTGCTACCATCATCTTTCAACTTTGCTTTCTCAAGGAACACATTAAAATTCAACGGAACAACAGCGCGGGCCATCTATCTACAATCAACATAGACAAGCAAGATACTATCAGGTACTAAGTTCATGATAAATTTAAGTTCAATTAATCATATTACTTAAGAACTCCCACTTAGATAGACATCCCTCTAATCCTCTAAGTGATCACGTGATCCATATCAACTAAACCATGTCTGATCATCACGTGAGATGGAGTAGTTTCAACGGTGAACATCACTATGTTGATCATATCCACTATATGATTCACGCTCGACCTTTCGGTCTCCGTGTTCTGAGGCCATATCTGTTATATGCTAGGCTCGTCAAGCTTAACCTGAGTTGTATTTGAACGTAGAGCCTATCACACCCGATCATCACGTGGTGTCTCAGCATGAAGAACTTTCGCAATGGTGCATACTCAGGGAGAACACTTATACTTTGATAATTTAGTGAGGGATCATCTTATAATGCTACCGTCAATCAAAGCAAGATAAGATGCATAAAAGATGAACATCACATGCAATCAATATAAGTGATATGATATGGCCATCATCATCTTGTGCTTGTGATCTCTATCTCTGAATCACCGTCATGATCACCATCGTCACCGGCGCGACACCTTGATCTCCATCGTAGCATCGTTGTCGTCTCACCAATCTTATGCTTCTACAACCATCGCTACCGCTTAGTGATAAAGTAAAGCATTACAGGGCGATTGCATTACATACAATAAAGCGACAACCATATGGCTCCTGCAAGTTGCCGATAACTCGGTTACAAAACATGATCATCTCATACAATAAAATTTAGCATCATGTCTTGACCATATCACATCACAACATGCCCTGCAAAAACAAGTTAGACGTCCTGTACTTTGTTGTTGCAAGTTTTACGTGGCTGCTACTGGGCTTAGCAAGAACCGTTCTTACCTACGCATCAAAACCACAACGATAGTTTGTCAAGTTGGTGCTGTTTTAACCTTTGCAAGGATCGGGCGTAGCCACACTCAGTTCAACTAAAGTTGGAGAAACTGACACCTGCCAGCCACCTATGTGCAAAGCACGTCGGTAGAACCAGTCTCGCGTAAGCGTACACGTAATGTCGGTCCAGGCCGCTTCATCCAACAATACCGCCGAACCAAAGTATGACATGCTGCTAAGCAGTATGACTTATATCGCCCACAACTCACTTGTGTTCTACTCGTGCATATGACATCTACGCATAAAACCAGGCTCGGATGCCACTGTTGGGGAACGTAGTAATTTCAAAAAAATTCCTACGCACACGCAAGATCATGGTGATGCATAGCAACGAGAGGGGAGAGTGTTGTCTACGTACCCTCGTAGACCGTAAGCGGAAGCGTTTTATCAACGCGGTTGATGTAGTCGTACGTCTTCACGATCCAATCGATCCAAGTACTGAACGCACGGCACCTCCGAGTTCTGCACACGTTCAGCTGGATGACATCCTCGCCTTCTCGATCCAGCAAGAGGGGTGAAGTAGTAGATGAGTTCCGGCAGCACGACGGCGTGGTGACGGTGTTGGTGAAGAACAATCTCCGCAGGGCTTCGCCTAAGCACTACGAAAACTATGACGGAGGATAAACTAGAGGGGACGGGGTTGCCGACACACGGCTTGGTGTTTCTTGATGTGTCTTGGGTGCTAGCCCTACCCCTCTATTTATATTTTGAGCCTTGGGGTCGAAACTTGGAGTAAAAGCCTCCACAAAGTCGGTTTCACCCGAAAGGCAAGAGTCCTTCTTGGACTCCAGGGCCAGACGCCAGGGTTCCCGGCGTCTGGACCCAGACGCCAGGGACCCTGGCGTCTGGCCCCTGGACTCCGCAAAACTTCCTTTTGCGCTTTCCAAAAACCTCGTGGGATTTCCCCTTTGGCCCAAATAAAGTGTTCTTGTGCCTAAACATTTCGGGAAACATCCGGAACCCCTTCCGATGGATTCCGGAACCTTTCCGGAGATCAAACACTACTATCCACATATCAATCTTTACTTCCGGACCATTCCGGAGTTCCTCTTCATATCCGTGATCTCATCCAAAACTCCGAACAACATTCGGTCACCAACATACATAACTCATAGTACTATATCGTCAACGAACGTTAAGCGTGTGGACCCTACGGGTTCGAGAACTATGTAGACATGACCGAGACACCTCTCTGGTCAATAACCAATAGTGGGACCTGGCTGCCCATATTGGGTCCTACATATTCTACGAAGATCTTTATCGGTCAGACCGCATAACAACATACGTTGTTCCCTTTGTCATCGGTATGTTACGTGCCCGAGATTCGATCGTCGGTATCTCAATACCTAGTTCAATCTCGTTACCGGCATGTCTCTTTACTTGTTCTGTAATACATCATCCCGCAACTAACTCATTAGTTGCAATGCTTGCAAGGCTTATAGTGATGTGCATTACCGAGTGGGCCCAGAGATACCTCTCCGACAATCGGAGTGACAAATCCAAATCTCGAAATACGCCAACCCAACAAGTACCTTCGGAAACACCTATAGAGCACCTTTATAATCACCCAGTTACGTTGTGACGTTTGGTACCACACAAAGTGTTCCTCTGGTAAACGGGAGTTGCATAATCTCATAGTCATAGGAACATGTATAAGTCATGAAGAAAGCAATAGCAACATACTAAACGATCGAGTGCTAAGCTAACGGAATGGGTCAAGTCAATCACATCATTCTCCTAATGATGTGTTCCCGTTAATCAAATGACAACTCATGTCTATGGCTAGGAAATATAACCATCTTTGATCAACGAGCTAGTCAAGTAGAGGCATACTAGTGACACTCTGTTTGTCTATGTATTCACACAAGTATTATGTTTCCGGTTAATACAATTCTAGCATGAATAATAAACATTTATCATGATATAAGGAAATAAATAATAACTTTATTATTGCCTCTAGGGCATATTTCCTTCAGTCTCCCACTTGCACTAGAGTCAATAATCTAGATTACACAGTAATGATTCTAACACCCATGGAGCCTTGGTGCTGATCATGTTTTGCTCGTGGAAGAGGGTTAGTCAACGGGTCTGCAACATTCAGATCCGTATGTATCTTGCAAATTTCTATGTCTCCCACCTGGACTAGATCCCGGATGGAGTTGAAGCGTCTCTTGATGTGCTTGGTTCTCTTGTGAAATCTGGATTCCTTCGCCAAGGCAATTGCACCAGTATTGTCACAAAAGATTTTCATTGGACCCGATGCACTAGGTATGACACCTAGATCGGATATGAACTCCTTCATCCAGAATCCTTCATTTGCTGCTTCCGAAGCAGCTATGTACTCCGCTTCACAAGTAGATCCCGCCACGACGCTTTGTTTAGAACTGCACGAACTGACAGCTCCACCGTTCAATGTAAACACGTATCCGGTTTGCGATTTAGAATCGTCTGGATCAGTGTCAAAGCTTGCATCAACGCAACCATTTACGATGAGCTCTTTGTCACCTCCATAAACAAGAAACATATCCTTAGTCCTTTTCAGGTATTTCAGGATGTTCTTGACCGTTGCACAGTGATCCACTCCTGGATTACTTTGGTACCTCCCTGCTAGACTTATAGCAAGGCACACATCAGGTCTGGTACACAGCATTGCATACATGATAGAGCCTATGGCTGAAGCATAGGGAACATCTTTCATCTTCTCTCTATTTTCTGCAGTGGTCGGGCATTGAGTGTTACTCAACTTCATACCTTGTAACACAGGCAAGAACCCTTTCTTTGCTTGATCCATTTTGAACTTCTTCAAAACTTTGTCAAGGTATGTGCTTTGTGAAAGTCCATTAGGCGTCTTGATCTATCTCTATAGATCTTGATGCCCAATATATACGCAGCTTCACCGAGGTCTTTCATTGAAAAACTCTTATTCAAGTATCCCTTTATGCTATCCAGAATTCTATATCATTTCCAATCAGTAATATGTCATCCACATATAATATCAGAAATGCTACAGAGCTCCCACTCACTTTCTTGTAAATACAGGCTTCTCCAAAAGTTTGTACAAAACCAAATGCTTTGATCACACTATCAAAGCGTTTATTCCAACTCCGAGAGGCTTGCACCAGTCCATAAATGGATCGCTGGAGCTTGCACACTTTGTTAGCTCCCTTTGGATCGACAAAACCTTCCGGTTGCATCATATACAACTCTTCTTCCAGAAATCCATTCAGGAATGCAGTTTTGACATCCATTTGCCAAATTTCATAATCATAAAATGCGGCAATTTCTAACATGATTCGGACAGACTTAAGCATCGCTACGGGTGAGAAGGTCTCATCGTAGTCAATCCCTTGAACTTGTCGAAAACCTTTTGCAACAAGTCGAGCTTTATAGACAGTAACATTACCGTCAGCGTCAGTCTTCTTCTTGAAGATCCATTTATTCTCAATTGCTTGCCGATCATCGGGCAAGTCAACCAAAGTCCACACTTTATTCTCATACATGGATCCCATCTCAGATTTCATGGCTTCAAGCCATTTTGCGGAATCTGGGCTCACCATCGCTTCTTCATAGTTCGTAGGTTCGTCATGGTCTAGTAAGATAACCTCCAGAACAGGATTACCGTACCACTCTGGTGCGGATCTTACTCTGGTTGACCTACGAGGTTCAGTAATAACTTGATCTGAAGTTCCATGATCATCATCATTAACTTCCTCACTAATTGGTATAGGCGTCGCAGAAACTGGTTTCTGCGATGAACTACTTTCCAATAAGGGAGCAGGTACAGTTACCTCATCAAGTTCCACTTTCCTCCCACGCACTTCTTTCGAGAGAAACTCCTTCTCCAGAAAAATTCCGAATTTAGCAACAAAAGTCTTGCCTTCGGATCTGTGATAGAAGGTGTACCCAACAGTCTCCTTTGGGTATCCTATGAAGACACATTTCTCCGATTTGGGTTCGAGCTTATCAGGTTGAAGCTTTTTCACATAAGCATCGCAGCCCCAAACTTTAAGAAACGACAACTTTGGTTTCTTGCCAAACCATAGTTCATAAGGTGTCGTCTCAACGGATTTTGATGGTGCCCTATTTAACGTGAATGCGGCCGTCTCTAAAGCATAACCCCAAAACGATAGCGGCAAATCAGTAAGAGACATCATAGATTGCACCATATCTAGTAGAGTACGATTACGACGTTCGGACACACCATTACGCTGTGGTGTTCCGGGTGGCGTGAGTTGCGAAACTATTTCGCATTGTTTCAAATGAAGACCAAACTCATAACTCAAATATTCTCCTCCGCGATCAGATCGTAGAAACTTTATTTTCTTGTTACGATGATTTTCAACTTCACTCTAAAATTCTTTGAACTTTTCAAATGTTTCAGACTTATGTTTCATTAAGTAGATATACCCATTTCTGCTTAAATCATCTGTGAAGGTGAGAAAATAACGATATCCGCCACGAGCCTCAACATTCATCGGACCACATACATCTGTATGTATGATTTCCAACAAATCTGTTGCTCTCTCCATAGTTCCGGAGAACGGCGTTTTAGTCATCTTGCCCATGAGGCACGGTTCGCAAGTACCAAGTGATTCATAATCAAGTGGTTCCAAAAGTCCATCAGTATGGAGTTTCTTCATGCGCTTTACACCGATATGACATAAACGGCAATGCCACAAATAAGTTGCACTATCATTATCAACTCTGCATCTTTTGGCTTCAATACTATGAATATGTGTATCACCACTATCGAGATTCAACAAAAATAGACCACTCTTCAAGGGTGCATGACCATAAAAGATATTACTCATATAAATAGAACAACCATTATTCTCTGATTTAAATGAATAACCGTCTCGCATCAAACAAGATCCAGATATAATGTTCATGCTTAACGTTGGCACCAAATAACAATTATTTAGGTCTAAAACTAATCCCGAAGGTAGATGTAGAGGTAGCGTGCCGACCGCGATCACATCGACTTCGGAACCATTTCCCACGCGCATCGTCACCTCGTCCTTAGCCAATCTTCGCTTAATCCGTAGCCCTTGCTTCGAGTTGCAAATATTAGCAACAGAACCAGTATCAAATACCCAGGTGCTACTGCGAGCATTAGTAAGGTACACATCAATAACATGTATATCACATATACCTTTGTTCACCTTGCCATCCTTCTTATCCGCCAAATACTTGGGGCAGTTCCGCTTCCAGTGACCAGTCTGCTTGAAGTAGAAGCACTCAGTGTCAGGCTTAGGTCCAGACTTGGGTTTCTTCTCCTGAACAGCAACTTGCTTGCTGTTCTTCTTGAAGTTCCCCTTCTTCTTCCCTTTGCCCTTTTTCTTGAAACTGGTGGTCTTATTGACCATCAACACTTGATGCTTCTTTTTGATTTCTACCTCTGCAGCCTTTAGCATTGCGAAGAGCTCGGGAATCGTCTTATCCATCCCTTGCATGTTATAGTTCATCACGAAGCTCTTGTAGCTTGGTGGCAGTGATTGGAGAATTCTGTCAATGACGCTATCATCCGGAAGATTAACTCCCAGTTGAATCAAGTGCTTGCAGTACCCAGACATCTTGAGTATATGCTCACTGACAGAACTATTCTCCTCCATCTTGCAGCTGTAGAACTTATTGGAGACTTCGTATCTCTCAATCCGGGCATTTGCTTGAAATATTAACTTCAACTCCTGGAACATCTCATATGCTCCATGACGTTCAAAACGTCGTTGAAGTCCCGGTTCTAAGCCGTAAAGCATGGCACACTGAACTATCGAGTAGTCATCAGCTTTGCTCTGCCAGACGTTCATAACATCTGGTGTTGCTCCTGCAGCAGGTCTGGCACCCAGCGGTGCTTCCAGGACATAATTCTTCTGTGCAGCAATGAGGATAATCCTCCAGTTACGGACCCAGTCCGTGTAATTGCTACCATCATCTTTCAACTTTGCTTTCTCAAGGAACGCATTAAAATTCAACGGAACAACAACACGGGCCATCTATCTACAATCAACATAGACAAGCAAGATACTATCAGGTACTAAGTTCATGATAAATTTAAGTTCAATTAATCATATTACTTAAGAACTCCCACTTAGATAGACATCCCTCTAATCCTCTAAGTGATCACGTGATCCATATCAACTAAACCACGTCCGATCATCACGTGAGATGGGGTAGTTTCGATGGTGAACATCACTATGTTGATCATATCCACTATATGATTCACGCTTGACCTTTCGGTCTCCGTGTTCCGAGGCCATATCTGTTATATGCTAGGCTCGTCAAGCTTAACCTGAGTATTCCGCGTGTGCAACTGTTTTGCACCCGTTGTATTTGAACGTAGAGCCTATCACACCCGATCATCACGTGGTGTCTCAGCACGAAGAACTTTCGCAATGGTGCATACTCAGGGAGAACACTTATACTTTGATAATTTAGTGAGGGATCATCTTATAATACTACCGTCAATCAAAGCAAGATAAGATGCATAAAAGATAAACATCACATGCAATCAATATAAGTGATATGATATGGCCATCATCATCTTGTGCTTGTGATCTCCATCACCGAATCACCGTCATGATCACCATCGTCACCGGCGCGACACCTTGATCTCCATCGTAGCATCGTTGTCGTCTCGCCAATCTTATGCTTCTACGACCATCGCTACCGCTTAGTGATAAAGTAAAGCATTACAGGGCGATTGCATTGCATACAATAAAGCGACAACCATATGGCTCCTGCCAGTTGCCGATAACTCGGTTACAAAACATGATCGTCTCATACAATAAAATTTAGCATCATGTCTTGACCATATCACATCACAACATGCCCTGCAAAAACAAGTTAGACGTCCTGTACTTTGTTGTTGCAAGTTTTACGTGGCTGCTACTGGGCTTAGCAAGAACCGTTCTTACCTACGCATCAAAACCACAACGATAGTTTGTCAAGTTGGTGCTGTTTTAACCTTCGCAAGGACCGGGCGTAGCCACACTCGGTTCAACTAAAGTTGGAGAAACTGACACCCGCCAGCCACCTCTGTGCAAAGCACGTCGGTAGAACCAGTCTCGCGTAAGCGTACGCGTAATGTCGGTCTAGGCCGCTTCATCCAACAATACCGCCGAACCAAAGTATGACATGCTGCTAAGCAGTATGACTTATATCGCCCACAACTCACTTGTGTTCTACTCGTGCATATGACATCTACGCATAAAACCAGGCTCGGATGCCACTGTTGGGGAACGTAGTAATTTCAAAAAAATTCCTACGCACAAGCAAGATCATGGTGATGCATAGCAACGAGAGGGGAGAGTGTTGTCTACGTACCCTCGTAGACCGTAAGCGGAAGTGTTTTATCAACGCGGTTGATTTAGTCGTACGTCTTCACGATCCGACCGATCCAAGTACTGAACGCATGGCACCTCCGAGTTATGCACACGTTCAGCTCGATGACGTCCTCGCCTTCTCGATCCAGCAAGAGGGGCGAAGTAGTAGATGAGTTCCGGCAGCACGACGGCGTTGTGACGGTGTTGGTGAAGAACAATCTCCGCAGGGCTTTGCCTAAGCACTACGAAAACTATGACGGATGATAAACTAGAGGGGACGGGGTTGCCGGCACACGGCTTGGTGTTTCTTGATGTGTCTTGGGTGCTAGCCCTACCCCTCTATTTATATTTTGAGCCTTGGGGTCGAAACTTGGAGTAAAAGGCTCCACAAAGTCGGTTCCACCGGAAAGGCAAGAGTCCTTCTCGGACTCCAGGGCCAGACGCCAGGGTTCCCGGCGTCTGGACCCAGACGCCAGGGTTCCCGGTATCTGGACCCAGACGCCAGGGACCCTGGCGTCTGGCCCCTGGACTCCGCAAAACTTCCTTTTGCGCTTTCCAAAAACCTCGTGGGCTTTCCCCTTTGGCCCAGATAAAGTGTTCTTGTGCCCAAACATTTCGGGAAACATCCGGAACCCCTTCCGATGGATTCCGGAACCTTTCCGGAGATCAAACACTACTATCCACATATCAATCTTTACTTTTGGACCATTCCGGAGTTCCTCTTCATATCCGTGATCTCATCCAAAACTCTGAACAACATTCGGTCACCAACATACATAACTCATAGTACTATATCGTCAACGAACGTTAAGCGTGCGGACCCTACGGGTTCGAGAACTATGTAGACATGACCGAGACACCTCTCTGGTCAATAACCAATAGCGGGACCTGGATGCCCATATTGGCTCCTACATATTCTACGAAGATCTTTATCGGTCAGACCGCATAACAACATACATTGTTCCCTTTGTCATCGGTATGTTACTTGCCCAAGATTCGATCGTCGGTATCTCAATACCTAGTTCAATCTCGTTACCGGCAAGTCTCTTTACTCGTTCTGTAATACATCATCCCGCAACTAACTCATTAGTTGCAATGCTTGCAAGGCTTATAGTGATGTGCATTACCGAGTGGGCCCAGAGATACCTCTCCGACAATCGGAGTGACAAATCCTAATCTCGAAATACGCCAACCCAACAAGTACCTTCGGAAACACCTGTAGAGCACCTTTATAATCACCCAGTTACGTTGTGAAGTTTGGTAGCACACAAAGTGTTCCTCCGGTAAACGGGAGTTGCATAATCTCATAGTCATAGGAACATGTATAAGTCATGAAGAAAGCAATAGCAACATACTAAACGATCGAGTGCTAAGCTAACGGAATGGGTCAAGTCAATCACATCATTCTCCTAATGATGTGATCCCGTTAATCAAATGACAACTCATGTCAATGGCTAGGAAACATAACCATCTTTGATCAACGAGCTAGTCAAGTAGAGGCATGCTAGTGACACTCTGTTTGTCTATGTATTCACACAAGTATTATGTTTCCGGTTAATACAATTCTAGCATGAATAATGAACATTTATCATGATATAAGGAAATAAATAATAACTTCATTATTGCCTCTAGGGCATATTTCCTTCAAAACATCTCCATATGAGATCCAATTACTTGTAGGGAAATGCAAGAGACCTCGGTTATGATGATGCACTAGGTCCATAGCTGGGACTTTGTGTATGTTCTCAAAATGCGTTTGTCGAGTGCTCATTAAGAAAGTTTCTATACAAGTTTCTGAACGAACTCCTTAAGAAAAGTTCTCCAAAAGCTCCCTATGAAAGAATCCTTTGAAGCATCTGGTCATCACAAACGTTTTTACTACTTGTGGAGCCCATCGTACTCCGTATGAGTCTGATATCCATGTTTCAGTTAACACTGCGCAAAACTGATTCCGAACGACAGTTACAGACTAGTTCTTGCGTAGTTGCATTCGATTTTTTCCATTCTACTTCACTAAACATCTCCATATGAGATCCAATTACTTGTAGGGAAATGCAAGAGACCTCGGTTATGATGATGCACTAGATCCATAGCTGGGACTTTGTGTATGTTCTCGAAATGAGTTTGTTCAGTGCTCATTAAGAAAGTTTATATACAAGTTTCTGAACAAACTCCTTAAGAAAAGTTCTCCAAAAGCTCCCTATGAAAGAATCCTTTGAAGCATCTGATCGTCACAAATGTTTTGACTATTTTTGGAGCCAAAATGGACTCCGTATGAGTCAGATATCCATGTTTCAGTTAACACTGCGCAAAACTGATTCCGAACGACACTTATAGACTAGTTCTTGTGTAGTTGCATTCAATTTTTTCCATTCTAATTCACTAAACATCTCCATATGATATCCAATTACTTGTAGGGAAATGCAAGAGACCTCGGTTATGATAATGCTCTAGGTCCATAGCTGGGACTTTGCGTATGTTCTCGAAATGCGTTTGTCGAGTGCTCATTAAGAAAGTTTCTATACAAGTTTCTGAACGAAATCCTTAAGACAAGTTCTCCCAAATCTCCCTATGAAAGAATCCTTTGAATCATCTGGTCGTCATAAATGTTTTGACTACTTGTGGAGCCAAAACGAACTCCGTATGAGTCAGATATCCCTGTTTCAGTTAACACTGCGCAAAACTGATTCCGAACGACAGTTACAGACTAGTTCTTGTGTAGTTGCATTCGATTCTTTCCATTCTACTTCACTAAAAATCTCCATATGAGATCCAATTACTTGTAGGGAAATGCAAGAGACCTCGGTTATGATGATGCACTAGGTCCATAGCTGGGACTTTGTGTATGTTCTCGAAATGCGTTTGTCGAGTGCTCATTAAGAAAGTTTCTATACAAGTTTCTGAACGAACTCCTTAAGGAAAGTTCTCAAAAAGCTCCCTATGAAAGAATCCTTTGAAGCATCTGGTCGTCAGAAACATTTTGACTACTTGTGGAGCCAAAATGGACTCCGTATGAGTCAGATATCCATGTTTCAGTTAACACTGCGAAAAACTGATTCCGAGCGACAGTTACAGACTAGTTCTTGTGTAGTTGCATTCGATTTTTTCCATTCTACTTCACTAAACATCTCCATATAAGATCCAATTACTTGTAGGGAAATGAAAGAGACCTCGGTTATGATGATGCACTAGGTCCATAGCTGGGACTTTGTGTATGTTCTCGAAATGCGTTTGTCGAGTCCTCATTAAGAAAGTTTCTATACAAGTTTCTGAACAAACTCCTTAAGAAAAGTTCTCCAAAAGCTCCCGATGAAAGAATCCTTTGAAGCATCTGGTCGTCACAAACGTTTTGACTACTTGTGGAGCCAAGACGGAGTCGGTATGAGACAGCTATATATGTTTCAGTTAACACTGCGCAAAACTGATTTTGAACGATAGTTACAGACTAGTTCTTGTGTAGTTGCATTCGATTTTTTCCATTCTACTTCACTAAACATCTCCATATGATATCCAATTACTTGTAGGGAAATGCAAGTGACCTCGGTTATGATGATGCACTAGGTCCATAGCTGGGACTTTGTGTATGTTCTCGAAATGCGTTTGTCGATTGCTCATTAAGAAAGTTTCTATACAAGTTTCTGAACGAACTCCTTAAGAAAAGTTCTCCAAAAGTTCCCTATGAAAGAATCCTTTGAAGCATCTGGTCGTCACAAACGTTTTGACTACTTGTGGAGCCAAAACAGACTGCGTATGAGTCAGATATCCATGTTTCAGTTAACACTGCACAAAACAAAGTCCGAACGATAGTTACAAACTAGGTCTTGTGTAGTTGCATTCGATTTTTTCCATTCTACTTCAATAAACATCTCCATATGAGATTGTAACATCCCAAATTTTCAATTTGGAAGGTTATACTTTAGATCATCATTGCATATCATATTTTATTGCATTTTGGTTGATCCTAGAAATTCTACGCAACTCTAGGACCCACGGAGAGAGTTGGGGATTTCATTATTTTCGTATTCGAGTCTTTCTCGAATTTTGAAAAGAGGATCGTTTGATTTTAATTATTTTTTTCTCTGAAATATTTCTTTTATTAAAAATAAAAGAGAGAGGATAAAATGACTTCCTCAAAATAAAGAAATATCAGAGATTTAATATTAAAATCAACTAAGATTTTTATTCGGAGTTTTGTCGCTATTTTATTTGAATTAGGAAAAATATGCGTTTTTCAAAATTGCATTTTTGCCCCAATAAAATGTCCACCTTATCCGGCCTATTTTTAGAGGACGGGTAAAATTTATTTCGGGATTTTTGGAGTCCTTTTATTATTTATTTTCTTTCTTTTTCTGCATGTCGGAATTATTAAAAAAAAGTCAAACCGACTTCGGGCCGTATCCGGCCAGGAGACCTCGGGCCGGTCCCTTTATAAGCCGCCGCCTGCACCCCGCAGCCCAACCGGGGTGCGAAGTGTGCTACTATGAGTCTCTAGGTTTCGCGGATCATCAGCAAGGCAAGTAACACTTTGATCATACCTCTTTACTACCAAGTTTTATTGCATTAGATCTATCCTCAAATAATTGCATGGTTAGGATCTGAATTAAATTGTGGGTTGGGAAGTAGCCGAGGTAGTACCTATTCACTTGTTTATTATCAAACCCTGGGAGTTACTTCTACGTTATGCTATTGTTGCTATGCTATGCTCGTAGACGTGGATTGGGGTTGAGTGTATCCATGACAGATGTGAGATTGTTAATTAATGGTTAAACTTAAGGTGGCAACTTAAATACAGATCTGGGTGGATTGAGGCACCTGGGGAACCCAGTGATTGCTTGTATTTTTGGAAATCCTAGGGTACCGTGTGATTCTCCTATGGACTGCCACCCAGGCTCAAAGGGATCATGAGATTATTCATACTAGAAACTTCTGTGTGCAGCCACAAGCTATTATGGGCTCTAGCATAGTTGATTAAGTCGTGTGAACTCTTATAGTGGTAGACTAGCAGATGTAGGGGATGTAGGTGGTACGGTCTACCCATCGTAAGGTGCTAACGCTTCTGAAAGACTGTGTCTCGGTCATCCGTTTCTCAAACACAGGTAGTGCGAGAAATCCAACAGAGGAGATCGAGTCTTGTGGGGAAAAGTGCACAAACCTCTGTAGAGTGTACAAACTAATCATGGTTAGCCGTGTCCCCGGTTATGGACATTTTGAGTATTTGGTTCTTGGATTATCATGTTGATCTCATCACCACTTAATTAATTTGATGGGTTGTTAATGATTACTTTTAATTGGGATTGAGAGGGGTTTACCTTCTCAATGTTTTCAACAAACTTTGTAGTTAAATAAAATATATTCCTTTGCAGTAGGGAAAAATTGGCTTTTCGCAAAACATATTAACCATACAGCCTCCACCAGCCGTATATGCATGTATTGATAGCACTATTCTGTTCATTACTCTCTTGTGTTACATTGCCAGCATATTCCATGTGCTGACCCGTTTTCGGGCTGCAACGTATCATGTTGCAGACTTTTCAGACGACGAGTAAGGAGCCTTAGGTCGTGGTCTTTCACTCAGTGATGCTGTTGGTGTTGATGGACTCACTTTATCTTCCAAGCCTTCCACTATTATGGTATTAGATGGCCTTAAGCCATATTCATTGTAATAAGTTCTCTTTTGAGACATTCGATGTAATAAGTGTGTGATTGCTACTCTGTTATAAATCCTTCAAGTACTGTGTGTGTCAGCATTACCGATCCAGGGATGACACTTATGCACAGAGATCGGACTGTTTGAGGTCTGGTCGCTACAAAGGTGGTATCAGAGCACACGCTGACTGTAGGACACGACCACTAAGCTAAAGCCCTAGATCACTACTCTCTTCTCATTTCTAACTCCTCTCCATTTTCTACTCTTTAGGATGGCGGATGCAAGGATCAAGTTCATGCAACCGGATGAAGACACCCCATTTGGACGCCACTTGAAGGAAGTCACTAGGTACCTGAACATCGGAATACCAAGCTTCACCGGACTTACAACGCCACTTTACCAGAAGAGGAGCGCTGGATGATTCAAGTTCAAGTTCCAGGAAGGACATTCACGCCAGTCACTGAGCCCATAGAGTTTTCCTTCGATGGCCCAACCTGGAGTCTAGGAAAGAGTATGGCAGCTCACATCACCATGGGACGCATTGGAGAAGTTTACCACAATGATCTCAAGGATACAATCTACCAGATTTGTGGGCGCCGAGATGAGCAATGGGAGATGATCAGCACCAGGAAGGATAGATCTATTGCCTCTTTCATCCAGGAGTTAAACTAGCACATTCGACGCCAGGAGAACCAGATGTGCGTAGGCATGGCGGATTTGAAGAAAGCAATGACAAGGATCACGGAACTGGAGGAAGAACTCAAGGCTACACGCGAGAATTATATGGAGGAAATTGTCGTACTAGTGGAGAAGAATGACGACCTGACCAGGAAGCTAGGAGTTTTCATGGGAGACCCTGCGCCAGGAGTAGAAGATGACAGTTCCACTTGCCCGGAGAACTACATCATCATCGACGACACCGACTCGGACCCTGACGATAGCGATGAAGACTTTGTTGATGAAGCTGGAGCAGATATCATGGAGTCTTTGACCGATCAATTTTTCTAGTAGATCACCAAATCAGTAGTACTATTCCACCATGTATATAGCATAGTCCAAACACTTTTGTAATGATAGTTCTAGACCGATTGTATGCCCTTGTTTGATTTGATTGAGTGATATGTTTGTGTTTGTCTCATGTGCATATGGGTAGTGTTTTCCCTCTAGACCTCATTCTATTCTGTTTCCTCATCTTTTCTAAACCCAGCAGATGCCTCCGAGACGCGACAATGGATTTGCTTTCCCACCGGAGCTCACTCAGTTGATCCAGCAGCAGAATGCATAGATGCAGATACTAGTCCAGAATCAGAACCAGGGGAACAACAACAACAACAACCCACCACCACCCCCACCAGGTGACCACTTAGCCCGTTTTCTTAGGCTGAATCCGCCGGTGTTCTCCAGTAGCACCGAGCCGATTGTTGCAGATGATTGGCTTCGCAAGATTGAAAGGAGTTGACCACTGCAGGATGCACAGATGCGGAGAGAGTGCGTTTTGCCGCACATCAGCTTGACGGACCCGCAACATCTTGGTGGGAGAATTTCATAGTCACCTACCCTATTGACACTGTGATATGGGACCAGTTCCAGCAGGCTTTTCGCACTGCCCATGTTTCAGCAGGAGCTATGGCCATGAAGAAGCGTGAGTTTCGCAACTTACGCCAAGGAGGGCGCACTGTTGGCCAATATGTGGATGAGTTTAGTAAGTTAGCACGTTATGCCGCAGATGACGTCGCTACAGATGCAGCTAAAAAGGAGAAGTTTTTGGAAGGACTGAATGATGAGCTGAACATGGAGTTGATGGCAAATTTCAATAACTATCATGAGTTGGTGGATAGAGCTCTCATGCTTGAAGGGAAGCAGCAGCAGATTGACAGCCGAAAAAGGAAGTATGGACAAGGGAAGTACAATTCTGGAGCCCAGCAGAGACCCCGTTACACCCCGAATTCAGGAGGACTTGTTCATAACCATGGAGGCCACACTCATAATGGAGGAAGTTCGCACAATCATAGTGGCCCCAAGAATGGTAATGGTAATGGAGGAAGTAGCGGACAGAACCGTTCCAACCCGGCAACACCCGCCAAGAAGGATCTAAGCCATGTGACTTGCTACAAATGCCAGAAGACCGGACATTACGCCAATGAATGTCATGAAGCCAAGAATGGAAATGGCAATGGAAGCTCTGGGAAGAAGCCCAACCCTTTCAACAGGGGATAAGTGAACCACGTTAACGTGGAGGAGGTTGAAGCCCAGCCAGATGCAGTAATAGGTAAGTTTTTGGTTAAGTCATTTACTGCAGTCGTACTTTTTGATATTGGTGCATCGCATTCATACATATCAAGGGAATTCGTGGATAAGTTTAGACTGCCAACCCAAGCCCTTAGGTCACCCATGTTAGTAACCTCGCCAGGAGCAGAGTATATGGCTAGCCTATGGTGTGATTAGTTACCATTAAGGATTGGTAACTACTTGTTTCCCTCGGACCTAATAGTATTGGAGTCACAAGGACTGGATGTGATATTAGGCATGGATTGGTTATCGAAGTATGGAGGGAACATTGACTGCGCCAGTAAGTCGATCTTACTCACCACCCCGGAAGGAAGAAGGATCAAGTATGTATCTCGGCATGTGCCGAATAGGACTCAAGTAAATTCCTTATCAGGAGTTGTACAGGAGGAAGTACTATTGGTGAAGGATTTTCCGGATGTATTTCCAGAAGAGTTGCCAGGCATGCCACCGGATAGAGACATTGAGTTTTTGATTGAGCTTTTTCCAGGCACAGGGCCAATATCTAAGAGACCGTACAGAATGCCCGCAAAGGATTTGGAGGAAATTAAGAAGCAGATTAAGGAGTTACTGGAAAAAGGTTATATTCGCCCAAGTTCGTCACCTTGGGGATCCCCAGTACTTCTAGTGGAGAAAAAGGATGGATCGTTGAGGATGGTTGTTGATTATCAAGGATTGAATGAAGTGACGATCAAGAACAAGTACCCACTGCCGATGATCAATGATTTGTTTGACCAGCTGCAAGGAGCAAAGGTGTTTTCCAAGATCGATTTGCGATCAGGGTATCACCAGGTAAAGATTCGAGAGCAGGACATACCTAAGACAACTTTTACAACGAGGTACGGGCTGTATGAGTATACTATTATGTCATTTGGTCTGACTAACGCACCTGCCTATTTTATGAACATGATGAACAAAGTGTTTATGGAGTTTTTGGATAAGTTCGTTGTGGTGTTCATTGATGACATTCTGGTCTACTCGAAGAACGAAGAGAAACATAAAGAGCATTTGCGTTTGGTACTTGGTAAGCTCAGAGAACATCAGTTATACGCCAAGTTCAGCAAGTGCGAGTTTTGGCTGAAGGAAGTTAGATTTCTTGGACATGTTATATCCGGGGAAGGAATAGTAGTAGACCCCACCAAAGTTGTCACTGTGACAAATTGGGAGTCACCCACATCAGTTGGAGAGATTCGGAGTTTTCTTGGACTCGCAAGATATTACCGGAGGTTCATTGATAATTTCTCAAAGATTGCAAAGCCCATGATGGGGTTGTTGAAGAAGGACACCAAATTCAATTGGACTGAGGAATGTGAGGCCAGTTTTTAGGAGTTGAAGAGACGCTTGGTTACATCACCAGTGTTGATTCTGCCAGATCAACACAAAGATTATGAAGTGTATTGCGACGCTTCTCGTCGAGGACTTGGAGCCGTACTTATGCAGGAGGGAAGAGTTGTTTCATATGCCTCACGACAGCTTAAACCCCATGAGTTAAATTATGCTACGCATTATTTGGAGTTAGCAGCTGTAGTGCATGTGTTGAAGACATGGAGAAATTTTCTCATCGGAAACCATTGTGAGGTATACACGGATCACAAGAGTTTGAAGTATATCTTCACGCAGAAGGAGTTGAATCTCAGGTAGAGGAGATGGTTAGATCTAATAAAGGATTATGATATGAGATTGCATTATCATCCCGGAAAGGCTAACGTAGTAGCCGATGCGTTGAGCCGAAAAAGTCATGTCAACACACTCATGATCGGAGAGTTACCCAAGGAGTTAGCAGAAGACCTTCGCGAGCTATGTTTGGAGATAGTTCCGAAAGGCTACGTAGCAGCATTGGAGATTTAATCTACTTTGATGGATAAGATCAGAGAAGCTCAGAAGACAGACAAGGAGATTTCCGAGATAAAGGAAAGGATGAGTAAAGGAAAGGCTAAAGGATTTCGTGAGGATGAGCACGATACCTTATGGTATGAGGACCGCGTATATGTGCCAAATGATCAGGAGATCAGGAAGTTGATTCTACAAGAGGCCCATGATTCGCCATATTCGATCCACCCAGGAAATACCAAGATGTATCTGGATTTGAAGGATAGTTTCTGGTGGACCGGAATGGAAAAGGATATTGCAGAGTATGTAGCAGTATGTGATGTATGTCAGAGAGTGAAGGCAGAGCATCAGAAGCCAGCCGGATTGCTACAACCATTGCCGATACCCGAATTGAAATGGGATAAACTAGGCATTTACTTTATCACAGGATTACCCAGGACTCGTTCAGGCTATGACTCAATATGGGTTGTAGTCGATCGTTTGACGAAGGTAGCCCATTTCATCCCAATGAAGAGCACTTACACCAGTGCTAAGTTGGCAAAGATATACATGACCAGGATCGTATGTCTGCATGGAGTTCCGAGGACCATTGTATCAGATAGAGGAACCCAGTTTACCTCAGAGTTTTGGAATCAGTTGCATGAAACTTTGGGAACCAGGCTAGAGTTCAGTACAGCTTTTCACCCGCAGACGGATGGACAGACTGAAAGAGTCAATCAGATTCTGGAGGACATGTTGAGAGCTTGCGCGCTAGACTATGGATCTAGTTGGGACGATAATTTGCCGTATGCAGAGTTCTCTTACAACAACAGCTATCAAGCCAGTTTGAAGATGGCCCCTTTCGAAGCACTGTATGGAAGGAGGTGCAGAACACCCTTGTTGTGGGACGAAGTTGGAGACCGACAGTTGTTTGGACCAAATTTGATTAAAGAGTCTGAAGAGAAGGTTAAGCTGATTCGCGATAGACTCAAGGTAGCCCAGTCCAGGCAGAAGAGTTATGCGGATTCTAAACGCAAGGAGACAGTTTATGAAGTCGGAGACAGAGTGTATCTTCGTGTATCCCCACTTCGAGGAGTGAAGCGCTTTGGAGTTAAGGGAAAGTTAGCGCCACGTTTTGTGGGACCATACAAAGTTTTGGAACGTATGGGAGAAGTTGCCTACAAGTTGGAATTACCCGAAGGATTGTCCGGAGTTCACGATGTGTTCCATGTTTCTCAGTTGAAGAAGTGCCACGCAGAGATGGCTGATATTCCTCTGAGAGATACAGTGCCGCTGGAAGCGATACGGTTGGATAGTGACTTGACATATGAGGAGAAACCAGTCCAGATACTCGAGTTTGCCAGCCGAGTTACACGCAACAAAGTAATCAAGTTCTGCAAAGTTCAGTGGAGTCACCATACCGAAGATGAAGCCAGTTGGGAACGAGAGGAAGACCTACGGAAGGATCACTCTCACATTTTCTAGCCAGCTCGAATCTCGAGGGCGAGATTCATCTTAAGGGGGGTAGGTTTGTAACATCCCAAATTTTCAATCTGGAATGTTATACATTAGATCATCATTGCATATCATATTTTATTGCATTTTGGTTGATCCTAGAAATTCTACGCAACTCAAGAACCCACGGAGAGAGTTGGGGATTTCATTATTTTCATATTCGAGTCTTTCTCGAATTTTGAAAAGAGGATCGTTTGATTTTAATTATTATTTTTGAAATATTTCTTTTATTAAAAATAAAAGAGAGAGGATAAAATGACTTCCTCAAAATAAAGAAATATCAGATATTTAATATTAAAATCAAATACAATTTTTATTCAGAGTTTTGTCGCTATTTTATTTGAATTAGGAAAATATGCGTTTTTCAAAATTGCATTTTAGGCCCAAATAAATGTCCACCTTGTCTGGCCTATTTTTAGAGGACGGGGAAAATTTATTTCGGGATTTTTGGAGTCCGTTTAGTATTTCTTTTCTTTCTTTTTCTGCACGTCGAAATTATTAAAAAAAGTCAAACCGACTTCGGGCCGTACCCGGCAAGGAGACCTCGGGCCGGCCCCTTTATAAGCCGCCGCCCGCACCCCGCAGCCCAACCAGCCCCACCGCCCAAACCCTAACCCTCACCCCGCCGCCCGTCGCCGCCGCCCCGCGCCGCCCCGCCGCCCGTCGCCGCCGACCACCGCCGCCGGAGCCGCCGCGCCGCCGCCCGCTGGACTTCGAGGTAGCCGCCGGTTTGTTTAAAAAAACCGATCGGTTTTATTTCGTAAACCCTAGTTTCGTTTTTGTTTAGATCGGTTCGGTTTATTTTTATTGGTTTAGTTATTTAGCGAATGTTCATTCGTACGTTCGTTTTAACGAACCGTTTTCATCGTTTAGTCGCAAACAGCGAACGTTCGTTCGTTAGCCTGTTCATCAGTTTTCCTTTTCTCGGATTTTTCCGCGATTATTTTCGATCGCGATTTCTGATCTGATTTTCGTTCTAGTATAACTTTTCGCTCGTTTATCGAAATCAGGCGATTCAAGGGCCTAGAGTTTCATCTCGAAACCCTCTTTCTGTTTAGCCAACTTAACAAGTTTTTTCTATTGTAAAATTTGACTTTAGTCTAGATTAGTAAACGAAGCTTGTTTCTTTCGCCATTTGAGTTTTGTTGCTTCGTTTGATTTGATTCTTTTTGCAAACCGGAGTTCTTAAGTTGAACTTTCTGGTTAGATCTCTTATTTGAGTTTTACCCGTGCCCTTGCTTGATTGCTTATTGTATGCTTGTTTGTTTGCGATAGAGTACCCGGAGTGCGAAGCGTGCTACTACGAGTCTCTAGGTTTCGTGGATCATCAGCAAGACAAGTAACACTTTGATCATACCTCTTTACTACCCAGTTTTATTGCATTAGATCAATCCTCAAACAATTGCATGGTTAGGATCTGAATTAAATTGTGGGTTGGAAGTAGCTGAGGTAGTACCTATTCACTTGTTTATTATCAAACCCTGGGAGTTACTTCTACGTTATGCTATTTTTGCTATGCTATGCTCGTAGACGTGGATTGGGGTTGAGTGTATCCATGACAGATGTGAGATTGTTAATTAATGGTTAAACTTAAGGTGGCAACTTAAATACAGATCTGGGTGGATTGAGGCACCTGGGGAACCCAGTGATTGCCTGTATTTTTGGAAATCCCGGGGTACCGTGTGATTCTCCTATGGACTGCCACCCAGGCTCAAAGGGATCATGAGATTATTCATACTAGAAACTTCTGTGTGCAGCCACAAGCTATTATGGGCTCTAGCATAGTTGATTAAGTCGTGTGAACTCTTACAGTGGTAGACTAGCAGATGTAGGTGGTACGGTCTACCCATCGTAAGGTGCTAACGCTTCTGAAACACTTTGTCTCGGTCATCCGTTTATCAAACACCATGTAGTGCGAGAAATCCAACGCAGGAGATCGAGTCTTGTGGGGAAAAGTGCGCAAACCTCTACAGAGTGTACAAACTAATCATGGTTAGCCGTGTCCCCGATTATGGACATTTTGAGTATTTGGTTCTTGGATTATCATGTTGATCTCATCACCACTTAATTAATTTGATGGGTTGTTAATGATTACTTTTAATAGGGATTGAGAGGGGGTTTACCTTCTCAATGTTTTCAACAAACTTTGTAGTTAAATAAAATATATTCCTTTGCAGTAGGGAAAAAATGGCTTTTCGCAAAACATATTAACCATACAGCCTCCACACCAGACATATATGCATGTAGTGATAGCATTATTCTGTTCATTACTCTCTTGTGTTACATTGCCAGCATATTCCATGTGCTAACCCATTTTCGAGCTGCAATGTATCATGTTGCAGACTTTTCAGACGACGAGTAAGGAGCCTTAGGTCGTGGTCTTTCACTCAGTGATGCCGTTGGAGTTGATGGACTCACTTTATCTTCCAAGACTTCCGCTGTTATCATATTATATGGCCTTAAGCCATATTTATTGTAATAAGTTCTCCTTTGAGACATTCGATGTAATAAGTGTGTGATTGCTACTCTGTTATAAATCCTTCAAGTACTGTGTGTGTCAGCATTACCGATCCAGGGATGACACTTATGCACAGAGATCGGACTGTTTGAGGTCTGGTCGCTACAGAGATCCATATACTTGTAGGGAAATGCAAGAGACCTCGGTTATGATAATGCACTAGGTCCATAGCCGGGACTTTGTGTATGTTCTCGAAATGCGTTTGTCGAGTCCTCATTAAGAAAGTTTCTATACAAGTTTCTGAACGAACTCCTTAAGAGAAGCTCTCCAAAAGCTCCCTATGAAAGAATCCTTTGAAGAATCTGGTCGTGACAAACATTTTGACTATTTGTGGAGCCAAAACGGACTCCGTATGAGTCAGATATCCATGTTTCAGTTAACACTGCGCAAAACTGATTCTGAACGATTGTTACAGACTAGTTCTTGTGTAGTTGCATTCGATTTTTTCCATTCTAATTCACTAAACATCTCCATATGTGATCCAATTACTTGTAGGGAAATGCAAGAGACCTCGGTTATGATGATGCACTAGGTCCATAGCTTGGACTTTGTGTATGTTCTCGAAATACGTTTATCGAGTGCTCATTAAGAAAGTTTCTATACAAGTTTCTGAACGAACTCCTTAAGAAAAGTTCTCCAAAAGTTCCCTATGAAAGAATCCTTTGAAGCATCTGGTCGTCACAAACGTTTTGACTACTTGTGGAGCCAAAACGGACTCTGTATGAGTCAGATATCCAAGTTTCAGTTAACACTGCGCAAAACTGATTCCGAACGACAGTTATAGACTAGTTCTTGTGTAGTTGCATTCGATTTTTTACCTTCTACTTCACTAAAAATCTCCATATGAGATCCAATTACTTTTAGGGAAATGCAAGAGACCTCGGTTATGATGATGCACTTGGTCCATAGCTGGGACTTTGTCTCTGTTCTCGAAATGCGTTTGTCGAGTGCTCATTAAGAAAGTTTCTATACAAGTTTCTGAACGAACTCCTTAAGAAAAGTTCTCCAAAAGTTCCCTATGAAAGAATCCTTTGAAGCATCTAGTCGTCACAAATGTTTTGACTACTTGTGGAGCCAATACGGACTCCGTATGAGTCAGATATCCATGTTTCAGTTAACACTCGGCAAAACTGATTCCGAGCGACAGTTACAGACTAGTTCTTGTCTAGTTGCAGTTGATTTTTTCCATTCTACTTCACTAAACATCTCCATAGGAGATCCAATTACTTGTAGGGAAATTCAAGAGACCTCGGTTATGATGATGCACTGGGTCCACAGCTGGGACTTTGTGTATGTTCTCGAAATGTGTTTGTCGAGTCCTCATTAAGAAAGTTTCTATACAAGTTTCTGAACGAACTCCTTAAGAAAAGTTATCCAAAAGCTCCCTATGAATGAATCCTTTGAAGCATCTGGTCGTCACAAATACTTGGCCTACTTGTGGAGCCTAAACGGACTCCGTACGAGTCAGATATCCAAGTTTCAGTTAACACTGCGCAAAATGATTCCGAACGACAGCTACAGACTAGTTCTTGTGTAGTTGCATTCGATTTTTTCCATTCTACTTCACTAAACATCTCAATACGAGATCCAATTACTTGTAGGGAAATGCAAGATACGTTGATTATGATGATGCACTAGGTCCATAGCTGGGACTTTGTGTATGTTCTCGAAATGCGTTTGTCGAGTGCTCATTAATAAAGTTTCTATACAAGTTTCTGAACGAACTCCTTAAGAAAAGTTCTCCAAAAGTTCCCTTTGAAAGAATCCTTTGAAGCATCTGGTCATCACAAACGTTTTGACTACTTGTGGAGCCAAAACGGACTCCGTATGAGTCAGATATCCATGTTTCAGTTAACACCGCGCAAAACTGATTCCGAACGACAGTTACAGACTAGTTATTGTGTAGTTGCATTCGATTTTTTCCATTCTACTTCACTAAACATCTCCATATGATATCCAATTACTTGTAGGGAAATGCAAGAGACCTCAGTTATGATGATGCACAAGGTCCATAGCTGAGACTTTGTGTATGTTCTCGATATGCGTTTGTCGAGTCCTCATTAAGAAAGTTTCTATACAAGTTTCTGAACGAACACCTTAAGAAAGTTCTCCAAAAGCTCCCTATAAAAGAATCCTTTGAAGCATCTGGTCGTCACAAACGTTTTGACTACTTGTGCGGCCAAAACGGACTCCGTATGAGTCAGATATCCATGTTTCAGTTTACACTTCGCAAAACTAATTCCGAGCAGCAGTTACAGACTAGTTCTTGTGTAGTTGCATTCGATTTTTTCCATTCTACTTCACTAAACATCTCCATATGAGATCCAATTACTTGTGGAGAAATGCAGGAGAACTCGGTTATGATGATGCACTAGGTCCATAGCTGGGACTTTGTGTATGTTATCGGAATGCGTTTGTCGAGTAATCATTAAGAAAGTTTCTATACAAGTTTCTGAACGAACTCCTTAAGAAAAGTTATCCAAAAGCTGCCTATGATAGAATCCTTTGAAGCATCTGGTTGTCACAAACGCTTGGCCTACTTGTGGAGCCTAAACAGACTCCGTATGAGTCAGATATCCATGTTTCAGTTAACACTGCGCAAAACTGATTCCGAACGACAGCTACACAGTAGTTCTTGTGTAGTTGCATTCGATTTTTTCCATTCTACTTCACTAAACATCTCAATATGAGATCCAATTACTTGTAGGGAAATGCAAGAGACCTCAATTATGATGATGCACTTGGTCCATAGCTGGGACTTTGTGTATGTTCTCGTAATGCGTTTTTCGAGAGCTCATTAAGAAAGATTCTATACATGTTTCTGAACGAACTCTTTAAGAAAAGTTATCCAAAAGTTCCCTATGAAAGAATCCTTAGAAGCATCTGGTCGTCACAAATGTTTTGCCTACTTGTGGAGCCAAAACGGACTCTGTATGAGTCAGATATTCATGTTTCAGTTAACACTGCGCAAAACTGATTCCGAACGACATTTACAGACTAGTTCTTGTGTAGTTGCATTCGATTTTTTCCATTCTACTTCACTAAACATCTCCATATGAGATCCAATTACTTGTAGAGAAATGCAGGAGAACTCGGTTATGATGATGCACTAGGTCCATAGCTGGGACTTTGTGTATGTTCTCGAAATGCGTTTGTCGAGTCCTCATTAAGAAAGTTTCTATACAAGTTTCTGAACGAACTCCTTAAGAAAAGTTATCCAAAAGCTCCCTATGACAGAATCCTTTGAAGCATTTGGTTGTCACAAACGCTTGGCCTACTTGTGGAGCCTAAACGGACTTTGTATGAGTCAGATATTCATGTTTTAGTTAACACTGCGCAAAACTGATTCCGAACGACAGCTGCACACTAGTTCTTGTGTAGTTGCATTCGATTTTTTCCATTCTACTTCACTAAACATCTCAATATGAGATCCAATTACTTGTAGGGAAATGCAAGAGACCTCGATTATGATGATGCACTTCGTCCATAGCTGGGACTTTGTGTATGTTCTCGAAATGCGTTTGTCGAGTGCTCATTAAGAAAGTTTCTATACAAGTTTCTGAACGAACTCCTTAAGAAAAGTTCTGCAAAAGTTCCCTTTGAAAGAATCCTTTGAAGCATCTGGTCGTCACAAACGTTTTGACTACTTGTGGAGCCAAAACGGACTCCGTATGAGACAGATATCCTTGTTTCAATTAACACTGCGCAAAACTGACTTCGAACGATAGTTACAGATTAGTTCTTGTGTAGTTGCATTCGATTTTTTCCATTTTACTTCAATAAACATCTCCATATGAGATCCAATTACTTGTAGGGAAATGCAAGAGACCTCGGTTATGATGATGCACAAGGGCCATAGCTGAGACTTTGTGTATGTTCTCGGAATGCGTTTGTCGAGTCCTCATTAAGAAAGTTTCTATACAAGTTTCTGAACGAACACCTTAAGAAAGTTCTCCAAAAGCTACCTAGAAAAGAATACTTTGAAGCATCTGGTCATCACAAACTTTTTGACTACTTGTGGAGCCAAAACGGACTCCGTATGAGTCAAATATCCATGTTTTAGTTTACACTTCGCAAAACTGATTCCGAACGATAGTTACAGACTAGTTCTTGTGTAGTTGCATTCGATTTTTTCCATTCTACTTCACTAAACATCTCCATATGAGATCTAATTACTTGTAGGGAAATGCAAGAGACCTCGGTTTTTATGATGCACTAGGTCCATAGCTGGGACTTTGTGTATGTTCTCGAAATGCGTTTGTCGAGTGCTCATTAAGAAAGTTTCTATACAAGTTTATGAACGAACTCCTTAAGAAAAGTTCTCCAAAACTCCCTATGAAACAAATCTTTGAAGCATCTGGTCGTCACAAACGTTTTGACTACTTGTGGAGCCAAAACGGACTCCGTATGAGTCAGGTATCCATGTTTCAGTTAACACAGCGCAAAACTGATTCCGAACGACAGTTACAGACTAGTTCTTGTCTAGTTGCATTCGATTTTTTCCATTCTACTTCACTAAACATCTCCATATGAGATCCAGTTACTTATAGGGAAATGCAAGAGACCTCGGTGATGATGATGCACTAAGTCCATACATGGGACTTTGTGTATGTTCTTGAAATGTGTTTGTCGAGTCCTCATTAAGAAAGTTTCTATACAAGTTTCTGAACGAACTCCTTAAGAAAAGTTCTCCAAAAGCTCTCTATGAAAGAATCCTTTGAAGCATCTGGTCGTCAAAAACGTTTGGCCTACTTGTGGAGCCAAAACAGACTCCGTATGAGTCAGATATCCATGTTTCAGTTAACACTGCACAAAACTGATTCCGAACGACAGCTACAAACTAGTTCTTGTGTAGTTGCATTCAATTTTTTCCATTGTACTTCACTAAACATCTCAAGATGAGATCCAATTACTTGTAGGGAAATGCAAGAGACCTCGGTTATGATGATGCACTAGGTCCATAGCTGGGACTTGGTGTATGTTCTCGAAATGCGTTTGTCGAGTGCTCATTAAGAAAGTTTCTATACAAGTTTCTGAACGAACTTCTTAAGAAAAGTTCACCAAAAGTTCACTTTGAAAGAATCCTTTGAAGCATCTGGTCGTCACAAACGTTTTGACTACTTGTGGAGCCAAAACGGACTCCGTATGAGTCGGATATCCATGTTTCAGTTAACACTAGGCAAAACCGATTCCGAACGACAGTTACAGACTAGTTCTTGTGTAGTTGCATTCGATTTTTTCCATTCTACTTCACTAAACATCTCCATATGAGATCCAATTACTTGTAGGGAAATGCAAGAGACCTCGGTTATGATGATGCACAAGGTCCACAGCTGGGACTTTGTGTATGTTCTCGAAATGCGTTTGTCGAGTACTCATTAAGAAAGTTTCTATACAAGTTTCTGATCGAACTCCTTAAGAAAAGTTCTCCAAAAGCTCCATATGAAAGAATCATCTGAAGCATCTGGTCTTGACAAACATTTTGACTACTTGTGGAGCCAAAACGGACTCCGTATGTGTCAGATATCCATGTTTCAGTTAACACTTCGCAAAACTGATTCCGAACGATAGTTACAGACTAGTTCTTGTGTAGTTGCATTCGATTTTTTCCATTTTACTTCACTAAACATCTCCATATGAGATCCAATTACTTGTAGGGAAATCCAAGAGACCACGGTTATGATGATGCAATAGGTCCATAGCTGGGACTTTGTGTATGTTCTCGAAATGCGTTTGTCGAGTGCTCATTAAGAAAGTTTCTATACAAGTTTCTGAACAAACTCCTAAGAAAAGTTCTCCAAAAGTTCCCTATGAAAGAATCCTTTGAAGCATCTAGTCGTCACAAATGTTTTGACTACTTGTGGAGCCAAATCGGACTCCGTATGAGTCAGATATCCATGTTTCAGTTAACACTCGGCAAAACTGATTCCGAGCGACCGTTACAGACTAGTTCTTGTCTAGTTGCATTCAATTTTTACCATCCTACTTCACTAAACATCTCCATATGAGATCCAATTACTCTTAGGGAAATGCAGGAGACCTCGGTTATGATGATGCACTAGGTCCATAGCTGGGACTTTGTGTATGTTCTGTAAATGCGTTTGTCGAGTCCTCATTAAGAAAGTTTCTATACAAATTTCTGAACAAACTCCTAAGAAAAGTTCTCCAAAATCTCCCTATGAAAGAATCCTTTGAAGCATCTGGTCGTCACAAATGTTTTGACTACTTGTGGAGCCAAAACGGACTCCGTATGAGTAAGATATCGATGTTTCAGTTAACATTGCGCAAAACTGATTCCGATCGACAGTTACAGACTAGTTCTTGTGTAGTTGCATTTGATTTTTTCCATTCTACTTCACTAAACATCTGCATATGAGATCCAATTAGTTTTAGGGAAATGCAAGAGACCTCGGTTATGATGATGCACTAGGTCCATAGCTGGGACTTTATGTATGTTCTCGAAATGCGTTTGTCGAGTCCTCATTAAGAAAGTTTCTATACAAGTTTCTTAACGAACTCCTTAAGAAAAGTTATCCAAAAGATCCCTATGAAAGAATCCTTTGAATCATATGGTCGTCAAAAATAGTTGTCCTACTTGTGGAGCCAAAACGGACTCCGTATGAGTTAGATATCCATGATTCAGTAAACACTGCGCAAAACTGATTCCGAACGACAGCTACAGACTAGTTCTTGTGTAGTTGCATTCAATTTTTTCCATTCTACTTCACTAAACATCTCAATATGAGATCCAATTACTTGTAGGGAAATGCAAGAGACCTCGATTATGATGATGCACTAGGTCCATAGCTGGGACTTTGTGTATGTTCTCGAAATGCGTTTGTCGAGTGCTCATTAAGAAAGTTTCTATACAAGTTTCTGAACGAACTACTTAAGAAACGTTCTCCAAAACTTCCCTTTGGAAGAATCCTTTGAGGCATCTGGTCGTCACAAACGTTTTGACTACTTGTGGAGCTAAAACAGACTCCGTATGAGTCAGAGATCCATGTTTCAATTAACACCGCGCAAAACTTACTCCGAACGATAGTTACAGACTAGTTCTTATGTAGTTGCATTCGATTTTTTCCATTCTACTTCACTAAACATCTCCATATGAGATCCAATTACTTGTAGGGAAATGCAAGAGACCTTGGTTATGAGGATGCACAAGGTCCATAGCTGAGACTTTGTGTATGTTCTCGAAATGCGTTTGTCGAGTGCTCATTAAGAAAGTTTCTATACAAGTTTCTAAACGAACTCCTTAAGAAAAGTTCTCCAAAAGCTCCCTATGAAAGAATAATTTGAAGCATCTGGTCATCAAAAACGTTTTGACTACTTGTGGAGCCAAAACGGACTCCATATGAGTTAGATATCCCTGTTTCAGTTAGCACTGCGCAAAACTGATTCCGAACGACACTTACAGACTAGTTCTAGTGTAGTTGCATTCGATTTTTTCCATTCTACTTCACTAAACATCTCCATATGAGATCCAATTACTTGTAGGGAAATGCAAGAGACCTCGGTTATGATGATGCACAAGGTCCATAGCTGAGACTTTGTGTATGTTCTCGAAATGCGTTTGTCGAGTGCTCATTAAGAAAGTTTCTATACAAGTTTCTGAACGAACTCCTTAAGAAAAGTTCTCCAAAAGCTCCCTATGAAAGAATCCTTTGAAGCATCTGGTCGTCACAAACATTTTGACTACTTGTGGAGCCAAAACGGACTCCGTATGAGTCAGATATCCATGTTTCAGTTAACTCTTCGCAAAACCAATTCCGAAAGAAAGTTACAGACTAGTTCTTGTGTAGTTGCATTCAATTTTTTCCATTCTACTTCACTAGACATCTCCATATGAGATCCAATTACTTGTAGGGAAATGCAAGAGACCTCGATTATGATGATGCACAAGGTCCATAGCTGGGACTTTGTGCATGTTCTCGAAATGCGTTTGTCGAGTGCTCATTAAGAAAGTTTCTATACAAGTTTCTGAACAAGCTCCTTAAGAAACGTTCTCCAACAGTTCCCTATGAAAGAATCCTTTGAATCATCTGGTCGTCACAAACGTTTTGACTACTTGTGGAGCCAAAACGGACTCCGTATGAGTCAGATATCCGTGTTTCAGTTAACACTTGGCAAAACTGATTCCGAGCGACAGTTACACACTGGTTCTTGTCTAGTTGCATTCGATTTTTTCCATTCTACTTCACTAAACATCTCCATATCAGATCCAATTACTTGTAGGGAAATGCAAGAGACCTCGTTTATGATGATGCACTAGGTCCATAGCTGGGACTTTGTGTATGATCTCGAAATGCGTTTGTCGAGTGCTCATTAATAAAGTTTCTATACAAGTTTCTGAACAAACTCCTTAAGAAAAGTTCTCCAACAGTTCCCTATGAAAGAATCCTTTGAATCATCTGGTCGTCACAAATGTTTTGACTACTTGTGGAGCCAAAACGGACTCCGTATGAGTCAGATATCCGTGTTTCAGTTAACACTTGGCAAAACTGATTCCGAGCGACAGTTACACACTGGTTCTTGTGTAGTTGCATTCGAATTTTTCCATTCTACTTCACTAAACATCTCCATATGAGATCCAATTACTTGTAGGGAAATGCAAGAGACCTCGGTTATGATGATGCACTAGGTCCATAGCTGGGACTTTGTGTATCTTCTGTAAATGCGTTTGTCGAGTACTCATTAAGAAAGTTTCTATACAAGTTTCTGAACGAACTCCTTAAGAAAAGTTCTCCAAAATCTCCCTATGAAAGAATCCTTTGAGGCATCTGGTCGTCACAAACGTTTTGACTACTTGTGGAGCCAAAACGGACTCCGTATGAGTAAGATATCGATGTTTCAGTTAACACTGCACAAAACTGATTCCGAACGACAGCTATAGACTAGTTCATGTGTAGTTGCATTCGATTTTTTCCATTCTACTTCACTAAACATCTCAATATGGGATCCAATTACTTGTAGGGAAATGCAAGAGACCTCGATTATGATGATGCACTAGGTCCATAGCTGGGACTTTGTGTATGTTCTCGAAATGCGTTTCTCGAGTGCTCATTAAGAAAGTTTCTATACAAGTTTCTGAATGAACTCCTTAAGAAACGTTCTCCAAAAGTTCCCTTTGAAGCATCTGGTCGTCACAAATGTTTTGACTACTTGTGGAGCCAAAACAGACTCCGTATGAGTCAGAGATCCATGTTTCAATTAACACTGCGCAAAACTGACTCCGAACGATAGTTACAGACTAGTTCTTGTGTAGTTGCATTCGATTTTTTCCATTCTACTTCACTAAACATCTCCATATGAGATCCAATTACTTGTAGGGAAATTCAAGAGACCTCGGTTATGATGATGCACAAGGTCCATAGCTGAGACTTTGTGTATGTTCTCGAAATGTGTTTGTCGAGTGCTCATTAAGAAAGTTTCTATACAAGTTTCTGAACGAACTCCTTAAGAAAAATTCTCCAAAAGCTCCCTATGAAAGAATCCTTTGAAGCATCTGGTCATCACAAATGTTTTGCCTACTTGTGGAGCCAAAACGGACTCCGTATAGGTTAGATATCCCTGTTTCAGTTAGCACTGTGCAAAACTGATTCCGAACGACACTTACAGACTAGTTCTAGTGTAGTTGCATTCGATTTTTTCCATTCTACTTCACTAAACATCTCCATATGAGATCCAATTACTTGTAGGGAAATGCAAGAGACCTCGGTTATGATGATGCACAAGGTCCATAGCTGAGACTTTGTGTATGTTCTCGAAATGCGTTTGTCGAGTGCTCATTAAGAAAGTTTCTATACAAGTTTCTGAACGAACTCCTTAAGAAAAGTTCTCCAAAAGCTCCCTATGAAAGAATCCTTTGAAGCATCTGGTCGTCACAAACATTTTGACTACTTGTGGAGCCAAAACGGACTCCGTATGAGTCAGATATCCATGTTTCAGTTAACACTTCGCAAAACCAATTCCGAACGACAGTTACAGACTAGTTCTTGTGTAGTTGCATTCAATTTTTTCCATTCTTCTTCACTAAACATCTCCATATGAGATCCGATTACTTGTAGGGAAATGCAAGAGACCTCGATTATGATGATGCACAAGGTCCATAGCTGGGACTTTGTGCATGTTCTCGAAATGCGTTTGTCGAGTGCTCATTAAGAAAGTTTCTATACAAGTTTCTGGACGAACTCCTTAAGAAAAGTTCTCCAAAATCTCCCTATGAAAGAATCCTTTGAATCATCTGGTCGTCACAAACGTTTTGACTACTTGTGGAGCCAAAACGGACTCCGTATGAGTCAGATATCCGTGTTTCAGTTAACACTTGGCAAAACTGATTCCGAGCGACAGTTACACACTGGTTCTTGTGTAGTTGCATTCGAATTTTTCCATTCTACTTCACTAAACATCTCCATATGAGATCCAATTACTTGTAGGGAAATGCAAGAGACATCGGTTATGATGATGCACTAGGTCCATAGCTGGGACTTTGTGTATCTTCTGTAAATGCGTTTGTCGAGTCCTCATTAAGAAAGTTTCTATACAAGTTTCTGAACGAACTCCTTAAGAAAAGTTCTCCAAAATATCCCTATGAAAGAATCCTTTGAATCATCTGGTCGTCACAAACGTTTTTACTACTTGTGGAGCCAAAACGGACTCCGTATGAGTCAGATATCCGTGTTTCAGTTAACACTTGGCAAAACTGATTCCGAGCGACAGTTACACACTGGTTCTTGTGTAGTTGCATTCGAATTTTTCCATTCTACTTCACTAAACATCTCCATATGAGATCCAATTACTTGTAGGGAAATGCAAGAGACCTCGGTTATGATGATGCACAAGCTCCATAGCTGGGACTTTGTGTATGTTCTCGAAATGCGTTTGTCGAGTGCTCATTAAGAAAGTTTCTATACAAGTTTCTGAACAAACTCCTTAAGAAAAGTTCTCCAACAGTTCCCTATGAAAGAATCCTTTGAATCATCTGGTCGTCACAAATGTTTTGACTACTTGTGGAGCCAAAACGGACTCCGTATGAGTCAGATATCCGTGTTTCAGTTAACACTTGGCAAAACTGATTCCGAGCGACAGTTACACGCTGGTTCTTGTCTAGTTGCATTCGATTTTTCCATTCTACTTCACTAAACATCTCCATGTGAGATCCAATTACTTGTAGGGAAATGCAAGAGACCTCGGTTATGATGATGCACTAGGTCCATAGCTGGGACTTTGTGTATGTTCTCGAAATGCGTTTGTCGAGTGCTCATTAAGAAAGTTTCTATACAAGTTTCTGAACAAACTCCTTAAGAAAAGTTCTCCAACAGTTCCCTATGAAAGAATCCTTTGAATCATCTGGTCGTCACAAACATTTTGACTACTTGTGGAGCCAAAACGGAATCCGTATGAGTCAGATATCCGTGTTTCAGTTAACTCTTGGCAAAACTGATTCCGAGCGACAGTTACACACTGGTTCTTGTGTAGTTGCATTCGAATTTTTCCATTCTACTTCACTAAACATCTCCATATAAGATCCAATTACTTGTAGGGAAATGCAAGAGACCTCGGTTATGATGATGCACTAGGTCCATAGCTGGAACTTTGTGTATGTTCTCGAAATGCGTTTGTCGAGTCCTCATTAAGAAAGTTTCTATACAAGTTTCTGAACGAACTCCTTAAGAAAAGTTCTCCAAAAGCTCCCTATGAAAGAAACCTTTGAAGCACTTGGTCGTCAAAAATGTATGGCCTACCTGTGGAGCCAAAATGGACTCCGTATGAGTCAGATATCCATGTTTCAGTTAACACTGCGCAAAACTGATTCCGAACGACAGCTACAGACTAGTTCTTGTGTAGTTGCATTCGATTTTTTCCATTCTACTTCACTAAACATCTCCATATGAGATCCAATTACTTGTAGGGAAATGCAAGAGACCTCGGTTATGATGATGCACAAGGTCCATAGCTGAGACTTTGTGTATGTTCTCGAAATGCGTTTCTCGAGTGCTCATTAAGAAAGTTTCTATACAAGTTTCTGAACGAACTCCTTAAGAAAAGTTCTCCAAAAGCTCCCTATGAAAGAATCCTTTGAAGCATCTGGTCGTCACAAACATTTTGACTACTTGTGGAGCCAAAACGGACTCCGTATGAGTCAGATATCCATGTTTCAGTTAACACTTCGCAAAACTGATTCCGAAAGAAAGTTACAGACTAGTTCTTGTGTAGTTGCATTCAATTTTTTCCATTCTACTTCACTAAACATCTCCATATGAGATCCAATTACTTGTAGGGAAATGCAAGAGACCTCGATTATGATGATGCACAAGGTCCATAGCTGGGACTTTGTGCATGTTCTCGAAATGCGTTTGTCGAGTGCTCATTAAGAAAGTTTCTATACAAGTTTCTGAACAAACTCCTGAAGAAACGTTCTCCAACAGTTCCCTATGAAAGAAGCCTTTGAATCATCTGGTCGTCACAAACGTTTTGACTACTTGTGGAGCCAAAACGGACTCCGTATGAGTCAGATATCCGTGTTTCAGTTAACACTTGGCAAAACTGATTCCGAGCGACAGTTACACACTGGTTCTTGTCTAGTTGCATTCGATTTTTTCCATTCTACTTCACTAAACATCTCCATATGAGATCCAATTACTTGTAGGGAAATGCAAGAGACCTCGTTTATGATGATGCACTAGGTCCATAGCTGGGACTTTGTGTATGTTCTCGAAATGCGTTTGTCGAGTGCTCATTAAGGAAGTTTCTGAACAAACTCCTTAAGAAAAGTTCCCCAACAGTTCCCTATGAAAGAATCCTTTGAATCATCTGGTCGTCACAAACGTTTTGACTACTTGTGGAGCCAAAACGGACTCCGTATGAGTCAGATATCCGTGTTTCAGTTAACACTTGGCAAAACTGATTCCGAGCGACAGTTACACACTGGTTCTTGTGTAGTTGCATTCGAATTTTTCCATTCTACTTCAATAAACATCTCCATATGAGATCCAATTACTTGTAGGGAAATGCAAGAGACCTCAGTTATGATGATGCACTAGGTCCATAGCTGGGACTTTGTGTATCTTCCATAAATGCGTTTGTCGAGTCCTCATTAAGAAAGTTTCTATACAAGTTTCTGAACGAACTCCTTAAGAAACGTTCTCCAAAATCTCCCTATGAAAGAATCCTTTGAAGCATCTGGTCGTCACAAACGTTTTGACTACTTGTGGAGCCAAAACTGACTCCGTATGAGTAAGATATCGATGTTTCAGTTAACACTGCGCAAAACTGATTCCTAACGATAGTTACAGACTAGTTCTTGTGTAGTTGCATTTGATTTTTTCCATTCTACTTCACTAAACATATGCATATGAGATCCAATTAGTTTTAGGGAAATGCAAGAGTCCTCGGTTATGATGATGCACTAGGTCCATAGCTGGGACTTTGTGTATGTTATCGAAATGCGTTTGTCGAGTCCTCATTAAGAAAGTTTCTATACAATTTTCTTAAAGAACTCCTTAAGAAAAGTTATCCAAAAGCTCCCTATGAAAGAATCCTTTGAAGCATATGGTCGTCAAAAACGGTTGGCCTACTTGTGGAGCCAAAACGGACTCCGTATGAGTCAGATATCCATGTTTCACTAAACACTGTGCAAAACTGATTCCGAACGACAGCTACAGACTAGTTCTTGTGTAGTTGCATTCGATTTTTTCCATTCTACTTCACTAAACATCTCAATATGGGATCCAATTACTTGTAGGGAAATGCAAGAGACCTCGATTATGATGATGCACTAGGTCCATAGCTGGAACTTTGTGTATGTTTTCGAAATGCGTTTGTCGAGTGCTCATTAAGAAAGTTTCTATACAAGTTTCTGAACGAACTCCTTAAGAAACGTTCTCCAAAAGTTCCCTTTGAAAGAATCCTTTGAAGCATCTGGTCGTCACAAATGTTTTGACTACTTGTGGAGCCAAAACAGACTCCGTATGAGTCAGAGATCCATGTTTCAATTAACATTGCGCAAAACTGACTCTGAACGATAGTTACACACTAGTTCTTGTGTAGTTGCATTCGATTTTTTCCATTCTACTTCACTAAACATCTCCATTAGAGATCCAATTACTTGTAGGGAAATTCAAGAGACCTCGTTTATGATGATGCACAAGGTCCATAGCTGAGACTTTGTGTATGTTCTCAAAATGCGTTTGTCGAGTGCTCATTAAGAAAGTTTCTATACAAGTTTCTGAACGAACTCCTTAAGAAAAGTTCTCCAAAATATCCCTATGAAAGAATCCTTTGAATCATCTGGTCGTCACAAACGTTTTTACTACTTGTGGAGCCAAAACGGACTCCGTATGAGTCAGATATCCGTGTTTCAGTTAACACTTGGCAAAACTGATTCCGAGCGAAAGTTACACACTGGTTCTTGTGTAGTTGCATTCGAATTTTTCCATTCTACTTCACTAAACATCTCCATATGAGATCGAATTACTTGTAGGGAAATGCAAGAGACCTCGCTTATGATGATGCACAAGGTCCATAGCTGGGACTTTGTGCATGTTCTCGAAATGCGTTTGTCGAGTGCTCATTAAGAAAGTTTCTATACAAATTTCTGAACAAACTCCTTAAGAAACGTTCTCCAACAGTTCCCTATGAAAGAATCCTTTGAATCATCTGGTCATCACAAAATGTTCTGACTACTTGTGGAGCCAAAACGGACTCCGTATAGGTTAGATATCCCTGTTTCAGTTAGCACTGCGCAAAACTGATTCCGAACGACACTTACAGACTAGTTCTAGTGTAGTTGCATTCGAATTTTTCCATTCTACTTCACTAAACATCTCCATATGAGATCCAATTACTTGTAGGGAAATGCAAGAGACCTCGGTTATGATGATGCACAAGGTCCATAGCTGAGACTTTGTGTATGTTCTCGAAATGCGTTTGTCGAGTGCTCATTAAGAAAGTTTCTATACAAGTTTCTGAACGAACTCCTTAAGAAAAGTTCTCCAAAAGCTCCCTATGAAAGAATCATTTGAAGCATCTCATCGTCACAAACATTTTGACTACTTGTGGAGCCAAAACGGACTTCGTATGAGTCAGATATCCATGTTTCAGTTAACACTTCGCAAAACCAATTCCGAACGACAGTTACAGACTAGTTCTTGTGTAGTTGCATTCAATTTTTTCCATTCTACCTCACCAAACATCTCCATATGAGATCCAATTACTTGTAGGGAAATGCAAGAGACCTCGCTTATGATGATGCACAAGGTCCATAGCTGGGACTTTGTGCATGTTCTCGAAATGCGTTTGTCGAGTGCTCATTAAGAAAGTTTCTATACAAGTTTCTGAACAAACTCCTTAAGAAACGTTCTCCAACAGTTCCCTATGAAAGAATCCTTTGAATCATCTGGTCGTCACAAACGTTTTGACTACTTGTGGAGCCAAAACGGACTCCGTATGAGTCAGATATCCATGTTTCAGTTAACACTTGGCAAAACTGATTCCGAGCGACAGTTACACACTGGTTCTTGTGTAGTTGCATTCGAATTTTTCCATTCTACTTCACTAAACATCTCCATATGAGATCCAATTACTTGTAGGGAAATGCAAGAGACCTCGGTTATGATGATGCACAAGCTCCATAGCTGGGACTTTGTGTATGTTCTCGAAATGCGTTTGTCGAGTGCTCATTAAGAAAGTTTCTATACAAGTTTCTGAACAAACTCCTTAAGAAAAGTTCTCCAACAGTTCCCTATGAAAGAATCCTTTGAATCATCTGGTCGTCACAAATGTTTTGACTACTTGTGGAGCCAAAACGGACTCCGTATGAGTCAGATATCCATGTTTCAGTTAACACTTGGCAAAACTGATTCCGAGCGACTGTTACACGCTGGTTCTTGTCTAGTTGCATTCGATTTTTTCCATTCTACTTCACTAAACATCTGCATATGAGATCCAATTACTTGTAGGGAAATGCAAGAGACCTCGGTTATGATGATGCACTAGGTCCATAGCTGGGACTTTGTGTATGTTCTCGAAATGCGTTTGTTGAGTGCTCATTAAGAAAGTTTCTATACAAGTTTCTGAACAAACTCCTTCAGAAAAGTTCTCCAACAGTTCCCTATGAAAGAATCCTTTGAATCATCTGGTCGTCACAAATGTTTTGACTACTTGTGTAGCCAAAACGGACTCCGTATGAGTCAGATATCCGTGTTTTAGTTAACACTTGGAAAAACTGATTCCGAGCGAGAGTTACACACTGGTTCTTGTGTAGTTGCATTCGAATTTTTCCATTCTACTTCACTAAACATCTCCATATGAGATCCAATTACTTGTAGGGAAATGCAAGGGACCTCGGTTATGATGATGCACAAGCTCCATAGCTGGGACTTTGTGTATGTTCTCGAAATGCGTTTGTCGAGTGCTCATTAAGAAAGTTTCTATACAAGTTTCTGAACAAACTCCTTAAGAAAAGTTCTCCAACAGTTCCCTATGAAAGAATCCTTTGAATCATCTGGTCGTCACAAATGTTTTGACTACTTGTGGAGCCAAAACGGACTCCGTATGAGTCAGATATCCGTGTTTCAGTTAACACTTGGCAAAACTGATTCCGAGCGACAGTTACACGCTGGTTCTTGTCTAGTTGCATTCGATTTTTCCATTCTACTTCACTAAACATCTCCATGTGAGATCCAATTACTTGTAGGGAAATGCAAGAGACCTCGGTTATGATGATGCACTAGGTCCATAGCTGGGACTTTGTGTATGTTCTCGAAACGGGTTTGTCGAGTGCTCATTAAGAAAGTTTCTATACAAGTTTCTGAACGAACTCCTTAAGAAAAGTTCTCCAAAAGTTCCCTATGAAAGAATCCTTTGAAGAATCTGGTCGTCACAAACATTTTGACTACTTGTGGAGCCAAAACGGACTCTGTATGAGTCAGATATCCATGTTTCAGTTAACACTGCGCAAAACTTATTCCGAACGACAGTTACAGACTAGTTCTTGTGTAGTTCCATTCGGTTTTTTCCATATGAGATTGAATTACTTGTAGGGAAATGCAAGAGACCTCGGTTATGATGATGCACTAGGTCCATAGCTGGGACTTTGTGTATGTTCTCGAAATGCGTTTGTCGAGTCCTCATTAAGAAAGTTTCTATACAAGTTTCTGAACGAACTCCTTCAGAAAAGTTCTCCAAAATCTCCCTATGAAAGAAACCTGTGAAGCACTTGGTCGTCAAAAATGTTTGGCCTACCTGTGGAGCCAAAATGGACTCCGTATGAGTCAGATATCCATGTTTCAGTTAACACTGCGCAAAACTGATTCCGAACGACAACTACAGACTAGTTCTAGTGTAGTTGCATTCGATTTTTTCCATTCTACTTCACTAAACATCTCCATATGAGATCCAATTACTTGTATGGAAATGCAATTGACCTCGGTTATGATGATGCACTAGGTCCATAGCCGGGACTTTGTGTATGTTCTCGAAATGGGTTTGTCGAGTGCTCATTAAGAAAGTTTCTACACAAGTTTCTGAACGAACTCCTTAAGAAAAGTTCTCCAAAAGTTCCCTATGAAAGAATCCTTTGAAGAATCTGGTCGTCACAAAATTTTTAACTACTTGTGGAGCCAAAACGGATTCTGTGTGAGTCAGATATCCATGTTTCAGTTAACACTGCGCAAAACTGATTCCGAACAACAGTTAAAGACTAGTTCTTGTGTAGTTGCATTCGATTTTTTCCATTCTACTTCACTAAAAATCTCCATATGAGATCCAATTACTTGTAGGGAAATGCAAGAGACCTCGGTTATGATGATGCACTAGGTCCATAGCCGGGACTTTGTGTATGTTCTCGAAATGCGTTTGTCGAGTGCTCATTAAGAAAGTTTCTATACAAGTTTCTGAACAAACTCCTTAAGAAAAGTTATCCAAAAGCTCCCTATGAAAGAATCCTTTGAAGCATCTGGTCGTCAGAAACGTTTTGACTAGTTGTGGAGCAAAAACGGACTCCGTATGAGTCAGATATCCATGTTTCAGTTAACACTGTGCAAAACTGATTCCGAACGACAGCTACAGACTAGTTCTTGTGTAGTTGCATTCGATTTTTTCCATTCTACTTCACTAAACATCTCAATATGGGATCCAATTACTTGTAGGGAAATGCAAGAGACATCGATTATGATGATGCACTAGGTCCATAGCCGGGACTTTGGGTATGTTCTCGAAACGCGTTTGTCGAGTGCTCATTAAGAAAGTTTCTATACAAGTTTCTGAACGAACTCCTTAAGAAACGTTCTCCAAAAGTTCCCTTTGAAAGAATCCTTTGAAGCATCTGGTCGTCACAAATGTTTTGACTACTTGTGGAGCCAAAACAGACTCCGTATGAGTCAGAGATCCATGTTTCAATTAACACTGCGCAAAACTGACTCTGAATGATAGTTACAGACTAGTTCTTGTGTAGTTGCATTCGATTTTTTCCATTCTACTTCACTAAACATCTCCATTAGAGATCCAATTACTTGTAGGGAAATTCAAGAGACCTCGGTTATGATGATGCACAAGGTCCATAGCTGAGACTTTGTGTATGTTCTCGAAATGCGTTTGTCGAGTGCTCATTAAGAAAGTTTCTATACAAGTTTCTGAACGAACTCCTTAAGAAAAGTTCTCCAAAATATCCCTATGAAAGAATCCTTTGAATCATCTGGTCGTCACAAACGTTTTTACTACTTGTGGAGCCAAAACGGACTCCGTATGAGTCAGATATCCATGTTTCAGTTAACACTTGGCAAAACTGATTCCGAGCGACAGTTACACACTGGTTCTTGTGTAGTTGCATTCGAAATTTTCCATTCTACTTCACTAAACATCTCCATATGAGATCCAATTACTTGTAGGGAAATGCAAGAGACCTCGCTTATGATGATGCACAAGGTCCATAGCTGGGACTTTGTGCATGTTCTCGAAATGCGTTTGTCGAGTGCTCATTAAGAAAGTTTCTATACAAATTTCTGAACAAACTCCTTAAGAAACGTTCTCCAACAGTTCACTATGAAAGAATCCTTTGAATCATCTGGTCATCACAAAAATTTTTGACTACTTGTGGAGCCAAAACGGACTCCGTATAGGTTAGATATCCCTGTTTCAGTTAGCACTGCGCAAAACTGATTCCGAACGACACTTACAGACTAGTTCTAGTGTAGTTGCATTCGATTTTTTCCATTCTACTTCACTAAACATCTCCATATGAGATCCAATTACTTGTAGGGAAATGCAAGAGACCTCGGTTATGATGATGCACAAGGTCCATAGCTGAGACTTTGTATATGTTCTCGAAATGCGTTTGTCGAGTGCTCATTAAGAAAGTTTCTATACAAGTTTCTGAACGAACTCCTTAAGAAAAGTTCTCCAAAAGCTCCCTATGAAAGAATCATTTGAAGCATCTCATCGTCACAAACATTTTGACTACTTGTGGAGCCAAAACGGACTCCGTATGAGTCAGATATACATGTTTCAGTTAACACTTCGCAAAACCAATTCCGAACGACAGTTACAGACTAGTTCTTGTGTAGTTGCATTCAATTTTTTCCATTCTACTTCACTAAACATCTCCATATGAGATCCAATTACTTGTAGGGAAATGCAAGAGACCTCGCTTATGATGATGCACAAGGTCCATAGCTGGGACTTTGTGCATGTTCTCGAAATGCGTTTGTCGAGTGCTCATTAAGAAAGTTTCTATACAAGTTTCTGAACAAACTCCTTAAGAAACGTTCTCCAACAGTTCCCTATGAAAGAATCCTTTGAATCATCTGGTCGTCACAAATGTTTTGACTACTTGTGGAGCCAAAACGGACTCCGTATGAGTCAGATATCCATGTTTCAGTTAACACTTGGCAAAACTGATTCCGAGCGACAATTACACACTGGTTCTTGTGTAGTTGCATTCGAATTTTTCCATTCTACTTCACTAAACATCTCCATATGAGATCCAATTACTTGTAGGGAAATGCAAGAGACCTCGGTTATGATGATGCACAAGCTCCATAGCTGGGACTTTGTGTATGTTCTCGAAATGCGTTTGTCGAGTGCTCATTAAGAAAGTTTCTATACAAGTTTCTGAACAAACTCCTTAAGAAAAGTTCTCCAACAGTTCCCTATGAAAGAATCCTTTGAATCATCTGGTCGTCACAAATGTTTTGACTACTTGTGGAGCCAAAATGGACTCCGTATGAGTCAGATATCCGTGTTTCAGTTAACACTTGGCAAAACTGATTCCGAGCGACAGTTACACGCTGGTTCTTGTCTAGTTGCATTCGATTTTTTCCATTCTACTTCACTAAACATCTGCATATGAGATCCAATTACTTGTAGGGAAATGCAAGAGACCTCGGTTATGATGATGCACTAGGTCCATAGCTGGGACTTTGTGTATGTTCTCGAAATGCGTTTGTCGAGTGCTCATTAAGAAAGTTTCTATACAAGTTTCTGAACAAACTCCTTCAGAAAAGTTCTCCAACAGTTCCCTATGAAAGAATCCTTTGAATCATCTGGTCGTCACAAATGTTTTGACTACTTGTGGAGCCAAAACGGACTCCGTATGAGTCAGATATCCGTGTTTTAGTTAACACTTGGAAAAACTGATTCCGAGCGAGAGTTACACACTGGTTCTTGTGTAGTTGCATTCGAATTTTTCCATTCTACTTCACTAAACATCTCCATATGAGATCCAATTACTTGTAGGGAAATGCAAGAGACCTTGGTTATGATGATGCACTAGGTCCATAGCTGGGACTTTGTGTATATTCTCGAAATGCGTTTGTCGAGTCCTCATTAAGAAAGTTTCTATACAAGTTTCTGAACGAACTCCTTAAGAAAAGTTCTCCAAAAGCTCCCTATGAAAGAAACCTTTGAAGCACTTGGTCATCAAAAACGATTGGCCTACCCGTGGAGCCAAAATGGACTCCGTATGAGTCAGATATCCATGTTTCAGTTAACACTGCGCAAAACTGATTCCGAACGACAACTACAGACTAGTTCTTGTGTAGTTGCATTCGATTTTTTCCATTCTACTTCACTAAACATCTCCATATGAGATCCAATTACTTGTAGGGAAATGCAAGAGACCTCGGTTATGATGATGCACTAGGTCCATAGCTGGGACTTTGTGTATGTTCTCGAAACGGGTTTGTCGAGTGCTCATTAAGAAAGTTTCTATACAAGTTTCTGAACGAACTCCTTAAGAAAAGTTCTCCAAAAGTTCCCTATGAAAGAATCCTTTGAAGAATCTGGTCGTCACAAACATTTTGACTACTTGTGGAGCCAAAACGGACTCTGTATGAGTCAGATATCCATGTTTCAGTTAACACTGCGCAAAACTGATTCCGAACGACAGTTACAGACTAGTTCTTGTGTAGTTCCATTCGATTTTTTTCCATTCTACTTCACTAAACATCTACATATGAGATCCAATTACTTGTAGGGAAATGCAAGAGACCTTGGTTATGAAGATGCACTAGGTCCATAGCTGGGACTTTGTGTATGTTCTCGAAATGCGTTTGTCGAGTGTTCATTAAGAAAGTTTCTATACAAGTTTCTGAACAAACTCCTTAAGAAAAGTTCTTCAAAAGTTCCCTATGAAAGAATCCTTTGAATCATCTGGTCGTCACAAACGTTTTGACTACTTGTGGAGCCAAAACGGACTCCGTATGAGTCAGATATCCATGCTTCAGTTAACACTGCGCAAAACTGATTTCGAACGATAGTTACACACTAGTTCTTGTGTAGTTGCATTCGGTTTTTTCCATTCTACTTCCCTAAACATCTCCATATGAGATTGAATTACTTGTAGGGAAATGCAAGAGACCTCGGTTATGATGATGCACTAGGTCCATAGCTGGGACTTTGTGTATGTTCTCGAAATGCGTTTGTCGAGTCCTCATTAAGAAAGTTTCTATACAAGTTTCTGAACGAACTCCTTCAGAAAAGTTCTCCAAAATCTCCCTATGAAAGAAACCTTTGAAGCACTTGGTCGTCAAAAATGTTTGGCCTACCTGTGGAGCCAAAATGGACTCCGTATGAGTCAGATATCCATGTTTCAGTTAACACTGCGCAAAACTGATTCCGAACGACAACTACAGACTAGTTCTAGTGTAGTTGCATTCGATTTTTTCCATTCTACTTCACTAAACATCTCCATATGAGATCCAATTACTTGTATGGAAATGCAATTGACCTCGGTTATGATGATGCACTAGGTCCATAGCCGGGACTTTGTGTATGTTCTCGAAATGGGTTTGTCGAGTGCTCATTAAGAAAGTTTCTACACAAGTTTCTGAACGAACTCCTTAAGAAAAGTTCTCCAAAAGTTCCCTATGAAAGAATCCTTTGAAGAATCTGGTCGTCACAAAATTTTTGACTACTTGTGGAGCCAAAACGGATTCTGTGTGAGTCAGATATCCATGTTTCAGTTAACACTGCGCAAAACTGATTCCGAACAACAGTTAAAGACTAGTTCTTGTGTAGTTGCATTCGATTTTTTCCATTCTACTTCACTAAAAATCTCCATATGAGATCCAATTACTTGTAGGGAAATGCAAGAGACCTCGGTTATGATGATGCACTAGGTCCATAGCCGGGACTTTGTGTATGTTCTCGAAATGCGTTTGTCGAGTGCTCATTAAGAAAGTTTCTATACAAGTTTCTGAACAAACTCCTTAAGAAAAGTTATCCAAAAGCTCCCTATGAAAGAATCCTTTGAAGCATCTGGTCGTCAGAAACGTTTTGACTAGTTGTGGAGCAAAAACGGGCTCCGTATGAGTAATATATCCATGTTTCAGTTAACACTGTGCAAAACTGATTCCGAACGACAGTTACATACTAGTTCTTGTGTAGTTGCATTCAAATATTTCCATTCTACTTCACTAAACATCTCCATATGATATCCAATTACTTGTAGGGAAATGCAAGAGACCTCGGTTATGATGATGCACTAGGTCCATAGCTGGGACTTTGTGTATGTTCTCGAAATGAGTTTGTCGAGTCCTCATTAAGAAAGTTTCTATACAAGTTTCTGAACAAACTCCTTAAAAAAGTTCTCCAAAATCTCCCTATGAAAGAAACCTTTGAAGCACTTGGTCGTCAAAAATGTTTGGCCTACCTGTGGAGCCAAAATGAACTCCGTATGAGTCAGATATCCATGTTTCAGTTAACACCGCGCAAAACTGATTCCGAACGACAACTACAGACTAGTTCTAGTGTAGTTGCATTCGATTTTTTCCATTCTACTTCACTAAACATCTCCATATGAGATCCAATTCCTTTTAGTGAAATGCAAGAGACCTCGGTTATGATGATGCACTAGGTCCATAGCTGGGACTTTGTGTATGTTCTCGAAATGGGTTTGTCGAGTGCTCATTAAGAAAGTTTCTATACAAGTTTCTGAACGAACTCCTTAAGAAAAGTTCTCCAAAAGTTCCCTATGAAAGAATCCTTTGAGGAATCTGGTCGTCACAAACATTTTGACTACTTGTGGAGCCAAAACGGACTCTGTATGAGTCAGCTATCCATGTTTCAGTTAACACTGCGCAAAACTGATTCCGAACGATAGTTACACACTAGTTCTTGTGTAGTTGCATTCGATTTTTTCCATTCTACTTCACTAAACATCTCCATATGAGATTGAATTACTTGTAGGGAAATGCAAGAGACCTCGGTTATGATGATGCACTAGGTCCATAGCTGGGACTTTGTGTATGTTCTCAAAATGCGTTTGTCGACTGCTCATTAAGAAAGTTTCTGTACAAGTTTCTGAACGAACTCCTTAAGAAAAGTTCTCCAAAAGCTCCCTATGAAAGAATCCTTTGAAGAATCTGGTCGTCACAAATTTTTTGACTACCTGTGGAGCCAGAACGGATTCTGTATGAGTCAGATATCCATGTTTCAGTTAACACTGCGCAAAACTGATTCCGAACGACAGTTACAGACTAGTTCTTGTGTAGTTGCATTCGATTTTTTCCATTCTACTTCACCAAACATCTCCATATGAGATCCAATTACTTGTAGGGAAATGCAAGAGACCTTGGCTATGATGATGCACTAGGTCCATAGCTGGGACTTTGTGTATGTTCTCGAAATGCGTTTGTCGAGTGCTCATTAAGAAAGTTTCTACACAAGTTTCTGAACGAACTCCTTAAGAAAAGTTCTCCAAAAGTTCCCTATGAAAGAATCCTTTGAAGAATCTGGTCGTCACAAAAATTTTGACTACTTGTGGAGCCAAAACGGATTCTGTATGAGTCAGATAAACATGTTTCAGTTAACACTGCGCAAAACTGATTCCGAACAACAGTTAAAGACTAATTCTTGTGTAGTTGCATTCGATTTTTTCCATTCTACTTCAATAAAAATCTCCATATGAGATCCAATTACTTGTAGGGAAATGCAAGAGACGTCGGTTATGATGATGCACTAGGTCCATAGCCGGGACTTTGTGTATGTTCTCGAAATGCGTTTGTCGAGTGCTCATTAAGAAAGTTTCTACACAAGTTTCTGAACGAACTCCTTAAGAAAAGTTCTCCAAAAGTTCCCTATGAAAGAATCCTTTGAAGAATCTGGTCGTCACAAAAATTTTGACTACTTGTGGAGCCAAAACGGATTCTGTATGAGTCAGATATCCATGTTTCAGTTAACACTGCGCAAAACTGATTCCGAACAACAGTTAAAGACTAATTCTTGTGTAGTTGCATTCGATTTTTTCCATTCTACTTCACTAAACATCTCCATATGAGATCCAATTACTTGTAGGGAAATACAAGAGACCTCGTTTATGATGATGCACTAGGTCCATAGCCGGGACTTTGTGTATGTTCTCGAAATGCGTTTGTCGAGTGCTCATTAAGAAAGTTTCTATACAAGTTTCTGAACAAACTCCTTAAGAAAAGTTCTCCAAAAGCTCCCTATGAAAGAATCCTTTGAAGCATCTGGTCGTCAGAAACGTTTTGACTAGTTGTGGAGCCAAAACGGACTCCGTATGAGTCAGATATCCATGTTTCAGTTAACACTGTGCAAAACTGATTCCGAACGACAGTTACATACTAGTTCTTGTGTAGTTGCATTCAAATATTTCCATTCTACTTCAGTAAACATCTCCATATGATATCCAATTACTTGTAGGGAAATGCAAGATACCTCGGTTATGATGATGCACTAGGTCCATAGCTGGGACTTTGTGTATGTTCTCGAAATGAGTTTGTCGAGTCCTCATTAAGAAAGTTTCTATACAAGTTTCTGAACGAACTCCTTAAAAAAGTTCTCCAAAATCTCCCTATGAAAGAAGCCTTTGAAGCACTTGGTCGTCAAAAATGTTTGGCCTACCTGTGGAGCCAAAATGGACTCCGTATGAGTAAGATATCCATGTTTCAGTTAACACTGCGCAAAAATGATTCCGAACGACAACTACAGACTAGTTCTAGTGTAGTTGCATTCGATTTTTTCCATTCTACTTCACTAAACATCTCCATATGAGATCCAATTCCTTTTAGTGAAATGCAAGAGACCTCGGTTATGATGATGCACTAGGTCCATAGCTGGGACTTTGTGTATGTTCTCAAAATGGGTTTGTCGAGTGCTCATTAAGAAAGTTTCTATACAAGTTTCTGAACGAACTCCTTAAGAAAAGTTCTCCAAAAGTTCCCTATGAAAGAATCCTTTGAAGAATCTGGTCGTCACAAACATTTTGACTACTTGTGGAGCCAAAACGGACTCTGTATGAGTCAGATATCCATGTTTCAGTTAACACTGCGCAAAACTGATTCCGAACGACAGTTACAGACTAGTTCTTGTGTAGTTGCATTCAATTTTTTCCATTCTACTTCACTAAACAACTCCATATGAGATCCAATTACTTGTAGGGAAATGCAACAGACCTCGGTTATGATGATGCACTAGGGCCATAGCTGGGAAATTGTTTATGTTCTCGAAATGCGTTTGTCGACTGCTCATTAAGAAAGTTTCTATACAAGTTTCTGAACGAACTCCTTAAGAAAAGTTCTCCAAAAGCTCCCTATGAAAGGATCCTTTGAAGAATCTGGTCGTCACAAATTTTTTGACTACTTGTGGAGCCAAAACGGATTCTGTATGAGTCAGATATCCATGTTTCAGTTAACACTGCGCAAAACTGATTCCGAACGACAGTTACAGACTAGTTCTTGTGTAGTTGCATTCGATTTTTTCAATTCTACTTCACTAAACATCTCCATATGAGATCCAATTACTTGTAGGGAAATGCAAGAGACCTTGGCTATGATGATGTACTAGGTCCATAGCTGGGACTTTGTGTATGTTCTCGAAATGCGTTTGTCGAGTGCTCATTAAGAAAGTTTCTATACAAGTTTCTAAACAAACTCCTTAAGAAAAGTACTTCAAAAGTTCCCTATGAAAGAATCCTTTGATCATCTGGTCGTCACAAACGTTTTGACTACTTGTGGAGCCAAAACGGACTCCGTATGAGTCAGCTATCCATGTTTCAGTTAACACTGCGCAAAATTGATTCCGAACGATAGTTACACACTAGTTCTTGTGTAGTTGCATTCGATTTTTTCCATTCTACTTCACTAAACATCTCCATATGAGATTGAATTACTTGTAGGGAAATGCAAGAGACCTCGGTTATGATGATGCACTAGGTCCATAGCTGGGACTTTGTGTATGTTCTCGAAATGCGTTTGTTGAGTCCTCATTAAGAAAGTTTCTGTACAAGTTTCTGAACGAACTCCTTAAGAAAAGTTCTCCAAGAGCTCCCTATGAAGAATCCTTTGAAGCATCTGGTCGTCACAAACGTTTTGACTACTTGTGGAGCCAAAACGGACTCTGTATGAGTCAGATATCCATGTTTCAGTTAACACTGCGCAAAACTGATTCCGAACGACAGTTACATACTAGTTCTTGTGTAGTTGCGTTCATATTTTTCCATTCTACTTCACTAAACATCTCCATATGAGATCCAATTAATTGTAGGGAAATGCAAGAGACCTCGGTTATGATGATGCACTAGGTCCATAGCTGGGACTTTGTGTATGTTCTCGAAATGCGTTTGTCGAGTGCTCATTAAGGAAGTTTCTATACAAGTTTCTGAACGAACTCCTTAAGAAAGTTTCTCCAAAAGTTCCCTTTGAAAGAATCCTTTGAAGCATCTGGTCGTCACAAAACGTTTTGACTACTTGTGGAGGCAAAATAGACCCCGTATGAGTCAGATATCCATGTTTCAGTTAACACTGCGCAAAACTGATTCCGAACAACAGTTAAAGACTAGTTCTTGTGTAGTTGCATTCGATTTTTTCCATTCTACTTCAATAAAAATCTCCATATGAGATCCAATTACTTGTAGGGAAATGCAAGAGACGTCGGTTATGATGATGCACTAGGTCCATAGCCGGGACTTTGTGTATGTTCTCGAAATGCGTTTGTCGAGTGCTCATTAAGAAAGTTTCTATACAAGTTTCTGAACAAACTCCTTAAGAAAAGTTCTCCAAAAGCTCCCTATGAAAGAATCCTTTGAAGCATCTGGTCGTCAGAAATGTTTTGACTAGTTGTGGAGCAAAAACGGACTCCGTATGAGTCAGATATCCATGTTTCAGTTAACAGTGCGCAAAACTGATTCCGAACGGAAGTTACAGACTAGTTCTTGTGTAGTTGCATTCAATTTTTTCCATTCTACTTCACTAAACATCTCCATATGAGATCCAATTACTTGTAGGGAAATTCAAGAGACCTCGGTTATGATGATGGACTAGGTCCATAGCTGGGACTTTGTGTATGTTCTCGAAATGCGTTTGTCGAGTGCTCATTAAGAAAGTTTCTATACAAGTTTCCGAACGAACTCAGTTCTCCAAAAGTTCCATATGAAAGAATCCTTTGAATCATCTAGTCGTCACAAACGTTTTGACTACTTTTTGAGCCAAAACGGACTCCGTATGAGTAGGATATCCATGTTTCAGTTAACACTTCGCAAAACTGATTCCGAACGACAGTTACAGACTAGTTCTTGTGTAGTTGCATTTGATTATTTCCATTCTACTTCACTAAACATCTCCATATCAGAACCAATTACTTGTAGGGAAATACAAGAGACCTCGGTTATGATGATGCACTAGGTCCATAGCTCGGACTTTGTGTATGTTCTTGAAATGTGTTTGTCGAGTGCTCATTAAGAAAGTTTCTACACAAGTTTCTGAACGAACTCCTTAAGAAAAGTTCTCCAAAAGCTCCCTATGAAAGAATCCTTTGAAGCATCAGGTCATCACAAACATTTTGACTACTTGTGGAGCCAAAACGTACTCCGTATGAGTCAGATATCCATGTTTCAGTTAACACTGCGCAAAACTGATTCCGAACAACAGTTAAAGACTAGTTCTTGTGTAGTTGCATTCGATTTTTTCCATTCTACTTCACTAAACATCTCCATATGAGATCCAATTACTTGTAGGGAAATGCAAGAGACCTCGGTTCTGATGATGCACTAGGTCCATAGCTGGGACTTTGTGTATGTTCTCGAAATGTGTTTGTCGAGTGCTCATTAAGAAAGTTTTTATACAAGTTTCTGAACGAACTCCATAAGAAAAGTTCTCCAAAAGTTCCCTTTGAAAGAATCCTTTGAAGCATCTGGTCGTCAGAAACGTTTTGACTACTTGTGGAGCCAAAACGGACTCTGTATGAGTCAGATATCCATGTTTCAGTTAACACTGCGCAAAACTGATTCCGAACAACAGTTAATTACTAGTTCTTGTGTAGTTGCATTCGATTTTTTCCATTCTACTTCCCTAAACATCTCCATATGAGATCCAATTACTTGTAGGGAAATGCAAGAGACCTCGATTATGATGATGCACTAGGTCCATAGCTGGGACTTTGTGTATGTTCTTGAAATGCGTTTGTCGAGTGCTCATTAAGAAAGTTTCTATACAAGTTTCTGAACAAACTCCTTAAAAAGTACTCCAAAAGCTCCCTGTGAAAGAATCCTTTGAAGCATCTGGTCGTCACAAATGTTTTGACTAGTTGTGGAGCAAAAACGGACTCCGTATGAGTCAGATATCCATGTTTCAGTTAACACTGCGCAAAACTGATTCCGAACGGAAGTTACAGACTAGTTCTTGTGTAGTTGTATTCGATATTTTCCATTCTACTTCACTAAACATCTCCATATGAGATCCAATTACTTGTAGGGAAATGCAAGAGACCTCGGTTATGATGATGCACTAGGTCCATAGCTGGGACTTTGTGTATGTTCTCGAAATGCGTTTGTCGAGTGCTCATTAAGAAAGTTTGTATACAAGTTTCCGAACAAACCTAGTTCTCCAAAAGTTCCATATGAAAGAATCCTTTCAAGCATTTGGTCGTCACAAATGTTTTGAATACATGTGGAGCCAAAACGGACTCCGTATGAGTAAGATATCCATGTTTTAGTTAACACTTCGCAAAACTGATTCCGAACGACAGTTACAGACTAGTTCTTGTGTAGTTGCATTCGATTTTTTCCATTCTACTTCACTAAACATCTCCATATGAGATCCAATTACTTGTAGGGAATTGCAAGAGACCTCGGTTATGATGATGCACTAGGTCCATAGCTGGGACTTTGTGTATGTTCTCGAAATGCGTTTGTCGAGTGCTCATTAAGAAAGTTTCTATACAAGTTTCTGAACGAACTCCTTAAGAAATTTCTCCAAAAGTTCCCTTTGAAAGAATCCTTTGAAGCATCTGGTCGTCACAAAACGTTTTGACTACTTGTGGAGCCAAAACAGACTCCGTATGAGTCAGATATCCATGTTTCAGTTAACACTGCGCAAAACTGATTCCGAACAACAGTTAAAGACTAGTTCTTGTGTAGTTGCATTCGATTTTTTCCATTCTACTTCAATAAACATCTCCATATGAGATCCAATTACTTGTAGGGAAATGCAAGAGACGTCAATTATGATGATACACTAGGTCCATAGCCGGTACTATGTGTATGTTCTCGAAATGCGTTTGTCGAGTGCTCATTAAGAAAGTTTCTATACAAGTTTCTGAACAAACTCCTTAAGAAAAGTTCCCCAAAAGCTCCCTATGAAAGAATCCTTTGAAGCATCTGGTCGTCAGAAACGTTTTGACTAGTTGTGGAGCAAAAACGGACTCCGTATGAGTCAGATATCCATGTTTCAGTTAACACTGCGCAAAATTGATTCCGAACGAAAGTTACAGACTAGTTCTTGTGTAGTTGCATTCAATTTTTTCCATTGTACTTCACTAAACATCTCCATATGAGATCCAATTACTTGTAGGGAATTGCAAGAGACCTCGGTTATGATGATGGACTAGGTCCATAGCTGGGACTTTGTGTATGTTCTCGAAATGCGTTTGTCGAGTGCTCATTAAGAAAGTTTCTATACAAGTTTCCGAACGAACTCATTTCTCCAAAAGTTCCATATGAAAGAATCCTTTGAATCATCTAGTCGTCACAAACGTTTTGACTACTTTTTGAGCCAAAACGGACTCCGTATGAGTAGGATATCCATGTTTCAGTTAACACTTCGCAAAACTGATTCCGAACGACAGTTACAGACTAGTTCTTGTGTAGTTGCATTTGATTTTTTCCATTCTACTTCACTAAACATCTCCATATCAGATCCAATTACTTGTAGGGAAATGCAAGAGACCTCGGTTATGATGATGCACTAGGTCCATAGCTCGGACTTTGTGTATGTTCTTGAAATGTGTTTGTCGAGTGCTCATTAAGAAAGTTTCTACACAAGTTTCTGAACGAACTCCTTAAGAAAAGTTCTCCAAAAGCTCCCTATGAAAGAATCCTTTGAAGCATCAGGTCGTCACAAATGTTTTGACTACTTGTGGAGCCAAAACGTACTCCGTATGAGTCAGATATCCATGTTTCAGTTAACACTGCGCAAAACTGATTCCGAACGACAACTACAGACTAGTTCTAGTGTAGTTGCATTCGGTTTTTTCCATTCTACTTCACTAAACATCTCCATATGAGATCCAATTACTTGTAGGGAAATACAAGAGACCTCGGTTATGATGATGCACTAGGTCCATAGCTGGGACTTTGTGTATGTTCTCGAAATGCGTTTGTCGAGTGCTCATTAAGAAAGTTTTTATACAAGTTTCTGAACGAACTCCTTAAGAAAAGTTCTCCAAAAGTTCCCTTTGAAAGAATCCTTTGAAGCATCTGGTCGTCACAAACGTTTTGACTACTTGTGGAGCCAAAACGGACTCTGTATGAGTCAGATATCCATGTTTCAGTTAACACTGCGCAAAACTGATTCCGAACAACAGTTAATTACTAGTTCTTGTGTAGTTGCATTCGATTTTTTCCATTCTACTTCACTAAACATCTCCATATGAGATCCAATTACTTGTAGGGAAATGCAAGAGACCTCGATTATGATGATGCACTAGGTCCATAGCTGGGACTTTGTGTATGTTCTTGAAATGCGTTTGTCGAGTGCTCATTAAGAAAGTTTCTATACAAGTTTCTGAATAAACTCCTTAAAAAGTACTCCAAAAGTTCCATATGAAAGAATCCTTTGAAGCATCTGGTCGTCACAAAATTTTTGAATACATGTGGAGCCAAAACGGACTCCGTATGAGTAAGATATCCATGTTTTAGTTAACACTTCGCAAAACTGATTCCGAACGACAGTTACAGACTAGTTCTTGTGTAGTTGCATTCGATTTTTTCCATTCTACTTCACTAAACATCTCCATATGAGATCCAATTACTTGTTGGGAATTGCAAGAGACCTCGGTTATGATGATGCACTAGGTCCATAGCTGGGACTTTGTGTATGTTCTTGAAATGTGTTTGTCGAGTGCTCATTAAGAAAGTTTCTACACAAGTTTCTGAACGAACTCCTTAAGAAAAGTTCTCCAAAAGCTCCCTATGAAAGAATATTTTGAAGCATCAGGTCATCACAAACATTTTGACTACTTGTGGAGCCAAAACGGACTCCGTATGAGTCAGATATCCATGTTTCAGTAAACACTGCGCAAAACTGATTCCGAACGACAGTTAAAGACTAGTTGTTGTGTAGTTGCATTCGATTTTTTCCATTCTACTTCACTAAACAACTCCATATGAGATCCAATTACTTGTAGGGAAATGCAAGAGACCTCGGTTATGATGATGCACTAGGTCCATAGCCGGGACTTTGTGCATGTTCTCGAAATGCGTTTGTCGAGTGCTCATTAAGAAAGTTTCTATACAAGTTTCTGAACGAACTCCTTAAGAAAAGTTCTCCAAAAGCTCCCTATGAAAGAATCCTTCGAAGAATCTGGTCGTCACAAAATTTTTGACTACTTGTGGAGCCAACACGGATTCTGCATGAGTCTGATATCCATGTTTCAGTTAACACTGCGCAAAACTGATTCCGAACGACAGTTACAGACTAGTTCTTGTGTAGTTGCATTCGATTTTTCCCATTCTACTTCACTAAACATCTCCATATGAGATCCAATTACTTGTAGGGAAATGCAAGAGACCTTGGCTATGATGATGCACTAGGTCCATAGCTAGGACTTTGTGTATGTTCTCGAAATGCGTTTGTCGAGTGCTCATTAAGAAAGTTTCTATACAAGTTTCTAAACAAACTCCTTAAGAAAAGTTCTTCAAAAGTTCCCTATGAAAGAATCCTTTGAATCATCTGGTCGTCACAAACGTTTTGACTACTTGTGGAGCCAAAACGGACTCCGTATGAGTCAGCTATCCATGCTTCAGTTAACATTGCGCAAAACTGATTCCGAACGATAGTTACACACTAGTTCTTGTGTAGTTGCATTCGATTTTTTCCATTCTACTTCACTAAACATCTCCATATGAGATTGAATTACTTGTAGGGAAATGCAAGAGACCTCGGTTATGATGATGCACTAGGTCCATAGCTAGGACTTTGCGTATGTTCTCGAAATGCGTTTGTCGAGTCCTCATGAAGAAAGTTTCTGTACAAGTTTCTGAACGAACTCCTTAAGAAAAGTTCTCCAAGAGCTCGCTATGAAAGAATCCTTTGAAGCATCTGGTCGTCACAAACGTTTTGAATACTTGTGGAGCCAAAACGGACTCTGTATGAGTCAGATATCCATGTTTCAGTAAACACTGCGCAAAACTGATTCCGAACGACAGTTACATACTAGTTCTTGTGTAGTTGCATTCAAATTTTTCCATTCTACTTCACTAAACATCTCCATATGAGATCCAATTACTTGTAGGGAAATGCAAGAGACCTCGGTTATGATGATGCACTAGGTCCATAGCTGGGACTTTGTGTATGTTCTCGAAATGCGTTTGTCGAGTGCTCATTAAGAAAGTTTCTATACAAGTTTCTGAACGAACTCCTTAAGAAAATTTCTCCAAAAGTTCCCTTTGAAAGAATCCTTTGAAGCATCTGGTCGTCACGAAACGTTTTGCCTACTTGTGGAGCCAAAACAGACTCCGTATGAGTCAGATATCCATGTTTCAGTTAACACTGCGCAAAACTGATTCCGAACAAGAGTTAAAGACTAGTTCTTGTGTAGTTGCATTCGATTTTTTCCATTCTACTTCACTAAACATCTCCATATGAGATCCACTTACTTGTAGGGCAATGCAAGAGACCTCGGTTATGATGATGCACTAGGTCCATAGCCGGGACTTTGTGTATGTTCTCGAAATGCGTTTGTCGAGTGCTCATTAAGAAAGTTTCTATACAAGTTTCTAAACAAACTCCTTAAGAAAAGTTCTTCAAAAGTTCCCTATGAAAGAATCCTTTGAATCATCTGGTCATCACAAACGTTTTGACTACTTGTGGAGCCAAAACGGACTCCGTATGAGTCAGCTATCCATGTTTCAGTTAACACTGCGCAAAAATGATTCCGAACGATAGTTACACACTAGTTCTTGTGTAGTTGCATTCGATTTTTTCCATTCTACTTCACTAAACATCTCCATATGAGATTGAATTACTTGTAGGGAAATGCAAGAGAACTCAGTTATGATAATGCACTAGGTCCATAGCTGGGACTTTGTGTATGTTCTCGAAATGCGTTTGTCGAGTCCTCATTAAGAAAGTTTATGTACAAGTTTCTGAACGAACTCCTTTAAAAAGTTCTCCAAGAGCTCCCTATGAAAGCATCCTTTGAAGCATCTGGTCGTCACAAACGTTTTGACTACTTGTGGAGCCAAAACGGACTCTGTATGAGTCAGATATCCATGTTTCAGTAAACACTGCGCAAAACTGATTCCGAACGACAGTTACATACTAGTTCTTGTGTAGTTGCATTCAAATTTTTCCATTCTACTTCACTAAACATCTCCATATGAGATCCAATTACTTGTAGGGAAATGCAAGAGACCTCGGTTATGATGATGCACTAGGTCCATAGCTGGGACTTTGTGTATGTTCTCGAAATGCGTTTGTCGAGTGCTCATTAAGAAAGTTTCTATACAAGTTTCTGAACGAACTCCTTAAGAAAATTTCTCCAAAAGTTCCCTTTGAAAGAATCCTTTGAAGCATCTGGTCGTCACAAAACGTTTTGACTACTTGTGGAGCCAAAACAGACTCCGTATGAGTCAGATATCCATGTTTCAGTTAACACTGCGCAAAACTGATTCCGAACAACAGTTAAAGACTAGTTCTTGTATAGTTGCATTCGATTTTTTCCATTCTACTTCACTAAACATCTCCATATGAGATCCAATTACTTGTAGGGAAATGCAAGAGACCTCGGTTATGATGATGCACTAGGTCCATAGCCGGGACTTTGTGTATGTTCTCGAAATGCGTTTGTCGAGTGCTCATTAAGAAAGTTTCTATACAAGTTTCTGAACAAACTCCTTAAGAAAAGTTCTCCAAAAGCTCCCTATGAAAGAATCCTTTGAAGCATCTGGTTGTCAGAAACGTTTTGACTAGTTGTGGAGCAAAAACGGAATCCGTATGAGTCAGATATCCATGTTTCAGTTAACACTGTGCAAAACTGATTCCGAACGAAAGTTACAGACTAGTTCGTGTGTAGTTGCATTCAATTTTTTCCATTCTACTTCACTAAACATCTCCATATGAGATCGAATTACTTGTTGGGAAATGCAAGAGACCTCGTTTCTGATGATGGACTAGGTCCATAGCTGGGACTTTGTGTATGTTCTCGAAATGCGTTTGTCGAGTGCTCATTAAGAAATTTTCTATACAAGTTTCCGAACGAACTCATTTCTCCAAAAGTTCCATATGAAAGAATGCTTTGAATCATCTGGTCGTCACAAACGTTTTGACTACTTTTTGAGCCAAAACAGACTCCGTATGAGTCGGATATCCATGTTTCAGTTAACACTTCGCAAAACTGATTCCGAAGGACAGTTACAGACTAGTTCTTGTGTAGTTGCATTCGATTTTTTCCATTCTACTTCACTAAACATCTCCATATCAGATCCAATTACTTGTAGGGAAATGCAAGAGACCTCGGTTTTGATGATGCACTAGGTCCATAGCTGGGACTTTGTGTATGTTCTGGAAATGTGTTTGTCGAGTGCTCATTAAGAAAGTTTCTACACAAGTTTCTGAACGAACTCCTTAAGAAAAGTTCTCCAAAAGCTCCCTATGAAAGAATTATTTGAAGCATCAGGTTGTCTCAAATGTTTTGACTACTTGTGGAGCCAAAACGGACTCCGTATGAGTCAGATATCCATGTTTCAGTTAACACTGCGCAAAACTGATTCCGAACGACAGTTACATACTAGTTCTTGTGTAGTTGCATTCAAAATTTTCCATTCTACTTCACTAAACATCTCCATATGAGATCCAATTACTTTTAGGGAAATGCAAGAGACCTCGGTTATGATGATGCACTAGGTCCATAGCCGGGACTTTGTGTATGTTCTCGAAATGCGTTTGTCGAGTGCTCATTAAGAAAGTTTCTATACAAGTTTCTAAACAAACTCCTTAAGAAAAGTTCTTCAAAAGTTCCCTATGAAAGAATCCTTTGAATCATCTGGTCATCACAAACGTTTTGACTACTTGTGGAGCCAAAACGGACTCCGTATGAGTCAGCTATCCATGTTTCAGTTAACACTGCGCAAAAATGATTCCGAACGATAGTTACACACTAGTTCTTGTGTAGTTGCATTCGATTTTTTCCATTCTACTTCACTAAACATCTCCATATGAGATTGAATTACTTGTAGGGAAATGCAAGAGAACTCAGTTATGATGATGCACTAGGTCCATAGCTGGGACTTTGTGTATGTTCTCGAAATGCGTTTGTCGAGTCGTCATTAAGAAAGTTTATGTACAAGTTTCTGAACGAACTCCTTAAGAAAAGTTCTCCAAGAGCTCCCTATGAAAGCATCCTTTGAAGCATCTGGTCGTCACAAACGTTTTGACTACTTGTGGAGCCAAAACGGACTCTGTATGAGTCAGATATCCATGTTTCAGTAAACACTGCGCAAAACTGATTCCGAACGACAGTTACATACTAGTTCTTGTGTAGTTGCATTCAAATTTTTCCATTCTACTTCACTAAACATCTCCATATGAGATCCAATTACTTGTAGGGAAATGCAAGAGACCTCGGTTATGATGATGCACTAGGTCCATAGCTGGGACTTTGTGTATGTTCTCGAAATGCGTTTGTCGAGTGCTCATTAAGAAAGTTTCTATACAAGTTTCTGAACGAACTCCTTAAGAAAATTTCTCCAAAAGTTCCCTTTGAAAGAATCCTTTGAAGCATCTGGTCGTCACAAAACGTTTTGACTACTTGTGGAGCCAAAACAGACTCCGTATGAGTCAGATATCCATGTTTCAGTTAACACTGCGCAAAACTGATTCCGAACAACAGTTAAAGACTAGTTCTTGTGTAGTTGCATTCGATTTTTTCCATTCTACTTCACTAAACATCTCCATATGAGATCCAATTACTTGTAGGGAAATGCAAGAGACCTCGGTTATGATGATGCACTAGGTCCATAGCCGGGACTTTGTGTATGTTCTCGAAATGCGTTTGTCGAGTGCTCATTAAGAAAGTTTCTATACAAGTTTCTGAACAAACTCCTTAAGAAAAGTTCTCCAAAAGCTCCCTATGAAAGAATCCTTTGAAGCATCTGGTTGTCAGAAACGTTTTGACTAGTTGTGGAGCAAAAACGGACTCCGTATGAGTCAGATATCCATGTTTCAGTTAACACTGTGCAAAACTGATTCCGAACGAAAGTTACAGACTAGTTCGTGTGTAGTTGCATTCAATTTTTTCCATTCTACTTCACTAAACATCTCCATATGAGATCCAATTACTTGTTGGGAAATGCAAGAGACCTCGTTTCTGATGATGGACTAGGTCCATAGCTGGGACTTTGTGTATGTTCTCGAAATGCGTTTGTCGAGTGCTCATTAAGAAAGTTTCTATACAAGTTTCCGAACGAACTCATTTCTCCAAAAGTTCCATATGAAAGAAGCCTTTGAATCATCTGGTCGTCACAAACGTTTTGACTACTTTTTGAGCCAAAACAGACTCCGTATGAGTCGGATATCCATGTTTCAGTTAACACTTCGCAAAACTGATTCCGAACGACAGTTACAGACTAGTTCTTGTGTAGTTGCATTCGATTTTTTCCATTCTACTTCACTAAACATCTCCATATCAGATCCAATTACTTGTAGGGAAATGCAAGAGACCTCGGTTTTGATGATGCACTAGGTCCATAGCTGGGACTTTGTGTATGTTCTTGAAATGTGTTTGTCGAGTGCTCATTAAGAAAGTTTCTACACAAGTTTCTGAACGAACTCCTTAAGAAAAGTTCTCCAAAAGCTCCCTATGAAAGAATTATTTGAAGCATCAGGTCGTCTCAAATGTTTTGACTACTTGTGGAGCCAAAACGGACTCCGTATGAGTCAGATATCCATGTTTCAGTTAACACTGCGCAAAACTGATTCCGAACGACAGTTACATACTAGTTCTTGTGTAGTTGCATTCAAATTTTTCCATTCTACTTCACTAAACATCTCCATATGAGATCCAATTACTTTTAGGGAAATGCAAGAGACCTCGGTTATGATGATGCACTAGGTCCATAGCCGGGACTTTGTGTATGTTCTCGAAATGCGTTTGTCGAGTCCTCATTAAGAAAGTTTCTATACAAGTTCGAACTCCTTAAGAAAAGTTCTTCAAAAGTTCCCTATGAAAGAATCCTTTGAATCATCTGGTCGTCACAAACGTTTTGACTACTTGTGGAGCCAAAACGGACTCCGTATGAGTCAGCTATCCATGTTTCAGTTAACACTGCGCAAAACTGATTCCGAACGATAGTTCCACACTAGTTCTTGTGTAGTTGCATTCGATTTTTTCCATTCTACTTCACTAAACAACTCCATATGAGATTGAATTACTTGTAGGGAAATGCAAGAGACCTCGGTTATGATGATGCACTAGGTCCATAGCTGGGACTTTGTGTATGTTCTCGAAATGCGTTTGTCGAGTCCTCATTAAGAAAGTTTCTGTACAAGTTTCTGAACGAACTCCTTAAGAAAAGTTCTCCAAGAGCTCCCTATGAAAGAATCCTTTGAAGCATCTGGTCGTCACAAATGTTTTGACTACTTGTGGAGCCAAAACGGACTCTGTATGAGTCAGATATCCATGTTTCAGTAAACACTGCGCAAAACTGATTCCGAACGACAGTTACATACTAGTTCTTGTGTAGTTGCATTCAAATTTTTCCATTCTACTTCACTAAACATCTCCATATGAGATCCAATTACTTGTAGGGAAATGCAAGAGACCTCGGTTATGATGATGCACTAGGTCCATAGCTGGGACTTTGTGTATGTTCTCGAAATGCGTTTGTCGAGTGCTCATTAAGAAAGTTTCTTTACAAGTTTCTGAACGAACTCCTTCAGAAAATTTCTCCAAAAGTTCCCTTTGAAAGAATCCTTTGAAGCATCTGGTTGTCACAAAACGTTTCGACTACTTGTGGAGCCAAAACAGACTCCGTATGAGTCAGATATCCATGTTTCAGTTCACACTGCGCAAAACTGATTCCGAACAACAGTTAAAGACTAGTTCTTGTGTAGTTGCATTCGATTTTTTCCATTCTACTTCACTAAAAATCTCCATATGAGATCCAATTACTTGTAGGGAAATGCAAGAGACCTCGGTTATGATGATGCACTAGGTCCATAGCCGGGACTTTGTGTATGTTCTCGAAATGCGTTTGTCGAGTGCTCATTAAGAAAGTTTCTATACAAGTTTCTGAACAAACTCCTTAAGAAAAGTTCTCCAAAAGCTCCCTATGAAAGAATCCTTTGAAGCATCTGGTTGTCACAAATGTTTTGACTACTTGTGGAGCCAAAACGGACTCCGTATGAGTCATATATCCATGTTTCAGTTAACACTTCGCAAAACTGATTCCGAACGATAGTTACACACTAGTTCTTGTGTAGTTGCATTCGATTTTTTCCATTCAAATTCACTAAATATCTCCATATGAGAACCAATTACTTGTTGGGAAATGCAAGAGACCTCGGTGATGATGATGGACTAGGTCCATAGCTAGGACTTTGTGTATGTTCTCGAAATGCGTTTGTCGAGTGCTCATTAAGAAAGTTTCTATACAAGTTTCCGAACGAACTCATTTCTCCAAAAGTTCCATATGAAAGAATCCTTTGAATCATCTGGTCGTCACAAACGTTTTGGCTACTTTTTGAGCCAAAACAGACTCCGTATGAGTCGGATATCCATGTTTCAGTTAACACTTCGCAAAACTGATTCCGAACGACAGTTACAGACTAGTTCTTGTGTAGTTGCATTCGATTTTTTCCATTCTACTTCACTAAACATCTCCATATCAGATCCAATTACTTCTAGGGAAATGCAAGAGACCTCGGTTATGATGATGCACTAGGTCCATAGCTGGGACTTTGTGTATGTTCTTGAAATGTGTTTGTCGAGTGCTCATTAAGAAAGTTTCTACACAAGTTTCTGAACGAACTCCTTAAGAAAAGTTCTCCAAAAGCTCCCTATGAAAGAATTCTTTGAAGCATCAGGTCGTCACAAATGTTTTGACTACTTGTGGAGCCAAAACGGACTACGTATGAGTCAGATATCCATGTTTCAGTTAACACTGCGCAAAACTGATTCCGAACGACAGTTACACATTAGTTCTTGTGTAGTTGCATTCGATTTTTTCCATTCTACTTCACTAAACATCTCGATATCAGATCCAATTACTTGTAGGGAAATGCAAGAGACCTCGGTTATGATGATGCACTAGGTCAATAGCTGGGACTTTGTGTATGTTCTTGAAATGTGTTTGTCGAGTGCTCATTAAGAAAGTTTCTACACAAGTTTCTGAATGAACTCCTTAAGAAAAGTTCTCCAAAATCTCCCTATGAAAGAATCCTTTGAAGCATCTGGTCGTCACAAATGTTTTGACTAGTTGTGGAACAAAAACGGACTCCGTATGAGTTTGATATCCATGTTTCAGTTAACACTGCGCAAAACTGATTCCGAACGAAAGTTACAGACTAGTTCTTGTGTAGTTGCATTCAATTTTTTGCATTCTACTTCACTAAACATCTCCATATGAGATCCAATTACTTGTAGGGAAATGCAAGAGACCTCGGTTATGATGATGCACTAGGTCCATAGCCGGGACTTTGTGTATGTTCTCGAAATGCGTTTGTCGAGTGCTCATTAAGAAAGTTTCTATACAAGTTTCTAAACAAACTCCTTAAGAAAAGTTCTTCAAAAGTTCCCTATGAAAGAATCCTTTGAATCATCTGGTCGTCACAAACGTTTTGACTACTTGTGGAGCCAAAACGGACTCCGTATGAGTCAGCTATCCATGTTTCAGTTAACACTGCGCAAAACTGATTCCGAACGATAGTTCCACACTAGTTCTTGTGTAGTTGCATTCGATTTTTTCCATTCTACTTCACTAAACAACTCCATATGAGATTGAATTACTTGTAGGGAAATGCAAGAGACCTCGGTTATGATGATGCACTAGGTCCATAGCTGGGACTTTGTGTATGTTCTCGAAATGCGTTTGTCGAGTCCTCATTAAGAAAGTTTCTGTACAAGTTTCTGAACGAACTCCTTAAGAAAAGTTCTCCAAGAGCTCCCTATGAAAGAATCCTTTGAAGCATCTGGTCGTCACAAACGTTTTGACTACTTGTGGAGCCAAAACGGACTCTGTATGAGTCAGATATCCATGTTTCAGTAAACACTGCGCAAAACTGATTCCGAACGACAGTTACATACTAGTTCTTGTGTAGTTGCATTCAAATTTTTCTATTCTACTTCACTAAACATCTCCATATGAGATCCAATTACTTGTAGGGAAATGCAAGAGACCTCGGTTATGATGATGCACTAGGTCCATAGCTGGGACTTTGTGTATGTTCTCGAAATGCGTTTGTCGAGTGCTCATTAAGAAAGTTTCTTTACAAGTTTCTGAACGAACTCCTTCAGAAAATTTCTCCAAAAGTTCCCTTTGAAAGAATCCTTTGAAGCATCTGGTTGTCACAAAACGTTTCGACTACTTGTGGAGCCAAAACAGACTCCGTATGAGTCAGATATCCATGTTTCAGTTCACACTGCGCAAAACTGATTCCGAACAACAGTTAAAGACTAGTTCTTGTGTAGTTGCATTCGATTTTTTCCATTCTACTTCACTAAAAATCTCCATATGAGATCCAATTACTTGTAGGGAAATGCAAGAGACCTCGGTTATGATGATGCACTAGGTCCATAGCCGGGACTTTGTGTATGTTCTCGAAATGCGTTTGTCGAGTGCTCATTAAGAAAGTTTCTATACAAGTTTCTGAACAAACTCCTTAAGAAAAGTTCTCCAAAAGCTCCCTATGAAAGAATCCTTTGAAGCATCTGGTTGTCACAAATGTTTTGACTACTTGTGGAGCCAAAACGGACTCCGTATGAGTCATATATCCATGTTTCAGTTAACACTGCGCGAAACTGATTCCGAACGATAGTTACACACTAGTTCTTGTGTAGTTGCATTCGATTTTTTCCATTCAAATTCACTAAATATCTCCATATGAGATCCAATTACTTGTTGGGAAATGCAAGAGACCTCGGTGATGATGATGGACTAGGTCCATAGCTAGGACTTTGTGTATGTTCTCGAAATGCGTTTGTCGAGTGCTCATTAAGAAAGTTTCTATACAAGTTTCCGAACGAACTCATTTCTCCAAAAGTTCCATATGAAAGAATCCTTTGAATCATCTGGTCGTCACAAACGTTTTGGATACTTTTTGAGCCAAAACAGACTCCGTATGAGTCGGATATCCATGTTTCAGTTAACACTTCGCAAAACTGATTCCGAACGACAGTTACAGACTAGTTCTTGTGTAGTTGCATTCGATTTTTTCCATTCTACTTCACTAAACATCTCCATATCAGATCCAATTACTTCTAGGGAAATGCAAGAGACCTCGGTTATGATGATGCACTAGGTCCATAGCTGGGACTTTGTGTATGTTCTTGAAATGTGTTTGTCGAGTGCTCATTAAGAAAGTTTCTACACAAGTTTCTGAACGAACTCCTTAAGAAAAGTTCTCCAAAAGCTCCCTATGAAAGAATTCTTTGAAGCATCAGGTCGTCACAAATGTTTTGACTACTTGTGGAGCCAAAACGGACTACGTATGAGTCAGATATCCATGTTTCAGTTAACACTGCGCAAAACTGATTCCGAACGACAGTTACACATTAGTTCTTGTGTAGTTGCATTCGATTTTTTCCATTCTACTTCACTAAACATCTCGATATCAGATCCAATTACTTGTAGGGAAATGCAAGAGACCTCGGTTATGATGATGCACTAGGTCAATAGCTGGGACTTTGTGTATGTTCTTGAAATGTGTTTGTCGAGTGCTCATTAAGAAAGTTTCTACACAAGTTTCTGAACGAACTCCTTAAGAAAAGTTCTCCAAAAGCTCCCTATGAAAGAATTATTTGAAGCATCAGGTCGTCACAAATGTTTTGACTACTTGTGGAGCCAAAACGGACTCCGTATGAGTCAGATATCCATGTTTCAGTTAACACTGCGCAAAACTGATTCCGAACGACAGTTACACACTAGTTCTTGTGTAGTTGCATTCGATTTTTTCCATTCTACTCCACTAAACATCTCCATATGAGATCCAATTACTTTTAGGGAAATGCAAGAGACCTCGGTTATGATGATGCACTAGGTCCATAGCCGGGACTTTGTGTATGTTTTCGAAATGCGTTTGTCGAGTCCTCATTAAGAAAGTTTCTATACAAGTTTCTGAACGAACGCCTTAAGAAAATTTCTCCAAAAGTTCCCTTTGAAAGAATCCTTTGAAGCATCTGGTCGTCACAAAACGTTTCGACTACTTGTGGAGCCAAAACAGACTCCGTATGAGTCAGATATCCATGTTTCAGTTAACACTGCGCAAAACTGATTCCGAACAATAGTTAATGACTAGTTCTTGTGTAGTTGCATTCGATTTTTTCCATTCTACTTCACTAAACATCTCCATATGTGATCCAATTACTTGTAGGGAAATGCAAGAGACCTCGGTTATGATGATGCACTAGGTCCATAGCCGGGACTTTGTGTATGTTCTCGAAATGCGTTTGTCGAGTGCTCATTAAGAAAGTTTCTATACAAGTTTCCGAACGAACTCATTTCTCCAAAACGGACTACGTATGAGTCAGATATCCATGTTTCAGTTAACACTGCGCAAAACTGATTCCGAACGACAGTTACACACTAGTTCTTGTGTAGTTGCATTCGATTTTTTCCATTCTACTTCACTAAACATCTCGATATCAGATCCAATTACTTGTAGGGAAATGCAAGAGACCTCGGTTATGATGATGCACTAGGTCCATAGCTGGGACTTTGTGTATGTTCTTGAAATGTGTTTGTCGAGTGCTCATTAAGAAAGTTTCTACACAAGTTTCTGAACGAACTCCTTAAGAAAAGTTCTCCAAAAGCTCCCTATGAAAGAATTATTTGAAGCATCAGGTCGTCACAAATGTTTTGACTACTTGTGGAGCCAAAACGGACTCCGTATGAGTCAGATATCCATGTTTCAGTTAACACTGCGCAAAACTGATTCCGAACGACAGTTACACACTAGTTCTTGTGTAGTTGCATTCGATTTTTTCCATTCTACTTCACTAAACATCTCCATATGAGATCCAATTACTTGTAGGGAAATGCAAGAGACCTCGGTTATGATGATGCACTAGGTCCATAGCCGGGACTTTGTGTATGTTTTCGAAATGCGTTTGTCGAGTCCTCATTAAGAAAGTTTCTATACAAGTTTCTGAACGAACGCCTTAAGAAAATTTCTCCAAAAGTTCCCTTTGAAAGAATCCTTTGAAGCATCTGGTCGTCACAAAACGTTTCGACTACTTGTGGAGCCAAAACAGACTCCGTATGAGTCAGATATCCATGTTTCAGTTAACACTGCGCAAAACTGATTCCGAACAATAGTTAAAGACAAGTTCTTGTGTAGTTGCATTCGATTTTTTCCATTCTACTTCACTAAAAATCTCCATATGTGATCCAATTACTTGTAGGGAAATGCAAGAGACCTCGGTTATGATGATGCACTAGGTCCATAGCCGGGACTTTGTGTATGTTCTCGAAATGCGTTTGTCGAGTGCTCATTAAGAAAGTTTCTATACAAGTTTCTGAACAAACTCCTTAAGAAAAGTTCTCCAAAAGCTCCCTATGAAAGAATCCTTTGAAGCATCTGGTTGTCACAAATGTTTTGACTACTTGTGGAGCCAAAACGGACTCCGTATGAGTCATATATCCATGTTTCAGTTAACACTGCGCGAAACTGATTCCGAACGATAGTTACACACTAGTTCTTGTGTAGTTGCATTCGATTTTTTCCATTCAACTTCACTAAACATCTCCATATGAGATCCAATTACTTGTTGGGAAATGCAAGAGACCTCGGTTATGATGATCGACTAGGTCCATAGCTGGGACTTTGTGTATGTTCTCGAAATGCGTTTGTCGAGTGCTCATTAAGAAAGTTTCTATACAAGTTTCCGAACGAACTCATTTCTCCAAAAGTTCCATATGAAAGAATCCTTTGAATCATCTGGTCGTCACAAACGTTTTGGCTACTTTTTGAGCCAAAACAGACTCCGTATGAGTCGGATATCCATGTTTCAGTTAACACTTCGCAAAACTGATTCCGAACGACAGTTACAGACTAGTTCTTGTGTAGTTGCATTCGATTTTTTCCATTCTACTTCACTAAACATCTCCATATCAGATCCAATTACTTCTAGGGAAATGCAAGAGACCTCGGTTATGATGATGCACTAGGTCCATAGCTGGGACTTTGTGTATGTTCTTGAAATGTGTTTGTCGAGTGCTCATTAAGAAAGTTTCTACACAAGTTTCTGAACGAACTCCTTAAGAAAAGTTCTCCAAAAGCTCCCTATGAAAGAATTCTTTGAAGCATCAGGTCGTCACAAATGTTTTGACTACTTGTGGAGCCAAAACGGACTACGTATGAGTCAGATATCCATGTTTCAGTTAACACTGCGCAAAACTGATTCCGAACGACAGTTACACACTAGTTCTTGTGTAGTTGCATTCGATTTTTTCCATTCTACTTCACTAAACATCTCGATATCAGATCCAATTACTTGTAGGGAAATGCAAGAGACCTCGGTTATGATGATGCACTAGGTCCATAGCTGGGACTTTGTGTATGTTCTTGAAATGTGTTTGTCGAGTGCTCATTAAGAAAGTTTCTACACAAGTTCTGAACGAACTCCTTAAGAAAAGTTCTCCAAAAGCTCCCTATGAAAGAATTATTTGAAGCATCAGGTCGTCACAAATGTTTTGACTACTTGTGGAGCCAAAACGGACTCCGTATGAGTCAGATATCCATGTTTCAGTTAACACTGCGCAAAACTGATTCCGAACGACAGTTACACACTAGTTCTTGTGTAGTTGCATTCGATTTTTTCCATTCTACTTCACTAAACATCTCCATATGAGATCCAATTACTTTTAGGGAAATGAAAGAGACCTCGGTTATGATGATGCACTAGGTCCATAGCCGGGACTTTGTGTATGTTTTCGAAATGCGTTTGTCGAGTCCTCATTAAGAAAGTTTCTATACAAGTTTCTGAACGAACGCCTTAAGAAAATTTCTCCAAAAGTTCCCTTTGAAAGAATCCTTTGACGCATCTGGTCGTCACAAAATGTTTTGACTACTTGTGGAGCCAAAACAGACTCCGTATGAGTCAGATATCCATGTTTCAGTTAACACTGCGCAAAACTGATTCCGAACAACAGTTAAAGACTAGTTCTTGTGTAGTTGCATTCGATTTTTTCCATTCTACTTCACTAAACATCTCCATATGTGATCCAATTACTTGTAGGGAAATGCAAGAGACCTCGGTTATGATGATGCACTAGGTCCATAGCCGGGACTTTGTGTATGTTCTCGAAATGCGTTTGTCGAGTGCTCATTAAGAAAGTTTCTATACAAGTTTCTGAACAAACTCCTTAAGAAAAGTTCTCCAAAAGCTCCCTATAAAAGAATCCTTTGAAGCATCTGGTCGTCAGAAATGTTTTGACTAGTTGTGGAGCAAAAACGGACTCCGTATGAGTCAGATATCCATGTTTCAGTTAACACTGCGCAAAACTGATTCCGAACGAAAGTTACAGACTAGTTCTTGTGTAGTTGCATTCAATTTTTTCCATTCTACGTCACTAAACATCTCCATATGAGATCCAATTACTTGTTGGGAAATGCAAGAGACCTCGGTTATGATGATGGACTAGGTCCATAGCTGGGACTTTGTGTATGTTCTCGAAATGCGTTTGTCGAGTGCTCATTAAGAAAGTTTCTATACAAGTTTCCGAACGAACTCATTTCTCCAAAAGTTCCATATGAAAGAATCCTTTGAATCATCTGGTCGTCACAAACGTTTTGACTACTTTTTGAGCCAAAACAGACTCCGTATGAGTCGGATATCCATGTTTCAGTTAACACTTCGCAAAACTGATTCCGAACGACAGTTACAGACTAGTTCTTGTGTAGTTGCATTCGATTTTTTCCATTCTACTTCACTAAACATCTCCATATCAGATCCAATTACTTGTAGGGAAATGCAAGAGACCTCGGTTATGATGATGCAGTAGGTCCATAGCTGGGACTTTGTGTATGTTCTTGAAATGTGTTTGTCGAGTGCTCATTAAGAAAGTTTCTACACAAGTTTCTGAACGAACTCCTTAAGAAAAGTTCTCCAAAACCTCCCTATGAAAGAATTCTTTGAAGCATCAGGTCGTCACAAATGTTTTGACTACTTGTGGAGCCAAAACGGACTACGTATGAGTCAGATATCCATGTTCCAGTTAACACTGCGCAAAACTGATTCCGAACGAGAGTTACACACTAGTTCTTGTGTAGTTGCATTCGATTTTTTCCATTCTACTTCACTAAACATCTCCATATGAGATCCAATTACTTGTAGGGAAATGCAAGAGATCTCGGTTATGATGATGCACTAGGTCCATAGCCGGGACTTTGTGTATGTTCTCGAAATGCGTTTGTCGAGTGCTCATTAAGAAAGTTTCTATACAAGTTTCTGAACGAACTCCTTAAGAAAAGTTCTCGAAAAGTTCCCTTCGAAAGAATCCTTTGAAGCATCTGGTCGTCACAAAAGTTCTGACTACTTGTGGAGCCAAAACGGACTCCGTATGAGTCAGATATCCATGTTTCAGTTAACACTGCGCAAAACTGATTCCGAACAAGAGTTAAAGACTAGTTCTTGTGTAGTTGCATTCAATTTTTTCCATTCTACATCACTAAAAATCTCCATATGAGATCCAATTACTTGTAGGGAAATGCAAGAGACCTCGGTTATGATGATGCACTAGGTCCATAGCTGGGACTTTGTGTATGTTCTTGAAATGCGTTTGTCGAGTGCTCATTAAGAAAGTTTCTATACAAGTTTCTGAACAAACTCCTTAAGAAAAGTACTCCAAAAGCTGCCTATTAAAGTATCCTTTGAAGCATCTAGTCGTCACAAACGTTTTGTCTAGTTGTGGAGCCAAAACGGACTCCGTATGAGTCAGATATCCATGTTTCAGTTAACACTGCGCAAAACTGATTCCGAACGGAAGTTACAGACTAGTTCTTGTGTAGTTGCATTCGATTTTTTCCATTCTACTTCACGAAACATCTCCATATGAGATCCAATTACTTGTAGGGAAATGCAAGAGACCTCGGTTATGATGATGCACTAGGTCCATAGCCGGGACTTTGTGTATGTTCTCGAAATGCGTTTGTCGAGTGCTCATTAAGAAAGTTTCTATACAAGTTTCTGAACGAACTCCTTAAGAAAAGTTCTCCAAAAGTTCCCTTTGAAAGAATCCTTTGAAGCATCTGGTCGTCACAAAAGTTCTGACTACTTGTGGAGCCAAAACGGACTCCGTATGAGTCAGATATCCATGTTTCAGTTAACACTGCGCAAAACTGATTCCGAACAACAGTTAAAGACTAGTTCTTGTGTAGTTGCATTCAATTTTTTCCATTCTACTTCACTAAACATCTCCATATGAGATCCAATTACCGGTAGGGAAATGCAAGAGACCTCGGTTATGATGATGCACTAGGTCCATAGCTGGGACTTTGTGTATGTTCTTGAAATGTGTTTCTCGAGTGCTCATTAAGAAAGTTTCTATACAAGTTTCTAAACAAACTCCTTAAGAAAAGTTATTCAAAAGTTCCCTATGAAAGAATCCTTTGAATAATCTGGTCATCACAAATGTTTTGACTACTTGTGGAGCCAAAACGGACTCCGTATGAGTCAGCTATCCATGTTTCTGTTAACACTGCGCAAAACTGATTCCGAACGATAGTTACACACTAGTTCTTGTGTAGTTGCATTCGATTTTTTCCATTCTACTTCACTAAACATCTCCATATGAGATTGAATTACTTGTAGGGAAATGCAAGAGACCTCGGTTATGATGATGCACTAGGTCCATAGCTGGGACTTTGTGTATGTTCTCGAAATGCGTTTGTCGAGTGCTCATTAAGAAAGTTTCTATACAAGTTTCTGAACGAACTCCTTAAGAAAATTTCTCCAAAAGCTCCCTATGAAAGAATATTTTGAAGCATCATGTCGTCACAAATGTTTTGACTACTTGTGGAGCCAAAACGGACTCCGTATGAGTCAGATATCCATGTTTCAGTTAACCCTGCGCAAAACTGATTCCGAACAACAGTTAAAGACTAGTTCTTGTGTAGTTGCATTCAATTTTTTCCATTCTACTTCACTAAACAACTCCATATGAGATCCAATTACTTGTAGGGAAAATCAAGAGACCTCGGTTATGATGATGCACTAGGTCCATAGCCGGGACTTTGTGTATGTTCTCGAAATGCGTTTGTCGAGTGCTCATTAAGAAAGTTTCTATACAAGTTTCTGAACGAACTCCTTAAGAAAAGTTCTCCAAAGCTCCCTATGAAAGAATCCTTTGAAGCATCTGGTCGTCACAAACGTTTTGACTAGTTGTTGAACAGAAACGGACTCCGTATGAGTCAGATATCCATGTTTCAGTTAACACTGCGCAAAACTGATTCCGAACGAAAGTTACAGACTAGTTCTTGTGTAGTTGCATTCAATTTTTTCCATTCTACTTCACTAAACATCTCCATATGAGATCCAATTACTTGTAGGGAAATGCAAGAGACCTCGGTTATGATGATGGACTAGGTGCATAGCTGGGACTTTGTGTATGTTCTCGAAATGCGTTTGTCGAGTGCTCATTAAAAAGTTTCTATACAAGTTTCCGAACGAACTCATTTATCCAAAAGTTCCATATGAAAGAATCCTTTGAAGCATCTAGTCGTCACAAACATTTTGACTACTTGTGGAGCCAAAACGGACTCCGTATGACTCAGATATCCATCTTTCAATTAACACTGTGCAAAACTGATTCCGAACGACACGTACAGACTAGTTCTTGTGTAGTTGCATTCGATTTTTTCCATTCTACTTCACTAAACATCTCCATATGAGATCCAATTACTTGTAGGGAAATGCAAGAGACCTCAGTTATGATGATGCACTAGGTCGATAGCTGGGACTTTGTGTATGTTCTCGAAATGCGTTTGTCGAGTGCCCATTAAGAAAGTTTCTATACAAGTTTCTGAACGAAATCCTTAATAAAAGTTCTCCAAAAGTTCCATATGAAAGAATCCTTTGAAGCATCTAGTCGTCACAAACATTTTGACTACTTGTGGAGCCAAACCGGACTCCGTATGAGCCAGATATCCATGTTTCACTTAACACTGCGCAAAACTGATTACGAACGGCAGTTACAGACTAGTTCTTGTGTAGTTGCATTTGATTTTTTTGATTATACTTCACTAAACATCTCCATATGAGATCCAATTACTTGTAGCGAAATGCAAGAGACCTCGGTTATGATGATGCACTAAGTCCATAGCTGGGACTTTGTGTATGTTCTCGAAATGCGTTTGTCGAGTGCTCATTAAGAAAGTTTCTATACAAGTTTCCGAACGAACTCCTTAAGAAAAGTTCTCCAAAAGTTCCCTATGAAAGAGTCCTTTTAAGCATCTGGTCGTCACAAATGTTTTGACTACTTTTGGAGCCAAAACGGACTCCGTATGAGTCGGATATCCATGTTTCAGTTAACACTTCGCAAAACTGATTCCGAACGACAGTTACAGACTAGTTCTTGTGTAGTTGCATTCGATTTTTTCCATTCTACTTCACTAAAAATCTCCATATTAGATCCAATTACTTGTAGGGAAATGCAAGAGACCTCGGTTATGATGATGCACTAGGTCCATAGCCGGGACTTTGTGTATGTTCTCGAAATGCGTTTGTCGAGTGCTCATTAAGAAAGTTTCTATACAAGTTTCTGAACGAACTCCTTAAGAAAAGTTCTCCAAAAGTTCCCTTTGAAAGAATCCTTTGAAGCATCTGGTCGTCACAAACGTTCTGACTACTTGTGGAGCCAAAACGGACTCCGTATGAGTCAGATATCCATGTTTCAGTTAACACTGCGCAAAACTGATTCCGAACAACAGTTAAAGACTAGTTCTTGTGTAGTTGCATTCGATTTTTTCCATTCTACTTCACTAAACATCTCCATATGAGATCCAATTACTTGTAGGGAAATGCAACAGACCTCGGTTATGATGATGCACTAGGTCCATAGCTGGGACTTTGTGTATATTCTCGAAATGCGTTTGTCGAGTGCTCATTATGAAAGTTTCTATACAAGTTTCTGAACGAACTCCTTAAGAAAAGTTATCAAAAATCTCCCTATGAAAGAATCCTTTGAAGCATCTGGTCGTCACAAACGTTTAGACTAGTTGTGGAGCAAAAACGGACTCCGTATGAGTCAGATATCCATGTTTCAGTTAACACTGCGCAAAACTGATTCTGAACGGAAGTTACAGACTAGTTCTTGTGTAGTTGCATTCGATTTTTTCCATTCTACTTCACTAAAAATCTCCATATGAGATCCAATTACTTGTAGGGAAATGCAAGAGACCTCGGTTATGATGATGCACTAGGTCCATAGCTGGGACTTTGTGTATGTTCTCAAAATGCGTTTGTCGAGTGCTCATTAAGAAAGTTTCTATACAAGTTTCTGAACGAACTCCTTAAGCAAAGTTCTCCAAAAGTTCCCTACGAAAGATTCCTTGAAAGAATGTGGTCGTCACAAAAATTTTGACTACTTGTGGAGCCAAAACGGACTCTGTATGAGTCAGATGTCCATGTTTCAGTTAACACTGCGCAAAACTGATTCCGAACGACAGTTACAGACTAGTTCTTGTGTAGTTGCATTCAAATTTTTCCATTCTAGTTCACTAAACATCTCCATATGAGATCCAATTACTTGTAGGGAAATGCAAGAGACCTCGGTTATGATGATGCACTAGGTCCATAGCTGGGACTTTGTGTATGTTCTCGAAATGCGTTTGTCGAGTGCTCATTAAGAAAGTTTCTATACAAGTTTCTGAACGAACTCCTTAAGAAAAGTTCTCCAAAATCTCCCTATGAAAGAAACCTTTGAAGCACTTGGTCGTCAAAAACGTTTGGCCTACCTATGGAGCCAAAATGGACTCCGTATGAGTCAGATATCCATGTTTCAGTTAACACTGCGCAAAACCGATTCCGAACGACAACTACAGACTAGTTCTAGTGTAGTTGCATTCGATTTTTTCCATTCTACTTCACTAAACATCTCCATATGAGATACAATTACTTGTAGGGAAATGCAAGAGACCTCGGTTATGATGATGCACTAGGTCCATAGCTGGGACTTTGTGTATGTTCTCGAAATGGGTTTGTCGAGTGCTCATTAAGAAAGTTTCTATACAAGTTTCTAAACAAACTCCTTAAGCAAAGTTCTTCAAAAGTTCCCTATGAAAGAATCCTTTGAATCATCTGGTCGTGACAAACGTTTTGACTACTTGTGGAGCCAAAACGGACTCCGTATGAGTCAGCTATCCATGTTTCTGTTAACACTGCGCAAAACTGATTCCGAACGATAGTTACACACTAGTTCTTGTGTAGTTGCATTCGATTTTTTCCATTCTACTTCACTAAACATCTCCATATGAGATTGAATTACTTGTAGGGAAATGCAAGAGACCTCGGTTATGATGATGCACTAGGTCCATACCATGGACTTTGTGTATGTTCTCAAAATGCGTTTGTCGAGTCCTCATTAAGAATGTTTCTGTACAAGTTTCTGAATGAACTCCTGAAGAAAAGTTCTCCAAGAGCTCCCTATGAAAGAATCCTTTGAAGCATCTGGTCGTCACTAACGTTTTGACTACTTGTGGAGCCAAAACGGACTCCGTACGAGTCAGATATCCATGTTTCAGTTAACACTGCGCAAAACTGATTCCGAACGACAGTTACATACTAGTTCTTGTGTAGTTGCATTCAAATTTTTCTATTCTAGTTCACTAAACATCTCCATATGAGATCCAATTACTTGTAGGGAAATGCAAGAGACCTCGGTTATGATGATGCACTAGGTCCATAGCTGGGACTTTGTGTATGTTCTCGAAATGCGTTTGTCGAGTCCTCATTAAGAAAGTTTCTATACAAGTTTCTGAACGAACTCCTTAAGAAAAGTTCTCCAAAATCTCCCTATGAAAGAAACCTTTGAAGCACTTGGTCGTCACAAACATTTTGACTACCTGTGGAGCCAAAATGGCCTCTGTATGAGTCAGATATCCATGTTTCAGTTAACACTGCGCAAAACTGATTCTGAACGACAACTACAGACTAGTTCTAGTGTAGTTGCATTCGATTTTTTCCATTCTACTTCACTAAACATCTCCATATGAGATCCAATTACTTGTAGGGAAATGCAAGAGACCTCGGTTATGATGATGCACTAGGTCCATAGCTGGGACTTTGTGTATGTTCTCGAAATGCGTTTGTCGAGTCCTCATTAAGAAAGTTTCTATACAAGTTTCTGAACGAACTCCTTAAGAAAAGTTCTCCAAAATCTCCCTATGAAAGAAACCTTTGAAGCACTTGGTCGTCAAAAAAGTTTGGGCTACCTGTGGAGCCAAAATGGACTCCGTATGAGTCATATATCCATGTTTCAGTTAACACTGCGCAAAACTCATTCCGAACGACAACTACAGACTAGTTCTAGTGTAGTTGCATTCGATTTTTTCCATTCTACTTCACTAAACATCTCCATATGAGATACAATTACTTGTAGGGAAATGCAAGAGACCTCGGTTATGATGATGCACTAGGTCCATAGCTGGGACTTTGTGTATGTTCTCGAAATGGGTTTGTTGAGTGCTCATTAAGAAAGTTTCTATACAAGTTTCTGAACGAACTCCTTAAGAAAAGTTCTCCAAAAGTTCCTAATGAAAGAATCCTTTGAAGAATCTGGTCGTCACAAACATTTTGACTACTTGTGGAGCCAAAACGGACTCTGTATGAGTCAGATATCCATGTTTCAATTAACACTGCGCAAAACTGATTCTGAATGGAAGTTACATACTAGTTCTTGTGTAGTTGCATTCAATTTTTTCCATTCTACATCACTAAAAATCTCCATATGAGATCCAATTACTTGTAGGGAAATGCAAGAGACCTCGGTTATGATGATGCACTAGGTCCATAGCTGGGACTTTGTGTATGTTCTCAAAATGCGTTTGTCGAGTGCTCATTAAGAAAGTTTCTATACAAGTTTCTAAACGAACTCCTTAAGCAAAGTTCGACAAAAGTTCCCTATGAAAGATTCCTTGAAAGAATGTGCTCGTCACAAAAATTTTTACTACTTGTGGAGCCAAAACGGACTCTGTATGAGTCAGATATCCATGTTTCAGTTAACACTGCGCAAAACTTATTCCGAACGACAGTTACAGACTAGTTCTTGTGTAGTTGCATTCGATTTTTTCCATTCTACTTCACTAAACATCTCCATATGAGATCCAATTACTTGTAGGGAAATTCAAGAGACCTCGGTTATGATGATGCACTAGGTCCATAGCTGGGACTTTGTGTATGTTCTTGAAATGCGTTTGTCGAGTGCTCATTAACAAAGTTTCTATACAAGTTTCTGAACGAACTCCTTAAGAAAAGTTATCCAAAATCTCTCTATGAAAGAATGCTTTGAAGCATGTAGTCATCACAAATGTTTTGACTACTTGTGGAGCCAAAACGGACTCCGTATGAGTCAGATATCCATGTTTCAGTGAACACTTCGCAAAACTGATTCCGAACGACAGTTACAGACTAGTTCTTGTGTAGTTGCATTCGATTTTTTCCATTCTACTTCACTAAACATCTCCATATGAGATCCAATTACTTGTAGGGAAATGCAAGAGACCTTGGTTATGATGATGCACTAGGTCCATAGCTGGGACTTTGTGTATGTTCTCGAAATGCGTTTGTCGAGTGCTCATTAATAAAGTTTCTATACAAGTTTCTAAACAAACTCCTTAAGAAAAGTTCTTCAAAAGTTCCCTATGAAAGAATCCTTTGAATCATCTGGTCATCACAAACGTTTTGACTACTTGTGGAGCCAAAACGGACTCCGTATGAGTCAGCTATCCATGTTTCTGTTAACACTGCGCAAAACTGATTCCGAACGACAGTTACATACTAGTTCTTGTGTAGTTGCATTCAAATTTTTCCATTCTAGTTCACTCAACATCTCCATATGAGATCAAATTACTTGTAGGTAAATGCAAGAGACCACGGTTATGATGATGCACTAGGTCCATAGCTGGGACTTTGTGTATGTTCTCGAAATGCGTTTGTCGAGTCCTCATTAAGAAAGTTTCTATACAAGTTTCTGAACGAACTCCTTAAGAAAAGTTCTCCAAAATCGACCTATGAAAGAAAACTTTGAAGCACTTGGTCGTCACAAACATTTTGACTACCTGTGGAGCCAAAATGGACTCTGTATGAGTCACATATCCATGTTTCAGTTAACACTGCACAAAACTGATTCTGAACGACAACTACAGACTAGTTCTAGTGTAGTTGCATTCGATTTTTTCCATTCTACTTCACTAAACATCTCCATATGAGATCCAATTACTTGTAGGGAAATGCAAGAGACCTCGGTTATGATGATGCACTAGGTCCATAGCTGGGACTTTGTGTATGTTCTCGAAATGCGTTTGTCGAGTGCTCATTAAGAAAGTTTCTATACATGTTTCTGAACGAACTCCTTAAGAAACTTTCTCCAAAAGTTCCCTATGAAAGAATCCTTTGAAGAATCTGGTCGTCACAAACATTTTGACTACTTGTGGAGCCAAAACGGACTCTGTATGAGTTAGATATCCATGTTTCAGTTAACACTGCGCAAAACTGATTCCGAACGACAGTTACAGACTAGTTCTAGTGTAGTTGCATTCGATTTTTTCCATTCTACTTCACTAAACATCTCCATATGAGATACAATTACTTGTAGGGAAATGCAAGAGACCTCGGTTATGATGATGCACTAGGTCCATAGCTGGGACTTTGTGTATGTTCTCGAACTGGGTTTGTCGAGTGCTCATTAAGAAAGTTTCTATACAAGTTTCTGAACGAACTCCTTAAGAAAAGTTCTCCAAAAGTTCCCAATGAAAGAATCCTTTGAAGAATCTGGTCGTCACAAACATTTTGACTACTTGTGGAGCCAAAACGGACTCTGTATGAGTTAGATATCCATGTTTCAGTTAACACTACGCAAAACTGATTCTGAACGGAAGTTACAGACTAGTTCTTGTGTGGTTGCATTCAATTTTTTCCATTCTACTTCACTAAACATCTCCATATGAGATTGAATTACTTGTAGGGAAATGCAAGAGACCTCGGTTATGATGATGCACTAGGTCCATAGCTGGGACTTTGTGTATGTTCTCAAAATGCGTTTGTCGAGTCCTCATTAAGAAAGTTTCTGTACAAGTTTCTGAACGAACTCCTGAAGAAAAGTTCTCCAAGAGCTCCCTATGAAAGAATCCTTTGAAGCATCTGGTTGTCACTAACGTTTTGACTACTAGTGGAGCCAAAACGGACTCCGTACGAGTCAGATATCCATGTTTCAGTTAACACTGCGCAAAACTGATTCCGAACGACAGTTACATACTAGTTCTTGTGTAGTTGCATTCAAAATTTTCCATTCTAGTTCACTAAACATCTCCATATGAGATCAAATTACTTGTAGGGAAATGCAAGAGACCTCGGTTATGATGATGCACTAGGTCCATAGCTGGGACTTTGTGTATGTTCTCGAAATGTGTTTGTCGAGTCCTCATTAAGAAAGTTTCTATACAAGTTTCTGAACGAACTCCTTAAGAAAAGTTCTCCAAAATCTCCCTATGAAAGAAACCTTTGAAGCACTTGGTCGTCACAAACATTTTGACTACCTGTGGAGCCAAAATGGACTCTGTATGAGTCAGATATCCATGTTTCAGTTAACACTGCGCAAATCTGATTCTGAACGACAACTACAGACTAGTTCTAGTGTAGTTGCATTCGATTTTTTCCATTCTACTTCACTAAACATCTCCATATGAGATCCAATTACTTGTAGGGAAATGCAAGAGACCTCGGTTATGATGATGCACTAGGTCCATAGCTGGGACTTTGTGTATGTTCTCGAAATGCGTTTGTCGAGTGCTCATTAAGAAAGTTTCTATACAAGTTTCTGAACGAACTCCTTAAGAAACTTTCTCCAAAAGTTCCCTATGAAAGAATCCTTTGAAGAATCTGGTCGTCACAAACATTTTGACTACTTGTGGAGCCAAAACGGACTCTGTATGAGTCAGATATCCATGTTTCAGTTAACACTGCGCAAAACTGATTCCGAACGACAGTTACAGACTAGTTCTAGTGTAGTTGCATTCGATTTTTACCATTCTACTTCACTAAACATCTCCATATGAGATACAATTACTTGTAGGGAAATGCAAGAGACCTCGTTTATGATGATGCACTAGGTCCATAGCTGGGACTTTGTGTATGTTCTCGAAATGGGTTTGTCGAGTGCTCATTAAGAAAGTTTCTATACAAGTTTCTGAACGAACTCCTTAAGAAAAGTTCTCGAAAAGTTCCCAATGAAAGAATCCTTTGAAGAATCTGGTCATCACAAACATTTTGACTACTTGTGGAGCCAAAACGGACTCTGCATGAGTTAGATATCCATGTTTCAGTTAACACTGCGCAAAACTGATTCTGAACGGAAGTTACAGACTAGTTCTTGTGTAGTTGCATTCAATTTTTTCCATTCTACATCACTAAAAATCTCCATATGAGATCCAATTACTTGTAGGGAAATGCAAGAGACCTCGGTTATGATGATGCACTAGGTCCATAGCTGGGACTTTGTGTATGTTCTCAAAATACGTTTGTCGAGTGCTCATTAAGAAAGTTTCTATACAAGTTAGTGAACGAACTCCTTAAGCAAAGTTCTCCAAAAGTTCCCTATGAAAGATTCCTTGAAAGAATGTGGTTGTCACAAACGTTTTGACTACTTGTGGATCCAAAACGGACTCCGTATGAGTCAGATATCCATGTTTCAGTTAACACTTCGCAAAACTGATTCCGAACGACAGTTACATACTAGTTCTTGTGTAGTTGCGTTCAAATTTTTCCATTCTACTTCACTAAACATCTCCATATGAGATCCAATTACTTGTAGGGAAATGCAAGAGACCTCGTTTATGATGATGCACTAGGTCCATAGCTGGGACTTTGTGTATGTTCTCGAAATGCGTTTGTCGAGTCCTCATTAAGAAAGTTTCTATACAAGTTTCTGAACGAACTCCTTAAGAAAAGTTCTCCAAAATCTCCCTATGAAAGAAACCTTTGAAGCACTTGGTCGTCAAAAATGTTTGGCCTACCTGTGGAGCCAAAATGGACTCCGTATGAGTCAGATATCCATGTTTCAGTTAACACTGCGCAAAACTGATTCCGAACGACAACTACAGACTAGTTCTAGTGTGGTTGCATTTGATTTTTTCCATTCTACTTCACTAAACATCTCCATATGAGATCCAATTACTTGTAGGGAAATGCAAGAGACCTCGGTTATGATGATGCACTAGGTCCATAGCTGGGACTTTGTGTATGTTCTCGAAATGGGTTTGTCGAGTGCTCATTAAGAAAGTTTCTATACAAGTTTCTGAACGAACTCCTTAAGAAAATTTCTCCAAAAGTTCCCTATGAAAGAATCCTTTGAAGAATCTGGTCGTCACAAACATTTTGACTACTTGTGGAGCCAAAACGGACTCTGTATGAGTCAGATATCCATGTTTCAGTTAACACTGCGCAAAACAGATTCCGAACGACAGTTACAGACTAGTTCTTGTGTAGTTGCATTCGATTTTTTTCCATTCTACTTCACTAAACATCGCCATATGAGATCCAATTACTTGTAGGGAAATGCAAGAGACCTTGGTTATGATGATGCACTAGGTCCATAGCCGGGACTTTGTGTATGTTCTCGAAATGCGTTTGTCGAGTGCTCATTAAGAAAGTTTCTATACAAGTTTCTGAACAAACTCCTTCAGAAAAGTTCTTCAAAAGTTCCCTATGAAAGAATCCTTTGAATCAACTGGTCGTCACAAACATTTTGACTACTTGTGGAGCCAAAACGGACTCCGTATGAGTCAGCTATCTATGTTTCAGTTAACACTGCGCAAAACTGATTCCGAACGATAGTTACACACTAGTTCTTGTGTAGTTGCATTCGATTTTTTCCATTCTACTTCACTAAACATCTCCATATGAGATTGACTTACTTGTAGGGAAATGCAAGAGACCTCGGTTATGATGATGCACTAGGTCCATAGCTGGGACTTTGTGTATGTTCTCGAAATGCGTTTGTCGAGTCCTCATTAAGAAAGTTTCTGTACAAGTTTCTGAACGAACTCCTTAAGAAAAGTTCTCCAAGAGCTCCCTATGAAAGAATCCTGTGAAGCATCTGGTCGTCACAAACGTTTTGACTACTTGTGGAGCCAAAACGGGCTCCATATGAGTCAGATATCCATGTTTCAGTTAACACTGCGCAAAACTGATTCCGAACGACAGTTACATACTAGTTCTTGTGTAGTTGCATTCAAATTTTTCCATTCTACTTCACTAAACATCTCCATATGAGATCCAATTACTTGTAGGGAAATGCAAGAGACCTCGGTTATGATGATGCACTAGGTCCATAGCTGGGACTTTGTGTATGTTCTCGAAATGCGTTTGTCGAGTGCTCATTAAGAAAGTTTCTATACAAGTTTCTGAACGAACTCCTTAAGAAAAGTTCTGCAAAAGTTCCCTTTGAAAGAATCCTTTGAAGCATCTGGTCATCACAAACTGTTTTGACTACTTGTGGAGCCAAAACGGACTCCGTATGAGTCAGATATCCATGTTAAAGACTAGTTCTTGTGTAGTTGCATTCGATTTTTTCCATTCTACTTCACTAAACATCTCCATATGAGATCCAATTACTTGTAGGGAAATGCAAGAGACCTCGGTTATGATGATGCACTAGGTCCATAGCCGGGACTTTGTGTATGTTCTCGAAATGCGTTTGTCGAGTGCTAATTAAGAAAGTTTGTATTCAAGTTTCTGAACAAACTCCTTAAGAAAAGTTCTCCAAAAGCTCCCTATGAAAGAATCCTTTGAAGCATCTGGTCGTCACAAACATTTTGACTAGTTGTGGAGCAAAAACGGACTCCGTATGAGTCAGATATCCATGTTTCAGTTAACACTGCGCAAAACTGATTCCGAACGAAAGTTACAGACTAGTTCTTGTGTAGTTGCATTCAATTTTTTCCATTCTACTTCACTAAACATCTCCATATGAGATCCAATTACTTGTAGGGAAATGAAAGAGACCTCGGTTATGATGATGGACTAGGTCCATAGCTGGGACTTTGTGTATGTTCTCGAAATGCGTTTGTCGAGTGCTCATTAAGAAAGTTTCTATACAAGTTTCCGAACGAACTCATTTCTCCAAAAGTTCCATATGAAAAAATCCTTCGAATCATCTGGTCGGCACAAATGTTTTGAATACTTTTGGAGCCAAAACGGACTCCGTATGACTCAGCTATCCATGTTTCAGTTAACACTTCGAAAAACTGATTCCGAACGACAGTTATAGACTAGTTCTTGTGTAGTTGCATTCGATTTTTTCCATTCTACTTCACTAAACATCTCCATATCAGATCCAATTACTTGTAGGGAAATGCAAGAGACCTCGGTTATGATGATGCACTAGGTCCATAGCTGGGACTTTGTGTATGTTCGTGAAATGTGTTTGTCGAGTGCTCATTAAGAAAGTTTCTACCTAAGTTTCTGAACGAACTCCTTAAGAAAAGTTCTCCAAAAGCTCCCTATGAAAGAATCCTTTGAAGCATCAGGTCGTCAGAAGTGTTTGACTACTTGTGGAGCCAAAATGGACTCCGTATGAGTCAGATATCCATGCTTCAGTTAACACTGCGCGAAACTGATTCCGAACGACAGTTACACACTAGTTCTTGTGTAGTTGCATTCGATTTTTTCCATTCTACTTCACTAAACATCTCCATATGAGACCCAATTACTTGTAGGGAAATGCAAGTGACCTCGGTTATGATGATGCACTAGGTCCATTGCTGGGACTTTGTGTATGTTCTCGAAATGCGTTTGTCGAGTGCTCATTAAGAAAGTTTCTATACAAGTTTCTGAACGAACTCCTTAAGAAAAGTTCTCCAAAAGTTCCCTTTGAAAGAATCCTGTGAAGCATCTGGTCTGCACAAACGTTTTGACTACTTGTGGAGCCAAAACAGACTCCGTATGAGTCAGATATCCATGTTTCAGTTAACACTGCGCAAAACTGATTCCGAACAACAGTTAAAGACTAGTTCTTGTGTAGTTGCATTCGATTTTTTCCATTCTACTTCACTAAACATCTCCATATGAGATCCAATTACTGGTAGGGAAATGCAAGAGACCTCGATTATGATGATGCACTAGGTCCCTAGCTGGGACTCTGTGTATGTTCTTGAAATGCGTTTGTCGAGTGCTCATTATGAAAGTTTCTATACAAGTTTCTGAACAAACTCCTTAAGAAAAGTACTCCAAAAGCTCCCTATGAAAGAATCCTTTGAAGCATCTGGTCGTCACAAACGTTTTGACTAGTTGTGGAGCAAAAAAGGACTCCGTATGAGTCAGATATCCATGTTTCAGTTAACACTTCACAAAACTGATTCCGAACGGAAGTTACAGACTAGTTCTTGTGTAGTTGCATTCGATTTTTTCCATTCTACTTCACTAAACATCTCCATATGAGATCCAATTACTTGTAGGGAAATGCAAGAGACCTCGGTTATGATGATGCACTAGGTCCATAGCTGGGACTTTGTGTATGTTCTCGAAATGCGTTTGTCGAGTGCTCATTAAGAAAGTTTCTATACAAGTTTCCGAACGAACTCAGTTCTCCAAAAGTTCCATATGAAAGAATCCTTTGAAGCATTTGGTCGTCACAAACGTTTTGAATACATGTGGAGCCAAAACGGACTCCGTATGAGTCAGATATCCATCTTTCAGTTAACACTTCGCAAAACTGATTCCGAACGACAGTTACAGACTAGTTCTTGTGTAGTTGCATTCGATTTTTTCCATTCTACTTCACTAAACATCTCCATATGAGATCCAATTACTTGTAGGGAAATCCAAGAGCCCTCGATTAAGAAAGTTTCTATACAAGTTTCTGAACAAACTCCTTAAGAAAAGTACTCCAAAAGCTCCCTATGAAAGAATCCTTTGAAGCATCAGGTTGTCACAAATGTTTTGACTACTTGTGGAGCCAAAACGGACTCTGTATGAGTCAGATATCCATGTTTCAGTTAACACTGCGCAGAACTGATTCCGAACAAAAGTTAAAGACTAGTTCTTGTGTAGTTGCATTCGATTTTTTCCATTCTACTTCACTAAACAGCTCCATATGAGATCCAATTACTTGTAGGGAAATGCAAGAGACCTCGATTATGATGATGCACGAGGTCCATAGCTAGGACTTTGTGTATGTTCTTGAAATGCGTTTGTCGAGTGCTCATTATGAAAGTTTCTATACAAGTTTCTGAACAAACTCCTTAAGAAAAGTACTCCAAAAGCTCCCTATGAAAGAATCCTTTGAAGCATCTGGTCGTCACAAACGTTTTGACTACTTGTGGAGCCAAAACGGACTCCGTATGAGTCAGATATCCATGTTTCAGTTAACACTACGCAAAACTGATTCCGAACAATAGTTAAAGACTAGTTCTTGTGTAGTTGCATTCGATTTTTTCCATTCTATTTCACTAAACATCTCCATATGAGATCCAATTACTGGTAGGGAAATGCAAGAGACCTCGATTATGATGATGCAATAGGTCCATAGCTAGGACTTTGTGTATGTTCTTGAAATGCGTTTGTCGAGTGCTCATTATGAAAGTTTCTATACAAGTTTCTAAACAAACTCCTTAAGAAAAGTACTCCAAAAGCTCCCTATGAAAGAATCCTTTGAAGCATCTGGTCATCACAAACGTTTTGACTAGTTGTGGAGCAAAAACGGACTTCGTATGAGTCAGATATCCATGTTTCAGTTAACACTGCGCAAAACTGATTCCGAACGGAAGTTACAGACTAGTTCTTGTGTAGTTGCATTCAATTTTTTCCATTCTACTTCACTAAAAATCTCCATATTAGATCCAATTACTTGTAGGGAAATGCAAGATACCTCGGTTATGATGATGCACTAGGTCCATAGCTGGGACTTTGTGTATGTTCTCGAAATGCGTTTGTCGAGTGCTCATTAAGAAAGTTTCTATACAAGTTTCCAAACGAACTCAGTTCTCCAAAAGTTCCATATGAAAGAATCCTTTGAAGCATTTGGTCGTCACAAACGTTTTGAATACATTAGGAGCCAAAACGGACTCCGTATGAGTAAGATATCCATGTTTCAGTTAACACTTCGCAAAACTGCTTCCGAACGACAGTTACAAAATAGTTCTTGTGTAGTTGCATTCGATTTTTTCCATTCTACTTCACTAAACATCTCCATATGAGATCCAATTACTTGTTGGGAATTGCAAGAGACATCGGTTATGATGATGCACTAGGTCCATAGCTGGGACTTTGTGTATGTTCTTGAAATGTGTTTGTCGAGTGCTCATTAAGAAAGTTTCTACACAAGTTTCTGAACGAACTCCTTAAGAAAAGTTCTCCAAAAGCTCCCTATGAAAGAATCCTTTGAAGAATCAGGTCGTCACAAATGTTTTGACTACTTGTGGAGCCAAAACGGACTCTGTATGAGTCAGATATCCATGTTTCAGTTAACACTCCGCAAAACTGATTCCGACCGACAGTTACACACTAGTTCTTGTGTAGTTGCATTCGATTTTTTCCATTCTACTTCACGAAACATCTCCATATGAGATCCAATTACTTGTAGGAAAATTCAAGAGACCATGGTTATGATGATGCACTAGGTCCATAGCTGGGACTTTGTGTATGTTCTCGAAATGGGTTTGTCGAGTGCTCATTAAGAAAGTTTCTATACAAGTTTCTGAACGAACTCCTTAAGAAAATTTCTCCAAAAGTTCCCTATGAAAGAATCCTTTGAAGCATCTGGTTGTCACAAACATTTTGACTACTTGTGGAGCCAAAACGGACTCTGTATGAGTCAGATATCCATGTTTCAGTTAACACTGCGCAAAATTGATTCCGAACGACAGTTACAGACTAGTTCTTTGTAGTTGCATTCGATTTCTTCCATTCAACTGCACTAAACATCTCCATATGAGATCCAATTACTTGTAGGGAAATGCAAGAGACCTTGGTTATGATGATGCACTAGGTCTATAGCTGGGACTTTGTGTATGTTCTCGAAATGCGTTTGTCGAGTGCTCATTAAGAAAGTTTCTATACAAGTTTCTAAAGGAACTCCTTAAGAAAATTTCTCCAAAAGTTCCTTTGAAAGAATACTTTGAAGCATCTGGTCGTCACAAACATGTTGACTACTTGTGGATCCAAAACGGACTCCGTATGAGTCAGATATCCATGTTTCAGTTAACACTGCGCAAAACTGATTCCGAGCGACAGTTACACACTAGTTCTTGTGTAGTTGCATTCGATTTTTTCCATTCTACTTCACTAAACATCTCCAAATGAGATCGAATTACTTGTAGGGAAATGCAACAGACCTCGGTTTCATGATGCACTAGGTCCATAGCTGGGACTTTGTGTATGTTCTCGAAATGCGTTTGTCGAGTCCTCATTAAGAAAGTTTCTATACAAGTTTCTGAACGAACTCCTTAAGAAAAGTTCTCCAAGAGCTCCCTATGAAAGAATCCTTTGAAGCATCTGGTCGTCACAAATGTTTTGACTACTTGTGGAGCCAAAACGGACTCCGTATGAGTCAGATATGCATGTTTCAGTTAACACCGCGCAAAACTGATTCCGAACGACAGTTACAGACTAGTTCTTGTGTAGTTGCATTCGTTTTTTTCCATTCTACTTCACTAAACATCTCCATATGAGATCCAATTACTTGTAGGGAAATGAAACATACCTCGGTTATGATGATGCACTAGGTCCATAGCTGGGACTTTGTGTATGTTCTCGAAATGCGTTTGTCGAGTGCTCATTAAGAAAGTTTCTATACAAGTTTCTGAACGAACTCCTTAAGAAAAGTTCTCCAAAAGTTCCTTTGAAAGAATACTTTGAAGCATCTGGTCGTCACAAACGTGTTGACTACTTGTGGATCCAAAACGGACTCCGTATGAGTCAGATATCCATGTTTCAGTTAACACTGCGCAAAACTGATTCCGAACGACAGTTACAGACTAGTTCTTGTGTAGTTGCATTTGATTTTTTCCATTCTACTTCACTAAACATCTCCATATGACATCCAATTACTTGTAGGTAATGCAAGATACCTCGGTTATGATGATGCACTAGGTCCATAGCTGGGACTTTGTGTATGTTCTCGAAATGCGTTTGTCGAGTGCTCATAAACAAAGTTTCTACACAAGTTTCTGAACGAACTCCTTAAGAAAAGTTCTCCAAAAGTTCCCTATGAAAGAATCCTTTGAAGCATCTGGTTGTCACAAACATTTTGACTACTTGTGGAACGAAAACGGACTCTGTCTGAGTCAGATATCCATGTTTCAGTTAACACTGCGCAAAATTGATTCCGAACGACAGTTACAGACTAGTTCTTTTGTAGTTGCATTCGATTTCTTCCATTCTACTTCACTAAACATCTCCATATGAGATCCAATTACTTGTAGGGAAATGCAAGAGACCTTGGTTCTGATGATGCACTAGGTCCATAGCTGGGAATTTGTGTATGTTCTCGAAATGCGTTTGTCGAGTCCTCATTAAGAAAGTTTCTATACAAGTTTCTGAAGAAACACCTTAAGAAAAGTTCTCCAAGATCTCCCTATGAAAGAATCCTTTGAAGCATCTAGTCGTCACAAACGTTTTGACTACTCGTGGAGCCAAAACGAGCTCCGTATGAGTCAGATATCCATGTTTCAGTTAACACTACGCAAAACTGATTCCGAACGATAGTTACACACTAGTTCTTGTGTAGTTGCATTCGATTATTTCCATTCTACTTCACTAAAATCTCCATATGAGATCGAATTACTTGTAGGGAAATGCAAGAGACCTCGGTTATGATGATGCACTAGGTCCATAGCTGGGACTTTGTGTATGTTCTCGAAATGCGTTTGTCGAGTCCTCATTAAAAAGTTTCTATACAAGTTTCTGAACGAACTCCTTAAGAAAAGTTCTCCAAGAGCTCCCTATGAAAGAATCCTTTGAAGCATCTGGTCGTCACAAACGTTTTGACTACTTGTGGAGCCAAAACGGACTCCGTATGAGTCAGATATCCATGTTTCAGTTAACACCGCGCAAAGCTGATTCCGAACGACAGTTACAGACTAGTTCTTGTGTAGTTGCATTCGTTTTTTTCCATTCTACTTCACTAAACATCTCCATATGAGATCCAATTACTTGTAGGGAAATGCAACATACCTCGGTTATGATGATGCACTAGCTCCATAGCTGGGAATTTGTGTATGTTCTCGAAATGCGTTTGTCGAGTGCTCATTAAGAAAGTTTCTATACAAGTTTCTAAACAAACTCCATAAGAAAAGTTCTCCAAAAGTTCCCTATGAAGAATCCTTTGAAGCTTCTGGTCGTCACAAACCTTTTGACTACTTGTGGAGCCAAAACGGACTCCGTAGTAGTCAGATATCCATGTTTCAGTTAACACTACGCAAAACTGATTCCGGACGATAGTTACACACTAGTTCTTGTGTAGTTGCATTCGATTTTTTCCATTCTACTTCACTAAACATCTCCATATGAGATCGAATTACTTGTAGGGAAATGCAAGAGACCTCGGTCATGATGATGCACTAGGTCCATAGCTGGGACTTTGTGTATGTTCTCGAAATGCGTTTGTCGAGTCCTCATTAAGAAAGTTTCTATACAAGTTTCTGAAGGAACACCTTAAGAAAAGTTCTCCAAGATCTCCCTATGAAAGAGTCCTTTGAAGCATCTGGTCGTCACAAAGGTTTTGACTACTCGTGGAGCCAAAACGGACTCCGTATGAGTCAGATATCCATGTTTCAGTTAACACTACGCAAAACTGATTCCGAACGATAGTTACACACTAGTTCTTGTGTAGTTGCATTCGATTATTTCCATTCTACTTCACTAAACATCTCCATATGAGATCGAATTACTTGTAGGGAAATGCAAGAGACCTCGGTTATGATGATGCACTAGGTCCATAGCTGGGACTTTGTGTATGTTCTCGAAATGCGTTTGTCGAGTCCTCATTAAAAAGTTTCTATACAAGTTTCTGAACGAAATCCTTAAGAAAAGTTCTCCAAGAGCTCCCTATGACAGAATCCTTTCAAGCATCTGGTCGTCACAAACGTTTTGACTACTTGTGGAGCCAAAACGGACTCCGTATGAGTCAGATATCCATGTTTCAGTTAACACCGCGCAAAGCTGATTCCGAACGACAGTTACAGACTAGTTCTTGTGTAGTTGCATTCGTTTTTTCCATTCTACTTCACTAAACATCTCCATATGACATCCAATTACTTGTAGGGAAATGCAACATACCTCGGTTATGATGATGCACTAGGTCCATAGCTGGGACTTTGTGTACGTTCTCGAAATGCGTTTGTCGAGTGCTCATTAAGAAAGTTTCTATACAAGTTTCTGAACGAACTCCTTAAGAAAAGTTCTCCAAAAGTTCCTTTGAAAGAATCCTTTGAAGCATCTGGTCGTCACAAACGTGTTGACTAGTTGTGGATCCGAAACGGACTCCGTATGAGTCAGATATCCATTTTTCAGTTAACACTGCGCAAAAGTGATTCCGAACGACAGTTACAGACTAGTTCTTGTGTAGTTGCATTTGATTTTTTCCATTCTACTTCACTAAACATCTCCATATGAGATCCAATTACTTGTAGGGAAATGCAAGAGACTTCGGTTATGATGATGCACTAGGTCCATAGCTGGGACTTTTTGTATGTTCTCGAAATGCGTTTGTCGAGTCCTCATTAAGAAAGTTTCTATACAAGTTTCTGAAGGAACTCCTTAAGAAAATTTCTCCAAGATGCCCTATGAAAGAATCCATTGAAGCATCTGGTCATCATAAACGTTTTGACTACTCGTGGAGCCAAAACGGACTCCGTATGAGTCAGATATCCATGTTTCAGTTAACACTGCGCAAAACTGATTCCGAACGATAGTTACACACTAGTTCTAGTGTAGTTGCATTCGATTTTTTCCATTCTACTTCACTAAACATCCCCATATGAGATCGAAATACTTGTAGGGAAATGCATGAGACCTCGGTTATGATGATGCACTAGGTCCATAGCTGGGACTTTGTGTATGTTCTCGAAATGCGTTTGTCGAGTCCTCATTAAGAAAGTTTCTATACAAGTTTCTGAACGAACTCCTTAAGAAAAGTTCTCCAAGAGCTCCCTATGAAAGAATCCTTTGAAGCATCTGGTCGTCACAAACGTTTTGACTACTTGTGGAGCCAAAACAGACTCCGTATGAGTCAGATATCCATGTTTCAGTTAACACCGCGCAAAACTGATTCCGAACGACAGTTACAGACTAGTTCTTGTGTAGTTGCATTCGTTTTTTTCGATTCTACTTCACTAAACATCTCCATATGAGATCCAATTACTTGTAGGGCAATGCAACATACCTCGGTTATGATGATGCACTAGGTCCATAGCTGGGACTTTGTGTATGTTCTCGAAATGCGTTTGTCGAGCGCTCATTAAGAAAGTTTCTATACAAGTTTCTGAACGAACTCCTTAAGAAAAGTTCTCCAAAAGTTCCTTTGAAAGAATACTTTGAAGCATCTGGTCGTCACAAATGTGTTGACTACTTGTGGATCCAAAACGGACTCCGTATGAGTCAGATATCCATGTTTCAGTTAACACTGCGCAAAACTGATTCCGAACGACAGTTACAGACTAGTTCTTGTGTAGTTGCATTCGATTTTTTCCATTCTACTTCGGTAAACATCTCCATATGAGATCGAATTACTTGTAGGGAAATGCAAGAGACCTCGGTTATGATGATGCACTAGGTCCATAGCTGGGACTTTGTGTATGTTCTCGAAATGCGTTTGTCGAGTCCTCATTAAGATAGTTTCTATACAAGTTTCTGAATGAACTCCTTAAGAAAAGTTCTCCAAGATCCCCCTATGAAAGAATCCTTTGAAGCATCTGGTCGTCACAAACGTTTTGACTACTCGTGGAGCCAAAACGGACTCCGTATGAGTCAGATATCCATGTTTCAGTTAACACTGCGCAAAACTGATTCCGAACGATAGTTACACACTAGTTCTTGTGTAGTTGCATTCGATTTTTTCCATTCTACTTCACTAAACATCTCCATATGAGATCGAATTACTTGTAGGTAAATGCAAGAGACCTCGGTTATGATGATGCACTAGGTCCATAGCTGGGACTTTGTGTATGTTCTCGAAATGCGTTTGTCGAGTCCTTATTAAGAAAGTTTCTATACAAGTTTCTGAACGAACTCCTTAAGAAAAGTTCTCCAAGAGCTCCCTATGAAATAATCCTTTGAAGCATCTGGTCGTCACAAACGTTTTGACTACTTGTGGAGCCAAAACGGACTCCGTATTAGTCAGATATCCATGTTTCAGTTAACACCGCGCAATACTGATTCCGAACGACAGTTACAGACTAGTTCTTGTGTAGTTGCATTCGTTTTTTTCCATTCTACTTCACTAAACATATCCATATGAGATCCAATTACTTGTAGGGAAATTCAACATACCTCGGTTATGATGATGCACTAGGTCCATAGCTGGGACTTTGTGTATGTTCTCGAAATGCGTTTGTCGAGTGCTCATTAAGAAAGTTTCTATACAAGTTTCTGAAGGAACTCCTTAAGAAAAGTTATCCAAAATCTCCCTATGAAAGAATCCTTTGAAGCATCTGGTCGTCACAAACGTGTTGACTAGTTGTGGAGCCAAAACGGACTCCGTATGAGTCAGATATCCATGTTTCAGTTAACACCGCGCAAAACTGATTCCGAACGACAGTTACAGACTAGTTCTTGTGTAGTTGCATTCGTTTTTTTCAATTCTACTTCACTAAACATCTCCATATGAGATCCAATTACTTGTAGGGCAATGCAACATACCTCGGTTATGATGATGCACTAGGTCCATAGCTGGGACTTTGTGTATGTTCTCGAAATGCGTTTGTCGAGCGCTCATTATGAAAGTTTCTATACAAGTTTCTGAACGAACTCCTTAAGAAAAGTTCTGCAAAAGTTCCTTTGAAAGAATACTTTGAAGCATCTGGTCGTCACAAACGTGTTGACTACTTGTGGATCCAAAACGGACTCCGTATGAGTCAGATATCCATGTTTCAGTTAACACTGCGCAAAACTGATTCCGAACGACAGTTACAGACTAGTTCTTGTGTAGTTGCATTCGATTTTTTCCATTCTACTTCGGTAAACATCTCCATATGAGATCGAATTACTTGTAGGGAAATGCAAGAGACCTCGGTTATGATGATGCACTAGGTCCATAGCTGGGACTTTGTGTATGTTCTCGAAATGCGTTTGTCGAGTCCTCATTAAGATAGTTTCTATACAAGTTTCTGAATGAACTCCTTAAGAAAAGTTCTCCAAGATCCCCCTATGAAAGAATCCTTTGAAGCATCTGGTCGTCACAAACGTTTTGACTACTCGTGGAGCCAAAACGGACTCCGTATGAGTCAGATATCCATGTTTCAGTTAACACTGCGCAAAACTGATTCCGAACGATAGTTACACACTAGTTCTTGTGTAGTTGCATTCGATTTTTTCCATTCTACTTCACTAAACATCTCCATATGAGATCGAATTACTTGTAGGTAAATGCAAGAGACCTCGGTTATGATGATGCACTAGGTCCATAGCTGGGACTTTGTGTATGTTCTCGAAATGCGTTTGTCGAGTCCTTATTAAGAAAGTTTCTATACAAGTTTCTGAACGAACTCCTTAAGAAAAGTTCTCCAAGAGCTCCCTATGAAATAATCCTTTGAAGCATCTGGTCGTCACAAACGTTTTGACTACTTGTGGAGCCAAAACGGACTCCGTATGAGTCAGATATCCATGTTTCAGTTAACACCGCGCAATACTGATTCCGAACGACAGTTACAGACTAGTTCTTGTGTAGTTGCATTCGTTTTTTTCCATTCTACTTCACTAAACATCTCCATATGACATCGAATTACTTGTAGGGAAATGCAAGAGACCTCGGTCATGATGATGCACTAGGTCCATAGCTGGGACTTTGTGTATGTTCTCGAAATGCGTTTGTCGAGTCCTCATTAAGAAAATTTCTATACAAGTTTCTGAAGGAACACCTTAAGAAAAGTTCTCCAAGATCTCCCTATGAAAGAATCCTTTGAAGCATCTGGTCGTCACAAACGTTTTGACTACTCGTGGAGCCAAAACGGACTCCGTATGAGTCAGATATCCATGTTTCAGTTAACACTACGCAAAACTGATTCCGAACGATAGTTACACACTAGTTCTTGGGTAGTTGCATTCGATTATTTCCATTCTACTTCACTAAACATCACCATATGAGATCGAATTACTTGTAGGGAAATGCAAGAGACCTCGGTTATGATGATGCACTAGGTCCATAGCTGGGACTTTGTGTATGTTCTCGAAATGCGTTTGTCGAGTCCTCATTAAGAAAGTTTCTATACAAGTTTCTGAACGAACTCCTTAAGAAAAGTTCTCCAAGAGCTCACTATGAAAGAATCCTTTCAAGCATCTGGTCGTCACAAACGTTTTGACTACTTGTGGAGCCAAAACGGACTCCGTATGAGTCAGATATCCATGTTTCAGTTAACACCGCGCAAAATTGATTCCGAACGACAGTTACAGACTAGTTCTTGTGTAGTTGCATTCGTTTTTTTCCATTCTACTTCACTAAACATCTCCATATGAGATCCAATTACTTGTAGGGAAATGCAACATACCTCGGTTATGATGATGCACTAGGTCCATAGCTGGGACTTTGTGTACGTTCTCGAAATGCGTTTGTCGAGTGCTCATTAAGAAAGTTTCTATACAAGTTTCTGAACGAACTCCTTAAGAAAAGTTCTCCAAAAGTTCCTTTGAAAGAATCCTTTGAAGCATCTGGTCGTCACAAATGTGTTGACTAGTTGTGGATCCAATACGGACTCCGTATGAGTCAGATATCCATTTTTCAGTTAACACTGCGCAAAACTGCTTCCGAACGACAGTTACAGACTAGTTCTGGTGGAGTTGCATTCGATTTTTTCCATTCTACTTCACTAAACATCTCCATATGAGATCGAATTACTTGTAGGGAAATGCAAGAGACCTCGGTTATGATGATGCACTAGGTCCATAGCTGGGACTTTGTGTATGTTCTCGAAATGCGTTTGTCGAGTCCTCATTAAGAAAGTTTCTATACAAGTTTCTGAAGGAACTCCTTAAGAAAAGTTCTCCAAGATCTCCCTATGAAATAATCCTTTGAAGCATCTGGTCGTGTTAAACGTTTTGACTACTCGTGGAGCCAAAACAGACTCCGTATGAGTCAGATATCCATGTTTCAATTAACACTGGGCAAAACTGATTCCGAACGATAGTTACACACTAGTTCTTGTGTAGTTGCATTCAATTTTTTCCATTCTACTTCACTAAACATCTCCATATGAGATTGAATTACTTGTAGGGAAATGCAAGAGACCTCGGTTATGATGATGCACTAGGTCCATAGCTGGGACTTTGTGTATGTTCTCGAAATGCGTTTGTCGAGTCCTCATTAAGAAAGTTTCTATACAAGTTTCTGAACGAACTCCTTAAGAAAAGTTCTCCAAGAGCTCCCTATGAAAGAATCCTTTGAAGAATCTGGTCGTCACAAACGTTTTGACTACTTGTGGAGCCAAAACAGACTCCGTATGAGTCAGATATCCATGTTTCAGTTAACACCGCGCAAAACTGATTCCGAACGACAGTTACACACTAGTTCTTGTGTAGTTGCATTCGATTTTTTCCATTCTACTTCACTAAACATCTCCATATGAGATCGAATTACTTGTAGGTAAATGCAAGAGACCTCGGTTATTATGATGCACTAGGTCCATAGCTGGGACTTTGTGTATGTTCTCGAAATGCGTTTGTCGAGTCCTCATTAAGAAAGTTTCTGTACAAGTTTCTGAACGAACTCCTTAAGAAAAGTTCTCCAAGAGCTCCCTATGAAATAATCCTTTGAAGCATCTGGTCGTCACAAACGTTTTGACTACTTGTGGAGCCAAAACGGACTCCGTATGAGTCAGATATCCATGTTTCAGTTAACACCGCGCAATACTGATTCCGAACGACAGTTACAGACTAGTTCTTGTGTAGTTGCATTCGTTTTTTTCCATTCTACTTCACTAAACATATCCATATTAGATCCAATTACTTGTAGGGAAATGCAACATACCTCGGTTATGATGATGCACTAGGTCCATAGCTGGGACTTTGTGTATGTTCTCGAAATGCGTTTGTCGAGTCCGCATTAAGATAGTTTCTATACAAGTTTCTGAATGAACTCCTTAAGAAAAGTTCTCCAAGATCCCCCTATGAAAGAATCCTTCGAAGCATCTGGTCGTCACAAACGTTTTGACTACTCGTGGAGCCAAAACGGACTCCGTATGAGTCAGATATCCATGTTTCAGTTAACACCGCGCAAAACTGATTCCGAACGACAGTTACAGACTAGTTCTTGTGTAGTTGCATTCGTTTTTTTCCATTCTACTTCACTAAACATCTCCATATGAGGTCCAATTACATGTAGGGAAATGCAACATACCTCGGTTATGATGATGCACTAGGTCCATAGCTGGGACTTTCTGTACGTTCTCGAAATGCGTTTGTCGAGTGCTCATTAAGAAAGTTTCTATACAAGTTTCTGAACGAACTCCTTAAGAAAAGTTCTCCAAAAGTTCCTTTGAAAGAATACTTTGAAGCATCTGGTCGTCACAAACGTGTTGACTAGTTGTGGATCCAAAACGGACTCCGTATGAGTCAGATATCCATTTTTCAATTAACACCGCGCAAAACTGATTCCGAACGACAGTTACAGACTAGTTCTTGTGTAGTTGCATTCGTTTTTTTCCATTCTACTTCACTAAACATCTCCATATGAGATCCAATTACTTGTAGGGAAATGCAACATACCTCGGTTATGATGATGCACTAGGTCCATAGCTGGGACTTTGTGTATGTTCTCGAAATGCGTTTGTCGAGTGCTCATTAAGAAAGTTTCTATACAAGTTTCTGAACGAACTCTTTAAGAAAATTCTCCAAAAGTTCCTTTGAAAGAATACTTTGAAGCATCTGGTCGTCACAAACGTGTTGACTACTTGTGGATCAAAAACGGACTCCGTATGAGTCAGATATCCATGTTTCAGTTAACACTGCGCAAAACTGATTCCGAACGACAGTTACAGACTAGTTCTTGTGTAGCTGCATTCGATTTTTTCCATTCTACTTCACTAAACATCTCCATATGAGATCCAATTACTTGTAGGGAAATGCAAGAGACCTCTTTATGATGATGCACTAGGTCCATAGCCGGGACTTTGTGTATGTTCTCGAAATGCGTTTGTCGAGTGCTCATTAAGAAAGTTTCTATACAAGTTTCTGAACAAACTCTTTAAGAAAATTCTCCAAAAGTTCCTTTGAAAGAATGCTTTGAAGCATCTGGTCGTCACAAACGTGTTGACTACTTGTGGACAAAACGGACTCCGTATGAGTCAGATATCCATGTTTCAGTTAACACTGCGCAAAACTGATTCCGAACGACAGTTACAGACTAGTTCTTGTGTAGCTGCATTCGATTTTTTCCAATCTACTTCACTAAACATCTCCATATGAGATCCAATTACTTGTAGCGAAATGCAAGAGACCTCGGTTATGATGATGCACTAGGTCCATAGCTGGGACTTTGTGTATGTTCTCGAAATGCGTTTGTCGAGTGCTCATTAACAAAGTTTCTATACAAGTTTCTGAACGAACTCCTTAAGAAAAGTTCTCCAAAAGTTCCTTTAAAAGAATCCTTTGAAGAATCTGGTCGTCACAAACGTGTTGACTAGTTGTGGATCCAAAACGGACTCCGTATGAGTCAGATATCCATGTTTCAGTTAACACTACGCAAAACTGATTCCGAACGATAGTTACACACTAGTTCTTGTGTAGTTCAATTCGATTTTTTCCATTCTACTTCAGTAAATATCTCCATATGAGATCGAATTACTAGTAGGGAAATGCAAGAGACCTCGGTTATGATGATGCACTAGGTCCATAGCTGGGACTTTGTGTGTGTGCTCGAAATGCGTTTGTCGAGTCCTCATTAAGAAAGTTTCTATACACGTTTCTGAATGAACTCCTGAAGAAAAGTTCTCCAAGATCTCCCTATGAAAGAATCCTTTGAAGCATCTGGTCGTCACAAACGTTTTGACTACTCGTGGAGCCAAAACGGACTCCGTATGAGTCAGATATCCATGTTTCAGTTAACACTGCGCAAAACTGATTCCGAACGATAGTTACACACTAGTTTTTGTGTAGTTGCATTCGATTTTTTCCATTCTACTTCACTAAACATCTCCATATCAGATCCAATTACTTGTAGGGAAATGCAAGAGACCTCGGTTATGATGATGCACTAGGTCCATAGCTGGGACTTTGTGTATGTTCTCGAAATGCGTTTGTCGAGTCCTCATTAAGAAAGTTTCTATACAAGTTTCTGAACGAACTCCTTAAGAAAAGTTCTCCAAGAGCTCCCTATGAAAGAATCCTTTGAAGAATCTGGTCGTCACAAACGTTTTGACTACTTGTGGAGCCAAAACAGACTCCGTATGAGTCAGATATCCATGTTTCAGTTAACACCGCGCAAAACTGATTCCGAACGACAGTTACACACTAGTTCTTGTGTAGTTGCATTCGATTTTTTCCATTCTACTTCACTAAACATCTCCATATGAGATCGAATTACTTGTAGGTAAATGCAAGAGACCTCGGTTATTATGATGCACTAGGTCCATAGCTGGGACTTTGTGTATGTTCTCGAAATGCGTTTGTCGAGTCCTCATTAAGAAAGTTTCTGTACAAGTTTCTGAACGAACTCCTTAAGAAAAGTTCTCCAAGAGCTCCCTATGAAATAATCCTTTGAAGCATCTGGTCGTCACAAACGTTTTGACTACTTGTGGAGCCAAAACGGACTCCGTATGAGTCAGATATCCATGTTTCAGTTAACACCGCGCAATACTGATTCCGAACGACAGTTACAGACTAGTTCTTGTGTAGTTGCATTCGTTTTTTTCCATTCTACTTCACTAAACATATCCATATTAGATCCAATTACTTGTAGGGAAATGCAACATACCTCGGTTATGATGATGCACTAGGTCCATAGCTGGGACTTTGTGTATGTTCTCGAAATGCGTTTGTCGAGTCCGCATTAAGATAGTTTCTATACAAGTTTCTGAATGAACTCCTTAAGAAAAGTTCTCCAAGATCCCCCTATGAAAGAATCCTTCGAAGCATCTGGTCGTCACAAACGTTTTGACTACTCGTGGAGCCAAAACGGACTCCGTATGAGTCAGATATCCATGTTTCAGTTAACACCGCGCAAAACTGATTCCGAACGACAGTTACAGACTAGTTCTTGTGTAGTTGCATTCGTTTTTTTCCATTCTACTTCACTAAACATCTCCATATGAGGTCCAATTACATGTAGGGAAATGCAACATACCTCGGTTATGATGATGCACTAGGTCCATAGCTGGGACTTTCTGTACGTTCTCGAAATGCGTTTGTCGAGTGCTCATTAAGAAAGTTTCTATACAAGTTTCTGAACGAACTCCTTAAGAAAAGTTCTCCAAAAGTTCCTTTGAAAGAATACTTTGAAGCATCTGGTCGTCACAAACGTGTTGACTAGTTGTGGATCCAAAACGGACTCCGTATGAGTCAGATATCCATTTTTCAATTAACACCGCGCAAAACTGATTCCGAACGACAGTTACAGACTAGTTCTTGTGTAGTTGCATTCGTTTTTTTCCATTCTACTTCACTAAACATCTCCATATGAGATCCAATTACTTGTAGGGAAATGCAACATACCTCGGTTATGATGATGCACTAGGTCCATAGCTGGGACTTTGTGTATGTTCTCGAAATGCGTTTGTCGAGTGCTCATTAAGAAAGTTTCTATACAAGTTTCTGAACGAACTCTTTAAGAAAATTCTCCAAAAGTTCCTTTGAAAGAATACTTTGAAGCATCTGGTCGTCACAAACGTGTTGACTACTTGTGGATCAAAAACGGACTCCGTATGAGTCAGATATCCATGTTTCAGTTAACACTGCGCAAAACTGATTCCGAACGACAGTTACAGACTAGTTCTTGTGTAGCTGCATTCGATTTTTTCCATTCTACTTCACTAAACATCTCCATATGAGATCCAATTACTTGTAGGGAAATGCAAGAGACCTCTTTATGATGATGCACTAGGTCCATAGCCGGGACTTTGTGTATGTTCTCGAAATGCGTTTGTCGAGTGCTCATTAAGAAAGTTTCTATACAAGTTTCTGAACAAACTCTTTAAGAAAATTCTCCAAAAGTTCCTTTGAAAGAATGCTTTGAAGCATCTGGTCGTCACAAACGTGTTGACTACTTGTGGACAAAACGGACTCCGTATGAGTCAGATATCCATGTTTCAGTTAACACTGCGCAAAACTGATTCCGAACGACAGTTACAGACTAGTTCTTGTGTAGCTGCATTCGATTTTTTCCAATCTACTTCACTAAACATCTCCATATGAGATCCAATTACTTGTAGCGAAATGCAAGAGACCTCGGTTATGATGATGCACTAGGTCCATAGCTGGGACTTTGTGTATGTTCTCGAAATGCGTTTGTCGAGTGCTCATTAACAAAGTTTCTATACAAGTTTCTGAACGAACTCCTTAAGAAAAGTTCTCCAAAAGTTCCTTTAAAAGAATCCTTTGAAGAATCTGGTCGTCACAAACGTGTTGACTAGTTGTGGAGCCAAAACGGACTCCGTATGAGTCAGATATCCATGTTTCAGTTAACACTGCGCAAAACTGATTCAGAACGACAGTTAAAGACTAGTTCTTGTGTAGTTGCATTCGATTTTTCCATTCTACTTCACTAAACATCTCCATATGAGATCCAATTACTTGTAGGGAAATGCAAGAGACCTCGGTTATGATGATGCACTAGGTCCATAGCTGGGAATTTGTGTATGTCCTCGAAATGCGTTTGTCGAGTGCTCATTAAAAAACTTTCTACACAAGTTTCTGAACGAACTCCTTAAGAAAAGTTATCCAAAATCTCCCTATGAAAGAATACATTGAAGCATCTGGTCGTCACAAATGTTTTTTCTACTTGTGGATCCAAAACGGACTCCGTATGAGTCAGATATCCATGTTTCAGTTAACACTGTGCAAAACTGATTCCGAACGACAGTTATAGACTAGTTCTTGTGTAGTTGCATTCGATTTTTTCCATTCTACTTCACTAAACATCTCCATATGAGATCCAACTACTTGTAGGGAAATGAAAGAGACCTCGGTTATGATGATGCACTAGGTCCATAGCTGGGACTTTGTGTATGTTCTCGAAATGCGTTTGTCGAGTCCTCATTAACAAAGTTTCTATACAAGTTTCTGAACGGACTCCTTAAGAAAAGTTCTCCAAGAGCTCCCTATGAAAGAACCCTTTGAAGCATCTAGTCGTCACAAACGTTTTGACTACTTGTGGAGCCAAAACGGACTCCGTATGAGTCAGATATCCATGTTTCAGTTAACACCGCGCAAAACTGATTCCGAACGACAGTTACAGACTAGTTCTTGTGTAGTTGCATTCGTTTTTTTCCATTCTACTTCACTAAACATCTCCAAATGAGATCCAATTACTTGTACGGAAATGCAACATACCTCAGTTATGATGATGCACTAGGTCCATAGCTGGGACTTTGTGTATGTCCTCGAAATGCGTTTGTCGAGTGCTCATTAAGAAAGTTTCTATACAAGTTTCTGAACGAACTCCTTGAGAAAAGTTCTCCAAATGTTCCTTTGAAAGATTCCTGTGAAGCATCTGGTCGTCACAAATGTGTTGACTAGTTGTGGATCCAAAACGGACTCTATGTTTCAGTTAACACTACGCAAAACTGATTCCGAACGATAGTTACACACTAGTTCTAGTGTAGTTGCATTCGATTTTTTCCATTCTACTTCAGTAAACATCTCCATATGAGATCGAATTACTTGTAGGGAAATGCAAGAGACCTCGGTTATGATGATGCACTAGGTCCATAGCTGGGACTTTGTGTGTGTTCTCGAAATGTGTTTGTCGAGTCCTCATTAAGAAAGTTTCTATACAAGTTTCTGAATGAACTCCTGAAGAAAAGTTCTCCAAGATCTCCCTATGAAAGAATCCTTTGAAGCATCTGGTCGTCACAAACGTTTTGACTACTCGTGGAGCCAAAACGGACTCCGTATGAGTCAGATATCCATGTTTCAGTTAACACTACGCAAAACTGATTCCGAACGATAGTTACACACTAGTTCTTGTGTAGTTGCATTCGATTTTTTCCATTCTACTTCACTAAACATCTCCATATGAGATCGAATTACTTGTAGGGAAATGCAAGATACCTCGGTTATGATGATGCACTAGGTCCATAGCTGGGACTTTGTGTATGTTCTCGAAATGCGTTTATCGAGTCCGCATTAAGATAGTTTCTATACAAGTTTCTGAATGAACTCCTTAAGAAAAGTTCTCCAAGATCCCCCTATGAAAGAATCCTTTGAAGCATCTGGTCGTCACAAACGTTTTGACTACTCGTGGAGCCAAAACGGACTCCGTATGAGTCAGATATCCATGTTTCAGTTAACACTGCGCAAAACTGATTCCGAACGATGGTTACACACTAGTTCTTGTGTAGTTGCATTCGATTTTTTCCATTCTACTTCACTAAACATCTCCATATGAGATCGAATTACTTGTAGGGAAATGCAAGAGACCTCGGTTATGATGATGCACTAGGTCCATAGCTGGGACTTTGTGTATGTTCTCGAAATGCGTTTGTCGAGTCCTCATTAAGAAAGTTTCTATACAAGTTTCTGAACGAACTCCTTAAGAAAATTTCTCCAAGAGCTCCCTATGAAATAATCCTTTGAAGCATCTGGTCGTCACAAACGTTTTGACTACTTGTGGAGGCAAAACGGACTCCATATGAGTCAGATATCCATGTTTCAGTTAACACCGCGCAAAACTGATTCCGAACGACAGTTACAGACTAGTTCTTGTGTAGTTGCATTCGTTTTTTTCCATTCTACTTCACTAAACATCTCCATATGAGATCTAATTACTTGTAGGGAAATGCAACATACCTCGGTTATGATGATGCACTAGGTCCATAGCTGGGACTTTGTGTATGTTCTCGAAATGCGTTTGTCGAGTGCTCATTAAGAAAGTTTCTATACAAGTTTCTGAAGGAACTCCCTAAGAAAAGTTATCCAAAATCTCCCTATGAAAGAATCCTTTGAAGCATCTGGTCGTCACAAACGTGTTGACTAGTTGTGGAGCCAAAACGGACTCGGTATGAGTCAGATATCCATGTTTCAGTTAACACTGCGCAAAACTGATTCCGAACGACAGTTAAAGACTAGTTCTTGTGTAGTTGCATTCGATTTTTTCCATTCTACTTCACTAAACATCTCCATATGAGATCCAATTACTTGTAGGGAAATGCAAGAGACCTCGGTTATGATGTTGCACTAGGTCCATAGCTAGGACTTTGTGTATGTTCTCGAAATGCGTTTGTCGAGTGCTCATTAAGAAAGTTTCTACACAAGTTTCTGAAAGAACTCCTTAAGAAAAGTTATCCAAAATCTCCCTATGAAAGAATCCTTTGAAGCATCTGGTCGTCACAAATGTTTTGTCTACTTGTGGAGCCAAAATGGACTCCGTACGAGTCAGATATCCATGTTTCAGTTAACACTTCGCAAAACTGATTCCGAACGACAGTTACAGACTAGTTCTTGTATAGTTGCATTCGATTTTTTCCATTCTACTTCACTAAACATCTCCATATGAGATCCAACTACTTGTAGGGAATTGAAAGAGACCTCGGTTATGATGATGCACTAGGTCCATAGCTGGGACTTTGTGTATGTTCTCGAAATGCGTTTGTCAAGTCCTCATTAAGATAGTTTCTATACAAGTTTCTGAATGAACTCCTGAAGAAAAGTTCTCCAAGATCCCCGTATGAAAGAATCCTTTGAAGCATCTGGTCGTCACAAACATTTTGACTACTCGTGGAGCCAAAACGGACTCCGTATGAGTCAGATATCCATGTTTCAGTTAACACTGCGCAAAACTGATTCCGAACGATAGTTACACACTAGTTCTTGTGTAGTTGCATTCGATTTTTTCCATTCTACTTCACTAAACATCTCCATATGAGATCGAATTACTTGTAGGTAAATGCAAGAGACCTCAGTTATGATGATGCACTAGGTCCATAGCTGGGACTTTGTGTATGTTCTCGAAATGCGTTTGTCGAGTCCTCATTAAGAAAGTTTCTATACAAGTTTCTGAACGAACTCCTTAAGAAAAGTTCTCCAAGATCTCCCTGTGAAATAATCCTTTGAAGCATCTGGTCGTCACAAACGTTTTGACTACTTGTGGAGCCAAAACGGACTCCCTATGAGTCAGATATCCATGTTTCAGTTAACACCGCGCAAAACTGATTCCGAACGACAGTTGCAGACTAGTTCTTGTGTAGTTGCATTCGATTTTTTCCATTCTACTTCACTAAACATCTCCATATGAGATCCAATTACTTGTAGGAAAATGCAACATACCTCGGTTATGATGATGCACTAGGTCCATAGCTGGGACTTTGTGTATGTTCTCGAAATGCGTTTGTCGAGTCCGCATTAAGATAGTTTCTATACAAGTTTCTGAATGAACTCCTTAAGAAAAGTTCTCCAAGATCCCCCTATGAAAGAATCCTTTGAAGCATCTGGTCGTCACAAATGTTTTGACTACTTGTGGAGCCAAAACGGACTCCGTATGAGTCAGATATCCATGTTTCAGTTAACACTGCGCAAAACTGATTCCGAACGACAGTTAAAGACTAGTTCTTGTGTAGTTGCATTCGACTTTTTCCATTCTACTTGACTAAACATCCCCATATGAGATCCAATTACTTGTAGGGAAATGCAAGAGACCTCGGTTATGATGATGCACTAGGTCCATAGCTAGGACTTTGTGCATGTTCTCGGAATGCGTTTGTCGAGTGCTCATTAAGAAAGTTTCTACACAAGTTTCTGAACGAACTCCTTAGGAAAAGTTAACCAAAATCTCCCTATGAAAGAATCCTTTGAAGCATCTGGTCGTCACAAATGTTTTGTCTACTTGTGGAGCCAAAACGGACTCCGTACGAGTCAGATATCCATGTTTCAGTTAACACTTCGCAAAACTGATTCCGAACGACAGTTACAGACTAGTTCTTGTGTAGTTGCATTCGATTTTTTCCATTCTACTTCACTAAACATCTCCATATGAGATCCAACTACTTGTAGGGAAATGAAAGAGACCTCGGTTATGATGATGCACTAGGTCCATAGCTGGGACTTTGTGTATGTTCTCGAAATGCGTTTGTCGAGTCCTCATTAAGAAAGTTTCTATACAAGTTTCTGAACGAACTCCTTAAGAAAAGTTCTCCAAGATCTCCCTATGAAAGAATCCTTTGAAGCAGCTGGTCGTCACAAACGTTTTGACTACTTGTGGAGCCAAAACGGACTCCGTATGAGTCAGATATCCATGTTTCAGTTAACACCGCGCAAAACTGATTTCGAACGACAGTTACAGACTAGTTCTTGTGTAGTTGCATTCGATTTTTTCCATTCTACTTCACTAAACATCTCCATATGAGATCCAATTACTTGTAGGGAAATGCAACATACCTCAGTTATGATGATGCACTAGGTCCATAGCTGGGACTTTCTGTATCTTCTCGAAATGCGTTTATCGAGTGCTCATTAAGAAAGTTTCTATACAAGTTTCTGAATGAACTCCCTAAGAAAAGTTCTCCAAAAGTTCCTTTGAAAGAATCCTTTGAAGCATCTGGTCGTTACAAACGTTTTGACTAGTTGTGGATCCAAAACGGACTCCGTATGAGTCAGATATCCATGTTTCAGTTAACACTGCTCAAAACTGATTCCGAACGATAGTTACACACTAGTTCTTTTGTAGTTGCATTCGATTTTTTCCATTCTACTTCACTAAACATCTCCATATGAGATCGAATTACTTGTAGCGAAATGCAAGAGACCTCGGTTATGATGATGCACTAGGTCCATAGCTGGGACTTAGTGTATGTTCTCAAAATGCGTTTGTCGAGTCCTCATTAACAAAGTTTCTATACAAGTTTCTGAACGAACTCCTTAAGAAAAGTTCTCCAAGAGCTCCCTATGAAAGAACCCTTTGAAGCATCTAGTCGTCACAAACGTTTTGACTACTTGTGGAGACAAAACGGACTCCGTATGAGTCAGATATCCATGTTTCAGTTAACACCGCGCAAAACTGATTCCGAACGACAGTTACAGACTAGTTCTTGTGTAGTTGCATTCGTTTTTTTCCATTGTACTTCACTAAACATCTCCATATGAGATCCAATTACTTGTACGGAAATGCAACATACCTCAGTTATGATGATGCACTAGGTCCATAGCTGGGACTTTGTGTATGTCCTCGAAATGCGTTTGTCGAGTGCTCATTAAGAAAGTTTCTATACAAGTTTCTGAACGAACTCCTTAAGAAAAGTTCTCCAAAAGTTCCTTTGAAAGAATCCTTTGAAGCATCTGGTCGTCACAAATGTGTTGACTAGTTGTGGATCCAAAACGGACTCCATATGAGTTAGATATCCATGTTTCAGTTAACACTACGCAAAACTGATTCCGAACGATAGTTACCCACTAGTTCTTGTGTAGTTGCATTCGATTATTTCCATTCTACTTCAGTAAACATCTCCAGATGAGATCGAATTACTTGTAGGGAAATGCAAGAGACCTCGGTTATGATGATGCACTAGGTCCATAGCTGGGACTTTGTGTGTGTTCTCGAAATGCGTTTGTCGAGTCCTCATTAAGAAAGTTTCTATACAAGTTTCTGAATGAACTCCCGAAGAAAAGTTCTCCAAGATCTCCCTATGAAAGAATCCTTTGAAGCATCTGGTCGTCACAAACGTTTTGACTACTCGTGGAGCCAAAACGGACTCCGTATGAGTCAGATATCCATGTTTCAGTTAACACTGCGCAAAACTGATTCCGAACGATAGTTACACACTAGTTCTTGTGTAGTTGCATTCGATTTTTTCCATTCTACTTCACTAAACATCTCCATATGAGATCGAATTACTTGTAGGGAAATGCAAGAGACCTCGGTTATGATGATGCACTATGTCCATAGCTGGGACTTTGTGTATGTTCTCGAAATGCGTTTGTCGAGTCCTCATTAAGATAGTTTCTATACAAGTTTCTGAATGAACTCCTTAAGAAAAGTTCTCCAAGATCCCCCTATGAAAGAATCCTTTGAAGCATCTGGTCGTCAGAAACGTTTTGACTACTCGTGGAGCCAAAACGGACTCCGTATGAGTCAGATATCCATGTTTCAGTTAACACTGCGCAAAACTGATTCCGAACGATAGTTACACACTAGTTCTTGTGTAGTTGCATTCGATTTTTTCCATTATACTTTACTAAACATCTCCATATGAGATCGAATTACTTGTAGGTAAATGCAAGAGACCTCGGTTATGATGATGCACTAGGTCCATAGCTGGGACTTTGTGTATGTTCTCGAAATGCGTTTGTCGAGTCCTCATTAAGAAAGTTTCTATACAAGTTTCTGTACGAACTCCTTAAGAAAAGTTCTCCAAGTGCTCCCTATGAAATAATCCTTTGAAGCATCTGGTCGTCACAAACATTTTCACTACTTGTGGAGCCAAAACGGACTCCGTATGAGTCAGATATCCATGTTTCAGTTAACACCGCGCAAAACTGATTCCGAACGACAGTTACAGACTAGTTCTTGTGTAGTTGCATTCGTTTTTTTCCATTCTACTTCACTAAACATCTCCATATGAGATCCAATTACTTGTAGGGAAATGCAACGTACCTCGGTTATGATGATGCACTAGGTCCATAGCTGGGACTTTGTGTATGTTCTCGAAATGCGTTTGTCGAGTGCTCATTAAGAAAGTTTCTATACAAGTTTCTGAAGGAACTCCTTAAGAAAAGTTATCCAAAATCTCCCTATGAAAGAATCCTTTGAAGAATCTGGTCGTCACAAACGTGTTGACGAGTTGTGGAGCCAAAACGGACTCCGAATGAGTCAGATATCCATGTTTCAGTTAACACTGCGCAAAACTGATTCCGAACGACAGTTAAAGACTAGTTCTTGTGTAGTTGCATTCGATTTTTTCCATTCTACTTCACTAAACATCTACATATGAGATCCAATTACTTGTAGGGAAATGCAAGAGACCTCGGTTATGATGATGCACTAGGTCCATAGCTAGGACTTTGTGTATGTTCTCGAAATGCGTTTGTCGAGTGCTCATTAAGAAAGTTTCTACACAAGTTTCTGAACGAACTCCTTAAGAAAAGTTATCCAAAATCTCCCTATGAAAGAATCCTTTGAAGCATCTGGTCGTCACAAATGTTTTGTCTACTTGTGTAGCCAAAATGGACTCTGTACGAGTCAGATATCCATGTTTCAGTTAACACTTCGCAAAACTGATTCCGAACGACAGTTACAGACTAGTTCTTGTGTAGTTGCATTCGATTTTTTCCATTCTACTTCACTAAACATCTCCATATGAGATCCAACTACTTGTAGGGAAATGAAAGAGACCTCGGTTATGATGATGCACTAGGTCCATAGCTGGGACTTTGTGTATGTTCTCGAAATGCGTTTGTCGAGTCCTCATTAAGATAGTTTCTATACAAGTTTCTGAATGAACTCCTTAAGAAAAGTTCTCCAAGATCCCCCTATGAAAGAATCCGTTGAAGCATCTGGTCGTCACAAAAGTTTTGACTACTCGTGGAGCCAAAACGGACTCCGTATGAGTCAGATATCCATGTTTCAGTTAACACTGCGCAAAACTGATTCCGAACGATAGTTACACACTAGTTCTAGTGTAGTTGCATTCGATTTTTTCCATTCTACTTCACTAAACATCTCCATATGAGATCGAATTACTTGTAGGTAAATGCAAGAGACCTCGGTTATGATGATGCACTAGGTCCGTAGCTGGGACTTTGTGTATGTTCTCGAAATGCGTTTGTCGAGTCCTCATTAAGAAAGTTTCTATACAAGTTTCTGAACGAACTCCTTAAGAAAAGTTCTCCAAGATCTCCCTATGAAATAATCCTTTGAAGAATCTGGTCGTCACAAACGTTTTGACTACTTGTGCAGCCAAAACGGACTCCGTATGAGTTAGATATCCATGTTTCAGTTAACACCGCGCAAAACTGATTCCGAACGACAGTTACAGACTAGTTCTTGTGTAGTTGCATTCGTTTTTTTCCATTCTACTTCACTAAACATCTCCATATGAGATCGAATTACTTGTAGGAAAATGCAACATCCCTCGGTTATGATGATGCACTAGGTCCAGAGCTAGGACTTTGTGTATGTTCTCGAAATGCGTTTGTCGAGTGCTCATTAAGAAAGTTTCTACACAAGTTTCTGAACGAACTCCTTAGGAAAAGTTATCCAAAATCTCCCTATGAAAGAATCCTTTGAAGCATCTGGTCGTCACAAATGTTTTGTCTACTTGTGGAGCCAAAACGGACTCCGTACGAGTCTGATATCCATGTTTCAGTTAACACTTCGCAAAACTGATTCCGAACGACAGTTACAGACTAGTTCTTGTGTAGTTGCATTCGATTTTTTCCATTCTACTTCACTAAACATCTCCATATGAGATCCAACTACTTGTAGGGAAATTAAAGAGACCTCGGTTATGATGATGCACTAGGTTCATAGCTGGGACTTTGTGTATGTTCTCGAAATGCGTTTGTCGAGTCCTCATTAAGAAAGTTTCTATACAAGTTTCTGAACGAACTCCTTAAGAAAAGTTCTCCAAGATCTCCCTATGAAAGAATCCTTTGAAGCAGCTGGACGTCACAAACGTTTTGACTACTTGTGGAGCCAAAACGGACTCCGTATGAGTCAGATATCCATGTTTCAGTTAACACCGCGCAAAACTGGTTCCGAACGACAGTTACAGACTAGTTCTTGTGTAGTTGCATTCGATTTTTCCATTCTACTTCACTAAACATCTCCATATGAGATCCAATTACTTGTAGGGAAATGCAACATACCTCAGTTATGATGATGCACTAGGTCCATAGCTGGGACTTTCTGTATGTTCTCGAAATGCGTTTGTCGAGTGCTCATTAAGAAAGTTTCTATACAAGTTTCTGAACGAACTCCTTAAGAAAAGTTCTCCAAAAGTTCCTTTGAAAGAATCCTTTGAAGCATCTGGTCGTCACAAAATGTTTTGACTAGTTGTGGATCCAAAACGGACTCCGTATGAGTCAGATATCCATGTTTCAGTTAACACTGCGCAAAACTGATTCCGAACGATAGTTACACACTAGTTCTTGTGTAGTTGCATTCGATTTTTTCCATTCTACTTCACTAAACATCTCCATATGAGATTGAATTACTTGTAGGGAAATGCAAGAGACCTCGGTTATGATGATGCACTAGGTCCATAGCTGGGACTTTGTGTATGTTCTCGAAATGCGTTTGTCGAGTCCTCATTAACAAAGTTTCTATACAAGTTTCTGAACGAAATCCTTAAGAAAAGTTCTCCAAGAGCTCCCTATGAAAGAACCCTTTGAAGCATCTAGTCGTCACAAACGTTTTGACTACTTGTGGAGCCAAAACGGACTCCGTATGAGTCAGATATCCATGTTTCAGTTAACACCGCGCAAAACTGATTCCGAACGACAGTTACAGACTACTTCTTTTGTAGTTGCATTCGTTTTTTTCCATTCTACTTCACTAAACATCTCCATATGAGATCCAATTACCTGTACGGAAATGCAACATACCTCAGTTATGATGATGCACTAGGTCCATAGCTGGGACTTTGTCTATGTCCTCGAAATGCGTTTGTCGAGTGCTCATTAAGAAAGTTTCTATACAAGTTTCTGAACGAACTCCTTAAGAAAAGTTCTCAAAAAGCTCCCTATGAAAGAATCCTTTGAAGCATCTGGTCGTCACAAATGTGTTGACTAGTTGTGGATCCAAAACGGACTCCATATGAGTCAGATATCCATGTTTCAGTTAACCCCGCGCAAAACTGATTTGGAACGACAGTTACAGACTAGTTCTTGTGTAGTTGCATTCGATTTTTTCCATTCTACTTCGCTAAACATCTCCATATGAGATCCAATTACTTGTAGGGAAATGCAAGATACCTCAGTTATGATAATGCACTAGGTCCATAGCTGGGACTTTGTGTGTGTTATCGAAATGCGTTTGTCGAGTCCTCATTAAGAAAGTTTCTATACAAGTTTCTGAATGAACTCCTGAAGAAAAGTTCTCCAAGATCTCCCTATGAAAGAATCCTTTGAAGCATCTGGTCGTCACAAACGTTTTGACTACTCGTGGAGCCAAAACGAACTCCGTATGAGTCAGATATCCATGTTTGAGTTAACACTGCGCAAAACTGATTCCGAACGATAGTTACACACTAGTTCTTGTGTAGTTGCATTCGATTTTTTCCATTCTACTTCACTAAACATCTCCATATGAGATCGAATTACTTGTAGGGAAATACAAGAGAGCTCGGTTATGATGATGCACTAGGTCCATAGCTGGGACTTTGTCTATGTTCTCGAAATGCGTTTGTCGTGTCCTCATTAAGAAAGTTTCTATACAAGTTTCTGGACGAACTCCTTAAGAAAAGTTATCCAAAATCTCCCTTTGAAAGAATCCTTTCAAGCATCTGGTCGTGACAAACGTGTTGACTAGTTGTGGAGCCAAAACGGACTCCGTATGAGTCAGATATCCATGTTTCAGTTAACACTGCGCATAACTGATTCAGAACGACAGTTAAAGACTAGTTCTTGTGTAGTTGCATTCGATTTTTCCATTCTACTTCACTAAACATCTCCATATGAGATCCAGTTACTTGTTGGGAAATGCAAGAGACCTCGGTTATAATGATGCACTAGGTCCATAGCTGGGACTTTGTGTATGTTCTCAAAATGCGTTTGTCGAGTGCTCATTAAGAAAGTTTCTATACAAGTTTCTGAACGAACTCCTTAAGAAAAGTTCTCCAAAAGTTCCTTTGAAAGAATACTTTGAAGCATATGGTCGTCACAAATGTGTTGACTACTTGTGGATTTAAAACGGACTCCGTATGAGTCAGATATCCATGTTTCAGTTAACACTGCGCAAAACTGATTCCGAACGACAGTTACAAACTAGTTCTTGTGTAGTTGCATTCGATTTTTTCCATTCTACTTCACTAAAAATCTCCATATGAGATCCAACTACTTGTAGGGAAATGAAAGAGACCTCGGTTATGATGATGCACTAGGTCCATAGCTGGGACTTTGTGTATGTTCTCGAAATGCGTTTGTCGAGTCCTCATTAACAAAGTTTCTATACAAGTTTCTGAACGAACTCCTTCAGAAAAGTTATCCAAGAGCTCCCTATGAAAGAACCCTTTGAAGCATCTAGTTGTCACAAACGTTTTGACTACTTGTGGAGCCAAAACGGACTCCGTATGAGTCAGATATCCATGTTTCAGTTAACACCGCGCAAAACTGATTCCGAACGAGAGTTACAGACTAGTTCTTGTGTAGTTGCATTCTTTTTTTTCCATTCTACTTCACTAAACATCTCCATATGAGATCCATTTACTTGTACGGAAATGCAACATACCTCAGTTATGATGATGCACTAGGTCCATAGCTGGGACTTTGTGTATGTCCTCGAAATGCGTTTGTCGAGTGCTCATTAAGAAAGTTTCTATACAAGTTTCTGAACGAACTACTTAAGAAAAGTTCTCCAAAAGTTCCTTTGAAAGAATCCTTTGAAGCAACTGGTCGTCACAAATGTGTTGACTAGTTGTGGATCCAAAACGGACTCCATATGAGTGAGATATCCATGTTTCAGTTAACACTACGCAAAACTGATTTCGAACAATAGTTACACACTAGTTCTTGTGTAGTTGCATTCGATTTTTTCCATTCTACTTCAGTAAACATCTCCATATGAGATCGAATTACTTGTAGGGAAATGCAAGAGACCTCGGTTATGATGATGCACTAGGTCCATAGCTGGGACTTCGTGTGTGTTCTCGAAATGCGTTTGTCCAGTCCTCATTAAGAAAGTTTCTACACAAGTTTCTGAACAAACTCCTTAAGAAAAGTTCTCCAAGATCTCCCTATGAAAGAATCCTTTGAAGCATCTGGTCGTCACAAATGTTTTGTCTACTTGTGGAGCCAAAACGGACTCCGTATGAGTCAGATATCCATGTTTCAGTTAACGGTGCGCAAAACTGATTCCAAACGACAGTTACACACTAGTTCTTGTGTAGTTGCATTCGATTTTTTCCATTCTACTTCACTAAACATCACCATATGAGATCGAATTACTTGTAGGGAAATGCAAGAGACCTCGGTTATGATGATGCACTAGGTCCATAGCTGGGACTCTGTGTATGTTCTCGAAATGCGTTTGTCGAGTCCTCATTAAGAAAGTTTCTATACAAGTTTTTGAACGAACTCCTTAATAAAAGTTATCCAAAATCTCCCTATGAAAGAATCCTTTGAAGCATCTGGTCGTCAGAAACGTTTTGACTACTTGTGGAGCCAAAACGGACTCCGTATGAGTCGGATATCCATGTTTCAGTTAACACTTCGCAAAACTGATTCCGAACGACAGTTACAGAGTAGTTCTTATGTAGTTGCATTCGATTTTTTCCATTCTAATTCACTAAACATCTCCATATGAGATCCAATTACTTGTAGGGAAATGCAAGAGACCTCGGTTATGATGATGCACTAGGTCCATAGCTGGGACTTTGTGTATGTTCTCGAAATGCGTTTGTCGAGTGCTCATTAAGAAATTTTCTATACAAGTTTCTGAACAAACTCCTTAAGAAAAGTTCTCCAAAAGTTCCCTTTGCAAGAATCCTTTGAAGCATCTGGTCGTCACAAACGTTTTGACTACTTGTGGAGCAAAAACGGACTCCTTATGAGTCAGATATCCTTGTTTCAGTTAACACTACGCAAAACTGATTCCGAACGATAGTTACACACAAGTTCTTGTGTAGTTGCATTCGATTTTTTCCATTCTACTTCACTAAACATCGCCATATGAGATCGAATTACTTGTAGGGAAATGCAAGAGACCTCGGTTATGATGATGCACTAGGTCCATAGCTGGGACTTTGTGTGTGTTCTCGAAATGCGTTTGTCGAGTCCTCATTAAGAAAGTTTCTATACAAGTTTCTGAATGAACTCCTGAAGAAAAGTTCTCCAAGAGCTCCCTATGAAAGAATCCTTTGAAGCATCTAGTCGTCACAAACACTTTGACTACTTGTGGAGCCAAAAGGGACTCCGTATGAGTCAGATATCCATGTTTCAGTTAACACCGCGCAAAACTGATTCCGAACGACAGTTACAGACTAGTTCTTGTGTAGTTGCATTCGTTTTTTTCCATTCTACTTCACTAAACATCTCCATATGTGATCCAATTACTTGTAGGGTAATCCAACATACCTCGGTTATGATGATGCACTAGGTCCATAGCTGGGACTTTGTGTATGTTCTTGAAATGCGTTTGTCGAGTGTTCATGAAGAAAGTTTCTATACAAGTTTCTGAACAAACTCCTTAAGAAAAGTTTCTACACAAGTTTCTGAACGAACTCCTTAAGAAAAGTTCTCCAAAAGTTCCCTTTGAAAGAATCCTTTGAAGCATCTGGTCGTCACGAACGTTTTGACTACTTGTTGATCCAAAATGGACTCCATATGAGTCAGATATCCATGTTTCAGTTAACACTGCGCAAAACTGATTCCGAACGACAGTTAAAGACTAGTTCTTGTGTAGTTGCATTCGATTTTTTCCATTCTACTTCACTAAAAATCTCCATATGATATTGAATTACTTGTAGGGAAATGCAAGAGACCTCGGTTATGATGATGCACTAGGTCCATAGCTGGGACTTTGTGTATGTTCTCGAAATGTGTTTGTCGAGTGCTCATTAACAAAGTTTCTATACAAGTTTCTGAACGAATTCCTTAAGAAAAGTTATCCAAAATCTCCCTATGAAAGAATCCTTTGAAGCATCTGGTCGTTAGAAACGTTTTGACTAGTTGTGGACCAAAACGGACTCCGTACGAGTCAGATATCCATGTTTCAGTTAACACTTCGCAAAACTGATTCCGAACGACAGTTACAGACTAGTTCTTGTGTAGTTGCATTCGATTTTTCCATTCGACTTCACTAAACATCTCCATATGAGATGCAATTACTTGTAGGGAAATGCAAGAGACCTCGGTTATGATGATGCACTAGGTCCATAGCTGGGACTTTGTGTATGTTCTCGAAATGCGTTTGTCGAGTGCTCATTAAGAAAGTTTCTAGACAAGTTTCTGAACGAACTCCTTAAGAAAAGTTCTCCAAAATCTCCCTATAAAAGAATTCTTTGAAGCATCTAGTCGTCACAAATGTTTTGTCTACTTGTGGAGCCAAAACGGACTCCGTATGAGTCAGATATCCATGTTTCAGTTAACACTGCGCAAAACTGATTCCGAACGACAGTTACACACTAGTTCTTGTGTAGTTGCATTCGATTTTTTCCATTCTACTTCACTAAACATCTCCATATGAGATCCAATTACTTGAATGGAAATGAAAGAGACCTCGGTTATGATGATGCACTAGGTCCATAGCTGGGAATTTGTGTATGTTCTCGAAATGCGTTTGTCGAGTGCTCATTAAGAAAGTTTCTATACAAGTTTCTGAACGAACTCCTTAAGAAAAGTTCTCCAAAAGTTCCCTATGAAAGAATCATTTGAAGCATCTGGTCGTCACAAACATTTTGACTACTTGTGGAGCCAAAACAGACTCCGTATTAGTGAGATATCCATGTTTCAGTTAACACTGCGTAAAACTGATTCCGAACGACAGTTACAGACTAGTTCTTGTGTAGTTGCATTCGATTTTTTCCATTCTACTTCACTAAACATCTCCATATGAGATCCAATTACTTGTAGGGAAATGAAAGAGACCTCAGTTATGATTATGCACTAGGTCCATAGCAGGGATTTTGTGTATGTTCTCGAAATGCGTTTGTCGAGTGCTCATTAAGAAAGTTTCTATACAAGTTTCTGAATGAACTCCTTAAGAAAAGTTCTCCAAAATCTCCCTATGAAAGAATCCTTTGTAGCATCTGGTCGTCACAAACGTTTTGACTAGTTGTGGAACAAAAACGGACTCCGTATGAGTTTGATATCCATGTTTCAGTTAACACTGCGCAAAACTGATTCCGAACGAAAGTTACAGACTAGTTCTTGTGTAGTTGCATTCAATTTTTTGCATTCTACTTCACTAAACATCTCCATATGAGATCCAATTACTTGTAGGGAAATGCAAGAGACCTCGGTTATGATGATGGACTAGGTCCATAGCTGGGACTCTGTGTATGTTCTCGAAATGCGTTTGTCGAGTGCTCATTAAGAAAGTTTCTATACAAGTTTCTGAACGAACTACTTAAGAAAAGTTCTCCAAAAGTTCCTTTGAAAGAATCCTTTGAAGCAACTGGTCGTCACAAATGTGTTGACTAGTTGTGGATCCAAAACGGACTCCATATGAGTCAGATATCCATGTTTCAGTTAACACTACGCAAAACTGATTTCGAACGATAGTTACACACTAGTTCTTGTGTAGTTGCATTCGATTTTTTTCCATTCTACTTCACTAAACATCTCCATATGAGATCCAATTACTTGTAGGGAAATGCAAGAGACCTCGGTTATGATGATGCACTAGGTCCATAGCTGGGACTTTGTGTATGTTCTTGAAATGTGTTTGTCGAGTGCTCATTAAGAAAGTTTCTACATAAGTTTCTGAACGAACTCCTTAAGAAAAGTTCTCTAGAAGCTCCCTATGAAAGAATCCTTTGAAGCATCAGGTCGTCACAAATGTTTTGACTACTTGTGGAGCCAAAACAGACTCCGTATGAGTCAGATATCCATGTTTCAGTTAACACTGCGCAAAACTGATTCCGAACGACAGTTACACACTAGTTCTTGTGTAGTTGCATTCGATTTTTTCCATTCTACTTCACTAAACATCTCCATATGAGATCCAATTACTTGTAGGGAAATGCAAGAGACCTCGGTTATGATGATGCACTAGGTCCATAGCTGGGACTTTGTGTATGTTCTCGAAATGCGTTTGTCGAGTGCTCATTAAGAAAGTTTCTATACAAGTTTCTGAACGAACTCCTTAAGAAAAGTTCTCAAAATGTTCCCTTTGAAAGAATTCTTTGAAGCATTTGGTCGTCACAAACATTTTGACTACTTGTGGAGCCAAAACGGACTCCGTATGAGTCAGATATCCATGTTTTAGTTAACACTGCGCAAAACTGATTCCGAACAACAGTTAAAGACTAGTTCTTGTGTAGTTGCATTCGATTTTTTCCATTCTACTTCACTAAACATCTCCATATGAGATCCAATTACTGGTAGGGAAATGCAAGAGACCTCGATTATGATGATGCACTAGGTCCTTAGCTGGGACTTTGTGTATGTTCTTGAAATGCGTTTGTCGAGTGCTCATTATGAAAGTTTCTATACAAGTTTCTGAACAAACTCCTTAAGAAAAGTACTCCAAAAGCTCCCTATGAAAGAATCCTTTGAAGCATCAGGTCATCACAAACGTTTTGACTAGTTGTGGAGCAAAAACGGACTCCGTATGAGTCAGATATCCATGTTTCAGTTAACACTGCGCAAAACTGATTCCGAACGGAAGTTACAGACTAGTTCTTGTGTAGTTGCATTCGATTTTTTCCATTCTACTTCACTAAAAATCTCCATATGAGATCCAATTACTTGTAGGGAAATGCAAGATACCACGGTTATGATGATGCACTAGGTCCATAGCTGGGACTTTGTGTATGTTCTCGAAATGCGTTTGTCGAGTGCTCATTAAGAAAGTTTCTATACAAGATTCCGAACGAACTCAGTTCTCCAAAAGTTCCATATGAAAGAATGCTTTGAAGCATTTGGTCGTCACAAACGTTTTGAATACATGTGGAGCCAAAACGGACTCCGTATGAGTCAGATATCCATGTTTCAGTTAACACTTCGCAAAACTGATTCCGAACGACAGTTACAGAATAGTTCTTGTGTAGTTGCACTCGATTTTTTCCATTCTACTTCACTAAACATCTCCATATGAGATCCAATTACTTGTAGGGAATTGCAAGGGACCTCGGTTATGATGATGCACTAGGTCCATAGCTGGGACTTTGTGTATGTTCTTGAAATGTGTTTGTCGAGTGCTCATTAAGAAAGTTTCTACACAAGTTTCTGAACGAACTCCTTAAGAAAAGTTCTCCAAAAGCTCCCTATGAAAGAATCCTTTGAAGCATCAGGTCGTCAAAAATGTTTTGACTACTTGTGGAGCCAAAACAGACTCCGTATGAGTCAGATATCCATGTTTCAGTTAACACTGCGCAAAACTGATTCCGAACGACAGTTACACACTAGTTCTTGTGTAGTTGCATTCGATTTTTTCCATTCTACTTCACTAAACATCTCCATATGAGATCCAATTACTTGTAGGGAATTGCAAGAGACCTCGGTTATGATGATGCACTAGGTCCATAGCTGGGACATTGTGTATGTTCTTGAAATGTGTTTGTCGAGTGCTCATTAAGAAAGTTTCTACACAAGTTTCTGAACGAACTCCTTAAGAAAAGTTCTCCAAGAGCTCCCTATGAAAGAATCCTTTGAAGCATCTGGTCGTCACAAACGTTTTGACTACTTGTGGAGCCAAAACGGACTCCGTATGAGTCAGATATCCATGTTTCAGTTAACACCGCGCAAAACTGATTCCGAACGACAGTTACAGACTAGTTCTTGTGTACTTGCATTCGGTTTTTTCCATTCTACTTCACTAAACATCTCCATATGAGATCCAATTACTTGTAGGGAATTGCAAGAGACCTCGGTTATGATGATGCACTAGGTCCATAGCTGGGACTTTGTGTATGTTCTTGAAATGTGTTTGTCGAGTGCTCATTAAGAAAGTTTCTACACAAGTTTCTAAACGAACTCCGTAAGAAAAGTTCTCCAAAAGCTCCCTATGAAAGAATCCTTTGAAGCATCAGGTCGTCACGAATGTTTTGACTACTTGTGGAGCCAAAACGGACTCCGTATGAGTCAGATATCCATATTTCAGTTAACACTGCGCAAAACTGAGTCCGAACGACAATTACACACTAGGTCTTGTGTAGTTGCATTCGATTTTTTCCATTCTACTTCGCGAAACATCTCCATATGAGATCCAATTACTTGTAGGGAAATGCAAGATACCTCGGTTACGATGATGCACTAGGTCCATAGCTGGGACTTTGTGTATGTTCTCGAAATGGGTTTGTCGAGTGCTCATTAAGAAAGTTTCTATACAAGTTTCTGAACGAACTCCTTAAGAAAAGTTCTCCAAAAGCTCCCTATGAAAGAATCCTTTGAAGCATCAGGTCGTCACAAATGTTTTGACTACTTGTGGAGCCAAAACGGACTCCGTATGAGTCTGATATCCATTTTTCAGTTAACACTGCGCAAAACTGATTCCGAACGACAGTTACACACTAGTTCTTGTGTAGTTGCATTCGATTTTTTCCATTCTACTTCACGAAACATCTCCATATGAGATCCAACTACTTGTAGGGAAATGAAAGAGACCTCGGTTATGATGATGCACTAGGTCCATAGCTGGGACTTTGTGTATGTTCTCGAAATGGGTTTGTCGAGTGCTCATTAAGAAAGTTTCTATACAAGTTTCTGAACGAACTCCATAAGAAAAGTTCTCCAAAAGTTCCCTATGAAAGAATCCTTTGAAGCATCTGGTTGTCACAAACATTTTGACTACTTGTGGAGCCAAAACGGACTCCGTATGAGTCAGATATCCATGTTTCAGTTAACACTACGCAAAACTGATTCCGGACGATAGTTACACACTAGTTCTTGTGTAGTTGCATTCGATTTTTTCCATTCTACTTCACTAAACATCTCCATATGAGATCGAATTACTTGTAGGGAAATGCAAGAGACCTCGGTTATGATGATGCACTAGGTCCATAGTTGGGACTTTGTGTATGTTCTCGAAATGCGTTTGTCGAGTCCTCATTAAGAAAGTTTCTATACAAGTTTCTGAAGGAACACCTTAAGAAAAGTTCTCCAAGATCTCCCTATGAAAGAATCCTTTGAAGCATCTAGTCGTCACAAACGTTTTGACTACTCGTGGAGCCAAAACGGACTCCGTATGAGTCAGATATCCATGTTTCAGTTAACACTACGCAAAACTGATTCCGAACGATAGTTACACACCAGTTCTTGTGTAGTTGCATTCGATTATTTCCATTCTACTTCACTAAACATCTCCATATGAGATCGAATTACTTGTAGGGAAATGCAAGAGACCTCAGTTATGATGATGCACTAGGTCCATAGCTGGGACTTTGTGTATGTTCTCGAAATACCTTTGTCGAGTCCTCATTAAGAAAGTTTCTATACAAGTTTCTGAACGAACTCCTTAAGAAAAGTTCTGCAAGAGCTCCCTATGAAAGAATCCTTTGAGGCATCTGGTCGTCACAAACGTTTTGACTACTTGTGGAGCCAAAACGGAGTCCGTATGAGTCAGATATCCATGTTTCAGTTAACACCGCGCAAAACTGATTCCGAACGACAGTTACAGACTAGTTCTTGTGTAGTTGCATTCGTTTTTTTCCTTTCTACTTCACTAAACATCTTCATATGAGATCCAATTACTTGTAGGGAAATGCACCATACCTCGGTTATGATGATGCACTAGGTCCATAGCTGGGACTTTGTGTACGTTCTCGAAATGCGTTTGTCGAGTGCTCATTAAGAAAGTTTCTATACAAGTTTCTGAACGAACTCCTTAAGAAAAGTTCTCCAAAAGTTCCTTTGAAAGAATCCTTTGAAGCATCTGGTCGTCACAAATGTGTTGACTTGTTGTGGATCCGAAACGGACTCCGTATGAGTCAGATATCCATTTTTCAGTTAACACTAGCGAAACTGATTCCGAACGACAGTTACAGACTAGTTCTTGTGTAGTTGCATTCGATTTTTTCCATTCTACTTCACTAAACATCTCCATATTAGATCGAATTGCTTGTAGGGAAATGCAAGAGACCTCGGTAATGATGATGTACTAGGTCCATAGCTGGGACTTTGTGTATGTTCTCGAAATGCGTTTGTCGAGTCCTCATTAAGAAAGTTTCTATACAAGTTTCTGAAGGAACTCCTTAAGAAAAGTTCTCCAAGATCTCCCTATGAAAGAATCCTTTGAAGCATCTGGTTGTCACAAACGTTTTGACTACTCGTGGAGCCAAAACGGACTCCGTATGAGTCAGATATCCATGTTTCAGTTAACACTGCGCAAAACTGATTCCGAACGATAGTTACACACTAGTTCTTGTGTAGTTGCATTCGATTTTTTCCATTCTACTTCACTAAACATCTCCATATGAGATCAAATTACTTGTAGGGAAATGCAAGAGACCTCGGTTATGATGATGCACTAGGTCCATAGCTGGGACTTTGTGTATGTTCTCGAAATGCGTTTGTCGAGTCCTCATTAAGAATGTTTCTATACAAGTTTCTGAATGAACTCCTTAAGAAAAGTTCTCCAAGAGCTCCCTATGAAAGAATCCTTTGTAGCATCTGGTCGTCACAAACGTTTTGACTACTTGTGGAGCCAAAACGAACTCTGTATGAGTTAGATATCCATGTTTCAGTTAACACCGCGCAAAAAGTGATTCCGAACGACAGTTACAGACTAGTTCTTGTGTAGTTGCATTCATTTTTTTCCATTCTACTTCACTAAACATCTCCATATGAGATCCAATTACTTGTAGGGAAATGCAACATACCTCGGTTATGATGATGCACTAGGTCCATAGCCGGGACTTCGTGTATGTTCTCGAAATGCGTTTGTCGAGTCCTCATTAAGAAAGTTTCTATACAAGTTTCTGAACGAACTCCTTAAGAAAAGTTCTCCAAGAGCTCCCTATGAAAGAATCCTTTGAAGCATCTGGTCGTCACAAACGTGTTGACTACTTGTGGAGCCAAAACGGACTCCGTATGAGTCAGATATCCATGTTTCAGTTAACACCGCGCAAAACTGATTCCGAACGACAGTTACAGACTAGTTCTTGTGTAGTTGCATTAGTTTTTTTCCATTCTACTTCACTAAACATCTCCATATGAGATCCAATTACTTGTAGGGAAATGCAACATACCTCGGTTATGATGATGCACTAGGTCCATAGCTGGGACTTTGTGTACGTTCTCGAAATGCGTTTGTCGAGTGCTCATTAAGAAAGTTTCTATGCAAGTTTCTGAACGAACTCCTTAAGAAAAGTTCTCAAAAAGTTCCTTTGAAAGAATCCTTTGAAGCATCTGGTCGTCACAAACGTGTTGACTAGTTGTGGATCCAAAACGGACTCCGTATGAGTCAGATATCCATTTTTCAGTTAACACTGCGCAAAACTGATTCCGAACGACAGTTACAGACTAGTTCTTGTGTAGTTGCATTCGATTTTTTCCATTCTACTTCACTAAACATCTCCATATGAGATCGAATTACTTGTAGGGAAATGCAAGAGACCTCGGTTATGATGATGCACTAGGTCCATAGCTGGGACTTTGTGTATATTCTCGAAATGCGTTTGTCGAGTTCTCATTAAGAAAGTTTCTATACAAGTTTCTGAAGGAACTCCTTAAGAAAAGTTCTCCAAGATCTCCCTATGAAAGAATCCTTTGAAGCATCTGGTCGTCACAAACGTTTTGACTACTCGTGGAGCCAAAACGGACTCCGTATGAGTCAGATATCCATGTTTCAGTTAACACTGCGCAAAACTGATTCCAAACGATAGTTACACACTAGTTCTTGTGTAGTTGCATTCGATTTGTTCCATTCTACTTCACTAAACATCTCCATATGAGATCGAATTACTTGTAGGGAAATGCAAGAGACCTCGGTTATGATGATGCACTAGGTCCATAGCTGGGACTTTGTGTATGTTCTCGAAATGCGTTTGTCGAGTCCTCATTAATAAAGTTTCTATACAAGTTTCTGAACGAACTCCTTAAGAAAAGTTCTCCAAGAGCTCCCTATGAAAGAATCCTTTGAAGAATCTGGTCGTCACAAACGTTTTGACTACTTGTGGAGCCAAAACGGACTCCGTATGAGTCAGATATCCATGTTTCAGTTAACACCGCGCAAAACTGATTCCGAACGATAGTTACACACTAGTTCTTGTGTAGTTGCATTCGATTTTTTCCATTCTACTTCACTAAACATCTCCATATGAGATCAAATTACTTGTAGGGAAATGCAAGAGACCTCGGTTATGATGATGCACTAGGTCCATAGCTGGGACTTTGTGTATGTTCTCGAAATGCGTTTGTCGAGTCCTCATTAAGAATGTTTCTATACAAGTTTCTGAAGGAACTCCTTAAGAAAAGTTCTCCAAGATCTCCCTATGAAAGAATCCTTTGAAGCATCTGGTCGTCACAAACGTTTTGACTACTCGTGGAGCCAAAACGGACTCCGTATGAGTCAGATATCCATGTTTCAGTTAACACTGCGCAAAACTGATTCCGAACGATAGTTACACACTAGTTCTTGTGTAGTTGCATTCGATTTTTTCCATTCTACTTCACTAAACATCTCCATATGAGATCAAATTACTTGTAGGGAAATGCAAGAGACCTCGGTTATGATGATGCACTAGGTCCATAGCTGGGACTTTGTGTATGTTCTCGAAATGCGTTTGTCGAGTCCTCATTAAGAATGTTTCTATACAAGTTTCTGAATGAACTCCTTAAGAAAAGTTCTCCAAGAGCTCCCTATGAAAGAATCCTTTGTAGCATCTGGTCGTCACAAACGTTTTGACTACTTGTGGAGCCAAAACGAACTCTGTATGAGTCAGATATCCATGTTTCAGTTAACACCGCGCAAAACTGATTCCGAACGACAGTTACAGACTAGTTCTTGTGTAGTTGCATTCATTTTTTTCCATTCTACTTCACTAAACATCTCCATATGAGATCCAATTACTTGTAGGGAAATGCAACATACCTCGGTTATGATGATGCACTAGGTCCATAGCCGGGACTTCGTGTATGTTCTCGAAATGCGTTTGTCGAGTCCTCATTAAGAAAGTTTCTATACAAGTTTCTGAACGAACTCCTTAAGAAAAGTTCTCCAAGAGCTCCCTATGAAAGAATCGTTTGAAGCATCTGGTCGTCACAAACGTGTTGACTACTTGTGGAGCCAAAACGGACTCCGTATGAGTCAGATATCCATGTTTCAGTTAACACCGCGCAACACTGATTCCGAACGACAGTTACAGACTAGTTCTTGTGTAGTTGCATTAGTTTTTTTCCATTCTACTTCACTAAACATCTCCATATGAGATCCAATTACATGTAGGGAAATGCAACATACCTCGGTTATGATGATGCACTAGGTCCATAGCTGGGACTTTGTGTACGTTCTCGAAATGCGTTTGTCGAGTGCTCATTAAGAAAGTTTCTATGCAAGTTTCTGAACGAACTCCTTAAGAAAAGTTCTCAAAAAGTTCCTTTGAAAGAATCCTTTGAAGCATCTGGTCGTCACAAACGTGTTGACTAGTTGTGGATCCAAAACGGACTCCGTATGAGTCAGATATCCATTTTTCAGTTAACACTGCGCAAAACTGATTCCGAACGACAGTTACAGACTAGTTCTTGTGTAGTTGCATTCGATTTTTTCCATTCTACTTCACTAAACATCTCCATATGAGATCGAATTACTTGTAGGGAAATGCAAGAGACCTCGGTTATGATGATGCACTAGGTCCATAGCTGGGACTTTGTGTATGTTCTCGAAATGCGTTTGTCGAGTCCTCATTAAGAAAGTTTCTATACAAGTTTCTGAAGGAACTCCTTAAGAAAAGTTCTCCAAGATCTCCCTATGAAAGAATCCTTTGAAGCATCTGGTCGTCACAAACGTTTTGACTACTCGTGGAGCCAAAACGGACTCCGTATGAGTCAGATATCCATGTTTCAGTTAACACTGCGCAAAACTGATTCCAAATGATAGTTACACACTAGTTCTTGTGTAGTTGCATTCGATTTGTTCCATTCTACTTCACTAAACATCTCCATATGAGATCGAATTACTTGTAGGGAAATGCAAGAGACCTCGGTTATGATGATGCACTAGGTCCACAGCTTGGACTTTGTGTATGTTCTCGAAATGCGTTTGTCGAGTCCTCATTAATAAAGTTTCTATACAAGTTTCTGAACGAACTCCTTAAGAAAAGTTCTCCAAGAGCTCCCTATGAAAGAATCCTTTGAAGAATCTGGTCGTCACAAATGTTTTGACTACTTGTGGAGCCAAAACGGACTCCGTATGAGTCAGATATCCATGTTTCAGTTAACCCCGCGCAAAACTGATTCCGAACGACAGTTACAGACTAGTTCTTGTGTAGTTGCATTCGTTTTTTTCCATTCTACTTCACTAAACATCTCCATATGAGATCAAATTACTTGTAGGGAAATGCAAGAGACCTCGGTTATGATGATGCACTAGGTCCATAGCTGGGACTTTGTGTATGTTCTCGAAATGCGTTTGTCGAGTCCTCATTAAGAATGTTTCTATACAAGTTTCTGAATGAACTCCTTAAGAAAAGTTCTCCAAGAGCTCCCTATGAAAGAATCCTTTGTAGCATCTGGTCGTCACAAACGTTTTGACTACTTGTGGAGCCAAAACGAACTCCGTATGAGTCAGATATCCATGTTTCATTTAACACTACGCAAAACTGATTCCGAACGATAGTTACACACTTGTTCTTGTGTAGTTGCATTCGATTATTTCCATTCTACTTCACTAAACATCTCCATATGAGATCGAATTACTTGTAGGGAAATGCAAGAGACCTCGGTTATGATGATGCACTAGGTCCATAGCTGGGACTTTGTGTATGTTCTCAAAATGCGTTTGTCGAGTCCTCATTAAGAAAGTTTCTATACAAGTTTCTGAACGAACTCCTTAAGAAAAGTTCTCCAAAAGTTCCCTATGAAAGAATCCTTTGAAGAATCTGGTTGTCACAAACATTTTGACTACTTGTGGAGCGAAAACGGACTCTGTATAAGTCAGATATCCATGTTTCAGTTAACACTGTGCAAAATTGATTCCGAACGACAGTTACAGACTAGTTCTTTTGTAGTTGCATTCGATTTCTTCCATTCTACTTCACTAAACATCTCCATATGAGATCCAATTACTTGTAGGGAAATGCAAGAGACCTCGGTTATGATGATGCACTAGGTCCATAGCTGGGAATTTGTGTATGTTCTCGAAATGCGTTTGTCGAGTGCTCATTAAGAAAGTTTCTATACAAGTTTCTAAACGAGCTCCATAAGAAAAGTTCTCCAAAAGTTCCCTATGAAAGAATCCTTTGAAGCTTCTGGTCGTCACAAACCTTTTGACTACTTGTGGAGCCAAAACGGACTCCGTATGAGTCAGATATCCATGTTTCAGTTAACACTACGCAAAACTGATTCCGGACGATAGTTACACACTAGTTCTTGTGTAGTTGCATTCGATTTTTTCCATTCTACTTCACTAAACATCTCCATATGAGATTGAATTACTTGTAGGGAAATGCAAGAGACCTCGGTCATGATGATGCACTAGGTCCATATCTGGGACTTTGTGTATGTTCTCGAAATGCGTTTGTCGAGTCCTCATTAAGAAAGTTTCTATACAAGTTTCTGAAAGAACACCTTAAGAAAAGTTCTCCAAGATCTCCCTATGAAAGAATCCTTTGAAGCATCTGGTCGTCACAAACGTTTTGACTACTCGTGGAGCCAAAACGGACTCCGTATGAGTCAGATATCCATGTTTCATTTAACACTACGCAAAACTGATTCCGAACGATAGTTACACACTAGTTCTTGTGTAGTTGCATTCGATTATTTCCATTCTACTTCACTAAATATCTCCATATGAGATCGAATTACTTGTAGGGAAATGCAAGAGACCTCGGTTATGATGATGCACTAGGTCCATAGCTGGGACTTTGTGTATGTTCTCAAAATGCGTTTGTCGAGTCCTCATTAAGAAAGTTTCTATACAAGTTTCTGAACGAACTCCTTAAGAAAAGTTCTCCAAGAGCTCCCTATGAAAGAATCCTTTGAAGCATCTGGTCGTCACAAATGTTTTGACTACTTGTGGAGCCAAAACGGACTCCGTATGAGTCAGATATCCATGTTTCAGTTAACACCGCGCAAAACTGATTCCGAACGATAGTTACACACTAGTTCTTGTGTAGTTGCATTCGATTTTTTCCATTCTACTTCACTAAACATCTCCATATGAGATCAAATTCCTTGTAGGGAAATGCAAGAGACCTCGGTTATGATGATGCACTAGGTCCATAGCTGGGACTTTGTGTATGTTCTCGAAATGCGTTTGTCGAGTCCTCATTAAGAATGTTTCTATACAAGTTTCTGAATGAACTCCTTAAGAAAAGTTCTCCAAGAGCTCCCTATGAAAGAATCCTTTGTAGCATCTGGTCGTCACAAACATTTTGACTACTTGTGGAGCCAAAACGAACTCTGTATGAGTCAGATATCCATGTTTCAGTTAACACCGCGCAAAACTGATTCCGAACGATAGTTACACACTAGTTCTTGTGTAGTTGCATTCGATTTTTTCCATTCTACTTCACTAAACATCTCCATATGAGATCAAATTACTTGTAGGGAAATGCAAGAGACCTCGGTTATGATGATGCACTAGGTCCATAGCTGGGACTTTGTGTATGTTCTCGAAATGCGTTTGTCGAGTCCTCATTAAGAATGTTTCTATACAAGTTTCTGAATGAACTCCTTAAGAAAAGTTCTCCAAGAGCTCCCTATGAAAGAATCCTTTGTAGCATCTGGTCGTCACAAACGTTTTGACTACTTGTGGAGCCAAAACGAACTCTGTATGAGTCAGATATCCATGTTTCAGTTAACACCGCGCAAAACTGATTCCGAACGACAGTTACAGACTAGTTCTTGTGTAGTTGCATTCGATTTTTTCCATTCTACTTCACTAAACATCTCCATATGAGATCGAATTACTTGTAGGGAAATGCAAGAGACCTCGGTTATGATGATGCACTAGGTCCATAGCTGGGACTCTATGTATGTTCTCGAAATGCGTTCGTCGAGTGCTCATTAAGAAAGTTTCTATACAAGTTTCTGAAGGAAGTCCTTAAGAAAAGTTATCCAAAATCTCCCTATGAAAGAATCCTTTGAAGCATCTGGTCGTCACAAACGTGTCGACTAGTTGTGGAGCCAAAACGGACTCCGTATGAGTCAGATATCCATGTTTCAGTTAACACTGCGCAAAACTGATTCCGAACGACAGTTAAAGACTAGTTCTTGTGTAGTTGCATTCGATTTTTTCCATTCTACTTCACTAAACATCTCCATATGAGATTGAATTACTTGTAGGGAAATGCAAGAGACATCGGTTAGGATGATGCACTAGGTCCATAGCCGGGACTTTGTGTATGTTCTCGAAATGCGTTTGTCGAGTCCTCATTAAGAAAGTTTCTATACAAGTTTCTGAACGAACTCCTTAAGAAAAGTTATCCAAAAGCTCCCTATGAAAGAATCCTTTGGAGCATCAGGTTGTCACAAACGTTTTGACTACTCGTGGAGCCAAAACGGACTCCGTATGAGTCAGATATCCATGTTTCAGTTAACACTGCGCAAACTGATTCCAAACGACAGTTACACACTAGTTCTTGTGTAGTTGCATTCGATTTGTTCCATTCTACTTCACTAAACATCTCCATATGAGATCGAATTACTTGTAGGGAAATGCAAGAGACCTCGGTTATGATGATGCATTAGGTCCATAGCTTGGACTTTGTGTATGTTCTCGAAATGCGTTTGTCGAGTCCTCATTAATAAAGTTTCTATACAAATTTCTGAACGAACTCCTTAAGAAAGTTCTCCAAGAGCTCCCTATGAATGAATCCTTTGAAGAATCTGGTCGTCACAAACGTTTTGACTACTTGTGGAGCCAAAACGGACTCCGTATGAGTCAGATATCCATGTTTCAGTTAACACTGCGCAAAACTGATTGCGAACGACAGTTACAGACTAGTTCTTGTGTAGTTGCATTCGTTTTTTCCATTCTACTTCACTAAACATCTCCATATGAGATCGAATTACTTGTAGGGAAATGCAAGAGACCTCGGTTATGATGATGCACTAGGTCCATAGCCGGGACTTTGTGTATGTTCTCGAAATGCGTTTGTCGAGTCCTCATTAAGAAAGTTTCTATACAAGTTTCTGAACGAACTCCTTAAGAAAAGTTCTCCAAGAGCTCCCTATGAAAGAATCCTTTGAAGCATCTGGTCGTCACAAACATTTTGACTACTCGTGGAGCCAAAACAGATTCCGTATGAGTCAGATATCCCTGTTTCAGTTAACACCGCGCAAAACTGATTCCGAACGACAGTTACAGACTAGTTCTTGTGTAGTTGCATTCGTTTTTTTCCATTCTACTTCACTAAACATCTCCATATGAGATCGAATTACTTGTAGGGAAATGCAAGAGACCTCGGTTATGATGATGCACTAGGTCCATAGCTGGGACTTTGTGTATGTTCTCGAAATGCGTTTGTCGAGTCCTCATTAAGAAAGTTTCTATACAAGTTTCTGAACGAACTCCTTAAGAAAAGTTCTCCAAGAGCTCCCTATGAAAGAATCCTTTGAAGCATCTGGTCGTCACAAACGTTTAGACTACTTGTGGAGCCAAAACGGACTCCGTATGAGTCAGATATCCATGTTTCAGTTAACACCGCGCAAAACTGATTCCGAACGAAAGTTACAGACTAGTTCTTGTGTAGTTGCATTCGTTTTTTTTCCATTCTACTTCACTAAACATCTCCATATGAGATCCAATTACTTGTAGGGAAATGCAACATTCCTCGGTTATGATGATGCACTAGGTCCATAGCTGGGACTTTGTGTACGTTCTCGAAATGCGTTTGTCGAGTGCTCATTAAGAAAGTTTCTATGCAAGTTTCTGAACGAACTCCTTAAGAAAAGTTCTCAAAAAGTTCCTTTGAAAGAATCCTTTTAAGCATCTGGTCGTCACAAACGTGTTGACTAGTTGTGGATCCAAAACGGACTCCGTATGAGTCAGATATCCATTTTTCAGTTAACACTGCGCAAAACTGATTGCGAACGACAGTTACAGACTAGTTCTTGTGTAGTTGCATTCGTTTTTTCCATTCTACTTCACTAAACATCTCCATATGAGATCGAATTACTTGTAGGGAAATGCAAGAGACCTCGGTTATGATGATGCACTAGGTCCATAGCCGGGACTTTGTGTATGTTCTCGAAATGCGTTTGTCGAGTCCTCATTAAGAAAGTTTCTATACAAGTTTCTGAACGAACTCCTTAAGAAAAGTTCTCCAAGAGCTCCCTATGAAAGAATCCTTTGAAGCATCTGGTCGTCACGAACGTTTTGACTACTCGTGGAGCCAAAACAGATTCCGTATGAGTCAGATATCCCTGTTTCAGTTAACACCGCGCAAAACTGATTCCGAACGACAGTTACAGACTAGTTCTTGTGTAGTTGCATTCGTTTTTTTCCATTCTACTTCACTAAACATCTCCATATGAGATCGAATTACTTGTAGGGAAATGCAAGAGACCTCGGTTATGATGATGCACTAGGTCCATAGCTGGGACTTTGTGTATGTTCTCGAAATGCGTTTGTCGAGTCCTCATTAAGAAAGTTTCTATACAAGTTTCTAAACGAACTCCTTAAGAAAAGTTCTCCAAGAGCTCCCTATGAAAGAATCCTTTGAAGCATCTGGTCGTCACAAACGTTTAGACTACTTGTGGAGCCAAAACGGACTCCGTATGAGTCAGATATCCATGTTTCAGTTAACACCGCGCAAAACTGATTCCGAACGAAAGTTACAGACTAGTTCTTGTGTAGTTGCATTCGTTTTTTTTTCATTCTACTTCACTAAACATCTCCATATGAGATCCAATTACTTGTAGGGAAATGCAACATTCCTCGGTTATGATGATGCACTAGGTCCATAGCTGGGACTTTGTGTACGTTCTCGAAATGCGTTTGTCGAGTGCTCATTAAGAAAGTTTCTATGCAAGTTTCTGAACGAACTCCTTAAGAAAAGTTCTCAAAAAGTTCCTTTGAAAGAATCCTTTGAAGCATCTGGTCGTCACAAACGTGTTGACTAGTTGTGGATCCAAAACGGACTCCGTATGAGTCAGATATCCATTTTTCAGTTAACACTGCGCAAAACTGATTCCGAACGACAGTTACAGACTAGTTCTTGTGTAGTTGCATTCGATTTTTTCCATTCTACTTCACTAAACATCTCCATATGAGATTGAATTACTTGTAGGGAAATACAAGAGACCTCGGTTAGGATGATGCACTAGGTCCATAGCCGGGACTTTGGGTATGTTCTCGAAACGCGTTTGTCGAGTCCTCATTAAGAAAGTTTCTATACAAGTTTCTGAACGAACTCCTTAAGAAAAGTTCTCCAAGAGCTCCCTATGAAAGAATCTTTTGAAGCATCTGGTCGTCACGAACGTTTTGACTACTTGTGGAGCCAAAACAGACTCTGTATGAGTCAGATATCCATGTTTTAGTTAACACCGCGCAAAACTGATTCCGAACGACAGTTACAGACTAGTTCTTGTGTAGTTGCATTCATTTTTTTTCCATTCTACTTCACTAAACATCTCCATATGAGATCAAATTACTTGTAGGGAAATGCAACATACCTCGGTTATGATGATGCACTAGGTCCATAGCTGGGACTTTGTGTATGTTCTCGAAATGCGTTTGTCGAGTGCTCATTAAGAAAGTTTCTATACAAGTTTCTGAACGAACTCCTTAAGAAAAGTTATCCAAAAGTTCCTTTGAAAGAATACTTTGAAGCATCTGGTCGTCACAAACGTTTTGACTACTTGTGGAGCCAAAACGAACTCGGTATGAGTCAGATATCCATGTTTCAGTTAACACCGCGCAAAACTGATTCCGAACGACAGTTACAGACTAGTTCTTGTGTAGTTGCATTCGATTTTTTCCATTCTACTTCACTAAACATCTCCATATGAGATCGAATTACTTGTAGGGAAATGCAAGAGACCTCGGTTATGATGATGCACTAGGTCCATAGCTGGGACTCTGTGTATGTTCTCGAAATGCGTTCGTCGAGTGCTCATTAAGAAAGTTTCTATACAAGTTTCTGAAGGAAGTCCTTAAGAAAAGTTATCCAAAATCTCCCTATGAAAGAATCCTTTGAAGCATCTGGTCGTCACAAACGTGTCGACTAGTTGTGGAGCGAAAACGGACTCCGTATGAGTCAGATATCCATGTTTCAGTTAACACTGTGCAAAATTGATTCCGAACGACAGTTACAGACTAGTTCTTTTGTAGTTGCATTCGATTTCTTCCATTCTACTTCACTAAACATCTCCATATGAGATCCAATTACTTGTAGGGAAATGCAAGAGACCTTGGTTATGATGATGCACTAGGTCCATAGCTGGGAATTTGTGTATGTTCTCGAAATGCGTTTGTCGAGTGCTCATTAAGAAAGTTTCTATACAAGTTTCTAAACGAGCTCCATAAGAAAAGTTCTCCAAAAGTTCCCTATGAAAGAATCCTTTGAAGCTTCTGGTCGTCACAAACCTTTTGACTACTTGTGGAGCCAAAACGGACTCCGTATGAGTCAGATATCCATGTTTCAGTTAACACTACGCAAAACTGATTCCGGACGATAGTTACACACTAGTTCTTGTGTAGTTGCATTTGATTTTTTCCATTCTACTTCACTAAACATCTCCATATGAGATCAAATTACTTGTAGGGAAATGCAAGAGACCTCGGTTATGATGATGCACTAGGTCCATAGCTGGGACTTTGTGTTTGTTCTCGAAATGCGTTTGTCGAGTCCTCATTAAGAATGTTTCTATACAAGTTTCTGAATGAACTCCTTAAGAAAAGTTCTCCAAGAGCTCCCTATGAAAGAATCCTGTGTAGCATCTGGTCGTCACAAACGTTTTGACTACTTGTGGAGCCAAAACGAACTCGGTATGAGTCAGATATCCATGTTTCAGTTAACACCGCGCAAAACTGATTGCGAACGACAGTTACAGACTAGTTCTTGTGTAGTTGCATTCGTTTTTTCCATTCTACTTCACTAAACATCTCCATATGAGATCGAATTACTTGTAGGGAAATGCAAGAGACCTCGGTTATGATGATGCACTAGGTCCATAGCTGGGACTTTGTGTATGTTCTCGAAATGCGTTTGTCGAGTCCTCATTAAGAAAGTTTCTATACAAGTTTCTGAACGAACTCCTTAAGAAAAGTTCTCCAAGAGCTCCCTATGAAAGACTCCTTTGCAGCATCTAGTCGTCACAAACATTTTGACTACTCGTGGAGCCAAAACAGACTCCGTATGAGTCAGATATCCCTGTTTCAGTTAACACCGCGCAAAACTGATTCCGAACGACAGTTACAGACTAGTTCTTGTGTAGTTGCATTCGTTTTTTTTCCATTCTACTTCACTAAACATCTCCATATGAGATCGAATTACTTGTAGGGAAATGCAAGAGACCTCGGTTAGGATGATGCACTAGGTCCATAGCTGGGACTTTGTGTATGTTCTCGAAATGCGTTTGTCGAGTCCTCATTAAGAAAGTTTCTATACAAGTTTCTGAACGAACTCCTTAAGAAAAGTTCTCCAAGAGCTCCCTATGAAAGAATCCTTTGAAGCATCTGGTCGTCACAAACGTTTAGACTACTTGTGGAGCCAAAACGGACTCCGTATGAGTCAGATATCCATGTTTCAGTTAACACTGCGGAAACTGATTCCGAACGAAAGTTACAGACTAGTTCTTGTGTAGTTGCATTCGTTTTTTTTCCATTCTACTTCACTAAACATCTCCATATGAGATCCAATTACTTGTAGGGAAATGCAAGAGACCTCGGTTATGATGATGCATTAGGTCCATAGCTTGGACTTTGTGTATGTTCTCGAAATGCGTTTGTCGAGTCCTCATTAATAAAGTTTCTATACAAATTTCTGAACGAACTCCTTAAGAAAAGTTCTCCAAGAGCTCCCTATGAAAGAATCCTTTGAAGAATCTGGTCGTCACAAATGTTTTGACTACTTGTGGATCCAAAACGGACTCCGTATGAGTCAGATATCCATGTTTCAGTTAACACTGCGCAAAACTGATTGCGAACGACAGTTACAGACTAGTTCTTGTGTAGTTGCATTCGTTTTTTCCATTCTACTTCACTAAACATCTCCATATGAGATCGAATTACTTGTAGGGAAATACAAGAGACCTCGGTTAGGATGATGCACTAGGTCCATAGCCGGGACTTTGGGTATGTTCTCGAAACGCGTTTGTCGAGTCCTCATTAAGAAAGTTTCTATACAAGTTTCTGAACGAACTCCTTAAGAAAAGTTCTCCAAGAGCTCCCTATGAAAGAATCTTTTGAAGCATCTGGTCGTCACGAACGTTTTGCCTACTCGTGGAGCCAAAACAGACTCCGTATGAGTCAGATATCCCTGTTTCAGTTAACACCGCGCAAAACTGATTCCGAACGACAGTTACAGACTAGTTCTTGTGTAGTTGCATTCGTTTTTTTTCCATTCTACTTCACTAAACATCTCCATATGAGATCGAATTACTTGTAGGGAAATGCAAGAGACCTCGGTTATGATGATGCACTAGGTCCATAGCTGGGACTTTGTGTATGTTCTCGAAATGCGTTTGTCGAGTCCTCATTAAGAAAGTTTCTATACAAGTTTCTGAACGAACTCCTTAAGAAAAGTTCTCCAAGAGCTCCCTATGAAAGAATCCTTTGAAGCATCTGGTCGTCACAAACGTTTAGACTACTTGTGGAGCCAAAACGGACTCCGTATGAGTCAGATATCCATGTTTCAGTTAACACCGCGCAAAACTGATTCCGAACGAAAGTTACAGACTAGTTCTTGTGTAGTTGCATTCGTTTTTTTTCCATTCTACTTCACTAAACATCTCCATATGAGATCCAATTACTTGTAGGGAAATGCAACATTCCTCGGTTATGATGATGCACTAGGTCCATAGCTGGGACTTTGTGTACGTTCTCGAAATGCGTTTGTCGAGTGCTCATTAAGAAAGTTTCTATGCAAGTTTCTGAACGAACTCCTTAAGAAAAGTTCTCAAAAAGTTCCTTTGAAAGAATCCTTTTAAGCATCTGGTCGTCACAAACGTGTTGACTAGTTGTGGATCCAAAACGGACTCCGTATGAGTCAGATATCCATTTTTCAGTTAACACTGCGCAAAACTGATTCCGAACGACAGTTACAGACTAGTTCTTGTGTAGTTGCATTCGATTTTTTCCATTCTACTTCACTAAACATCTCCATATGAGATTGAATTACTTGTAGGGAAATACAAGAGACCTCGGTTAGGATGATGCACTAGGTCCATAGCCGGGACTTTGGGTATGTTCTCGAAACGCGTTTGTCGAGTCCTCATTAAGAAAGTTTCTATACAAGTTTCTGAACGAACTCCTTAAGAAAAGTTCTCCAAGAGCTCCCTATGAAAGAATCTTTTGAAGCATCTGGTCGTCACGAACGTTTTGACTACTTGTGGAGCCAAAACAGACTCCGTATGAGTCAGATATCCATGTTTTAGTTAACACCGCGCAAAACTGATTCCGAACGACAGTTACACACTAGTTCTTGTGTAGTTGCATTCATTTTTTTTCCATTCTACTTCACTAAACATCTCCATATGAGATCCAATTACTTGTAGGGAAATGCAACATACCTCGGTTATGATGATGCACTAGGTCCATAGCTGGGACTTTGTGTATGTTTTCGAAATGCGTTTGTCGAGTGCTCATTAAGAAAGTTTCTATACAAGTTTCTGAACGAACTCCTTAAGAAAAGTTATCCAAAAGTTCCTTTGAAAGAATACTTTGAAGCATCTGGTCGTCACAAACGTGTTGACTACTTGTGGATCCAAAACGGACTCCGTATGAGTCAGATATCCATGTTTCAGTTAACACTGCGCAAAACTGATTCCGAACGACAGTTACAGACTAGTTCTTGTGTAGTTGCATTCGATTTTTTCCATTCTACTTCATGAAACATCTCCATATGAGATCCAACTACTTGTAGGGAAATGCAAGAGACCTCGGTTATGATGATGCACTAGGTCCATAGCTGGGACTTTGTGTATGTTCTCGAAATGGGTTTGTCGAGTGCTCGTTTAGAAAGTTTCTATACAAGTTTCTGAACGAACTCCTTAAGAAAAGTTCTCCAAGAGCTCCCTATGAAAGAATCCTTTGAAGAATCTGGTTGTCACAAACGTTTTGACTACTTGTGGAGCCAAAACGGACTCCGTATGAGTCAGATATCCATGTTTCAGTTAACACCGCGCAAAACTGATTCCGAACGATAGTTACACACTAGTTCTTGTGTAGTTGCATTCGATTTTTTCCATTCTACTTCACTAAACATCTCCATCTGAGATCAAATTACTTGTAGGGAAATGCAAGAGACCTCGGTTATGATGATGCACTAGGTCCATAGCTGGGACTTTGTGTATGTTCTCGAAATGCGTTTGTCGAGTCCTCATTAAGAATGTTTCTATACAAGTTTCTGAAGGAACTCCTTAAGAAAAGTTCTCCAAGATCTCCCTATGAAAGAATCCTTTGAAGCATCTGGTCGTCACAAACGTTTTGACTACTCGTGGAGCCAAAACGGACTCCGTATGAGTCAGATATCCATGTTTCAGTTAACACTGCGCAAAACTGATTCCGAACGACAGTTACAGACTAGTTCTTGTGTAGTTGCATTCGATTTTTTCCATTCTACTTCACGAAACATCTCCATATGAGATCCAACTACTTGTAGGTAAATGCAAGAGACCTCGGTTATGATGATGCACTAGGTCCATAGCTGGGACTTTGTGTATGTTCTCGAAATGGGTTTGTCGAGTGCTCGTTTAGAAAGTTTCTATACAAGTTTCTGAACGAACTCCTTAAGAAAAGTTCTCCAAAAGTTCCCTATGAAAGAATCCTTTGAAGAATCTGGTTGTCACAAACATTTTGACTACTTGTGGAGCGAAAACGGACTCTGTATAAGTCAGATATCCATGTTTCAGTTAACACTGTGCAAAATTGATTCCGAACGACAGTTACAGACTAGTTCTTTTGTAGTTGCATTCGATTTCTTCCATTCTACTTCACTAAACATCTCCATATGAGATCCAATTACTTGTAGGGAAATGCAAGAGACCTTGGTTATGATGATGCACTAGGTCCATAGCTGGGAATTTGTGTATGTTCTCGAAATGCGTTTGTCGAGTGCTCATTAAGAAAGTTTCTATACAAGTTTCTAAACGAGCTCCATAAGAAAAGTTCTCCAAAAGTTCCCTATGAAAGAATCCTTTGAAGCTTCTGGTCGTCACAAACCTTTTGACTACTTGTGGAGCCAAAACGGACTCCGTATGAGTCAGATATCCATGTTTCAGTTAACACTACGCAAAACTGATTCCGGACGATAGTTACACACTAGTTCTTGTGTAGTTGCATTCGATTTTTTCCATTCTACTTCACTAAACATCTCCATATGAGATCAAATTACTTGTAGGGAAATGCAAGAGACCTCGGTTATGATGATGCACTAGGTCCATAGCTGGGACTTTGTGTATGTTCTCGAAATGCGTTTGTCGAGTCCTCATTAAGAATGTTTCTATACAAGTTTCTGAATGAACTCCTTAAGAAAAGTTCTCCAAGAGCTCCCTATGAAAGAATCCTTTGTAGCATCTGGTCGTCACAAACGTTTTGACTACTTGTGGAGCCAAAACGAACTCTGTATGAGTCAGATATCCATGTTTCAGTTAACACCGCGCAAAACTGATTCCGAACGATAGTTACACACTAGTTCTTGTGTAGTTGCATTCGATTTTTTCCATTCTACTTCACTAAACATCTCCATATGAGATCAAATTACTTGTAGGGAAATGCAAGAGACCTCGGTTATGATGATGCACTAGGTCCATAGCTGGGACTTTGTGTATGTTCTCGAAATGCGTTTGTCGAGTCCTCATTAAGAATGTTTCTATACAAGTTTCTGAATGAACTCCTTAAGAAAAGTTCTCCAAGAGCTCCCTATGAAAGAATCCTTTGTAGCATCTGGTCGTCACAAACGTTTTGACTACTTGTGGAGCCAAAACGAACTCTGTATGAGTCAGATATCCATGTTTCAGTTAACACCGCGCAAAACTGATTCCGAACGACAGTTACAGACTAGTTCTTGTGTAGTTGCATTCGATTTTTTCCATTCTACTTCACTAAACATCTCCATATGAGATCGAATTACTTGTAGGGAAATGCAAGAGACCTCGGTTATGATGATGCACTAGGTCCATAGCTGGGACTCTGTGTATGTTCTCGAAATGCGTTCGTCGAGTGCTCATTAAGAAAGTTTCTATACAAGTTTCTGAAGGAAGTCCTTAAGAAAAGTTATCCAAAATCTCCCTATGAAAGAATCCTTTGAAGCATCTGGTCGTCACAAACGTGTCGACTAGTTGTGGAGCGAAAACGGACTCCGTATGAGTCAGATATCCATGTTTCAGTTAACACTGCGCAAAACTGATTCCGAACGACAGTTAAAGACTAGTTCTTGTGTAGTTGCATTCGATTTTTTCCATTCTACTTCACTAAACATCTCCATATGAGATTGAATTACTTGTAGAGAAATGCAAGAGACCTCGGTTAGGATGATGCACTAGGTCCATAGCCGGGACTTTGTGTATGTTCTCGAAATGCGTTTGTCGAGTCCTCATTAAGAAAGTTTCTATACAAGTTTCTGAACGAACTCCTTAAGAAAAGTTCTCCAAAAGCTCCCTATGAAAGAATCCTTTGAAGCATCAGGTTGTCACAAACGTTTTGACTACTCGTGGAGCCAAAACGGACTCCGTATGAGTCAGATATCCATGTTTCAGTTAACACTGCGGAAACTGATTCCAAACGACAGTTACACACTAGTTCTTGTGTAGTTGCATTCGATTTGTTCCATTCTACTTCACTAAACATCTCCATATGAGATCGAATTACTTGTAGGGAAATGCAAGAGACCTCGGTTATGATGATGCATTAGGTCCATAGCTTGGACTTTGTGTATGTTCTCGAAATGCGTTTGTCGAGTCCTCATTAATAAAGTTTCTATACAAATTTCTGAACGAACTCCTTAAGAAAAGTTCTCCAAGAGCTCCCTATGAAAGAATCCTTTGAAGAATCTGGTCGTCACAAATGTTTTGACTACTTGTGGAGCCAAAACGGACTCCGTATGAGTCAGATATCCATGTTTCAGTTAACACTGCGCAAAACTGATTGCGAACGACAGTTACAGACTAGTTCTTGTGTAGTTGCATTCGTTTTTTCCATTCTACTTCACTAAACATCTCCATATGAGATCGAATTACTTGTAGGGAAATGCAAGAGACCTCGGTTATGATGATGCACTAGGTCCATAGCCGGGACTTTGTGTATGTTCTCGAAATGCGTTTGTCGAGTCCTCATTAAGAAAGTTTCTATACAAGTTTCTGAACGAACTCCTTAAGAAAAGTTCTCCAAGAGCTCCCTATGAAAGAATCCTTTGAAGCATCTGGTCGTCACAAACATTTTGACTACTCGTGGAGCCAAAACAGACTCCGTATGAGTCAGATATCCCTGTTTCAGTTAACACCGCGCAAAACTGATTCCGAACGACAGTTACAGACTAGTTCTTGTGTAGTTGCATTCGTTTTTTTTCCATTCTACTTCACTAAACATCTCCATATGAGATCGAATTACTTGTAGGGAAATGCAAGAGACCTCGGTTATGATGATGCACTAGGTCCATAGCTGGGACTTTGTGTATGTTCTCGAAATGCGTTTGTCGAGTCCTCATTAAGAAAGTTTCTATACAAGTTTCTGAACGAACTCCTTAAGAAACGTTCTCCAAGAGCTCCCTATGAAAGAATCCTTTGAAGCATCTGGTCGTCACAAACGTTTAGACTACTTGTGGAGCCAAAACGGACTCCGTATGAGTCAGATATCCATGTTTCAGTTAACACCGCGCAAAACTGATTCCGAACGAAAGTTACAGACTAGTTCTTGTGTAGTTGCATTCGTTTTTTTTCCATTCTACTTCACTAAACATCTCCATATGAGATCCAATTACTTGTAGGGAAATGCAACATTCCTCGGTTATGATGATGCACTAGGTCCATAGCTGGGACTTTGTGTACGTTCTCGAAATGCGTTTGTCGAGTGCTCATTAAGAAAGTTTCTATGCAAGTTTCTGAACGAACTACTTAAGAAAAGTTCTCAAAAAGTTCCTTTGAAAGAATCCTTTGAAGCATCTGGTCGTCACAAACGTGTTGACTAGTTGTGGATCCAAAACGGACTCCGTATGAGTCAGATATCCATTTTTCAGTTAACACTGCGCAAAACTGATTCCGAACGACAGTTACAGACTAGTTCTTGTGTAGTTGCATTCGATTTTTTCCATTCTACTTCACTAAACATCTCCATATGAGATTGAATTACTTGTAGGGAAATACAAGAGACCTCGGTTAGGATGATGCACTAGGTCCATAGCCGGGACTTTGGGTATGTTCTCGAAACGCGTTTGTCGAGTCCTCATTAAGAAAGTTTCTATACAAGTTTCTGAACGAACTCCTTAAGAAAAGTTCTCCAAGAGCTCCCTATGAAAGAATCTTTTGAAGCATCTGGTCGTCACGAACGTTTTGACTACTTGTGGAGCCAAAACAGACTCCGTATGAGTCAGATATCCATGTTTTAGTTAACACCGCGCAAAACTGATTCCGAACGACAGTTACAGACTAGTTCTTGTGTAGTTGCATTCATTTTTTTTCCATTCTACTTCACTAAACATCTCCATATGAGATCCAATTACTTGTAGGGAAATGCAACATACCTCGGTTATGATGATGCACTAGGTCCATAGCTGGGACTTTGTGTATGTTTTCGAAATGCGTTTGTCGAGTGCTCATTAAGAAAGTTTCTATACAAGTTTCTGAACGAACTCCTTAAGAAAAGTTATCCAAAAGTTCCTTTGAAAGAATACTTTGAAGCATCTGGTCGTCACAAACGTGTTGACTACTTGTGGATCCAAAACGGACTCCGTATGTGTCAGATATCCATGTTTCAGTTAACACTCCGCAAAACTGATTCCGAACGACAGTTACAGACTAGTTCTTGTGTAGTTGCATTCGATTTTTTCCATTCTACTTCATGAAACATCTCCATATGAGATCCAACTACTTGTAGGTAAATGAAAGAGACCTCAGTTATGATGATGCACTAGGTCCATAGCTGGGACTTTGTGTATGTTCTCGAAATGGGTTTGTCGAGTGCTCGTTTAGAAAGTTTCTATACAAGTTTCTGAACGAACTCCTTAAGAAAAGTTCTCCAAAAGTTCCCTATGAAAGAATCCTTTGAAGAATCTGGTTGTCACAAACATTTTGACTACTTGTGGAGCGAAAACGGACTCTGTATAAGTCAGATATCCATGTTTCAGTTAACACTGTGCAAAATTGATTCCGAACGACAGTTACAGACTAGTTCTTTTGTAGTTGCATTCGATTTCTTCCATTCTACTTCACTAAACATCTCCATATGAGATCCAATTACTTGTAGGGAAATGCAAGAGACCTTGGTTATGATGATGCACTAGGTCCATAGCTGGGAATTTGTGTATGTTCTCGAAATGCGTTTGTCGAGTGCTCATTAAGAAAGTTTCTATACAAGTTTCTAAACGAGCTCCATAAGAAAAGTTCTCCAAAAGTTCCCTATGAAAGAATCCTTTGAAGCTTCTGGTCGTCACAAACCTTTTGACTACTTGTGGAGCCAAAACGGACTCCGTATGAGTCAGATATCCATGTTTCAGTTAACACTACGCAAAACTGATTCCGGACGATAGTTACACACTAGTTCTTGTGTAGTTGCATTCGATTTTTTCCATTCTACTTCACTAAACATCTCCATATGAGATTGAATTACTTGTAGGGAAATGCAAGAGACCTCGGTCATGATGATGCACTAGGTCCATATCTGGGACTTTGTGTATGTTCTCGAAATGCGTTTGTCGAGTCCTCATTAAGAAAGTTTCTATACAAGTTTCTGAAAGAACACCTTAAGAAAAGTTCTCCAAGATCTCCCTATGAAAGAATCCTTTGAAGCATCTGGTCGTCACAAACGTTTTGACTACTCGTGGAGCCAAAACGGACTCCGTATGAGTCAGATATCCATGTTTCATTTAACACTACGCAAAACTGATTCCGAACGATAGTTACACACTAGTTCTTGTGTAGTTGCATTCGATTATTTCCATTCTACTTCACTAAACATCTCCATATGAGATCGAATTACTTGTAGGGAAATGCAAGAGACCTCGGTTATGATGATGCACTAGGTCCATAGCTGGGACTTTGTGTATGTTCTCAAAATGCGTTTGTCGAGTCCTCATTAAGAAAGTTTCTATACAAGTTTCTGAACGAACTCCTTAAGAAAAGTTCTCCAAGAGCTCCCTATGAAAGAATCCTTTGAAGCATCTGGTCGTCACAAACGTTTTGACTACTTGTGGAGCCAAAACGGACTCCGTATGAGTCAGATATCCATGTTTCAGTTAACACCGCGCAAAACTGATTCCGAACGATAGTTACACACTAGTTCTTGTGTAGTTGCATTCGATTTTTTCCATTCTACTTCACTAAACATCTCCATATGAGATCAAATTACTTGTAGGGAAATGCAAGATACCTCGGTTATGATGATGCACTAGGTCCATAGCTGGGACTTTGTGTATGTTCTCGAAATGCGTTTGTCGAGTCCTCATTAAGAATGTTTCTATACAAGTTTCTGAAGGAACTCCTTAAGAAAAGTTCTCCAAGATCTCCCTATGAAAGAATCCTTTGAAGCATCTGGTCGTCACAAACGTTTTGACTACTCGTGGAGCCAAAACGGACTCCGTATGAGTCAGATATCCATGTTTCAGTTAACACTGCGCAAAACTGATTCCGAACGATAGTTACACACTAGTTCTTGTGTAGTTGCATTCGATTTTTTCCATTCTACTTCACTAAACATCTCCATATGAGATCAAATTACTTGTAGGGAAATGCAAGAGACCTCGGTTATGATGATGCACTAGGTCCATAGCTGGGACTTTGTGTATGTTCTCGAAATGCGTTTGTCGAGTCCTCATTAAGAATGTTTCTATACAAGTTTCTGAATGAACTCCTTAAGAAAAGTTCTCCAAGAGTTCCCTATGAAAGAATCCTTTGTAGCATCTGGTCGTCACAAACGTTTTGACTACTTGTGGAGCCAAAACGAACTCTGTATGAGTCACATATCCATGTTTCAGTTAACACCGCGCAAAACTGATTCCGAACGACAGTTACAGACTAGTTCTTGTGTAGTTGCATTCATTTTTTTCCATTCTACTTCACTAAACATCTCCATATGAGATCCAATTACTTGTAGGGAAATGCAACATACCTCGGTTATGATGATGCACTAGGTCCATAGCCGGGACTTCGTGTATGTTCTCGAAATGCGTTTGTCGAGTCCTCATTAAGAAAGTTTCTATACAAGTTTCTGAACGAACTCCTTAAGAAAAGTTCTCCAAGAGCTCCCTATGAAAGAATCCTTTGAAGCATCTGGTCGTCACAAACGTGTTGACTACTTGTGGAGCCAAAACGGACTCCGTATGAGTCAGATATCCATGTTTCAGTTAACACCGCGCAAAACTGATTCCGAACGACAGTTACAGACTAGTTCTTGTGTAGTTGCATTAGTTTTTTTCCATTCTACTTCACTAAACATCTCCATATGAGATCCAATTACTTGTAGGGAAATGCAACATACCTCGGTTATGATGATGCACTAGGTCCATAGCTGGGACTTTGTGTACGTTCTCGAAATGCGTTTGTCGAGTGCTCATTAAGAAAGTTTCTATGCAAGTTTCTGAACGAACTCCTTAAGAAAAGTTCTCAAAAAGTTCCTTTGAAAGAATCCTTTGAAGCATCTGGTCGTCACAAACGTGTTGACTAGTTGTGGATCCAAAACGGACTCCGTATGAGTCAGATATCCATTTTTCAGTTAACACTGCGCAAAACTGATTCCGAACGACAGTTACAGACTAGTTCTTGTGTAGTTGCATTCGATTTTTTCCATTCTACTTCACTAAACATCTCCATATGAGATCGAATTACTTGTAGGGAAATGCAAGAGACCTCGGTTATGATGATGCACTAGGTCCATAGCTGGGACTTTGTGTATGTTCTCGAAATGCGTTTGTCGAGTCCTCATTAAGAAAGTTTCTATACAAGTTTCTGAAGGAACTCCTTAAGAAAAGTTCTCCAAGATCTCCCTATGAAAGAATCCTTTGAAGCATCTGGTCGTCACAAACGTTTTGACTACTCGTGGAGCCAAAACGGACTCCGTATGAGTCAGATATCCATGTTTCAGTTAACACTGCGCAAAACTGATTCCAAACGATAGTTACACACTAGTTCTTGTGTAGTTGCATTCGATTTGTTCCATTCTACTTCACTAAACATCTCCATATGAGATCGAATTACTTGTAGGGAAATGCAAGAGACCTCGGTTATGATGATGCACTAGGTCCATAGCTTGGACTTTGTGTATGTTCTCGAAATGCGTTTGTCGAGTCCTCATTAATAAAGTTTCTATACAAGTTTCTGAACGAACTCCTTAAGAAAAGTTCTCCAAGAGCTCCCTATGAAAGAATCCTTTGAAGAATCTGGTCGTCACAAACGTTTTGACTACTTGTGGAGCCAAAACGGACTCCGTATGAATCAGATATCCATGTTTCAGTTAACCCCGCGCAAAACTGATTCCGAACGACAGTTACAGACTAGTTCTTGTGTAGTTGCATTCGTTTTTTTCCATTCTACTTCACTAAACATATATGAGATCCAATTACTTGTAGGGAAATGCAACATACCTCGGTTATGATGATGCACTAGGTCCATAGCTGGGACTTTGTGTATGTTCTCGAAATGCGTTTGTCGAGTGCTCATTAAGAAAGTTTCTATACAAGTTTCTGAACGAACTCCTTAAGAAAAGTTCTCCAAAAGTTCCTTTGAAAGAATACTTTGAAGCATCTGGTCGTCACAAACGTGTTGACTAGTTGTGGATCCAAAACGGACTCCGTATGAGTCAGATATCCATTTTTCAGTTAACATTGCGCAAAACTGATTCCGAACGACAGTTACAGACTAGTTCTTGTGTAGTTGCATTCGATTTTTTCCATTCTACTTCACTAAACATCTCCATATGAGATCGAATTACTTGTAGGGAAATGCAAGAGACCTCGGTTATGATGATGCACTAGGTCCATAGCTGGGACTCTGTGTATGTTCTCGAAATGCGTTCGTCGAGTGCTCATTAAGAAAGTTTCTATACAAGTTTCTGAAGGAAGTCCTTAAGAAAAGTTATCCAAAATCTCCCTATGAAAGAATCCTTTGAAGCATCTGGTCGTCACAAACGTGTCGACTAGTTGTGGTGCCAAAACGGACTCCGTATGAGTCAGATATCCATGTTTCAGTTAACACTGCGCAAAACTGATTCCGAACGACAGTTAAAGACTAGTTCTTGTGTAGTTGCATTCGATTTTTTCCATTCTACTTCACTAAACATCTCCATATGAGATTGAATTACTTGTAGGGAAATGCAAGAGACCTCGGTTAGGATGATGCACTAGGTCCATAGCCGGGACTTTGTGTATGTTCTCGAAATGCGTTTGTCGAGTCCTCATTAAGAAAGTTTCTATACAAGTTTCTGAACGAACTCCTTAAGAAAAGTTCTCCAAAAGCTCCGTATGAAAGAATCCTTTGAAGCATCAGGTTGTCACAAATGTTTTGACTACTCGTGGAGCCAAAACGGACTCCGTATGAGTCAGATATCCATGTTTCAGTTAACACTGCGCAAACTGATTCCAAACGACAGTTACACACTAGTTCTTGTGTAGTTGCATTCGATTTGTTCCATTCTACTTCACTAAACATCTCCATATGAGATCGAATTACTTGTAGGGAAATGCAAGAGACCTCGGTTATGATGATGCATTAGGTCCATAGCTTGGACTTTGTGTATGTTCTCGAAATGCGTTTGTCGAGTCCTCACTAATAAAGTTTCTATACAAATTTCTGAACGAACTCCTTAAGAAAAGTTCTCCAAGAGCTCCCTATGAAAGAATCCTTTGAAGAATCTGGTCGTCACAAACGTTTTGACTACTTGTGGAGCCAAAACGGACTCCGTATGAGTCAGATATCCATGTTTCAGTTAACACTGCGCAAAACTGATTGCGAACGACAGTTACAGACTAGTTCTTGTGTAGTTGCATTCGTTTTTTCCATTCTACTTCACTAAACAACTCCATATGAGATCGAATTACTTGTAGGGAAATGCAAGAGACCTCGGTTATGATGATGCACTAGGTCCATAGCCGGGACTTTGTGTATGTTCTCGAAATGCGTTTGTCGAGTCCTCATTAAGAAAGTTTCTATACAAGTTTCTGAACGAACTCCTTAAGAAAAGTTCTCCAAGAGCTCCCTATGAAAGAATCCTTTGAAGCATCTGGTCGTCACAAACATTTTGACTACTCGTGGAGCCAAAACAGACTCCGTATGAGTCAGATATCCCTGTTTCAGTTAACACCGCGCAAAACTGATTCCGAACGACAGTTACAGACTAGTTCTTGTGTAGTTGCATTCGTTTTTTTTCCATTCTACTTCACTAAACATCTCCATATGAGATCGAATTACTTGTAGGGAAATGCAAGAGACCTCGGTTATGATGATGCACTAGGTCCATAGCTGGGACTTTGTGTATGTTCTCGAAATGCGTTTGTCGAGTCCTCATTAAGAAAGTTTCTATACAAGTTTCTGAACGAACTCCTTAAGAAAAGTTCTCCAAGAGCTCCCTATGAAAGAATCCTTTGAAGCATCTGGTCGTCACAAACGTTTAGACTACTTGTGGAGCCAAAACGGACTCCGTATGAGTCAGATATCCATGTTTCAGTTAACACCGCGCAAAACTGATTCCGAACGAAAGTTACAGACTAGTTCTTGTGTAGTTGCATTCGTTTTTTTTCCATTCTACTTCACTAAACATCTCCATATGAGATCCAATTACTAGTAGGGAAATGCAACATTCCTCGGTTATGATGATGCACTAGGTCCATAGCTGGGACTTTGTGTACGTTCTCGAAATGCGTTTGTCGAGTGCTCATTAAGAAAGTTTCTATGCAAGTTTCTGAACGAACTCCTTAAGAAAAGTTCTCAAAAAGTTCCTTTGAAAGAATCCTTTGAAGCATCTGGTCGTCACAAACGTGTTGACTAGTTGTGGATCCAAAACGGACTCCGTATGAGTCAGATATCCATTTTTCAGTTAACACTGCGCAAAACTGATTCCGAACGACAGTTACAGACTAGTTCTTGTGTAGTTGCATTCGATTTTTTCCATTCTACTTCACTAAACATCTCCATATGAGATTGAATTACTTGTAGGGAAATACAAGAGACCTCGGTTAGGATGATGCACTAGGTCCATAGCCGGGACTTTGGGTATGTTCTCGAAACGCGTTTGTCGAGTCCTCATTAAGAAAGTTTCTATACAAGTTTCTGAACGAACTCCTTAAGAAAAGTTCTCCAAGAGCTCCCTATGAAAGAATCTTTTGAAGCATCTGGTCGTCACGAACGTTTTGACTACTTGTGGAGCCAAAACAGACTCCGTATGAGTCAGATATCCATGTTTTAGTTAACACCGCGCAAAACTGATTCCGAACGACAGTTACAGACTAGTTCTTGTGTAGTTGCATTCATTTTTTTTCCATTCTACTTCACTAAACATCTCCATATGAGATCCAATTAATTGTAGGGAAATGCAACATACCTCGGTTATGATGATGCACTAGGTCCATAGCTGGGAATTTGTGTATGTTCTCGAAATGCGTTTGTCGAGTGCTCATTAAGAAAGTTTCTATACAAGTTTCTGAACGAACTCCTTAAGAAAAGTTATCCAAAAGTTCCTTTGAAAGAATACTTTGAAGCATCTGGTCGTCACAAACGTGTTGACTACTTGTGGATCCAAAACGGACTCCGTATGAGTCAGATATCCATGTTTCAGTTAACACTGCGCAAAACTGATTCCGAACGACAGTTACAGACTAGTTCTTGTGTAGTTGCATTCGATTTTTTCCATTCTACTTCATGAAACATCTCCATATGAGATCCAACTACTTGTAGGTAAATGAAAGAGACCTCAGTTATGATGATGCACTAGGTCCATAGCTGGGACTTTGTGTATGTTCTCAAAATGCGTTTGTCGAGTCCTCATTAAGAAAGTTTCTATACAAGTTTCTGAACGAACTCCTTAAGAAAAGTTCTCCAAGAGCTCCCTATGAAAGAATCCTTTGAAGCATCTGGTCGTCACAAACGTTTTGACTACTTGTGGAGCCAAAACGGACTCCGTATGAGTCAGATATCCATGTTTCAGTTAACACCGCGCAAAACTGATTCCGAACGACAGTTACAGACTAGTTCTTGTGTAGTTGCATTCGATTTTTTCCATTCTACTTCACTAAACATCTCCATATGAGATCCAATTACTTGTAGGGAAATGCAAGAGACCTCGGTTATGATGATGCACTAGGTCCATAGCTGGGACTTTGTGTATGTTCTCGAAATGCGTTTGTCGAGTCCTCATTAAGAATGTTTCTATACAAGTTTCTGAATGAACTCCTTAAGAAAAGTTCTCCAAGAGCTCCCTATGAATGAATCCTTTGTAGCATCTGGTCGTCACAAACGTTTTGACTACTTGTGGAGCCAAAACGAACTCCGTATGAGTCAGATATCCATGTTTCATTTAACACCGCGCAAAACTGATTCCGAACGATAGTTACACACTAGTTCTTGTGTAGTTGCATTCGATTATTTCCATTCTACTTCACTAAACATCTCCATATGAGATCGAATTACTTGTAGGGAAATGCAAGAGACCTCGGTTATGATGATGCACTAGGTCCATAGCTGGGACTTTGTGTATGTTCTCAAAATGCGTTTGTCGAGTCCTCATTAAGAAAGTTTCTATACAAGTTTCTGAACGAACTCCTTAAGAAAAGTTCTCCAAGAGCTCCCTATGAAAGAATCCTTTGAAGCATCTGGTCGTCACAAACGTTTTGACTACTTGTGGAGCCAAAACGGACTCCGTATGAGTCAGATATCCATGTTTCAGTTAACACCGCGCAAAACTGATTCCGAACGATAGTTACACACTAGTTCTTGTGTAGTTGCATTCGATTTCTTCCATTCTACTTCACTAAACATCTCCATATGAGATCCAATTACTTGTAGGGAAATGCAAGAGACCTTGCTTATGATGATGCACTAGGTCCATAGCTGGGAATTTGTGTATGTTCTCGAAATGCGTTTGTCGAGTGCTCATTAAGAAAGTTTCTATACAAGTTTCTGAACGAACTCCTTAAAAAAAGTTCTCCAAGAGCTCCCTATGAAAGAATCTTTTGAAGCTTTTGGTCGTCACAAACCTTTTGACTACTTGTGGAGCCAAAACAGACTCCGTATGAGTCAGATATCCATGTTTTAGTTAACACCGCGCAAAACTGATTCCGGACGACAGTTACACACTAGTTCTTGTGCAGTTGCATTCGATTTTTTCCATTCTACTTCACTAAACATCTCCATATGAGATTGAATTACTTGTAGGGAAATGCAACATACCTCGGTTATGATGATGCACTAGGTCCATAGCTGGAACTTTGTGTATGTTCTCGAAATGCGTTTGTCGAGTGCTCATTAAGAAAGTTTCTATACAAGTTTCTGAACGAACTCCTTAGGAAAAGATATCCAAAAGTTCCTTTGAAAGAATACTTTGAAGCATCTGGTCGTCACAAACGTGTTGACAACTTGTGGATCCAAAACGGACTCCGTATGAGTCAGAAATCCATGTTTCAGTTAACACTGCGCAAAACTGATTCCGAACGACAGTTACAGACTAGTTCTTGTGTAGTTGCATTCGATTTTTCCATTCTACTTCATGAAACATCTCCATATGAGATCGAACTACTTGTAGGTAAATGAAAGAGACCTCAGTTATGATGATGCACTAGGTCCATAGCTGGGACTTTGTGTATGTTCTCGAAATGGGTTTGTCGAGTGCTCGTTTAGAAAGTTTCTATACAAGTTTCTGAACGAACTCCTTAAGAAAAGTTCTCCAAAAGTTCCCTATGAAAGAATCCTTTGAAGAATCTGGTTGTCACAAACATTTTGACTACTTGTGGAGCGAAAACGGACTCTGTATAAGTCAGATATCCATGTTTCAGTTAACACTGTGCAAAATTGATTCCGAACGACAGTTACAGACTAGTTCTTTTGTAGTTGCATTCGATTTCTTCCATTCTACTTCACTAAACATCTCCATATGAGATCCAATTACTTGTAGGGAAATGCAAGAGACCTTGGTTATGATGATGCACTAGGTCCATAGCTGGGAATTTGTGTATGTTTCGAAATGCGTTTGTCGAGTGCTCATTAAGAAAGTTTCTATACAAGTTTCTAAACGAGCTCCATAAGAAAAGTTCTCCAAAAGTTCCCTATGAAAGAATCCTTCGAAGCTTCTGGTCGTCACAAACCTTTTGACTACTTGTGGAGCCAAAACGGACTCCGTATGAGTCAGATATCCATGTTTCAGTTAACACTACGCAAAACTGATTCCGGACGATAGTTACACACTAGTTCTTGTGTAGTTGCATTCGATTTTTTCCATTCTACTTCACTAAACATCTCCATATGAGATTGAATTACTTGTAGGGAAATGCAAGAGACCTCGGTCATGATGATGCACTAGGTCCATATCTGGGACTTTGTGTATGTTCTCGAAATGCGTTTGTCGAGTCCTCATTAAGAAAGTTTCTATACAAGTTTCTGAAAGAACTCCTTAAGAAAAGTTCTCCAAGATCTCCCTATGAAAGAATCCTTTGAAGCATCTGGTCGTCACAAACGTTTTGACTACTCGTGGAGCCAAAACGGACTCCGTATGAGTCAGATATCCATGTTTCATTTAACACTACGCAAAACTGATTCCGAACGATAGTTACACACTAGTTCTTGTGTAGTTGCATTCGATTATTTCCATTCTACTTCACTAAACATCTCCATATGAGATCGAATTACTTGTAGGGAAATGCAAGAGACCTCGGTTATGATGATGCACTAGGTCCATAGCTGGGACTTTGTGTATGTTCTCAAAATGCGTTTGTCGAGTCCTCATTAAGAATGTTTCTATACAAGTTTCTGAACGAACTCCTTAAGAAAAGTTCTCCAAGAGCTCCCTATGAAAGAATCCTTTGAAGCATCTGGTCGTCACAAACGTTTTGACTACTTGTGGAGCCAAAACGGACTCCGTATGAGTCAGATATCCATGTTTCAGTTAACACCGCGCAAAACTGATTCCGAACGACAGTTACAGACTAGTTCTTGTGTAGTTGCATTCGTTTTTTTCCATTCTACTTCACTAAACATCTCCATATGAGATCCAATTACTTGTAGGAAAATGCAACATACCTCCGTTATGATGATGCACTAGGTCCATAGCTGGGACTTTGTGTACGTTCTCGAAATGCGTTTGTCGAGTGCTCATTAAGAAAGTTTCTATACAAGTTTCTGAACAAACTCCTTAAGAAAAGTTCTCCAAAAGTTCCTTTGAAAGAATCCTTTGAAGCATCTGGTCGTCACAAACGTGTTGACTAGTTGTGGATCCAAAATGGACTCCGTATGAGTCAGATACCCATTTTTCAGTTAACACTGCGCAAAACTGATTCCGAACGACAGTTACAGACTAGTTCTTGTGTAGTTGCATTCGATTTTTTCCATTCTACTTCACTAAACATCTCCATATAAGATCGAATTACTTGTAGGGAAATGCAAGAGACCTCGGTTATGATGGTGCACTAGGTCCATAGCTGGGACTTTGTGTATGTTCTCGAAATGCGTTCGTCGAGTGCTCATTAAGAAAGTTTCTATACATGTTTCTGAAGGAACTCCTTAAGAAAAGTTATCCAAAATCTCCCTATGAAAGAATCCTTTGAAGCATCTGGTCATCACAAACGTGTTGACTAGTTGTGGAGCCAAAACGGACTCCGTATGAGTCAGATATCCATGTTTCAGTTAACACTGCGCAAAACTGATTGCGAACGACAGTTAAAGACTAGTTCTTGTGTAGTTGCATTCGATTTTTTCCATTCTACTTCACTAAACATCTCCATATGAGATCGAATTACTTTCAGGGAAATGCGAGAGACCTCGGTTATGAAGATGCACTAGGTCCATAGCCGGGACTTTGTGTATGTTCTCGAAATGCGTTTGTCGAGTCCTCATAAAGAAAGTTTCTATACAAGTTTCTGAACGAACTCCTTAAGAAAAGTTCTCCAAGAGCTCCCTATGAAAGAATCCTTTGAAGCATCTGGTCGTCACAAACATTTTGACTACTTGTGGAGCCAAAACAGACTCCGTATGAGTCAGATATCCCTGTTTCAGTTAACACCGCGCAAAACAGATTCCGAACGACAGTTACAGACTAGTTCTTGTGTACTTGCATTCGTTTTTTTTCCATTCTACTTCACTAAACATCTCCATATGAGATCCAATTACTTGTAGGGAAATGCAACATACCTCGGTTATGATGATGCACTAGGTCCATAGCTGGGACTCTGTGTATGTTCTCGAAATGCGTTTGTCGAGTGCTCATTAAGAAAGTTTCTATACAAGTTTCTGAACGAACTCCTTAAGAAAAGTTCTCCAAAAGTTCCTTTGAAAGAATACTTTGAAGCATCTGGTCGTCACAAACGTATTGACTACTTGTGGATCCAAAACGGACTCCGTATGACTCAGATATCCATGTTTCAGTTAACACTGCGCAAAACTGATTCCGAACGAAAGTTACAGACTAGTTCTTGTGTAGTTGCATTCAATTTTTTGCATTCTACTTCACTAAACATCTCCATATGAGATCCAATTACTTGTAGGGAAATGCAAGAGACCTCGGTTATGATGATGGACTAGGTCCATAGCTGGGACTCTGTGTATGTTCTCGAAATGCGTTTGTCGAGTGCTCATTAAGAAAGTTTCTATACAAGTTTCCGAACGAACTCATTTCTCCAAAAGTTCCATATGAAAGAATCCTTTGAATCATCTGGTCGTCACAAACGTTTTTACTACTTTTGGAGCCAAAACAGACTCCGTATGAGTCAGATATCCATGTTTCAGTTAACACTTCGCAAAACTGATTCCGAACGACAGTTACAGACTAGTTCTTGTGTAGTTGCATTCGATTTTTTCCATTCTACTTCACTAAACATCTCCATATCAGATCCAATTACTTGTAGGGAAATGCAAGAGACCTCGGTTATGATGATGCACTAGGTCCATAGCTGGGACTTTGTGTATGTTCCTGAAATGTGTTTGTCGAGTGCTCATTAAGAAAGTTTCTACATAAGTTTCTGAACGAACTCCTTAAGAAAAGTTCTCCAAAAGCTCCCTATGAAAGAATCCTTTGAAGCATCAGGTCGTCACAACTGTTTTGACTACTTGTGGAGCCAAAACAGACTCCGTATGAGTCAGATATCCATGTTTCAGTTAACACTGCGCAAAACTGATTCCGAACGACAGTTACACACTAGTTCTTGTGTAGTTGCATTCGATTTTTTCCATTATACTTCACTAAACATCTCCATATGAGATCCAATTACTTTTAGGGAAATGCAAGAGACCACGGTTATGATGATGCACTGGGTCCATAGCTGGGACTTTGTGTATGTTCTCGAAATGCGTTTGTCGAGTGCTCATTAAGAAAGTTTCTACACAAGTTTTTGAACGAACTCCTTAAGAAAAGTTATCCAAAATCTCCCTATGAAAGAATCCTTTGAAGCATCTGGTCGTCACAAATGTTTTGTCTACTTGTGGAGCCAAAACGGACTCCGTACGAGTCAGATATCCATGTTTAAGTTAACACTTCGCAAAACTGATTCCTAACGACAGTTACAGACTAGTTCTTGTGTAGTTGCATTCAATTTTTTCCATTCTACTTCACTAAACATCTCCATATGAGATCCAACTACTTGTAGGTAAATGAAAGAGACCTCGGTTATGATGATGCACTAGGTCCATAGCTGGGACTTTGTGTATGTTCTCGCAATGCGTTTGTCGAGTCCACATTAAGAAAGTTTCTATACAAGTTTCTGAACGAACTCCTTGAGAAAAGTTCTCCAAGATCTCCCTATGAAAGAATTCTTTGAAGCAGTTGGTCGTCACAAACGTTTTGACTACTTGTGGAGCCAAAACGGACTCGGTATGAGTCAGATATCCATGTTTCAGTTAACACCGCGCAAAACTGATTCCGAACGACAGTTACAGACTAGTTCTTGTGTAGTTGCATTCGATTTTTTCCATTCTACTTCACTAAACATCTCCATATGAGATCCAATTACTTGTAGGGAAATGCAACATACCTCAGTTATGATGATGCACTAGGTCCATAGCTGGGACTTTGTGTATGTTCTCGAAATGCGTTTGTCGAGTGCTCATTAAGAAAGTTTCTATACAAGTTTCTAAACGAACTCCATAAGAAAAGTTCTCCAAAAGTTCCCTATGAAAGAATCCTTTGAAGCTTCTGGTCGTCACAAACCTTTTGACTACTTGTGGAGCCAAAAAGGACCGTATGAGTCAGATATCCATGTTTCAGTTAACACTACGCAAAACTGATTCCGGAGGATAGTTACACACTAGTTCTTGTGTAGTTGCATTCGATTTTTTCCATTCTACTTCACTAAACATCTCCATATGAGATTGAATTACTTGTAGGGAAATGCAAGAGACCTCGGTCATGATGATGCACTAGGTCCATATCTGGGACTTTGTGTATGTTCTCGAAATGCGTTTGTCGAGTCCTCATTAAGAAAGTTTCTATACAAGTTTCTGAAGGAACACCTTAAGAAAAGTTCTCCAAGATCTCACTATGAAAGAATCCTTTGAAGCATCTGGTCGTCACAAACGTTTTGACTACTCGTGGAGCCAAAACGGACTCTGTATGAGTCAGATATCCATGTTTCAGTTAACACTACGCAAAACTGATTCCGAACGTTAGTTACACACTAGTTCTTGTGTAGTTGCATTCGATTATTTCCATTCTACTTCACTAAACATCTCCATATGAGATCGAATTACTTGTAGGGAAATGCAAGAGACCTCGGTTATGATGATGCACTAGGTCCATAGCTGGGACTTTGTGTATGTTCTCGAAATGCGTTTGTCGAGTCCTCATTAAGAAAGTTTCTATACAAGTTTCTGAACGAACTCCTTAAGAAAAGTTCTCCAAGAGCTCCCTATGAAAGAATCCTTTGAAGCATCTGGTCGTCACAAACGTTTTGACTACTTGTGGAGCGAAAACGGACTCCGTATGAGTCAGATATCCATGTTTCAGTTAACACCGCGCAAAACTGATTCCGAACGAGAGTTACAGACTAGTTCTTGTGTAGTTGCATTCCTTTTTTTCCATTCTACTTCACTAAACATCTCCATATGAGATCCAATTAGTTGTAGGGAAATGCAACATACCTCAGTTATGATGATGCACTAGGTCCATAGCTGGGACTTTGTGTATGTTCTCGAAATGCGTTTGTCGAGTGCTCATTAAGAAAGTTTCTATACAAGTTTCTGAACGAACTCCTTAAGAAAAGTTCTCCAAAAGTTCCTTTGAAAGAATCCTTTGAAGCATCTGGTCGTCACAAACGTTTTCACTAGTTGTGGATCCAAAATGGACCCCGTATGAGTCAGATATCCATGTTTCAGTTAACACTGCGCAAAACTGATTCCGAACGATAGTTACACGCTAGTTCTTGTGTAGTTCCATTCGATTTTTTCCATTCTACTTCACTAAACATCTCCATATGAGATCGAATTACTTGTAGGTAAATGCAAGAGACCTCGGTTATGATGATGCACTAGGTCCATAGCTGGGACTTTGTGTACGTTCTTGAAATGCGTTTGTCGAGTCCTCATTAAGAAAGTTTCTATACAAGTATCTGAACGAACTCCTTAAGAAAATTATTTAAGAGCTCCCTATGAAATAATCCTTTGAAGCATCTGGTCGTCACAAACGTTTTGAATACTTTTGGAGCCAAAACGGACTCCGTATGAGTCAGATATCCATGTTTCAGTTAACACCGCGCAAAACTAATTCCGAACGACAGTTACAGACTAGTTCTCGTGTAGTTGCATTCGTTTTTTTCCATTCTACTTCACTAAACATCTCCATATGATATCCAATTACTTGTAGGGAAATGCAACATACCTCGGTTATGATGATGCACTAGGTCCATAGCTGGGACTTTGTGTATGTTCTCGAAATGCGTTTGTCGTGTGCTCATTAAGAAAGTTTCTATACAAGTTTCTGAAGCAACTCCGTAAGAAAAGTTATCCAAAATCTCCCTATGAAAGAATCCTTTGAAGCATCTGGTCGTCACAAACGTGTTGACTAGTTGTGGAGCCAAAATGGACTCCGTATGAGTCAGATATCCATGTTTCAGTTAACACTGCGCAAAACTAATTCCGAACGACAGTTAAAGACTAGTTCTTGTGTAGTTGCATTCGATTTTTTCCATTCTACTTCACTAAACATCTCGATATGAGATCCAATTACTTGTAGGTAAATACAAGAGACCTCAGTTATGATGATGCACTAGGTCCATAGCTGGGACTTTGTGTATGTTCTCGAAATGCGTTTGTCGAGTGCTCATTAAGAAAGTTTCTACACAAGTTTCTGAACGAACTCCTTAAGAAAATTTATCCAAAATCTCCCTATGAAAGAATCCTTTGAAGCATCTGGTCGTCACAAATGTTTTGTCTACTTGTGGAGCCAAAACGGACTCCGTACGAGTCAGATATCCATGTTTCAGTTAACACTGCGCAAAACTGATTCCGAACGACAGTTATAGACTAGTTCTTGTGTAGTTGCATTCGATTTTTTCCATTCTACTTCACTAAACATCTCCATATGAGATCCAACTACTTGTAGGGAAATGAAAGAGACCTTGGTTATGATGATGCACTAGGTCCATAGCTGGGACTTTGTGTATGTTCTCGAAATGCGTTTGTCGAGTCCTCATTAAGAAAGTTTCTATACAAGTTTCTGAACGAACTCCTTAAGAAAAGTTCTCCAAGAGCTCCCTATGAAAGAATCCTTCTAAGCATCTAGTCGTCACAAACGTTTTGACTACTTGTGGAGCCAAAACGGACTCCGTATGAGTCAGATATCCATGTTTCAGTTAACACCGCGCAAAACTGATTCCGAACGACAGTTACAGCCTAGTTCTTGTGTAGTTGCATTCGTTTTTTTCCATTCTACTTCACTAAACATCTCCATATGAGATCCAATTACTTGTAGGGAAATGCAACATACCTCGGTTATGATGATGCACTAGGTCCATAGCTGGGACTTTGTGTATGTTCTCGAAATGCGTTTGTCGTGTGCTCATTAAGAAAGTTTCTATACAAGTTTCTGAAGGAACTCCTTAAGAAAAGTTATCCAAAATCTCCCTATGAAAGAATCCTTTGAAGCATCTGGTCGTCACAAACGTGTTGACTAGTTGTGGAGCCAAAACGGACTCCGTATGAGTCAGATATCCATGTTTCAGTTAACACTGCGCAAAACTAATTCCGAACGACAGTTAAAGACTAGTTCTTGTGTAGTTGCATTCGATTTTTTCCATTCTACTTCACTAAACATCTCCATATGAGATCCAATTACTTGTAGGTAAATGCAAGAGACCTCGGTTATGATGATGCACTAGGTCCATAGCTGGGACTTTGTGTATGTTCTCGAAATGCGTTTGTCGAGTGCTCATTAAGAAAGTTTCTACACAAGTTTCTGAACGAACTCCTTAAGAAAATTTATCCAAAATCTCCCTATGAAAGAATCCTTTGAAGCATCTGGTCGTCACAAATGTTTTGTCTACTTGTGGAGCCAAAACGGACTCCGTACGAGTCAGATATCCATGTTTCAGTTAACACTGCGCAAAACTGATTCCGAACGACAGTTATAGACTAGTTCTTGTGTAGTTGCATTCGATTTTTTCCATTCTACTTCACTAAACATCTCCATATGAGATCCAACTACTTGTAGGGAAATGCAAGAGACCTCGGTTATGATGATGCACTAGGTCCATAGCTGGGACTTTGTGTATGTTCTCGAAATGCGTTTGTCGAGTCCTCATTAAGAAAGTTTCTATACAAGTTTCTGAACGAACTCCTTAAGAAAAGTTCTCCAAAAGCTCCCTATGAAAGAATCCTTTGAAGCATCTGGTCGTCACAAATGTTTTGACTACTTGTGGAGCCAAAACGGACTCCGTATGAGTCAGATATCCATGTTTCAGTTAACACTGCGCAAAACTGATTCCGAACGAGAGTTACAGACTAGTTCTTGTGTAGTTGCATTCATTTTTTTCCATTCTACTTCACTAAACATCTCCATATGAGATCCAATTACTTGTAGGGAAATGCAACATACCTCATTTATGATGATGCACTTGGTCCATAGCTGGGACTTTGTGTATGTTCTCGAAATGCGTTTGTCGAGTGCTCATTAAGAAAGTTTCTATACAAGTTTCTGAACGAACTCCTTAAGAAAAGTTCTCCAAAAGTTCCTTTGAAAGAATCATTTGAAGCATCTGGTCGTCACAAACGTGTTGAATAGTTGTGGATCCAAAACGGACTCCGTATGAGTCAGATATCCATGTTTCAGTTAACACTACGCAAAACTGATTCCGAACGATAGTTACACACTAGTTCTTGTGTAGTTGCATTCGATTTTTTCCATTCTACTTCAGTAAACATCTCCATATGAGATCGAATTACTTGTAGGGAAATGCAAGAGACCTCGGTTATGATGATGCACTAGGTCCATAGCTGGGACTTTGTGTGTGTTCTCGAAATGCGTTTGTCGAGTCCTCATTAAGAAAGTTTCTATACAAGTTTCTGAATGAACTCCTGAAGAAAAGTTCTCCAAGATCTCCCTATGAAAGAATCCTTTGAAGCATCTGGTCGTCACAACCGTTTGACTACTCGTGGAGCCAAAACGGACTCCGTATGAGTCAGATATCCATGTTTCAGTTAACACTGCGCAATACTGATTCCGAACGATAGTTACACACTAGTTCTTGTGTAGTTGCATTCGATTTTTTCCATTCTACTTCACAAAACATCTCCATATGAGCTCGAATTACTTGTAGGGAAATGCAAGAGACCTCGGTTATGATGATGCACTAGGTCCATAGCTGGGACTTTGTCTATGTTCTCGAAATGCGTTTGTCGTGTCCTCATGAAGAAAGTTTCTATACAAGTTTCTGAACGAACTCCTTAAGAAAAGTTATCCAAAATCTCCCTATGAAAGAATCCTTTGGAGCATCTGGTCGTCACAAACGTTTTGACTACTTGTGGAGCCAAAACGGACTCCGTATGAGTCAGATATCCATGTTTCAGCTAACACTGCGCAAAACTTGTTCCGAACGACAGTTACAGACTAGTTCTTGTGTAGTTGCATTCGATTTTTTCCATTCTACTTCACTAAACATCTCCATATGAGATCCAATTACTTGTAGGGAAATGCAAGAGACCTCGGTTAAGATGATGCACTAGGTCCATAGCTGGGACTTTGTGTATGTTCTCAAAATGCGTTTGTCGAGTGCTCATTAAGAAATTTTCTATACAAGTTTCTGAACAAACTCCTTAAGAAAAGTTCTCCAAAAGTTCCCTTTGCAAGAATCCTTTGAAGCATCTGGTCGTCACAAACGTTTTGACTACTTGTGGAGCCAAAACGGACTCCGTATGAGTCAGATATCCATGTTTCAGTTAACACTACGCAAAACTAATTCCGAACGATAGTTACACACAAGTTCTTGTGTAGTTGCATTCGATTTTTTCCATTCTACTTCATTAAACATCGCCATATGAGATCGAATTACTTGTAGGGAAATGCAAGAGACCTCGGTTATGATGATGCACTATGTCCATAGCTGGGACTTTGTGTGTGTTCTCGAAATGCGTTTGTCGAGTCCTCATTAAGAAAGTTTCTATACAAGTTTCTGAATGAACTCCTGAAGAAAAGTTCTCCAAGAGCTCCCTATGAAAGAATCCTTTGAAGCATCTAGTCGTCACAAACGTTTTTACTACTTGTGGAGCCAAAACGGACTCCGTATGAGTCAGATATCCATGTTTCAGTTAACACCGCGCAAAACTGATTCCGAACGACAGTTACAGACTAGTTCTTGTGTAGTTGCATTCTTTTTTTTCCATTCTACTTCACTAAACATCTCCATATGAGCTCGAATTACTTGTAGGGAAATGCAAGAGACCTCAGTTATGATGATGCACTAGGTCCATAGCTGGGACTTTGTCTATGTTCTCGAAATGCGTTTGTCGTGTCCTCATGAAGAAAGTTTCTATGCAAGTTTCTGAACGAACTCCTTAAGAAAAGTTATCCAAAATCTCCCTATGAAAGAATCCTTTGGAGCATCTGGTCGTCACAAACGTTTTGACTACTTGTGGAGCCAAAACGGACTCCGTATGAGTCAGATATCCATGTTTCAGCTAACACTGCGCAAAACTTGTTCCGAACGACAGTTACAGACTAGTTCTTGTGTAGTTGCATTCGATTTTTTCCATTCTACTTCACTAAACATCTCCATATGAGATCCAATTACTTGTAGGGAAATGCAAGAGACCTCGGTTAAGATGATGCACTAGGTCCATAGCTGGGACTTTGTGTATGTTCTCAAAATGCGTTTGTCGAGTGCTCATTAAGAAATTTTCTATACAAGTTTCTGAACAAACTCCTTAAGAAAAGTTCTCCAAAAGTTCCCTTTGCAAGAATCCTTTGAAGCATCTGGTCGTCACAAACGTTTTGACTACTTGTGGAGCCAAAACGGACTCCGTATGAGTCAGATATCCATGTTTCAATTAACACTACGCAAAACTAATTCCGAACGATAGTTACACACAAGTTCTTGTGTAGTTGCATTCGATTTTTTCCATTCTACTTCATTAAACATCGCCATATGAGATCGAATTACTTGTAGGGAAATGCAAGAGACCTCGGTTATGATGATGCACTAGGTCCATAGCTGGGACTTTGTGTGTGTTCTCGAAATGCGTTTGTCGAGTCCTCATTAAGAAAGTTTCTATACAAGTTTCTGAATGAACTCCTGAAGAAAAGTACACCAAGAGCTCCCTATGAAAGAATCCTTTGAAGCATCTAGTCGTCACAAACGTTTTTCCTACTTGTGGAGCCAAAACGGACTCCGTATGAGTCAGATATCCATGTTTCAGTTAACACCGCGCAAAACTGATTCCGAACGACAGTTACAGACTAGTTCTTGTGTAGTTGCATTCGTTTTTTTCCATTCTACTTCACTAAACATCTCCATATGAGATCCAATTACTTGTAGGGAAATGCAACATACCTCGGTTATGATGATGCACTAGGTCCATAGCTGGGACTTTGTGTACGTTCTCGAAATGCGTTTGTCGAGTGCTCACTAAGAAAGTTTCTATGCAAGTTTCTGAACGAACTCCTTAAGAAAAGTTCTCAAAAAGTTCCTTTGAAAGAATCCTTTGAAGCATCTGGTCGTCACAAACGTGTTGACTAGTTGTGGATCCAAAACGGACTCCGTATGAGTCAGATATCCATTTTTCAGTTAACACTGCGCAAAACTGATTCCGAACGACAGTTACAGACTAGTTCTTGTGTAGTTGCATACGATTTTTTCCATTCTACTTCACTAAACATCTCCATATGAGATCGAATTACTTGTAGGGAAATGCAAGAGACCTCGGTTATGATGATGCACTAGGTCCATAGCTGGGACTTTGTGTATGTTCTCGAAATGCGTTTGTCGAGTCCTCATTAAGAAAGTTTCTATACAAGTTTCTGAAGGAACTCCTTAAGAAAAGTTCTCCAAGATCTCCCTATGAAAGAATCCTTTGAAGCATCTGGTCGTCACAAACGTTTTGACTACTCGTGGAGCCAAAACGGACTCCGTATGAGTCAGATATCCATGTTTCAGTTAACACTGCGCAAAACTGATTCCAAACGATAGTTACACACTAGTTCTTGTGTAGTTGCATTCGATTTTTTCCATTCTACTTCACTAAACATCTCCATATGAGATCGAATTACTTGTAGGGAAATGCAAGAGACCTCGGTTATGATGATGCACTAGGTCCATAGCTTGGACTTTGTGTATGTTCTCGAAATGCGTTTGTCGAGTCCTCATTAAGAAAGTTTCTATACAAGTTTCTGAACGAACTCCTTAAGAAAAGTTCTCCAAAAGCTCCCTATGAAAGAATCCTTTGAAGCATCTGGTCGTCACAAACGTTTTGACTACTTGTGGAGCCAAAACGGACTCCGTATGAGTCAGATATCCATGTTTCAGTTAACCCCGCGCAAAACTGATTCCGAACGACAGTTACAGACTAGTTCTTGTGTAGTTGCATTCGTTTTTTTCCATTCTACTTCACTAAACATCTCCATATGAGATCCAATTACTTGTAGGGAAATGCAACATACCTCGGTTATGATGATGCACTAGGTCCATAGCTGGGACTTTGTGTATGTTCTCGAAATGCGTTTGTCGAGTGCTCATTAAGAAAGTTTCTATACAAGTTTCTGAACGAACTCCTTAAGAAAAGTTCTCCAAAAGTTCCTTTGAAAGAATACTTTGAAGCATCTGGTCGTCACAAACGTGTTGACTACTTGTGGATTTAAAACGGACTCCGTATGAGTCAGATATCCATGTTTCAGTTAACACTGCGCAAAACTGATTCCGAACGACAGTTACAGACTAGTTCTTGTGTAGTTGCATTCGATTTTTTCCATTCTAATTCACTAAAAATCTCCATATGAGATCCAATTACTTGTAGGGAAATGCAAGATACCTCGGTTATGATGATGCACTAGGTCCATAGCTGGGACTTTGTGTATGTTCTCGAAATGCGTTTGTCGAGTGCTCATTAACAAAGTTTCTATACAAGTTTCTGAACGAACTCCTTAAGAAAAGTTCTCCAAAAGTTCCCTATGAAAGAATCCTTTGAAGCATCTGGTTGTCACAAACATTTTGACTACTTGTGGAGCGAAAACGGACTCTGTATGAGTCAGATATCCATGTTTCAGTTAACACTGCGCCAAATTGATTCTGAACGACAGTTACAGACTAGTTCTTTTGTAGTTGCATTCGATTTCTTCCATTCTACTTCACTAAACATCTCCATATGAGATCCAATTACTTGTAGGGAAATGCAAGAGACCTTGGTTATGATGATGCACTTGGTCCATAGCTGGGAATTTGTGTATGTTCTCGAAATGCGTTTGTCGAGTGCTCATTAAGAAAGTTTCTATACAAGTTTCTAAACGAACTCCATAAGAAAAGTTCTCCAAAAGTTCCCTATGAAAGAATCCTTTGAAGCTTCTGGTCGTCACAAACCTTTTGACTACTTGTGGAGCCAAAACGGACTCCGTATGAGTCAGATATCCATGTTTGAGTTAACACTACGCAAAACTAATTCCGAACGATAGTTACACACAAGTTCTTGTGTAGTTGCATTCGATTTTTTCCATTCTACTTCATTAAACATCGCCATATGAGATCGAATTACTTGTAGGGAAATGCAAGAGACCTCGGTTATGATGATGCACTAGGTCCATAGCTGGGACTTTGTGTGTGTTCTCGAAATGCGTTTGTCGAGTCCTCATTAAGAAAGTTTCTATACAAGTTTCTGAATGAACTCCTGAAGAAAAGTTCTCCAAGAGCTCCCTATGAAAGAATCCTTTGAAGCATCTAGTCGTCACAAACGTTTTTACTACTTGTGGAGCCAAAACGGACTCCGTATGAGTCAGATATCCATGTTTCAGTTAACACCGCGCAAAACTGATTCCGGACGATAGTTACACACTAGTTCTTGTGTAGTTGCATCGATTTTTTCCATTCTTCTTCACTAAACATCTCCATATGAGATTGAATTACTTGTAGGGAAATGCAAGAGACCACGGTTATGATGATGCACTAGGTCCATAGCTGGGACTTTGTGTATGTTCTCGAAATGCGTTTGTCGAGTCCTCATTAAGAAAGTTTCTATACAAGTTTCTGAACGAACTCCTTAAGAAAAGTTCTCCAAAAGCTCCCTATGAAAGAATCCTTTGAAGCATCAGGTCGTCAGAAATGTTTTGACTACTTGTGGAGCCAAAACAGACTCCGTATGAGTCAGATATCCATGTTTCAGTTAACACTGCGCAAAACTGATTCCGAACGACAGTTACACACTAGTTCTTGTGTAGTTGCATTCGATTTTTTCCATTCTACTTCACTAAACATCTCCATATGAGATCCAATTACTTGTAGGGAAATGCAAGAGACCTCGATTATGATGATGCACTAGGTCCATAGCTGGGACTTTGTGTATGTTCTCGAAATGCGTTTGTCGAGTGCTAATTAAGAAAGTTTCTACACAAGTTTCTGAACGAACTCCTTAAGAAAAGTTATCCAAAATCTCCCTATGAAAGAATCCTTTGAAGCATCTGGTCGTCACAAATGTTTTGTCTACTTGTGGAGCCAAAACGGACTCTGTACGAGTCAGATATCCATGTTTCAGTTAACACTTCGCAAAACTGATTCCGAACGACAGTTACAGACTAGTTCTTGTGTAGTTGCATTCAATTTTTTCCATTCTACTTCATTAAACATCTCCATATGAGATCCAACTACTTGTAGGGAAATGAAAGAGACCTCGGTTATGATGATGCACTAGGTCCATAGCTGGGACTTTGTGTATGTTCTTGAAATGCGTTTGTCGAGTGCTCATTATGAAAGTTTCTATACAAGTTTCTGAACAAACTCCTTAAGAAAAGTACTCCAAAAGCTCCCAATGAAAGAATCCTTTGAAGCATCTGGTCATCACAAACGTTTTGACTAGTTGTGGAGCAAAAATGGACTCCGTATGAGTCAGATATCCATGTTTCAGTTAACACTGCGCAAAACTGATTCCGAACGATAGTTACACGCTAGTTCTTGTGTAGTTCCATTCGATTTTTTCCATTCTACTTCACTAAACATCTCCATATGAGATCGAATTACTTGTAGGTAAATGCAAGAGACCTCGGTTATGATGATGCACTAGGTCCATAGCTGGGACTTTGTGTATGTTCTTGAAATGCGTTTGTCGAGTCCTCATTAAGAAAGTTTCTATACAAGTATCTGAACGAACTCCTTAAGAAAATTCTTTAAGAGCTCCCTATGAAATAATCCTTTGAAGCATCTGGTCGTCACAAACGTTTTGACTACTTGTGGAGCCAAAACGGACTCCGTATGAGTCAGATATCCATGTTTCAGTTAACACCGCGCAAAACTGATTCCGAACGACAGTTACAGACTAGTTCATGTGTAGTTGCATTCGTTTTTTTCCATTCTACTTCACTAAACATCTCCATATGAGATCCAATTACTTGTAGGGAAATGCAACATACCTTGGTTATGATGATGCACTAGGTCCATAGCTGGGACTTTGTGTATGTTCTCGAAATGCGTTTGTCGTGTGCTCATTAAGAAAGTTTCTATACAAGTTTCTGAAGGAACTCCTTAAGAAAAGTTATCCAAAATCTACCTATGACAGAATCCTTTGAAGCATCTGGTCGTCACAAACGTGTTGACTAGTTGTGGAGCCAAAACGGACTCCGTATGAGTCAGATATCCATGTTTCAGTTAACACTACGCAAAACTAATTCCGAACGACAGTTAAAGTCTAGTTCTTGTGTAGTTGCATTCGATTTTTTCCATTCTACTTCACTAAACATCTCCATATGAGATCCAATTACTTGTAGGTAAATGCAAGAGACCTCGGTTATGATGATGCACTAGGTCCATAGCTGGGACTTTGTGTATGTTCTCGAAATGCGTTTGTCGAGTGCTCATTAAGAAATTTTCTACACAAGTTTCTGAACGAACTCCTTAAGAAAATTTATCCAAAATCTCCCTATGAAAGAATCCTTTGAAGCATCTGGTCGTCACAAATGTTTTGTCTACTTGTGGAGCCAAAACGGACTCCGTACGAGTCAGATATCCATGTTTCAGTTAACACTGCGCAAAACTGATTCCGAACGACAGTTATAGACTAGTTCTTGTGTAGTTGCATTCAATTTTTTCCATTCTACTTCACTAAACATCTCCATATGAGATTCAACTACTTGTAGGGAAATGAAAGAGACCTCGGTTATGATGATGCACTAGGTCCATAGCTGGGACTTTGTGCATGTTCTCGAAATGCGTTTGTCGAGTCCTCATTAACAAAGTTTCTATACAAGTTTCTGAACGAACTCCTTAAGAAAAGTTCTCCAAGAGCTCCCTATGAAAGAATCCTTCTAAGCATCTAGTTGTCACAAACGTTTTGACTACTTGTGGAGCCAAAACGGACTCCGTATGAGTCAGATATCCATGTTTCAGTTAACACCGCGCAAAACTGATTCCGAACGAGAGTTACAGACTAATTCTTGTGTTGTTGCATTCATTTTTTTCCATTCTACTTCACTAAACATCTCCATATGAGATCCAATTACTTGTAGGGAAATGCAACATACCTCAGTTATGATGATGCACTTGGTCCATAGCTGGGACTTTGTGTATGTTCTCGAAATGCGTTTGTCGAGTGCTCATTAAGAAAGTTTCTATACAAGTTTCTGAACGAACTCCTTAAGAAAAGTTCTCCAAAAGTTCCTTTGAAAGAATCCTTTGAAGCATCTGGTCGTCACAAACGTGTTGAATAGTTGTGGATCCAAAACGGACTCCGTATGAGTCACATATCCATGTTTCAGTTAACACTACGCAAAACTGATTCCGAACGATAGTTACACACTAGTTCTTGTGTAGTTGCATTCGATTTTTACCATTCTACTTCAGTAAATATCTCCATATGAGATCAAATTACTTGTAGGGAAATGCAAGAGACCTCGGTTATGATGATGCACTAGGTCCATAGCTGGGACTTTGTGTGTGTTCTCGAAATGCGTTTGTCGAGTCCTCATTAAGAAAGTTTCTATACAAGTTTCTGAATGAACTCCTGAAGAAAAGTTCTCCAAGATCTCCCTATGAAAGAATCCTTTGAAGCATCTGGTCGTCACAAACGTTTTGACTACTCGTGGAGCCAAAACGGACTCCGTATGAGTCAGATATCCATGTTTCAGTTAACACTGCACAATACTGATTCCGAACGATAGTTACACACTAGTTCTTGTGTAGTTGCATTCGATTTTTTCCATTCTACTTCACAAAACATCTCCATATGAGCTCGAATTACTTGTAGGGAAATGCAAGAGACCTCGGTTATGATGATGCACTAGGTCCATAGCTGGGACTTTGTCTATGTTCTCGAAATGCGTTTGTCGTGTCCTCATTAAGAAAGTTTCTATACAAGTTTCTGAACGAACTCCTTAAGAAAAGTTATCCAAATTCTCCCTATGAAAGAATCCTTTCAAGCATCTGGTCGTGACAAACGTGTTGACTAGTTGTGGAGCCAAAATGGACTCCGTATGAGTCAGATATCCATGTTTCAGTTAACACTGCGCAAAACTGATTCAGAACGACAGTTAAAGACTAGTTCTTGTGTAGTTGCATTCGATTTTTCCATTCTACTTCACTAAACATCTCCATATGAGATCCAATTACTTGTAGGGAAATGCAAGAGACCTCAGTTATGATGATGCACTAGGTCCATAGCTGGGACTTTGTGTATGTTCTCGAAATGCGTTTGTCGAGTCCTCATTAAGAAAATTTCTACACAAGTTTCTGAACGAACTCCTTAAGAAAAGTTATCAAAAATCTCCCTATGAAAGAATCCTTTGAAGCATCTGGTCATCACAAATGTTTTATCTACTTGTGGAGCCTAAACGGACTCAGTATGAGTCAGATATCCATGTTTCAGTTAACACTGCGCAAAACTAATTCCGAACGACATTTACAAACTAGTTCTTGTGTAGTTGCATTCGATTTTTTCCATTCTACTTCACTAAACATCTCCATATGAGATCCAACTACTTGTAGGGAAATGAAAGAGACCTCGGTTATGATGATGCACTAGGTCCATAGCTGGGACTTTGTGTATGTTCTCGAAATGCATTTGTCGAGTCCTCATTAACAAAGTTTCTATACAAGTTTCTGAACGAACTCCTTAAGAAAAGTTCTCCAAAAGTTCCTTTGAAAGAATCCTTTGAAGCATCTGGTCGTCACAAATGTGTTGACTAGTTGTGGATCCAAAACGGACTCCATATGAGTCGGATATCCATGTTTCAGTTAACACTACGCAAAACTAATTCCGAACGATAGTTACACACTAGTTCTTGTGTAGTTGCATTCGATTTTTTCCATTCCACTTCAGTAAACATCTCCATATGAGATCGAATTACTTGTAGGGAAATTCAAGAGACCTCGGTTATGACGATGCACCAGGTCCATAGCTGGGACTTTGTGTGTGTTCTCGAAATGCGTTTGTCGAGTCCTCATTAAGAAAGTTTCTATACAAGTTTCTGAATGAACTCCTGAAGAAAAGTTCTCCAAGATCTCCCTATGAAAGAATCCTTTGAAGCATCTGGTCGTCACAAACGTTTTGACTACTCGTGGATCCAAAACGGACTCCGTATGAGTCAGATATCCATGTTTCAGTTAACACAGCGCAAAACTGATTCCGAACGACAGTTACAGACTAGTACTTGTGTAGTTGCATTCGATTTTTTCCATTCTACTTCACTAAACATCTCCATATGAGATCCAATTACTTGTAGGGAAATGCAACATACCTCAGTTATGATGATGCACTAGGTCCATAGCTGGGACTTTGTGTATGTTCTCGAAATGCGTTTGTCGAGTGCTCATTAAGAAAGTTTCTATACAAGTTTCTGAACGAACTCCTTAAGAAAAGTTCTCCAAAAGTTCCTTTGAAAGAATCCTTTGAAGCATCTGGTCGTCACGAACGTTTTGACTAGTTGTGGATCCAAAATGCACCCCGTATGAGTCAGATATCCATGTTTCAGTTAACACTGCGCAAAACTGATTCCGAACGATAGTTACACGCTAGTTCTTGTGTAGTTCCATTCGATTTTTTCCAGTCTACTTCACTAAACATCTCCATATGAGATCGAATTACTTGTAGGTAAATGCAAGAGACCTCGGTTATGATGATGCACTAGGTCCATAGCTGGGACTTTGTGTATGTTCTTGAAATGCGTTTGTCGAGTCCTCATTAAGAAAGTTTCTATACAAGTATGTGAACGAACTCCTTAAGAAAATTCTTTAAGAGCTCCCTATGAAATAATCCTTTGAAGCATCTGGTCGTCACAAACGTTTTGACTACTTGTGGAGCCAAAACGGACTCCGTATGAGTCAGATATCCATGTTTCAGTTAACACCGCGCAAAACTGATTACGAACGACAGTTACAGACTAGTTCTTGTGTAGTTGCATTCGTTTTTTTCCATTCTACTTCACTAAACATCTCCATATGAGATCCAATTACTTGTAGGGAAATGCAACATACCTCGGTTATGATGATGCACTAGGTCCATAGCTGGGACTTTGTGTATGTTCTCGAAATGCGTTTGTCGTGTGCTCATTAAGAAAGTTTCTATACAAGTTTCTGAAGGAACTCCTTAAGAAAAGTTATCCAAAATCTCCCTATGAAAGAATCATTTGAAGCATCTGGTCGTCACAAACGTGTTGACTAGTTGTGGAGCCAAAACGGACTCCGTATGAGTCAGATATCCATGTTTCAGTTAACACTGCGCAAAACTAATTCCGAACGACAGTTAAAGACTAGTTCTTGTGTAGTTGCATTCGATTTTTTCCATTCTACTTCACTAAACATCTCCATATGAGATCCAATTACTTGTAGGTAAATGCAAGAGACCTCGGTTATGATGATGCACTAGGTCCATAGCTGGGACTTTGTGTATGTTCTCGAAATGCGTTTGTCGAGTGCTCATTAAGAAAGTTTCTACACAAGTTTCTGAACGAACTCCTTAAGAAAATTTATCCAAAATCTCCCTATGAAAGAATCCTTTGAAGCATCTGGTCGTCACAAATTTTTTGTCTACTTGTGGAGCCAAAACGGACTCCGTACGAGTCAGATATCCATGTTTCAGTTAACACTGCGCAAAACTGATTCCGAACGACAGTTATAGACTAGTTCTTGTGTAGTTGCATTCGAATTTTTCCATTCTACTTCACTAAACATCTCCATATGAGATCCAACTACTTGTAGGGAAATGAAAGAGACCTCGGTTATGATGATGGACTAGGTCCATAGCTGGGACTTTGTGTATGTTCTCGAAATGCGTTTGTCGAGTCCTCATTAAGAAAGTTTCTATACAAGTTTCTGAACGAACTCCTTAAGAAAAGTTCTCCAAGAGCTCCCTATGAAAGAATCCTTCTAAGCATCTAGTCGTCACAAACGTTTTGACTACTTGTGGAGCCAAAACGGACTCTGTATGAGTCAGATATCCATGTTTCAGTTAACACCGCGCAAAACTGATTCCGAACGAGAGTTACAGACTAGTTCTTGTGTAGTTGCATTCATTTTTTTTCCATTCTACTTCACTAAACATCTCCATATGAGATCCAATTACTTGTAGGGAAATGCAACATACCTCAGTTATGATGATGCACTTGGTCCATAGCTGGGACTTTGTGTATGTTCTCGAAATGCGTTTGTCGAGTGCTCATTAAGAAAGTTTCAATACAAGTTTCCGAACGAACTCCTTAAGAAAAGTTCTCCAAAAGTTCCTTTGAAAGAATCCTTTGAAGCATCTGGTCGTCACAAACGTGTTGAATAGTTGTGGATCCAAAACGGACTCCGTATGAGTCAGATATCCATGTTTCAGTTAACACTACGCAAAACTGATTCCGAACGATAGTTACACACTAGTTCTTGTGTAGTTGCATTCGATTTTTACCATTCTACTTCAGTAAATATCTCCATATGAGATCGAATTACTTGTAGGGAAATGAAAGAGACCTCGGTTATGATGATGCACTAGGTCCATAGCTGGGACTTTGTGTGTGTTCTCGAAATGCGTTTGTCGAGTCCTATTTAAGAAAGTTTCTATACAAGTTTCTGAATGAACTCCTGAAGAAAAGTTCTCCAAGATCTCCCTATGAAAGAATCCTTTGAAGCATCTGGTCGTCACAAACGTTTTGACTACTCGTGGAGCCAAAACGGACTCCGTATGAGTCAGATATCCATGTTTCAGTTAACACTGCGCAATACTGATTCCGAACGATAGTTACACACTAGTTCTTGTGTAGTTGCATTCGATTTTTTCCATTCTACTTCACAAAACATCTCCATATGAGCTCGAATTACTTGTAGGGAAATGCAAGAGACCTCGGTTATGATGATGCACTAGGTCCATAGCTGGGACTTTGTCTATGTTCTCGAAATGCGTTTGTCGTGTCCTCATTAAGAAAGTTTCTATACAAGTTTCTCAACGAACTCCTTAATAAAAGTTATCCAAATTCTCCCTATGAAAGAATCCTTTCAAGCATCTGGTCGTGACAAACGTGTTGACTAGTTGTGGAGCCAAAACGGACTCTGTATGTGTCAGATATCCATGTTTCAGTTAACACTGCGCAAAACTGATTCAGAACGACAGTTAAAGACTAGTTCTTGTGTAGTTGCATTCGATTTTTCCATTCTACTTCACTAAACATCTCCATATGAGATCCAATTACTTGTAGGGAAATGCAAGAGACCTCGGTTATGATGATGCACTAGGTCCATAGCTGGGACTTTGTGTATGTTCTCGAAATGCGTTTGTCGAGTGCTCATTAAGAAAATTTCTACACAAGTTTCTGAACGAACTCCTTAAGAAAAGTTATCCAAAATCTCCTTATGAAAGAATCCTTTGAAGCATCTGGTCGTCACAAATTTTTTATCTACTTGTGGAGCCAAAACGGCCTCCGTATGAGTCAGATATCCATGTTTCAGTTAACACTGCGCAAAACTGATTCCAAACGACAGTTACAGACTAGTTCTTGTGTAGTTGCATTCGATTTTTTCCATTCTACTTCACTAAACATCTCCATATGAGATCCAACTACTTGTAGGGAAATGAAAGAGACCTCGGTTATGATGATGCACTAGGTCCATAGCTGGGACTTTGTGTATGTTCTCGAAATGCATTTGTCGAGTCCTCATTAACAAAGTTTCTATACAAGTTTCTGAACGAACTCCTTAAGAAAAGTTCTCCAAGAGCTCCCTATGAAAGAACCCTTTGAAGGATCTAGTCATCACAAACGTTTTGACTACTTGTGGAGCCAAAACGGACTCCGTATGAGTTAGATATCCATGTTTCAGTTAACACCGCGCAAAACTGATTCCGAACGACAGTGACAGACTAGTTCTTGTGTAGTTGCATTCGTTTTTTTTCCATTCTACTTCAGTAAACATCTCCATATGAGATCGAATTACTTGTAGGGAAATTCAAGAGACCTCGGTTATGACGATGCACTAGGTCCATAGCTGGGACTTTGTGTGTGTTCTCGAAATACGTTTGTCGAGTCCTCATTAAGAAAGTTTCTATACAAGTTTCTGAATGAACTCCTGAAGAAAAGTTCTCCAAGATCTCCCTATGAAAGAATCCTTTGAAGCATCTGGTCGTCACAAACGTTTTGACTACTCGTGGATCCAAAACGGACTCCGTATGAGTCAGATATCCATGTTTCAGTTAACACAGCGCAAAACTGATTCCGAACGAGAGTTACACACTAGTTCTTGGGTAGTTGCATTCGATTTTTTCCATTCTACTTCACTAAACATCTCCATATGAGATCGAATTACTTGTAGGGAAATGCAAGAGACCTCGGTTATGATGATGCACTAGGTCCATAGCTGGGACTCTGTGTATGTTCTCGAAATGCGTTTGTCGAGTCCTCATTAAGAAAGTTTCTATGCAAGTTTCTGAACGAACTCCTTAAGAAAAGTTATCCAAAATCTCCCTATGAAAGAATCCTTTGAAGCATCTGGTCGTCACAAACGTTTTGACTACTTGTGGAGCCAAAACGGACTCTGTATGAGTCAGATATCCATGTTTCAGCTAACACTGCGCAAAACTTGTTCCGAACGACAGTTACAGACTAGTTCTTGTGTAGTTGCATTCGATTTTTTCCATTCTACTTCACTAAACATCTCCATCTGAGATCCAATTACTTGTAGGTAAATGCAAGAGACCTCGGTTAAGATGATGCACTAGGTCCATAGCTGGGACTTTGTGTATGTTCTCGAAATGCGTTTGTCGAGTGCTCATTAAGAAAATTTGTATACAAGTTTCTGAACAAACTCCTTAAGAAAAGTTCTCCAAAAGTTCCCTTTGCAAGAATCCTTTGAAGCATCTGGTCGTCACAAACGTTTTGACTACTTGTCGAGCCAAAACGGACTCCGTATGAGTCAGATATCCATGTTTCAGTTAACACTACGCAAAAATGATTCCGAACGATAGTTACACACAAGTTCTTGTGTAGTTGCATTCGATTTTTTCCATTCTACTTCATTAAACATCACCATATGAGATCGAATTACTTGTAGGGAAATGGAAGAGACCTCGGTTATGATGATGCACTAGGTCCATAGCTGGGACTTTGTGTGTGTTCTCGAAATGCGTTTGTCGAGTCCTCATTAAGAAAGTTTCTATACAAGTTTCTGAATGAACTCCTGAAGAAAAGTTCTCCAAGAGATCCCTATGAAAGAATACTTTGAAGCATCTAGTCGTCACAAACGTTTTGACTACTTGTGGAGCCAAAACGGACTCCGTATGAGTCAGATATCCATGTTTCAGTTAACACCGCGCAAAACTGATTCCGAACGACAGTTAGAGACTAGTTCTTGTGTAGTTGCATTCTTTTTTTTCCATTCTACTTCACTAAACATCTCCATATGAGATCCAATTACTTGTAGGATAATGCAACATACCTCGGTTATGATGATGCACTAGGTCCATAGCTGGGACTTTGTGTATGTTCTCGAAATGCGTTTGTCGAATGCTCATGAAGAAAGTTTCTATACAATTTTCTGAACGAACTCCTTAGGAAAAGTTCTCCAAAAGTTCCCTTTGAAAGAATCCTTTGAAGCATCTGGTCGTCACAAACGTTTTGACTACTTGTTGATCCAAAATGGACTCCATATGAGTCAGATATCCATGTTTCAGTTAACACTGCACAAAACTGATTCCGAACGACAGTTAAAGACTAGTTCTTGTGTAGTTGCATTCGATTTTTTCCATTCTACTTCACTAAAAATCTCCATATGAGATCCAATTACTTGTAGGGAAATGCAAGAGACCTCGGTTATGGTGATGCACTAGGTCCATAGCTGGGACTTTGTGTATGTTCTCGAAATGCGTTTGTCGAGTGCTCATTAATAAAGTTTCTATACAAGTTTCTGAACGAATTCCTTAAGAAAAGTTATCCAAAATCTCCCTATGAAAGAATCCTTTGAAGCATCTGGTCGTCACAAACGTTTTGACTAGTTGTGGAGCCAAAACGGACTCCGTATGAGTCAGATATCCATGTTTCAGTTAACACTTCGCAAAACTGATTCCGAACGACAGTTACAGACTAGTTCTTGTGTAGTTGCATTCGATTTTTTCCATTCGACTTCACTAAACATCTCCATATGAGATGTAATTACTTGTAGGGAAATGCAAGAGACCTCGGTTATGATGATGCACTAGGTCCATAGCTGGGACTTTGTCTATGTTCTCGAAATGCGTTTGTCGTGTCCTCATTAAGAAAGTTTCTATACAAGTTTCTGAACGAACTCCTTAATAAAAGTTATCCAAATTCTCCCTATGAAAGAATCCTTTCAAGCATCTGGTCGTGACAAACGTGTTGACTAGTTGTGGAGCCAAAACGGACTCTGTATGTGTCAGATATCCATGTTTCAGTTAACACTGCGCAAAACTGATTCAGAACGACAGTTAAAGACTAGTTCTTGTGTAGTTGCATTCGATTTTTCCATTCTACTTCACTAAACATCTCCATATGAGATCCAATTACTTGTAGGGAAATGCAAGAGACCTCGGTTATGATGATGCACTAGGTCCATAGCTGGGACTTTGTGTATGTTCTCGAAATGCGTTTGTCGAGTGCTCATTAAGAAAATTTCTACACAAGTTTCTGAACGAACTCCTTAAGAAAAGTTATCCAAAATCTCCTTATGAAAGAATCCTTTGAAGCATCTGGTCGTCACAAATTTTTTATCTACTTGTGGAGCCAAAACGGCCTCCGTATGAGTCAGATATCCATGTTTCAGTTAACACTGCGCAAAACTGATTCCAAACGACAGTTACAGACTAGTTCTTGTGTAGTTGCATTCGATTTTTTCCATTCTACTTCACTAAACATCTCCATATGAGATCCAACTACTTGTAGGGAAATGAAAGAGACCTCGGTTATGATGATGCACTAGGTCCATAGCTGGGACTTTGTGTATGTTCTCGAAATGCATTTGTCGAGTCCTCATTAACAAAGTTTCTATACAAGTTTCTGAACGAACTCCTTAAGAAAAGTTCTCCAAGAGCTCCCTATGAAAGAACCCTTTGAAGGATCTAGTCATCACAAACGTTTTGACTACTTGTGGAGCCAAAACGGACTCCGTATGAGTTAGATATCCATGTTTCAGTTAACACCGCGCAAAACTGATTCCGAACGACAGTGACAGACTAGTTCTTGTGTAGTTGCATTCGTTTTTTTTCCATTCTACTTCAGTAAACATCTCCATATGAGATCGAATTACTTGTAGGGAAATTCAAGAGACCTCGGTTATGACGATGCACTAGGTCCATAGCTGGGACTTTGTGTGTGTTCTCGAAATACGTTTGTCGAGTCCTCATTAAGAAAGTTTCTATACAAGTTTCTGAATGAACTCCTGAAGAAAAGTTCTCCAAGATCTCCCTATGAAAGAATCCTTTGAAGCATCTGGTCGTCACAAACGTTTTGACTACTCGTGGATCCAAAACGGACTCCGTATGAGTCAGATATCCATGTTTCAGTTAACACAGCGCAAAACTGATTCCGAACGAGAGTTACACACTAGTTCTTGGGTAGTTGCATTCGATTTTTTCCATTCTACTTCACTAAACATCTCCATATGAGATCGAATTACTTGTAGGGAAATGCAAGAGACCTCGGTTATGATGATGCACTAGGTCCATAGCTGGGACTCTGTGTATGTTCTCGAAATGCGTTTGTCGAGTCCTCATTAAGAAAGTTTCTATGCAAGTTTCTGAACGAACTCCTTAAGAAAAGTTATCCAAAATCTCCCTATGAAAGAATCCTTTGAAGCATCTGGTCGTCACAAACGTTTTGACTACTTGTGGAGCCAAAACGGACTCTGTATGAGTCAGATATCCATGTTTCAGCTAACACTGCGCAAAACTTGTTCCGAACGACAGTTACAGACTAGTTCTTGTGTAGTTGCATTCGATTTTTTCCATTCTACTTCACTAAACATCTCCATCTGAGATCCAATTACTTGTAGGTAAATGCAAGAGACCTCGGTTAAGATGATGCACTAGGTCCATAGCTGGGACTTTGTGTATGTTCTCGAAATGCGTTTGTCGAGTGCTCATTAAGAAAATTTGTATACAAGTTTCTGAACAAACTCCTTAAGAAAAGTTCTCCAAAAGTTCCCTTTGCAAGAATCCTTTGAAGCATCTGGTCGTCACAAACGTTTTGACTACTTGTCGAGCCAAAACGGACTCCGTATGAGTCAGATATCCATGTTTCAGTTAACACTACGCAAAAATGATTCCGAACGATAGTTACACACAAGTTCTTGTGTAGTTGCATTCGATTTTTTCCATTCTACTTCATTAAACATCACCATATGAGATCGAATTACTTGTAGGGAAATGGAAGAGACCTCGGTTATGATGATGCACTAGGTCCATAGCTGGGACTTTGTGTGTGTTCTCGAAATGCGTTTGTCGAGTCCTCATTAAGAAAGTTTCTATACAAGTTTCTGAATGAACTCCTGAAGTAAAGTTCTCCAAGAGATCCCTATGAAAGAATACTTTGAAGCATCTAGTCGTCACAAACGTTTTGACTACTTGTGGAGCCAAAACGGACTCCGTATGAGTCAGATATCCATGTTTCAGTTAACACCGCGCAAAACTGATTCCGAACGACAGTTAGAGACTAGTTCTTGTGTAGTTGCATTCTTTTTTTTCCATTCTACTTCACTAAACATCTCCATATGAGATCCAATTACTTGTAGGATAATGCAACATACCTCGGTTATGATGATGCACTAGGTCCATAGCTGGGACTTTGTGTATGTTCTCGAAATGCGTTTGTCGAATGCTCATGAAGAAAGTTTCTATACAATTTTCTGAACGAACTCCTTAGGAAAAGTTCTCCAAAAGTTCCCTTTGAAAGAATCCTTTGAAGCATCTGGTCGTCACAAACGTTTTGACTACTTGTTGATCCAAAATGGACTCCATATGAGTCAGATATCCATGTTTCAGTTAACACTGCACAAAACTGATTCCGAACGACAGTTAAAGACTAGTTCTTGTGTAGTTGCATTCGATTTTTTCCATTCTACTTCACTAAAAATCTCCATATGAGATCCAATTACTTGTAGGGAAATGCAAGAGACCTCGGTTATGGTGATGCACTAGGTCCATAGCTGGGACTTTGTGTATGTTCTCGAAATGCGTTTGTCGAGTGCTCATTAATAAAGTTTCTATACAAGTTTCTGAACGAATTCCTTAAGAAAAGTTATCCAAAATCTCCCTATGAAAGAATCCTTTGAAGCATCTGGTCGTCACAAACGTTTTGACTAGTTGTGGAGCCAAAACGGACTCCGTATGAGTCAGATATCCATGTTTCAGTTAACACTTCGCAAAACTGATTCCGAACGACAGTTACAGACTAGTTCTTGTGTAGTTGCATTCGATTTTTTCCATTCGACTTCACTAAACATCTCCATATGAGATGCAATTACTTGTAGGGAAATGCAAGAGACCTCGGTTATGATGATGCACTAGGTCCATAGCTGGGACTTTGTGTATGTTCTCGAAATGCGTTTGTTGAGTGCTCATTAAGAAAGTTTCTACACAAGTTTCTGAACGAACTCCTTAACAAAAGTTCTCCAAAATCTCCCTATAAAAGAATCCTTTGAAGCATCTAGTCGTCACAAATGTTTTGTCTACTTGTGGAGCCAGAACGGACTCCGTATGAGTCAGATATCCATGTTTCAGTTAACACTGCGCAAAACTGATTCCGAACGACAATTACAGACTAGTTCTTGTGTAGTTGCATTCGAGTTTTTCCATTCTACTTCACTAAACATCTCCATATGAGATCCAACTACTTGTAGGGAAATGAAAGAGACCTCGGTTATGATGATGCACTTGGTCCATAGCTGGGACTTTGTGTATGTTCTCGAAATGCGTTTGTCGAGTGTTCATTAAGAAAGTTTCTATACAAGTTTCTGAACAAACTCCTTAAGAAAAGTTCTCCAAAAGTTCCCTTTGAAAGAATCCCTTGAAGCATCTGGTCGTCACAAACGTTTTGACTACTTGTGGAGCCAAAACGGACTCCGTATGAGTCAGATATCCATGTTTCAGTTAACACTGCATAAACTAATTCCGAACGACAGTTAAAGACTAGTTATTGTGTAGTTGCATTCGATTTTTTCCATTCTACTTCACTAAACATCTCCATATGAGATGCAGTTACTTGTAGGGAAATGCAAGAGACCACGGTTATGATGATGCACTAGGTCCATAGCTGGGACTTTGTGTATGTTCTCGAAATGCATTTGTCGAGTGCTCATTAAGAAATTTTCTACACAAGTTTCTGAACAAACTCCTTAAGAAAAGTTCTCGAAAATCTCCCTATGAAAGAATCCTTTGAAGCATCTGGTCGTCACAAATGTTTTGTCTACTTGTGGAGCCAAAACGGACTCCGTATGAGTCAGATATCCATGTTTCAGTTAACAGTGCGCAAAACTGATTCCAAACGACAGTTACACACTAGTTCTTGTGTAGTTGCATTTGATTTTTTCCATTCTACTTCACTAAACATCTCCATATGAGATCCAATTACTTGAATGGAAATGAAAGAGACCTCGGTTATGATGATGCACTAGGTCCATAGCTGGGAATTTGTGTATGTTCTCGAAATGCGTTTGTCGAGTGCCCATTAAGAAAGTTTCTATACAAGTTTCTGAACGAACTCCTTAAGAAAAGTTCTCCAAAAGTTCCCTATGAAAGAATCATTTGAAGCATCTGGTCATCACAAACATTTTGACTACTTGTGGAGCCAAAACAGACTCCGTGTGAGTGAGATATCCATGTTTCAGTTAACACTGCGTAAAACTGATTCCGAACGACAGTTACAGACTAGTTCTTGTGTAGTTGCATTCGATTTTTCCATTCGACTTCACTAAACATCTCCATATGAGATCCGATTACTTGTAGGGAAATGAAAGAGACCTTGGTTATGATTATGCACTAGGTCCATAGCAGGGATTTTGTGTATGTTCTCGAAATGCGTTTGTCGAGTGCTCATTAAGAAAGTTTCTATACACGTTTCTGAACGAACGCCTTAAGAAAAGTTCTCCAAAAGTTCCCTATGAAAGAATCCTTTGAAGCATCCGGTCTTCACAAACGTTTTGACTACTTGTGGAGCCAAAACGGACTCCGTATGAGTCAGATATCCATGTTTCAGTTAACACTGCGCAAAGCTAATTCCGAACGACAGATACAGACTAGTTCTTGTGTAGTTGCATTCGATTTTTTTCCACTCTATTTCACTAAGCATCTCCATATGAGATCCAATTACTTGTAGGGAAATGCAAGAGACCTCAGTTATGACAATGCACTAGGTCCATAGCTGGGACTTTGTGTATGTTCTTGGAATGCGTTTGTCGAGTGCTCATCAAGAAAGTTTCTATACAAGTTTCTGAACGAACTTCTTAAGAAAAGTTCTCCAAAAGCTCCCTATGAAAGAATCCTTTGAAGCATCTGGTCGTCACAAACATTTTGACTACTTGTGGAGCCAAAATGGACTCCGTATGAATCAGATATCCATGTTTCAGCTAACACTGCGCAAAACTTATTCCGAACGACAGTTACAGACTAGTTCTTGTGTAGTTGCATTCGATGTTTTCTATTCTACTTCACTAAACATTTCCATATGAGATTCAATTACTTGTAGGGAAATGCAAGAGACCTCGGTTATGATGATGCACCAGGTCCACAGCTGGGACTTTGTGTATGTTCTCGAAATGCGTTTGTCGAGTGCTCATTAAGAAAGTTTCCATACAAGTTTCTGAACGAACTCATTAAGAAAAGTTCTCCAAAAGTTCCCTATGAAAGAATCCTTTGAAGCATATTGTCGTCACAAACGTTTTGACTACTTGTGGAGCCAAAACGGACTCCGTATGAGTCAGATATCCATGTTTCAGTTAACACTACGCAAAACTGATTCCGAACGACAGTTACAGACTAGTTCTTGTGTAGTTGCATTCGATTTTTTCCATTCTACTTCACTAAACATCTCCATATGAGATCTAATTACTTGTAGGGAAATGGAAGAGACCTCGGTTATGATGATGCAATAGGTGCATAGCTTTGACTTTGTGTATGTTCTCGAAATGCGTTTGTCGAGTGCTCATTAAGAAACTTTCTATACAAGTTTCTAAACAAACTCCTTAAGAAAAGTTCTCCAAAAGTTCCCTATGAAAGAATCCTTTGAAGCATCTGGTCGTCACAAATGTTTTGACTACTTGTGGAGCCAAAACGGACTCCGTATGAGTCAGATATCCATGTTTCAGTTAACACTCGGCAAAACTGATTCCGAGCGACAGTTACAGACTAGTTCTTGTCTAGTTGCATTCGATTTTTTCCATTCTACTTCAGTAAACGTCTACATATGGGATCGAATTACTTGTAGGGAAATGCAAGAGACCTCAGTTATGAGGATGCACTAGGTCCATAGCTGGGACTTTGTGTATGTTCTCGACATGCGTTTGTCGAGTCCTCATTAAGAAAGTTTCTATACAAGTTTCTGAACGAACTCCTTAAGAAAAGTTCTCCAAAAGTTCCCTATGAAAGAATGCTTTGAAGCATCTAGCCATCACAAATGTTTTGACTACTTGTGGAGCCAAAGCGGACTCCGTATGAGTCAGATATCCATGTTTCAGTTAACACTCGGCAAAACTGATTCTGAGCGACAGTTACAGACTACTTCTTGTCTAGTTGCATTTGATTTTTTCCATTCTACTTCAGTAAACATCTCCATATGAGATCCAATTACTTGTAGGGAAATGCAAGAGACGTCGGTTATGATGATGCACTAGGTCCATAGCTGGGACTTTGTGTATGTTCTCGAAATGCGTTTGTCGAGTCCTCATTAAGAAAGTTTCTATACAAGTTTCTGAACGAACTCCATAAGAAAAGTTCTCCAAAATCTCCCTATGAAAGAATCCTTTGAAGCATCTGGCCTTCACAAAACTTTTGACTACTTGTGGAGCCAAAAAGGACTCCGTATGAGTCAGATATCCATGTTTCAGTTAACACTGCGCAAAACTGATTTCGAACAGCAGTTACAGACTAGTTCTTGCGTAGTTGCATTCGATTTTTTCCATTCTACTTCACTAAACATCTCCATATGAGATCCAATTACTTGTAGGGAAATGCAACAGACCTCAGTTATGATGATCCACTAGGTCCATAGCTGGGACTTTGTGTATGTTCTCGAAATGCGTTTGTCGAGTCCTCATTAAGAAAGTTTCTATACAAGTTTCTGAACGAACTCCTGAAGAAAAGTTCTCCAAGAGCTCCCTATGAAAGAGTCCTTTGAAGCATCTAGTCGTCACAAACGTTTTGACTACTTGTGGAGCCAAAACGGACTCCGTATGAGTCAGATATCCATGTTTCAGTTAACACCGCGCAAAACTGATTCCGAACGACAGTTACAGACTAGTTCTTGTGTAGTTGCATTCATTTTTTTCCATTCTACTTCACTAAACATCTCCATATGAGATCCAATTACTTGTAGGATAATGCAACATACCTCGGTTATGATGATGCACTAGGTCCATAGCTGGGACTTTGTGTATGTTCTCGAAATGCGTTTGTCGAATGCTCATGAAGAAAGTTTCTATACAATTTTCTGATCGAACTCCTTAGGAAAAGTACTCCAAAAGTTCCCTTTGAAAGAATCCTTTGAAGCATCTGGTCGTCACAAACGTTTTGACTACTTGTTGATCCAAAATGGACTCCATATGAGTCAGATATCCATGTTTCAGTTAACACTGCACAAAACTGATTCCGAACGACAGTTAAAGACTAGTTCTTGTGTAGTTGCATTCGATTTTTTCCATTCTACTTCACTAAAAATCTCCATATGAGATCCAATTACTTGTAGGGAAATGCAAGAGACCTCGGTTATGGTGATGCACTAGGTCCATAGCCGGGACTTTGTGTATGTTCTCGAAATGCGTTTGTCGAGTGCTCATTAATAAAGTTTCTATACAAGTTTCTGAACGAATTCCTTAAGAAAAGTTATCCAAAATCTCCCTATGAAAGAATCCTTTGAAGCATCTGGTCGTCACAAACGTTTTGACTAGTTGTGGAGCCAAAACGGACTCCGTATGAGTCAGATATCCATGTTTCAGTTAACACTTCGCAAAACTGATTCCGAACGACAGTTACAGACTAGTTCTTGTGTAGTTGCATTCGATTTTTTCCATTCGACTTCACTAAACATCTCCATATGAGATGCAATTACTTGTAGGGAAATGCAACATACCTCGGTTATGATGATGCACTAGGAGTTTGTCTACATTCTAGAAATGCGTTTGTTGAGTGCTCATTAAGAAAGTTTCTATACAAGTTTCTGAACAAACTCCTTAAGAAAAGTTCTCCAAAAGTTCCTTTGAAAGAATCTTTTGAAGCATCTGGTCGTCACAATCGTGTTGACTAGTTGTGGAGCCAAAACGGACTCCGTATGAGTCAGATATCCATTTTTCAGTTAACACTGCGCAAAACTGATTCCGAACGACAGTTACAGACTAGTTCTTGTGTAGTTGCATTCGATTTTTTCCATTCTACTTCACTAAACATCTCCATATGAGATCGAATTACTTGTAGGGAAATGCAAGAGACCACGGTTATGATGATGCACTAGGTCCATAGCTGGGACTTTGTGTATGTTCTCGAAATGCGTTCGTCGAGTGCTCATTAACAAAGTTTCTATACAAGTTTCCGAAGGAACTCCTTAAGAAAAGTTATCCAAAATCTCCCTATGAAAGAATCCTTTGAAGCATCTGGTCGTCACAAACGTGTTGACTAGTTGTGGAGCCAAAACGGACTCCGTATGAGTCAGATATCCATGTTTCAGTTAACACTGCGCAAAACTGATTCGGAACGACAGTTAAAGACAAGTTCTTGTGTAGTTGCATTCGATTTTTTCCATTCTACTTCACTAAACATCTCCATATGAGATCGAATTACTTGTAGGGAAATGCAAGAGACCTCGGTTATTATGATGCACTAGGTCCATAGCCGGGACTTTGTGTATGTTCTCGAAATGCGTTTGTCGAGTCCTCATTAAGAAAGTTTCTATACAAGTTTCTGAACGAACTCCTTAAGAAAAGTTCTCCAAGAGCTCCCTATGAAAGAATCCTTTGAAGCATCTGGTCGGCACAAACGTTTTGACTACTTGTGGTGCCAAAACAGACTCCGTATGAGTCAGATATCCCTGTTTCAGTTAACACCGCGCAAAACAGATTCCGAACGACAGTTACAGACTAGTTCTTGTGTAGTTGCATTCGTTTTTTTTTCCATTCTACTTCACTAAACATCTCCATATGAGATCCAATTACTTGTAGGGAAATGCAACATACCTCGGTTATGATGATGCACTAGGTCCATAGCTGGGACTTTGTGTATGTTCTCGAAATGCGTTTGTCGAGTGCTCATTAAGAAAGTTTCTATACAAGTTTCTGAACGAACTCCTTAAGAAAAGTGCTCCAAAAGTTCCTTTGAAAGAATACTTTGAAGCATCTGGTCGTCACAAACGTGTTGACTACTTGTGGATCCAAAACGGACTCCGTATGACTCAGATATCCATGTTTCAGTTAACACTGCGCAAAACTGATTCCGAACGAAAGTTACAGACTAGTTCTTGTGTAGTTGCATTCAATTTTTTGCATTCTACTTCACTAAACATCTCCATATGAGATCCAATTACTTGTAGGGAAATGCAAGAGACCTCGGTTATGATGATGGACTAGATCCATAGCTGGGACTCTGTGTATGTTCTCGAAATGCGTTTGTCGAGTGCTCATTAAGAAAGTTTCTATACAAGTTTCCGAACGAACTCATTTCTCCAAAAGTTCCATATGAAAGAATCCTTTGAATCATCTGGTTGTCACAAAAGTTTGTACTACTTTTGGAGCCAAAACAGACTCCGTATGAGTCAGATATCCATGTTTCAGTTAACACTTCGCAAAACTGATTCCGAACGACAGTTACAGACTAGTTCTTGTGTAGTTGCATTCGATTTTTTCCATTCTACTTCACTAAACATCTCCATATCAGATCCAATTACTTGTAGGGAAATGCAAGAGACCTCGGTTATGATGATGCACTAGGTCCATAGCTGGGACTTTGTGTATGTTCTCGAAATGCGTTTGTCGAGTGCTCATTAAGAAAGTTTCTACACAAGTTTCTGAACGAACTCCTTAAGAAAAGTTATCCAAAATCTCCCTATGAAAGAATCCTTTGAAGCATCTGGTCGTCACAAATGTTTTGTCTACTTGTGGAGCCAAAACGGACTCCGTACGAGTCAGATATCCATGTTTCAGTTAACACTTCGCAAAACTGATTCCGAACGACAGTTACAGACTAGTTCTTGTGTAGTTGCATTCAATTTTTTCCATTCTACTTCACTAAACATCTCCATATGAGATCCAGCTACTTGTAGGGAAATGAAAGAGACCTCGGTTATGATGATGCACTAGGTCCATAGCTGGGACTTTGTGTATGTTCTCGAAATGCGTTTGTCGAGTCCTCATTAAGAAAGTTTCTATACAAGTTTCTGATCGAACTCCTTGAGAAAAGTTCTCCAAGATATCCCTATGAAAGAATCCTTTGAAGCAGTTGGTCGTCACAAACGTTTTGACTACTTGTGGAGCCAAAATGGACTCCGTATGAGTCAGATATCCATGTTTCAGTTAACACCGCGCAAAACTGATTCCGAACGACAGTTACAGACTAGTTCTTGTGTAGTTGCATTCGATTTTTTCCATTCTACTTCACTAAACATCTCCATATGAGATCCAATTACTTGTAGGGAAATGCAACATACCTCAGTTATGATGATGCACTAGGTCCATAGCTGGGACTTTGTGTATGTTCTCGAAATGCGTTTGTCGAGTGCTCATTAAGAAAGTTTCTATACAAGTTTCTGAACGAACTCCTTAAGAAAAGTTCTCCAAAAGTTCCTTTGAAAGAATCCTTTGAAGCATCTGGTCGTCACGAACGTTTTGACTAGTTGTGGATCCAAAATGCACCCCGTATGAGTCAGATATCCATGTTTCAGTTAACACTGCGCAAAACTGATTCCGAACGATAGTTACACGCTAGTTCTTGTGTAGTTCCATTCGATTTTTTCCAGTCTACTTCACTAAACATCTCCATATGAGATCGAATTACTTGTAGGTAAATGCAAGAGACCTCGGTTATGATGATGCACTAGGTCCATAGCTGGGACTTTGTGTATGTTCTTGAAATGCGTTTGTCGAGTCCTCATTAAGAAAGTTTCTATACAAGTATCTGAACGAACTCCTTAAGAAAATTCTTTAAGAGCTCCCTATGAAATAATCCTTTGAAGCATCTGGTCGTCACAAACGTTTTGACTACTTGTGGAGCCAAAACGGACTCCGTATGAGTCAGATATCCATGTTTCAGTTAACACCGCGCAAAACTGATTCCGAACGACAGTTACAGACTAGTTCTTGTGTAGTTGCATTCGTTTTTTTCCATTCTACTTCACTAAACATCTCCATATGAGATCCAATTACTTGTAGGGAAATGCAACATACCTCGGTTATGATGATGCACTAGGTCCATAGCTGGGACTTTGTGTATGTTCTCGAAATGCGTTTGTCGTGTGCTCATTAAGAAAGTTTCTATACAAGTTTCTGAAGGAACTCCTTAAGAAAAGTTATCCAAAATCTCCCTATGAAAGAATCCTTTGAAGCATCTGGTCGTCACAAACGTGTTGACTAGTTGTGGAGCCAAAACGGACTCCGTATGAGTCAGATATCCATGTTTCAGTTAACACTGCGCAAAACTAATTCCGAACGACAGTTAAAGACTAGTTCTTGTGTAGTTGCATTCGATTTTTTCCATTCTACTTCACTAAACATCTCCATATGAGATCCAATTACTTGTAGGTAAATGCAAGAGACCTCGGTTATGATGATGCACTAGGTCCATAGCTGGGACTTTGTGTATGTTCTCGAAATGCGTTTGTCGAGTGCTCATTAAGAAAGTTTCTACACAAGTTTCTGAACGAACTCCTTAAGAAAATTTATCCAAAATCTCCCTATGAAAGAATCCTTTGAAGCATCTGGTCGTCACAAATGTTTTGTCTACTTGTGGAGCCAAAACGGACTCCGTACGAGTCAGATATCCATGTTTCAGTTAACACTGCGCAAAACTGATTCCGAACGACAGTTATAGACTAGTTCTTGTGTAGTTGCATTCGAATTTTTCCATTCTACTTCACTAAACATCTCCATATGAGATCCAACTACTTGTAGGGAAATGAAAGAGACCTCGGTGATGATGATGGACTAGGTCCATAGCTGGGACTTTGTGTATGTTCTCGAAATGCGTTTGTCGAGTCCTCATTAAGAAAGTTTCTATACAAGTTTCTGAACGAACTCCTTAAGAAAAGTTCTCCAAGAGCTCCCTATGAAAGAATCCTTCTAAGCATCTAGTCGTCACAAACGTTTTGACTACTTGTGGAGCCAAAACGGACTCCGTATGAGTCAGATATCCATGTTTCAGTTAACACCGCGCAAAACTGATTCCGAACGAGAGTTACAGACTAGTTCTTGTGTAGTTGCATTCATTTTTTTCCATTCTACTTCACTAAACATCTCCATATGAGATCCAATTACTTGTAGGGAAATGCAACATACCTCAGTTATGATGATGCACTTGGTCCATAGCTGGGACTTTGTGTATGTTCTCGAAATGCGTTTGTCGAGTGCTCATTAAGAAAGTTTCAATACAAGTTTCTGAACGAACTCCTTAAGAAAAGTTCTCCAAAAGTTCCTTTGAAAGAATCCTTTGAAGCATCTGGTCGTCACAAACGTGTTGAATAGTTGTGGATCCAAAACGGACTCCGTATGAGTCAGATATCCATGTTTCAGTTAACACTACGCAAAACTGATTCCGAACGATAGTTACACACTAGTTCTTGTGTAGTTGCATTCGATTTTTACCATTCTACTTCAGTAAATATCTCCATATGAGATCAAATTACTTGTAGGGAAATGCAAGAGACCTCGGTTATGATGATGCACTAGGTCCATAGCTGGGACTTTGTCTATGTTCTCGAAATGCGTTTGTCGTGTCCTCATTAAGAAAGTTTCTATACAAGTTTCTGAACGAACTCCTTAATAAAAGTTATCCAAATTCTCCCTATGAAAGAATCCTTTCAAGCATCTGGTCGTGACAAACGTGTTGACTAGTTGTGGAGCCAAAACGGACTCTGTATGAGTCAGATATCCATGTTTCAGTTAACACTGCGCAAAACTGATTCAGAACGACAGTTAAAGACTAGTTCTTGTGTAGTTGCATTCGATTTTTCCATTCTACTTCACTAAACATCTCCATATGAGATCCAATTACTTGTAGGGAAATGCAAGAGACCTCGGTTATGATGATGCACTAGGTCCATAGCTGGGACTTTGTGTATGTTCTCGAAATGCGTTTGTCGAGTGCTCATTAAGAAAATTTCTACACAAGTTTCTGAACGAACTCCTTAAGAAAAGTTATCCAAAATCTCCTTATGAAAGAATCCTTTGAAGCATCTGGTCGTCACAAATTTTTTATCTACTTGTGGAGCCAAAACGGCCTCCGTATGAGTCAGATATCCATGTTTCAGTTAACACTGCGCAAAACTGATTCCGAACGACAGTTACAGACTAGTTCTTGTGTAGTTGCATTCGATTTTTTCCATTCTACTTCACTAAACATCTCTATATGAGATCCAACTACTTGTAGGGAAATGAAAGAGACCTCGGTTATGATGATGCACTAGGTCCATAGCTGGGACTTTGTGTATGTTCTCGAAATGCATTTGTCGAGTCCTCATTAACAAAGTTTCTATACAAGTTTCTGAACGAACTCCTTAAGAAAAGTTCTCCAAGAGCTCCCTATGAAAGAACCCTTTGAAGCATCTAGTCGTCACAAACGTTTTGACTACTTGTGGAGCCAAAACGGACTCCGTATGAGTCAGATATCCATGTTTCAGTTAACACCGCGCAAAACTGATTCCGAACGACAGTTACAGACTAGTTCTTGTGTAGTTGCATTCGTTTTTTTCCATTCTACTTCAGTAAACATCTCCATATGAGATCGAATTACTTGTAGGGAAATTCAAGAGACCTCGGTTATGACGATGCACTAGGTCCATAGCTGGGACTTTGTGTGTGTTCTCGAAATGCGTTTGTCGAGTCCTCATTAAGAAAGTTTCTATACAAGTTTGTGAATGAACTCCTGAAGAAAAGTTCTCCAAGATCTCCCTATGAAAGAATCCTTTGAAGCATCTGGTCGTCACAAACGTTTTGACTACTCGTGGATCCAAAACGGACTCCGTATGAGTCAGATATCCATGTTTCAGTTAACACAGCGCAAAACTGATTCCGAACGAGAGTTACACACTAGTTCTTGGGTAGTTGCATTCGATTTTTTCCATTCTACTTCACTAAACATCTCCATATGAGATCGAATTACTTGTAGGGAAATGCAAGAGACCTCGGTTATGATGATGCACTATTTCCATAGCTGGGACTCTGTGTATGTTCTCGAAATGCGTTTGTCGAGTCCTCATTAAGAAAGTTTCTATGCAAGTTTCTGAACGAACTCCTTAAGAAAAGTTATCCAAAATCTCCCTATGAAAGAATCCTTTGAAGCATCTGGTCGTCACAAACGTTTTGACTACTTGTGGAGCCAAAACGGACTCTGTATGAGTCAGATATCCATGTTTCAGCTAACACTGCGCAAAACTTGTTCCGAACGACAGTTACAGACTAGTTCTTGTGTAGTTGCATTCGATTTTTTCCATTCTACTTCACTAAACATCTCCATCTGAGATCCAATTACTTGTAGGGAAATGCAAGAGACCTCGGTTAAGATGATGCACTAGGTCCATAGCTGGGACTTTGTGTATGTTCTCGAAATGCGTTTGTCGAGTGCTCATTAAGAAAATTTGTATACAAGTTTCTGAACAAACTCCTTAAGAAAAGTTCTCCAAAAGTTCCCTTTGCAAGAATCCTTTGAAGCATCTGGTCGTCACAAACGTTTTGACTACTTGTAGTGCCAAAACGGACTCCGTATGAGTCAGATATCCATGTTTCAGTTAACACTGCGCAAAACTGATTCCGAACGATAGTTACACGCTAGTTCTTGTGTAGTTCCATTCGATTTTTTCCAGTCTACTTCACTAAACATCTCCATATGAGATCGAATTACTTGTAGGTAAATGCAAGAGACCTCGGTTATGATGATGCACTAGGTCCATAGCTGGGACTTTGTGTATGTTCTTGAAATGCGTTTGTCGAGTCCTCATTAAGAAAGTTTCTATACAAGTATCTGAACGAACTCCTTAAGAAAATTCTTTAAGAGCTCCCTATGAAATAATCCTTTGAAGCATCTGGTCGTCACAAACGTTTTGACTACTTGTGGAGCCAAAACGGACTCCGTATGAGTCAGATATCCATGTTTCAGTTAACACCGCGCAAAACTGATTCCGAACGACAGTTACAGACTAGTTCTTGTGTAGTTGCATTCGTTTTTTTCCATTCTACTTCACTAAACATCTCCATATGAGATCCAATTACTTGTAGGGAAATGCAACATACCTCGGTTATGATGATGCACTAGGTCCATAGCTGGGACTTTGTGTATGTTCTCGAAATGCGTTTGTCGTGTGCTCATTAAGAAAGTTTCTATACAAGTTTCTGAAGGAACTCCTTAAGAAAAGTTATCCAAAATCTCCCTATGAAAGAATCCTTTGAAGCATCTGGTCGTCACAAACGTGTTGACTAGTTGTGGAGCCAAAACGGACTCCGTATGAGTCAGATATCCATGTTTCAGTTAACACTGCGCAAAACTAATTCCGAACGACAGTTAAAGACTAGTTCTTGTGTAGTTGCATTCGATTTTTTCCATTCTACTTCACTAAACATCTCCATATGAGATCCAATTACTTGTAGGTAAATGCAAGAGACCTCGGTTATGATGATGCACTAGGTCCATAGCTGGGACTTTGTGTATGTTCTCGAAATGCGTTTGTCGAGTGCTCATTAAGAAAGTTTCTACACAAGTTTCTGAACGAACTCCTTAAGAAAATTTATCCAAAATCTCCCTATGAAAGAATCCTTTGAAGCATCTGGTCGTCACAAATGTTTTGTCTACTTGTGGAGCCAAAACGGACTCCGTACGAGTCAGATATCCATGTTTCAGTTAACACTGCGCAAAACTGATTCCGAACGACAGTTATAGACTAGTTCTTGTGTAGTTGCATTCGAATTTTTCCATTCTACTTCACTAAACATCTCCATATGAGATCCAACTACTTGTAGGGAAATGAAAGAGACCTCGGTGATGATGATGGACTAGGTCCATAGCTGGGACTTTGTGTATGTTCTCGAAATGCGTTTGTCGAGTCCTCATTAAGAAAGTTTCTATACAAGTTTCTGAACGAACTCCTTAAGAAAAGTTCTCCAAGAGCTCCCTATGAAAGAATCCTTCTAAGCATCTAGTCGTCACAAACGTTTTGACTACTTGTGGAGCCAAAACGGACTCCGTATGAGTCAGATATCCATGTTTCAGTTAACACCGCGCAAAACTGATTCCGAACGAGAGTTACAGACTAGTTCTTGTGTAGTTGCATTCATTTTTTTTCCATTCTACTTCACTAAACATCTCCATATGAGATCCAATTACTTGTAGGGAAATGCAACATACCTCAGTTATGATGATGCACTTGGTCCATAGCTGGGACTTTGTGTATGTTCTCGAAATGCGTTTGTCGAGTGCTCATTAAGAAAGTTTCAATACAAGTTTCTGAACGAACTCCTTAAGAAAAGTTCTCCAAAAGTTCCTTTGAAACAATCCTTTGAAGCATCTGGTCGTCACAAACGTGTTGAATAGTTGTGGATCCAAAACGGACTCCGTATGAGTCAGATATCCATGTTTCAGTTAACACTACGCAAAACTGATTCCGAACGATAGTTACACACTAGTTCTTGTGTAGTTGCATTCGATTTTTACCATTCTACTTCAGTAAATATCTCCATATGAGATCGAATTACTTGTAGGGAAATGCAAGAGACCTCGGTTATGATGATGCACTAGGTCCATAGCTGGGACTTTGTGTGTGTTCTCGAAATGCGTTTGTCGAGTCCTCATTAAGAAAGTTTCTATACAAGTTTCTGAATGAACTCCTGAAGAAAAGTTCTCCAAGATCTCCCTATGAAAGAATCCTTTGAAGCATCTGGTCGTCACAAACGTTTTGACTACTCGTGGAGCCAAAACGGACTCCGTATGAGTCAGATATCCATGTTTCAGTTAACACTGCGCAATACTGATTCCGAACGATAGTTACACACTAGTTCTTGTGTAGTTGCATTCGATTTTTTCCATTCTACTTCACAAAACATCTCCATATGAGCTCGAATTACTTGTAGGGAAATGCAAGAGACCTCGGTTATGATGATGCACTAGGTCCATAGCTGGGACTTTGTCTATGTTCTCGAAATGCGTTTGTCGTGTCCTCATTAAGAAAGTTTCTATACAAGTTTCTGAACGAACTCCTTAATAAAAGTTATCCAAATTCTCCCTATGAAAGAATCCTTTCAAGCATCTGGTCGTGACAAACGTGTTGACTAGTTGTGGAGCCAAAACGGACTCTGTATGAGTCAGATATCCATGTTTCAGTTAACACTGCGCAAAACTGATTCAGAACGACAGTTAAAGACTAGTTCTTGTGTAGTTGCATTCGATTTTTCCATTCTACTTCACTAAACATCTCCATATGAGATCCAATTACTTGTAGGGAAATGCAAGAGACCTCGGTTATGATGATGCACTAGGTCCATAGCTGGGACTTTGTGTATGTTCTCGAAATGCGTTTGTCGAGTGCTCATTAAGAAAATTTCTACACAAGTTTCTGAACGAACTCCTTAAGAAAAGTTATCCAAAATCTCCTTATGAAAGAATCCTTTGAAGCATCTGGTCGTCACAAATTTTTTATCTACTTGTGGAGCCAAAACGGCCTCCGTATGAGTCAGATATCCATGTTTCAGTTAACACTGCGCAAAATTGATTCCGAACGACAGTTACAGACTAGTTCTTGTGTAGTTGCATTCGATTTTTTCCATTCTACTTCACTAAACATCTCTATATGAGATCCAACTACTTGTAGGGAAATGAAAGAGACCTCGGTTATGATGATGCACTAGGTCCATAGCTGGGACTTTGTGTATGTTCTCGAAATGCATTTGTCGAGTCCTCATTAACAAAGTTTCTATACAAGTTTCTGAACGAACTCCTTAAGAAAAGTTCTCCAAGAGCTCCCTATGAAAGAACCCTTTGAAGCATCTAGTCGTCACAAACGTTTTGACTACTTGTGGAGCCAAAACGGACTCCGTATGAGTCAGATATCCATGTTTCAGTTAACACCGCGCAAAACTGATTCGGAACGACAGTTACAGACTAGTTCTTGTGTAGTTGCATTCGTTTTTTTCCATTCTACTTCAGTAAACATCTCCATATGAGATCGAATTACTTGTAGGGAAATTCAAGAGACCTCGGTTATGACGATGCACTAGGTCCATAGCTGGGACTTTGTGTGTGTTCTCGAAATGCGTTTGTCGAGTCCTCATTAAGAAAGTTTCTATACAAGTTTGTGAATGAACTCCTGAAGAAAAGTTCTCCAAGATCTCCCTATGAAAGAATCCTTTGAAGCATCTGGTCGTCACAAACGTTTTGACTACTCGTGGATCCAAAACGGACTCCGTATGAGTCAGATATCCATGTTTCAGTTAACACAGCGCAAAACTGATTCCGAACGAGAGTTACACACTAGTTCTTGGGTAGTTGCATTCGATTTTTTCCATTCTACTTCACTAAACATCTCCATATGAGATCGAATTACTTGTAGGGAAATGCAAGAGACCTCGGTTATGATGATGCACTATTTCCATAGCTGGGACTCTGTGTATGTTCTCGAAATGCGTTTGTCGAGTCCTCATTAAGAAAGTTTCTATGCAAGTTTCTGAACGAACTCCTTAAGAAAAGTTATCCAAAATCTCCCTATGAAAGAATCCTTTGAAGCATCTGGTCGTCACAAACGTTTTGACTACTTGTGGAGCCAAAACGGACTCTGTATGAGTCAGATATCCATGTTTCAGCTAACACTGCGCAAAACTTGTTCCGAACGACAGTTACAGACTAGTTCTTGTGTAGTTGCATTCGATTTTTTCCATTCTACTTCACTAAACATCTCCATCTGAGATCCAATTACTTGTAGGGAAATGCAAGAGACCTCGGTTAAGATGATGCACTAGGTCCATAGCTGGGACTTTGTGTATGTTCTCGAAATGCGTTTGTCGAGTGCTCATTAAGAAAATTTGTATACAAGTTTCTGAACAAACTCCTTAAGAAAAGTTCTCCAAAAGTTCCCTTTGCAAGAATCCTTTGAAGCATCTGGTCGTCACAAACGTTTTGACTACTTGTAGAGCCAAAACGGACTCCGTATGAGTCAGATATCCATGTTTCAGTTAACACTACGCAAAAATGATTCCGAACGATAGTTACACACAAGTTCTTGTGTAGTTGCATTCGATTTTTTCCATTCTACTTCATTAAACATCACCATATGAGATCGAATTACTTGTAGGGAAATGCAAGAGACCTCGGTTATGATGATGCACTAGGTCCATAGCTGGGACTTTGTGTGTGTTCTCGAAATGCGTTTGTCGAGTCCTCATTAAGAAAGTTTCTATACAAGTTTCTGAATGAACTCCTGAAGAAAAGTTCTCCAAGAGATCCCTATGAAAGAATCCTTTGAAGCATCTAGTCGTCACAAACGTATTGACTACTTGTGGACCAAAACGGACTCCGTATGAGTCAGATATCCATGTTTCAGTTAACACCGCGCAAAACTGATTCCGAACGACAGTTAGAGACTAGTTCTTGTGTAGTTGCATTCTTTTTTTTTCCATTCTACTTCACTAAACATCTCCATATGAGATCCAATTACTTGTAGGATAATGCAACATACCTCGGTTATGATGATGCACTAGGTCCATAGCTGGGACTTTGTGTATGTTCTCGAAATGCGTTTGTCGAATGCTCATGAAGAAAGTTTCTATACAATTTTCTGAACGAACTCCTTAGGAAAAGTTCTCCAAAAGTTCCCTTTGAAAGAATCCTTTGAAGCATCTGGTCGTCACAAACGTTTTGACTACTTGTTGATCCAAAATGGACTCCATATGAGTCAGATATCCATGTTTCAGTTAACACTGCGCAAAACTGATTACGAACGACAGTTAAAGACTAGTTCTTGTGTAGTTGCATTCGATTTTTTCCATTCTACTTCACTAAAAATCTCCATATGAGATCCAATTACTTGTAGGGAAATGCAAGAGACCTCGGTTATGGTGATGCACTAGGTCCATAGCTGGGACTTTGTGTATGTTCTCGAAATGCGTTTGTCGAGTGCTCATTAATAAAGTTTCTATACAAGTTTCTGAACGAATTCCTTAAGAAAAGTTATCCAAAATCTCCTTATGAAAGAATCCTTTGAAGCATCTGGTCGTCACAAACGTTTTGACTAGTTGTGGAGCCAAAACGGACTCCGTATGAGTCAGATATCCATGTTTCAGTTAACACTTCGCAAAACTGATTCCGAACGACAGTTACAGACTAGTTCTTGTGTAGTTGCATTCGATTTTTTCCATTCGACTTCACTAAACATCTCCATATGAGATGCAATTACTTGTAGGGAAATGCAAGAGACCTCGGTTATGATGATGCACTAGGTCCATAGCTGGGACTTTGTGTATGTTCTCGAAATGCGTTTGTTGAGTGCTCATTAAGAAAGTTTCTACACAAGTTTCTGAACGAACTCCTTAACAAAAGTTCTCCAAAATCTCCCTATAAAAGAATCCTTTGAAGCATCTAGTCGTCACAAATGTTTTGTCTACTTGTGGAGCCAGAACGGACTCCGTATGAGTCAGATATCCATGTTTCAGTTAACACTGCGCAAAACTGATTCCGAACGACAATTACAGACTAGTTCTTGTGTAGTTGCATTCGAGTTTTTCCATTCTACTTCACTAAACATCTCCATATGAGATCCAACTACTTGTAGGGAAATGAAAGAGACCTCGGTTATGATGATGCACTAGGTCCATAGCTGGGACTTTGTGTATGTTCTCGAAATGCGTTTGTCGAGTGTTCATTAAGAAAGTTTCTATACAAGTTTCTGAACAAACTCCTTAAGAAAAGTTCTCCAAAAGTTCCCTTTGAAAGAATCCCTTGAAGCATCTGGTCGTCACAAACGTTTTGACTACTTGTGGAGCCAAAACGGACTCCGTATGAGTCAGATATCCATGTTTCAGTTAACACTGCGTAAAACTAATTCCGAACGACAGTTAAAGACTAGTTATAGTGTAGTTGCATTCGATTTTTTCCATTCTACTTCACTAAACATCTCCATATGAGATGCAGTTACTTGTAGGGAAATGCAAGAGACCACGGTTATGATGATGCACTAGGTCCATAGCTGGGACTTTGTGTATGTTCTCGAAATGCATTTGTCGAGTGCTCATTAAGAAATTTTCTACACAAGTTTCTGAACAAACTCCTTAAGAAAAGTTCTCGAAAAGCTCCCTATGAAAGAATCCTTTGAAGCATCTGGTCGTCACAAATGTTTTGTCTACTTGTGGAGCCAAAACGGACTCCGTATGAGTCAGATATCCATGTTTCAGTTAACAGTGCGCAAAACTGATTCCAAACGACAGTTACACACTAGTTCTTGTGTAGTTGCATTTGATTTTTTCCATTCTACTTCACTAAACATCTCCATATGAGATCCAATTACTTGAATGGAAATGAAAGAGACCTCGGTTATGATGATGCACTAGGTCCATAGCTGGGAATTCGTGTATGTTCTCGAAATGCGTTTGTCGAGTGCCCATTAAGAAAGTTTCTATACAAGTTTCTGAACGAACTCCTTAAGAAAAGTTCTCCAAAAGTTCCCTATGAAAGAATCATTTGAAGCATCTGGTCGTCACAAACATTTTGACTACTTGTGGAGCCAAAACAGACTCCGTATGAGTGAGATATCCATGTTTCAGTTAACACTGCGTAAAACTGATTCCGAACGACAGTTACAGACTAGTTCTTGTGTAGTTGCATTCGATTTTTTCCATTCGACTTCACTAAACATCTCCATATGAGATCCGATTACTTGTAGGGAAATGAAAGAGACCTTGGTTATGATTATGCACTAGGTCCATAGCTGGGATTTTGTGTATGTTATCGAAATGCGTTTGTCGAGTGCTCATTAAGAAATTTCTATACACGTTTCTGAACGAACGCCTTAAGAAAAGTTCTCCAAAAGTTCCCTATGAAAGAATCCTTTGAAGCATCCGGTCTTCACAAACGTTTTGACTACTTGTGGAGCCAAAACGGACTCCGTATGAGTCAGATATCCATGTTTCAGTTAACACTGCGCAAAGCTAATTCCGAACGACAGATACAGACTAGTTCTTGTGTAGTTGCATTCGATTTTTTTCCACTCTACTTCACTAAGCATCTCCATATGAGATCCAATTACTTGTAGGGAAATGCAAGAGACCTCAGTTATGACAATGCACTAGGTCCATAGCTGGGACTTTGTGTATGTTTTTGGAATGCGTTTGTCGAGTGCTCATCAAGAAAGTTTCTATACAAGTTTCTGAACGAACTTCTTAAGAAAAGTTCTCCAAAAGCTCCCTATGAAAGAATCCTTTGAAGCATCTGGTCGTCACAAACATTTTTACTACTTGTGGAGCCAAAATGGACTCCGTATGAATCAGATATCCATGTTTCAGCTAACACTGCGCAAAACTTATTCCGAACGACAGTTACAGACTAGTTCTTGTGTAGTTGCATTCGATGTTTTCTATTCTACTTCACTAAACATTTCCATATGAGATTCAATTACTTGTAGGGAAATGCAAGAGACCTCGGTTATGATGATGCACCAGGTCCACAGCTGGGACTTTGTGTATGTTCTCGAAATGCGTTTGTCGAGTGCTCATTAAGAAAGTTTCCATACAAGTTTCTGAACGAACTCATTAAGAAAAGTTCTCCAAAAGTTCCCTATGAAAGAATCCTTTGAAGCATATTGTCGTCACAAACGTTTTGACTACTTGTGGAGCCAAAACGGACTCCGTATGAGTCAGATATCCATGTTTCAGTTAACACTACGCAAAACTAATTCCGAACGACAGTTACAGACTAGTTCTTGTGTAGTTGCATTCGATTTTTTCCATTCTACTTCACTAAACATCTCCATATGAGATCTAATTACTTGTAGGGAAATGGAAGAGACCTCGGTTATGATGATGCAATAGGTGCATAGCTTTGACTTTGTGTATGTTCTCGAAATGCGTTTGTCGAGTGCTCATTAAGAAACTTTCTATACAAGTTTCTAAACAAACTCCTTAAGAAAAGTTCTCCAAAAGTTCCCTATGAAAGAATCCTTTGAAGCATCTGGTCGTCACAAATGTTTTGACTACTTGTGGAGCCAAAACGGACTCCGTATGAGTCAGATATCCATGTTTCAGTTAACACTCGGCAAAACTGATTCTGAGCGACAGTTACAGACTAGTTCTTGTCTAGTTGCATTCGATTTTTTCCATTCTACTTCAGTAAACGTCTACATATGGGATCTAATTACTTGTAGGGAAATGCAAGAGACCTCAGTTATGAGGATGCACTAGGTCCATAGCTGGGACTTTGTGTATGTTCTCGAAATGCGTTTGTCGAGTCCTCATTAAGAAAGTTTCTATACAAGTTTCTGAACGAACTCCTTAAGAAAAGTTCTCCAAAAGTTCCCTATGAAAGAATGCTTTGAAGCATCTAGCCGTCACAAATGTTTTGACTACTTGTGGAGCCAAAGCGGACTCCGTATGAGTCAGATATCCATGTTTCAGTTAACACTCGGCAAAACTGATTCTGAGCGACAGTTACAGACTAGTTCTTGTCTAGTTGCATTTGATTTTTTCCATTCTACTTCAGTAAACATCTCCATATGAGATCCAATTACTTGTAGGGAAATGCAAGAGACCTCGGTTATGATGATGCACTAGGTCCATAGCTGGGACTTTGTGTATGTTCTCGAAATGCGTTTGTCGAGTCCTCATTAAGAAAGTTTCTATACAAGTTTCTGAACGAACTCCGTAAGAAAAGTTCTCCAAAATCTCCCTATGAAAGAATCCTTTGAAGCATCTGGCCTTCACAAAACTTTTGACTACTTGTGGAGCCAAAAAGGACTCCGTATGAGTCAGATATCCATGTTTCAGTTAACACTGCGCAAAACTGATTACGAACAGCAGTTACAGACTAGTTCTTGTGTAGTTGCATTCGATTTTTTCCATTCTACTTCACTAAACATCTCCATATGAGATCCAATTACTTGTAGGGAAATGCAACAGACCTCAGTTATGATGATCCACTAGGTCCATAGCTGGGACTTTGTGTATGTTCTCGAAATGCGTTTGTCGAGTCCTCATTAAGAAAGTTTCTATACAAGTTTCTGAACGAACTCCTTAAGAAAAGCCCTCCAAATGCTCCCTATGAAAGAATCCTTTGAAGCATCTGGTCTTCACAAACGTTTGGCCTACTTGTGGAGCCAAAACGGACTCCGTATGAGTCAGATATCCATGTTTCAGTTAACACTACGCAAAACTGATTTCGAACGACAGCTACAGACTACTTCTTGTGTAGTTGCATTCGATTTTTTCCATTCTACTTCACTAGACATCTCAATATGAGACCCAATTACTTGTAGGGAAATGCAAGAGACCTCGTTTATGATGATGCACTAGGTCCATAGCTGGGACTTTGTGTATGTTCTCGAAATGCGTTTATCGAGTGCTCATTAAGAAAGTTTCTATACAAGTTTCTGACAGAACTTCTTAAGAAAAGTTCTCCAAAAGCTCCCTATGACAGAATCCTTTGAAGCATCTGGTCGTCACAAACGTTTTGACTACTTGTGGAGCCAAAACGGACTCCGTATGAGTCAGATATCCAGGTTTCAGCTAACACTGCACAAAACTTATTCCGAACGACAGTTACACACTAGTTCTTGTGTAGTTGCATTCGATGTTTTCCATTCTACTTCACTAAACATTTCCATATGAGATTCAATTTCTTGTAGGGAAATGCAAGCGACCTCGATTATGATGATGCACTAGGTCCATAGCTGGGACTTTGTGTATGTTCTCGAAATGCGTTTGTCGAGTGCTCATTAAGAAAGTTTATATACAAGTTTCTGAACGAACTCATTAAGAAAATTTCTCCAAAAGCTCCCTATGAAAGAATCCTTTGAAGCATCTGGTCGTCACAAACATTTTGACTACTTGGGGAGCCAAAACGGAGTCCGTATGAGTCAGATATCCATGTTTCAGTTAACACTGCGCAAAACTGATTCCGAACGACAGTTACAGACTAGTTCTTGTGTAGTTGCATTCGATTTTTTCATTCTACTTCACTAAACATCTCCATATGAGATGCAATTACTTGTAGGGAAATGCAAGAGACCTTGGTTATGATGATGCACTAGGTCCATAGCTGCGACTTTGTGTATGTTCTCGAAATGCGTTTGTCGAGTCCTCATTAAGAAAGTTTCTATACAAGTTTCTGAACGAACTCCTTAAGAAAAGTTCTCCAAAATCTCCCTATGAAAGAATCCTTTGAATCATCTGGTCGTCACAATCGTTTTGACTACTTGTGGAGCCAAAACGGACTCTGTATGAGTCAGATATCCATGTTTCAGTAAACACTGCGCAAAACTGATTTCGAACGACAGTTACAGACTAGTTCTTGTGTAGTTGCATTCGATTTTTTCCATTCTACTTCACTAAACATCTCCATATGAGATCCAATTACTTGTAGGGAAATGGAAGAGACCTTGGTTATGATGATGCACTAGGTCCATAGCTGGGACTTTGTGTATGTTCTCGAAATGCATTTGTCGAGTGCTCATTAAGAAAGTTTCTATACAAGTTTCTGAACGAACTCCTTAAGAAAAGTTCTCCAAAAGTTCCCTATGAAAGAATCCTTGGAAGCATCTGGTCGTCACAAATGTTCTGACTACTTGTGGAGCCAAAACGGACTCCGTAAGAGTCAGATATCCATGTTTCAGTTAACACTGCGCAAAACTGATTCCGAACGATAGTTACACACTAGTTCTTGTGTAGTTGCATTTGATTTTTTGCATTCTACTTCACAAAACATCTCCATACGAGATCCAATTACTTGTTGGGAAATGCAAGAGACCTCGGTTATGATGATGCACGAGGTCCATAGCTGGGACTTTGTGTATGTTCTCGAAATGCGTTTGTCGAGTCCTCATTAAGAAAGTTTCTATACAAGTTTCTGAACGAACTCCTTTAGAAAAGTTCTCCAAAAGCTCCCTATGAAAGAATCTTTTGAAGCATTTCGTAGTCACAAACATTTTGACTACTTGTGGAGCCAAAACGGACTCCGTATGAGTCAGATATCCATGTTTCAGTTAACACTGCACAAAACTGATTCTGAACGACAGTTACACACTAGTTCCTGTGTAGTTGCATTCGATTTTTTCCATTCTACTTCACTAAACATCTCCATATGAGATCCAATTACTTGTAGGTAAGTGCAAGAGACCTCAGTTATGATGATGCACTAGGTCCATAGCTGGGACTTTGTGTATGTTCTCGAAATGCGTTTGTCGAGTGCTCATTAAGAAAGTTTCTATACAAGTTTCTGAACGAACTCCTTAAGAAAAGTTGTCCAAAAGTTCACGTTGAAAGAATCCTTTGCAGCACCTGGTCGTCACAAACGTTTTGACTACTTGTGGAGCCAAAACGGACTCCGTATGAGTCAGATATCCATGTTTCAGTCAACACGGCGCAAAACTAATTCCGAACGACAGTTAAAGACAAGTTCATGTGTAGTTGCATTCGATTTTTTCCATTCTACTTCATTAAACATATCCATATGAGATCCAATTGCCTGTAGAGAGATGTAAGAGACCTCGGTTATAATGATGCACTAGGTCCATAGCTGGGACTTTGTGTATGTTCTCAAAATGCGTTTGTCGAGTGCTCAGTAAGAAAGTTTCTATACAAGTTTCTGAACGAACTCCTTAAGAAAAGTACTCCAAAAGCTCCCTATGAAAGCATCCTTTCAAGTCTGGTCGTCACAAATGTTTTGACTACTTGTGGAGCCAAAACGGACTCCGTATGAGTCAGATATCCATATTTCAGTTAACACTTCGCAAAACTGATTCTGAACGACAGTTACAGACTAGTTCTTGTGTAGTTGCATTCGATTTTTTCCATTCTACTTCACTAAACATCTCCATATGAGATCCAATTACTTGTTGGGAAATGCAAGAGACCTTGGTTATGATGATGCACTAGGTCCATAGCTGGGACTTTGTGTATGTTTTCGAAATGCATTTGTCGAGTGCTCATTAAGAAAGTTTCTATACAAGTTTCTGAACGCACTCCTTAAGAAAAGTTCTCCAAAAGTTCCCTATGAAAGAATCCTTGGAAGCATCTGGTCGTCACAAACGGTTTGAATACTTGTGGAGCCAAAACAGACTCCGTAAGAGTCAGATATCCATGTTTCAGTTAACACTGCACAAAACTGATTCCGAACGATAGTTACACACTAGTTCTTGTGTAGTTGCATTTGATTTTTTGCATTCTATTTCACTGAACATCTCCATATGAGATCCAATTACTTGTAGGGTAATGCAAGAGACCTCGGTTATGATGATGCACGAGGTCCATAGCTGGGACTTTGTGTATGTTCTCGAAATGCGTTTGTCGAGTCCTCATTAAGAAAGTTTCTATACATGTTTCTGAACGAACTCCTTTAGAAAAGTTCTTCAAAAGCTCCCTATGAAAGAATCCTTTGAAGCATCTGGTCATCACAAACATTTTGACTACTTGTGGAGCCAAAACAGACTCCGTATGAGTCAGATATCCATGTTTCAGTTAACACTGCACAAAACTGATTCCGAACGACAGTTACAGACTAGTTCTTGTGTAGTTGCATTCGATTTTTTCCATTCTACTTCACTAAACATCTCCATATGAGATCCAATTACTTGTAGGTAAGTGCAAGAGACCTCGGTTATGATGATGCACTAGGTCCATAGCTAGGACTTTGTGTATGTTCTCGAAATGCGTTTGTCGAGTGCTCATTAAGAAAGTTTCTATACAAGTTTCTGAACGAACTCCTTAAGAAAAGTTCTCCAAAAGTTCACGTTGAAAGAATCCTTTGAAGCATCTGGTCGTCACAAACGTTTTGACTACTTGTGGAGCCAAAACGGACTCCGTATGAGTCAGATATCCATGTTTCAGTTAACACTGCGCAAAACTAATTCCGAACGACAGTTAAAGACAAGTTCATGTGTAGTTGCATTCGATTTTTTCCATTCTACTTCACTAAACATCTCCATATGAGATCCAATTGCTTGTAGAGAAATGTAAGAGACCTCGGTTATGATGATGCACTAGGTCCATAGCTGGGACTTTGTGTATGTTCTCGAAATGCGTTTGTCGAGTACTCATTAAGAAAGTTTCTATACAAGTTTCTGAACGAACTCCTTAAGAAAAGTTCTCCAAAAGCTCGCTATGAAAGAATCCTTTCAAGTCTGGTCGTCACAAATGTTTTGACTACTTGTGGAGCCAAAACGGACTCCGTATGAGTCAGATATCCATATTTTAATTAACACTTCGCAAAACTGATTCCGAACGACAGTTACAGACTAGTTCTTGTGTAGTTGCATTCGATTTTTTCCATTCTACTTCACTAAACATCTCCATATGAGATCCAATTACTTGTAGGGAAATGCAAAAGACCTTGGTTATGATGATGCACTAGGTCCATAGCCAGGACTTTGTGTATGTTCTCGAAATGCGTTTGTCGAGTCCTCATTAAGAAAGTTTCTATACAAGTTTCTGAACGAACTCCTTAAGAAAAGTTCTCCAATAGCTCCCTATGAAAGAATCCTTTGAAGAATCTGGTCATGACAAACATTTTGACAACTTGTGGAGCCAAAACGGGTAATGTATGAGTCAGATATCCATGTTTCAGTTAACACTGCGCAAAACTGATTCCGAACGACAGTTACAGACTAGTTCTTGTGTAGTTGCATTCGATTTTTTCCATTCTACTTCACTAAAAACCTCCATATGAGATCCAATTACTTCTAGGGAAATGCAAGAGACCTTGGTTATGATGATGCACTAGGTCCATAGTTGGGACTTTGTGTATGTTCTCGAAATGCGTTTGTCGAGTGCTCATTAAGAAAGTTTCTATACAAGTTTCTGAACGAACTCCTTAAGAAAAGTTTTCCAAAAGTTCCCTATGAGAGAATCCTTTGAAGCATCTGGTTGTCACAAATGTTTTGACTACTTGTGGAGCCAAAACGGACTCCGTATGAGTCATATATCCATGTTTCAGTTAACACTGCGCAATACTGATTCCGAACGATAGTTACACACTAGTTCTTGTGTAGTTGCATTCGATTTTTTCCATTCAACTTCACTAAACATCTCCATATGAGATCCAATTACTTGTAGGGAAATGCAAGAGACCTCGGTTATGATGATGTACTAGGTCCATAGCTGGGACTTTGTGTATGTTCTCGAAATGCGTTTGTCGAGTCCTCATTAAGAAAGTTTCTATACAAGTTTCTGAACAAACTCTTTAAGAAAACTTCTCCAAAAGCTCCCTATGTAATAATCCTTTGAAGCATCTGGTCGTCACAAACATTTTCACTACTTGTGGAGCCAAAACAGACTCAGTATGAGTCAGATATCCATGTTTCATTTAACACTGCGCAAAACTGATTCCGAGTTTTTCCATTCTACTTCACTAAACATCTCCATATGAGATCCAATTACTTGTAGGGAAATGCAAGAGACCTCGGTTATGATGATGCACTAGGTCTATTGCTGGGACTTTGTGTATGTTCTTGAAATGCGTTTGTCGAGTGCTCATTAAGAAAGTTTCTATACAAGTTTCTGAACGAACTCCTTAAGAAAAGTTCACCAAAAGTTCCCTTTGAAAGAATCCTTTGAAGCATCTGGTCGTCACAAATGTTTTGACTACTTGTGGAGCCAAAACGGACTCCGTATGAGTCAGATATCCATGTTTTAGTTAACATTGCGCAAAACTAATTCCGAACGACAGTTAAAGACTAGTTCTTGTGCAGTTGCATTCGATTTTTTCCATTCTACTTCACTAAACATCTCCATATGAGATCCAATTACTTGTAGGGAAATGCAAGAGACCTCGGTTATGATGATGCACTAGGTCCATAGCTGGGACTTTGTGTATGTTCTCGAAATGCGTTTGTCGAGTGCTCATTAAGAAAGTTTCTATACAAGTTTCTGAACGAACTCCTTAAGAAAAGTTCTCCAAAAGCTCCCTATGAAAGAATCTGTAACATCCCAAATTTTCAATTTGGTATGTTATACATAGATCATCATTGCATATCATATTTTATTGCATTTTGTCAAATCCTCGATAAATCCTAAGCAACTCAAGGACACTCGGAGAGAGTTGGGGATTTTCTCAAATTTTGATATTTGATTTTTCATCAAATAATAAGACGAGGATTTTGGTTTTAATTATTTTTCTCTCCGGAAAAATATTTCATTAAACAAAATAAATGAGAGGAGAAAATATGACTTCTCCAAAACAATTGAAATACTCGAGGAAAAATGTTAAAATCATTTATTGGATTTTATTCGGATTTTATTTGCAATTTTAATTGCATATTTTCAAAAATTTATTTTGTGTTAAAAAAATGTTCACCCTATTCTAGATTTTCTAAATAGACGGGGAAAATTTGTTTTATCTTTTTCTGGATTGTTATTTATTTTTCTACGATTTATTTTCCGCGGAACGTATTTAAAAAAAATGCGCAGCGCCCGACTGGGCCGAGGCCCAGCCGAGCCGCCGGCCCGCCCGCGGGATCTCCTCCCCGCGCACGACGCCCGCCGCCGCCGGAGTCCGCCATGGACACGGGAGCCCCGCCGCCGCCTAGCCCTCCCCCAAGCCACCTCCCCCCTTCTATATATACCCCCCCCCCCCCTCTCGTCCTCCCTCTCACCCCGCCGCCGGAGCCGCACTCGCCGCCGCCCGCTGCACCCGGGCCGCCGCCGCCTTGCACTCGCCGCCGCCGCTCGCCGCCCCTCGCCCCCGAGCCGCCCGAGCCCCGCCGCCCCGCCGCCCCTCGCCGGAGTCACCGGAGCCCCGCCGGAGCCCGTCCCCGAGGTAGCTGCACCTCGCCTCGTTTGGCGGTTATTGTTAAAAAAAACGTTCGTTTTAAAAAAAAACCTAGATCGTTTTTTTCTTTCGGTTTTGTTATTTTGTGAGCGTTCACCGACTCGTTCGTTTTAACGAACGCGTTCGTCGGATTTTCTCTGTTAACGAACGTCCGTTCCTTAACCGTTCGTCCGTTTTTCTTTTTCGTCGGATTTTTTCCTGATTTTCTCAGATCTCGATTTCTGATCAAATCTTCGTTTCTGTTTAACTTCTCGCTCGTTTATCGGAATCAGGCGATTCAAGCGCCTAGAGTTTCGTCTCGAAATTCTCTTTCTGTTTAACCTACTCAAACAAGTTTTTGCTACTGTAAAATTTGACCTAGATCCAGATTAGTAAACAAAGCTTGTTTCTTTCACCGTTTGACTTTCGTTGCTTCGTTCGAGTTGATTCTTTTTGCAAACCGGAGTTCTTAAGTTGAACTTTCTGGTTGGATCTTTCATTCGAGTTTTACCTGTGCATTAGATGAGTCTGCTTGTTTGTTTGCGATAGAGTACCCGGAGTGTGCCGCTTGTTACTTCGAATCGCTAGGTTTTGCGGATCATCAGCAAGGCAAGTAACACTTTGATCATACTTTCCATACCCAGTTTTTATTGCATTAGATCTATTCCTCAAACATTGCATGATTAGGATCTAATTAAATTGTGGGTACTGGGAAGTAGTTGAGGTAGTACCTATTACCTATTTTCTTATCAAACCCTTGGGAGTTACTTCTACGTTGCTATTATATTGCCATGCTATGCTCGTAGACGTGGATTTGGGTTTGAGAGATATTCATGACAGATGTGAGATTGTTAATAATGGTTTACCTAAGGTGGCAACTAAAACTCACATCTGGGTGGATTGAGGCACCTGGAGAATCCAGTGTTGTCTTTTTGTATAAGGACCGCCACCCAGGCTCAAAGGGATCATAAGATTATTCATGCTAGAAACTTCCGTGTGCAGCCACAAGCTATTATGGGCTCTAGCATAGTTGAGTAGGTTACATGATCTCTTGAAGAGGTGGGCTAGCAGATGTAGGGGAAAGTAGGTGTACCGGTCCATCCAGAGTAAAGAGTGATTGTTCCTGAAAGACTGTGTCTCGGTCATCCGTTTATCAAACATCATGCAGTGCGAGAATCAAGCGGAGGCGATCGAGTCTTGTGGGGAAAAGTGCGCAAACCTCTGCAGAGTGTACAAACTAATCATGGTTAGCCGTGTCCCCGGTTATGGACAACTTGAGTATCTAGTACCTGGATTATCATTTGAATCTCATCACCATGTTACTTTTAATTAATTTTGTGGGTTATGATGACACTTAATTGGGATTGAGTTGGAGGTACCTTCTCAATGTTTAACAACCACCATGATAGTTAAATAAAATTTATTCCTTTGAAGTAGGGAAAAATTGGCTTTTCGCAAAACTGTAACCATAGAGCTTTCCACCAGCCATAAATGCATGTAGTATAGCATTATTATTGTTCATTATTCTCTATGTGTTACTTTGCCAGCATATTCTATGTGCTGACCCGTTTTCGGGCTGCAACGTTTCATGTTGCAGACTTTTCAGACGACGAGTAAGGTGCCTTAGGTCGTGGTCTTATACTCAGTGATGCCGCTGGAGTTGATGGACTCACTTATCTTCCAAGTCTTCCGCTGTTATCGTATTTAGATGGCCTTAAGCCATATTTATCATACTTAATCTCTTTGGAGATATTCGATGTAATAAGTGTGTGATTGCTACTCTGTTATAAATCCTCCATTTGTACTATGCGTGTCAGCATTACTGATCCAGGGATGACACTGGTGCACAGCAGCACAGACCATTTGAGGTCTGGTCGCTACAAAGTTTTTATTAGAGCACACGTTGACTGTAGGACACGACCACTAAGCTTAAGCCCTAGAAAGCTTCTCTCTTCTCATTTCTGACCCCTCTCCTTTTTCTACTCTTTTAGGAATGGCGGATACAAGGAGCAAGTTCATGCAACCAGATGAAGACACGCCTTTTGGTCGACACTTGAAGGAAGTCACTAAGTATTTGAACATAGGAATACCAAGCATCACCGGAACCTACAACGCCACATTACCCGAAGAGGAGAGCTGGAAGATTCAAGTTCACATTCCAGGAAGGACGTTTGTGCCAGTTACTGAACCCATAAGATTGGTTTTCGAAGCCCCAACCTGGAGTTTAGGGAAGAGCATGGCCGCACACATCGCCATGGGATGCATTGGAGAAGTCTACCACCAGGAGCTTAAGGATACAATTTATCAGATTTGTGGACGCCGAGACGCGCAATGGGAGATGATCAGAACCAAGAAGGATGGATCAATCGCAGCTTTCATCCAGGAGCAAAACCAACATATTCGTCGCCAGGAGAACCAGATGTGCACGGACAAGGAAGAACTGAAGAAGGCATTGACGAAGATCAAGGAGCTGGAGGAAGAACTCAAGGCTACACGCGAGGATTATATGGAGGAAATCATCGCACTAGTAGGGAAGAATGACGACCTGGAGAAGAAGATTGGAGTATTCATGGGAAATCCAGTGCCAAAAGCAGAAGTTGACGAATGCACTTGTCCGGATAACTACATCATCATCGACGACACCGACTCAGAACCAAGTGAAGATGACTGGGTTGACGAAGCTGGAGCAGACATCATGGAGTCGTCAACGGATCAGAATTTTTAGTAGACCACCATATCAGTAGTAGTTTTCCCCCATTTAATAGTATAGTTCAAGCACTTTGTAATGCTAGTTAGATCGATTGTTTTGCCTTGTTTGAATTGATTAAGTGATATTGATTGTATTTGCCTCATGAGCATATGGGTAGTGTTTTCTCCCTAGACCTCATTCTGTTCTTAACTCTCATCTTTTCTAAACCTATCAGATGCCTCCGAGACGTGACACCGGATTTGTTTTCCCACCGGAGATCACCCAGTTGATTCAGCAACAGAATGCCCTGATGCAAGTGTTAGTGCAGAACCAAGGCAACAACAACAACAACAACAACAACCCACCGCCACCACCACCTGTTGATCACCTAGCCCGTTTCTTGAGGCTAAACCCGCCGGTGTTTTCCAGTAGCACCGAGCCGATTGTTGCAGATGATTGGCTCCGCAAAGTTGGAAGGGAGTTGACCACTGCAGGATGCACAGATGCGGAAAGAGTGCATTTTGCCGCACATCAGCTTGATGGACCCGCAGCATCATGGTGGGAGAATTATACAGCCACGCACCCCATTGACACTGTCACATGGGATCAGTTTCAGCAAGCTTTCCGTACCACACATGTTTCAGCAGGAGCTATGGCTACGAAGAAGCGTGAGTTTCGCAACCTACGCCAAGGAGGACACACCGTAGGCCAGTATGTGGAGGATTTCAGTAAGTTAGCACGTTATGCACCAGATGACGTTGCTACAGATGCAGCCAAGCAGGAGAAACTTTTGGAAGGACTGAATGATGAACTGAGTATGCAGTTGATGGTAGCAACCTTCAACAACTACCAGGAGCTGGTAGATAGAGCTCTCATGATTGAAGGGAAGCAACAGCAGATTGAAAATCGTAAGAGGAAGTATGGACAAGGGAAGTACAATTCTGGAGCTCAGCAGAAGCCACGATTTGCCCCGAAACTGGGAGGACAGTTTCAGCATACCCATGGAGGAGGTAGTTCGCACAACCATAATGGCTCCAAGAATGGTAATGGGAATGGAGGAAGCAACGGACAGAACCGTACCAACCCATCTACCCCAACCAAGAGGGATCTAAGTCACATTACTTGCTTCAAGTGCTAGAAGACTGGACACTATGCAACTGATTGTCCTGAAGCCCAAAATGGAAATGGCAATGGAAGCTCTGGGAAGAAGCCGAACCCGTTCAACAAAGGACATGTGAACCACGTGAGCGTGGAGGAGGTTGAAGCTCAGCCTGATGCAGTAATAGGTAAGTTTTTGGTTAAGTCATTTACTGCAACCGTTCTTTTCGATACTGGTGCATCGCATTCATGCATATCTAGGGGATTTATGAATGAGGTTAAGATGTCCACCCAAGTTCTCAAAACCCCTATGTTAGTAACCTCGCCAGGAGCAGAGTATATGGCCAGCCAAGGATGTTTTCAGATACCATTGGCCATTGGAAGGCATGTTTTCCCCTCAGACCTAATAGTTTTGGAGTCGCAAGGTTTGGATGTGATTTTGGGAATGGATTGGCTATCGTTGTATGGAGGAAACATCGATTCGACTGTCGCCGTCGTCGTCGTCAGAGTCGGAGAGGACGATGAGCCCCTTCATCTGACGGAACGCCCTGTCCTGCTCCCACTTCAACCTGGCGACCTGAGCCTTCTCCATAGTTGCCTCCTTCGCCTGGCGCTCCGACTGCTCAATAGCAAGCCGGAGCGCCTTGGCGTTCTTCTGTCGGAGGCGGCGAGCGTCCGTCTCCGTCGACGTGAGGGAGCGGCGGTAGACCCATGCGAGGAGACGCGTGTCCTCGTCGGGGTCTGGCTTCGTCCCGCGGCTGTGCGCGGACTACTCCGCCGCATCCCTCTCCCGTGCATGCTGCCTCTCGCGGCGCGAGGCGCGCGCCTCCGTCTACAGAGTGCGCGTGCGGGCCGGCGGTGCGGGCACAAGCACCCAACACTGGCCACGTGGAGGAGCGGCCGGCGGGGGAAGGAGGCGGCGCAGGGCTGGCGCGGACGGTGTTGTCCTTGCATCGTTGTGCGCGAGCCGGGAGGGTCCAGCTCTGGCATCCGCCCTGCGTCGGCACGAGAGCTGCGGCGACGCTCTAGATCGGAAGTTGCCGCCGGTCTCCACCTTGGACCGCTCCGAGCCGGAGTCGCTGCCGGAGCTACTCAACGTGATGGATGGGATCAGAACCGGAGAGGGAGAGGAGTGGACGGAGTGAGAGAAAGGAGAAAGTGAGCTAGGGTTTGAGCTCGTCCCCCGGATTGGGTTTTTTGTGGGGTCGGTGGTGGGCGGGGCCTGTCAGGCGGAGATGCCCGGGCGTGCCCGGGCCGCCCCATATCCACCCTATATTTGGCCTGGTTATGAGGGGTGCCTGTCAGCCCGGGCGTTTGTCCACGGTTTGAGAGGTCTTGTTGGGTCGATTTTTTTTGACTGGTCAATGACCAGACGGTCTGCCCGGGCGTTTGAGATGGGTATGAGAGGCTCGGCTGTAGATGCTCTAAGGGCATTTCCAACGCCGACCCTTAAATTGCTTGCATACGTCCGGACCGTAGAAACCATCCAACGCATGCCTGTATCGGTTTGCAGGTGGTCCGGACGTACTTTCTCCTCTAAACCGGAGACTAACTTGAGGAGGGATTGTGCGGGCGCCCGGATAGCACGCGCGCCTGCTTCTGACCACCCTGACGCACCAAAAACCCCTCCTCTCTCGCCCCGTGCACGTTCCCGCCCGTCGCCAGCTACCCGCGTTCATGTCGTCATAGAGTGGCCGCTCCACCTTGAAGCCGGCGCAGAGCGGACACGACCTCTCACTGGCTCCGCCATTGAAGCTTCGCGCCGGCCGAGGGCCTGCCCGCTGCACGCCCGGCTAAACACGCATCCTTGCCCCATTCAAACGGTTGAAGTCTGCCCGTCTTCCTCCATTAAACCCGCGCGTGTGCCGAGATACCTACTCCGGCCACACGTCAATTCGTGAGCCGGCCGACATTAAACACGACGCCGGTTGGTTCCTCGCGTCTGCCCGGTATTTAAACGATGCCAGACGTCCGGCAAGAACCGCACCACACCTCCGCTCCCTGTTTCCTCCTTTAACAATTTTCTCCATGGCATCCGGCGAGCTGGAAGAAAAGTTCCCCGTCGGAAAAAGCCTGCTGGGTGGCCCGTCAGGCCCGCCGGTCACGAGCCAGGCAACTGTCCGTTCCACCTCCATCGACACTCCAGGCCACTGCAGGCCAGCTCGTGGAGGCTAAAGCTCCAAGCCGACGAGTGGTTCAGCTCGCCGAGGAGCGGCGAGTTGCTCCAGGCCGACACGGGGAGCACGGGCAGCGCGACTGTTGTGGACAACTTTGTGTTGTATCGCGCCTCCCGTGCCTACGAAAGCAGTGGCGGATCCAGGACCCAGGTCGGGGGGCCTGGGCCTGGGGCGTACTGATTACACTCAGTGTTAACTATACTATCTCAGGCACTGTAGCAACACTATTGAGGCACTGTAGCAAGCATGGGCCCGGGGCTTGGCCCGATCCTAGCTCCGCCCCTGTGCAACAGGGCCATGCGCCGTCAATGCGCGCGTAAGCACGCCCTGTCGGCAGAGAAAGAAGCTGGCTATGCGGACATTGATGAGGTGGTGCCCAGCACGTTCACAGATGACGCCATAATCGAGAAGAAGTAGAACACGGGAGGTCGCCGCCGCTTGGGTCCCATGAAGGCCACCACCGAGGCGACACCTGTGTACACAACAGGTGTCTTGCCCTCTTGCAGGCCACCGTCAGCCCCCTACCCAAAAGCCAACTTATATCCGTGCATTGTAGGCACCCTTCCCCTCCGACTGAAGCATCAGCCGGCGGTCCCACCCCGATTAGCCATGGGGAAGCGAGCCGCCCTTTGTGCTGAAGCATATACCTCCGCGGCTCACGGCTGCCAGACATGGGGACGACAATGGAGATCCGCTGCGTTCGTTAGTAGACTAGTCAAGGGGATCCATGTTGTCGGAATGGATATCCGCCGGCGCCGGTCGTAGATTAGTTTTATCTTAGTTTGGTATAGTTTTAATTAAAAATATATCGAAAATGTAATGATTTTTGTCCAGTATGTATGAAATCTGCAGTGTTTGCATGTATTATGTCTAGATAGTTCAAAGAGTGGTTGAAACGTAGTATGCAGACAGAGCTGGATGGCCGTCTCCGTATCCGTGCCCGTGGGCTTGTCCCTCTTGTCCGCGAATAGATGCGGAAGAAAAATTGCGTGTCGCCGTTGGAAGTGCCTAAGGGGGTGTTTGGTTCAGGGACTTTTTAGTCCCAGAGACTAGAAAAAGTCCCTAAAAAGTCCCTAGGAACCAAACGGGAGGGACTTTTTCTACAGGGACTAGAAAAAGACTCTACTAGAGAGTCTTTTTTGATTAGTCCCTGGGACTAGAAAAAGTCCTAGGACTTCTGAACCAAACACCCCCTAAGAGCACTAGTACTATGTACGTAGCTTCACCATTAATACCCTAAAAAAAGGAGTTTGACTACTCACAAGCTGTGTCACCGGGTTTTTGGTCATGCATGTGGCATTTGAAGAATGATTTTGACAAGAGCTCCTCATAGGACAGAGAATGTGCGCACTTATAATTCCCTCCGAGAGAGTGGACCGCGGAAGTGGACGCGGACAGCGACCAAGCAGCACGCTTACCTGATGTTTACTAATTATCAAATTTCCTAATGGGAGCAAGAATATGTAGTAGTAGTACAGGAAACCAAAAGTATTGCTGCGGATTGCACCACAAACATTCCCGGCGCTGCATGATGCGATATGACCTACGGTCGACGGAATGGACGCGAAACGGCAAAGGAAACGGGCTCCGGATGGAATGGATTTGGCAGCCAGCCAGCCGAATGCGACGCCGCCTGAGACTGAGATGGTGGGAGGGCAACCAACGGATTTCGTTCTTCTCGCACAAGACGCCGCCGCGGGAGCACTCATTGCACCCAGATCACCTTTCCTCCGCCTGGATACGTTCTCTGTTCGAGCGTGCGACTAGCTTTCCATTTAGGCTCCCACTAGGACTGTGATTGGTGGATTATCTCGCTTACAAAAAGATCAGCTGATTGTTTTTTCTTAAGTAAGATAAGATGGTGGCTAGTTTACTTGTCACTCCTCGAGCCGTCGTGCGCACCATGCAAGGCTGTCGTTAACTGCAATGCATCTCGACTGAAACTGTTGAATTCTCGGGGTTCTGAACACTCTAGTCTCTAAGCACCTGTTTGGCATAAGTTCGTACTGTACTAATATCTTACACGTCACTTTCTAGGGGGCATCTGTGTATGCGGCCATGTGACTATGCTACTAAACATTTCGCAGAGGCAGGTAAGGCATGATGATTGACGAGCGCTCTGTGGTAGGAAGGAGAACCGAGCAGCCCCGTCCCTTTCATGGTATTTTCCTTTTCTGCGGTGCCACAACAATCAGCACTTGCACAGTCTTACGTAATACTACTAGTAGAGCCCACTGGTACGGGATGACGCGATCGTCTAATCTCGGCCTGCCCACTGGCTCGGGATGGGGTTATTTTTGTTTGCTGCACCTAGCCATTGCGCTTGCTCGGACGTGAGGCCAACTCCACCGCATGACCTTAAACGCACGTCCGGATCGACCGTTTTTTGTCCGTTTGAGATGACAATAGGTGTTCAAACAGACACGCATGTCCGGCTCGGGTTGGAGGCGCCCAGCGCGGCAACTACTCCAAACTGTCCGCCAGTGCCGCTCGGCCCTGCTAGCGCTCGCACCTCGCCGGTCGCGCGGCGCCCGCAACGCTCGCGCTCGCCCCCGCGCTCGCCTGCGCGTCCGCCGCTCGCCCCTGGCCACCCTGCCACGCGCCGCCCCGCCCTCGCGCCCGCCTCGCCGCCGGCCGCCTCGCCCCGCGCCGCGCCGCGCGCTCGGCCGCCCTGCCGGCGCCCTGCCCGCGCCCCGCGCCGCGCACTTGGCCGCCCTGCCCGGGCCGCGCGCAGGCACCCTGCCCGCCCCGCCCCACGCCCTGCCGCTCCGCCCTGCCCGCGCCGTCCCCGCCTCGCGCCGCACCGGCCGGCGCCCTGCCCGCCCCGCCCCACGCCCTGCCGCTCCACCCTGCCCGCGCCTCGGCCCGCCCCCGCCTCGCCCCGCACCGGCCGCGCCGCGCCCGCCTCGCCGCCGGCCACCCCGCCGCCTCGCCCCGGCCCACTCGCGCCCCGACGCCCCGCCCTGCCACACTCCGCCCCGCCCGCCGCGCGCCTGCGCCCTGCCGCCCTGCCACGCGCCCGTGCTAGCCGGAGCCGCCGCGCCACGCTCCTGCCGCCCGCGCGTCGGGGCACCCGGCCTGGTGCGGCGGCGCTACTCAACCCCGGCAGCAGCAGCTCTGGTTTGGCACGGGCAAGTGGGTCAGAACGGAGAGAGAGAGAGAAAGAAAGAAGTGTGATGGATGTGTCGATGGCAAGTGGGCCAACACGCACATGGGGGCGGACGCAGCGGGACATCGGCGACGGGAAAGTGTCCGGTTTCTGTCCGCTTTGGACCCAAACGTCGCCCAAGTTTGCTCTGGAAATGCGGTAGAACGGACGCGAAGCGGACAGGTTCTGCGGATGGGGTCGCGCGCTGGGTCGTCTGCTATGTCCGTTTTATCCCAAACGGACACACCCGGACAGGATGGGTCGCGCGGTGGAGTTGGCCTGAGACCCATATTCTGATAGCCAGACAGCACCGCGTGGGCTTCAGGCAGTCCAAACATACCAATCATACAAGATGACGCATGCCGCTTGCGGGGAAGAGTACCCAAGCACCTTGCAAAACTAAACGCTATCACGGATGGAGCTAGATGGGAACATGACAAGACAAACAATATGGCTAAGCTTTACTAACCGCCGGGAAGAGGAGTTCTTCACTCCTTGCCATCGTTGGCCAGCAAAGTGGCCAACCTTTTGGAGGCAAACCTCGCGAAAACACCTCCTCCGACAGGTCAAATATGTTCGGCTAGTTCCGTTTGCCATGCTAAATCTTATCAGACTCCGTGTAAACTCTAGGCAGGATTTGTGGCAACAAATGCAAGATGACTGTAGGGGGGTCATCCTGACTGAAGAAGATGGGGATAATTTGGTTTGGACACTCGACTCTTCTCTCTTCTGGCTAGTTTATGTAAGGTCAAATATCGATTAGAGGGGGGGTGAATGGAATATATGGCAATTTAGGGCCTGTTCGGGAGTGCTCCAGCTCCTGGCTCCTCCAACTCCGTGGCTGGAGCTGCACCGAACGGCTTAACTCCAGGAGCTGCGATTCAGGAGCTGGCCAGATGTCTAGTGCAAAAAATGAGGAGTTGAGGGGGCTGGGATTTCCCTGATCCGAAAAAAGGGGAAGCTGGAGTTCGGCAATATTACGCGAGGATGCCACCACCAAGTGATTTGAGGCAGCGTGCCGGTTCGCTCGATGCATTATCCTCTCCTCCAGATCACCCCTTCCGACTGGGCCTAGCCTAGGCCTCTCTGATTCGCGTCCCGAGCGGGCCACTTCCACGTTTAATGGGCTGGCAGCCCCAAGCGAGCGTCAAGACCGGGAGTCAGATGATGCCGAACGATTCTTGACTCTCGGTTTTACAATTAGAAGCTCGGCTGAGGAGTTGGGTTGAGGAGTTGCGGAGTTAGGGAAGCTGGGACGTTACCGAACACGCCCTTATTCTGAAATGCAACTTCAAAGAAAATTTGAATAGATAGCGAAACTATGCCTTATCCTTTCTGCTACTGCTATGAAATTTTGTCTTGTTCCTACCACACAGTGCTTGGTTGGTTGGCTTTTGTTGCCTCATTTTAATAAAAAATGAGGTGGCGAAAACCCCTTTATTTCAAAAAAAAAATATATATATATATATATCTAAATAACTTAATTGTAATTGCAGAACTGAATAGATGTAAATCTAACACGCAACAAATAACTCACAGGAAATAAAATAGAATGACTGAATCAGAGACATGAGCAAACTAGATAAAAGAAATAACTAAGTAGCAGTAGAGGTACTCAAGTCTCACAAACAAGCATACAACCTTGAGAACGGCAAGTGCGTACACAGAACCAAACATGGTGTAAGTAACAAAATAAGGTAGTTCGCTGCAAGGTCTTCAAATCAATCATAGAGAAAGAAGACATGGAAGTTCTTTGAGCCACAGGCAGATTACAGAATGTAAAATGGAGCAAGAGATAGAACCCATAAGCATGATGAAGACAATATGGTTATTTATCCACTTTGATTTGTTAGCACAACTCTGTTGGGAAACGAAGTATAAAACAAAAAAAATCGCCCTACGATCACCCAGGAACAATATGAAGATGCATAACGGGTTTGGATCAACGATCGTTACCGACTCCAGGAGTGCAGCGGAAGTAGACGAGTCGGTGTAGATCGTACTTGGAGTCCCTCGAACATTGGTGACGATCTCGTGAACCGTCCTCGAACAGAAGACCGAAAGCACGGCCTCTCTAATTGGTTGCAAGTGTACGGTCTTCACAATCCGGCAGCGCTTCGCCGTCCAGAGCTAATCGTCGCCGGATAATTAGAGGAAGGAGATCAGAACCACACATGGCTTCTAATTATGAGGATTAGAGGTGTCTAGGGCTAGCTCTAATTAGTCAACTAGGACCAACAAGAACTAGAATTAGATCAACTAGAGGAGGCTCCAAAACTTTTATATCATAGGGTGGAAATCCTCTAGTATACTACCTCCTTTCCGGTTTATAGGGCTCAATTCAAAAATCTCACCAACCAAGGTAGATGGTGAGTGGTGAAACAATTTTTGTAGTTTGCAACCACTCAATTAATGCACTTGTTTTCTTCAAGAAATTGTGTTTACCAATGCATGAATTGCAATGCATGCATGCATAAAGTACACGCATTGGTCAATTTTCTCTTAATACTTGCATGCAATGATTTATTGCACCTTGAAATCTGAACATGTGATGGGGTATAACCAAATTGAGACTTATAAAATGGGAAAACTAAAAATTTGAGATAAGCCCTATAAACCGGAAAGGAGGGAGTATATAGGTTAGAGGGGAGGGAGAGGGCAGCCACCAAGGGGAGAAAGTCCACCCTTGGGGCGCCGGCCATAGGGGGAGTAGGACTCCTCCCCAAGTGCAATTTGGCTCCCTCACAAGGAAAGGGGGGGGGGGCTTCGTACTTGGGCCCTTGCGGCCCAAGTTGCCTCCCACCTCTTGGCCTTTTAAGGCCCATTGATATTTAAATTAAATATAAAATGTTCTAAATATTTTCAGACATTTAACATCCCCGAAACATTTTCCACCTACAAATATTAATCGGTAATACTCGGTATTGCCTGATATTCATCGAAACCCTTCCGGTGACCCCGAAACCCTTCCGGAACCTCTCGAAACTATTTTGGATATTAATTAAACAATTCCACAAATATATTCTCATTACTCTCATCCTACTAACACTCAGCAGAGTGTGATTACCTTAAGCTCGTGACCCCGGAGGTTCGGTAGATCATAGACATGAACGAAACCCCTTCGTTCAATGACCGATAGGAGAACCATGGACATCCATATCGGTCCCTATAATTACATGAATAATATTTGAGTGAACCTTTGGTTATCATGTGATGTTCCCTTTACTTCGCGATACTTTACAAAACCCGGTGTTCATCGGTATCCTCCTGAGTCATCACCATGCTCAATATACCGTTGCTTCTGTTACCGGTTTTGTTCTTCTTTCTTGTTGATGTGTTCCGGCATCTGTGTGACGTAGTCACCTATGTCTGGCCGGACGATGATGGATGTCGTCACACCGAGAAGACCCTAATAATATCTCTCCAACGTCGGAGGAGCAAATCCCACTCTTGAGCTATCCGGCCAATTGTCAAACTTTTGATGAGCATGAAAGTTGTTGTTATGATCACCTTATTACAGATGGCGTTTGAGCAACCCCAAAGTCCACCTTCTGGTAGGAAGTGACCGAGATACTCTCATGGTCCGAGGAACTAAAACACATGCTAACACTCCGTATTATAACAGATGATATCAGATGATATAATCAAAAAGTATAATAGACAAGAATTGGGTTGATTCAATATGATCGTTCTTCTAACGTCGTACCCTCAATGTTGTTTTAGGTGTTGGAAAACGTAGCATGCAATTTCAAAAATTTCCTACGCTCACGCAAGATCTATCTAGGAGATGCATAGCAACGAGAGGGGGAGAGTGTATCCACGTACCCTCGTAGACCGAAACCGGAAGCGTTTGACAACGCGGTAGATGTAGTGGAACTTCTTCTTGTTCCGACCGATCAAGCACCGAACATATGGCACCTCCGAGTTCTGCACACGTTCAGCTCGATGACGTCCCTCGAACTCTTGATCCAGCAAAGTGTCTCCAACGTATCTATAATTTTTGATTGTTCCATGCTATTATATATATTCTGTTTTGGATGTTTAATGGGCTTTATTATACAATTTTATATTATTTTTGGGACTAACCTATTAACCGGAGGCCCAGCCCAAATTGCTGTTTTTTTGCCTATTTCAGTGTTTCGAAGGAAAGGAATATCAAACGGAGTCCAAATGGAATGAAACCTTCGGGAACGTGATCTTCGGAACAAACGTGATCCAGAGGACTTGGAGTGGACGTCAAGCAATCAACGAGAAGGCCACGAGGCAGGGGGCGCGCCTACCCCCCTTGGGCGCGCCCTCCACCCTTGTGGGGCCCTTGTAGCTCCACCAACCTACTTCTTCCTCCTATATATATCTACGTACCCTGGAAACATCAGATACAGAGCCAAAACCCTATTTCCACCGCCGCAACCTTCTGTACCCGTGAGATCCCATCTTGGGGCCTTTTCCGGCGCTCCGCCGGAGGGGGCATCGATCACGGAGGGCTTCTACATCAACACCATAGCCTCTCCGATGATGTGTGAGTAGTTTACCTCAGACCTTCGGGTCCATAGTTATTAGCTAGATGGCTTCTTCTCTCTCTTTGGATCTCAATACAAAGTTCTCCTCGATCTTCTTGGAGATCTATTCGATGTAACTCTTTTTGCGGCGTGTTTGTCGAGATCCGATGAATTGTGGGTTTATGATCAAGATTATCTATGAACAATATTTGAATCTCCTCTGAATTCTTTTATGTATGATTGGTTATCTTTGCAAGTCTCTTCGAATTATCAGTTTGGTTTGGCCTACTAGATTGATCTTTCTTGCAATGGGAGAAGTGCTTAGCTTTGGGTTCAATCTTGCGGTGCTCGATCCCAGTACAGTAGGGGAAACGACACGTATTGTATTGTTGCCATCGAGGATAAAAAGATGGGGTTTATATCATATTGCATGAGTTTATCCCTCTACATTATGTCATCTTGCTTAAAGCGTTACTCTGTTCTTATGAACTTAGTACTCTAGATGCATGCTGGATAGCGGTCGATGTGTGGAGTAATAGTAGTAGATGCAGGCAGGAGTCGGTCTACTTGTCACGGACGTGATGCCTATATACATGATCATACCTAGATATTCTCATAACTATGCTCAATTCTATCAATTGCTCGACAGTAATTTGTTCACCCACCGTAATACTTATGCTATCTTGAGAGAAGCCACTAGTGAAACCTATGGCCCCCGGGTCTATTTTCCATCATATTAATCTCCCGTCAACAAGCTATTTCTGGCACCATTTATTTTGCTTTCTTTACTTTTAGTCTTTATCACAAAAATACCAATTATCTTATCTTATCATCTCTATCAGATCTCACTTTTGCAAGTGGCCGTGAAGGGATTGACAACCCCTTTATCGCGTTGGTTGCAAGGTTCTTATTTGTTTGTGTATGTGCGTGGGACTTGAGCATGGTCTCCTACTGGATTGATACCTTGGTTCTCAAAAACTGAGGGAAATACTTACGCTACTTTACTGCATCACCCTTTCCTCTTCAAGGGAAAACCAACGCAGTGCTCAAGAGGTAGCAAGAAGGATTTCAGGCGCCGTTGCCGGGGAGTCTACGCACAAGTCAAGACATACCAAGTACCCATCACAAACTCTTATCCCTCACATTACATTATTTGCCATTTGCCTCTCGTTTTCCTCTCCCCCACTTCAACCTTGCCGTTTTATTCACCCTTCTTCTGTTCCTCTTTTCGTTTGCCTTAATATCTTACTTGGCTCGTTTGCTCGTTTGGTTGGAATAGTTGTGTATTTGTTGCTAAACAGAGAACCTAAGATCTATGGATCCTCATCCGCTTGCTAATCTTTTTAAGAGATCCAATTATGATGAACCAATTGCTAGTGAGTTTTGTGCACTAGATTATATTTATGAAGTTTTGCTTGAAATTCGTGAATCTGAAAATCGTGATGAAGAAATTTATGAAGAGATTCACGATAGCTCCTTGAATAAAAAGCATGATTGCAATGATTTTACTATAAATTCTCTTGATGTCAATTATGCTAATAATATGCAAAACCCTAAGCTTGGGGATGCTAGTTTTGCTATGTCTTCTACCTGTCGCAATGATCATGATTGGGGTGATTCTTCTTATGATCTTGACAATTTATTTAAGTCCCATGATGAATATGAGATTGATAATAGTGTTTGCAATAATATTGAAAGTGGGTTTGGAAGAGTGTCAACTTTAGATCCCACATATTTGGAGAATGTTCAATCTTATGGTATTTTTGATAAAAGTGGGTTTGGAGAGGTCATGACTTTAGTTAATGATAATCCCACTATTTTGGAAGAGTGTCAACTTCGTATGCATGTGGATCGTGTTGAGAATATGTTATCTGATAGCTATTTTGTTGAATTTTCTTATGATCCTACACGTAATTATTATGAGAGAGGAAAATATGGTTGTAGATATTTTCATATCACTAAATTTCCTCTCATTATGTTGAGATTGCTATTGTTTCTTTCTTCTTCCTTGCATATGCTAGATCTTGCTTGTCTTGCTAATTTGTTTTCCTATAAAATGCCTATGCATAGGAAGTATGTTAGACTTAGATGTGTTTGTCACGTGTTTCATGATGCTCTCTTTGCGCTTCAATTCTTGTCTTTCATGTGAGCATCATCGAAATTATCAATGCCTAGCTAAAAGGCTTTAAAAGAAAAGCGCTTGTTGGGAGACAACCCAATATTTTTACTTGCTGTTATTCAATAAATATTTGATCTAGCCTCTGGTTAGATTTTTTTTTATGTTTTAATTAGTGTTTGTGCCAAGTTAAACCTATAGGATCTTCTTGGATGATAGTTATTTGATCTTGCTGAAAATTCCAGAAACTTTCTGTTCACGAAAACAATTGTTAAAAATCACCAGAACGTGATAAAATACTGATTCCAATTGCAGTAGATCAATAAACAAATTTTATAGGTCTTCCTAGTTTGGTAGATTTTTCTGAGTTCCAGAAGTTTGCGTTTGATACAGATTACTACAGACTGTTCTTTTTTTGACAGATTCTGTTTTTCGTGTGTTGTTTGCTTATTTTGACGAATCTATGGCTAGTAAAAGAGTTTATAAACCATAGAGAAGTTGGAATACAGTAGGTTTAACACCAATATAAATAAAGAATGAGTTCATTACAGTACCTTGAAGTGGTGTTTTCTTTTCTTTCGCTAACGGAGCTCACGAGATTTTCTGTTAAGTTTTGTGTTGTGAAGTTTTCAAGTTTTGGGTAAAGATTTGATGGATTATGGAACAAGGATTGGCAAGAGCCTAAGCTTGGGGATGCCCAAGGAACCCCAAGGTAAAATTTAAGGACAACCAAAAGCCTAAGCTTGGGGATGCCCCGGAAGGCATCCCCTCTTTCGTCTTCATCTATCGGTAACTTTACTTGGGGCTATATTTTTATTCACCACATGATATGTGTTTTGCTTGGAGCGTCTTGTATGATTTGAGTCTTTGCTTTTTAGTTTACCACAATAATCCTTGCTGTACACACCTTTTGAGAGAGACACACATGATTCGGAATTTGTTAGAATACTCTATGTGCTTCACTTATATCTTTTGAGCTATATAGTTTTTGCTCTAGTGCTTCACTTATATCTTTTAGAGCACGGTGGTGGTTTAGTTTTATAGAAATTATTGTTCTCTCATGCTTCACTTATATTATTTTGAGAGTCCTACAAAACAGCATGGTAATTTGCTTAAATTGAAATTAGTCCTAATATGATAGGCATCCAATATTAGTAAAAACTTTCTTATAAGTGCGTTGAATACTAAGAGAAGTTTGATACTTGATGATTGTTTTGAGATATGGAGGTAGTAATATTAAAGTTGTGCTAGTTGAGTAATTGTGAATTTTATAAATACTTGTGTTGAAGTTTGCAAGTCCCATAGCATGCATGTATGGTAAACTTTGTGTAACAAATTTGAAACATGAGGTGTTCTTGGATTGTCCTCCTTATGAGTGGCGGTCGGGGACGAGCGATGGTCTTTTCCTACCAATCTATTCCCCTAGGAGCATGCGCGTAGTGCTTGGTTTTTGATGACTTGTAGATTTTTACAATAAGTATGTGAGTTCTTTATGACTAATGTTGAGTCCATGGATTATACGCACTCTCAACCTTCCATCATTGCTAGCCTCTTCGGTACCGTGCATTGCCCTTTCTCACCTTGAGAGTTGGTGCAAACTTCGCCGGTGCATCCAAACCCCGTGATACGATACGCTCTATCACACATAAACCTCCTTATATCTTCATCAAAACAGCCACCATACCTACCTATTATGGCATTTCCATAGCCATTCCGAGATATATTGCCATGCAACTTTCCACCGTTCCGCTTATCTTGACACGCTTCATCATTGTCATATTGCTTTGCATGATCATGTAGTTGACATCGTATTTGTGGCAAAGCCACCATGCATATTATTTCATACATGTCACTCTTGATTCATTGCCCATCCCGGTACACCGCCGGAGGCATTCATATAGAGTCATACTTTGTTCTAGTATAGAGTTGTAATCATTGAGTTGTAAATAAATAAAAGTGTGATGATCATCATTCATAGAGCATTGTCCCCCCCCCCCCAAAGAGAAAGGCCAAAAAAAGAAAAGGCCCAAAAAAAATAAAAAAAAATAAAAAAAGGGACAATGCTACTATCCTTTTTCCACACTTGTGCTTCAAAGTAGCACCATGATCTTTATGATAGAGAGTCTTTTGTTTTGTCACTTTCATATACTAGCGGGAACTTTTCATTATAGAACTTGGCTTGTATATTCCAACAATGGGCTTCCTCAAATGCCCTAGGTCTTCGTGAGCAAGCAAGTTGGATGCACACCCACTTAGTTTCTTTTGTTGAGCTTTCATACATTTATAGCTCTAGTGCATCCGTTGTATGGCAATCCCTACTCCTTGCATTGACATCAATTGATGGGCATCTCCCTAGCCCGTTGATTAGCCGCGTCAATGTGAGACTTTCTCCCTTTTTGTCTTCTCCACATAACCCCCATCATCATATTCTATTCCACCCATAGTGCTATATCCATGGCTCACACTCATATATTGCGTGAAAGTTGAAAAAAGTTTGAGATTACTAAAGTATGAAACAATTGCTTGGCTTGTCATCGGGGTTGTGCATGATGAGAGCATTCTTGTGTGACGAAAATGGAGCATGACCAAATGATAACCCACAAGTATAGGGGATCGCAACAGTTTTCGAGGGTAGAGTATTCAACCCAAATTTATTGATTCGACACAAGGGGAGCCAAAGAATATTCTCAAGTATTAGCAGTTGAGTTGTCAATTCAACCACACCTGGATAACTTAGTATCTGCAGCAAAGTATTTAGTAGCAAGTAGTATGATAGTAGTGGTAATGGTAACAAAAGTAATGGTAGCAAAAGTAATATTTTTGGTGTTTTGTAGTGATTGTAACAGTAGCAACAGAAAAATAAATAAGCGAAGAACAATATGTGAAAAGCTCGTAGGCATTGGATCGGTGATGGAGAATTATGCCGGATGCGGTTCATCATGTAACAATCATAACATAGGGTGACACAGAACTAGCTCCAATTCATCAATGTAATGTAGGCATGTATTCCGAATATAGTCATACGTGCTTATGGAAAAGAACTTGCATGACATCTTTTGTCCTACCCTCCTGTGGCAGCGGGGTCCTAATGGAAACTAAGGGATATTAAGGCCTCCTTTTAATAGAGTACCACAACAAAGCATTAGCACATAGTGAATACATGAACTCCTCAAACTATGGTCATCACCGGGAGTGGTCCCGATTATTGTCACTTCGGGGTTGCCGGATCATAACACATAGTAGGTGACTATAGACTTGCAAGATAGGATCAAGAACTCACATATATTCATGAAAACATAATAGGTTCAGATCTGAAATCATGGCACTCGGGCCCTAGTGACAAGCATTAAGCATAGCAAAGTCATAGCAACATCAATCTCAGAACATACTGGATACTAGGGATCAAACCCTAACAAAACTAACTCGATTACATGATAAATCTCATCCAACCCATCACCATCCAGCAAGCCTACGATGGAATTACTCACGCACGACGGTGAGCATCATGAAATTATTGATGGAGGATGGTTGATGATGACGATGGCGACGAATCCCCCTCTCCGGAGCCCCGAACGGACTCCAGATCAGCCCTCCCGAGAGGTTTTAGGGCTTGGCGGCGGCTCTGTATCGTAAAACGCGATGAATTCTTCTCTCTGGCTTTTTCCCCCCGAAAGCAAATATATAGAGTTGGAGTTGAGGTCGGAGGAGCTCCAGGGGGCCCATGAGGTAGGGGGGCGCGCCCTAGGGGGGGCACCCTCATGGCTAGGGTGTGGCCCCCCTGGTCTTCATCTTTTGCAAGGATTTTTTTATTATTTCCAAATAGACGTTCCGTGAAGTTTCAGGTCATTCCGAGAACTTTTGTTTCTAGACATAAATAACACCATGGAAAGTCAGCTGAAAACAACGTCAGTCCGGGTTAGTTCCATTCAAATCATGCAAGTTAGAGTCCAAAACAAGGGCAAAAGTGTTTGGAAAACTAGATACGACGGAGACGTATCAACTCCCCCAAGCTTAAACCTTTGCTTGTCCTCAAGCAATTCAGTTGACAAACTGAAAGTGATAAAGAAAAACTTTTACAAACTCTATTTGCTCTTGTTGTTGTAAATATGTAAAGCCAGCATTCAAGTTTTCAGCAAAGATTATGACTAACCACATTCACAATAACTCTTAGGTCTCATGTTTACTCATATCAATAGCATAATAAACTAGCGAGCCATAATAATAAATCTCGGATGACAACACTTTCTCAAAACAATCATGATATGATCTAACAAGATGGTATCTCGCTAGCCCTTTCTGAGACCGCAAAACATAAATGCAGAGCACCTTTAAAGATCATGGACTGACTAGACATTGTAATTCATGGTAAAAGATATCCAATCATAGTCATACCCAATATAAATTAATAGTAATGGATGCAAATGACAGCTGCGCTCTCCAGCTAGTGCTTTTTAATAAGAGGGTGATGACTCAACATAAAAGTAAATAGATAGGCCCTTCGCAGAGGGAAGCAGGGATTTGTAGAGGTGCCAGAGCTCGGTTTTGAAATAGAGATAAATAATATTTTGAGCGGCATACTTTAATTGTCAACATAACAACCAAGAGATGGCGATATCTTCCATGCTACACACATTATAGGCGGTTCCCAAATAGAATGGTAAAGTTTATACTCCCCCTCCACCAACAAGCATCAATCCATGACTTGCTCGAAACAACGAGTGTCTCCAACTAGCAACAGTCCCAGGGGGAGTTTTGTTTGCAATTATTTTGATTTAGTTTGCATAAAGCATGGGACTGGGCATCCCGGTGACCAGCCATTTTCTCATGAGTGAGGAGCGGAGTCCACTCCTCTTGAGAATAACCCGCCTAACATGGAAGATAAGGGCAGCCCTAGTTGATACATGAGCTATTCGAGCATACAAAACAGAATGTTTATTTGAAGGTTTGGAGTTTGGCACATACAAATTTACTTGGAACGGCAGGTAGATACCGCATATAGGAAGATATAGTGGACTCATATGGAATAACTTTGGGGTTTAAGGGATTGGATGCACAAGCAGTATTCCCGCTTAGTACAAGTGAAGGCTAGCAAAAGACTGGGAAGCAACCAACTAGAGAGCAACAACAGTCATGAACATGCATTAAAATTAATAAACATTGGATGCAAGCATGAGTAGGATATAATCCACCATGAACATAAATATCGTGAAGGCTATGTTGATTTGTTTCAACTACATGTGTGAACATGTGCCAAGTCAAGTCACTTAAATCATTCAAAGGAGGATACCACCCCACGATACCACATCACAACCATTTTAATAGCATGTTGGCACGCAAGGTAAACCATTATAACTCATAGCTAATCAAGCATGGCACGAGCAACTATGATCTCTAATCGTCATTGTAAACATGTTTATTCATAATAAGCTGAATCAGGAACGATGAACTCATCATATTTACAAAAACCAGAGAGGTCGAGTTCATACCATCTTTTCTCATCTCAGTCAGTCCATCATATATCGTCATAATTGCCTTTCACTTGCACGACCGAACGATGTGAAAATAATAAGAGTGCACGTGCATTGGACTAAGCTGGAATATGCGAGCATTCAATAAACAGGAGAAGACAAGGCAATATGGGCTCTTGGTTAAATCAACAATAATGCATATAAGAGCCACTTCAACAATTTAATCATGGTCTTTCTCCTATCGACCCCAAAGAAAAGAAAAAATAAAAACTATTTACACGGGAAAGCTCCCAACAAGAAAAAAGAAGAACAGGAAATCTTTTTGGGTTTTCTTTTAGTTACTACTACTACAGCAAGAAAAGTAAACTAACTAAAAGCTACACTAATTTTTTTGGTTTTCTTAAGGTTTTTCAAACACACAAGAAGAAAGCAGGAAAAGAAAATAAACTAGCATGGATATTACAGTGAAAGAGTATGAGCACCGACATCTAGCAATGAGTGTGTAAACATAAATGTAATGTCGGTGGGAAATACGTACTCCCCCAAACTTAGGCTTTTGGCCTAAGTTGGTTCATTGCCAAGGATGGCCTGGCGGATACCCGTAGGTGTAGCTGGGGTCGTACTGAGATGCAGCGGTTATCGCCTCCTGAGCTGCAGCGTGGCGGCGAGCTGCCTCCGCCCTCCTCTCATACTCATCTGCCTCCTCTCTGGTAATAAAATGTCTTCCTTTTGCCTGATAATCAAAGAAGGCAGGAGCAGGGAGAGTAATACGGACAACATGACGTCTGTCAAAGATTAAGCGATATCGGAGAGGTGATTCATTCCTCTCGACAAACTGGTGGTAGACCATAGAATTATAGTCTAAATAAGTAGGAGGCAACTCAATATCATCCTCACGAACGTCCACACCAAGAAAATCAGCTAAGCGGGTTGCATAAATTCCTCCAAAGAAATCTCCATTAAATCTATTATGATGCAACCTACGTGCAACAATGGCTCCCAAATTATAAGATTTGTCTCCTAACACAACACTCCTAAGAATACTAAGGTCAGGCACACACATATGACATGCTTCATCTTTACCATTTATGCACCTACCTATGAAGAGAGCAAAATAATGTATAGCAGGAAAGTGAATGCTCCCTATGGTAGCTTGTGCTATATCTCTAGATTCCCCCATGGTTATACCAGCAAGAAAGTTTCTAAATTCAGATTTATGGGGTTCACTAACACTACCCCATTGTGGAAGTTTGCAAGCAGAAGTAAAATCCTCTAAGTCCATGGTATAAGATTTTTCATAAAGATCAAACAGGACAGTTGGAGAATTACGTGAAGAAGAAAATTCAAACCTCCTCACAAATGTACTAGTGAGATAGTGGTACTGGCGGCATTTGTCTGCCTCAAAGCTCACAAGATCAGCGTTACGCAAATATGCCTTAAATTCTTCCTTGATTCCTGCTCGATCCATAAAATTTTCTGAAGGCCATTCACAGGGCCAGACTGGAGCGTCCCTTGGTGGCTCCTCGTCAGCATCACGCATTGCAAGCCTGGTATCACGACCGGTTTTTCAATAATATAATTATTGAGAGACCAATCCCTTTTACGGGCCAGTAAGGAAGAATTCCTTCTCACTGGTAGACAATATCATGGTCACAGAAGAAAAATACCAGGAGTACTGAATATAATACAAAGTTGAGCGGAAACTGCCCAACAATTTATTACATGCATGCCGATAAAACAAGACGGCGGATAGGGTGGCATAACTACTAACTCACGATAATAACGGTGGTGGAAATATCACCGCGAAGCGAGTGATATGACTCCTGAAGACTATAGCTCTTCGAGCGTCGGAGTGAGGCTCGAGGAGACTTATTGCGGGTGGCGGAAGCGTATATAATACAAGTGACCAATATCCGGGATCGCGCAGGACTGACTGGGACCCCTCTAGGCGTCAGACGCGCTATCAAACTCTTCATCCAAGAGATCGCCTTCGTCAATATCTGGCCAAATCAACAAGCTAGGTGAGTACTATGAAAGTACTCGCAAGACAGTTCGGACATGAGATATAACAAATGTAAACATGAAGCATATAAACAAGTTAACCAGTGCGTTCAGACATAGAGATAATAAATACTGGGTGCCAAGCGAGGGTCTGAATGACTCCTCGAGCGTAAACTGCAAGAATAGTAGTACTGGTGCCAAACGAGTGTCTGAATGACTCCTCGAGAGGAAAATGCAGAATAGTAATACTGGTGCCAAACGAGTGTCTGGATGACTCCTCGAGAGAAAACTGCAAGAATAGTAATACTGGTGCCAAACGAGTGTCTGAATGACTCCTCGAGAGGAAACTGCAAGAATAGTAATACTGGTGCCAAACGAGTGTCTGAATGACTCCTCGAGAGGAAAATGCAAGAATAATAATAATGCCACAGTCGGACGTCTGAGCGACATCACATAAAGGGCTTATATTTAAAGTAAGGAAACAAAAAAAAACATGCCACAGTCGGACGTCTGCACGACGTCGCATAAAGGGCTTATATTGTAGCTCAAACATTCAGTAGCTCGAGATTATAAATTATTACAAGTACGAGACAAATATAAGATTAGTCCATCCACAGTAATAATAATAAAACTGGGTTTACCACTTGAGCTTGTTCACCGGGGACAAGTTTTCCACACGGATAGATATGGGTATACTGATCTCACTACTTGATCATGGATACGATGACTTGGAAGGAATTTGACTCTGCAGAGTTTGTACTTAACCACAGCCAACGGATTTCCGTAGTCACGGGGACTAGTTCCGTTTACGGTGTTTTGGAAGAAACACGTCTAACCAGTACACTCCCATTTCAATATTCTGAAGCCAGGGATCACCCTCGGCAACGTTCAAGAAAAACCTTGAGACGGGGAGGCTACAACCTCGCGTAGCATGGGATCAAATTTCTATACGCGCGCTCTAAGGGGGTGCCCCCCCTCTCGGTCCCAACCGGAAACACCCATGCCCCCTGACCGGATGACTGGCTTTAATCCTGGGCCAAGGTACCATCATCCCGGCCCCTCTGTTTGGTGTGTACACGGAAAGAGGTTACCAACTTACTAAACCGCATCCTGGCAAATGAAACATGTGGTAGCACGGAAGAGGGAAGAACGATAACGTGACTCCGTCCACGTTAACGTCGGAAGTTGTCGGATGACGCAAGGCTGGCATGCTACAACAGTACCACCTTGCTGCCCTTCATGTCACCACATGATTAGGCCATTTCTCACCAGAGATCATCGCGACTTCGGAAAAATGCGGGTAGTTGCCTCACAAGCAACGGGGTACTCACTGACACTCATATGCCACGCACAAATTGTCACGCAAACATGCAAAACACCTATCATATCAAATGTTCAAACATGCTTCCCTGGTTCGGAGAAGTCGGAGTCTAGCTCGGCGAAGTTCGCGGCTCCGTCACCTCTTCCGGAACCTACGGCAATAACGAAAACAGGTACTAACGTGAAAACCAAAGCGTGTACAGAAACTTCTCCAAAATTTTTTCCAAATAAATCTCATAAAAAACTAGACAAAATTTTAAGACTGTCAGAAAAAGAATCACTCAAAAACTCGTTTTTATTAAAAAGTTATAAAGGTTTCTGTCCAGGGACTCATCTGTAATGAAACAGAAAAGTTCCAGGGTTTTAACTGAGAAAACAGAAAACGGTTCGATTGGAAATGCGCAAGCTCAAGAGGGAAAGCGTATTTTGCCCGGAGGCGCCAACAGAAAACGGTTCGCGAGAGGATAAAACAGAGGCTGACATGGGGGGTCCACATGTCAGGTTTAAAAAGCTCGCCGGCGCCCGAAGACTGCGGTGGACGCCGGCGTCGAACCACGACGAGTTAGGAGGATCGGAGGGTACCAAGAGCTTCAGCGTGTTCTTCCGCGTCGGTGGGTGATGGACTCGACCGTCGGAGAGCACCACGTCGACGGCGACACTTTCTCCGGCGGAAGGCGGCTCGGGTGGTGGTGGAGAACTCCGGTGGAGGGCTGCAAACTTCGAATTGAAGCGCGGGTCAGAAGGAGGGATGCATAGTGAAGCTATTGGCAAGAAATGGGAGGCAGAGGCGCATGCACAGGAGCGAATCGAGCTGGATCCCGTGGCGGGTCGCGGCGGCCGGAGTCGAGGAAGGAGACCTCCTCGAGGCTCTTCCAGTGGCTAGGCGTGCTCTAGGTGGAGTGCAGGGATGGTGTGGGTTCGAGTTGAAGCTCGGGGCCTCTATTTATAGGCGGATCGACGGGGTGGCCGTGAACGGAGAATCTCCGGCGAGCAATTACGGTGATGCAGTGGATTGGCAGGAGGTTTGAGTGGCCAGGCAACATCAGTGGAGGTTACTGGTGCCGTTCCCCCGCAAATCTCGGTTGGTCTTGGCGTAACGGCGCCGGTCCACGGTGGGGTGGCCGCACGGGCACGACGGCGGCAGAGAGCGCGCTCCGCGCCCTGCGGTTCACGACGAGAGTGGCAGCGTGTTCGGGGGAGTGGAAGGCCACGCGGCGAGCTCCGGAGGCTTGGGCGGCGCTGGGTGGCGCCGTCGGCGCTGCGCCTCTCTCTGGCGGCCGCAAAGCCGCCGCTGGCGTCGGTCACGGGGCGGCGCACCTTCTGCTGCTCGTCGCCGACGTCCGCAAGGTGCCAGACGTTCGTGCGGTGCAGAGGACAAGGGGAGGGGACAGGGAACATGGCGACACAACGGCACTGGCGAGATCGACGTCGGGTTCTGAAGAAAACGACAGTGCACTGAAATGTTCTCTGAACTTTACTGAACCTGAATTTGACAATGCACTGCAGGTGCTCGACAGAATGATTTGGCAATGAGAATTTTTTTTCTGGAGCTGGCACTTGGTGAGGTGACCACTCAATGCACCCAGAGGCTGCCTGATTTTTCTTGGAATTTTTGGAAAAGGATTTGAATGAATTTCACCGAATTTGACAAATCTGGTCCAAACTTGCAGTAAGTGTAGTTTGAAAAATTTGAACTGAAGACCAGTGGATCTTCATGGATCTTGGTTGAGGGTTCAAAGGAATAGGAAGGGGAGTTGGTTTGGGGGCAGAAATCAAAACAGAAAGTGGAGTTCCTTTGTAAATCACCAATGGCTAGAATAGAAGACAGAAATTTATTAGAATATGTTTTGAATGGAAAAATTTATATGGAGAGGTACAACTTGCTGGATTTGATGCAAAACATGATCCAAAGATGAGGGGAGGGTTAGGAGAGTGGATTTGCACTAAGGCCATGGCAAGAGAGAAAAGTTGAAAGTGGTAAAGGATTATTCCAAAAGCCATAGTGCATTTTCAAAAGGCATTTTTCTCAAGTGAAAAGTATTTTGTCTTGAGTTCAAACAAAAAGGCAAGGACCTCCAAGACCAAAAGCAAGTCTTGGGTGAATCCAAATAAAACTCTTGCCATAAAGAAGAAAAATATTTGAAAGGGAGAGTTCTTTTGAAAAAATTTAAATCACCTCCCTCAAGTCAAATAAAATCTTTTGAAAAATCCAAATAAAAAGTTGGGTGTCACAACACCTACCCCCTTAGGAAAAATCTCGTCCTCGAGATTTTTGCTGATCCTCAAATAGATTTGGATATTCTGCCTGAAGAAAATCTTCCCTTTCCCATGTGGCTTCATCCTCAGTGTGGTTGCTCCACTGAACTCTGAAAAACTTTGTCGTTTTCTGACAGGTCCTCCGTTCAGACTCTTCTAAAATCTTTACTGGCCTCTCTCTGTAGGTGAGGTCTGGTTGCACATCAATGCTCTCATGGGATACCTGCTTCTCTGGGTTACTCACTCATTTTCTCAATTCTGAGACGTGGAATACGTCATGGACGTCTGACAGTTCCTTGGGCAAGTCTAGTTGGTAGGCTACCGTGCCTCTTCGTGCCTTTACACAAAATGGTCCAATAAATCTCGGGGCTAGCTTTCCCTTAATTTTGAACCGTTGTAGACCCCTCATAGGAGATACTCGGAGGTATACGGAATCACCGGGTTCAAAGCTGACCTCACGATGTTTTTGATCATAGTAGCTCTTTTGTCGGCTCTGCGCTGTCTTCAGTCTGTCCCTGATCTGTTTGACTTTCTCCTCGGCCTCTTTAAGCATGTCTGGGCCGAAGATACGGCTGTCACCTGTTTCTGACCAATTTAGTGGGGTACGACACCTCCGTCCGTACAATGCTTCAAAGGGTGCCATTTGCAAGCTGGCTTGGTAACTGTTGTTGTAAGCAAATTCGGCATACGGCAAACTCTCTTCCCAACTGGATCATAGGTAAGCACATAGGCTCTTAGCATATCCTCGAGGATTTGGTTTACACGTTCCGTTTGTCCATCAGTCTGAGGGTGGTACGCTGTACTGAAAGCTAGTTGCGTGCCCAGAGCTTGTTGTAGGTGATCCCAAAATTTGGAGACGAATTGTGTACCTCGGTCGGATATTATAGTCTTTGGGACTCCATGCAAACAAACTATACGGGAGAGATAAAGTTTGGCCAGTCTTTGTGTGGAGTAGGTAGTCTTCACGGGAATGAAATGAGCAACCTTGGTTAGTCGGTCTGTGATGACCCATATGGCGTCATTTCCGCGTTGTGATCGGGGTAATCCGACAATGAAGTCCATTCCTATTTCATTCCATTTCCACTCCGGTATCCTGTTTGGCTGGAGTAGCCCTGCTGGCTTTTGATGCTCGGCCTTGATGCGTTGACATGAATCGCAACAAGCAATAAATGCTGCTATATCTCTTTTCATACCGTGCCACCAAAATCTTTCCTGAATGTCCTTGTACATTTTGGTCCCTCCAGGATGTATTGAGTATGGAGCGGTGTGGCTTTCGGTTAAGATTTGTTGCTTGAGTTCCTCGATGTTAGGTACGCAAAGTCTGTCTCCGTACCATAATGTTCCTTCACTGTCTGTGACGAACTCTGAAGCCTTACCAAGGTCCATTTTCTTCTTTATACCTTCGATGCTGGGATGTCCCTGTTGAGCCTTCTTAATTTGTTCCACCAGGGTGGGTTGTATCTCCAAATTTGATTCGGTGCCCTCAGAGACTAACATCATGTTGAGCCTTGTGAACTCTTGCTGAAACTCAGGCCTCAAGTTTTGGGGACTGTCATTGTCCGGGCTGGGGTTTCGACTAAGGGCATCGGCCACTACATTTGCCTTCCCTGGATGGTAGTGAATACCGACATCATAGTCCTTGACCAATTCCAACCAGCGTCGTTGGCGTAAATTTAGCTCGGGCTGTGTGAAAATATATTTGAGGCTCTTATGGTCCGTATATATCTCACAGCGATTTCCCAACAGAAAGTGCCTCCACTCCTTGAGTGCATGTATAACTGCTGCTAGCTCCAAGTCATGTGTTGGGTAATTTTCCTCATGCTTTCGCAGCTGCCTGGAGGCATATGCGACGACTTTGCCATCCTGCATTAGTACACATCCGAGACCTTTTCGGGATGCGTCACAATATACTTCAAAACTCTTGTGTATGTCTGGCACAGTTAAGACTGGTGCGGTTGTCAGCTTCTTCTTGAGTTCTTGGAAGCTCTGCTCGCATGCTTCCGTCCATACAAATTTCTTGTCTTTCTTGAGCAACTGTGTTATGGGTTTTGCCACAGTGGAGAATCCTTCAATGAATCTTCCGTAATATCCGGCCATTCCTAGGAAACTCCGCACATCTGTAACGTTGGCGGGTGGCTTCCAGTCAAGTATGGCTTTGACTTTTTCTGGGTCTACGGCCACGCCTTCTTGGTTCAAAATATGGCCTAAGAAACCAACTTGTCTTAGCCAAAATTCGCACTTGCTAAATTTGGCGTACAACTGATGTTTCCTTAATTCTCCCAAAACAATTCTGAGGTGCTCAGCATGCTCTTCGGGTGTCCTTGAGTAAACCAGAATATCGTCAATAAATACCACAACAAATTTGTCCATGAATTTCATGAACACTTTGTTCATGAGGTCGACGAAATATGCGGGGGCGTTTGTTAACCCAAATGGCATTACTGTGAACTCATATAATCCATATCTGGAAGTGAATGCTGTCTTAGGGATATCTTCTGTCCGTACTTTCAATTGGTGATATCCCGATCTCAAATCAATTTTTGAGAACACCTTGGCTTGTGCGGGCTGGTCAAATAAATCATTCATCCGTGGCATCGGGTATTTGTTTTTGATGGTGACCATATTGAGGGCTCGATAGTCTATACACAGTCTCAGTGTCCCATCCTTTTTCTTGGCGAACAACACTGGCGAACCCCAAGGTGAGGAGCTGGCCCGAATAAATCCCTTGTCCAATAATTCCTTTATCTGCTTCTTCAACTCCACCAATTCTGAGGGCGCCATTCTATAAGGCTTCTTATAGATGGGAGCGGTGCCAGGTGCTAGTTCGATGCTGAATTCTATCTCTCGGTCTGGTGGCATGCCTGGTAGTTCTTCAGGGAACACATCAGGAAACTCACATACCACTGGAACTTTTCTCAGTTCAGAAATGTCCACTTTGTTCAGTTTTGGTTGCTGTGACCGTGGTCTTTCTTGAGCTGTAACTTTTATTGTCTTGCCATGATGGTGAGTGAGAATCACGGTCCGATTGAAACAGTCAATGAATCCTTTGTTGGTGGTCAACCAGTCCATTCCTAAAATGACATCTAGTCCTTTACTCTCCAACACGATGAGATTTGCTTGGAATTGTAGTCCTTCGAACTCAATGACCACTCCTTGGCAGTAACCCTGAGCGATTTGCTTATTTCCGGGGGACTTGATGATCATAGATTTTTCCAAGGGGAGTATCGGAAAACCATGTTGTAAAACAAAGCTCTTCGAAACGAACGAATGGGAAGCTCCAGAATCAAACAAAACCGTGGCAGGTACTGTGTTGACAGGGAACGTACCGAGCACGATGTCTGGGGCATTCTGCGCTTCTTCCCTGGTCACATGGTTCAGGTGACCCTTCCTGTGGTTGTTGCTGGGGTTGAAATTGTTGCGCTTGGGGGCTGGATTGTTCCCACCATTGCTTGGCTTGGGGGCCGCGTTCCTTGGCTTTGGGCATTGTTTAGCATAGTGCCCTTCTTGACCACAAGCATAGCAGGTGACCCCTGGACGGTACGTGTACTCTTTGTCCCTGGCATGAAACTGTCCGACGGGCCTTGGATCAGTAGTCGTGGATCTCCTTGCTTCAGTCCTTGGAACCTCAGTCTTGCTTCGGTTGTTGCGAGCAAGAGTCGTCTTGTCCCTCTTTCGCTTACGGATATCTTCCAGACTACCGCGCTCATTCTCCAAGGTAATGGCCTTGTCAACCAGAGTTTTAAAATCCGGAAAGGTGTGTACAATCAGTTGGCATCTTAGTGCTGGTGCCAGGCCGTCCAGGAATTTTTCCATCTTCTTATTTTCTGTCATGTGCTCGTCGTAGGCATAAAGAGACAGCTGGGTAAATTGACCATTGTATTCTGTCACTGACATGCCTCTCTGCTTCAGGTCATCAAACTCTCTCTTCTTGATTTTTATGATGCTCCTGGGGATGTGTGCCCCACGGAAGCCTTCCTTGAACTCTTCCCAGGTGATGTTGTGTTCACTGGGATGCATGTGTAGGAAGTTTTCCCACCATGCTGCAGCTGCTCCAGTAAGGTAGTGTGGTGCATAAAGCACCTTCTCATGATCTGAACACTGAGCAATAATCAGTTTCCTTTCAATGTCGCGAAGCCAATCATCGGCTTCCAGCGGCCTATCGGTGTGAGCGAACGTTGAAGGGCGAGTCTTCTGTAACTCAGACAACTTGGATTGAGGCTGATAGGGTTCACAGTGGTTTCCCATATTGATGACATGATTCATCATCTCTTGGTGCTGTTGCTGGCTTTGCTCGAAGAAACGGCATACTTGAGACAGGGCTGCTTCGCTGTCTTGTTGACTGGACTGACCTTGAGTAAAATTGTTGCTAGTATGTGTCCCATAAACTTCTTCTGGCTGATTGGGCATGGAGCGAGTCCACGGACGAGACATTTTTCCAGTCTGGGGTATTATTTTGCAAAACCCATGAGAAAAACAGTGTAGTACCAGGAAAAACTTGCAAGGCAACAATCTAAAAGATCTCAAGGATTTTCAAGGAAAACATAAGCGGTTTTGCACGGAGAAGAACTGCTTAGCATATAACTTACATGCGAAAAGCAAACACACGATACAGCACTCAGGATGCGCGTACACATTCCTGACATGTTATTTAGACTAGCGTACTACTCCGGAAAGGCAGCAAACACACCAATAGAAACTAGCGTACAGATAAGACAACACATCATACAAGCAGACATAATGCGCGGCTACTCGGCGCTCTCAGTCGGAGATGGTGTAGATTTCCTTCCCCTTGCCGATGGCAAGACTCAGCGGTCCAGGAGAATCAACCTCCACCTCCTCTCTAGCTGGCTCCTGGCGCGTAACGCTGCGTTGCGGTGATGGTGCGGGAGCGACAGGTGGTAGAGCGGGTGCGGCAGGCGGTGCGGCTCTGACTGGAGTAGGAGCGATGACTCGGTCGAACTCCTCAGTGGTAGGCAGACGGCGAGCAGTGGCCAAAACGGCCGGTGCATAAGAGGCTGAAGACGAGACGAAAGTCAGAGGCGGTGCCGTGTGGAGAAGTTCCTTTCTGCTGGCAGGACCGCCCCGGACTAAGTCCATGCGGGCAGCCACAAGATCGTCTATGAGGTTGTCGAAAGACTCCTCCAGAGCCTTGAGATACTCAACAACCATCTCGATGGCTTCATCTCGCTCTCCCCGATGACAGGCGAATGCATAGTGACTGGTGTATGGCACATGGCATGGGAGGTAGCGGTAGCGACGAGTCTTCATCGTAGGAAGGATGTCCCGAAGACGAGCTATCGCCTCACGGGCAGCCATCTGCATGGCATGCCTCTCCGTAGGCATGGCCCTTCCCACAAAATAGAAGTGGCGAGCTGCAGAGCGCCCTCCCTTGAATTGCACCACAGCTTGGTGCATAGACACGTCGTCGCTGAGCTTGTGCTGATAGAGCGTGAACTCCGGGCGAGCTGCTGGCCCAATCGTGAGCTTAGTGATGGAGACGAGGAGCTTGACAAACCCCTCGGGCACGTTCGTGAACACTCGATTCTCACAGCTGCTGCCAGCCATCTACAAAAGTAGGCAAAAATTCTAAGTAGTCATGTCATAAATTTATGATGACCAACAGAAAATAGCTACAATTGCAAAATGCTGAAAAAGCACAAAAGACGCTAATAACCGATTAGCGATCGCACCTAGTGGCTTCCTACAGTCAGCCTGGCTCTGGTACCAAGCTTGTCACGACCGGTTTTTCAATAATATAATTATTGAGAGACCAATCCCTTTTACGGACCAGTAAGGAAGAATTCCTTCTCACAGGTAGACAATATCATGGTCACAGAAGAAAAATACCAGGAGTACTGAATATAATACAAAGTTGAGCGGAAACTGCCCAACAATTTATTACATGCATGCCGATAAAACAAGACGACGGATAGGGTGGCATAACTACTAACTCACGATAATAACGGTGGTGGAAATATCACCGCGAAGCGAGTGATATGACTCCTGAAGACTATAGCTCTTCGAGCGTCGGAGTGAGGCTCGAGGAGACTTATTGCGGGTGGCGGAAGCGTATATAATACAAGTGACCAATATCCGGGATCGTGCAGGACTGACTGGGACTCCTCTAGGCGTCGGACGCGCTATCAAACTCTTCATCCAAGAGATCGCCTTCGTCAACATCTGGCCAAATCAACAAGCCAGGTGAGTACTATGAAAGTACTCGCAAGATAGTTCGGACATGAGATATAACAAATGTAAACATGAAGCATATAAACAAGTTAACCAGTGCGTTCAGACATAGAGATAATAAATACTGGGTGCCAAGCGAGGGTCTGAATGACTCCTCGAGCGGAAACTGCAAGAATAGTAGTACTGGTGCCAAACGAGTGTCTGAATGACTCCTCGAGAGGAAAATGCAGAATAGTAATACTGGTGCCAAACGAGTGTCTGGATGACTCCTCGAGAGGAAACTTCAAGAATAGTAATACTGGTGCCAAACGAGTGTCTGAATGACTCCTCGAGAGGAAACTGCAAGAATAGTAATACTGGTGCCAAACGAGTGTCTGAATGACTCCTCGAGAGGAAAATGCAAGAATAATAATAATGCCACAGTCGGACGTCTGAGCGACATCACATAAAGGGCTTATATTTAAAGTAAGGAAACAAAAAAAAACATGCCACAGTCGGACGTCTGCACGACGTCGCATAAAGGGCTTATATTGTAGCTCAAACATTCAGTAGCTCGAGATTATAAATTATTACAAGTACGAGACAAATATAAGATTAGTCCATCCACAGTAATAATAATAAAACTGGGTTTACCACTTGAGCTTGTTCACCGGGGACAAGTTTTCCACACGGATAGATATGGGTATACTGATCTCACTACTTGATCATGGATACGATGACTTGGAAGGAATTTGACTCTGCAGAGTTTGTAATAAACCACAGCCAACGGATTTCCATAGTCACGGGGACTAGTTCCGTTTACGGTGTTTTGGAAGAAACACGTCTAACCAGTACACACCCATTTCAATATTCCGAAGCCAGGGATCACCCTCGGCAACGTTCAAGAAAAACCTTGAGACGGGGAGGCTACAACCTTGCGTAGCATGCGATCAAATTTCTATACGCGCGCTCTAAGGGGGTGCCCCCCCTCTCGGTCCCAACCGGAAACACCCATGCCCCCTGACCGGATGACTGGCTTTAATCCTGGGCCAAGGTACCATCATCCCGGCCCCTCTGTTTGGTGTGTACACGGAAAGAGGTTACCAACTTACTAAAACGCATCCTGGCAAATGAAACATGTGGTAGCAGGGAAGAGGGAAGAACGATAACGTGACTCCGTCCACGTTAACGTCGGAAGTTGTCGGATGACGCAAGGCTGGCATGCTACAACAGTACCACCTTGCTGCCCTTCATGTCACCACATGATTAGGCCATCTCTCACCAGAGATCATCGCGACTTCGGAAAAATGCGGGTAGTTGCCTCACAAGCAACGGGGTACTCACTGACACTCATATGCCACGCACAAATTGTCACGCAAACATGCAAATCACCTATCATATCAAATGTTCAAACATGCTTGCCTGGTTCGGAGAAGTCGGAGTCTAGCTCGGCGAAGTTCGCGGCTCCGTCACCTCTTCCGGAACCTACGGCAATAACGAAAACGGGTACTAACGTGAAAACCAAAGCGTGTACAGAAACTTCTCCAAAAAAAATTCCAAATAAATCTCATAAAAAACTAGACAAAATTTTAAGACTGTCAGAAAAAGAATCACTCAAAAACTCCTGTTTATTAAAAAGTTATAAAGGTTTCTTTCCAGGGACTCATCTGTAATGAAACAGAAAAGTTCCAGGGTTTTAACTGAGAAAATAGAAAACGGTTCGATTGGAAATGCGTAAGCTCAAGAGGGAAAGCGTATTTTGCCCGAAGGCGCCAACAGAAAACGGTTCGCGAGAGGATAAAACAGAGGCTGACATGGGGGGTCCACATGTCAGGTTTAAAAAGCTCGCCGGCGCCCGAAGACTGCGGTGGAGGCCGGCGTCGAACCACGACGAGTTAGGAGGATCGGAGGGTACCAAGAGCTTCAGCGTGTTCTTCCGCGTCGGTGGGTGATGGACTCGACCGTCGGAGAGCACCACGTTGACAGCGACACTTTCTCCGGCGGACGGCGGCTTGGGTGGTGGTGGAGAACTCCGGTGGAGGGCTGCAAACTTCGAATTGAAGCGCGGGTCAGAAGGAGGGATGCACAGTGAAGCTATTGGCAAGAAGGGGAGGCAGAGGCGCACGCACGGGAGCGAATCGAGCTGGATCCCGTGGCGGGTCGCGGCGGCCGGAGTCGAGGAAGGAGACCTCCTCGAGGCTCTTCCAGTGGCTAGGCGTGCTCTAGGTGGAGTGCAGGGATGGTGTGGGTTCGAGTTGAAGCTCGGGGCCTCTATTTATAGGCGGATCAACGGGGTGGCCGTGAACGGAGAATCTCCGGCGAGCAATTACGGCGATGCAGTGGATTGGCAGGAGGTTTGAGTGGCCAGGCAGCATCAGTGGAGGTTACTGGTGCCGTTCCCCCACAAATCTCGGTTGGTCTTGGCATAACGGCGCCGGTCCACGGTGGGGTGGCCGCACGGGCACGACGGCGGCAGAGAGCGCGCTCCGCGCCCTGCGGTTCACGACGAGAGTGGCAGCGCGTTCGGGGGAGTGGAAGGCCACGCGGCGAGCTCCGGAGGCTTGGGCGGCGCTGGGTGACGCCGTCGGCGCTGCGCCTCTCTCTGGCGGCCGCAAAGCCGCCGCTGGCGTCGGTCACGGGGCGGCGCACCTTCTGCTGCTCGTCGCCGACGTCCGCAAGGTGCCAGACGTTCGTGCGGTGCAGAGGACAAGGGGGAGGGGACAGGGAACACGGCGACACAGCGGCACTGGCGAGATCGACGTCGGGTTCTGAAGAAAATGACAGTGCACTGAAATGTTCTCTGAACTTTACTGAACCTGAATTTGACAATGCACTGCAGGTGCTCGACAGAATGATTTGGCAATGAGAATTTTTTTTCTGGAGCTGGCACTTGGTGAGGTGACCACTCAATGCACCCAGAGGCTGCCTGATTTTTCTTGGAATTTTTGGAAAAGGATTTGAATGAATTTCACCAAATTTGACAAATCTGGTCCAAACTTGCAGTAAGTGTAGTTTGAAAAATTTGAACTGAAGACCAGTGGATCTTCATGGATCTTGGTTGAGGGTTCAAAGGACTAGGAAGGGGAGTTGGTTTGGGGGCAAAAATCAAAACAGAAAGTGGAGTTCCTTTGTAAATCACCAATGGCTAGAATAGAAGACAGAAATTTATTAGAATATGTTTGAATGGAAAAATTTATATGGAGAGGTACAACTTGCTGGATTTGATGCAAAACATGATCCAAAGATGAGGGGAGGGTTAGGAGAGTGGATTTGCACTAAGGCCATGGCAAGAGAGAAAAGTTGAAAGTGGTAAAGGATTATTCCAAAAGCCATAGTGCATTTTCAAAGAGATTTTCAAAAGGCATTTTTCTCAAGTGAAAAGTATTTTGTCTTGAGTTCAAACAAAAAGGCAAGGACCTCCAAGACCAAAAGCAAGTCTTGGGTGAATCCAAATAAAACTCTTGCCATAAAGAAGAAAAATATTTGAAAGGGAGAGTTCTTTTGAAAAAATTTAAATCACCTCCCTCAAGTCAAATAAAATCTTTTGAAAAATCCAAATAAAAATTTGGGTGTCACACCTGGGTCCTTGCTTCCTTGAATAACCACCTTGGAACATTTTCCTAAGCATATTTCTCCCTCTGAAAAATTTCTGAAATTTTTAGTAACTTCAAACAAAAATAAACCAAACTCAACAAAATTGATAGCAACTACTCTTACAAGTGCCTAGAGCCTATATCATGCATTAGAAATATTTGGAACCATATAAATTTGACATGCAAGCTCAAGAACATGGTCACCTAGGCAGCACAAATTTGCAATGAATAGAGCACTAGAACAAAAACTAATTGGACCAATGGAGGAGTCACATACCAAGGAGCAATCTCCCCAAGCAGTTTTGTGAGAGGTGCTTTGAGCAAGGAGATCGAAAATTACAGCAAAATGAACTAGAACTCGTGCTTGGGCTGGATTATTGGTGTTTGTGGGAGGAAGAAGGAGTGTATGGGTGCAGGAATAAGTGGAGGAGGGCCACCGTGGGCCCACGAGGCAGGGGGCGCGCCCTCCACCCTCGTGGCCAGGTGCTTGCCCCTTCTGCTGTGTTCTCAGTGCCAGATATTCTCAAATATTCTAGAAAAAATCATATTCCATTTTCAGGGCATTTGGAGAACTTTTATTTTCGGGGTATTTTTATATTGCACAGATAAATCAGAAAACACACAGAAAAATACTATTTTTCCTTTATTTCAACTAAATAACAAAAAGTAGAAAGAGGGTACAGAAGGTTGTGCCTTCTAGTTTCATCCATCTCATGCTCATCAAAAGGAATCCACTAACAAGGTTGATCAAGTCTTGTTAACAAACTCATTCCGAATAACATGAAATCGGAGAAATTTCGAATAACACTATGTTACCTCAACGGGGATATGCACATCCCCTATAATAAGAATATCATATTTCTTCTTGACAGTAGGAAGAGGAAATTCAAAACCTCCAAAAATAATCGATGGAATTTTTCCAATAGAGTTGATACTATGAACTTGAGGTTGTTTCCTCGGAAAGTGTACCGTATGCTCATTACCATTAACATGAATAGTGACATTGCCTTTGTTGCAATCAATAACAGCCCCTGCAGTATTCAAAAAATTTCTTCCAAGAATAATAGACATACTATCGTCCTCGGGAATATCAAGAATAACAAAGTCCGTTAAAATAGTAACGTTTGCAACCACAACAGGCACATCCTCACAAATACCGACAGGTATAGCAGTTGATTTATCAGCCATTTGCAAAGATATTTCAGTAGGTGTCAACTTATTCAAATCAAGTCTACGATATAAAGAGAGAGGCATAACACTAACACCGGCTCCAAGATCACATAAAGCAGTTTTAACATAGTTTCTTTTAATGGATCATGGTATAGTAGGTACTCCTGGATCTCCAACTTTCTTTGGTATTCCACCCTTAAAAGTGTAATTAGCAAGCATGGTGGAAATCTCAGCTTCCGGTATCTTTCTTTTATTAGTAACAATATCTTTCATATACTTAGCATAAGGATTCATTTTGAGCATATCAGTTAATCGCATACGCAAAAAGATAGGTCTAATCATTTCAGCAAAGCGCTCAAAATCCTCATCATCCTTTTTCTTGGATGGTTTGGGAGGAAAAGGCATGGGTTTCTGAACCCATGGCTCCCTTTCTTTACCATGTTTCCTAGCAACAAAGTCTCTCTTATCATAACGTTGATTCTTTGATTGTGGGTTATCAAGATCAACAGCAGGTTCAATTTCTACATCATTGTCATTACTAGGTTGAGCATCATCATGAACATCATCATTAATATTATCACTAGGTTCATGTTCATTACCAGATTGTGTTTCAGCATCAGAAATAGGGATATTATTTGGATTCTCAGGTGGTTCAGCAATAGGTTCACTGGAAGCATGCAAAGTCCTATCATTTTTCTTTTTCTTCTTTTTAGAAGGACTAGGTGCATCAATATTATTTCTCTGAGAATCTTGCTCAATTCTCTTAGGGTGGCCTTCAGGATACAAAGGTTCCTGAGTCATTCTACCAGTTCTAGTAGCCACTCTAACAGCATAATCATTTTTCTTACTATTCATTTCATTGAGCAAATCATTTTGAGCTTTAAGTACTTGTTCTACTTGAGTGGTAACCATAGAAGCATGTTTAGTAATGAATTTAAGTTCACCTCTAACATTAGCCATATAATCACCCAAGTGTTCAATCATATAAGCATTTTGTTTTAATTGTCTACCAAAATAAGCATTGAAATCTTCTTGCTTAACCACAAAGTTATCAAACTCATCCAAGCATTGGCTATCAATTTTAGTAGGAGGGATTTCAGCTTTATCATATCTATAGAGAGAATTTACCTTTACTACCTGTGTCGGGTTATCAAGACCATAAGCTTCTTCAATAGGTAATGGATTAGGATCATATATTTCTTCAACAGGCGGTAAATTAAGACCATGTATTTCTTCAATAGGAGGTAAATTCTTAACATCTTCAGCTTTAATACATTTTTCTTTCATAGATTTCTTTGCCTCTTGCATATCTTCAGGACCGAGAAATAGAACACCTCTCTTCTTCGGAGTTGGTTTAGAAATAGGCTAAGGAATTGGCTCAGGAGCTGGCTCAGGAAGTGTCCAATTATTTTCATTTGTAAACATATTATTCAATAGAATTTCAGCTTCATCCGGTGTTCTTTCCCTGAAAATAGAACCAGCACAACTATCCAGGTAATCTCTGGAAGCATCGGTTAGTCCATTATAAAAGATATCAAGTATTTCATTTTTCTTGAGAGGATGATCAGGCAAAGCATTAAGTAACTTGAGAAGCCTCCCCCAAGCTTGTGGGAGACTCTCTTTTTCAGTTTGCACAAAGTTGTATATTTCCATCAAGGCAGCTTGTTTCTTATGAGCAGGGAAATATTTAGCAGAGAAGTAATAGATCATATCCTGGGGACTACGCACACAACCAGGATCAAGAGAATTAAACCATATCTTAGCATCACCCTTTAATGAGAACGGAAATATTTTAAGGATATGAAGGTAGCGAGATTTCTCATCATTGGTGGACAGCGTGGCTATATCATTTAATTTAGTAAGATGTGCCACAACAGTTTCAGATTCATAGCCATGAAAAGGATCAGATTCAACCAAAGTAATTACATCAGGATCAACAGAGAATTCATAATCCTTATCGGTAACACAGATAGGTGAAGTAGCAAAAGCAGCGTCAGGTCTCATTCGATCATTAAGAGATTGCTGCTTCCATTTAGCTAATAATCTCTTGAGCTCATATCTATCTTTGCAAGCTAAAATAGCTAAAGAAGCTTCTTTATCAAAAACATAACCCTCAGGAATAACAGGCAAGTCTTCATCATCACTTTCATCAATATAATTAGTTTCAATAATTTCTTTCTCTCTAGCCCTAGCAATTTGTTCATCAAGAAATTCACCAAGTGGCACAGTAGTATCAAGCATAGAAGTAGTTTCATCATAAGTATCATGCATAGCAGAAGTGGCATCATCAATAACATGCGACATATCAGAACGAATAGCAGAAGCAGGTTTAGGTGTCGCAAGCTTACTCAAAACAGAAGGTGAATCAAGTGCAGAGCTAGATGGCAGTTCCTTACCTCCCCTCGTAGTTGAGGGATAAATTGTTGTCTTAGCGTCTTTCAAGTTCTTCATAGTGACCAGCAGATATAAATCCCAAGTGACTCAAAGAATAGAGCTATGCTCCCCGGCAACGGCGCCAGAAAATAGTCTTGATAACCCACAAGTATAGGGGATCGCAACAGTTTTTGAGGGTAGAGTATTCAACCCAAATTTATTGATTCGACACAAGGGGAGCCAAAGAATATTCTCAAGTATTAGCAGCTGAGTTGTCAATTCAACCACACCTGGATAACTTAGTATCTGCAACAAAGTATTTAGTAGCAAGTAGTATGATAGTAGTGGTAACGGTAACAAAAGTAATGGTAGCAAAAGTAATATTTTTGGTGTTTTGTAGTGATGGTAACAGTAGTAACGGAAAAATAAATAAGCGAAGAACAATATGTGAAAAGCTCGTAGGCATTGGATCGGTGATGGAGAATTATGCCGGATGTGGTTCATCATGTAACAATCATAACATAGGGTGACACAGAACTAGCTCCAATTCATCAATGTAATGTAGGCATGTATTCCGAATATAGTCATACGTGCTTATGGAAAAGAACTTGCATGACATCTTTTGTCCCACCCTCCCGTGGCAGCGGGGTCCTAATGGAAACTAAGGTATATTAAGGCCTCCTTTTAATAGAGTACCGGAACAAAGCATTAGCACATAGTGAATACATGAACTCCTCAAACTATGGTCATCACCGGGAGTGGTCCCGATTATTGTCACCTCGGGGTTGCCGGATCATAACACATAGTAGGTGACTATAGACTTGCAAGATAGGATCAAGAACTCACATATATTCATGAAAACATAATAGGTTCAGATCTGAAATCATGGCACTCGGGCCCTAGTGACAAGCATTAAGCATCGCAAAGTCATAGCAACATCAATCTCAGAACATAGTGGATACTAGGGATCAAACCCTAACAAAACTAACTCGATTACATGATAAATCTCATCCAACCCATCACCGTCCATCAAGCCTACGATGGAATTACTCATGCACGGCGGTGAGCATCATGAAATTGGTGATGGAGGATGGTTGATGATGACGATGGCAACGAATCCCCCTCTCCGGAGCCCCGAATGGACTCCAGATCAGCCCTCCCGAGAGGTTTTAGGGCTTGGCGGCGGCTCCGTATCGTAAAACGCGATGAATTCTTCTCTCTGCCTTTTTTCTCCCCGAAAGCAAATATATAGAGTTGGAGTTGAGGTCGGAGGAGCTCCAGGGGGCCCACGAGGTAGGGGGGCGCGCCCTAGGGGGGCACCCTCGTGGCTAGGGTGTGGGCCCCTTGGTCTTCATCTTTTGCAAGGATTTTTTATTATTTCCAAATAGACGTTCCGTGAAGTTTCAGTCATTCCGAGAACTTTTGTTTCTGCACATAAATAACACCATGGAAAGTCTGCTGAAAACAGTGTCAGTCCGGGTTAGTTCCATTCAAATCATGCAAGTTAGAGTCCAAAACAAGGGCAAAAGTGTTTGGAAAAGTAGATACGACGGAGACGTATCACCAAACTATATGATTTTGTAGGGATGAACTTTCTTTGGTCATGTTATTTTGAGAAGACATAATTGCTTAGTTAGTATGCTTGAAGTATTATTATTTTTCTGTCAATATTAAACTTTTATCTTGAATCTTTCGGATCTGAATATTCAGGCCACAATTAAGAGAATTACATTGAAAATTATGCTAAGTAGCATTCCACATCAAAAATTCTATTTTTATCATTTACCTACTCGAGGACGAGCAGGAATTAAGCTTGGGGATGCTTGATACGTCTCCAACGTATCTATAATTTTTGATTGTTCCATGCTATTATATTTTCTATTTTGGATGTTTAATGGGCTTTATTATACACTTTTATATTATTTTTGGGACTAACCTATTAACCGGAGACCCAGCCCAAATTGCTGTTTTTTTTTGCCTATTTCAGTGTTTCGAAGGAAAGGAATATCAAACGGAGTCCAAACGGAATGAAACCTTCGGGAACGTGATTTTCGGAACAAACGTGATCCAGAGGACTTGGAGTGGACGTCAAGCAATCAACGAGGAGGCCACGAGGCAGGGGGCGCGCCTACCCCCCTTGGGCGCGCCCTCCACCCTTGTGGGGCCCTTGTAGCTCCACCAACCTACTTCTTCCTCCTATATATACCTAAGTACCCTGGAAACATCAGATACAGAGCCAAAACCCTATTTCCACCGCCGCAACCTTCTGTACCCGTGAGATCCCATCTTGGGGCCTTTTCCGGCGCTCCGCCGGAGGGGGCATCGATCACGGAGGGCTTCTACATCAACACCATAGCCTCTCCGATGATGTGTGAGTAGTTTACCTCAGACCTTCGGGTCCATAGTTATTAGCCAGATGGCTTTTTCTCTCTCTTTGGATCTCAATACAAAGTTCTCCTCGATCTTCTTGGAGATCTATTCGATGTAACTCTTTTTGCGGCGTGTGTGTCGAGATCCGATGAATTGTGGGTTTATGATCAAGAGTATCTATGAACAATATTTGAATCTCCTCTGAATTCTTTTATGTATGATTGGTTATCTTTGCAAGTCTCTTCGAATTATCAGTTTGGTTTGGCCTACTAGATTGATCTTTCTTGCAATGGGAGAAGTGCTTAGCTTTGGGTTCAATCTTGCGGTGCTCGATCCCAGTACAGTAGGGGAAATGACACGTATTGTATTGTTGCCATCGAGGATAAAAAGATGGGGTTTATATCATATTGCATGAGTTTATCCCTCTACATCATGTCATCTTGCTTAAAGTGTTACTCTTGTTTTATGAACTTAATACTCTAGATGCATGCTGGATAGCGGTCGATGTGTGGAGTAATAGTAGTAGATGCAGGTAGGAGTCGGTCTACTTGTCACGGACGTGATGCCTATATACATGATCATACCTAGATATTCTCATAACTATGCTCAATTCTATCAATTGCTCGACAGTAATTTGTTCACCCACCGTAATACTTATGCTATCTTGAAAGAAGCCACTAGTGAAACCTATGGCCCCCGGGTCTATTTTCCATCATATTAATCTCCCGCCAACAAGCTATTTCTGGCACCGTTTATTTTGCTTTCCTTACTATTAGTCTTTATCACAAAAATACCAAAAATATTATCTTATCATCTCTATCAGATCTCACTTTTGCAAGTGGTCGTGAAGGGATTGACAACCCCTTTATCGTGTTGGTTGCAAGGTTCTTATTTGTTTGTGTAGGTGCGTGGGACTTGAGCGTGGTCTCCTACTGGATTGATACCTTGGTTCTCAAAAACCGAGGGAAATACTTACGCTACTTTACTGCATCACCCTTTCCTCTTCAAGGGAAAACCAACGCAGTGCTCAAGAGGTAGCACTAACTCATTAGTCACATTGCTTGCAAGGCTTATCATGATGTGCATTACCGGGAGGGCCCAGAGATACCTCTCCGAAACTCGGAGTGACAAATCCTAATCTTGATCTATGCCAACCCAACAAACACCTTTGGAGATACCTGTAGAGCATCTTTATAATCACCCAGTTACGTTGTGACGTTTGATATCACACAAGGTATTCCTGCGGTATCCGGGAGTTGGATAATCTCATAGTCAAAGGAATATGTATAAGTCATGAAGAAAGCAATAGCAATAGAACTTAACGATCATTATGCTAAGCTAACGGATGGGTCTTGTCCATCACATCATTCTCCTAATGATGTGATCCCATTCATCAAATGACAACACATGTCTATGGTTAGGAAACTTAACCATCTTTGATTAACGAGCTAGTCTAGTAGAGGCTTACTAGGGACACTGTGTTTTGTCTATGTATCCACAGATGTATCAAGTCTCCGGTTAATACAAGTCTAGCATGAATAATAAACATTTATCATGATATGAGGAAATATAAATAACAACTTTATTATTGCCTCTAGGGCATATTTCCTTCAGCCTCCCACTTGCACTAGAGTCAATAATCTAGTTCACATCGTCATGTGATTTAACACCAATTGTTCACATCTTTATGTGATTAGTGCACATCGCCATGTGACTAACACCCAAAGGGTTTACTAGAGTCAATAATCTAGTTCACATCGCTATGTGATTAACACCCAAAGAGTAGTAAGGTGTGATCATGTTTTGCTTGTGAGAGAAGTTTAGTCAACGGGTCTGTCACATTCAGAGTCGTATGTATTTTGCAAATTTTCTATGTCTACAATGCTCTGCATGGAGATAATCTAGCTAATTGCTCCCACTTTCAATATGTATCCAAATTGAGACTCAATGTCATCCGGATCGGTGTAAAACCTTGCATTACGATGAACTCTTTATTACCTCCATAACCGAGAAATATTTCCTTAGTCCTCTTAGGTAACTAAGGATAACTTTGACCGCTGTCTAGTGATCCACTCCTGGATCACTATCGTACCCCCCTTGCCAAACTCATGGCAAGGTACACAATAGGTCTGGTACATAGCATAGCATACTTTATAGAACCTATGGCTTAGGCATAGGGAATGACTTTCATTCTCTTTCTATTTTCTACCATGGTCGTGTTTTGAGTCTTACTCAACTTTACACCTTGCAATACAGGCAAGAACTCCTGCTTTGACTGTTCCATTTTGAACTACTTCAAAATTTTATCAAGGTATGTACTCATCGAAAGTCTTTATCAAGCGTCTTGATCTATCTTTATAGATCTTGATGCCCAATATGTAAGTAGCTTTCACCGAGGTCTTTCTTTGAGAAACTCCTTTCAAACACTCCTTTATGCTTTCCAGAAAATTCTATATCATTTCCGATCACCAATATGTCATTCACATATACTTATCAGAAAGGCTGTAGTGCTCCCACTCACTTTGTTGTAAATACAGGCTTCACCGCAAGTCTGTATAAAACAATATGCTTTGATCAACTCATCAAAGCGTACATTCCAACTCTGAGATGCTTGCACCAGTCCATAGATGGATCGCTGGAGCTTGCACACTTTGTTAGCACCTTTAGGATTGAGAAAACCTTCTGGTTGCATCATATACAACTCTTCTTTAATAAATCCATTAAGGAATGCAGTTTTGACATCCATTTGCGAGATTTCATAAAATGCGGCAATTACTAACATGATTCGGACAGACTTTAAGCATCGATACGAGTGAGAAAATCTCATTGTAGTCAACACCTTGAACTTGTCGAAAACCTTTTGCGACAATTTGAGCTTTGTAGATAGTAACACTACTATCAGCGTCTGTCTTCCTCTTGAAGATCCATTTATTCTCAATGGCTCGCCGATCATCGGGCAAGTCAATAAAAGTCCATACATTGTTCTCATACATGGATCCTATCTCAAATTTCATGGCCGCAAGCCATTTATCGGAATCTGGGCTCATCATCACTTCCTCATAGTTCGTAGGTTCGTCATGGTCTAGTAACATGACATCCAGAATAGGATTACCCCACCACTCTGTGCGGAACATGCTCTGGTTGACCTACGAGGTTTGGTAGTAACTTGATCCAAAGTTTAATGATCGTTATCATTAGCTTCCTCACTAGTTGGTGCAGGCACACAGAAAACTGTTTTCTGTGATGAGCTACTTTCCAATTCGAGAGAAGGTACAATTACCTCATCAAGTTCTACTTTCCTCCCACTCACTTGTTTCGAGAGAAACTCCTTCTCTAGAAAGGATCCATTCTTAGCAACAAAGATCTTGCCTTCGGATCTGTGATAGAAGGTGTACCCAACAGTTTCTTTCGGGTATCCTATGAAGACGCACTTCTCCGATTTGGGTTCGAGATTATCAGGCTGAAGCTTTTTCACATAAGCATCGCAACCCCAAACTTTAAGAAACGACAACTTAGGTTTCTTGCCAAACCACAGTTCATACGGTGTCGTCTAGACGGACTTAGATGGTGCCCTATTTAAAATGAATGCAGCTGTCTCTAATGCATAACCCCAAAACGATAGTGGTAAATCGGTAAGAGACATCATAGATCGCACCATATCTAATAAAGTACGGTTGCGACGTTCAGACACACCATTACGCTGTGGTGTTCCAGGTGGCGTGAGTTGTGAAACTATTTCACATTGTTTTAGATGAAGGCCAAACTCGTAACTCAAATATTCGCCTCCGTGATCAGATCGTAGAAACTTTATTTTCTTGTTACGATGATTCTCCACTTCACTCTGAAATTCTTTGAACTTTTCAAATGTTTCAGACTTGTGTTTCATCAAGTAGATATACCCATATCTTCTCAAATCATCTGTGAAGGTCAGAAAATAACGATACCCGCTGCGAGCCTCAACACTCATCGGACCGCATACATCGGTATGTATTATTTCCAATAAGTCAGTGGCTCGCTCCATTGTTCCGGAGAACGGAGTTTTAGTCATCTTGCCCATGAGGCATGGTTCGCAAGTATCAAATGATTCATAATCAAGTGATTCCAAAAATCCATCCGTATGGAGCTTCTTCATGCGCTTTATACCAATATGACCTAAACGGTAGTGCCACAAATATGTTGCACTATCATTATCAACTTTGCATCTTTTGGCATCAATATTATGAATATGTGTATCACTACGATCGAGATTCAATAAACCATTTACATTGGGTGTATGACGATAGAAGGTTTTATTCATGTAAACAGAACAACAATTATTCTCTAACTTAAATGAATAACCGTATCGCAATAAACATGATCCAATCATATTCATGCTCAATGCAAACACCAAATAACATTTATTTTGGTCCAATACTAATCTCGAAGGTAGAGGGAGCGTGCGATGGTGATCTTATCAACCTTGGAATCACTTCCAACACACATCATAATCTCGCCCTTAACTAGTCTCTGTTCATTTCGCAATTCCTGTTTTGAGTTACTAATCTTTAGCAACTGAACCGGTATCAAATACCCTAGGGTTACTATGAACACTAGTAAATTACACATCAATAACATGTATATCAAATATACCTTTGTTCACTTTGCCATCCTTCTTATCCGCCAAGTATTTGGGGTAGTTCCGCTTCAAGTGACCATTCCCTTTGCAGTAGAAGCACTCGGTTTCAGGCTTAGGTCTAGCTTTGGTTTTCTTCACGGGAGTGCGATTCGGCTCGAAGCTACGTCGGTATTTCCCCAAAGAGGAAGGGATGATGCAGCATAGCAGCGGTAGGTATTTCCCTCAGATATGAAACCAAGGTTATCGAACCAGTAGGAGAACCAAGCAACACCAAGTAAACAGCCCCTGCACACAGATAACAAATCCTCGCAACCCGACGTGTTAAAGGGGTTGTCAATCCCTTTTGGGTAAAGGCGCCTCAAGATAGGCAAACGGACATGAGATAAAATTGTAGTAGATTGATAGATCGAACGCCAAATAAAATAAATAAGAATAAAACACAGCAAGGTATTTTTGTATTTTTAGTTTAATAGATCTAAAAATAAAAGCAAAAGAAAAGTAGATCGCGAAGGCAAATAATATGAGAAAGAGACCCGGGGGCCGTAGGTTTCACTAGTGGCTTCTCTCGAGAAAAATAGCAAACGGTGGGTGAACAAATTACTGTTGGGCAATTGATAGAACTTCAAATAATCATGACGATATCCAGGGAATGATCATTATATAGGCATCACGTCCAAGATTAGTACACCGACTCCTGCCTGCATCTACTACTATTACTCCACACATCGACCGCTATCCAGCATGCATCTAGTGTATTAAGTTCATGGAGAAACGGAGTAATGCAATAAGAACGATGACATGATGTAGACAAGATCTATCTATGTAGAGGTAGACCCCATCGTTTTATCCTTAGTAGCAACGATACATACGTATCGGTTCCCCTTTTGTCACTGGGATCAAGCACCGTAAGATCGAACCCACTACAAAGCACCTCTTCCCATTGCAAGATAAATAGATCAAGTTGGCCAAACAAAACCCAAATATCGGACAAGAAATACGAGGCTATAAGCAATCATGCATAAAAGAGATCAAAGAAACTCAAATACTTTCATGGATATAAAAAGATAGATTTGATCATAAACTCAAAGTTCATCCGATCCCAACAAACACACCGCAAAAGGAATTACATCATATGGATCTCCAAGAGACCATTGTATTGAGAATTCAGCGAGAGAGAGAGGAAGCCATCTAGCTACTAACTACAGACCCGAAGGCTGATGACCCACAAGTATAGCGGATCAATTTTAGCTCTTCTCGATAAGTAAGAGTGTCGAACCCAACGAGAAGCAGAAGGAAATGACAAGCAGTTTTCAGTAAGGTAATGTCTTCAAGTGCTGAAACTATAAGTAACGAGTAGTTTGATAGCAAGATAATTTTTAACGAGTAAGTAACGATAGTAACAATAAGTATGCAGCAAGGTAGCCCAATCCTTTTGAGGCAAAGGACAAGCCAAAACGGTCTCTTATGATAAGCAAAGCGTTCTTGAGGGTACATGGGAATTTCATCTAGTCACTTTCATCATGTTGGTTTGATTTGTGTTCGCTACTTTGATAATTTGATATGTGGGTGGACCGGTGCTTAGGTGCTGTTCTTACTTGAACAAACCCCCTACTTATGATTAACCTTCCCGCAAGCATCCGCAACTACGAGAAAAGTATTAAGAATAAATTCTAACCATAGCATTAAACTCTTGGATCCAATCGGTCCCTTAGGGAGTAGTGCATAAACTGGGGTTTAAGTTTCTGTCACTCTCGCAACCCACCATCTATTTACTACTCCACAATGCATTCCCTTAGGCCCAAATATGGTGAAGTGTCATGTAGTCGACGTTCACATGACACCACTAAGGGAATCACAACATATATACTATCAAAATATCGAACACATATCAAGTTCACATGATTACTTGCAACATGATTTATCCCGTGACCTCAAGAACAAAAGTAACTACTCACAAATAATTAACATTCTCATGATCAGAGGGGTATTAATATGCATAATGGACCTGAACATATAATCTTCCACCAAATAAACCATATAGTAATCAACTACAAGATGTAATCAACACTACTAGTCACCCCCTAGCAACAATCTATAGTTCCGGTAACAAGATTGAATACAAGAGATGAACTAGGGTTTGGGATGAGATGATGCTAGTGAATATGTTGATGGAGATTGCCCTCCCCAAGATGGCAGAGTTGTTGATGAGGATGATGACGATGATTTCCCCCTCCGGGAGGGAAGTTCCCCCGGCAGAATCGCTCCGCCGGAGGGCAAAAGTGCTCCTGCCCAAGTTCTGCCTCAAGACGGTGGCGTTTCGTCCCGAAAGTCTTCTCCTTATTTTTTCTAGGTTAAAATCACTTATATACCAGAAGATGGGCATCAGAGGTGGGCCGAGGAGGCCACAACCCACCAGGGCGCGCCAGGGGGGCCTAGCACGCCCAGGTGGGTTGTGCCCACCTGGTGGCCCCCCTCTGGTGTTTATTGGCTCCACTATTTCTTAAATATTCCATAAAAAATCCTCGTGGAGTTTCAGCTCATTTGGAGTTGTGCAGAATAGGTGGCCTGAAGTAGCTTTTTCAGGTCCAGATTTCCAGCTGCCAGAATTCTCCCTCTTGGCGTGTACCTTGCAAATTATGATAGAAAAGGCATTAGAATTACTCCAAAAAGCATTATTATGGATAAAAACATTGTAAATAACAGTAAGAAAACATGATGCAAAATGGACGTATCAACTCCCCCAAGCTTAGACCTCGCTTGTCCTCAAGCGAAAACCGAAATCGAAAAACATGTACACATGCTTTGAGAGAGAGGTGTCGATAAAAACAAAATACGGACATAGAAGCATCATGTTGATTATTATAACAGCAACAAATTTAAACATAAAACTTTTATCATAGAACTTTTATCATACACTTCCCACGAATAAGTCATAGTTCATCACACAATCAAACTATAAAGCAAAAACTCTATTAGAAACCAACAAACTATGTTCTCAGTCAACTTTGCAACTACAATTCATCATCTTTTCAGGAAGGGTCACGTGTCGGAGCCTTTAGGCAAGTCCACATACTCAACCATCATATAGTCTTCTATGATTACTAACACTCACCTTGTACACATGAGCAAAACGTTTCAACCGGACACATAGAAAGATAGGGGCTTATAATTTCGCCTCCCAACATACTCACCTCAAGGGTGATGTCAACAATAATAACTCATGCTATCTATATTCAACTGGACATATGTGCCTAGATCTTTCCTCACCACATGAAGCTTGCCAAAAGAGAAAAATAAAAGGGAATAGAAGGTAAAATTTGACTCTTTGCGTAAAGTAAATACATAAAAGTAAAAGATAGGCCCTTCGCAGAGGGAAGCAGAGGTTGCCATGCGCTTATTTGTTTGCATGCTCAATCCCTTAGTGCAAGAGAATGTCACGTTGTATTGCCCCTTAAGATGACAATCTTTATTATGCAGTCTGTCTCTTTTATTCTTTGTCATCTAAGTTCGTACAACGCTCGATTTTCTCTTACACTAAATGATCTCACATATTTAGAAGCAATTTTTATTGCCTTTTTGCACCGATGACAACTTACTTGAGGGATCTTGTTCAATCCCTAGGTAGGTATGGTGGACACTTGAAAAAGATTTGGGTTTAAGGGTTTTTGGATGCACAAGTAGTATCTCTACTTAGTGCGGAATTTTTGGCTAGCAAAGATAGGGGGCAAGCATCACATGTTAAAGGATCTATGACAATATGACTTCTATGTGAATATAAACATACATAAACCATTAGGTTGTGTTCCTTGTCTAACGTCAACAATTTTGGCATATAATATTTTGATGAGGGCTCACAATCACAAAAGATTTCTAGGATGGTATATTTATATGTGAATCTTCCCATCCCTTATTAATTCTTGGATGAGTTGCATAATTGACTAATGCTATGTTTGTCAATCTCTAATAAAATTTTCTTACTTATACTTTTCCTTATGTGGTGCTATCACCTACCATAGGATTAGTATATGATCTTATTGATTTATTTCCTTTCTTTTATTTGCAACATGAAAGTAAAGAAAGTAAAAAAAACTCAAACTAACTTTATTATATAACTTGCACACGATAACTTGATAGATCACTAAGCAAAACACTCAAAGAAGAAAAGATCGAACTAAACTTTATTCATCTAAGAAAAAGATTGAACTAAGATAAGTAAAAGCAGAAAGGAGTACTATTCAGCATACCAAGGAGTACTATTAGCAACATTTATTGCAGCTAACTGCTCATCAGGAAAACTATCATCAATAGGAAGTGGGTCATCAAGCACATTTTCAAGCCTAGACAAGTTATCAGCTACGGGGTTCTCAGCTCCTTTTCTGTCAATGATATGTAAATCAAATTCTTGTAACAAGAGAACCCAACGAATAAGTCTAGGTTTAGCATCTCTCTTTTCCATAAGATATTTAATAGCAGCATGGTATGTGTGAACAGTTACTTTGGAATCAACAATATAAGGTCTAAACTTATCACAAGCAAACACCACTGCTAAGAATTCTTTTTCAGTAGTACCATAATTCTTTGAGCACTATCTAGAGTTTTACTAGCATAATGAATAACATTCAATTTCTTATCAACTCTTTGTCCTAGAATAGCACCAACAACATAATCACTAGTATCACACATAATTTCAAAAGGCAAGTTCCAATCAGGTGGTTGAATAATAGGTGCAGAGATTAAGGCTTTCTTGAGTGTTTCAAAACAGTCATCATAAAAAACAAAAGGAACATCCTTTTGCAAAAGACTAGTGAGAGGCCTAGAAATTTTAGAGAAGTCTTTAATAAACCTCCTATAAAAACCAGCATGACCTAGGAGACTACGAATACCTTTGATGTCCTTGGGACATGGCATTTTCTGAATTGCTTCAACCTTGGCTTGGTCCACTTCAATACCTCTTTCAGAAATTTTATGATCCAAGACAATGCCTTCATTAACCATAAAGTGGCACTTCTCCCAATTCAAGACAAGATTTGTTTGTTCACATCTCTGCAAAACTCGACCAAGATTGCTTAAACAATCATCAAAAGACTTCCCATAAACAGAAAAGTCATCCATGAAAACCTCAACAATCTTTTCACAAAAGTCTGAGAATATAGCCATCATGCATCTTTGAAAGGTAGCAGGTGCATTACATAAACCAAAAGGCATACGTCTATAAGCATAGGTTCCAAAAGGACAAGTAAAAGTAGTCTTTCTTGATGAGGTTGAGAAACAGGTATTTGTGAAAAGCCAGGATATCCATCAAGGAAGCAAAAGTGTGTGTGCTTAGATAATCTTTCAAGCATTTGATCAATAAAAGGCAAAGGGTAATGATCTTTTCTAGTTGCTTTATTTAATTTTCTAAAATCAATCACCATTCTATAGCCTGTAACAATTCTTTGTGGAATAAGCTCATTCTTATCATTAGGAACAACATTTATACCTCATTTCTTAGGGACACAATGAACATGACTTACCCATCTACTATCAACTATAGGATAAATTATACCTGCTTCCAGAAGTTTTAAGTTAATACATTGCAGAATATGACGTTGTGCTGTAGTGGGTAGGTTCACCACACCACTGGATTACGGATCAAGAACAGAAGCATACATGAAGTGCAAAAGAAGATCACTTGCTCTGTATAGTTTAATTTACATGGTATGAAGAAGGAACTTGGTTCTACAACTGAAAACTTAAATTGAGAAGGACAAACTTTTGTTTATGAACTACATAATAAACTTTAAACATGAAATTTGATGCAAACACCAAAAATAAACAGCTGTTGCAGTCATGCCTAACCAAATATACACAACAAAGTTTGAAGGCTTGAGAAGGACAAACTTACATTATTGGTGAAGACAGGCTCTATAAAGCCCTTGTCCATGCCGATGGGGGGGGGGCAATTCAAGAAGTTTACCACAGAATCTTCTTCATAAGCATTGCCTTTATTCTACATTTTGTTAAGAGTAAATATAGATATGATAATATAAGAAAAAATGGAGAATATTTAAGATAAGATCAAGAGTGATGCTACATAACCAAGTAGCTATAAATGTAAGTACAGCGATACAGGCAAAAGGTACAACCAAGAGCAATGCACAACTAAACTTCTTCAGTACCATCGGTGTTATCCAACCTTATGGTAAGAGTAAATATAGATCTGATGTGTAGAAAATGGAGGGCAAAGGAAAATAAGCTGCAGAGTGATGGTACATGAACAACTACCTGTCAATATAAGTACACTGATAAAGGACAGCAAGTACTTACAAGAACAATCCAGAGCTAAAAAAATTCATTGGCATTGGATATATTCTACACTAATGTAACCATTTATACAGATCAGATAATTTGGAGCGAACAATTGATAAGCAAGCTATCATGCATACTGCAGTCACATAATGAACCAGGTATGTATGCAAGTACAGTGATACAGGACAACAGGTACTAACAAGAGCAAAGCAACGGGCATCATATTTGCGATATCCTGTCGTTCTTTTCAAACCGGAATTCTTCTTCGAGCAGATTTCCTGCAAAAAAGATTCGTAAGGCACATGCAGAAAAGTAGAAGTTCAAATTGTCATGTGATTTCATAGACAGTACCTCATCCTGGGAACGAGGCCAGTGCATAACAAGGTTTTTCCATTCAATGTCTTATAAATTTAGCACAGGAGACTTCACCGGAAATTCGTTTATAGACTTGCCATCAAAGTGTGATTTCCTCGGGTAACACCGATACTGCTGCAATGCTTCCTTGAAAAGCACAAGCAAGCTTTGCTCGTCATGACTATCCAAATTGACCCTCGCCCACTTACAACAATGTAATGTAAATCATTGATGTGTTCAATAAGCAGAAAACAAGAAAATAATAACCATGAATAATAGCACTTACACGTAAGTTGGACAGGAAGATGTGAAAATGGTGTTTATCTTCACTATAATCTTCCCATGATGGGAATATATGCACGGAGTCCCTAACAACATTGAAAGCATTGTCTTTTAAACTGGGAATAACTGGAATGGGGTTCCAATCTGCAGGAATTAGCCGTCTCTGCAGTTGGGATAGGTCTTCGACCGGTGGACTTGCTGTACTTTTTGCTGGAGTGGGATTTTTCTGTGGTACGGCTGGTGCTATGGCAACTGAAATCGGTATACCTTTTACTGGAGTGCAGGTCGTGTGTGGTGGGGCTAGTGGTGTGGCCAGTGAAGTATGGGTACAGTCTGCTGGAGTCGGTCCTACGTTTTGTGTCACTGGTTGTACAACCAATATTAAGTGGGGTGCTGTCTGATTTCTCCGGCACCACCACGTTTTTCAAGGACTTTGCTGGTGCTCCTTCAGGTTCGGCAATCACCCTCTTCCTTTTTGATGTCTGATGCACAAGAACAACATTTGAGTGGAAAAACATGGTATGATGACAGATGGAATATGTATTGATAATGGATGGGCATGGCATCTCGACATATATGATGAGTAAACTAAGCAGATGGCGGTGCAACAAAGTAGAAGAAATGCAAGACAACATATGCAAGATACGCGCAATCAATAAAACCTTGCCAAATTAGAACAAGCACCTTGATGGGTGAACAGGACATGCCATCTGCCTTTGACTCCTCGAGGTTAGAATAGTCATTATGATCATATTCTGAACAAGAATCAACAGGTGGGGAGCATATGAGTTTCATTGCATCCAGAATGGCACTCAATGCCTTGGTGCCAATTTTGTAAGTCATTGCAGTGTTTAGCTTCAAGACTGGACTGCTGCTAGTGCGACACAAAGCAGCTACACAAATCATAGTGTAGATATAATGGGAAAACCGTAAGCATCATAGTAAAATCAGCAAAGTGGAACTTGCTGGAATATATGTGCTAGTATTGCCGGTACGGCTAGAAAGGCTTCAGATACCAGATCTCTTCAACTGAAGGTGCAGTACTGTTAATATCAGTGTAACTCTCAAAGGCGACATAGCTCCCCACATTTCCTTGCTATTCTTATAGGATTCAAGTGGGCAGGCCACTACAAAGCCTATTCCCATGTTTACAAAATCCTACAAATCAAAGAGGCCCGAAGAGTTCAAAGTGTCCATCACAACCGACCGTATAGACCTCTACACTACAAATGTCCCTGCTCATCTTCACTACAAGGAACATACTGTACTACTATCATACTCCCTCCGTTCCAAAATATAAGTCTTGGTAGAGATTTCCACTATGGATCACATACAGATGTATCCAGATACATTTTAGAGTGTAGATTCACTCATTTTGCTCCATATGTAGTCCATGGTGGAATCTATACAAAGACTTGTATTTAGGAATTGAGAGAGTACTTATTAAAGAAGAACGGAAGAGGAACATGCTAAAGAAGAGCAAGCAGATTTTGGATAATAAAATGTTCGTTGCGCAGTGCCCACACATGATGAACCAGAGCGCATTAAGAAAGCAACTCCCTGTTGTCTCTCTATATGTGGTGCACGTGCTTTTCGAAAGTAAAGTAGGAACATTAGCTGACCAATTAAATGTTATCTGTTTTAGTAATATCAGCATCATATCAGATTCGTACTTGAGCAACAAGTTTGGAATTATGAGTGGCACGTTGTTTAGCTTGATGGATTCAGGAGCAGTGCTAAGAAGGTACGATGATGGTACTGAATATAAAGGCATGTCTGCATGCAAGTCGCATGACTTTTGTCATTTGGGTCAGTCGACCATTTCAGGCGGTTGGATGAAGATCCTACGTCTCCTAACCCTTCTTCTTCCTCGTCTCCGATTCTTCCCATACAGAACACCGCACGGGCCGCCGGCCAGACCACCGGCCCCCACCGCCTGTGTTCCACCCCCACCCCCGCCCCCACCCGCGTCGAGTTTTCTTCATTCGGCGAGGCCCCACCACCGCCCCCCACAACCACCGTCCCCACCCGAGCCCCTTCGTTCGCACCGGCGAACTCCGGCGAGCTCTGAAAAATCGACTGACCCAATTTTGAAATTTAATCTACTGTGATTTAACTAGTGTGGAATATAAAAGGGGAAAACCAGAAGCATTGGGAGTATAGTGTTGAGCGTGCCATGGCAGATCTGAAGGTGCAAACCGGACAAAGGCAACTTCGCAACCAATGTTTGCTTTCAACTAGCAAGTAAGTGATGGACAAGAAATCAGAGTAAAGTAGTGGCGATCTATTTTCTTGCTGCGATAAATAGGTTGAGCAGATACGAAAGAGTACCACCTCTGGTGCGGCGCCGTGTATGCATCTGCTGAGAATTTGATGGTGCTGCGGTAGAGAAGGCTGTCGGTGGCGTGGAAGCAGATCTAGGAGGGTAGACGGTGGCGGCGGGGCGCGGTGGACGAGGCGGTCGTAGGAGCGGCGCCGACAAGGTGGACGACGGCGGGGATGAAGCGAGAGGACGGGATGCAAGGATCCCGGTCCGAAGCCGTGGATGAGAGAGGTCGATCTCTTGTAATGGACGGCGGCGTCGGGGTATCAACTCCGGCATGGTGGAGGAGGACGGCGGTGGATGGGGTGGCGGACGGAGGAGGCTGGGGTGGAGAGGGTGTTTTGGCGCCCACGGAGTACGAATGGGGAAATGGAGGTAGAGAGGAAGGGGGGAACCATGTCTTCAGGGCGCGCTTGTCTCAAATGCGAGGAAATTTACAAACTTAGCCCCCGTTTCAAATTTCCTACATCACAGCAATATTAGTCGGTTGGGGATAGGACGATAATCTCGCATACACCGAATATTTGCCGACGAGAGTTTGTTTTGGCGCCCACCGTGTATGAATCGGGGAGGGAGTCGATTTCGGCCGAGGACACACTGTGTTTTGGCGCCCACCGTGTATGAATCCGGGTGAGAGGCGGTTATGTCACGTTTGAGTGAAATTACAAACCTACCCCTATTGAAACCTATAGAAATCGTGCAGATAGGCTTTGCGTGGCAGGGATAGGCAGTAGTAATTTCCATCTCGTAGATTTTGGTTTCGGGCGGTTACTGCGACTTTCCGCGCTTCATTCAAATTTTTACAGAGTGCACATTTACCGTGCCAACTCAATTCAAATCCTGTTTGTATTCTATTTTTTTCGGGCGGGATCCATTTTGATTGGAATAAAATTCTATATACATCATTTTTTATATATACTTTCAAAAGCACAACAAAGAATTCTGCTCCTTTATATGTATAATATGATTTACAAATACAATAATCTCAAAATCATAAGGTTGAATTCAAAAATATTAAACCAAATTATGTTCTACTAAAATGTATGGATCAGTAATATCTACATATTAAATAACATAGATGCGCGTGAATTAATATGAGTATGCATGTTTGATAGATCAATTTTGGTTCGAGTATGGATTACATGTATCATCATCTCGAATTCAAATATTTGAATCCCTTTTATGTTCACTCCTTTCACACCCATCACTCTCGCATGCATGCTCCTTCATGTAGCTATCACTCTCTTTTCTCCAGCTCACCCGCACGCTCACTTCATGTTTCTCCTATCCTTGCAAACATGGTCTCTCGGCATCTCCCTTGAGAAGTGTCACACTCTCCCTATCATTATACATTACACGGTTTTCATTATCTCTCACGTCTCTACCGTTCTCTGGTATCACTAGGTACCTAAGCTTTCTTTTTCACCGCCACACACACAGTCTCCACTCGTCTTTCACTTTGTCTTTCTCTCTATGGGATTCTCTCTCACACCCTATATGTCTCTAGATATGACTCATACCACTAAAATTACTCTCTCTCTCTCTCCTGTAGACACAACATTTGTTGCGGTCTCCTTTTCGTCTCCATCCCAGACTGACATTATTCATTTGTTTACCAATCAAACAAACTCCCCCCTCTCTCTCACACACACACACACAACTCCTGCTTCCACTCCCCTTCCCGACTACCGTCTCTCTCACACTCACACAAAACTCTCGCTTTCACACCCCCGACTCGTATTTCTCTCACAAACATTTATCGACTAGCCTCTAGATAGGTTTATACACCCGCACACTCGTGCTTCCACTATCGCATACATGTCTCTCTCCCGCTCCTTGTATCTATGTAGATTTTTGTTCCCTTCTTGAGACACACCCTCTCGATCGTGCACACACACACACTATCGCCTCATTTTAAGCTGATACCTCTCGCACACACACTCTTTGTGTCTTTGTCACAAATGCACTCCGTCCTCCTCCTCTCTCCGTCTCTCTCTCACACACATGGGCTTTTTGCAACAACTAGCAAGATGCCCATGCGTTGCACGGAACATCAAGATGCATTGGTATGAGTAGTTTATCTTGTGGGAGAAAAGGATGAACGAGGGAAGGCCTTATTTGCAAGTGTGGAAAGGGGTGTGGGTATCTTTTTTGCAAAATTGCCATAGTTTCCTTCCTATCCGTCAGATATAGATCGAACGGCCTATATTGCAGGATGGCAGGCACACGATCATCACCGACTATGCTTTTTATAAGAGTAGGGATAAAAAACAGAGTAGGTGATGATGGTGGGCCTGCCATCCTGCAATATAGGCCGTCCGATTTATATCTGACGGATAGGAAGGAAACTATGGCAATTTACGCGCAGTCCTCTCCACATTTGCAGATAAGGCCTTCCCTCGTTCATCCTTTTCTCCCACAAGATCTTGATGTTCCGTGCAACGCACGGGCATCTTGCTAGTAAGAGTAGAAATTAGACATATACCACTTCTCGAATCTTGAAACCAACAACATTCCTCCCTTATCTCATCAAAACCGCCAAAGGAATATATTTTGAGTGAAACATAACATATTTTTAGTGATACGTATTTCAAAACTAGACTTTTTTTCTATCAAATTGGTGAATATGTATTAATCTACTCTGATCGTGTGGCAACGCATTGGCACATTGCTAGTAGTTATTATAATTTTTTGGACACCAGACAAATGGTGGAGTACATATACGAAGAGAAGAGGCGCACGCACGCAGTCGGTCTCTCGCTGTCTCGCACACATGAGTGTTACGTAAAGGCAACATTAACAAATAAACCCTAAAACCATAGGTGCACGATTGCTGCATTCGCGGGTACCGGGTACGTGGTGGAGCGCACCTTTGTAGGAATAGTCGGCTCGCGTGATAATTTAATCCGTAGGAGTTGATGGTCGGGACCACAGGTGAACGACTTGGAGGCGGCGGCTCGCCAGTTGCCACAGATCGAGTAGCCACGTTTAAAATATCATTTTTTTAGCGGGGTTAAGAGTTCCGATTTTCAATGGCGCGTTATAAGTACTAAGTAGTGTTTAGAACGATTGGTATGGAGCGAAAATGGAATTCATAGTACTACGTACCTCCTTGGCGTATGGTTGTATGGGTTTATGTTGCGAGATGTTGAACCTGGTAGTTCTAGAGCAAATACTATGGTTTAGATTTAGATGTTGGTTTTTAGTAATGAAAATCGGAAGGGGGAAACCCTTCTTTGATTAAAAAAACTACTACCTTCGTTCTAGTTTACTAGTCCCCATCATATTTTGGGTCAAAGTTTCTCCATGAATTTTACTTGTAAAATGTGAATGGAAAATGAGATTTTGTTATACCCAAACATAAAGGACTGGAGGGAGTGATTGCTCTGACATGGACGCGACCTCTCATAGCGCAGGCATTGAACCGGGGCGCCGACCAAGAGGGCCCCACTCGCTGCAGGCCCGGTTGAACACGCCTCCTCGCCGCATGCAACCGGCTTCAGACTGCCCCGCCTGCCTTCATTGAATTCGCGCGTGTGCCGGCAACACGTCCTTTCGCGAGCCGGCCGGCATTTTAGAACACAAAAAATGACCAAAATATAATTAATTATGCATGGTCTTGAATTGTTGTGCTCGCACTGGTAGCAGGAACTAGAGGTTTTTTCTTTATTTATAACTCTCCTCAATTTTTTTGGCTTTGAAGCGAATCATGGTTGTGGACATTATGTATGAATGTGCAGATATCTGTGAACATGAGTTTGATGTGGAAGTTGAACTTGGAATGTCGGGCTTGCGCCTGAACTATACCATGTCCAATGCTTCGTCTATTATTGTTTGGAAGTAATTGCTGTTATTACATGACCCGAAAAAAATATATTTTGTGCCACATCAGTAGATGCACGGACGTCACAACAGGCATGCTGACTGGATAAACATTTGAACCTAGCTATTATGAAGGAAATTTTGTATTGACAACAATTTTAGATAGCAGGAGACGCCTAGCCTGCTCTGCCTCTGCTAGCTTATTTCTGGCTTCTTCCATCTCTTGTTTGGAATGGGTGAAGAGAGCATCTGATTGCTCTTTTCGCTTCTTCAGGAACCTAGCTACATTCTCAAGGGCTGCTGCACGCTTTCTTTCAGCCTTTACTAGAGCCACGAGGACACGAACAGCTGACGACTCCACCTGGCTTGTGTGTAATCCAGCATCATCTGGGAATTTGCACCTTGTGTCTAATCCAGCATCATTAGGGAACTGGCACCTTGTGTGTAATCCAGCCTCATTTTGGAAACATGATCTCGAGGTTGACCATACTTCCCTCCTCGCAGGAACTGCATCCTGACATGAAGTTACTTCTTTTTAGATCAATACTCAGAGCAACCCAGAACTATTTAGTAGAAGCCAGATAAACAGAACTCGGAGAAGTGAATTCGAAAGGAAAAGATATAAAAACAGACTACAAGGTGAGAACACCCACTTCCTACATCAAGCTAAAAACGAAAGCATTAGGATGATTAAGACTCTTCTTATTACACATCCAAGACCATGAGGCTTAAGAGAAACAGAAACTACAACACATACACATCGAAGAACACGAGGCTAAATGAAAGTAATTGAAAGGGTGTTACTTACCAAAGCTCATTTTATAGGTTCGGTGCAGCTCCTCTTTAACTTGCCACGCTCCTTGAAGATGTCCCCGATATCCCGTGTTTGGTCTTCATTGCTCCTCTGCATGTTCGCACTCGTGGTTTTAAAATATCAACATGGCAAGAAAAATATACTACTAGTAATACTTGCACATCTTGTGGGCAACATTAAAGCACTCATCTGCCATGTTAGAGCATCTCCAACAGAATCGCAATGCGCGGCGCTTTAAAAAAGCGTTTATAGTGCTGAGATCGAGAAGTAGAGATAGAGAGTAGAGGATAGTTCTCAGCATAGATAGATAAAAAAATAGATTATTCAACTACTCCTCGTCGTCTGACTCCTCCTCGGTGATGTCCTCCTCCGACGTCTACTGTAGGCGTGAAGATACCGATCGTCGTCGGATTCCCAGGGCGACACTGCTCCTAGCCTCATGTTGAATTGAGCGTCCGCTTTTCGCCTACGCTTGTCCTCGTGATAGGCGGTTCGCTCCGCCCTCCTCTTATCCCTCTCTGCCCTCCTTTGCGCGTAGAACTCGCGCTCGTTGATGATGTCATGTGGGAAGCGTTGGCGCCACATCGCCATGGCTTCCTCGTCAATCTCGGCGATGCCGAGACGGTGCTCCCACCTCCGGTTGTCGCGACTATCCTCGTCGGTAATAAGCCGCGGCGGAGGCGTGAGCTCCTGTGCCCGCTCCCGCGTCGGCATGTTGGGGAAGTTCAATGTTCTATGAGGCCATCGGAGGCGCCACGCCGCCGCATCGTACGCGCGGGCGGCCTCGTTGGCGGTGTCGAAATTGCCGAGGCCGAGGCGCATCCCGCAACCGGATCTCGGCGGAGAAGCCGCCAAAGGGGCACGCGTGGACGCCGCGGTATCTGCTACCTCTTGAGCACTGCGTTGGTTTTCCCTTGAAGAGGAAAGGGTGATGCAGTAAAGTAGCGTAAGTATTTCCCTCAGTTTTTTTGAACCAAGGTATCAATCTAGTAGGAGACCACGCTCAAGTCCGACGCACCTACACAAACAAATAAGAACCTCGCAACCAACGCGATAAAGGGGTTGTCAATCCCTTCACGATCACTTACGAGAGTGAGATCTAATAGATATGATAAGATAATATTTTTGGTATTTTTATGATAAAGATGCAAAGTAAAATAAACGGCAATAAAAATAACTAAGTGTTGGAAGATTAATATGATGGAAAATAGACCCGTGGGCCATAGGTTTCACTAGTGGCTTCTCTCAAGAGCATAAGTATTACGGTGGGTAAACGAATTACTGTCGAGCAATTGATAGAATTGAGCATAGTTATGAGAATATCTAGGTATGATCATGTATATAGGCATCACGTCCACGACAAGTAGACCGAAACGATTCTGCATCTACTACTATTACTCCACACATCGACCGCTATCCAGCATGCATCTAGAGTATTAAGTTCATAAGAACAGAGTAATGCTTTAAGTAAGATGACATGATGTAGAGAGATAAACTCATGCAATATGATATAAACCCCATCTTTTTATCCTCGATGGCAACAATACAATACGTGCCTTGCTGCCCCTGCTGTCATTGGGAAAGGACACCGCAAGATTGAACCCAAAGCTAAGCACTTCTCCCATTGCAAGAAAGATCAATCTAGTAGGCCAAACCAAACTGATAATTCGAAGAGACTTGCAAAGATAACCAATCATACATAAAAGAATTCAGAGGAGATTCAAATATTGTTCATAGATAATCTTGATCATAAACCCAAAATTCATCGGATCTCGACAAACACATCGCAAAAGAAGATTACATCGAATAGATCTCCAAGAAGATCGAGGAGAACTTTGTATTGAGATCCAAAGAGAGAGAAGAAGCCATCTAGCTAATAACTATGGACCCGAAGGTCTGAGGTCAACTACTCACACATCATCGAAGAGGCTATGGTGTTGATGTAGAAGCCCTCCGTGATCAATGCCCCCTCCGCCAGAGCGCCGGAAAAGGCCCCAAGATGGGATCTCACGGGTACAGAAGGTTGCGGCGGTGGAAATAGGGTTTTGGCTCTTGTTCTGATGTTTCCAGGGTATATGGGTATATATAGGAGGAAGAAGTACGTCGGTGGAGCAACGTGGGCCCCACGAGGGTGGAGGGCGCGCCTGGGGGGTAGGCGCGCCCCCTGCCTCGTGCTCTCCTCGTTGGTTGCTTTACGTAGACTCCAAGTCCTCTGGATCACGTTTGTTCCAAAAATCACGTTCCCGAAGGTTTCATTCCATTTGGACTCCGTTTGATATTCCTTTTCTGCGAAACACTGAAATAGGCATAAAACAGCAATTCGGGCTGGGCCTCCGGTTAATAGGTTAGTCCCAAAAATAATATAAAAGTGTATAATAAAGCCCATTAAACATATAAAACAGAATATAATATAGCATGGAACAATAAAAAATTATAGATACGTTGGAGACGTATCAAGCATCCCCAAGCTTAATTCCTGCTCGTCCTCGAGTAGGTAAATGATAAAAACAGAATTTTTGATGTGGAATGCTACTTAGCATAATTTTCAATGTAATTCTCTTATTTGCGGTATGAATATTCAGATCCGAAAAGTTCAAGACAAAGGTTTAATATTGACATAAAAATAATAATACTTCAAGCATACTAACTTAGTAATTGTGTCTTCTCAAAATAACATGGCCAAAGAAAGTTATCCCTACAAAATCATATAGTCTGGCTATGCTCTATCTTCATTGTAACATCCCAAAATTCTAAATTTTGGAATGTTATAATAACAGATAGATTGGATTGATTGTTTGATTGATTGACTGAAAGTGAGTGAATTCGAAATCTTTTGAAAGTTAAATGAGAGGGAATAAAAGGACTTTCCCAAACTTTTTTATGATCTCCATGAATTCAAATTCTTTTCACCACAAAACCGTGGAGAGAAGATGACATGACTTCTTCCATTTATTTAAATGAAAAGGGGTGTTGAAAATATTTGAATTTCATTTGAGAATATTTCCAATTCTAAAACTTTATGCAACTCAATGATTTTCACGAGCGAAGATAAAATGACTTCTTCAAAACATATGAAATATGAGTTGGGAGTTTCAAAGGATATATTCAAAGTCCCATTGAAATTATTTTTCAATATTGGAGTTATTTGAGTTTTATTCAAATTATTTTTCTCCACAAATAAAATATACAGAAATTAGGGTAAAATGATTCCCTACATCAGAAAATTGGAGAAAAAGAAATTTGAAATCATTTGGCTATTTTTAAAATGATTTTTATTGGATTTTATTAAGGTAGTAGCACTGTTTGATTTATTAAAATTTGTGTGGATTTTATTTGACTTTACAAAAATGTCCACGTTGTAGGAAATCTTTTTCTGAAAATTTTGATATATTATATGCCTATATAATATTTTTAATTATTTCGTTTTATTATTTTCTTTGTCTGAGAAATGTTTTATAAAAAAAAAACTCTCTCTTCGCCCCCTGGGCCGGCCCAGTTCGCCAGGCCACGGCCCAGCCGGCCCACGCCGCTCGTCCCCGAGCCCCGAGCGGGACTCCTCCCGCGGCACGCCGCCGCACCGCCTCGGCGTTCGTGCCCCAGCCGGACACCGCCGCCTCCTCCTATCCCTCCTCCACGCCACCTCCTCGCCCCCCCTCTTAAATAGCTCCGCCCCGACCCCCTCTCTCTGCTCCCGCCGCCGCCCGCTCCCGCATAGCCGCCGCCGCCGCCGAGATCCGCCGCCTCGCCCCGCGCTCCACCGGCGCGCTCGGCCGCCGCCACCACCGCCAACGGGTCCGCCGCTCAGCGCCGCCCCTCCCCGTCCGCTCCGCCCTCGCCGCGGGCCACCAGAGCCGCCGCTCCGGTCGAGCCCGAGCTGCCCGCCGCCCTTCTCCGACGCCGGCGAACCCCGCCACCGCCGACCCGGTCCGCCGCCGAAAAACCGTTGGTTTTCGTCGAAATTCCGAACCGGTAATAAACCGCTTTGTTTTTTTTGTTTTTCTTTTCAAAAACCCTAGATCGGTTTTCTACAGAAAACCTAGATCTGTTTTTTTTAAGTTTAGTTAAACAACGAACGTCCACTGTTTAGGTCTTATAAACGAGCGTTCGTTATTTAGCCTTTTCGTTTTCTGTTTATTTACGCCAGGGACCTAGTTGTAGTTATTTTATTTACAGATTAGTCCCTGATTTTTAAACGATCACTACTTTTTACTCGTTTGCCCAAATCCAACGAAACCAACGCCCACGTCTTCGTTATGATCCCCTCTATCCAGTAAAACAACTTAAACATGTTTTTGAAAATTTAAAATTTGTTTTCAAACAGATTTGAATTTGAATCTTCTTTTGATCATAACTTAAGTTCCGTAACTCCGTTTGAGTTGATTCTTTTTGCAAATCGAAGCTCTTGACCTAAACTTTCTGATAAGGCCAAATTCACATAATTTTGTTACTGTTAGAAATTGTTTTATGTTGCAAGAGTTATTTGCTTCGTTTTGATGTTTTCCGAAGTGTCTTCTTCGTTCTTCTCGATCTTTTGAGTGATTGCTTATGTGTGGTTACTATTGCTTGCTTACGATAGATTGACCGGAGTGTGACGAGTAGATCTATCAAGAGTTTTGAGTGCGAATCATCTTCATCAACATTGCAGGCAAGTAACACTTTGATCATACTTTTCCATACCCAGTTTTATTGCATTAGATCTATTCCTCAAACAATTGCATGATTAGGATCTGATTAAATTGTGGGAACTGGGAAGTAGTTGAGGTAGTACCTATTACCTGTTTTCTATTCAAACCCTTGGGAGTTACTTCTACGTTGCTTTTATTATTGCCATGCTATGCTCGTAGACGTGGATTGGGTTTGAGAGATATTCATGACAGATGTGAGATGTTTATTAATGGTTCAACTTAAGGTGGCAACTAAAACTCACATCTGGGTGGATTGAGGCACCTGGAGAAACCATTGTTGCCTGTTTGTATAAGGACCGCCACCTAGGCTCAAAGGGATCATAAGATTATTCATGCTAGAAACTTCCGTGTGCAGCCACAAGCTATTATGGGCTCTAGCATAGTTGAGTAGGTTACAAGATCTCTTGAAGAGGTGGGCTAGCAGATGTAGGGGAAAGTAGGTGTACCGGTCCACCCAGAGTAAAGAGTGACTGTTCCTGAAAGACTGTGTCTCGGTCATCCGTTTCTCAAACATCATGCAGTGCGAGAATCAAGCGGAGGCGATCGAGTCTTGTGGGGAAAAGTGCGCAAACCTCTGCAGAGTGTACAAACTAATCATGGTTAGCCGTGTCCCCGGTTATGGACATCTTGAGTATCTAGTTCTTGGATTATCCCGTTGATCTCATCATGTTACTTTAATTAATCTTGTTGGGTTAATGATGTTACTTAATTGGGATTGAGATGCTGTCAACCATCTCAATGTTTCACAACCACTATGATAGTTAAATAAAATTTATTCCTTTGAAGTAGGGAAAAATTGGCTTTTCGCAAAAACATTATAACCATAGAGCTTTTCCACCAGCCATATATGCATGTAGTGATAGCCTTTGTTCATCATTTCTCTATGGTGTGAAATTGCCAGCATATTCCATGTGCTGACCCGTTTTCGGGCTGCAACGTTTCATGTTGCAGGATATCTTACGACGAGTAAGTGATTCGTTAGGGTTACGATTTCTACACTCAACTTTGCCGTTGGTGTTGATGGGAATCCACAACCTTGTTACTTCCGCTATTTGGATTGAGGTAATAGTATTTACGTTATTTTATACATGTGATTTACCTCTGCTATAAATCCTCGAGTACTGTGTGTGTCAGCATACCGATCCAGGGATGACACTTAAGCACAGAGACTTGATCCATTCGGGTCGGGTCGCTACATTCATCACACAAAGTATTTAATCATGCACAACCCCGATGACAAGCCAAGCAATTGTTTCATACTTTTGTTGTTCTCAAACTTTTCACATCTTCACGCAATACATGAGCGTGAGCCATGGATATAGCAGTTATATGTGGGATAGAATGGTGGTTGTGGAGATGACAAAAAAAGAGAAGATAGTCTCACATCAACTAGGTGTATCAACGGGCTATGGAGATGCCCATCAATAGATATCAATGCGAGTGAGTAGGGATTTCCATGCAACGGATGCACTAGAGCTATAAGTATATGAAAGCTCAACAAAAGAAACTAAGTGGGTGTGCATCCAACTCGCTTGCTCACGAAGACCTAGGGCATTTTGAGGAATCCCATCATTGGAATATACAAGCCAAGTTCTATAATGAAAAATTCCCACTAGTATATGAAAGTGATATCATAGGAGACTCTCTATCATGAAGATCATGGTGCTACTTTGAAGCACAAGTGTGGAAAAAGGATAGTAGCATTGTCCCTTCTCTCTTTTTCTCTCTTTTTTTCTTCTTTTTCTTTGGGCCTTTTTTTTATGGCCTCTTTTTTTCGTCCGGAGTCTCATCCCGACTTGTGGGGGAATCATAGTCTCCATCATCCTTTCCTCACTTGGGACAATGCTCTAATAATGATGATCATCACACTTTTATTTTCTTTACAACTCAAGACTTACAACTCAATACTTAGAAAAAAATATGACTCTATGTGAATGCCTCCGGCGGTGTACCGGGATATGCAATGAATCAAGAGCGACATGTATGAAAGAATTATGAACGGTGGCTTTGCCACAAATACGATGTCAACTACATGATCATGCAAGGCAATATGACAATGATGGAGCGTGTCATAGTAAACGGAACGGTGGCAAGTTGCATGGCAATATATCTCGGAATGGCTATGGAAATGCCATGATAGGTAGGTATGGTGGCTGTTTTGAGGAAGGTATATGGTGGGTGTATGATACCGGCGAAAAGTGCGCGGTATTAGAGAGGCTAGCAATGGTGGAAGGAAGAGAGTGCGTATAATCCATGGACTCAACATTAGTCATAAAGAACTCATATACTTGTTCCAAAAATCTACAAGTTATCAAAGCAAAGTATTACGCGCATGCTCCTAGGGGGATAGATTGGTAGGAAAAGACCATCGCTCGTCCCCGACCGCCACTCATAAGGAAGACAATCAATAAATAAATTATGCTCCAACTTCATCACATAACGGTTCACCATACGTGCATGCTACGGGAATCACAAGCTTTAACACAAGTATTTCTCAAATTCACAACTACTCAACTAGCATGACTCTAATATCACCATCTTCATATCTCAAAACAATTATCAAGCATCAAACTTCTCATAGTATTCAACACACTCATAAGAATTTTTTTTACTAATCTTGGATGCCTATCATAATTAAAGCAAATTACCATGCTGTTTTGTAGGACTCTCAAAATGATATAAGTGAAGCATGAGAGAACAATAGTTTCTATAAAACAAATCCACCACCGTGCTGTAAAAGATATAAGTGAAGCACTAGAGCAAAAACTATATAGCTCAAAAGATATAAGTGAAGCACATAGAGTATTCTAATAAATTCCGAATCATGTGTGTCTCTCTCAAAAGATGTGTACATCAAGGATAATTGTGGTAAACTAAAAAGCAAAGACTCAAATTATACAATACGCTCCAAGCAAAACACATATCATGTGGTGAATAAAAATATAGCTCCAAGTAAAGTTACCGACGGACGAAGACGAAAGAGGGGATGCCTTCCGGGGCATCCCCAAGCTTTGGCTTTTTGGTGTCCTTAGATTATCTTGGGGTGCCATGGGCATCCCCAAGCTTAGGCTCTTTCCACTCCTTGTTCCATAATCCATCAAATCTTTTACCCAAAACTTGAAAACTTCACAACACAAAACTTAACAGAAAATCTCGTGAGCTCCGTTAGCGAAAGAAAAGAAAACACCACTTCAAGGTACTGTAATGAACTCATTCTTTATTTATATTGGTTTTAAACCTACTTTATTCCAACTTCTCTATGGTATATAAACTCTTTTACTAGCCATAGATTCATCAAAATAAGCAAACAACACACGAAAAACAGAATCTGTTAAAAACAGAACAGTCTGTAGTAATATGTAACTAACGCAAACTTCTGGAACTCAAAAACATCTACCAAAATAGGAAGACCTATAAAATTTGTTTATTGATCTATTGCAATTGGAATCAGTATTTTATCACGTTCTGGTGATTTTTAACAATTGTTTTCGTGAACAGAAAGTTTCTGGAATTTTCAGCAAGATCAAATAACTATCATCCAAGAAGATCCTATAGGTTTAACTTGGCACAAACACTAATTAAAACATAAAAACAAATCTAACCAGAGGCTAGATCAAATATTTATTCCTAAACAGAAGCAAAAAGCAAAAAAAAAACTAAAAATAAAATTGGGTTGCCTCCCAACAAGCGCTATCGTTTAACGCCCCTAGCTAGGCATAAAAGCAAGGATAGATCTAGGTATTGCCATCTTTGGTAGGCAATCCATAAGTAGATCTCATAATAGATTCATAAGGTAATTTAATCTTATTTCTAGGGAAGTGTTCCATGCCTTTCCTTAACGGAAATTGGAATCTAATATTCCCTTCCTTCATATCAATAATTGCACCAATCGTTCTAAGGAAAGGACTACCAAGAATAATAGGACATGAAGGATTGCAATCTATATCAAGAACAATGAAATCTATGGGCACATAGTTCCTATTTGCAACAATAAGAATATCATTAATTCTTCCCATAGGTTTCTTAATAGTGGAATCTGCAAGGTGCAAGTTTAAAGAGCAATCATCAAATTCGCGGAAACCTAACAAATCACACAAAGTTTTTGGAATCGTGGAAACACTAGCACCCAAATCACACAATGCATAGCATTCATGATCTTTAATTTTAATTTTAATAGTAGGTTCCCACTCATCATAAAGTTTTCTAGGGATAGAAACTTCCAACTCAAGCTTTTCTTCATAAGATTGCATCAAAGCATCAACGATATGTTTAGTAAAAGCTTTATTTTGACTATAAGCATGAGGAGAATTTAGCACGGATTGCAACAAGGAAATACAATATATCAAAGAGCAATTATCATAATTAAATTCCTTGAAATCCAAAATAGTGAGTTCATTAATATCTAAAGTCCTGATCTCTTCAATCCCACTTTTACCAATTTTTGCATCAAGATCTAAAAACTCGGAATTTTTGGGACGCCTTCTAGGTAAAGGTAACTCATCTACAGTCCCATCATTATCAAGATTCATATTGCAAAACAAAGATTTAATAGGAGACACATCAATAACTTTTAGATCTTCATCTTTATTTTCATAGAAACTAGAAGAACACGCTTTCACAAAGCAATCTTCCTTAGCACGCATCCTAGCGGTTCTTTCTTTGCACTCATCAATGGAAATTCTCATGGCTTTGATAGACTCATTGATATCATGCTTAGGTGGAATATATCTAAGTTTCAAAGAATCAACATCAAGAGAAATTCTATCAACGTTCCTAGCCAATTCATCAACCTTAAGCAATTTTTCTTCAAGCAAAGCATTGAAATTCTTTTTCAAATTCATAAACTCCTTAACACTAGTCTCAAATTCAGAGAGCATCTTATTAAAATTTCCATAAGAATTGTTGTAGGAATTACCATAATTATTAGAGGAATTACTAGGGAACGACCCAGGATTAAAGTTTCCTCTATACGCGTTGTTACCAAAATTATTCCTACCAACAAAATTCACATCCATAGATTCGTTATTATTCTCAATCAAAGTAGACAAAGGCATATCATTAGGATCAGAAGAAACACTTTTAGTAGCAAATAATTTCATAAGTTCATCCACCTTTCCACTCAAAACATTAATTTGTTCTATCGCATGCACTTTTTATTAGTAGATCTTTCGGTGTGCCATTGAGAATAATTAACCATAATATTATCTAGGAGTTTAGTAGCTTCTCCTAGAGTGATTTCCATAAAAGTGCCTCCCGCGGCCGAATCTAAAAGATTTCTAGAAGCAAAATTCAATCCGGCATAAATTTTTTCTATAATCATCCAAAGATTAAAACCATGTGTAGGGCAATTACGTATCATTAGTTTCATCCTCTCCCAAGCTTGTGCAACATGTTCATGATCAAGTTGCTTAAAATTCATGATATCGTTTCTAAGAGAGATGATCTTAGCGGGAGGAAAATACTTAGAGATAAAAGCATCTTTGCACTTATTCCGTAAATCATGTAACATCCCGAATTTTCAATTTGGAATGTTATACATAGGTCATACCTGCATATCATATTTATTGTATCTCGTTTCGCGATCCTCGAAATTCTAAGCAACTCAAGGACCCTCGGAGAGAGTTGGGGGTTTCGCCGTTTTCATATTTGAATTTTATCAAATATTGAAACAAGGATCACTTTGGTTTTAATTGTTTTTCTCTCCGAAAATATTTCACATAAAAAAATTATATGAGAGGGGATAATATGACTTCTCCAAAATAAATGAAATATCGGAGGAAAAATATTAAAATCAAATAATTATATTTATTTGGATTTTATCGCTATTTTATTCAAATTAGAAAAATATTTTTTTAAAATTGCATTTTAGGCCAAGAAGATGTTCACCCTGTTCTAAATATTTTATTTAGACGGTGAAAATTTGTTTTGGTATTTTTAGATTTATTTTTATTTATTTTTCTTAGGATTTTGTTTTGGCGGAATATGTTTTTAAAAAACTTTCGCTTCGGACCGACTGGGCCGAAAGCCCAGCCGGCCCACTCCGCCGCGCCGTCCCCGACCCCCGGGAGGACTCCGCCTCCCGCACGCGCCGCCGGCCGCCGTGGCCGACCCGGCCTCCCCTTGCCCCTCGCCCAAGCCGCCCCACGCCCCCGCCTTTATATGTCGCCTCCCCGCCGCCTCGACCGCCACCACCTCGCCTCGCCGCCTCCCGCAGCAGCAGCCGCAATAGCCCGCAGCCGCCGTCGCCTGCGCCGCCGCTCGCCGCCGCCCGCGCCGTGCCCCGCTTCCCCGCCGTCGCCCGCAGCCCCGTCCGCCGGAGCCGCCGTCGCCGAAGCCGCCGCCGTCCCGATCCGATCCGGCCGCCGTTTGGTTTTTTTCGGTTAGGTAAAAACCGATCGGTTTTTTTAAAACCCTAGTTTCTTTGTTTAGATCGGCTTTGTTTCGATTTTCGCGGTTCGGTTAAATAACGGACGTTCGTCCGTACGTTCGTTTTAGCGGACGCCGTTCACCCGTTAGTCACAAACAGCAAACGTTCGTTCGTTAGCCTGTTCGTTAGTTTTTCTTTTTCTAGGGTTTTTTCGCGATTATTTTCGATCGCGATCTCTGCCCTAATCTTCGTTCTAGTATAACTTTTCACTCGTTTATCGGAATCAGGCGATTCAAGCGCCTAGATCTTCGTCTCGGAGTTCTCTTTCTGTTTAACCAACTTGAACAAGATTTTGGTACTGTAAAATTTGACTTTAGTCCAGATTAGTAATCGGATCTTGTTTCTTTCGTAGTTTGAGTTTTGTTGCTCCGTTTGATTTGATTCTTTTTGCAAATCGTAGTTCTTCAGTTGAACCTTCTGGTTAGATCTTCTTATTTGAGTTTTACCCATGCATCTTTGCTTTATTGATTATGTATGCTATTGTTTGTTTGCGATAGAATTTCCGGAGTGCGAAGCGTGCTACTACGAGTCTCTAGGTTTTGCGGATCGTCAGCAAGGCAAGTAACACATTGATCATACCCCTTTATTACCCAGTTTTTATGCATTAGTTGCACTCCTCAAACACAGCATGATTAGGGTGTGATTAACTTGTGGGTCTGGGAAGTAGATGAAGAGGTAGAACCTATTACCTGTTTTAGTATCAAACCCTTGGGAGTTACTTCTACGTTGCTTATATTGCTATGCTATGCTCGTAGACGTGGATTGGGTTCGAGTGTATCCATGACAGATGTGAGATTGTTAATTAATGGTTCAACTTAAGGTGGCAACTTTAATACACCTCTGGGTGGATTGCTTGTGGGCACCTGGAGAATCCAGTGTTGTCCTAGGATATCCCGGAGTACCCGTGTGATCATCCTAAGGTCCGCCACCCAGGCTCAAAGGGATCATAATATTATTCATGCTAGAAACTTCCGTGTGCAGCCACAAGCTATTATGGGCTCTAGCATAGTTGAGTAAGTTGCATGACCTCTTCCAGTGGTAGGCTAGCAGATGTAGAGGGATGTAGGTTGGTACTGTCTACCCAGGGTTAGAGTTAATGCTTCTGAAAGACTGTGTCTCGGTCATCCGTTTCTCAAACACCATGTAGTGCGAGAAATCTAACGGAGGAGATCGAGTCTTGTGGGGAAAAGTGCGCAAACCTCTGCAGAGTGTACAATCTAATCATGGTTAGCCGTGTCCACGGTTATGGACATCTTGAGTATCTAGTATTTGGATTATCCTATTGCATCTCATCACTCTAAATTAATTTGTTGGGTCAATGATTACTTTAATTGGGATTGAGTTGGAGGAACCTTCTCAATGATGTTTCAACTTCCATGATAGTTAAATAAAATATATTCCTTTGTTGTATGGAAAAATTGGCTTTTCGCAAAACAATATAACCATAGAGCCTTACCACCAGCCAAATATGCATGTAGTGATAGCATTTATCTGCTCATTGCTCTAATGTGTTATATTGCCAGCATATTCCATGTGCTGACCCGTTTTCGGGCTGCAACGTATTATGTTGCAGACTTTTCAGACGACGAGTAAAGGTGCGATAGGCCGTCGTCGTGCATCTCAGCTATGACGTTGGAGTTGATGGACTCACTTATCTTCCAAGCCTTTCGCTGTTATCGTTTTAGATGGCCTTAAGCTATATTTATTTTCATAAGTTCTCTTTTGAGACATTCGATGTAATAAGTGTGTGATTGCTACTCTGTTATAAATCCTTCGAGTACTGTGTGTGTCAGCATTACCGATCCAGGGATGACACTGAAGCGCAGTGACTTGACTGTTTGAGGTCGGGTCGCTACAAGATGGTATCAGAGCACACGCTGAGTGTAAGACACGACCACTAAGAAAGCCATAGGTCACTCTTCTCTACTCATTTTTGACTCCTCTCCATTTTCTACTCTTTAGGATGGCGGATTCGAGGAACAAGTTTGCACAACCAGATGAAGATACCCCCTTTGGACGACACTTGAAGGAAGTCACTAGGTACCTGAACATCGGAATACCAAGCTTCACCGGGACCTACACCGCCACTCTACCAGAAGAGGAGCGTTGGATGATTCGAGTTCAAGTTCCAGGAAGGACATTCACGCCAGTCACTGAGCCCATAGAGTTTTCCTTTGATGCACCAACCTGGAGTCTAGGAAAGAGCATGGCAGCCAACATCGCCATGGGACGCATTGGTGAAGTCTATAGCAAGGATCCCAAGGACACTATCTACCAGATATGTGGGCGCCGAGATGAGCAATGGGAGATGATCAGCACCAGGAAGGACAAGTCCATTGCAACACTCGTCCAGGAGCTAAACCAGCACATTCGACGCTAGGAGAACCAGATGTGCGCAGGCATGATAGATTTGAAGAAGGCAATGACAAGGATCACCGAGTTAGAAGAGGAACTCAAGTCTACACGCGATGGTTATGAGGAGGAAATCGCAATACTATTGGAGAAGAATGACGGCCTGATAAAGAAGATAGGAGTTTTCATGGGAGACCCCGCGCCAGGAGGAGAAGACGACGATTCCACTTGCCCGGAGAACTACATCATCATCGACGACACCGACTCCGACCCCGACGATAGTGATGATGATTTTGAAGACGAAGCTGGAGCGGACATCATGGAGTCTTCCACCGATCAAAATTTCTAGATGACCACCATATGACTAGTAGTATTCCCCCTGTATATAGCAGTAGTCTGAGCACTCTTAACATTAGTTCTAGACCGATTGTATGCCCTTGATTGATTGAGTGAGTGATATGATATGATGTGTGTTTGTCTCATGTGCATATGGGTAGTGCTTTCTCACTAGACCTCATTCTATTCTAATCTATCCCCTCTAAACACATCAGATGCCTCCGAGACGTGACACCAGATTTGTCTTCCCACCGGAGATCACCCAGTTGATCCAGCAGCAGAATGCCTTGATGCAGATATTAGTTCAGAACCAAGGCAACAACAACAACAACAACCCTCCGCCACCACCTCCAGTTGACAACTTATCCCATTTTCTGAGGTTGCAACCGCTGGTGTTTTCTAGTAGCACTGAGCCAATAGTTGCGGATGACTGGCTATGCAAGATTGGAAGGGAGTTAACCACCGCAGGGTGCACAGATGCTGAGAAGGTGTGTTTTGCCGCACATCAGTTGAATGGACCAGCAGCCTCATGGTGGGAGAATTACACAACCACTTTCCCTATAGCCAATATCACTTGGGATCAGTTTCAGCAAGCATTCCGCACAGCCCATGTCTCAATTGGAGCTATGATCATGCAAAAATGCGAGTTTCGCAACTTGCGCCAGGGAAATCGTACTGTGGCTCAGTACGTAGATGAGTTTATTAAGCTATCTCGTTATGCCCCTGATGATGTGGCCACAGATGTCGCAAAGCAGGAGAAGTTTATGGAAGGGCTGAATGATGAGATGAGCATGCAGTTGATGGTGGGAACATTTGCTAACTACCAGGAGTTAGTAGACAAGGCTCTTATGATGGAAGGGAAGCAGCAGCAGATTGAGAGCCGCAAGAGGAAGTATGGACAAGGAAGGTACAACTCAGGAGCTCAGCAGAAGCCTCGTTTAACCCCGAACTCGGGAGGATATACCCATAACCATGGAGGCCACACTCACAATGGAGGAAGTTAGCATAACCACAGTGGCCCCAAGAATGGGAATGGGAACGGAGCAAGCAACAATCAGAACCGCTCCAATCCACCCACACCCGCCAAAAGAGACCTAAGTCACATTACTTGCTTCAAGTGCGGGAAGACTGGACACTATGCCACAGAGTGCCCTGAAGCGAAGAATGGAAATGGTAATGGGAGCGCTGGGAAGAAGCCCAATCCATTCAACAAAGGACAAGTGAACCACGTTAGCGTGGAGGAGGTTGAAGAGCAGCCAGACGCAGTTATCGGTAAGTTTTTGGTTAAGTCTTTTTACCGCTCTTGTTCTTTTCGATACTGGTGCATCGCATTGATACATATCAAGGGGATTTGTGGACAAGTTTAAATTGCCAACCCAAGCCCTTAGGACACCCATGTTAGTAAGTTCACCTGGAGCAGAGTATATGGCCAGCCGAGGGTGCGACCGGATACCCTTAACCATTGGTAGCCATGTTTTCCCATCAGACCTAATAATTTTGGAGTCACAAGGATTGGATGTGATATTAGGCATGGACTGGATGTCAAAGTACGGAGGAAGCATTGATTGTGCTAGTAAGTCAATTCTACTCACCACCCCGGAGGGAAAAAGGATCAAGTATGTATCCAAGCATTCACCAAGGAGAACCCAAGTAAATTCCCTCTCAGAAGTTGTTCAGGAGGAAGTGCCTGTTGTGAAGGATTACCCGGACGTGTTTCCAGAGGAATTACCAGGCATGCCACTAGATCGAGACATTGAGTTCTTGATAGAACTGTTGCCAGGCACCGGACCGATATCGAAGAGACCATACCGGATGCCCGCAAATGATCTGGAGGAGATCAAAAAGCATATTAAGGAGTTATTGGAGAAAGGTTACATCCGACGAAGTTCATCACCGTGGGGAGCCCCAGTACTCTTGGTTGAGAAGAAGGATGGATCCTTAAGGATGGTTGTTGATTATCGCGCATTGAATGAGGTGACGATCAAGAACAAGTACCCATTGCCGATGATCAATGATTTGTTTGACCAGCTGCAAGGAGCTAAAGTATTTTCAAAGATCGATCTGTGATCAGGATATCACCAGCTGAAGATTCAAGAAAAGGATATACCAAAAACAACATTCACCACTAGGTATGGGTTATATGAGTATACGGTCATGTCATTTGGACTGACTAACGCCCCTGCCTATTTCATGAGTATGATGAATAAGGTGTTCATGGAATTCTTGGATAAGTTTGTGGTGGTGTTCATTGATGATATAATGGTATACTCGAAGAACGAAGAGGAGCACAAAGAGCATTTGCGTTTAGTTATCGAGAAACTCAGGGAACATCAGTTGTATGCCAAGTTCAGCAAATGTGAGTTTTGGTTGAAGGAAGTTGGATTCCTTGGACATGTTATATCAGGAGAAGGTATAGCGGTAGACCCCACCAAGGTTCAGTCAGTCACTGAGTAGTTGACACCCACCTCAGTTAGCGAGATCCGCAGTTTTCTTGGACTCGTGGGATACTACTGAAGATTCATTGATAATTTTTCCAAGATTGCGAAACCCATGACCGAGTTATTGAAGAAGGATACCAAATTCAAATGGACGGAAGAATGTGAGGCAATTTTCGGGAGTTGAAGAAACGTCTGACTACAGCCCCAGTACTGATTCTGCCGGATATACGCAAGGACTTCCAAGTGTATTGCGATGCTTCACGCTTAGGACTTGAGGTGTACTTATGCAAGACGGAAGAGCTGTTTCGTATGCATCTCGACAGCTTCGACCGCATGAGTTGAATTAGGCTACTCATGATTTGGAGTTAGCAGCCGTAGTGCATGCACTCAAGACTTGGAGACATTACCTTATCGGAAACCGTTGTGATGTGTACACGGATCATAAGAGTTTGAAGTACATTTTCACACAGAAGGAGTTGAACCTCAGGCAGAGGAGATGGTTGGAGCTTATAAAGGATTATGACATGAAGCTGCACTATCATCCAGGCAAGGCCAATGTCGTAGCAGACGCTCTGAGCCAGAAGAGTTATGCTAATGCCCTCGTAAGCGAAGGATTGCCAAAGGAGTTAGCAGAGGATCTCAGGGAACTATGTTTGGAGATAGGCCCTAGAGGTTTTGTTGCAGCATTGGAAGTTCAGTCTACATTGTTGGGAAACATTCGAGAAGCTCAGAAGGATGACAAAGAGATTGCGGAGATAAAAGAGAGAATGAGCAAAGGAAAGGCCAAAGGTTTTCGTGAGGATGAGCATGACACCTTATGGTTTGAGGACCGTGTTTATGTGCCCAACAACGCAGAGATCAGGAAGTTGATACTTCAGGAAGCTCATGACTCGCCATACTCGATACACCCCGGAAACACCAAGATGTATTTGGATTCGAAGGACCGTTTCTGGTGGACTGGTATGAAGAAGGATATTGCCAAGTATGTAGCTATATGTGATGTATGTCAAAGAGTGAAGGCAGAACATCAGAAGCCAGCAGGATTACTGCAGCCTATGTTGATACCCGAATGGAAGTGGGATAAGCTTGGCATGGATTTTATAACCGGATTACCCAGGACCCGATCAGGATATGATTCTATCTGGGTAGTAGTGGACCGCTTGACCAAGTTAGCTCACTTTATCCTAGTGAAAACCACATATACAAGTGCGAAGTTGGCCAAGATATACATGACCAGGATCGTATGTCTCCACGGAGTTCCGAGGACCATCGTATCAGATAGAGGAACACAGTTTACTTCAAAGTTTTGGCATCAGCTGCACCAGACATTGGGTACCAAGCTAGGGTTTAGTACAGCTTTTCACCCGCACACAGATGGACAGACCGAGAGAGTCAATCAGATTCTGGAGGACATTTTGAGAGCTTGTGCACTAGATTATGGATCTAGTTGGGATGACAACTTGCCCTACGCGGAGTTCTCATACAACAACAGCTACTAGGCCAGTTTGAAGATGGCACCGTTCGAGGCCCTGTATGGGAGGAGATGTCGAACGCCATTGATGTGGGATGAAGTAGGAGACCGTCAGTTGTTTGGATCGGATTTGATTAAGGAGTCCAAAGAGAAGGTCAAGCTGATTCGAGATAGACTGAAGGTGGCTCAGTCCCGACAGAAGAGTTATGCAGACTCGAAACGCAAGCAGGTAGCCTATGAAATAGGAGACAAAGCATATCTGTGAGTGTCACCTCTGCGAGGAGTTAAACGTTTTGGAGTTAAGGGAAAGTTAGCCCCGAGATTTGTAGGACCGTACCGTGTTTTGGAATGTATGGGAGAGGTAGCCTACAAGTTGGAGTTACCTGAAGGATTGTCAGGAGTTCATGATATGTTTCATGTATCCCAGTTGAAGAAGTGCCATGCAGAGATGGCCGATATACAGCTCAGAGATACAGTACCCCTGGAGGCAATTCAGTTGGACAGTGATCTGACCTATGAGGAGAAACCGGTCAAGATTCTTGAGTTTGCCAGCCGAGTTACACGCAGTAAGGTTATCAAGTTTTGCAAGGTTCAGTGGAGCCACCATACCGAGGATGAAGCCACCTGGGAAAGAGAGGATGATCTACGGAAAGACCACCCACACCTATTTTCTAGCCAACCCGAATCTCGAGGGTGAGATTCATCTTAAGGGGGGTAGGTTTGTAACATCCCGAATTTTCAATTTGGAATGTTATACATAGGTCATACCTGCATATCATATTTATCGCATCTCGTTTCGCGATCCTCGAAATTCTAAGCAACTCAAGGACCCTCGAAGAGAGTTGGGGGTTTCGCCGTTTTCATATTTGAATTTTATCAAATATTGAAACAATGATCACTTTGGTTTTAATTGTTTTTCTCTCCGAAAATATTTCATATAAAAAAATTATATGAGAGGGGATAATATGACTTCTCCAAAATAAATGAAATATCGGAGGAAAAATATTAAAATCAAATAATTATATTTATTTTGATTTTATCGCTATTTTATTCGAATTAGAAAAATATGCATTTTTTTAAATTGCATTTTAGGCCAACAAAATGTTCACCCTGTTCTAAATATTTTATTTATACGGTGAAAATTTGTTTTGGTATTTTTAGATTTATTTTTATTTATTTTTCTTAGGATTTTGTTTCGGAGGAATATGTTTAAAAAAAACTTTCGCTTCGGACCGACTGGGCCGAAAGCCCGGCCGACCCACTCCGCCGCGCCGTCCCCGACCCCCGGGAGGACTCCCCCTCCCGCACGCGCCGCCGGCCGCCGTGGCCGACCCGGCCTCCCCTTGCCCCTCGCCCAAGCGGCCCCGCGCCCCCGCCTTTATATGCCGCCGCCCCGCTGCCTCGACCGCCACCACCTCGCCTCGCCGCCTCCCGCAGCAGCAGCCGCCGCCGCCGCCCGCGCCGCGCCGCGCTTCCCCGCCGTCGCCCCGTCCGCCGGAGCTGCCGTCGCCGAAGCCGCCATCGCCGGAGCCGCCATCGCCGGAGCCGCCGCCATTTGGTTTTTTTTCGGTTAGGTAAAAACCGATTGTTTTTTTTGCAAACCCTAGTTTTTTTGTTTAGATCGGTTTTGTTTCGGTTTTCGCGGTTCGGTTAAATAACGGACGTTCGTACGTACGTTCGTTTTAGCGGACGCCGTTCACCCGTTAGTCACAGACAGCTAACGTTCGTTCGTTAGCATGTTCGTCAGTTTTCCTTTTTCCAGGGTTTTTCCGCGATTATTTTCGATCGCGATCTCAGCTCTAATCTTTGTTCTAGTATAACTTCTCGCTCGTTTATCGAAATTAGGCGATTCAAGCGCCTAGATCTTTGTCTTGAAGTTCTCTTTCTATTTAACCAACTTGAACAAGATTTTGGTACTGTAAAATTTGACTTTAGTCCAGATTAGTAATCAGATCTTGTTTCTTTCGTAGTTTGAGTTTTGTTGCTCCGTTTGATTTGATTCTTTTTGCAAACCGTAGTTCTTCAGTTGAACTTTCTAGTTAGATCTTCTTATTTGAGTTTTACCCGTGCATCTTTGCTTGAGTGCTTATGTATGCTATTTTTTGTTTGCGATAGAATTTCCGGAGTGCGAAGCATGCTACTACGAGTCTCTAGGTTTTGCGGATCGTCAGCAAGGCAAGTAACACATTGATCATACCCCTTTATTACCCAGTTTTTATGCATTAGTTGCAATCTTCAAACACAGCATGAGTAAGATGTGATTAACTTGTGGGTCTGGGAAGTAGATGAAGAGGTAGAACCTATTACCTGTTTTAGTATCAAACCCATGGGAGTTACTTCTACGTTGCTTATATTGCTATGCTATGCTCGTAGACGTGGATTGGCTTCGAGTGTATCCATGATAGATGTGAGATTGTTAATTAATGGTTCAACTTAAGTTGGCAACTTTAATACACCTCTGGGTGGATTGCTTGTGGGCACCTAGAGAATCCAGTGTTGTCCTAGGATATCCCGGAGTACCCGTGTGATCTCCTAAGGTCCGCCACCCAGGCTCAAAGGGATCATAAGATTATTCATGCTAGAAACTTCCGTGTGCAGCCACAAGCTATTATGGGCTCTAGCATAGTTGAGTAAGTTGCATGACCTCTTCCAGTGGTAGGCTAGCAGATGTAGAGGGATGTAGGTTGGTACTGTCTACCCGGGGTTAGAGTTATTGCTTCTGAAAGACTGTGTCTCGGTCATCCGTTTCTCAAACACCATGTAGTGCGAGAAATCCAACGGAGGAGATCGAGTCTTGTGGGGAAAAGTGCGCAAACCTCTGCAGAGTGTACAATCTAATAATGGTTAGCCGTGTCCCCGGTTATGGACATATTGAGTATCTAGTATTTGCATTATCCTATTGCATCTCATCACTCTAAATTAATTTGTTGGGTTAATGATTACTTTAATTGGGATTGAGTTGGAGGAACCTTCTCAATGATGTTTCAACTACCATGATAGTTAAATAAAATATATTCCTTTGTTGTAGGAAAAAATTGGCTTTTCGCAAAACAATATACCCGTAGAGCCTTACCACCAGCCAAATATGCATGTAGTGATCGCATTTATTTGTTCATTGCTCTACTATGTTATATTGACAGCATATTCCATGTGCTGACCCGTTTTCGGGCTGCCACGTATTATGTTGCAGACTTTTCAGACGACGAGTAAAGGTGCGATAGGTCGTTGTCGTGCATCTCAGCTGTGCCGTTGGAGTTGATGGACTCACTTATCTTCCAAGCCTTCCGCTGTTATCGTTTTAGATGGCCTTAAGCCATATTTATTGTGATAAGTTCTCTTTTGAGACATTCGATGTAATAAGTGTGTGATTGCTACTCTGTTATAAATCCATCGAGTACTGTGTGTGTCAGCATTACTGATCCAGGGATGACACTGAAGCACAGAGACTTGACCATTTGAGGTCGGGTCGCTACAAATCAATACTATTTTTAGGCAAAGACGAAAACCAAACTTTAGCACGATCTCTAAGCGAAAACGGAAATAGCTTCAATTTAACAATATCATTGTGCACATCTTTCTTCTTTTGCATATCACACAAATCAACAAAGCTATTCAGATGGGTAGCGGCAACTTCACTAGGAAGGCCGGCGAATTGATCTTTCATGACAAGATTCAACAAAGCAGCATTAATTTCACAAGATTCATCATCGGTAAGAGGAGCAATCGGAGTGCTAAGAAAACCATTGTTGTTGGTATTGGTAAAGTCACACAATTTAGTATTGTCTTGAGCCATCATGACAAGCAAGCAATCCAACACACGAGCAAACAAGAAGCAAGCAGAAAAGAGGCGAACGGAAAAGAGAGGGCAAATAAAACGACAAGGGTGAAGTGGGGGAGAGGAAAATGAGAGGCAAATGGCAAATAATGTAATGCGAGGGATAAGAGTTTGTGATGGGTACTTGGTATGTCTTGACTTGACTTGAATCTCCCTGGCAACGGCGCCAGAAATCGCACGTTGGCGGGAGTCAAATGTTTACTTGACTTGGTGTAGCCTCCTCGGCAACGGCGCCAAAAATCCTTCTTGCTACCTCTTGAGCACTGCGTTGGTTTTCCCTTGAAGAGGAAAGGGTGATGCAGTAAAGTAGCGTAAGTATTTCCCTCAGTTTTTGAGAACCAAGGTATCAATCCAGTAGGAGATCACGCTCAAGTCCCACGCACCTACACAAACAAATAAGAACCTCGCAACCAACGCGATAAAGGGGTTGTCAATCCCTTCACGGTCACTTACGAGAGTGAGATCTGATAAGATAATATTTTTGGTATTTTTATGATAAAGATGCAAAGTAAAATAAACGGCAATAAAAATAACTAAGTGTTGGAAGATTAATATGATGGAAAATAGACCCGGGGGCCATAGGTTTCACTAGTGGCTTCTCTCAAGAGCATAAGTATTACGGTGGGTAAACGAATTACTATTGAGAAATTGATAGAATTGAGCATAGTTATAAGAATATCTAGGTATGATCATGTATATAGGCATCACGTCCGCGACAAGTAGACCGAAACGATTCTGCATCTACTACTACTCCACACATCGACCGCTATCCAGCATGCATGTAGAGTATTAAGTTCATAAGAACAGAGTAATGCTTTAAGTAAGATGACATGATGTAGAGGGATAAACTCATGCAATATGATATAAACCCCATCTTTTTATCCTTGATGGCAACAATACAATACGTGCCTTGCTACCCCTGCTGTCATTGGGAAAGGACACCGTGTTGGGAATCATAGCATAATTTTAAAGTTTTCCTACGCTCACCAAGATGCATCTATGGAGTATACTAGCAACGAGGGGAAAGGAGTGCATCTACATACCCTTGTAGATCGCGAGCGTAAGCGTTCCAATGAACGTGGATGACGGAGTCGTACTCGCCGTGATCCAAATCACCGATGACCGAGTGCCGAACGGACGGCACCTCCGCGTTCAACACACGTACGGTGCAGTGACGTCTCCTCCTTCTTGATCCAGCAAGGGGGAAGGAGAGGTTGATGGAGATCCAGCAGCACGACGGCGTGGTGGTGGATGTAGCGGGTCTCGGCAGGGCTTCGCCGAGCTTCTGCGAGACGGAGAGGTGTAGCAGGGGAGGAGGGAGGCGCCCAAGGCTGTCTCTCGCTGCCCTCCCTCCCCCCTTTATATAGGCCCCTGGGGGGCGGCGGCCCTGGAGATGGGATCTCAATGGGGGGCGGCGGCCAAAGGGGGGAAGGGGGTGCCTTGCCCCCCAAGGCAAGTGGGAAGCCTCCCCACCCTAGGGTTCCCAACCCTAGGCGCATGGGGGGAGGCCCATGGGGGGGCGCCCAGCCCACTAGGGGCTGGTTCCCTTCCCACTTCAGCCCACGGGGCCCTCCGGGATAGGTGGCCCCACCCGGTGGACCCCCGGGACCCTTCCGGTGGTCCCGGTACAATACCGGTAACCCCCGAAACTTTCCCGGTGGCCGAAACTTGACTTCCTATATATAATTCTTCACCTCCGGACCATTCCGGAACCTCTCGTGACGTCCAAGATCTCATCCGGGACTCCGAACAACTTTCGGGTTTCCGCATACACATATCTCTACAACCCTAGCGTCACCGAACCTTAGGTGTGTAGACCCTACGGGTTCGGGAGACATGCAGACATGACCGAGACGCCTCTTCGGTCAATAACCAACAGCAGGATCTGGATACCCATGTTGGCTCCCACATGTTCCACGATGATCTCATCGGATGAACCACGGTGTCGAGGATTCAATCAATCCCGTATGCAATTCCCTTTGTCAATCGGTATGTTACTTGCCCGAGATTCGATCGTCGGTATCCTAATACCTTGTTCAATCTCGTTACCGGCAAATCTCTTTACTCGTACCGCAATGCATGATCCCGTGACTAACGCCTTAGTCACACTGAGCTCATTATGATGATGCATTACCGAGTGGGCCCAGAGATACCTCTCCGTCACACAGAGTGACAAATCCCAGTCTCGATCCGTGCCAACCCAACAGACACTTTCGGAGATACCCGTAGTGCACCTTTATAGTCACCCAGTTACGTTGTGACGTTTGGCACACCCAAAGCACTCCTACGGTATCCGGGAGTTGCACGATCTCATGGTCTAAGGAAAAGATACTTGACATTGGAAAAGCTCTAGCAAATGAAACTACACGATCTTTTATGCTATGCTTAGGATTGGGTCTTGTCCATCACATCATTCTCCTAATGATGTGATCCCGTTATCAATGACATCCAATGTCCATAGTCAGGAAACCATGACTATCTGTTGATCAACGAGCTAGTCAACTAGAGGCTTACTAGGGACACGTTGTGGTCTATGTATTCACACATGTATTACGATTTCCAGACAATACAATTATAGCATGAATAATAGACAATTATCATGAACAAAGAAATATAATAATAACCATTTATTATTGCCTCTAGGGCATATTTCCAACAGTCTCCCACTTGCACTAGAGTCAATAATCTAGTTACATTGTGATGAATCGAACACCCATTGCGTCCTGGTGTTGATCATGTTTTGCTCTAGGGAGAGGTTTAGTCAACGGATCTGCTACATTCAGGTCCGTATGTACTTTACAAATATCTATGTCTCCATTTTGAACATTTTCACGAATGGAGTTGAAGCGACGCTTGATATGCCTGGTCTTCCTGTGAAACCTAGGCTCCTTCGCAAGGGCAATGGCTCCAGTGTTGTCACAGAAGAGAGTCATCGGGCCCGACGCATTTGGAATCACCGCTAGGTCGGTAATGAACTCCTTCATCCAGACTGCTTCCTGTGCTGCCTCCGAGGCTGCCATGTACTCCGCTTCACATGTAGATCCCGCCACGATGCTTTGCTTGCAACTGCACCAGCTTACTGCTCCTCCATTCAAAATATACACGTATCCGGTTTGTGACTTCGAGTCATCCAGATCTGTGTCGAAGCTAGCGTCGACGTAACCCTTTACGACGAGCTCTTCGTCACCTCCATAAACGAGAAACATATCCTTAGTCCTCATCAGGTACTTCAGGATATTCTTGACCGCTGTCCAGTGTTCCATGCCGGGATTCCTTTGGTACCTTCCTACCAAACTTACGGCAAGGTTTACATCAGGTCTGGTACACAGCATGGCATACATAATAGACCCTATGGCTGAGGCATAGGGGATGACACTCATCTTTTCTCTATCTTCTGTCGTGGTCGGGCATTGAGCCGTGCTCAATTGCACACCTTGCAATACAGGCAAGAACCCCTTCTTGGACTGATCCATATTGAACTTCTTCAATATCTTGTCAAGGTATGTACTCTGTGAAAGACCAATGAGGCGTCTCGATCTATCTCTATAGATCTTGATGCCTAATATATAAGCAGCTTCTCCAAGGTCCTTCATTGAAAAACACTTATTCAAATAGGCCTTTATACTTTCCAAGAATTCTATATCATTTCCCATCAATAATATGTCATCCACATATAATATGAGAAATGCTACACAGCTCCCACTCACTTTCTTGTAAACACAGGCTTCTCCATAAGTTTGTGTAAACCCAAACGCTTTGATCATCTCATCAAAGCGAATGTTCCAACTCCGAGATGCTTGCACCAGCCCATAGATTGAGCGCTGGAGCTTGCATACTTTGTTAGCATTCTTAGGATCGACAAAACCTTCCGGCTGCATCATATACAACTCTTCCTTAAGGATGCCATTAAGGAATGCCGTTTTGACGTCCATCTGCCATATCTCATAATCATAGTATGCGGCAACTGCTAACATGATTCGGACGGATTTCAGCTTTGCTACGGGTGAGAAAGTCTCATCGTAGTCAACCCCTTGAACTTGTCGATAACCCTTAGCGACAAGTCGAGCTTTGTAGATGGTCACATTACCATCCGCGTCCGTCTTCTTCTTAAAGATCCATTTATTTTCTATGGCTCGCCGATCATCGGGCAAGTCAGTCAAAGTCCATACTTCGTTTTCATACATGGATCCTATCTCGGATTTCATGGCTTCTAGCCATTTGTCGGAATCCGGGCCCGCCATCGCTTCTTCATAGTTCGAAGGTTCACCGTTGTCTAACAACATGATTTCCAGGACAGGGTTCCCGTACCACTCTGGTGCGGAATGTGTCCTTGTGGACCTACGAAGTTCAGTGGCAACTTGATCCGAAGCTTCATGATCATCATCATTAACTTCCTCCCCAGTCGGTGTAGGCACCACAGGAACATTTTCCCGCGCTGCGCTACTTTCCGGTTCGGAAGGGGTGACTATCACCTCATCAAGTTCCACTTTCCTCCCAGTCAATTCTTTCGAGAGAAACTCCTTCTCCAGAAAGGACCCGTTCTTGGCAACGAAGATCTTGCCTTCGGATCTGAGGTAGAAGGTATACCCAATAGTTTCCTTAGGGTATCCTATGAAGACGCATTTCTCCGACTTGGGTTCGAGCTTTTCAGGTTGAAGTTTCTTGACATAAGCATCGCATCCCCAAACTTTTAGAAACGACAGCTTAGGTTTCTTCCCAAACCATAATTCATACGGTGTCGTCTCAACGGATTTTGACGGAGCCCTATTTAAAGTGAATGCGGCAGTCTCTAAAGCATAGCCCCAAAATGAGAGCGGTAAATCGGTAAGAGACATCATAGATCGCACCATATCCAATAGAGTGCGATTACGACGTTCGGACACACCATTTCTCTGAGGTGTTCCAGGCGGCGTGAGTTGTGAAACTATTCCACATTTCCTTAAGTGTGTACCAAATTCGTGACTTAAATATTCTCCACCACGATCTGATTGTAAGAATTTTATTTTCCTGTCACGTTGATTCTCAACTTCACTCTGAAATTCCTTGAACTTTTCAAAGGTTTCAGACTTGTGTTTCATCAGGTAGACATACCCATATCTACATAAGTCATCAGTGAGAGTGAGAACATAACGATATCCTCCGCGAGCCTCAACACTCATTGGACCGCACACATCGGTATGTATGATTTCCAATAAGTTGGTCGCTCGCTCCATTGTTCCGGAGAACGGAGTCTTGGTCATCTTACCCATGAGGCATGGTTCGCACATGTCAAATGATTCGTAATCAAGAGATTCCAAAAGTCCATCTGCATGGAGCTTCTTCATGCGCTTGACACCAATGTGACCAAGGCGGCAGTGCCACAAGTATGTGGGACTATCGTTATCAACTTTACATCTTTTGGTATTCACACTATGAACATGTGTAACATCACGTTCGAGATTCATCAAAAATAAACCATTGACCAGCGGGGCATGACCATAAAACATATTTCTCAAATAAATAGAACAACCATTATTCTCGGATTTAAATGAATAGCCATCTCGAATTAAACGACATCCAGATACAATGTTCATGCTCAAAGCTGGCACTAAATAACAATTATTGAGGTTTAAAACTAATCCCGTGGGTAGATGCAGAGGTAGCGTGCCGACGGCGATCACATCGACCTTGGAACCATTCCCGACGCGCATCGTCACCTCGTCCTTCGCCAGTCTCCGTTTATTCCGTAGTTCCTGTTTTGAGTTACAAATATGAGCAACCGCACCGGTATCAAATACCCAGGAGCTACTACGAGTACTGGTAAGGTACACATCAATTACATGTATATCACATATACCTTTGGTGTTGCCGGCCTTCTTCTTGTCCGCTAAGTATTTGGGGCAGTTCCGCTTCCAGTGACCATTTCCCTTGCAATAAAAGCACTCAGTCTCGGGCTTGGGCCATTCTTTGACTTCTTCCCAGTAACTGGTTTACCGGGCGCGGCAACTCCCTTGCCGTCCTTCTTGAAGTTCTTCTTACCCTTGCCCTTCTTGAACTTAGTGGTTTTATTCACCATCAACACTTGATGTTCTTTTCTGATCTCTACTTCAGCTGATTTCAGCATTGAATATACCTCAGGAATGGTCTTCTCCATCCCCTGCATATTGAAGTTCATCACAAAGCTCTTGTAGCTTGGTGGAAGCGACTGGAGGATTCTGTCAATGACCGCGTCATCCGGGAGATTAACTCCCAGCTGAGACAAGCGGTTGTGCAACCCAGACATTCTGAGTATGTGCTCACTAACAGAACTATTCTCCTCCATTTTACAGCTGAAGAACTTGTCGGAGACATCATATCTCTCGACCCGGGCATGAGCTTGGAAAACCAATTTCAGCTCCTCAAACATCTCATATGCTCCATGTTTCTCAAAACGCTTTTGGAGACCCGGTTCTAGGCTGTAAAGCATGCCGCACTGAACGAGGGAGTAATCATCAGCACGCTGCTGCCAAGCGTTCATAACGTCTTGGTTCTGTGGGATTGGTGCATCACCTAGCGGTGCTTCTAAGACATAATCTTTCTTGGCTACTATGAGGATGATCCTCAGGTTCCAGACCCAGTCCGTATAGTTGCTGCCATCATCTTTCAGCTTGGTTTTCTCTAGGAACGCGTTGAAATTGAGGACAACGTTGGCCATTTGATCTACAAGACATAGTGTAAAGATTTTAGACTAAGTTCATGATAATTAAGTTCATCTAATCAAATTATTTAATGAACTCCCACTCAGATAGACATCCCTCTAGTCATCTAAGTGATACATGATCCGAATTTAACTATGCCGTGTCCGATCATCACGTGAGACGGACTAGTCAAGATCGGTGAACATCTCCATGTTGATCGTATCTTCTATACGACTCATGCTCGACCTTTCGGTCCTCCGTGTTCCGAGGCCATGTCTGTACATGCTAGGCTCGTCAAGTCAACCTAAGTGTATTGCGTGTGTTCCGAGGCCATGTCTGTACATGCTAGGCTCGTCAACACCCGTTGTATTCGAACGTTAGAATCTATCACACCCGATCATCACGTGGTGCTTCGAAACAACGAACCTTCGCAACGGTGCACAGTTAGGGTGAACACTTTCTTGAAATTATTATAAGGGATCATCTTACTTACTACCGTCGTTCTAAGCAAATAAGATGCAAAAACATGATAAACATCACATGCAATCAAATAGTGACATGATATGGCCAATATCATTATGCTCCTTTGATCTCCATCTTCGGGGCACCATGATCATCTTCGTCACCGGCATGACACCATGATCTCCATCATCATGATCTCCATCATCGTGTCTTCATGAAGTCGTCACGCCAACGATTACTTCTACTTCTATAGCTAACGCGTTTAGCAACAAAGTAAAGTAATTTACATGGCGTTATTCAATGACACGCAGGTCATGCAAAATAATAAAGACAACTCCTATGGCTCCTGCCGGTTGTCATACTCATCGACATGCAAGTCGTGATTCCTATTACAAGAATATGATCAATCTCATACATCACATATATCATTCATCACATCTTTCTGGCCATATCACATCACATAACACATGCTGCAAAAACAAGTTAGACGTCCTCTAATTGTTGTTGCAAGTTTTTACGTGGTTTGTAGGTTTCTAGCAAGAACGTTTCTTACCTACGTATGACCACAACGTGATTTGCCAATTTCTATTTACCCTTCATAAGTACCCTTTTCATCGAATCCGTTCCGACTAAAGTAGGAGAGACAGACACCCGCTAGCCACCTTATGCAACTAGTGCATGTCAGTCGGTGGAACCTGTCTCACGTAAGCGTACGTGTAAGGTCGGTCCGGGCCGCTTCATCCTACAATGGCGCCGAAACAAGAAATGACTAGTAGCGTCAAGAAGAATTGGCAACATCAACGCCCACAACTTCTTTGTGTTCTACTCGTGCATAGTAACTACACATAGGCCTGGCTCATGATGCCACTGTTGGGATTCATAGCATAATTTTAAAATTTTCCTATGCTCACCAAGATGCATCTATGGAGTATACTAGCAACGAGGGGAAAGGAGTTCATCTACATACCCTTGTAGATCGCGAGCGGAAGCGTTCCAATGAACGTGGATGACGGAGTCGTACTCGCCGTGATCCAAATCACCGATGACCGAGTGCCGAACGGACGGCACCTCCGCGTTCAACACACGTACGGTGCAGCGACGTCTCCTCCTTCTTGATCCAGCAAGGGGGAAGGAGAGGTTGATGGAGATCCAGCAGCACGACGGCGTGGTGGTGGATGTAGCGGGTCTCGGCAGGGTTTCGCCGAGCTTCTGCGAGACGGAGAGGTGTAGCAGGGGAGGAGGGAGGCGCCCAAGGCTGTCTCTCGCTGCCCTCCCTCCCCCCCTTTATATAGGCCCCTGGGGGGGCGCCGGCCCTGGAGATGGGATCTCAAGGGGGGGCGGCGGCCAAAGGGGGGAAGGGGGTGCCTTGCCCCCCAAGGCAAGTGGGAAGCCTCCCCACCCTAGGGTTCCCAACCCTAGGCGCATGGGGGGAGGCCCATGGGGGGCGCCCAGCCCACTAGGGGCTGGTTCCCTTCCCACTTCAGCCCACGGGGCCCTTCGGGATAGGTGGCCCCACCCGGTGGACCCCCGGGACCCTTCCGGTGGTCCCGGTACAATACCGGTAACCCCCGAAACTTTCCCGGTGGCCGAAACTTGACTTCCTATATATAATTCTTCACCTCCGGACCATTTCGGAACCTCTCGTGACATCCGAGATCTCATCCGGGACTCCGAACAACTTTCGGGTTTCCGCATACACATATCTCTACAACCCTAGCATCACCGAACCTTAAGTGTGTAGACCCTACGGGTTCGGGAGACATGCAGACATGACCGAGACGCCTCTCCGGTCAATAACCAACAGCGGGATCTGGATACCCATGTTGGCTCCCACATGTTCCACGATGATCTCATCGGATGAACCACGGTGTCGAGGATTCAATCAATCCCGTATGCAATTCCCTTTGTCAATCGGTATGTTACATGCCCGAGATTCGATCGTCGGTATCCTAATACCTTGTTCAATCTCGTTACCGGCAAGTCTCTTTACTCGTACTGCAATGCATGATCCCGTGACTAACACCTTAGTCACACTGAGCTCATTATGATGATGCATTACCGAGTGGGCCCAGAGATACCTCTCCGTCACACAGAGTGACAAATCCCAGTCTCGATCCGTGCCAACCCAACAGACACTTTTGGAGATACCCGTAGTGCACCTTTATAGTCACCCAGTTACGTTGTGACGTTTGGCACACCCAAAGCACTCCTACGGTATCCGGGAGTTGCACGATCTCATGGTCTAAGGAAAAGATACTTGACATTGGAAAAGCTCTAGCAAACGAAACTACACGATCTTTTATGCTATGCTTAGGATTGGGTCTTGTCCATCACATCATTCTCCTAATGATGTGATCCCGTTATCAATGACATCCAATGTCCATAGTCAGGAAACCATGACTATCTGTTGATCAACGAGCTAGTCAACTAGAGGCTTACTAGGGACACGTTGTGGTCTATGTATTCACACATGTATTACGATTTCCAGACAATACAATTATAGCATGAATAATAGACAATTATCATGAACAAAGAAATATAATAATAACCATTTATTATTGCCTCTAGGGCATATTTCCAACACACCGCAAGATTGAACCCAAAGCTAAGCACTTCTCCCATTGCAAGAAAGATCAATCTAGTACGCCAAACCAAACTGGTAATTCGAAGAGACTTGCAAAGATAACCAATCATACATAAAAGAATTCAGAAGAGATTCAAATATTGTTCATAGATAATCTTGATCATAAACCCACAATTCATCGGATCTCGACAAACACACCACAAAAGAAGATTACATCGAATAGATCTCCAAGAAGATCGAGGAGAACTTTGTATTGAGATCCAAAGAGAGAGTAGAAGCCATCTAGCTAATAACTATGGACCCGAAGGTCTGAGGTAAACTACTCACACATCATCGGAGAGGCTATGGTGTTGACGTAGAAGCCCTCCATGATCAATGCCCCCTCCGGCGGAGCGCCGGAAAAGGCCCCAAGATGGGATCTCACGCGCACAGAAGGTTGCGGTGGTGGAAATAGGGTTTTGGCTCTTGTTCTGATGTTTCCAGGGTATATGGGTATATATAGGAGGAAGAAGTACGTCGGTGGAGCAACATGGGCCCCACGAGGGTGGAGGGCGCACTTGGGGGGGGGTAAGCGCGCCCCCCTGCCTCATGCTCTCCTCGTTGATTACTTTACGTAGACTCCCAGTCCTATGGATCACGTTTGTTCCAAAAATCATGTTTCCGAAGGTTTCATTCCGTTTGGACTCCGTTTGATATTCCTTTTCTGTGAAACACTGAAATAGGTAAAACAGCAATTCAGGCTGGGCCTCCGGTTAATAGGTTAGTCCAAAAAATAATATAAAAGTGTATAATAAAGCCCATTAAACATCCAAAACAGAATATAATATAGCACGGAACAATAAAAATTATAGATACGTTGGAGACGTATCAGTATCCCCAAGTTCCCCGGTGATGCGGCGACATGGTGGCGTGGCGGCGGCGAGGCGAGAAAGAGCGGGAGAGAGCGGTGGCGAGGCACAGAGCAGGGAGAGCGCAGTGGCAAGGCACAGAGCGGTGGGAGCGCGTTGGATTTTATAAAGCGCGCCGGACGCCGCGCGCCAAAACTAGCGCACGCCCGGCCGCTTTTTCCCGCCCGCGCGCAATCCTTTCCCGACGTCTCTGCTATCTCTACTCTCTTATCTACTGTTATATTTATTTAATATTTAATATTTATCTCTACTTCTCTACTCTCTACTTTTTTTCTTATAAAAAACAGAGTTGGTGATGATGGTGTGCCTGCCATCCTGCAATATAGGGCGTCCGATTTATATCTGACAGATAGGAAGGAAACAATGGCAATTTTGCAAGAAGATACCCGCACCCCTCTCCAGATTTTCAAATAAGGCCTTCCCTCGTTCATCCTTTTCTCCCACAAAATAAACTACTCATACAAATGCATCTTGATGCGTGCAACGCATGGGCATCTTGCTAGTTCTAAAAAACTTTCCATCATCTTGCTAGGTTGCAGATGAAGAACCTACCCAAGCACAGCGCGATACAGGAGCGACGCACAATTACAAGCTGATATTTTGTTGGACAATGGAGGCTATAACCAATTACTTTTACGGGAACAATAGCACCCAGGAAATTTGAAGGGTAGGTATGAACAAAATTGGAACTGCAAATGTACTGCTAAGTGATTCAATACACACATTACCAATCGAGGAGGAGAACGATGGTCGCGGTGGCCTGTGTGAGTCATGGTCGGCAATGGGAGTCAGTTCATTGTCCACGACGGTGGTGCTTCTGCTGGCGTCGGCTTCCGGGAAGCAGATCCGAGACCGTGGAAGACGGTGCCGGGGAAGAGGCTCCGTGTACGACGACGACGGTGGACCGGCTCCAGTGTGGCATACGAGGTCGTCGATGAGGCAGATGCGCTGCGGTGGACGAGTGCGCCGATGTAGAAGGGGGAGGAGCACGAAGGCTGCGGTGCCGTGGAGATGTCTGGGTGCCGGGGTGGGGTTGGCTGGGTAGGGTGAACCTGAAGTTACAAAAACATCCCCCTACCAACCGTCATCCGTAGGCCTGTTCCGAAGGCTATGATGGTAACTTCCCACAGCTCGAATCAGGGTCGCGGGAGATTTTCCCGCCGACCTCAAAATTTTGCGACACTGAACTCCCCATGTGGCGTGTTGGGTGATTCGGCTAAGCAACTAGCGAGTAGTACTAGTAAACTCTGCATATTAGGTTTGACCAAAGTCAAACTTCCTAAAGTTTGACCAAGTTTATAGAAAAATATAAACATTTACCATAACAAATATGTATGATGTGAAAGTACATTCAATAATGAATCTAATGGTATTTATTTGTTATTGTATATGTTAATATTTTTTTTATAAACTTTCTGAGAGTTTACAAAACTTGACTTTGACCAATGCTAATACGCGGACTTAAATAAAAACGGAGGGAGTACACATTTGTTTTCTTAGTATGTAGTGAATTAATCATTTGTTGAAATTGTGAAATAAATATATTAGGCTACTGACTTCGAATGTAATGGTCTATACAATTCAATAGTTACAATGATTGTCGAATTCCAAGATGTATACAAGGTCTATAGTACTTCACAACATGCTCAAACTCACATAATCCCAGTCAAATGACAATCAAAATGCATTTCATAGTTATTACTTTGTAGGATGCAACAAAACCAATAATAACTCTACATCAGCCATTATAAAAGCAACATTTTTAACATATCCCAATGTGTGAATGAAACGTGCAGAGAGAGCTTGCGAAGATGGAGCAGATAGGGCGGGAAAGATTGTATGTATGTGGACGAGAGAGTAGGAGACAAACCTAACGAAACACAGAGAGAGATAGAGAGAGAAAGAGAGAGGAAGAAGTTAGGTCTGTGAGAAAGATAGAGACATGTAATATACATGAGATGCGTGTGCATCCGGATTCTGTACACGTGGAAGGAGAAGAGACAACAGGTTTGATGAGAGAGCTGGAAAAACATGGACGAGAGGGGAAGGATCTCGTGGGTTGAGGGATTGATAATTTTGTGCGGGGGAGAGAGGGATTGGTAATTTTGTGCGAGAGAGAGAGGGTGGGGGAGGAGTCAGACAGCCGTCGTCACATCATCCTGCTTCCAAATGGCCCCGCATTCTCTAGCGCAGTGTGGTCGCCGTCTTTGATCTCCTCGATGCCCTCTTTGAAGATTGAGGTGTTGTGCATGCTGGGGTGCAGAGAAGCACAAGCGAGAGTGGCGCCATATAACCTTGGATGGGGATGAATTGTGTGCTCGGGGGAGGGGGTGTGTGTGTGCTGTGTGTGTGTTTCGGATATTGAGAGAAGACAAAACTAAGGAGAGAAATGTATGTGTATGTGACGGAAAGCTACATGCTAAACAGGGTATTCACGAAGAGATTGTGCGTGCGAGATAGAGAGCACTGTGCGGGCCTTGAGGTGGCTAGGGGCCGGGTGAGGGTGTCAAAATGTGCGCGTTAATGCATGTGTTACATGCGATCGTGCGAGGGACGGACGAATCGAGAGAGATGGTTGTTGTGTTACGGATGCTCCTCTCTCTCTCTCTCTCTCACACACACACACACAAGTAAAATAGAAGACCATTCTCTCATGTATACACAATGTATCGGCATCTGTCTATGTCTCATTCATGCATGATCATTTGCACATTCACACCTCTCTATGTGTCTATCACACGCACACCGTCTCCACATTGCCATTCCGCCACAACACACATATGGACACATACACACGTTCTCTCTCAGTCACACACACACACAAAATCAGTATTAAAAAAACTAGGGCGCACCTAAAACGTCCAAATCCAAATAAACACGAACTGGAGCTAAATTCAAATATATGGAAATATTGTAGCGTCAAGAACTTTTCCAGGAAAAAAAGTTGAGTAATATTCGGGGATTGTTTTCACACACACAAAAAGCTTCGGTGGATGTCCTTCGAGCGCGACACGGTAACACACCGTTCGATCGACCGCGCGGCCGCAGTTCACGCGCTTGCACAGGATTCCATATCATGGTTGTGGTAACTAATAAAAGTGCTTCCTAAGTCTAATGTTTACGTGTACTAGTATGGTTTCCTTTTAAGTTTGACCAACCCTATATAAAACTAAACTAAGCTCCCATACGCGCACTCATCAATATGCCGCCGCCGCCGGCGCGCATACCGGCGCCCGCCTGCTCCGGCCAACAATTTCACGCCCATCACTGCCGTGTCGCCGCCATCCCTGTGCCATGAAGTCGAAGGCTCGCCCGCTCACGTCGTCTACAGTCCCTCCTCGCGATGTCGTCGCGCTGCCAAGCACGCGAGCAGCTGGTGGAGCCGCGTCTATGCACGCAGCGTACGAAGAGGAGGACGAGCGTGTGCTCCAGCACGCCGGCAAGGAGGAACTAGCGTGTCATTGTCGTCTCCGCCCGCACGGAGGAGGTGCGCATGGTGGCTGTCGCGGCGGAAGCCGGTCGCGCGCGCGTCGAGCCTGCAAACCGGGTGCGGACGCGGAATCTACCTTCGAGACCTTGAATGCCATGTGGATCCTGCAATCTGAAGGAGCAATTTGGGTCAGTCGACTCTTGTGAGCCGTTTCATGCAACATGGATGGCTAGAAGGGCTTCTTCAACCTCCGAAATTGATGCACGGTTCATCTTCTCAGCCCGCCACACGCCTAACCGCCTGCCGCCGCCGCCGCGCCCTCCCTTGAACCGCCTGCCACCGCCATGCTCCCCCCACCCCGCCATCCGTTTAACCCCGGGCACGATCCATTTTTTTCAGCGAACTGCATTCCACACCCAACACTCATAAGATAGATCATGGGCACCCTGCCACCCTAATATAGATACTGGGGTAGCTTCTCTGTCGTCTTCTTCCTTCGCTCCGTCGAAATTCTTTCACAAATCGACTGACCCAAATTATACTACTAGTACGAACGTATTAAGTACAGTAAGAACACGAAGATACGAGCAATAGTACCAACTGCAAGAAGAACAGTAGTAAGACATAGTACTAGTACTACTGTACGTACTAAAGAGTTCAAATAACAAGAAAGAACATAAACATAGTTCTGCTGGGGCCTCAGCACAACACACCCTTGAAAATAAACTAAGCAACTAGTCCGCTTGACACTGCAGTAGAACCAGCATGAGCGACGGCACTGCCACCTACTCGGAGTCCGAGTCCACGTCCTTGACTTCGTCCTCGTCCCTCTTCATCTTCCTCTTCGCCGACGCTTCTTTGCTTGAACCGGACATTGGGCTCTGCTTCCTCATCCAACCCTTGTAGATATTTAAACAAAGGTAGGCATCAATTGCTGGGTGTAGGATGTCATCTTCATCTAATGTCTTCGACTCCCATGCATGATGAAACTCGTGGTGAGGTTTCTTCAGTTTAGCGTACGAAGGATCAATCATGGCTGCTGCCAGGGTCAGCATTGAAGGCTGAGAGGAGGACACCAGGCTTGCCTTCTGGAGATCGAAGGGCTGGCCTACAACGAGGCCTATCCGACCCAGGACATCCATGTCGTTCCTAAAGTCTACAGTAACGAATTTCACTCTTTCGTCCTTGAGGAAGTTCTTAAAATCCTGGCACTCAACGTCGGCATGGCATATGTGGTAGACCAAGCACACATTATGTACGCAAACCTGGATCACGGCAGGCTTCTTCTTCTCTGCCTCCTTTAGAATCTTCTCTCTTTGCAGGACTGTGGTGTACTCAACATCTATCCCAATGACCCACTCATCCGTTGAACTGTTGAACATGCGTAGGAAGCGAGCAAGGCATGCTTTCACCGTCGCGGATCCACGTGTGTAGATGACGTTGAACTCATCGCCGGTGATGGCTCTAACCTAGTACTCAGCGGCGACCATGGAGATTTGGGAGGCCATGGATTTTGGAGGAGGGTTAGGAGAAGTTGAACTGGTGTAATGTGAAAGGACGGGACGACTGGGAGCGAACTGTTGTAAGGTACTGTACTTGTAGAAGACAGGGACGAGTAGGGCATGCGAACGGCGTGGGGTTGCTGGCTTGCCCGGTGGATAAACGGCTGCAAGCCCCCAAAGAGTTCTCGAGAACTATGCGGGGCCCACTAGATGTCATGTCTACTAGACCCATATCGTAGGCCTGACGGTATAGCTTCTGCCTGTTCGCACGCCATGCCGGCGCGTGGGTAACTTCACTTAATTCCGTCAACCGTCGCGCCTCCCACGACCTTTGCCTCCCTTGCGCGGTCGCACCCTTTGAGACTTCGACCAGCTATAAATGAGCAAATTTTTTTGCCTACTCCGCATGCATGATACTCCCTCTGGTCCTTTTTACTTCCGTCAACCGTTTGCAAAGTGTTTGACCAAATTTATACTAAAAAATCAATATCTACAATACTGATTATAATGAGTATAAGAACTACGTTTTATAATGAGTATAAAAATATTGATTTGACATTGTGAATGTTGATACATTTTTCTATAAGTTTGGTCAAAGTAGAGGTACATTGACTTCAGACAAAACTTAAATGCACAATGCAGACTAGTTCCTCTGTCCAGGTGCGTGCCATGTCCTATCTTGTCATCACAACAAGGTTAGCTATTAGAGTACTACTACCTCCCTTCTAGTTTAAAGGGCTCGATTCAAAAATTTCACCTACTCTTAGCAAGATGGAGGCGGTGGAATAGTTTTTGTAGTCTGCAAAAGTACTCAACTAATGTTGTCGTTCTTCAAAAAAATGTGTTTACCAATGCATGCATGAACACTAGTTACTCTAACCCCCCTCTCTTCTTTAATTCTTTGCCACATCATCATGTTTGCTATTCCCGTGTGCATGATACCGCTAAGATACCACCATTATGGCCAGCCTTAATCATCGCATGCAATAATTTAGTGCACCTTGAAATATGAACATGTGTGGGGCGTGTATGTTTTTAATGACTTGAGACTATACCTAGCCCGGCATGCAAGATGACTTATTATGCACCGTTCCCCATACCTGCAGGAAGCCCGTTCGTCTCCAAATCTTTTCCTCTCCATGTGTGGGAACAATATGCCTGCCAGACTCTCCTCCCTCCGGCGGTCCCACCACTCCACCCCGTGTGGGAAAAATCTGCATGCATGACTCTCCTCCCCCCGCGCTCGTCCAATCCGTTGTGACCAGCAATATCTCCACCCCTTCCCTCCCCCATAATTTACTCCAACAAATATGCCCACGTAGCTGTTACGTTAATCATGCAACATATCTTCTGGGACGCTGCTTCAGTTACTTAACTGCAGGTGCATTGGGTCACTGACATATGGGCCCAATAGGGGTCTGGCCCACATGTCAGTGACGCAACTGGACCTGCAGTTAATTCAGTGCAGCTCAGTCCATATCTTACGTAGGTATGCCATTGCTCGCTATAAATACTGCACCTCCCACGACATTCGGAAGAACGCTCATGTTCATCGCTATCTCCTCCCCCTCCCTCTCACGTCGACCACCATGGCATCGCCCCTCCCAAGCCCTAGGCGACCCTCGCTGCACCGCCTGGGCGGTCACGCATCGCCGTTCCGTTCCTCGCCGCCACTAGTCGAGGAGGACGCGTAGGCGTTCCACTCCTCGCCGCGATGCGTCGGCGTTCCCAATCTCGCCAGCACGCGCGTCGGAGGACGCGTCGGCTCCCCGCTACGAGGAGAACGCCGCGCCGCCCGCCAAGCCCCCCCCCCCAGCCTTGAGGAGCTTTGGAAAGAAATAGATGTCGCCATGTGGGAGGCTTTGCCGCCGGCAGAGCACGCCAAAATAGAGGCGGAGAAGAAGGCCGAGGAAGAGAAGCGCGCGCGGGGCAAGCTGCCTGGCAGGTCTATGTCGCGTCCGAGAGAGTCAGGTGATTGGCTCTTTGGCAGAAGGCTCGTGCAAGGGCCGTGAGGGTGGCGGAGGACGCCCGTGCCAAAGCCCTGAGTGCAGTCGGGCCCAAGCGCCTCATCTACGCTTGGTGGTACGTGGACCGGGTGCACGCTTCCAGCGAGGAGGAGTACCTGTTGGCGCCGGATCACCACACCGGTGAGATCGCGCTCGCCCGCCGGCAAGCCGCCAATCAGCACCTCACGAGTTGCGAGGCTGAGGAAGAGGCGTTGTGTCGGCGCGCTGGGAAACGGCCGCGCACCAGGGCACTCGTGGCGCGCCGCGAGCGCTCCTGTGAGCGTCGTGGCTTTTAGTAGGAGTATAATTTAGTTTCATAAGGTGATCTCATTAGTTTTGGGACGCAAATCATAAATCCCGAACGTTCGGGAATTATTAGCGTCCTTAATTAAGTATGTAAGAGGGAAAGTTTGGAAACCTTGTGTATCCGTACGCATTTTGTAAGTAGGTGCATATAACACAAAGTTTACTATATACTATCGCACTACACGTCTCTCTCTATATATGCTTGCAGACTGTGCTACTCCCTCCGTCCAGGTGAATAAGTGATCTTTGGTTGTGCACCGTGACCAAGAAGGAGGGAAGACTTTATACACCTAGACGGAGGGAGTACTACTATTACTTATGTACGTGCAAATGCACGTTTTAACATTACGATGCGGTTTTTGTAAAAGTAGAAAAATAGCACTAGTCAAGCTTGTGAAACGATTCGATGCAAAACAAATGCAAAAATGCTCGTTTGATTGTTTACTTTTAGCTTCCTTCTCTGTGGTTATTTCTCTATCGTACTTTGTACGGAGTATCTCACTAGTCGGAAAGGCATGCAAATTCCCAAAGCGCTTCCTACACCCTGTATCGAATTTTTTGCCTAACAAGTTGTGTCGTGCAATTGGAATTCCAACTTGAGTACTAGTACTACTAGTAGGAGTACCAGGGGCCAGTTTGTTTAGGCTTCTAGATTAGTAGTAATCCCATTACTACTAGCTCTGTCCTGGTTTATTGGTCCCCATTGTAATCTGTGTCAAATTTTGATCATAAATTTAACTAATGAAATGTTTGTGCATGTCACATGCACTAACATTTTATAAGTTAAATCTTTGGTCAAAATTTACCACAAATTACAATGGTGAAGAATAAACCAGGACGGAGGTACTAGTAGTAGTTTAGAAGCCCAAATAAATGAGTGAGGCACCTTAATGTTACTCTCCACTGTGACTAGTCTTATGGGAAAAGCTGGGGAAGAGACGGCTTATTTTTTAGGCCGCCAAAAGAACTAGCCCTAGGAGTAGTAGCTAGGGATACTAGGAGTAGTAGCTAGGGATCGAGTGTGCGAGATGAACCGAAGAAAGTAAATGCAGAGAGATGAAATGCAAAAAAGACGGAGGGATGTGATGGTTGCTTGTCCGTTTATTTTACCAGGCCACTTATTACTAGCAGTGGTTGGGTTTATTGATATGACGTCTTTACTGCCGCGCCACGAGCGGGGTGAGAGTGAGGCCCAGTTCTTTTGCCAGAATCTGGGGATTCTCCCAGAATCCGACCCCTACCCAGCTTCTCCCAGAATCTTTGAGCCCCATTTGTTTCACAATCCTATCTAGTTAGGTTTAATTAGACAGGGTTGTAAAACAAATGGGGCTCAAAGATTCTGGGAGAAGCTGGGTAGGGGTCAGATTCTGGGAGAATCCCCAGATTCTGGCAAAAGAACTGGGCCTGAGACTCCCGTGCAGCGCCGCCCTCTACACTTGTACTACACCGGTCATAGTTTATTAGTCCCCCATTGAATTTGACTGAAGATTTAACTGACAAAATATTAGTGCATGTCAACAAAAACTATATCGTTGGATTCGTATTTGAACATAGTTTTCAATGATATAATTTTGGGTGACATGCATCAGCATTTATCGTACTATATATAATGTTTGTTCAATTTTTGGTCGTACTAATCTATAGTAGTATGGTGCCCGTGCGTTGCACGGAAGAGTGAAATGCATTGATCGGGGAGTTGTTTATTTTGACAAAGGATGTGGGGGTCATCTCTAGAGCTCGCAAACATCCAGGTGAAATAGATAAAAAAAAGGTATATTTTGCAAACAAAAGCGTTCAACTGTTCAACCTGCATCCAAAACTTGTGAAGAAATAACACTTATTGTGCTTTGCAAGAAATGATCTTTAAGAATTAGTTTTTGAGTATCAATTGTTTTACATGTTGGCTACAGATGACATGGCACTTTCTTATAGTCAACAGTTGGCTATACTATTAAGTATTAACCATGCCCTTATACACCTAGACGGAGGGATTAAATTAGGATTTCTTGGAAGGGGCAGAGGAGATGTAAGAAATGGTTCATAGTAAGTCTTTCACCAGTACTGTAGTAAAAATTCATACAAGGAAGATTCTAGACTAAACTATAAATGGATACACTTTTATTCATGCGCGATACTCCAATAGAGCAAGATCATGCATGGAAGTCTCGACATGCTTAGACAGTGGATTACACTGAGCGAAGACTAATGATCAACATTTAACTTGATAATGCGTATGTCCAGGTGAACCTCCTTGGAGTCCCCGTGCACCGCGTTGGGGGGTAAATCATACCATGCGTCTTCCATGTCCACATCGGCGGGAAGGTCCCAGCTCTGCACAGTCCTAGTCAGCATGATGGAGCCGGTGTCGCCGCCCACGTACCTCGGAGGGGTAGTAACAGTGAGCACGCACTCGTACATCAGCCTCGTGTCAGTGTCAGCGTCAGCGGCATCGCCCCTGACGCACACTACATAGACGGGGCGACGGCCTGCGCGGGCCTCGCCGGTGCCCACGATCAAGAGAGGAAGACGCTGTCGTCCTCCTCCGAGACTAGCAGGCGGTGGTGATCCTCCAGCGACTCCGGCATGGTGAACGGGTAGCACGTCTCGTACTTGATGTTCTCGGCCAAGGGCCAGTAGTGACCGCTGCACGCATCCGTGAGGTGATGCACGACGTCCGCCGGCGAGCCCCAAAATGGCATCGGGCACTCATAGCAGTAGACGAAGGGCTCCTTGGAGGCATCGACCAGGCCGTCCATGAAACGGGAGTGGCTGTAGGGGACGTTGCGCCAGTTGAATATATGAGCAAGTTACTACGAGATTTAATCCGAATAAGCACACAATAAATCATGATGGCTATAACAGAGATTAAACTAATCATGTGGACTAGCATAGTAGATGAACAGATAGAATCTAGTAGGATACAGAGTAGAAACATGAATTCTACCATGATTTCGAACAGGAAGGACAGAAACACATACGGTGCAACGGGAGCAGCATCGTTGGCGCTGAGGTTGTCGCCCATGTCGTTGAGGAAGAGGTTGCCGAGGTCGGGGAAGAAGTCTTCGTCGGTGAAGTCGTGGCTGCCAGCAGTCGCGAGAGTTAGCTCCCCAAATTTCAGCAGCGCCCGCTGAATGGAGCGCAGGAGGGAGTGGCTGTAGGGGACGTTGCGGCCGCCGAATGGAGCGCAGGAGTAGCACACGAAGCAGTAGATGGTGCTCCGGTGCCCAGAAATTTTTGTTTGGCATCGCTTGGGCAATGTAAGGCATCGGTGCCAAATACCCCAAAAGCAAATTTAGCACCGCTTTTGGCCTACATAGTGGAAGGCCTAAGTCTCTATCTCTACTCTTATCACTATCTCTACTACTCTTCTTTGTTTTTTATAACAAATCGAATAGCACTGCGTCGTCCGATGCACGCCCGGCTGAACACGCCTCCTCGCCTCCATCACCAACTGAATCTTTTATAGGAGTAGGAGTAGAGAAAAAACTGAGTTGGTGATGATGGTGTGCCGCGCAATGCACGGGCATCTTGCTAATTTTTTTGCATATAATTCCAAACACCACGTAGACACGGTCTTTGACCATTTTACAACTATGTTAGTATCATTGTTAGTGGTCAGCCGGTGCAAGTTATAGCCCCGGGTGTTTTAACCTTTTTTTAGTAATGATATCTGGCGATTGTTCGGCACGAGCTCAATCCTGGCGAATCCCAGGTAATCGTCAGATTTCCATCCGACGGTGGCCTGTTTTTAAGCCATAGTATTTGACAAAACCACCACCCTTACACACGTACTGTAACTGCATCGCGGGCGTTTGCAACTGCCATGTCTCCCAGCGAACATTTGCTGGGGATTGGAGTTAGCACCGATGGCGGTTCGTAGTTGTTCCACGCTTGGACATTGAAGTTTGTAACTATTTTAGATTAGAATATACTACTCCTCCGGTGCTAGTAGTAGAGCAGAGTCCTACTCCACTACCACTCTACTCAAGCAAGTTAGGGCATAGTAGTAGGTATTGTAGGGAGTACCAGTACTGTGATCACTCAAGCAAGTTCTCTGACTTTGATATGACCCTACGCTGCTGGTATGTGTCTCGTAAGTCAAGCGGCGTGTTGTAGTCATCATCACCTGTCCACTTCCCGCGGCACATATTCGCTTCTTCATCTTTGTCCACTCTTCCATCCCTGCTAAGGCGCCTCCCCCCGCGTCCAATCTTCCATCCCCGCTAAGGCGCCTCCCCCCTCGTCCGAAACCCAAGTGAAAGGATCGAGAAGAAGTGTCTAGAGGGGGGTGAATAGACTCCTAGCAAGAAAAGTTGCAGTTTTTAAATTCTTTAAGTTGAGGTGGAGTTTTAGCACAAGTTCAAACATTCACAATACATATCAAGCAAGCATGATAAGAGTATGTGAGCAGCGGAAAGTAAATCATGCAAGTTGCAAGAATGTAAAGGGATGGGATTGGAGTGTGCAAACGCAATTGGAGACACAGAGATTTTTTATCCGTGGTTCCGATAGGTGGTGCTATCATACATCCACGTTGATGGAGACTTCAACCCACGAAAGGTAACGGTTGCGCGAGTCCACGGAGGGCTCCACCCACGAAGGGTCCACGAAGAAAAGCAACCTTGTCTATCCCACCATGGCCATCGCCCATGAAGGACTTGCCTCACTAGGGTAGATCTTCACGAAGTAGGTGATCTCCTTGCTCGTACAAACTTCTTGGTTCAACTCCACAATCTTGATGGAGGCTCCCAAGTGACACCTAACCAATCTAGGAGACACCACTCTCCAAGAGGTAATAGATGGTGTGTTGATGATGAACTCCTTGCTCTTGTGCTTCAAATGATAGTCTCCCCAACACTCAACTCTCTCTCATAGGATTGGATTTGGTGGAAAGATGATTTGAGTGGAAAGCAACTTGGGGAAGGCTAGAGATCAAGATTTATGTGGTTGGAATGGAATATCTTGACCTCAACACAAGTGTAGGTGGTTCTCTCTCAGAAAATGTATGTTGGAAGTGTAGGCATGTTCTGATGGCTCTCTCCACGAATGAAGAGTGGGTGGAGGGGTATATATAGCCTCCACACAAAATCTAACCGTTACACACAAATCACCAAACTCGATGGGACCGAATTAGAAAACTCGGTCGGACCGATTTGGTTCATAATGTGACCGTTAGGCATTTCGGTGGGACCGACATGATCAACTCGGTGGGACCGATGTGCTAGGGTTAGTGTAAAGCCTTATCTCGGTTGGACCGATTACACAAACTCGTTGGGACCGATTTGGGTAATAAGCACAACAGAGAGTTGGCAAAGCAAACTCGGTGGTACCGATTTCATATTTCAGTGAGACCGAAATTAATGCAATAGACAACAGAGAGTTTGCAAGCCCATCTCAGTGAGACCGAGATCCCATCGGTGAGACCGGATTGATTAGGGTTTCTGGCAGTGGCTATGTCAAATGAACTCGGTGGCGCCGGATAGAAAGTTTCGGTGGGGCCGAGTTTGACTTTTGGTTTTGAGACATATATGTGGATGTGAGAAAGTGGTTGAGGGCTTTGGAGCATATCACTAAGCAGTTTGAGCAGGCAAGCCATTAAGCAACACCTCATCCCCTCTTAATAGTATTGGCTTTCCTATGGACTCAATGTGATCTTGGATCACTAAAATGAAAGATGTAGAGTCCTGAGCTTTGAGCTTGAGCCAATCCTTTGTCTTCATCATCTTGAAGGGGTTCCACATCCTCTTGTCCATGCTACTCCACTATTGGACTTATCTGAAGTATACTAGATGAAAGTATTGAGATAAGTTGACATTAATTACCAAAATCACCCAGGGAGCACTTGTGCTTTCACCAAGCACTAACAATGGCAGAACCGAGCAGCGTTCGCCGAAAGAGTGGCTGGAATTCGCTCCCCACAGAGGTGTAACACCCCGCATGTAACTTGCCATATTTGTAACTCCGACTCTTGCCATTTCCGGCTATGTGTTTTGATTTTCCCTCAGTTGTCGGGTTTTGTCTTTCGTTTTGTATTTTGTCATGTCATGCATTTTCATATCATGTCATCTTGTGCATTGCATTCGCATACGTGTTCGTCTCATGCATCCGAGCATTTTCCCCGTTGTCCGTTTTCCAATCCGGCGCTCCTATCTCCCTCCGGTGCACACCTCTTGTTTTCTTTTGTGTGCGTGTGTCAAACTTTCTCGGAATGGACCGAGGCTTGTCAAGTGGCCTTTTTATACCACCCGGAGACTACCGGTCAAGTTTCGTTCCATTCGGAGGTCGTTTGGTACTCCAACGGTTAACCGGGCATCCGCAAAGTCCATTTGAGAGTCCAGCAAAAAAACCCTCTAAAAGCAGCCCAAAACCCACCAAACTCTCTTCCATGCTCTAGGTCGTTCGATCACGATCGTGTGGGCGAAAACCGCACCTCATTTGAAGCCTCCTAGCTCCCTCTACCTATAAATATGTGGGCATCCCGAAAAACGAAACTGCACACGAAACCCTAACCCTCTCCCTCCGCGCCGCGCCGGACGCGTCCGCTCCGGCCGGACAACGTCCGCCGCGCCGCCCGACCAGTCCGGAGCCGCCACGTGTCGCCAGGCCCGCCGCCGGCCCGCGGGCCCGCACGCCCCTCCGCGCCCAGCGCGCCGCCGGCCCGACGCCCGCCGCCCGCGCGCGCGTGCTCCGCCGCCTGCCGCTCGCCGGCGCCGCCGCGGCCTCTCCGCCGCCGGCCGGCGCGACCCCGCCGCCTCGCCGCCGCGGCCGCCCCTTGCCGCCGGTGTCCCTCCCCGCCGTCGCCTCGCCTCCCTCCGGCCTCGCCTCCTTCCCCCCGGCCTCTCCCTCCTTCCCCGTCGCCGGCCAGGAGCACGGGCTCGATCCAGATCCGCCGTGAAGAGGTTGACTTTTCCTCTCCCGTACCCCTCTAAATTTTCCAAGTCTTGATATTATTTTAGCAAGTGCTCCTGTTCCCGATGCGATAACTTCTTGCATGTAGCTCCGATTCGCACGTGTAATATGTCAAATTGTTCGTCTCATGATGCTCTTAATTTTGTTCAATTGCACCATGTTCATTAGAGGTAATCTTGATGCCCAAATCTCTGTTGGAAGAGGGCTAGTTGATGTTATTCTCTGGTTCTTGACAGAACTTGGAGAATTGTCTTTTTTTGTATCATTTAATCTGTGCATCTTTTGGGCATGAGCTCTACATGTCTTTTGAAGTATGCCATACCATCTTTCCAGTGGTGTAGCCCATGTATTTTTGTGATCTCTGTGGTGACTAGCACAAGCATGCAAAGTAGGCCCCGTAATATTTCTGATTTCAGGGACAGTGATTTCTCTAAGTCCTTGTCTGCTGTAATTTTGTTGCCATGTAAACTTGATGCTACAGAGAGATCCATGCATATTTTGGAGATGTTCAGTAAGGATGTTTTGTATCTGTAGTTGTAATTGATCCATTCCTGCAATTATTTGCAATTATCGAGTGCCATAGCCTGACTCAATCTTGCTCTACTTTTGCTATAAAATATTTCTGGCAGATTCTTAACATGATATGCAATTTTGCCAAGCTTATTGTAGTTGATCCATACATGCTATACTTTTGTTATTGCCATGGATAGCTTCATAAACATGCCATATTGCTGTAGGTGTGCTTGGTTTGTAGTGCATTGCTCTGTAGTGAGTGCATCAAGCTCACAAAGAGGCCTATATATTAATATTTCTGCCATGCTCTGTTTTCTGCTAAGTCTGGAACCTGTTAACGAAACTTGCTATGTTTACATGCTTGCCATCATATCTTCTGGTCCTTTTTGTCTTATGGTCAGTAAGGGACTTTTGTCATGTGCATTTAGTAGAACACTGCCATGCCTTGTTTTGCTATGTTAAGTTCCTGTAGCATGTTGATTTCGTGCTCCGAACATTGCTACCTGATGCTGTTTACTGCCATGTCCAGTTTTTCACTAATTCTGTGAACCTGTAATCCTTTGCACTTTTGCCATGCTTGTTTGAGCTTGATATGTTGTGAACTAGCCGTAGCTCAGTGTTCATCTTTTGTCAAGCATCTCCTGTAGATTACTGCCATGTGCTTTGTTGCTTGTTGGGGTGCTGTAGCATTGTTACTTGTTGCATTTTGAGTGCTATCTTGCTGTTTATCGCAGATTAGTGTCATTCTTGTTTTGCTTGCCATTTGCAAACCGTGCATCCGATTCCGGTGATCTTTATATCGATTTCGACCGAAATCATCTATCTTTCCAGTGGCATGCTTGGTTTGCCAAGTTACTGCCATGTTCATCATTTTTCCTTCCGGAGCACGCATATGCATCGCATATCATATCTTGCATATCATACATGTTTTGCATCATGTTGCTTGCGCATTTCTTGTTGTTGATTGTGGTTCCGTTTGTTTGTGTTCTTGTCTTGGGTAGAGCCGGGAGACGAGTTCGTGAACGAGGAACCTGTCGAGTACGCTTACGAGAATCAAGCTTTCGACAATTCTGAGAACCTTGTAGGCAAGATGACCACCCCTCGAAATCACTTCTATCTTTGCTATGCTAGTTGTTCACTCTATTGCCATGCTCCGCTACCTATCACTTGCTATATCATGTCTCCCATTTTGCCATGTCAGCCTCTAACCATCCTTCCCTAGCAAACCGTTGTTTGGCTACGTTACCGCTTTTGCTCAGCCCCTCTTATAGCGTTGCTAGTTGCAGGTGAAGTTGAAGTTGGTTCCATGTCGGAACATGGATATGTTGGGATATCACAATATCTCTTATTTAATTAATGCATCTATACATATTTGGTAAAGGGTGGAAGGCTCGGCCTTATGCCTGGTGTTTTGTTCCACTCTTGCCGCCCTAGTTACTGTTATACCGGGATTATGTTCCTTGAGTTTGCGTTCCTTACACGGTCGGGTGATTTATGGGACCCCCTTGACAGTTCGCCTTGAATAAAACTCCTCCAGCAAGGCCCAACTTTGGTTTTACTATTTGCCGCCTAAGCCTTTTACCCCGGGTTTTCGCGAGCCCGAGGGTCATCTTTATTTTAAACCCCCGGGCCAGTGCTCCTCTGAGTATTGGTCCAAACTGTCAGTCGCCGGTGGCCACCAGGGGCAACTCTGGGCTGGCCTATCGGAAGCTTGGACAATCCGGTGTGCCCTGAGAACGAGATATGTGCAGCTCCTACCGGGATTTGTCGGCACATTCGGGCGGCTTTGCTGGTCTTGTTTTACCATTGTCGAGATGTCTTGTAAACCGGGATTCCGAGACTGATCGGGTCTTTCTGGGAGAAGGTTTATCCTTCGTTGACCGTGAGAGCTTATGATGGGCTAAGTTGGGACACCCCTGCAGGGTATTATCTTTCGAAAGCCGTGCCCGCGGTTATGAGGCAGATGGGAATTTGTTAATGTCCGGTTGTAGATAACTTGTCACTTGACCCAATTAAAATACATCAACTGCGTGTGTAGCCGTGATGGTCTCTTCTCGGCGGTGTCCGGGAAGTGAACACGGTCTGAGTTATGTATGACGTAAGTAGGTGTTCAGGATCACTTCTTGGTCATTGCTAGATGACGTCCGTTCCGTTGCTTCTCTTCTCGCTCTCTTTTGCGCAAGTTAGCCACCATATATGCTTTTGCCGCTCCAGCTCCACCTCACTACTCCTCCTTTTCCTACATGCTTAAATAGTCTTGATCTCGCGGGTGTGAGATTGTTGAGTCCCCATGACTCACAGATTCTACCAAAACAGTTGCAGGTGCCGACGATGCCAGTGCAGATGATGGCGTCGATCTCAAGTGGGAGTTCGACGAGGAACGTGGTCGTTACTATGTGTCTTTTCCTGATGATCAGTAGTGGAGCCCAGTTGGGATGATCGGGGATCTAGCATTTGGGGTTGTCTTATTTTCATCTGGATTTTGACCGTAGTCGGTCTATATGCTTGTATTTTGGATGATGTATGATGATATTTATGTATTGTGTGAAGTGGCGATTGTAAGCCAACTCTTTATCCCATTCTTGTTCATTACATGGGATTGTGTGAAGATGACCCTTCTTGCGACAAAACCACCATGCGGTTATGCCTCTAAGTCGTGCCTCGACACGTGGGAGATATAGCCGCATCGTGGGTGTTACAAGAGGTAATCAAGCTCATTGTTTCACGTGTGGACAATCTCAGTACCATGCCGCTCGCCGCGTGCTCATCGCGGCTGTACCGTTTACTCAAAGCCCTCAGGCCGGAGCTTTTTAAGCCAGCTCCTTGCTTGCTAATGCCGCCTGATCTTCAGAAACGGCGTGTCACGCAGCATAACGGTCGTAGGGTGGCGAACATCAACCCCCTTGACTGCGATCCGATCCCCGTCACCCTCAACTACATTAACGATATGTACTGGGTCGGCATGAACACGTCTTGGATGGTGCTCGTCGACGGTCGCGGCAGCTGGATGCTCGTGGAGGTCTACACCCGGCAATTGACCCCCCTTCCTTCGATTAACACTGCACTGCTTTGGCACCGCGGCCCAGAATACTCGAAATCTTATAGTAGCCAACATGATACCAAGTTTGATTTGCTCAAGTTTGTAATCTGCGAAGTGCCCACAAGATCTGTGAATTATAAAGACTTCAGGCTAATTGCGTTCTTCAACCGCGGTCTCGCCTATCTGATAGGTCATTGCGGTAAGTGGATAAATCTGCACGTCCATCGCAGGATCATACATCCTCCATGGTTCTCTGATGCCATTGAACACAAGGGCTTCATTTACGCTGTCGACTCCTTCTATGGCTGGACGTATTGCTGGCCTACTCCAGTCATCGCTACAAACGGCTGTTACAGCAGTATGTTACTTTCCTATGATATCATGATGGCTTGCTTATATTACTATCAACATTTACTGAAAAAATATTCATGCTCATAACGTGTTGTTCTTAAGATTGACTACATCAAGAGCCCTTTTTTATTTGACTCCAACTTGATATGATGTTGTAGGCCACCTGGTGTCCCTACCCTTCCTAATCCCAGAACCTTTCAAAGAAAAGCGGCATGGCAGTTGCAGGTGGTTCCTGGCTCGATCATACGACGGCGAACGATTGATGATTGTTCGCACATAAAAGACGTGTTGTTTCGCGGAATACAATCACAGTCACTGCAAGGTCTTTGAGCAGGATCCCAGCTTCTCTCGGCCTTTAGGAATTTTTGACTGGAGGTTGGTAAGTAGCCTTGGTACACGCTCTCTGTTTGTTGGACTGAATTATCCGATTAACCAGGAGATAACCGACGGCAAGGATCATGATGGCAGCGCGGTTTCGTTCATCAGGCAAAACTGTGTGTACATAGCGTACCATGCGTCTCTGCATGCACCATACCCTGATATGTGCCGCCACGCTCTGCAGCCCAAAGCAGGAGAGAGGGTCGCAAGTATCAGACTTCGACCTGCTGGCTGGAGTTTCCCCCGTCAGGCACCCATCTGGTTCAAGTCGTCAGCCAATCTCCACAGCTTAATAAATAGTAACGTCTAACTGAGCCAGTTAGTTAGATGCGCACACTTGGTGTAGTAGGATCTTTATTTAGTTTGATGCATACACTTGTTCTTTTTTGGTAGCCCTTTTGTAATGATGGCTGATGTTTGGTTTGGAAGAGAGAGCTGCGTCTTCACTCTTCTGGCCTGCTTACTGCTTCTGTTGCACCCCCAGCCCTGGTTGCTGCTGCTGTTTTCAATGTACAATCAGTAGTATATTTCGTCTGTTGGTTGAATAAATGTGTTGTTAGAACGACAAACACAATGTTTTGGAGGTCGTTGCACGGTTCGATCCTTTAGTGCCCTGTACCGTACGTAACGCATACTATTTTTCGTACGGAACACATTTTCCACTTGTTGATAACATGCAGCCCATTAATGAAGGCCCAATAGAGGAGCCCATAATTAACTGGAAGGGAGGCTCTCACATGAATCCGGCCCAGGTACATGCTCATGGTCCCCTAAAGAATAAGTAAATAAATAAATAAAGCTAAATGCTCATGCACCAGTTCTTTAAATTCACGATTTAACAGGAGGATATTATTTCCTATGATAGTGTCGTTACATTCACTCGATATTATTCTTAGGCAAAGATAGCGACCAGTCTTCTTTCTCCCAGCATTTTCTTCGTGCAACCAGCGGACCCATGCAAATCGTTGTCAATGTCGTAAATAGTTCCGGTCCATTTTTATTTTTCAATAAGAATGTCCAACCCAGCCCAGCACATTGGCGACAACACTTTATCCTCCGCCTTGGTGCGCTCGCCGCGGCGCCGCCGTCCGGCCCTGTCAACATAGTCTTTTTTCGAAACGGTCCCTGTCAACATAGGGAATCAGGAGAGGACTGTAGTTGTGAGTATTACAGTACGGACCCACCAGGTCCACTGCCGAACACAAGCAAGTACCTCTTTTACTACTCAGATGAACCCCTCGTTTTTTACTCTAATCCACCCTGCTGATATATGGGACCCACATCAATTTTAACGTATAGTCAATTAACGACAGAATTGCACAACTTGTTTTTGAGTAGTAATTCGGAGGAGCAGGCTATAAACTGGGTTGTGCGGTCTCTGTGGCCCGTCTAACAACATGACCAGCCCAGCAGTTTTTTCTTTGGGAAAATAGGCAGCCCAGTATTTCTTTTTGAAGAATACCCAAACTAGGCCTATTTGTTTTCTCCGACTTACTGGGCTGCAAATCTTTCAAGACGAGGAGGGATGCATTCCGGCCTGGCCAAAGAGTATGGTCAGTGTCTGTTAAAAGTAATATCAAAAGGGGTTGAAAATTCCAAAAAAATATAGCAAATGGGATATTAGTTTATTTTTTTGTTTTTGTTTTTGTTCTTCACTGATATCTTATACTCCCTCCATCCCAAAATTCTTGTCTTAGATTAGTCTAGATACAGATGTATCTAATACCAAAACGTGACTTGATACATCTATATTTAGACAAATCTATGACAAGAATTTTGAGACGGAGGGAGTATTTCTTTGGATTTAACATGACATAGTACTAATTTATTTTTAAAATTGTTTTAGTATGGCTACTAATTTTTGGATTAAGAATATTTTGTTCCCCAGCAAAAATTTGTGAATTTTCAAAATTTCGCACATATTTGGTTAATTTTTTTAACTCTGGTACTAACCAGAAAATGGGCAGCAATTCTAAAAATGGAAAACGGGCTGCAATAAATTCCATATGAATTAAAAAATGAGTAAAAATTATAAAAATAATAGCAAATGGGTCGTACACGCCATAGATTTCGGGGCTGACTTGTTTACGCAAGGCTTTGTCAGTCAACACACGATTCTAGCAGCAGTGACTGTTGGATGTCCATCCAACGGCCGACGTGCTTCTTCAATCTCTGATTTTCCTGCTCCAGCCGCCTAAACTAGCGCCGGCGGGACTGCCTGCTCCCTCCTCTTGTGGCCCGCTGTGATGCCGCGCAGGCTTCCCCGGCCCACCCTACTCCCTCCGCTAGCCAGGCCGCACGCAATCAACTGCCTCCATATTACTCAAAAAAAAATGATTCCTCCCACTAACATCTGGGGCGCACCGGTTGGGAGGTTGGCCTGTGGGCCTACTAAGTTGACGCGTACACAGGGCTTGTTAACTTAGTCAACAAACGATTCTAGCAGCAGTAACCGTTGGATTTGAATCGGACGGTCCTGCTGCTTCTTCAATCGCTGCTCTTCCTGCACCAGCCGCCCAAACCAGCGCCGGCGAGACCGCCTGCTCCTGCCTCCAGTGGCCGGCTGTGCTGTCGTTGAGGCCTCACCGCCCCCTACTACTCCCACCGCTAGCCAGTCCCTGCGGCGACGGCAGCCTCACACTGCAGCCGAACCAGTGAACCCTCGTACTCCTCTCCGCGTGGGCATCCACTGCCGCGTCTTCCCCGGCTCCGCGTCGTCCCCTTCCTAGGCCTCGCCGTCGTCCACCACCTTGGATGCGCTCGGCGCAGAGTGGTCAACATGGTCAACGAACGACACCATCGGAAGTAGACTGTGCGTGGAGAGGCTGACAGCTGGGTCCACGGCTGCACGCAAGGAAATGCCTCCTTATTACGCGCAAAATAATGATTCCTCCACCTGACAGCTGGGACCCATCGGAAGGGCCTCTGTATTTCGTGAAAAAAACGTTCCCACCGCTGACAGGTCGGACCCACCAGCTATATCTTCGCACACAAGGAAGTGCCTCCTTATTACGCACAAGAAAATGAATACCCCCTGCTAGCTGGGACCCACAATAGTGGGAGGCTGACTTGTGGGCCAACTAAGTTGACGGGGACGGAGGGCTTTGTCAACTTAGTCAATATGAACGATTCTAGCTCCAGTGACCGTACGATGTCCATCCAACGGCCGTAGTGCTTCTTCAACCTCTGGTCTTCTTGCTCCAGCCGCCCAAACCAACGCCGGTCGTGCCTCGTGCTCCTGCCTCCCGTGGCCGGCTGCGATGCCGCGGAGGCCTCACCGCCCTACTACTCCCACCGTTGGCCAGGCCATCCTTCTACTCACCCACACCCCCTGTTATTCTGCGGCGACGGCAGCCTCACACCTCAGCCGAACCAGTGAACCCTCATACTCCTCTCCGCGTGGGCATCCACTGCCGCGTCTTCCCCGGCTCCACGTCGTCCCCTTCCTAGGCCTCGCCGACGTCCATCGCCTTGGTGCTCTCGGTGCGGCGTGGTCAATGTGGTAAACGACCGACTTCCATTGGAAGAGTACTGTACGTGGAGAGGCTGATAGCTGGGTCCATGGTAGTCGCAAGGAAGTGTCTCCTTATTACGCGTAAAATAATTATTCCTGCACCTGACAGCGGGGACCCACCGGACAGGCCACCGTATTTCACGAAAAAAATGTTTTCCCCCTGACTGCTGGGACCCACGAGCTACATCTTCGCACGCAAGGAAGTGCGTCCGGGCAAAAAAAACAATTCGCCCTGTGACTGCTGGGACCCACCAGCTATATCTTCGCACGCAAGGAAGTGTGTGACAGTCGGGACCCACCTGGTCGAAGCGTACGTAGCGTTGTCATTCTGGTCGCGAACGTGTACGTACATACTGGTCGATGTAGAGCGTGCACGTGTCGTAGTAGAGGCGCGCATGTAGCATGTACACGTACGCACAGCGGCCAGTGTGCAAGAAAGAAAATACGGCCACGTACGTACATACGGGCGAGGTCTCGAATGCCTACTCGCGCATACGTACGGCTAGGGCTCGTGTACATGGCTGGGTCAGAACGGAGAAATAGCATCGTCGTCGTGTTCATGGGGAGCCAACCGGCTGGGTCGGAACGGAATGCGTCGTCGTGTTCATCGGGAGGGCTTGGACGGAACAGCCGATGGAAACGAGGCATGGCGTACCACAGAACGGAGGAAACGGCCTTGTGTTCGACCTGCCACGTTTGAAACGGGATCCTGTTCAACGGGAGGGGTCTGGCGTACCACAAAACGGAGGAAATGGACATGTGTTGGACCTCCTACGGTCGAAACGGGGTCCTGTTGATCGGGAGGGGTGTGGCATACCACAAAACGGAGGAAACGGACTTGTGTTGGAGCGCTACGGTCGAAACAGGGGTCCTGTTCATCGGGAGGGGTGTGGCGTACCACAAAACGGGACTCCACGGGATATTGTTCATCTCCACCGTCGACCCCCTCCAGCCTCCATGGGCAACTGTTCATCCACCGTCGACCTCCTCCAGCCTCCACCTACGACTGTTCATCCACGGGCTCCTGTTCATCCAGCCTCCACCGCGCGCTACTCCACCGGCTACTATTCAACCAGCCCTCTCCACGGGCTCCTGTTCAACCACCCCTCCACGGGCTACTGTTCATCCAACCCTCCACCTTCTACTGTTCATCAAGCCCTCCACGGGGTGGTCCTGTTCATTCAGCCCTCCACGGGGTCCTGTTCATCCAGCCCCAACCGGCTCGATCGATCGGGGTCCTATTCATCCAGAGGCAACACCACGGGGTCCTGTTCATCCACCCCCACCGGGAACTGTTCATCCAAACCCCCCCAGCAACGCTCACTGTTCATCCAGAGGCAGCACCGATCGGCTTCAGTTAGCAGTAGTAGCGAAGGAATCGCTCGATCGGGTTCAGTTAACAGCCATTGATCGATCGCTCGGGTTCACCTGCAGTGCAATTGCTCGGGTTCAGTAGGCGAACGCCTCGCTCGGGTTCAGTTAGAGCCCAACGCCTCGCACCCACGCGTGTGCGTGTACGAGAGAAACGAGCAAACCTCCGTGCATCGCTCGGCCCCGACCACCCACCGTAACCGGGAACACCCCGATATTTTCCTCGCCCTTGCTTCTACCACGGTTTTTTCCATCATGGACGGCCCAAAGAATGTCATGCAGCTGCGTCTCCGGCCCGCCCAGGACGAGAAGCCCATTTTCTGTCATGATTTTTTGTCATAGAAGTAGGAGCCCACCACATCTATGATGATACCGGGTTTTGTCACAATTATCGTCATAGAAGTGTCATAAGTATGACAGAATTTTTTTTCGTTCGGCCCAAAATGTCACGGATGTGTCTTTTTTTGTAGTGGTAGAAGGGATCCCAGTGATTCCATAGGTGTCGTTTCCACCGACATCTTTGGCGCGCCAGGTAGGGGTGGCGTAGTTGTGGAAATCTGGTCTGGTTGAAGCAGCGGCTTCATCGTGGTCGTCACTCCAAGGAAGAAGACGACCAAATGAGCGACGTCATCGGCGGATGCAGTGAACGCTCACGCAGCGGCAAAAAAAAGCTAAGTCATGCGAAATATTGGCTAATTTCATTTATATAAGTCTGTCCTCCCCGAAAAATCTCATTCCTTGTACGGGAAACCTGCACGCAATGGGACCCTTCCGCTATCGGCAACGCCCTTGTCTCTGTCTCCAGTCCGCTCGACAGTTCATGCGGCCGCGCTGAGAACAGCAAGGTGGCCTACCCGCCAGTAGCAGCGCTCTTGTCCTGTTTCGAGTCCGCTCGACAGTTCAAGCGACCGCGCTAGCGGCGGCAAGGTGGCTTGCCCGGCAGCAAGCGCCCTTCCGGCAGGGTGCTAAGGATCCATCCTCAAAGCACCACGGCATGGGTTTACGCGCCGACAGCCTTATCCCAACAAGCGTAGGGTGCGAACATACAAGGGGAGATCTAACGGGAAGATAGCATGCGTGATACTAAAATATTGCAGAGTTATATCACATCAAATAATCGTTGCGGTTCTAACTTAAGATAAAATCGTCTTGGTCTTGAACTCGCAGCGGCGATGAGAAACGGGGTGCCTAGTCCCGGCGCTGGCACTCTATCCTCCTAACTCCGTCGACGCGGCTGATGACGGGCTCTATACGCTCCTCGAGCGCCGCAAGGTCCACACCCTCCGGCAAGCTCTCCAGCGTGGCGTCGAAGTCGAGGTTGGGGTTCCAGTACGCCACCTTGGTGAGGACTTTGGTCATGGCACCCCGGCAAAGCCTCCGGGCCTCATTGGCCAGAGGGTCGCCCTATTGGAGCAGAACTGCTCCAGGGCTCCAAGAACGCCCTCAAAGAGCAGGGTCAGCTTGGCGTTGGGACTCACGTTCGGCTCCGGGGCGTACCTCACGTTTGGCATCCCCATGGCAGCTAGCTTCGTGGTGATCCTGCCGGCAACGTAGGCGAGGCGGCTGATCCAGAGGTTTTCGCCCTTCACGTAGTCCTCGTGGTTGGCGGCGATATTCCTCCGCAGATGCCTCTCCTCCTCCAGGCCCTTGGTCAGGGTCTCCTCCCGGGCCCTGACCTCCGAAAGCGTCCCCTCAAGACCCTCCAGCTTCAGCTTCGGGTCTTTGATGGAGTCGTTGGCCTTGGAGAGCTGCTCGGCCTTGCCGAAGACTGCGGCCTGCACCTCAACCAGAGCACCGTTGAGCGTGTCTTTCTCCTTCGTCAGCTTCAGGGCCTGTTCCTTCAGCCCATCTCGCTCCACCTCCAGCTCTTTCACCTTGCCGGCATGGACCAGAGCTTGGGCATTGAGCGCCTCCTTGTGCTTCTGCTCCAGCTCCTGGGTCCACTGCGCGACGAGCTTCCCGATCTCCTCATCCTTGCCGTGGAGTGTGGCGGCGAGCGCCCCCTCATGAACGGCAAGATCCTCCTCCTGGGAGTTCAGTTCGGCCTGGTGCTGGTGCCGAGCGGCCTCGTCCTTGGAGGCCTGTTCCCTCGCCACCTCCTAGGCCGTCTCGATGTCGGCTTGCTTCATGACAAGCTCCAGCTTGCGCTCGGCCAGCAGGTCCTGGGCAACCTTCAGCTCCTCATGGGCTTGGCGAAACCAAGCCTGCGTCTCAGCGACGCGCCCCGCGAGATCCGCCTCCGCCTTGTCCACCGCTGCCATCCTGGACTTTGCCTTGTCCAGGCGGGCACGGTGAAGCGCCCGGAGCTTCTGGAAGTTGGCGCTCATGGCCCGAAGGAGCTCCTCCTCCTGGGAACCGCCGCCACCGGCGCTCGGTTCGTCAACAACCTCAAGCCCGGCGGCGGCGAGCGCCTCGTCGTCGAACACCTCCCCCTTGGTGGGCGCCCTGGTGCTCGCCGTCCCTGGGAGGTGGACGAACAGATCATCGCTCACCTTCAGGTACTTGCCCGAGTCGGAGGCAGCAAAGAAGGAAGGCTGGTCATCAACCATCCCCTCCTCGGCAGCGGCCTTGCCAGCCTCTCCGGCAGGCCCCTTGCCGGCCTCCTCGGCAGTGGCCTTGTCGGCCTCCTTGTCGGGCCCCTTGGCGGCATCCTTAGCAGCGGTCTTGGCGGCCTCCTTGGCAGAGATCTTGTTGGCCTCGGCCTCGACTTCCCTGGCGACTTCCTCGATGATGGTGTCGATGCCCTCCCGGTCCGCCGAGGAAGGACCTGGACACCAAGAAAGGAAATGCGGCGGGGCCAAGGTCAAGGCCCAAGAAGAAGAAAGAAGAACAAAGACATGAAGTGAGCAAACTTACCTGCACTGGGCTGGGAAGAAGTGGCGCCATCCCCGCCAACGTTCGTTGCCGGGGTGGAACCACCGGCACCCAAGTTCGTCTCCTCCTCCTCCTTGGGCGTGGGCTCGGTGGTGGATGCCCTTGCCGGGGACGCCCCTCGGGGCCGCGTAGTCGAGAGGGGCGGCATGCTGGGGGTAGCCCTCGGCGGCTCCTCCTGCTGCCGTTCTTCTCCTGCAAACCCGGCAAAATCAACATCAAAGATTCACACCCCAAAGTTCATCAATGGAGGAGTGAGTGATGGACTCACGTTGGGGGCTGAAGCGGGGGCTGCGTCGAGGGCTGATCACCGGGCTGCTCCCTACCACCAGCGGCGTACTCGAAGTACCGGTCGGGGGCTTGTCGCCCGTCGAGGCCTTGGCCCTCTTCGCCACCCCTGCGCCAGCGTCTCCGTGTCCCTGTGAAGGCAACATCGGGTCAAGGAAAGATGACACAGGAGTTAAGTCAGGGGATAATGCGGGGGAAGGAGAGATACTTACTCTTCCTCCTCCTCCTCCACTGGCTTCCTCTTCCTCCTTGGGCTGAGAGACCCAAAAACGAAGACGACCTCCGTGTCGACATCCACGGGAGGAGAAGAAGGAAATGGAGTCCGACGACGCTTGGACGAAGAAGAGGCGGTCGCTTTCTTCTTTGCCACCGCGGCCTTCACCGCCTTCTTTGCTGCCGCGGCCCTCGTCTGGCGCACGGACTGCTCCTGAACTTGTTGCCGCGACACAGCCCTGCCGGGCCGAACTGGTTCGCCGAAGCCATCCCGGCACAAGACGCGTCTCCTCCCTGGGGCCGGAGGGTCGTCGGCCTCGGCCTCCCCGTCCGTCGACTCCTCGACCACACCTTCAACAAGAGGAGCACCGGCGCCGGCACTGGTGGCCTCCCCGGCAGACTCCACCCATCCGACTCATTAAAGTGGCAGCAGGCGAGGCCATCGACCGCCCTTCCCGCCCAATCAAAGGCACGTTTGTATCGTCCCCCGTGCGCCTTCCCATATTCCATGCGTGTGTCACCTACCCCGCGCCGTGCATGCGGCGTACGTGGCGTAAGGAGCAGGCGTAATGGGAAACGTGGAACGATGGTTCCAAGGCGGAGAGAGTAAATGGCCAGCGGCTCCGCTGTTTCGAGGGAACACGCAAGCCGCCTCTTTACTGTTCACCGCGGATGACGCAAGCATGCTGCAGTCATTCCGCGCACGATCCCCACATCATGCATTCAACATGGGTCATGGGGAAGCGCGACGGGCGAGGGAATTACCACAGTAAAACTCCGCCCCGCGTGCCCGTGCACCATTCTGGGCCCGGCCCAACAACGCGTTGCGCTCATGTGTGGCCCAGGCCCGGGGGCTCCTGTCGGTGTACAAAAGTAGGGGCTCCCCTTTTCTACCCCTCTACTTGTGCACGGGTAGTCAGAGCCGCACCTGCGGCCACACTTAGCAGGGCAGACGAGGGAAGCAAAACCACAAGACAACCAAAGCAACGCCAAGACCAGAGACACAAAGAGCAAGAGGGCGAGGTGGACTCCCCCAGCAAGACCCTTGCCGGGGCGGCCTCCGCGGCCCCGGCAAGAGCCTTGCCGGGGCAACTCGCCCAACGCCAGCAGAGCACGCCACCCTTGAGCCCAAGGGTTCCAACACCATCAACCACATTGCAACCGAGGCTCGGGAGGCACCTCCATGGTGGCATGCAGATCTTTGTGAAGATCATAAGCACACAAGGTCAGATGAGGACCAGAAGACGACGATCCTCGGCGAGATCTTTGCCAAGGGAATCCACGAGACCCCCGGCAAGATCCTTGCCGGGGACGACCGCGATGCCACGGCAAGACCCTTGCCGGGGCCCCGGCAAGACCCTTGCCGAGGACACCTGCGGGGCCCCAGCCAGGCCCACATCTACTAAGACTCCACCGCCGTTCCCATACAGCGGCCAACCCAACCAGCTGGGCAGGCACCTGCGTGGCGACGTGCGGCCTCCAGGCCAACTCAGCAAGCACCTACGTGGTGGCATGCAGATCTTCGTGAAGACCCTACCACCACGCCATCTCAGCAGCCTGCCAGCCTACATGGCGCTGCATGCCTCGATGGCCTGGACGCGTGTTGGAGCGAGGTGGAGCGGCGACGGACGGGCGAGCCTCGTTCCGTCCCCAATAAAGCAACGGGACGAGCGCATTTAATGCGCCTTGTCCCGTAATGACAGGCGATAAGCTTGTACACTGTATACCTTTCCACCTCCTGTGTGCCACTGTAGCAACCCCTTTCGTCTATAAAAGGAGGCCCGAGGCGTACTGGGGAAGGATTCAGATCTTTTGGACTACGCACGCACCGCAACTAGTTCGAGAGCTGAAGAACACTCAAATATACACCAAAGCAGGACTAGGGTATTACGCATCCTTGCGGCCCGAACCTGGGTAAACGATCTTTGTGCTGACAACCAGACCCGCTCTTTGCACAACCCCGTGCCCGCCAACCGTAGAAGGGATCCCAGTAATTCCATAGGTGTCGTTTCCACCGACAATGGCCATCGAAGATGATTCCCCCCTCCGGTAGGGTGCCGGAACGAGTCTAGATTGGTTTTCGGTGGCTATAGAGGCCTGCGGCGGTGGAACTTCTGATCTAGGGTAACCCCGAAGGGTTTCGGAATATTTGGGAATTTATAGTGCAAAGATGGGGTACGGGAGGCCACTGAGGTGGGCACAACCCTGGGCGCGCCAGGCACCCCCAGGTGCAGCTCTGGCCCATCGGGAGTCTTCTGGCCCATAAAAAATCCACAAAAAGTTTCGCGGTGTTTGGACTCCGTTTGATATTGATTTCCCGCGATGTAAAAAACAAGCAAAAAACAGCAACTGGCACTGGGCACTGGGTCAATAGGTTAGTCCCAAGAAATGATATAAAGTTGCTATAAAATGATTGTAAAACATCCAAGAATGATAAAATATTGGCATGAGTACTTCATAAATTATAGATACGTTGGAGACGTATCAGTTACTAACACTTAGTAAAATTCTTTGGCCCTTTTATATATCATAACTATCAAGATGAATCCATTCATCTACCCATGCTTATCAATTTATTCCCATAAGCATCTAGTTATATGACATTGAGAGAAAACATTTTCTCTATCTAAACCTTTTAAACTTTCTTATAATATATAAACTTTTTTTAGCTCAATCAAACATATTGATCTACCTTCATAGATACTTTTATGCCTAATATTTTTCCTTATAATTTGACGGAAAATCATTTTGTTTGTGCTTAGAAGCCTTATATTATTTCCATTCCATAATATGTCATATACATATCAGAACAGAAAATACTATATAGCTCCCACTGAGTTATATACACAAAGTACTTTTATTATTTTGACAAGATCAAAATCTCAATCCCAGCTCACTTGTTATAATCTTCAAAACTCTTTTTGAAGTTTGCCCATTTATCCGGTGTCCTGGGGATTTTAAAACTTTTCTGGTTATATCATTCATACATCTTTTCCTATTTAGGAAACTTGTTTTGATATCCAGTGTATTTACTTCATACTCTTTGAAGTATCATCCAAGTTCTGAACTTGTTTATTATGTATGAAAATTAACAACCAAGTTCTTAACTTAATTGTATATGAATTTTCATTCCGGTCTGCACGGCTATCAGCCATTCCTTTGAGCTGGGCACCGCCATCACTTCCCCGTAGTGTGCTAGGTTATCTTCTTCCAAGATAAATATCTCATAGTGAATTTTTAGAAAATTCAATGATATTCCTGATTTGTATAATCCTATTACAAGCTTTAGAGTTTCTGCATCCAATGCAGTAACTTACAGTTTATTTTGCAGACAATCTATTGGAACAATCTTTCGGTTTGTTAATCCTGCTTGTTACCGTTAGACAATAAATAATTCTCTCAGACTTCTAATGTCCTCCCACTTATATTTTTGACAAGAGAACCCTTTCTTAGAAGGTGTTCATTTGTGACAAACACTTTGCCATTTTGAACATTTTAATGGAACGAATCCAAATCATATTTTTTGAGATATCTACAATTCATCATTTATCTAGTTTATATAAACTACATAACTCATATGATTTCTATTAGCCAGACTTATATGCGGTGCTCTTTTTTAGTGTATATTTTGTTGTTTCCCAAATTTTATAAAAGCAGATCGGTAATAAAATAATTCCACAATTATTCAAGTGTTTTTGCTAAACTTATGACTCAGATAATTTTTCTTGAATTTGAAGAATTACTTTACCTTTTGTCATAATGATCCTTATCTTCATCATAAAATATTTGAACTCTTCAAATAATATATTCTAAAGTTCCTTTGAACTATTAAAAAAATTAGTTTTGTGTTTCAAGTAAATCATATTTACCTAATCTTTAATGAAGTTGCGTCCAGTGTTATTCATCGGACTTTATACATCATTATGTATTCTTTTATTTGATTTCTCAATTAAGATAATTCAATACTTCATCTATATGAAGATTGTTTCCCGGTATAACCAAGCAGTGCCTCATTTAAGTGGAGCTCATCAGTCTTCTCAAGACGTTTAGCATTGATGTTATAAATTTTCAAATCAAGATTCATGAATGAACCATCAAAATCTGAGGTAAATCCAAACATATTCCTATAATCACTTTAACAACTATTGTTCAAAAATTTATAAGAATATCCGTTGCATAATCCAAAACATAATGTCTTACACAACTCCGAAACATAATAACTATTATTCGATTCTAAGATAAATCTTGAAGATAAACTAAAGCCATGATTCCATTGGTCTTGAGTAGAGATCCCATCACCATCCTGGACTAGCATCACATCTTTATTTCTTCTCAACTTGTGAGCTTTCTGTAGTCCCTGCATCGGATTGCAAATGAGAGCAATCGATTAGTATCATATACTTTTGACTTGCAGAAACAAGAGAAATAACATTAACTTTGTATAACTTTTATACCATTACCGGAAGAACCATTCTTCTTATCCGCCAAATATTTCTTGCAGTTCCAGTTCCAGTGACCCTTCTGTTTGCAATAGAAACATTCAGTCTCCTTAGAGGATCTGCCCTTGTTCTTCTTCTGAGAGACGGTCTTACCGACACCAGTAGATTTCTTCTTGGACTTGCCCTTCTGTATGCACGTATCTGTACCGGTTTTGCCCACAAAGAGAAACATGTAAAGTGGTTTAAAAATCTGATGTGGCATTGTGTTTAGGCACCGCTATAGATGCACACTAGAGGGGATTCTGGACTCCCTGGGAATGTTTTAATCCAACTTGTCTCAAGTTTCTCATTTTATAATTCTAGTTGTTTACTTTTTTTGAATTATTTGTCTTTACACTTGCAACATCATTTGCACCACTTTACCACTACTTTGGATCGCTAACAATTTACATGCATTTTGCTCGAAGCATTCAAGAGAGAAGAGATTGATTCCTGTGCTCCTAGTAGGACCGATACTCTTACTTCAAAAAAGCTAAAACTAAACCTTGTGCACTTGCGGACATCAATGGCCCAAGCATTACTCTGTTTGTTATGAACTTAATACCTTAAGATGCATGCTGGATAGCGGTCGAGGTGTGAAGTAATAGTAGTAGATTTAGTAAGATTAACGGTCTACTTGTCACAAACATAATGCCTATATATTGATCATGCCATGAAGAATCATCATAACTATGCGCTATTCTATCAATTGCCCAACAATAATTTGTTTACCCACCATACTATGCTCACAAGAGAGATGCCTCTAGTGAACGTTATGGCCCCTGGGTCCATTCACTTTATATTACCTAAAACCCTAAATATACTTGTTGTAATTTATTTATTTTAATTTCCTTTTTATTTTATCTATCTACTACTATCAGATTTAATCATTGCAATTAACGAGTACAAGGGGATTGACAATCCTCTTGCGCGCATTGGGTGCAAGTACTTGCTTTATGTGTGTGCAGGTACCACTGAAAGTGTTCGTGTGGTGTCTCCTACTGGTTCGATAAACTTTGGTTCTTAATTGAGGGAAATATTATCTGCTACTATACTACATCACCCTTCTTCTTCAGGAAAATCCCAACGCCTATCGCAAGTCGCAGTCCTTAGCAACATTGATGATTGGGCCACTTGCCGCACCTTGCTACTTTTGTTGTTTGTTACTTGCTAACAATTATATTGCTATCAAATTATCAAACTATCTTCCAGCACTTGCAGAGAATACCTTGCTAAAAACTGTCTATCAATTCCTTCTCCTTCCTGTTGGGTTCGACACTCTTTATTTATCGAAAGGACTATGACTGATCCTCTATACGACTGGGTCATCAGTACCCCATGGTGTAGTTGTGCCCATTTTGGTATAGTTGCACGATGGAGCTTCCCATCACAGAGTCTCTTGAACAAAGGAGATCGTTGGAGCATATTGATGTCATTGCACGAACCTGGTGTGCCATAGAAAGCATGTCAAATCCACAAGTCATGTGATATCACCGCTTCAAGTATGATGGTGACTTCTATGACGTGACCTTGGTATTGCCCACGCAAACTTTTTGGGCAGTTCTTCCATTGCGGGTGCATGCAATCAACTGAATCTAACATACTGGTAAATCCTCTTGTTGCTCCAATTGCCAACAATTTTTCTGTGTCCTCCACATTTGACTCTCTCATACTCTGGTCTAAACCCGGGCATGGATAACCCGACCTGATGACCCGGCCCGAAAAAAGGGCTTCGGGCTTGACATTCGGGTCGGGCTTGGGCCTCATTTTGCAGCCCGGAAGGTACTTCAGGTCGGGCTTGAGCTTCTCTTTTCCAGAATTTCGGGCCGGGCTTTCGGGCTTGGGGCCGGGCTTACATGTGCGAACACTAGAAAACAACATTCGGGTCGGGCTTGACTTCGGGCCGGGCTCGGGCTTGAGAAAAGAGTGCATTTCGGGCTTCGAGCCGGGCTCGGGCTTGAGAAAAGGGTGCATTTCGGGCTTCGGGCCGGGCTCGGGCTTGAGAAAAGAAGATCGGGCTTTTACAAGCCCGGCCAGAAACCCGGCCTGGCCCGGCGTATGCCCGGGTTTACTCTGGTCCGAACACTTTCACCACAGTGCGTGCAAATTGCTTCGTGGTGTTCAGGACCGTGGTCTCTCCAATCTGAATTTCTGCATCAATTGCATCTGCTATTTTAACATAAGCAAGCATCCTGAGAGTAGCCGTGCATTTATGTAGAGGAGAGAAGGATAGTTTTCCGCAACAATCCTTTCTCAGTTTGAACTTGTCATCAGCCTTGTCCACGCCCTTCCACTACCCACACGAACAAGTTTCTGCTCATCCGGTAGCAACGGCGAAAGGAAGTTTCATGAAATGTTTGGACCACTGTGAAGTAGTCTGTGTAAAGAAGACGTGCACCTGCCCTTGATGGAACCCTTGAAGTAATGGTCCAAAGTATAAAAAGCCAGCTCAGACACTTCAGCGAACACGTAAAGCGTGAGGTGCAAATAGGAGTGTTAACCGGAGCGGCGTCTGGTGGCGACGACCTTGTCCGATGGCGGCCTGGCCGGTAGCGTGTGGGCTGGGGCGTCCGGTGGCGAAGCCTTGGGTTGGGAATGGTGGCGGAGCACAGATAGCGACAAAAGTTCGGTGACGGTTATGCGGAGGAGCACGAACATAGATGAAAAGAGAGTTGCTAGAGCAAGGCGGGGGAGGCGGATATGAGCGAAGTGGCGCAGACCCTACCGGTCAGTCCGACGTAACGGACACGCCTGAGCATCCTTATATCCACCCTAAGTACGGGCCGTGTATAGAAAATGCGAAGCCGATAGCGTTTTTGGGTCCGGTCATTGACCAAGTAGCCCGTCCGGATCGTTTGACGCTCTAACACAAATATAGTCGGTGCATCAATGCGCCTCCCTGATCTGCATATCTCCAGCCCGGAATCTAATCAACTATTCCGGCGGACCGAAATCTGCAAATCAATTGAAGAACCTCCCACGTTTCTGTAAAGAGAAACCAACGTCATCACAGCAAGTAATCATCCATCCCCAGGCAGCACCTTGCCATAAAATTAATAAATAGGCTTTTTTGGTGGGAAATAAATAAATAAATGTGAACTTTTTTAGTAGTTGAAAAATAAATGTGAACTTGATTAGCGACGGGACATACAGGCAGTGCAGCACCGGCACGGGAGAAACCTCGAAAAGGCGCCGCCCCACCCACCCCACCCCCCACCGCACCCGAAAACCCCACTCAATCCCAGTCCAAGCCGCTGCGCTAGAACAAGCGAAGAGAGTGAGATTGGGACGAGGAAGAGAACCAGAAGCAGAGCAACACGCGGAGGGGATGGGCGACCTGGCACACTCCCGTGGCTGCTGCCCACGCGACCCGCCCATGTAAATCTCCTTCGCAAATCTCACTCGCCAGAAACCCACTCCCCGATACCAGTCGGTCAGCATACCCCAGTCCCCGCCGAGGAAGAGGCATTGCGAGGTCGGGCGCGGCGGCGGCGAGGAGCAGCCACGGCGCCAGGAATGAAGGGCGGCGGCGGCGGCGGCGGCGGCAAGGAGTCCGTCACCGGCTCCTTCCTCCGCTTCCTCCTCCTGCTCCTCCTCCCCCTCACCGCCCTCTATTTCTTCTACACGCTCCACCTCCTCCTCGCCTCCGCCGCCTCCTCGTCCGCCGCCTCCTGCCCGCCGGACCCCACCGCGGTCTCCTCCCGCGTCTCCACCAACCGCACCGCCGCGGCGGTGGCCGGCAGTAAGGCCGCCCCCGCGGCGGCGGCGGCGTCCACGGCGACGACGCTGCAGCACGTGGTGTTCGGCATCGCGGCCTCGTCGCGGTTCTGGGACAAGCGCAAGGAGTACATCAAGGTGTGGTGGCGCCCGCGCGGCGCCATGCGCGGCTACGTCTGGCTGGACCGCGAGGTGCGGGAGTCCAACATGTCGACGGCGCGGACGGGGCTCCCGGCCATCAAGATCTCCTCCGACACCTCCGCCTTCCCCTACACGCACCGCCGCGGCCACCGCTCCGCCATCCGCATCTCCCGCATCGTCTCCGAGACCTTCCGCCTCGGCCTCCCCGGCGTGCGCTGGTTCGTCATGGGCGACGACGACACCGTCTTCTTCCCGGACAACCTGCTCACCGTCCTCAACAAGTTCGACCACCGACAGCCCTACTACATCGGCTCCCTCTCCGAGAGCCACCTGCAGAACATCTACTTCTCCTACGGGATGGCGTACGGCGGCGGCGGCTTCGCCATCAGCAGGCCGCTGGCGGAGGCGCTCGCGCGGATTCAGGACGGCTGCATCAGCCGCTACCCGGCGCTCTACGGCAGCGACGACCGGATCCAGGCGTGCATGGCGGAGCTGGGGGTGCCGCTCACCAAGCACCCGGGGTTCCACCAGTACGACGTGTACGGGGACCTCCTGGGCCTCCTCGCGGCGCACCCGGTGGCGCCGATCGTGACGCTGCACCACCTGGACGTGGTGCAGCCGCTGTTCCCCAACGCGCCCGCGCGCCCCGCGGCGGTGCGGAGGCTGTTCAGCGGGCCCGTGAAGCTGGACCCGGCGGGGATAATGCAGCAGTCCATCTGCTACGACGGGGCGAACCGGTGGACGGTGTCGGTGGCGTGGGGGTTCGCCGTGCTGGTGTCGAGGGGGGTGACCTCGCCGCGGGAGATGGAGATGCCGGCGCGGACGTTCCTCAACTGGTACCGGCGCGCCGACTACACGGCGTACGCGTTCAACACGCGGCCCCTGGCGCGCACGCCGTGCCACAAGCCCGCCGTGTACTACCTGTCGTCGGCGCGCAGCGCGGAGGCCGCCCGCGGCGGGGAGACAACGGTGACGCGGTACGAGCGGTGGCGCCCCGCGAACGAGACGCGGCCCGCGTGCCGTTGGAACATCACCGACCCGGACGCGCATCTCGACCACATCGTCGTGCTCAAGAGGCCCGACCCCGGGATATGGGACCGGGTAATCCCCTTCGCTCCTTCCCTTAACTCAATTCCTTTTCCAGCATATACTACTGTACAAATGGCCCAAATGCTAATTAAAAAGGAGTATAGATACACTTAACTATACAGTCCAAAGATACAATTGCAACACAAGATAGTTAAAAATTCCAGCAATGGTATTTGTAGGAGAAACGTATCCACTGGTAATTGCGTACTAGGTTTGGTTGACTACCTGAGCGAATGTTAGTACTACTAGTATATACCTTTAATAAAGGATTGCTGATGTATCTGAAACATTACTTATATTGCTTTTGGCGAATTTGTTTACTGATGTATGGCTCACATGGATGATGTGCAGTCGCCGAGGAGGAACTGCTGTAGAGTGCTGTCGTCGCCGAAGGTGGGGAAGGAGGGGAAGAAGACGATGACCATCGACGTGGGCGTGTGCAGGGACGGCGAGTTCAGCCAAGTAGTCTAGGTCTAGCCTAGCCTGTTAGGAGAACACTGTAGGACGATTCAATATTTATTTTCTCTCTCTTCTTGTATTCTTGCTGGAAGGTATAACAAACGAGAGCCTCGTTCGGTCATCTCCTGCCTGCGTACCTACTACCGTGCCGCTGCTTTGCGCCTCACGAGCCATCACGAGAAGGACTCGAAGCTTTGGCCGGACTTCTTCGCCACCGTATCGCTGCTGCCCCCACAGTGTTGACGGAGACGTGGCAGGGCATGCATGCAGGTTCGCTGTGCTAAAAGGTGTGGTGCTGTGTGTTGTGGGGCTGGGATTTGGACTTGGGGAAAGCTTGGCTCCAGCCTTCGGTGGCAAGATCCAGGCCTTCAGCCAACACGGGGGAGATGGCAACAGGAGGAGCACGGTTCTGGTGTGTGGGCGTGTGTTTGTGTGTGAAACTGGCCAAAGCGTCGGTTTTTACTTCGTTTCTGGCACCCGGCGTGGCTCGCCTCGGCCGTGACGGGCAAGAGGCAATAGCTCGTCCGGAGACAGCATGTATAGGGGCTTGGCATGCTTTCTGGCAACAGGGACGACCAAATCTACTAGCCCCATCCGCCCGAGACATAATTCAGGTGATGTGGAGAGTGTTCATTCATTCCTCCGAACCATCAGCAACAGAGCTATAAATGCTCGCTGAGGCCGGTTCAACAGGTGGCGCACCGGCGCAACCAAAAACCATTTACACTTGTCGGCACGCACATGGCCACGGAAAGGAGGTCACATGCCAACGTTCTCCCGTGATTCATGTCGCTCCCGATTCCATCCTAGTCCTACAAACGAGAGCGAAAGGCGTTGCCCAACTCGAGTATTTTATGCCATTCCTGTGTTAATGATTCCCTAGACAAGTCTACAGTGTCAATCGTATACTAGTAGTAGTAGCGATATAGCCTTTTATCGAGCGACGACTTGTTTAGGGTCTGTTTGGTTCCCACTCAACCTACCAAAACATTGGTCGCGCCAAATCTCTGGTACGTTGTTTGGTTTGTTGCCAAATATTTGGCTGCCAACGAGTCCTTTGTTAAATCTTTGGCCAACCCCTAGGCGGTGTAATCCCTCGCCAAATAATTGGCAAGCCAATATTGGCAAGGGAGCTACAGGCAAGAACCAAACATACCCTTTATTCCTGATGTACTCAACGGAGTACAAGCAAATTTTTTTTTCAAAACGAAGGCAAAAGTTTTGCCTCATCGATTAATTAAGAAGAGAATTGCCCAGTTAATTTATGAAAAACCGGGCGAAAACCAATACAAACGAAGCGACAAACTACTCCTAAACATGAAACCCCACAACCGCACAGGCGGCCCGCCAAAACTATCCAAAAACACAACATCCACAAACCCCACAACCGTACAAGCAAATTAACAAGCATATGCATAGGACTATAGTAGCCAGATCTAGAAATAAAAGCCGAACGACGCGTGTCAACATGGTCCCCGACACACCGATTCAGGACAAAGGTGTCTATCACGCCTAGTCATGCATCAAAACAACACTTGCACGCATGTCGACGTTCCAGCATTTAGAGTTCCAAGGCCAGACGGGATACTCCTGGGCCCAGATGCAGACCTCCGGTGGATCATGCCACTCCATGTGTTTGAAGTTACCACGACTGAGCACTGACGAATCGTGGTAAACTACTCGCTAAGCAGTATCAGCGCACGTAGCAAAATTATGTAACGCAAGATTCTCCGGCAACAGATGATGTATGTTTGCCAAATTGAGGACAGGCAACAAAAGTCCCACCTTGGTTCCAAAAGAGGTCCCTGCCTTCGCACGCGCACCAAGCAAAATCTCCTCTAACCCTCCGCGTATGTACTCCTCCAGGCTAACGACGTTCACCTGCCATCGATACAATTCCCCCTGTCATTTTTTTACAAAACTAACTTGTTCAAAACTGTAATAAGCAGCCAAACTTCTATTACTAAAGGCTAGAAATGGGGTGAAAATGGTTCACCCAATCAATCATGTTTGCTTAGAATAGTACCGACTGAAAATGAGCAGCTCACATTACATTACAGGTAAGCTGCGCAGCCAAATATTGACTTACCCTACTTGAGTTTTGAGAAAACATCAGAATCAGCAGCACTGTGTGGTGCTTCCAAATTCAACGCCATGTGACTTGATAATCCTGGCAGCTCCTAGAAGAATGTCCTGTTCTGCATATATCAACTCGTCTTTTCTCTGAAAGTGTTTAAGAGATTCATATCAAACAAAAAGGATGATAACGAGCATTCTAAACTTGCACTAGCACAGCAGGTCACAGAACAGTAAAAGCATTGTTCTATGTGGCTACGCCTTTGCGGTGAATTGTGGATAATAACAAACTATGAATAGCTCTCGGAGATGTTTGCATCACTGTAGAACATCAAACTACTTAAGCTGGACAGACTCTGACAGAAAATCGTGTTATGTTATGTTCATTTCGATGGGACACTATTTTGGATCACATTTCTTAGTCTTGCTGCAGCACACCTCCAGAACAGCAACAGATAACAGCAGCTTACAAGTTGGATTCAACAGAACAGGTTGATATGATGCAATGCAATGTAAGTATTGAGCACCAATTTATGCTAAGGCGTCAGTTGACCTGGGATACATAAAATTTCAAGTCATATGTTTTCTTCTACTCTCGACCACTGACCCATGTCAAAGAGAAACATGCATGTAAAATCAACAAGTGTTGCCAGGTAATCACAATTTAACCTTTTATCTGGTGCTTACTGTGAGAATTAGCCACTACTTTCTTCACCTTATCATCCAAACAAATGCCTTACTGAAATGCAACATAATACTCCCTCCGTTCCGATTTACTCGTCGTGGTTTTAGTTTAAATTTGAACTAAAACCACGACGAGTAAATCGGAACGGAGGGAGTAACTTTGAACGAAATAAATTGAACGCACCATTTTTTGGAGGATGCACCCTATGACAAGCTCTCCATATGAACTTTCCAATCTGGAGAGGTAGCAGTAAGGAGCATCTGTTTCCAAGATAACTTTTGGGTTGGACCTTAACATAGCCTTGATCTCCTCTGCTACAGCAGGAACCTTCTCAATATCCTCAAGTCTTATAGGAATCTTGGTCACACTTACCCGCCACTGAGCTCGTGATCTATTCACTATAATCTGCAATTTTTCAAGAATGCCATGAGAGAAGGTAGGTCAACCCTGATACTGATAATCCTATGATTGAAAGAAATTTAAACAACATTATTTTTTACATGCATTGTCATCTTTCTATGATTTGTCATCTTTCTGGGTGATTTTAACTAATAAAATGAACAAAAGCATTTGAGCAAACTTCTCCTACTCCAAACTTCGTACAGAAGAAGTGCATCATTCAAAGTTGATTTCAATCCCCAAAATTCATGTGTCCATTACAACTGCAATGAGGCTAAATGTACAAAGTTCAACTCAAGCAAATCATGAACTTTTAAAAAGGCTGTATCCAGTCTCAGTGCGAAAAGTCCCCACATGTTGTGGTCTGAGCAAAACCCTAACAAATTAAATTTCAGTAGAAAGTAGTCAGCTTTAGCAGTGTAACTGACAACTACTGTAGAAGTTAAGTTCTGAATTTGCCATGCTTGAGCTATAACTGAAAAGTATACTATAGCTAATCATAAAATAATTGCTCTTACATGTGATACATGTGCGAGGATACCACATATTCTTGTTTGCATGTTTCCTAGGTGTTTCGGATGTTTTTTATGCCTTTATGGTGTGTCTAAAGATTGTCGCAGTGAGTAAACATATCAAGGGTGTTACTATTCCAAGCAGTTGAATATCATAAGATGGTTCCAGCGCCATATACTGATATACATACATTTAAATGTGGATACTGATTCAAGTTGCCTTAACCAATCCATGTGACAGCACATTGCAGCACAAATTGCTAACTAGAGGAAATTCAGCCTATAATAGCGAGTGATATCACACCATCCAGTGATAAAGAAAGAAACATGCAAAAAAAACATTGCACCAAGTAAAACAGGATATAATCAGCAAAATGAAAAAAAGGTAAGATGGTAGGCGTAATATGTGTTGTTTAAGAATATGGTATCCAGTAGATGTGATGATACCTGACTTGAGAACAAAGAGTTGGGTACTGTGAAAGGAAGCTTTTCTGGACTCATCATCGAAGTTGAAGTAAGTCCTATTTCGAGTACCGTGCCTTCTATTGACCCAGCCTACAAAGGAAAATGTTTTACTTAGGGAGTCTATATATGCTACACAATTATAAAGCAATACAAGATAATAATTGGCCTGTGAACATGCATTATTATCTGCAGACATGAACTTCAGGAGAAATAAGGTAACATCTGACTCACATCAGGATAAACAGATGAAACACTTACTCCTCAGGGACACATCTAACAGTAACATGAGATACTTGACACATTCATCATTATTTAGGAACAGTGTATTTATTCATCAAAACAAACACGGTGGTCATAACTATAAAAGTGGGTTTTCATGTCTCGGGTCAACTTTGTTTCCTCCTCTCGCAAAACCTCTCAATTACCACGAATCGGTAGCTGGTATCACTTTGCTGGAGACGTCTTTCGTAATCCAATGCTTTAACACTGTAAGAGATGAGTTCTATTTCTCCTCAGGGCATGGATCAAGCACATATCCCAAGCTTAAGATGAACATCTTCTATTCTCCTAGGGCATTTGATAATCATGAGGTCATATTACCAAATGTTATGGTTTGACAATTTACTAGCACCAACTAGTGCCTACCACATGGCAAACATTTGTCATTTATATCAACATCTATGTATACTAGTAAAACAATTACACATGCAGTCCCAGGTAAACGAAATTTCGTTGTACATATGGTACACTCATGGTTTGAACAATGTATGTCCAGTAATCACATATACAAATATATGATAAGGCACCTTTATGTATTCTCCAACTGAGAATGGCCTAGAAAATTGTAAGGAGAACCCATTCAACACGTTGCCCAGGACATCTCTAGCAGCAAAAGCCGTAGCAACACCTGCAGTGCACATCAGTGTAAAAGGATTTTACTTTTGTTTGGAGTATTAACTACTGAATCTAGAAATACGAGGAGTCCTCACATGGAAGAAGAAATAGTGCATGCTGTAGTATTTACACAGACTACTGAAGACTGTAATATTTCCTAACAAGATTTCTGCATTATAGCATGCATAGCATAAGTATACATGAGTTATCGAAGATCCATATTACGCAGCTATTGGAAAGGACTTTAAGGTCGAACACGGCTACATTCCTTATTGTCATATTGTTCTAAGATATATAAACAACCACATCTCATTTGTGATAACTAATTTGTACAGCACGGTAGGCCATGGAAACAAAATGCGGCTTCGATGAAAAAAAATGTAAGAAAAAGATTCTTTCAGAGAGAAAAAGGAAGATACTGAGCTATTCACGTCTAAGAAGCACAGGACAGAACACATAGTTATTTAGCGCTTACTTTTACATGCTACATTTGGTTATTAAATGATTTTTTTAGTGCAGATAATGATTGCTAAAGGCATTATCATATGGGCATATCACATATTATTCCTCAAAACAGTTTCGAACATTACCTCCCACACCACCAACAGTTAATATTGATTGAACAGCTACACCACAAGCCTCAGCAAGACCCATTACACCAAGCGCAATCAGTCCCAATGAGGACACTTGGTTAAAAGCTGATAACCTTGCTCTATCAGTAACTAAGGCAGTTTGGTTGGCCATAGCTTTAGTGATAAAGTTTGCTTTCCACCTATGAAGAAACCAGACAACTGACAATACAAATGCACCCCTCAAAGCTTGTGGAAAATAAGGTGATACACTTGGTGCGATCACTGCAGCCCTGATGAATGAAGAAAAAACATGAACATCCTCAGAACATAATATGCCACTTTTTATCAGGCTAAAACTTAGCATAAGCATGCATACAATTAATGAATATAAACGAATGTGTACTGTTGTATCACTAACAAAAAAAGGCAACAAGCATCCTTGATTTTGATAGGAAGTTTCTCTTTCAAATATTAAAGAAATATGGTCAGTCTAAGAATTTTTCAAAAGCATCAGCTGCTTCTCTTGTTTTTTTTTTCTTCAGAAAAGAGAGACAAGACGGACGCCACCATAGTACAAATAAACTTGCATCAATTTTTTGATACAAAATGAAAGGCGACACTCCAGATTAAATGCAACACATATAAGAAAATATTTAAATAACAATGGCAAAGCTGTGCAAGGTAAGTTCAATAGAAACTCACATCTCTGAAAATGCCATAAATGTGATCAAGTATTTTGCAGGATCCTCCAATGCACTCCAAAGGCTGGTGCTATATGAAGCATTAGTGTTGACTGAGTTCCCCAAAAGTGCTGATATCGGGTTCTGTGAACCATACTTATGAAGCCTCTTGAAGATGATAGGCATGACAAACCAGGCCAAAAGGGTACCACATAATGTTCCTCCAAGTGGAACAACTACCTTTTCTAGATCTGGATTTGCCTCAAGAAAACTTTGAACATGGGGTGTGACTGCATCAGTCATCTCCTTCACTTTCTTGCCTGCATCAGTCGTAGCATCGATGGTGGAGTTGCGAGCATTTTCAAAAATGTCCATCCAAGTGGTTCCTCCAGTACCAACCTCAGCAGTTTCAGTGGGAGGAACAATTGGGACTTCAGGCTTAATTCCAGTGTCTGATGAGTATGCACGGCGGATGCTGGAAACACCTAACGGTCCTGGCAATGCATTAAAACTGGGCCTTGAAGTATTCAACCAATTAGTGCCCATATAAGCAGAAAGGGGCATCATAGCCCTTGACACACCATTGGCTGGAGGAAAACGATCCATTGCTTTCATCTGCCCAATAATTGAATTGCCTGGTTTTACCTTGCCCCTGGCACAGCTGTTGAACCCCCTCAAAGAAGCGCCAGGAGATTTGGACCCAATCGATAACTCCATAAGATTCTGAGATGACCGACGCAAGATTGCTGTACACCCAGACATTGTGCACTACTTAAGAAACTGTGCCCTGAAATATGAAAACAATTAATATGAAAATTGGAGAATATAAACATAACTAAAAAGAAAACAAGACTACTACCAAACTCTATTAACGATGACTAAATGACCAAGTATAAACCATAATTCAACAGCAAAGCAACAATGTATGAAACTACTAGTTATCAACATATACCATATCAAACTTCATTAAGCTTGTAGGACCAGAAAATAACTCTGGATGCTAAATCCGAAAATTCTGAATCATGAGAACTTCAATTTCATGGTGCCAAAGAGCTCGGCAAACTATAGTATTCAAACATCAAAAGATAAAGGGTCGGCTGCTTCTCTAACTGTTATCCATGCTGTTGTCTCAAACCATAACAGCAAACTCCGGGATTTGCATCAAATGGGTGTGCCAAACCTTCTAAGGAGCAAACATAAAAAAATTACAGTGCAAAGTGACCACTCAAGCGATCCTTGCCAAATTTCCCAATCACAGCAACAATAATTCGTCGGCACAACCAAAATCAGCTTAATCAGCGGGAAAATTCAGGTCTCAAGTTAGAATCAGACAAACAAACTATAAACCAACAATTCTTACTCGGCCCAGATGCTATATTTGCATAAACCCTTCAGGCAACACCAAATCGAACCGGTCCAAGAGCAGCAGTTACAAAGAAAAGCTCGCATCAAACAGCTGGAAACATAATTCAAGCAACAGAAATGGGAATGATGACTAAAAGGAATGAGGATAAACCACTAATTACACAACTCTCACTCGAACTTGACCGGCAGAGAAACAATGTGTATGAAATTACTAATTATCAACACGCACATGACAAAAGTATACCCATCACTGTTTCTCTAACTGAAAACCACGCTCTCTATCACTATGTCTCAAACGTAACAGCAAACTCTGTTTGCGCCATATGATTGGGCTAAATCTTAGCCGCGGCAAAAACTACATTGCAGAGCGACCACGCAAGTGATCCTTGCAGTAGGTTGTATCAAGAAGCACCCAAAATTTCCAAATCACAGCGACTATAATTCGTCGGTACAGTCAAATCAGATTAATCAGAGGCGGAAATTCGGGCCTCCCATCAGAATCGAACGAACGAACTAGGCATCAACAATCCTTACTTGAATCCCGGATGCTACATTTGCATAAGCCCTCGAATCGGGCGACACCGAACCAGCGGAAGAGCATCAGTAACAAAAAATAAACAAAACCAAAGCAGAAAACAAGACTATACCAAACACTATTAATGATGACTATAATCAACGATGTATGAAACTACTGGTTATCAACATATAGAATCTGAAACTTTATTAAGCTTATAGGACCAGAAAGTAACTCTGGATGCTAAATCCGAAAAATTCTCAATCATGAGAACTTCAACTCCATGGTGCCAAAGAGCTCGGCAAATCATAGGTATTCAAATATCAAAAGATAAAAGGATAGCCGTCAGCTGCTTCTCTAGCTGTTAACCATGCTCTTGCATATGTGCGTCTCAAAAAATGACAGCAAACTCCGTGATTTGCATCAAAAGGGTGTGCCAAATCTTATAAGGAGCAAACATAAAAAAATACAGTGCAGAGCGACCACTCAAGCAATCCTTACCATAGCTTGTGTTGATAAGCACTCCAAATTTCCCAATCACAGGAACAATAATTCATCAGCACAACCAAAATCAGGTTAATCAGCGGGAAAATTCAGGCCTCCAGTTAGAATCGGAATAAACCAACAATTTACTCGACCCAAATCTTATATTTGCATAAACCCACAAGACAACACCAAATCGAACCGGCAGAAGAGCAGCAGTTACAAACAAAAGCTCGCATCAAACAGCTGGAAACATAATTAGAGCAACAGAAATGGTAATGATGACTAAACGGAATGAGGATAAACCATAACACAACTCTCACTTGAACTTGACCAGCAGAGAAACAATGTGTATGAAACAACTAAGTATCAACACGCACATGACAAAATACACTCATCACTGTTTCTCTAACTGAAAACCACGCTATCCATCTCTATGTCTCGACCGTAACAGCAAACCCCGTTTGCACCAAATGATGGGGCAAATTCTTCTAAAGAGCCACGGCAAAAACCACATTGCAGAGCGACCACGCAAGTGATCCTTGCTGAGCGACTACGCAACAAGCACCCAAAATTTCCAAATCACAGCGACTATAATTCGTCGGTACAGTCAAATCAGACTAATCAGAGGGGGGAATTCGGGTCTCCCATCAGAATCGAACGAACGAACTAGGCGAATCCCGGATGCTACATTTGCATAAACCCTCGAATCGGGCGACACGGAACCAGCGGAAGAGCATCAGTAACAAACAAAAAATACTCGCATCAAAACGCACGCCGGAAACGGAGCCCGCGGCGCACGGGGAAGGCTCTGACTACAACTGTCGGCCGCGCCATCTGGAAGCGATAAGAACCCGCATCGAGGAAAGGGGTGGTTCAGCCGCGGCAGTGATTCGAAGAGGGGAGGGTGGTAGTGGTAGGGCTTACGCTTCGGAGAGGCGGAGGGGTCCGGGAGCCGGCGGCCCTCCTGCCTCGTCCCCGCGGCGCTTCAACACCTGGCCCGGAGGGGCGCGGCCGCGTGGGGTGGGGGGTGTGAAGCGTGAGGCCTCGACGGCGACGGAGGCTGCGCTGGTTTATTTTCCTTGCTCTCTGCTTGCCTTTCTTGCGGGACAGGAAACAGGCGATGTCGTGGAGAGGCTGCTGGTGGGGTCTCCTCCCTGCCCCACCCCCGCGTCGTGCGGTGCGTGCTCGAGTTAATTGCACAGAAGTATCACAATTGGGGCATCACATGCAGATTGGTATCACGATTGCTAATTTTTGCGTGTCAGTATCAACATTGCTCTAGATTTTTGCAAATAGGTCTAAACTGCGTATAAACACGTATTGACGGTGTATCTGACTAGCGGGGCCCGCCCGTCAGGTGCCGACGTGGCATGTTTTTTGCAGAAAACCCCCGCCCTCGCCCTCGCCCTCACCCTCTCGCTCCGCGCCTGCCTCGCCGCCCTCTCCCCGTGGCGGCCTCCTACCTCAGCCGGCGCGCGCACGACCCCAGCGCGCCGGTGGTGCTGACCCCGCCGAGGATACTGCTCGCCGCCGCGGGGCTCGGGCTGGCGACCGGCGCCGACGACTTCCTGTACGTGTACGGGCTGTCGTTCGTGCCCGTGTCCACCTCCGCGATCCTCATCTCCACGCAGCTGGCCTTCACCGTCTTCTTCGCGTTCCTGATCGTGCGGCAGCGGCTGACGGCGCTGTCGGTGAACGCGGTGGCGCTGCTCACCGTGGGCGCCGTGGTGCTGGGGCTGCACGTGTCCTCGGACCGCCCCGCCGGGGTGAGCAAGGGGCAGTACTGGCTGGGGTTCCTGCTGACCCTGGCCGCCGCGGCGCTGTACGGGCTGGTGCCGCCGCTGATCGAGCTGACCTACAAGCGGGCCGCGGGCCGCGGGCGCGTGGTGACGTACGCGCTGGTGATGGAGATGCAGCTGGTGATGGGCTTCTTCGCCACCGCTTTCTGCACCGTCGGCACGATCGTCAACAACGATTTCCAAGTGCGGTGCCCATGTCACTCACCCCTCTCTCCACACTCTACTAGGAGCAGGATAGGAGTATGCCACGGTAGTTTCTCTGATGCGTGCGTGGATTTGCTCACAAGCCCGGCGAGAGGAAGCGAGAGGACAAGCCCGGCGAACGCGATGGGGTCGTCGGGGAGGACGGGCTCACCTACGACGAAGCGCGCGGCCGCGGAGCCGGTGAAGAGCGCGACGAGCAGGGCCGCGCCGAGCCAGAAGGCGCGGAGGTGCGGCGGGTGGGCGCGCGCCGGGGCGGCCCCCGCCTTCTCCGCCGCGACGGTCCCCGCGGCGGCGAGGTGCGCGAGGAGCTGCGCTGCGAGGAAGGCGCGCTGGACCGCGGCCCAAGAGCTCCCGTCCTCGCCCTCCCAGCTCGCGGGGAGGAGCAGGAAGGCGAGCGCGAGCAGCACGAGGGACGCGGCGGCGAGCGCCGAGGAGGCCCCGAGCGCGAGCCTGTGGCGGAACCCCCTCCCGCGGGCTGGCTTGGGGAGCAGGGGCTCCTCCGACTCCTCGTGGAGCGCGCGGGGGTGGAGATGGAGGCGGGCGCGGAGGGAGAGGGCGGCGAGGCGGGCGTGGAGCGAGAGGGCGAGGGCGAGGGCGAGGGCGGGGGTTTTCTGCAAAAAACATGCCACGTCGGCACATGACGGGCGGGCCCCGCTAGTCAGATACACCGTCAATACGTGTTTATACGCAGTTTAGATCTATTTGCAAAAATCTAGAGCAATGTTGGTACTGACACGCAAAAATTAGCAATCGTGATACCAATCTGCATGTGATACCCCAATTGTGGTACTTCTGTGCAATTAACTCTGCGTGCTCAGATGTTCCCTCCCTTTTCCTTTTTTTCTTTTCTCCGAGGGATCTTTTTTTTAGTGGTTTTTTTCTCTTTAGATCTGGCCTTCTGGATCGCGAAGCCCAGCTTTTCTCTTCGAGCAACCCGTGAAGCCCAAGCGGGGAAGTGTCCTCACTGGGCCTCTATGGGTAGCAAGTACTGTTAGAAATTAGGCCCAGCATAGCTAAAAAAAAAGGAAATTAGGCCCGTGCATTCCACCTTGCCCGCCAGCACCGCGCGGCTGAGACCAGCGTGGCACGCTCGGCGTCGTGAGACGGGCGGCGCGGCACGTTCCGGCGCGTGCGAGGCCAGCGCCGCCACGCGCGCAGGCTGCCATGCTTCACCGCCGCCCGTGGTACTTTCAGGATCGCCGTACAGTGGCGCCACCAATCGTGCAGGCCGCTCAGGCTTCACCGCGCTCAGTGCGGGATGCCCGTCCTTGATCTTTTCGGGCTCGCCGTACAGTGGCGCCACCACCGCCCTTGCCGGGTCCTCGTCGCTGATTAGCCGGCGAGCGCGGCGAGATTCCGTCACACATACCACCTCCCGGCTCCGTGGGTGTTCGGTGTAGTGCACCTCGCCTCATAGGCGGCCACACGCGTCATCCGATCGCACGGCAGACATCATCAAGTTGACCAAGGGCTAACGGAGAGGGGACCGGACGCGACGGAACACGACGCAAGTTGACCATCTAGCTAGCGATGGCGCCACTCGTGACAGTAGTAATAATAGCACTAGATTACAATATATAGCACGATAAATGATTGACAGTAATATACACAGGCGCGACAAATGATTACAATACGCACATTGCTGCCGCGGTACGCATACGATGATAAATACGTGCGAATCAAAAATAATGTATACGGCGAATCAAGGAGTAGAGGAAGTCGGCATCAATGCATTACCAAGCGCAATACTCAGGCGCGATAATGAAGTGGATTCCCTGCCACTATCTCCATTCTAATTATATATATCTCCCGATATGAATGAGCACCGAGCACGCCACACACACTACTGCTCCGCCCCGCGAGCATCTATCTACTTTTAGGAAGGCATCTATCTACATACGATTGGGAGTTCGAGATGGACGATCGTACTCTTGGCAAAGGCAGGAAGTGCGTCCCCTCGCCGTCGGCGGCGGCGGTGGCCAGGCGCGCGGTGCTTCTCCTGGCCGCCGTCGTGTTCGTGGGGTGGCTCATGATGTGGGCCATGCTGCCGACCAGAACTTACAGCTCGACATGGGCGCCGAAGCTTGCGGCGCTCACCGGCTTCGGGAAACAAGGTTTTCTTCTGACTCTTCACGGCCTGTCGGAATTGCACCGATGTCGGTTTTCACGAGGTACTCGTTTCTTTTGTTCATCATGGCTTATAATTTGTTATTACAGGGATTAGGATGACGGTGTACGCCTTCCCGGTGCTGTTCGTGTACGTTGTTGCGTGCGTTTACCTGCATTTGCAGCAGCAGAAGGGGGGTGACCCTGACACCCAGCGCCGGACCAGGTATGCTTGAGTTTTTTCCGACTACGAAGTTGTACTAAAGCAGCGTCAATTAATATGTATCGGTGTAGTATCTCATCAAGTATTTCGCATGTACTACGTGATACTAATAGCCACGGAACAAACGACAGAAAATTCCTGATGATTTTGCTTATGTTATTATTAGTACGAGAATAGCAGCAGCCTGGAGGAGACCCGTGCTGGTGAGAGGCCCGCTGGGGATCGTGACGGGCATAGAACTGGCCATCCTTCTCATGTTCATGGCGCTCCTCGTCTGGTTCTACTACGCGTACATCACCGTCGAGTTCTCCAAGCTACGCGTCAAGCCAGGCGAGAAACTGTAAGGAACCACACGCGCGCAGCCGATCGACACAAAACTGCAATTCTGATGATGAAACAACTAACTGTAAACTGACGTTGGTTACGTACGAACGTGCAATTGGTGTTCTCAGGTGGCAGGCGGAGCTGGAGAAAGCGGCGAAGCGGCTCGGCAGTGTCGGGAGTTTGTGCTGCGCGCTGCTGTTCCTGCCCGTGGCACGCGGCTCGTCGCTCCTGCCGCTCGTCGGCCTCACGTCGGAGGCCGGCATCAAGTACCATGTCTGGCTGGGGAACACGGCCATGGCCATCTTCACCGCTCATGGGCTCTGCTACGTCTTTTTCTGGGCATCCACTGATCAGATCCACCTGGTACTCCCCTAAGGTGCACAACCATCTTCAAGATTCAGATTAAGCGTACGACTAACTTGGTATGCCCGGCCAACTTGTGACCCAGATGACGAAATGGGCGAGGACGAGGGCCTCCAACGTCGCCGGGGAGCTGGCCTTGCTCTGCGGCCTCGCGATGTGGGCGACGGCGCTGCCGCGCATCCGCCGCCGGATGTTCGAGCTCTTCTTCTACGCGCACCACCTCTACATCCCCTTCATCGTCTTCTCCGCGCTCCACATGGGCGTAATGGTGTTCTGCTACGTCCTGCCCGGCGTCTTCCTCTTCGCCGTCGACCGGTGCCTCCGCTTCCTGCAGTCGCGCGCCCGTGTCCGCCTCGTCTCTTCCCGCTTCCTGCCGTCCGGGGCCGTCGAGCTCAACTTCGCCAAAAGCCCCTGTAAGCAACGTAGATATCCATGCAAGGAGGGTTACGAGGCAACGACAGGAAAAATGTGCTGACAACTTTGTTGCAGGTTTGAGGCACAATCCCACGAGCACGCTCTTCGTCAACGTCCCATGCGTCTCGCGGCTCCAGTGGCACCCTTTCTCGGTGACGTCGAGCAGCAGCCTCGAGCCGGACACGCTCAGCGTCGTCATCAAGAACAGAGGCGGGTGGACGCAGAAGCTGTACGAGACGGTCTCGTCTCTGCCCCCGTCCGGTGGCCACCTCGGCGTCTCGGTCGAGGGGCCGTACAGCCCGGCTGCCGGGGTCACGCCCTTCTTGGGCCACGACTCGCTGGTAATGATCAGCGGCGGCATCGGCATCACGCCGTTCATCTCCATCATCCGCGAGCTGGTTTACCAGAGCGCCATGGCAGAAACGGCGTCCATGCCGAGGCTCCTCCTCGTCTGCGTCTTCAGGACGTCGGCCGAGCTCGACATGCTGGACCTCCTCGTCCCGGCCTCCGGCGGCCTCAACGGCGCCCCCAGCCTCGACCTGCGCATCGAGGCCTTCGTGACGAGCGAGAGCGAGCCCCGCACCGGCAACGACCCGCACAAGCGGCCTTGTCAACCGGTCTGGTTCAAGCCGTGGCCGTCGGACGCGCCCGTCTCCCCGGCGCTGGGAACCAACGGCTGGCTCTGGCTCGGCGCCGTCGTATCCTCGTCGTTCGCCGCGTTCCTCCTGCTCGTCGCCGTGCTGCAGCGGTTCTACATCTACCCGGTTGACCGAGACAGCAACCACGTGTACCCGTGGGCGGCCAGAACGATGCTGAACCTGCTGTTCCTCGGCGTCAGCGTCGCCGCCGTCACCGGTGCGGCGTTCCTGTGGAGTAAGCGGGGGAGCGCCAGGGAGGCCAAGAAGATAAAGAGCGTGGACAGGCCGATGTCGCCGGTGTCGTTGCTCCACTGGGCTGGTGGAGGCGGCGTGGAGAGGGAGCTGGAGAGCATGCCTGCGCAGCCTCTTGCGCAGGCAACCAATGTGCACTTCGGTCACCGTCCCGATCTCAAGAGTAAGCTCTACCGCGCACATTTCATTTTTCAGACGTACATTTGGTTTTGTTTCTCTGCCAAGTTGTGAGAAAAATGGTCGAATTGAATTGTGCAGAGATGCTGCTGGGGGTTCACGACGAAAACGTTGGGGTGATGGCCAGCGGTCCGTCGGGGATGCTTGAGGAGGTCGCGACTATCTGCTCGTCTGGGCTGGCGAGCAACCTGCATTTCCAGTCTATAAGCTTCACCTGGTGAACAACCAATTCCGAGCATCTAGCTCAAGGGGAAGAGGCTTCGGTTCTACTTTCTACTACTCCCTCCGTCCCAAAATAAGTGTCTCAACTTTGTACTAACTTTAGTACAAAGTGGTACTAAGGTTGAGACACTTATTTTGGGACGGGACAGTAGTTCGTACATCACCGTAGTCTGTTGTGTAGATTTTTTTTTCTTGTTTGCGGGTTAGTACAAAGTTGTACTAAGGTTGAGACACTTATTTTGGGACGGGGGCAGTAGTTCATACATCACCGTAGTCTGTTGTGTAGGTTTTTTTTCTTGTTTGCGGGTAAATGTTGTGTACCTATTATTCTCTCGTTTCTAAGACTATCACCGTTTCTTAGCTCGAAACATGCTTTCACCCTGCTTTAAGTTAATAAGAAACAAACGATTGAATTGATACAAGATGACGAAGAAATCCTTTTACAAAGTTGATAAAAAAACCGGCGGCTAGGAATCATCCGATTGATAATAGATGAATTTAAGCCGCCTCGTAGGCTGTAGGATCCCCGATCTCCGACCCTCCAGTATTATGCTCCCACAAACTGGAAGTTGTCGCAGCGCCCACAAACTGGAGTCATCACAACACCTGTCCGTCGGAGCGCCGAACAACCCTCCATCGCAACACAACAACTACCCCAGCCAGCGGCAGTGCCCTGTTCGTCGGAGCGCCGGTTGCAGCAGCTCTCCGTTGTAGCACCGGCGGCATAAGGATGCTCCATCGTAGCTCCGTCGCAGCCCTGACAGCACCGGTGATGCTCCATTGCAACTCCATCGCAGCACCGCGCAGCCTGGTGGTGCTCGGCGACTCCTCGCAGCAAACGTGATGTTGCAAATCCCCATTGCAGCACCGGCGATATTTCGACCGCTCGACGATGTTCCATTGCAGCACAGATGATGATCCCGACAGCCCGGTGATGCTTCATCGTAGCGACGCAAGACCTCCCAATGCTCCATGGCAGTAGCGGTGACTCATTGTGGTGCTGCGGTGTTGTTGCCGTCACAACAATGGTTTCCTCCCCTCAAAGCACCGTGTGTGGCCTGATGCAGCGATGGTGTCTGATGACGCGCGTTGGCTTGAGCGAAGGGAATAGTGGCGGAGGGGCACACGAGCAGGTTTAGGCAGGACGACACGAAGGAATTATGCCCTAGAGGCAATAATAAAGTTATTATTTATTTCCTTATTTCATGATAAATGTTTATTATTCATGCTAGAATTATATTAACCGGAAACATAATACATGTGTGAATACATAGACAAACAGAGTGTCACTAGTATGCCTCTACTTGACTAGCTCGTTAATTAAAGATGGTTATGTTTCCTAACCATAGACATGAGTTGTCATTTGATAACGGGATCACATCATTAGGAGAATGATGTGATTGTCTTGACCCATTCCGTTAGCTTAGCACTTGATCGTTTAGTATGTTGCTATTGCTTTCTTCATGACTTATACATGTTCCTATGACTATGAGATTATGCAACTCCCGTTTACCAGAGGAACACTTTGTGTGCTACCAAACGTCACAACGTAACTGGGCGATTATAAATATGCTCTACAGGTGTCTCCGAAGGTACTTGTTGGGTTGGCGTATTTCGAGATTAGGATTTGTCACTCCGATAGTCGAAGAGGTATCTCTGGGCCCACTCAGTAATGCACATCACTATAAAGCCTTGCAAGCATTGTAACTAATGAGTTAGTTGCGGGATGATGTATTACGGAACGAGTAAAGAGACTTGCAGGTAACGAGATTGAACTAGGTATTGAGATACCGACGATCGAATCTCGGGCAAGTAACATACCGATGATAAAGGGAACAACGCATGTTGTTATGCGGTTTGACCGATAAAGATCTTCGTAGAATATGTGGGAGCCAATATGAGCATCCAGGTTCCGCTATTGGTTATTGACCGGAGATGTGTCTCGGTCATGTCTACATAGTTCTCGAACCTGTAGGGTCCGCACGCTTAAAGTTCGATGACGATTGTATTATGAGTTTATGTGATTTGATGTACCGAAGGTTGTTCGGAGTCCCGGATATGATCACGGACATGACGAGGAGTCTCGAAATGGTCGAGACATGAAGATTGATAGATTGGAAGCCTATATTTGGATATCAGAAGTGTTCCGGGTGAAATCGGGATTTTACCGGAGTACCGAGGGGTTACCGGAACCCCCCGGGGGGGTTAATGGGCCATAGTGGGCCTTAGTGGAGAAGAGGAGAGGCTGCCAGGGCAAGGGCCGCGCGCCCCTCCCCCCTAGTCCGAATAGGACAAGGAGAGGGGGGCGGCCCCCCTTTCCTTCTTCTCCTCCACTTCTTTCCCCCCTTCTCCTATTCCAACAAGGAAGGGAGGGAGTCCTACTCCCGGTGGGAGTAGAACTCCTCCTGGCGCGCCTCCTCCTGGCCGGCCGCACCTCCCCCCTTGCTCCTTTATATACGGGGGCAGGGGGCACCCTAGAGACACAACAATTGATCGTTTGATCTTTTAGCCGTGTGCGGTGTCCCCCCTCCACCATAGTCCACCTCGATAATACTGTAGTGGTGCTTAGGCGAAGCCTTGCATCGGTAGAACATCATTATCGTCATCACGCCGTCGTGCTGACGAAACTCTCCCTCAACACTCGACTGGATCGGAGTTCGAGGGACGTCATCGGGCTGAACGTGTGCTGAACTCGGAGGTGCCGTGCGTTCGGTACTTGATCGGTCGGATCGTGAAGACGTACGACTACATCAACCGCGTTGTGCTAACGCTTCGGCTTTCGGTCTACGAGGGTACGTGGACAACACTCTCCCCTCTCGTTGCTATGCATCACCATGATCTTGCGTGTGCGTAGGAATTTTTTTGAAATTACTACGTTCCCCAACAGTGGCATCCGAGCCAGGTTTATGCGTAGATGTTATATGCACGAGTAGAACACAAGTGAGTTGTGGGCGATACAAGTCATACTGCTTACCAGCATGTCATACTTTGGTTCGGCGGTATTGTTGGATGAAGCGGCCCGGACCGACATCACGCGTACGCTTACGCTTACGCGAGACTGGTTTTACCGCCGTGCTATGCACACAGGTGACTAGCGGGTGTCAGTTTCTCCAACTTTAGTTGAACCGAGTGTGGCTACGCCCGGTCCTTGAGAAGGTTAAAACAGCACTAACTTGACAAACTATCGTTGTGGTTGTGATGCGTAGTTAAGAACGGTTCTTGCTCAGCCCATAGCAGCCACGTAAAACTTGCAACAACAAAGTAGAGGACGTCTAACTTGTTTTTGCCGGGCATGTTGTGATGTGATATGGTCAAGACGTGATGAGATATAAGTTGTTGTATGAGATGATCATGTTTTGTTGAAGTTATTAGCAACTGGCAGAAGCCTTATGGTTGTCTCTTTATTGCATAAGATGCAAGCGCCAAATAATTGCTTTACTTTATCGCTGTGCGATAGCAATAGTTGCAAGAGCAATAGTTGGCGAGACGACCATGTAACGACACATTGATATAGATCAAGATGATGGAGATCATGGTGTCATGCCGGTGACGATAGAGATCATGACGGTACTTTGGAGATGGAGATCAAAGGCGCAAGATGATCATGGCCATATCATGTCACATATTTTGATTGCATGTGATGTTTATCTTTTATACATCTTATTTTTGCTTAGTTCGACGATAGCTTTATAAGATGATCTCTCACTACATTTCAAGATAAAAGTGTTCTCCCTGAGTACGCACCGTTGCCAAAGTTCGTCGTGCCCAGACACCACGTGATGATCGGGTGTGATAAGCTCTACGTCCATCTACAACGGGTGCAAGCCAGTTTTGCACACGCAGAATACTCAGGTTAAACTTGACGAGCCTAGCATATGCAGATATGGCCTCGGAACACTGAGACCGAAAGGTCGAGCGTGAATCATATAGTAGATATGATCAACATAGTGATGTTCACCATTGAAAACTACTCCATTTCACGTGATGATCGGTTATGGTTTAGTTGATTTGGATCACGTGATCACTTAGATGATTAGAGGGATGTCTATCTAAGTGGGAGTTCTTAAGTAATATGATTAATTGAACTTTAATTTATCATGAACTTAGTCCTGGTAGTATTATCATATCTATGTTGTAGATCAATTGCTCGCATTTAGCTCCCCTGTTTTATTTTTGATTTGTTCCTAGAGAAAACTAAGTTGAAAGATGTTAGTAGCAATGATACGGATTGGATTCGTGATCTGAGGATTATCCTCATTGCTGCACAGAAGAATTATGTCCTTGATGCACCGCTAGGTGACAGACCTATTGCAGGAGCAGATGCAGACGTTATGAACGTCTGGCTAGCTCAATATGATGACTACTTGATAGTTTAGTGCACCATGCTTAACGGCTTAGAATCGGGACTTCAAAAACGTTTTGAACGTCATGGACCATATGAGATGTTCCAGGAGTTGAAGTTAATATTTCAAGCAAATACCCGAGTTGAGAGATATGAAATCTCCAACAAGTTCTATAGCTAAAAGATGGAGGAGAATAGTTCAAGCAGTGAGCATGTGCTTAGATTGTCTGGGTACTACAATCACTTGAATCAAGTGGGAGTTAATCTTCCAGATAAAATAGTGATTGACAGAATTCTCTAGTCACCATCACCAAGTTAGTAGAACTTCGTGATGAACTATAATATGCAAGGGATAACGGAAACGATTCCCAAGCTCTTCGTGATGCTGAAATCGACGGAGGTAGAAATCAAGAAAGAGCATCAAGTGTTGATGGTTAACAAGATCACTAGTTTCAAGAAAAGGGCAAAGGGATAGAAGGGGAACTTCAAGAAGAACAACAAGCAAGTTGCTGCTCAAGTGAAGAAGCCCAAGTCTGGACCTAAGCCTGAGACTAAGTGCTTCTACTGCAAAGGGACTGGTCACTAGAAGTGGAAACACCTCAAGTATTTGGCGGATAAGAAGGATGGCAAAGTGAACAAGCTATATTTGATATACATGTTATTGATGTGTACCTTACTAGTGTTTATAGAAGCCCCTGGGTATTTGATACTTGTTCGGTTGCTAAAAAATAGTAACTCGAAACAGGAGTTAAAGAATGAACAGAGACTAGTTAAGGGTGAAGTGACGATGTGTGTTGGAAGTGGTTCCAAGATTGATATGATCATCATCGCACACTCCCTATGCTTTCGGGATTAGTGTTGAACCTAAATAATTGTTATTTGGTGTTTGCGTTGAGCATGAATATGATTTGATCATGTTTATTGCAATACGGTTATTCATTTAAGTTAGAGAATAATTGTTGTTCTGTTTACATGAATAAAACCTTATATGATTACACACCCAATGAAAATGGTTCGTTGGATCTCGATCATAGTAATACACATATTCATAATATTGAAGACAAAAGATGCAAAGTTAATAATGATAGTGCAACCTATTTGTGGCACTGCCGTTTAAGTCATATTGGTGTAAAGTGCATGAAGAAACTCCATGCTGATGGGCTTTTGGAATCACTTGATTACGAATCACTTGATGCTTGCGAACCATGCCTCTTGAGCAAGATGACTAAAACGCCGTTCTCCGGAACAATGGAGCGAGCAACAGATTTGTTGGAAATCATACATACTGTTGTATGTGGTCCGATGAATATTGAGGCTTGCGACAGGTATCGTTATTTTCTGACATTCACAGATGATTTGAGCAGATATGGGTATATCTACTTGATGAAACATAAAGTCTGAAATATTTGAAAAGTTCATATAATTTCAGAGTGAAGCGGAAAATCATCGTAACAAGAAAATAAAGTTTCTACGATCTGATCGTGGAGAATATTTGAGTTACGAGTTTGGTCTTCAATTAAAACAATGTGGAATAGTTTCACAAACTCATGCCACCTGGAACACCACAGCGTAATGGTGTGTCCGAACGTCGTATTCGTACTTTACTAGATATGGTGCGATCTATGATGTCTCTTACCGATTTACCACTATCATTTTGGGGTTATGCATTAGAGATAGCTGCATTCACATTTAAAAAGGGCACCATCTAAATCCGTTGAGACGACACCGTATGAACTGTGGTTTAGCAAGAAACCTAAGCTGTCGTTTCTTAAAGTTTGGAGTTGCGATGCTTATGTGAAAAAGTTTCATCTTGATAAGCTCAAACCCAAGTCGGAGAAGTGCGTCTTCATAGGATACCCAAAGGAGATAATTGGGTACACCTTCTATCACAGATCCGAAGGCAAGACATTCGTTGCTAAGAATGGATCCTTTCTAGAGAAGGAGTTTCTCTCGAAAGAAGTGAGTGGGAGGAAAGTAGAACTTGATGAGGTAACTGTACCTGCTCCCTTATTGGAAAGTAGTTCATCGCAGAAATCTGTTCCTGTGACTACTACACCAATTAGTGAGGAAGCTAATGATGATGATCATATAACTTCAGATCAAGTTAGTACCGAACCTCGTAGGTAAACCAGAGTGAGATCCGCACCAGAGTGGTACAGTAATCCTGTTCTGGAGGTCATGTTACTTGACCATGACGAACCTACGAACTATGAGGAAGCGATGATGAGCCCAGATTCTGCAAAATGGTTTGAGGCCATGAAATCTGAGATAGGATCCATGTATAAGAATAAAGTATGGACTTTGGTTGACTTGCTCGATGATCGGCAAGCCATAGAAAATAAATGGATCTTCAAGAGGAAGACGGACGCTGATAGTAGTGTTACTATCTACAAAGCTAGAATTATCGCAAAAGGTTTTCGACAAGTTCAAGGTGTTGACTACGATGAGAGTTTCTCACTCGTATCTATGCTTAAGTCTGTCCGAATCATGTTAGCAATTGCCGCATTTTATGAAATCTGGCAAATGGATAAAGAAAACTGCATTCCTTAATGGATTTATTAAAGAAGAGTTGTATATGATGCAACCAGAAAGTTTTTGTCGATCCTAAAGGTGTTAACAAAATATGCAAGCTCCAGCGATCCATCTATGGACTGGTGCAAGCATCTCGGAGTTGGAATATACGCTTTGATAAGTTGATCAAAACATATAGTTTTATACAGACTTGCGATGAAGCCTGTATTTACAAGAAAGTGAGTGGGAGCACTACAACATTTCTGATAAGTATATGTGAATGACATATTGTTGATCGGAAATAATGTAGAATTATTCTGCAAAGCATAAAGGAGTGTTTGAAAGGAGTTTTTCAAAGAAAGACCTTGGTGAAGCTGCTTACATATTGAGCATCAAGATCTATAGAGATAGATCAAGACGCTTGATAAGTTTTTCAATGAGTACATACCTTGACAAGATTTTGAAGTAGTTCAAAATGGAACAGTCAAAGAAAGAGTTCTTGCCTGTGTTACAAGGTGTGAAATTGAGTAAGACTGAAAGCCCGACCACGGCAGAAGATAGAAAGAGAATGAAAGTCATTCCCTATGCTTTGGCCATAGGTTCTATATAGTATGCCATGCTGTGTACCAGATCTATTGTATACCCTACACTGTTTTTGGCAAGGGAGTACAATAGTGATCTAGGAGTAGATCACGGGACAGCGGTCAAAATTATCCTTAGTGGAATAAGGATATGTTTCTCGATTATGGAGGTGACAAAAAGGTTCGTTGTAAAGGGTTACGTCGATGCAAATTTTGACACTGATCCAGATGACTCTAAGTCTCAATCTGGATACATATTGAAAGTGGGAGCAATTAGCTAGAGTAGCTCCGTGCAGAGCATTGTTGACATAGAAATTTGCAAAATACATACGGATCTGAATGTGGCAGACCCGTTGACTAAACTTCTCTCATAAGCAAAACATGATCACACCTTAGTACTCTTTGGGTGTTAATCACATAGTGATGTAAACTAGATTATTGACTCTAGTAAACCCTTTGGGTGTTGGTCACAGATCGATGTGAACTATGGGTGTTAACCACATGAAGATGTGAACTATTGATGTTAAATCACATGGCGATGTGAACTAGATTATTGACTCTAGTGCAAATGGGAGACTGAAGGAAATATGCCCTAGAGGCAATAATAAAGTTATTATTTATTTCCTTATTTCATGATAAATGTTTATTATTCATGCCAGAATTGTATTAACCGGAAACATAATACATGTGTGAATACATAGACAAACAGAGTGTCACTAGTATGCCTCTACTTGACTAGCTCGTTAATTAAAGATGGTTATGTTTCCTAACCATAGACATAAGTTGTCATTTGATTAACGGGATCACATCATTAGGAGAATGATGTGATTGACTTGACCCATTCCGTTAGCTTAGCACTTGATCGTTTAGTATGTTGCTATTGCTTTCTTCATGACTTATACATGTTCCTATGACTATGAGATTATGCAACTCCCGTTTACCGGAGGAACACTTTGTGTGCTACCAAACGTCACAACATAACTGGGTGATTATAAAGGTGCTCTACAGGTGTCTCCGAAGGTACTTGTTGGGTTGGCGTATTTAGAGATTAGGATTTGTCACTCCGATAGTCGGAGAGGTATCTCTGGGCCCACTCAGTAATGCACATCACTATAAAGCCTTGCAAGCATTGTAACTAATGAGTTAATTGCGGGATGATGTATTACGGAACGAGTAAAGAGACTTGCCGGTAATGATATTGAACTAGGTATTGAGATACAGATGATCGAATCTCGGGCAAGTAACATACCGATGATAAAGGGAACAACGTATGTTGTTATGCGGTTTGACCGATAAATATCTTCGTAGAATATGTGGGAGCCAATATGAGCATCCAGGTTCCGCTATTGGTTATTGACCAGAGACATGTCTCGGTCATGTCTACATAGTTCTCGAACCCGTAGGGTCCGCACGCTTAAAGTTCGATGACGATTGTATTATGAGTTTATGTGATTTGATGTACCGAAGGTAGTTCGGAGTCCCGGATGTGATCACGGACATGACGAGGAGTCTCAAAATGGTCGAGACATGAAGATTGAAATATTGGAAGCCTATATTTGGATATCGGAAGTGTTCCGGGTGAAATCGGGATTTTACCGGAGTACCGAGGGGTTACCGGAACCCTCTGGGGGGTTAATGGGCCATAGTGGGCCTTAGTGGAGAAGATTAGAGGTTGCCAGGGCAAGGGCCGCGCGCCCCTCTCCCCTAGTCCGAATAGGACAAGGAGAGGGGGGCGGCGCCCCCCCTTTCCTTCTTCTCCTCCACTTCTTCCCCCCTTTCTCCTATTCCAACAAGGAAGGGAGGGAGTCCTACTCCCGGTGGGAGTAGGACTCCTCCTGGCGCGCCTCCTCCTGGCCGGCCGCACCTCCCCCCTTGCTCCTTTATATACGGGGGCAGGGGGCACCCTAGAGACAGAACAATTGATCGTTTGATCTTTTAGCCGTGTGCGGTGCCCCCTCCACCATAGTCCACCTCGATAATACTGTAGCGGTGCTTAGGCGAAGCCCTGCGTTGGTAGAACATCATCATCGTCACCACGCCGTCGTGCTGACGAAACTCTCCCTCAACACTCGGCTGGATCGGAGTTCGAGGGACGTGATCGGGCTGAACGTGTGCTGAACTCGGAGGTGCCATGCGTTCGGTACTTGATCGGTCGGATCGTGAAGACGTACGACTACATCAACCGCGTTGTGCTAACGCTTCGGCTTTCGGTCTACGAGGGTACGTGGACAACACTCTCCCCTCTCATTGCTATGCATCACCATGATCTTGCATGTGCGTAGGAATTTTTTTGAAATTACTACGTTCCCCAACAAATACTGTTGCGGATTCTACGATGAAAGCAGACTATATTGCGGCTTCAGAAGCTTCGAAGGAGGCGGTGTGGATTAAGACGTTTCTTGAAGAAGTTGGTGTGGTCCCAAGTGCAATGAACCTAATGGCGCTCTATTGTGATAACCATTGTTCAAGCAAAGGAACCAAGACCCCACATGAAGACCAAGCATATCGAGCACAAATATCACATTATCCGACATCATGTCGAGAAGGGTTTTGCGAAGGTTCTCAAGGTTCATACGGATTTGAATGTGTCAGACCCGATGATGAAGGCTCTACAACGAGCAAAGCATGAGCAACACCAAATAGTCATAGGTGTTAAAGAGACTATGTAAACTAGATTATTGACTCTACTGTAAGTGGGAGACTGTTGGAAATATGCCCTAGAGGCAATAATATTGTATTATTACATTTCTATTTTCAAAATTAAGAGTTTATATTTCATGCTATAACCGCTATGATTCTGGAATATGTGATTCAGTGGAAAACTCATATGCATGTGTGCAATGATAAATAGTAAAATAAAGATTCCCGGTCTTGCCTCTAAGAATGGCTCAAGTCTTGTTTGGTGATCACGTTTTTCGGACTCATGATATCGTTAAGTTTATTCATATTGCTTGAGTTTACTTTGTCTAAATCATGTCATCTTGCTTAAGGTGTTACTCCCTTCTTTATGAACTTAATACTCTAGATGCATGCTGGATAGCGGTTGATGTGTGGAGTAATAGTAGTAGATGCAAACCGGACCCCGTCTACTTGTCTCTGACGTGATGCATATATAGATGATCATTGCCTTGAATATCGTCATAACTATGCGCTTTTCTAACCATTGCCCAACAGTAATTTGTTTACCCACCGCATGCTTTTTGTTCGAGAGAGAAGCCTCTAGTGAAAACTATGCCCCCACGTCTACCTTTATCATATATTAAAATCCAAAAATACCTTGCTGCAATTTATTTACCGTTCTTTTATTTTGTGTTTTTATTTATCTATCTACCATTATCAGATTTGATCCTTGCAATTAACGGCCGAGGGGATTGACAACCCCCTTGACCGCGTTGGGTGCAAGTATTTGTTCTTTGGTGTGTACGTGTTGTTCATGAGGTCTTGCGTGGTTCTCCTACTGGATTGATAACCTTGGTTCTTAACTGAGGGAAATACTTATCTCTACTGTACTACATCATCCTCTCCTCTTTCAGGAAATCCCAACGCATCTCACAAGTAGCAACGGGCAAGTTCATTGTTTCCTTGTCCGGTAAATTTGACTTGGAAACCAAGTCGGTTTGAGATCGTGACTGTGACACGATACCACCTCTGATTCTTCTATATATACTACTTACCAGCCTCGGCCAAAGGCACACCAAAAACACCTAGGGCTTTGCCTCATCTCACAACTTGAACCGCCACCATAGTCTACTCTAACCCGAACGCCAGCGTGCATCGGCGTGCAGGAGAGCAGGTCTCTGGAACCGTTCGTCCTTGTGATCCTGCACCGGGAGAGGACAAATTAGGTTTATGGGAAGCGATGTGCGCGACTGCTCAAGTTCATCAGCATGGGTCGTCTTCCGTCCAAGTCAGGCGGTGCTACTCATCGTCATCTTCATCGTTGTCAACAACAGATCATCGCCAACATCGTCATCAACACCATTGCTCCCACAATAACTAACGAATAGCACGTCCTTTGTGATCTATTCATGTCTTCCTCCGTAGTTCCTACTTCGTGTGTGATGCTGATATGCATGTTTTGCTGTTCATCTAGTTTGCTAGATTGTTGCATGCTAGTCTATGTTCGTCATGAATTATTTACTAGAATTGATCATGAACTTGCCTAATATTCTAACATGCACCTCCCTAACCAGCAGTCAAAGCGAGATGAACTCCTAAAGGAGTTAGGAATGGTGAGCCCATGGATCTTCCTAATCTGTCTGCTGCCCGTGATGACAAACTCCATGACATTATTCCTATCAACAAGCTTGAAAATACCAATGGCGATCTCTTGAAATCTGACTCTGTAAGAGCAAGTACAACAAGGTGACATCAGCAGGCTATAATGACTAAAATATTATATCTTTACTTAGTTGACGAAGAGAGAAGAGAGACATGATGTTGATTACCAGCCAACTGCAGCACAAGCCCCAAGACACTTTGTGACATTGTAAAATGGGCAATTTATTAATAAAATAGTGCACATTTAAGATTTACTATTGTACATGTCGGCTATTTTAGGTTGGATCTAGATGACATGACAATTCCTTATAGCCAATAGTTGATTGTACTATTAACCATGCTCTAAGGCCATCTACAACCGTAGGTTGCAAATCTGGGCCCTCAAACGCCCGCGGACGCGCCCGCGGACAGTAACCGGGAGAGCCTCAAAATTTACCATTTGCACCCACATATCCTATTTCCGAAACACCTACTACATGCAGCGCAATGCACGGCGATCATCCCGTGCGTCTTCGGCCGGCTGGGCTGTCAAAATACACCAAAAATTGCTCATACTTAAGATTTCACACCCGTATTAGTCTCACCTCACCGCGTGACGAGCTAGTCAACCGGCTTAAATAGCCGGGTCGTGCAGAAGCGATAAGCTTCTAACATCATTGGATCCTTTGTAAAGAAGACAAACTATTACTATGAATCTTCTATGTTTATCACATAGAAGGTTCATAGTCAGAGTCTATCTCCTTTATACTAGGGAAATATTCATGTCCGTACTGCCATTTATGAATCAACTTTGTCAAAAAAATCGATGAACAAAATAAAAAAAATCTATTGTCATTGTGATACGTCTCCATCGTATCAATAATTTTTGATTGTTTCATGCCAATATTATACAACTTTCACATACTTCTGGCAACATTTTATATTATATTTTGGGACTAACATATTGATCCAGTGCCCAGCGCCAGTTCCTGTTTGTTGCATGTTTTTTGTTTTGCAGAATATCCATATCAAACGAAGTCCAAATGCAATAAAAATTTACGGAGAATTATTTTGGAATATATATGATTTTTGGTAGGTGGAATCAATGCAAACGGAGGCCCACGGCCTCCACAAGACACATGGGCGCGCCAGCACCCCCCAACGCGTGGTGGTGCCTTGTGGGCACCCCGTAAGTCGGTTGGGGCTCTTCTTCGGGTGCAAGGAAGCTTATATCCAAAAAAATTGTGTGAAAATCTCAGCGCAATCGGAGTTAAGGATCTCCGGGAATATAAGAAACGGTTTTCAGCCAGAAAACGGAAACGCGAAACAGAAAAGAACAGAGAGATAAATCAAATCTAGGATGCCCCTCCTCCACCATGGAGGCCATGGACCAGAGGGTGAACTCTCCTCCCATCTAAGGATGAGGCCAAGGAAGAAGAAGGTAGGAGGGGGGCTCTCTCTCCCTCTCTCCCTGTGGCGCCGGAGTGCCGCCGGGGGAAGGATCGTGACGACGATCTACATCAACAACCTTGCTACCGTCAACACCAACTTCCCCTCTGTAACATCACAAAATTCTAAATTTCGGAATGTTATACTAAATAGATAGTTATGATTGATTGTTTGATTGATTGTGTGAAATTAAGTGAATTTCGAAAAAATTTGAAAGTTAAATGAGAGGGAATAAAAGGACTTTCCCAAACTTTCATTTTTTCTTTTATGATCTATGTGAATTCAAATTCTTTTCAAATACAAAACCCTAGAGAGAAGATGACATGACTTCTTCCATTTAAATAAATGAAAATGTTTTTTTTGAAAATATTTGAATTCATTTGGAAATATTTTCCAACTCAGAAACTTTATGCAACTCAATGATTTTCACGAGAGAAGATAAAATGACTTCTTCAAATTGTATGAAATATAAGTTGGAAGTTTAAAAGGATCAAATTTAAAATCCTTTTGAAATTATTTTCAATTTGGAGTTATTTGATTTATATTCAAATTATTTTTCTCCAAAAATAAAATACATGGAAAATAGGGTAACATGATTCCCTACATCAGAAAATTGGAGATAAATAAATATGAAATCATTTTGGTATTTTTAAAATGATTTTTATTGGATTTTAGTAGAGCAGTAGCACTCTTTGCTTTATTTAAATTTGTGTGAATTTTATTTGGCGTTGTAAAAATGTTCACGTTGTAGAAAATCTTTTTCTGAAAGTTTTGATATATTATATGCCTAGGATATTTTAATTTATTATATTTTGTTTTATTTTCTTGTCTGCAAAAGTATTTTAAAAAAAGGAAACCGCCGAACTGGGCCGGCCCAGCCAACCAGGCCAAGCCAGCCGCAGCCCAGCAGCTCCCCACGCCCGAACCGGCTACGCCTCGCGCGCCCGCTCGCTCCCTCGCTCTCACGCCGCCACGCCCAGCCACCGACAGGTGGGACCCACCTGTCGGGTTCTTCCTCCCCAAGCCAAGCAGGAGTCCAGCTCCCGTACGCCGTCGCCGGCCGATGCCGAGTCCCGCTCGGGACTCCTCTCCCTCTACCCCTCGCACAAGCCGACTCCCTCCTCCTATTTATACCGCCGCCCGGGCCCCGTTCCTCCTCCTTTGCCGCAAACCGCAGCCACCGCCGCCCTCGCCGGAGTTCCCGCCTCCGACGAGATCTGCCGTCGCCGCCGCGCCCCGTTCCGTCACCCTCGACCTCCGCCGACGCCGCCATCGCCTTCCCCTCCTTGCGCCGCTTCTCCCAGACCCCGCGGCCACGCCGGAGGACCGCCGGAGCAGCCACCCCGACGCCGCTGCCGACTCCTTCTCCGGCGACGTCGACGCCCACCACCGCGGTAAGCCGCCGGTGCTCCTCGTCCGTCCGATCTAGGTTAGATGGATAGGATTAGATTAGTTCTTTTTTTATTCGAATCGTTTTTGTACTTAGTGAACGTTCACTGCTTTGCCTTCGCAGCGAACGGTTTTTAACCAATAGATTTCTGACACGTGGCCAGGGACCTAGGTGTAGATTTTATTTTTCAGTTCAGTCCCTGATTTTCAAAACACCACAACTTTTTACTCGTTTGTCCAAATCCAACGAAACCAACGCCCACTTCTTCGTTATGATCCCTCTATCTAGTAATCCAACTCAAACATGTTTTTGAAAGTTCTAAAATTTGAATTCAAACAGATTTGTATTTGAATCTTGTTTTGATCGTAACTTGAGTTTCGTAGCTCCGATTTAGTTGATTCTTTTTGCAAATCGAAGCTCTTGACCTAAACTTTCTGATAAGGCCAAATTGACATAATTTTGGTACTGTTAGAAATTGTTTCATGTTGCAAGAGTTATTTACTTTGGTTCTGATGTTTTCCGAATTGTCTTCTTCATTCTTTCCGATCTTTTGAGTGATTGCTTATGTGTGGTTACCATTGCTTGCTTACGATAGATTGACCAGAGTGTGACGAGTAGAACTATCAAGAGTTTTGAGTGCGAATCATCTTCATCAACATTGCAGGCAAGTTCACACTTTGATCATATCCCTTCCATACCCAGTTTTTATGCATTAGTTTCACCCTCAAACATTGCATGAGTAGGATTGATAACATGTGGGTATTGGGAAGTAGTTGATGAGGTAGGAACCTATTGCCATGCATTCAAACCTTGGGAGTTACTTCTACGTTATGCTTATACTGCTATGCTATGCTCGTAGACGTGGATTGGGTTTGAGAGTATTCATGACAGATGTGAGATTGTTAATATATGGTTAAACTTAAGGTGGCAACTAAAACTCACATCTGGGTGGATTGAGGTACCTGGGTATTCCAGGATTGCCTGTTTTTCTTTTGGACCGCCACCCAGGTTCAAAGGGATCATGAGATTATTCATGCTACAAACTTCCGTGTGCAGCCACAAGCTATTATGGGCTCTAGCATAGTTGATTAAGTTGTGTGAACTCTTATAGTTGTAGACTAGCAGATGTAGGGGATGTAGGTGTACCGGTCTACCCATCGTAAGGTGCTAACGCTTCTGAAAGACTGTGTCTCGGTCATCCGTTTCTCAAACATCATGTAGTGCGAGAATCAAGCGGAGGCGATCGAGTCTTATGGGGAAAAGTGCACAAACCTCAGCAGAGTGTACAAACTAATCATGATTAGCCGTGTCCCCGGTTATGGACAATTTTGAGTCTCTGGTCTTTGGATATTCATATTGATCTCATCATGTTACTTTAATTAATCTTGTTGGGTTAATGATGATACTTAATTGGGATTGAGATGCTGTCAACCATCTCAATGTTTCACAACCACCATGATAGTCAAATAAAAATTTATTCCTTTGCAGTAGGGAAAAATTGGCTTTTCGCAAAAACATTATAACCATAGAGCTTTTCCACCAGCCATATATGCATGTAGTGATAGCCTTTGTTCATCATTTCTCTATGGTGTGAATTTGCCAGCATATTCCTTGTGCTGACCCGTTTTCGGGCTGCAACGTTTCATGTTGCAGGATTCTTACGACGAGTAAGTGATACGTTAGGGTTACGATTTCTACACTCAACTTTGCCGTTGGTGTTGATGGGAATCCACAACCTTGTTACTTTCGCTATTTGGATTGAGGTAATAGTATTTACGTTACTTTATACATGTGATTTACCTCTGTTATAAATCCTCGAGTACTGTGTGTGTCAGCATACCGATCCAGGGATGACACTTAAGCACAGAGACTTGATCCATTCGGGTCGGGTCGCTACAAGATGGTACCAGAGCACATGTTGACCGTAGGACGTGACCCTAGAAACTGGCAAGCCCATAGGAAGGATTTTCTCTAAAACTTTCCTTTTCAAAAAGATCTTTTACCTCTCTCCTTTTCTGAGTCTTATTCAAATATTCCCTTTTAGTGAGACCATATCCCTTTCCTCTTTTGACCACTCGAAGATTCGACTGATGAGACCACTCCAAGAAGTACAAGATATCGGACAACTAAGACCACTACGGAATGAAGGAGATTCTACCGTGCATCTGAATAATGGAAACTACAACAGTTGAAGACTCCGAAGACTAGGAGAATTTGAAGGCTCTGAAGAATTTCCAGATTTGACCTAGTAAGGCTACCCCTATGGAACTTGGCAGACTATGGAAGCTGTCAATACCTGAGATCAAGGTGTATCGGAGAAAGACCGGAGCATGGAGAGTTAAAAACTCAAAGTTCTGTCAAGGAAAACCCTAAGGCAGGAGATATCAACTATGGAGAGATAGCTCATGGAAATGACAAGAGCAGAAACATGGCTATCCATGATGTTATCGCCCGCTTATGCTATTGTCACCGTGCTGAGTTAAGCATGCATATGCATGGAAGGATTGGATGGTAGAAGGCTGATGGAGCACCTATCAGCAAGATGAAGTTTTAACCTTAGCCGGTGTATCACCAGGATCTGGAGTGTTACATCAAGAAGTTAAGATGGAGCTACAAGAAGCCGTATTTGAAAGGAAGCATTTCATGAAGAACTCAGGACCTAGAAGCTAAAAGTAGCCAAGCTGGAGGAGCAAAATTTCGAGATACCGGAGATTCGTCAGGAACTGAAGGACAGTAGGACCATGGTTCATGCCAAGGTTGATGAAACCCAGAAGTTTGGAATGCAACTCCAGAATATTCAAGGATGTCATGAGAGACTTTGAGTCAACAGAGATGATCTGGCAAAAGAACTTAAGAAGGACAAGCATGATTGGAAGAAGCCATTGGAGCCATGAACAAGACTTGAAGAGTTTGATGACGTTGAAGATTTGTTGACCTTTAGAAGACCAAACCCCTGTTATACCTACGTTAGATGCGACGTTTGTGAGCTGTCATTTGTTTGTTGTTTTCTGACAGCCACAATAAAAATCTGTCTTTTCAAAACCATTGTTTGTATTGTGTGCATCCCTCTCTATTTCTCTTATCCCACCGCAAACCCATGGCCCCAATAGAGGATGAATGAAGATGAGCTTGTATTTTCTGGACCGATAAGTCAATTGGAGATGGACCGATGGATTCAGAACATGGAGGATCCTATGGAGAATAACCCTATAGTCGGAAAAGATACGGCCCAGCACGCTCTTCAGTGTTTTGAAAGAGGTGCTGCTACTTGGTGGAGGATGTACCAAACCATCAACGGATGGCAAGGAGTAACCACTTGGAAGGAATTTAAGTGGACTTTGTTAAAGTCTTGGCTTGTGTCCCAAAAGTTGAGGCCTTATGGAAGGGATATGAAGAAACCTTGTGCATACAAGCTTTGTGGAGAAATAGGACACAACCATAAAGAAAACAAGGACGAATACCCTCATAAGCGGAGGATTTCCAAAGGAGTTAGCCGAGGATCTCAGGGAACTTCGGTTGGAGATTGTTCCCAAAGGTTTTGTTGCAGCAATGGAAGTTCAGTCTACATTGTTGGGAAAGATCCGTGAAGCTCAGAAGGATGACAAAGAGATTACCGAGGTAAAAGAGAGGATGAGCAAAGGAAAGGCCAAAGGTTTTCGTAAGGATGAGCACGACACCTTATGGTTCGAGGACCGTGTATATGTGCCCAATAATGCAAAGATCAGGAAGTTAATACTTCAGGAGGCTCATGACTCACCATACTCGATTCGCCCTGGAAACACCAAGATGTATTTGGATTTGAAGGAGCGTTTCTGGTGGACTGGTATGAAGAAGGATATTGCGGAGTATGTAGTCGTAGGTGATGTATGCCAGAGAGTAAAGGCAGAGCATCAGAAGCCAGCCGGATTACTACAGCCTATGCCGATACCCGAATGGAAGTGGGATAAGCTTGGCATGGATTTCATTATCGGATTTCCCAGAACCCGAATGGGATATGATTCTATCTGGATAGTAATTGATTCGCTTGACCAAAGTGGCTCACTTTATCCCAGTAAAAAACCACCTATACAAGCGCGAAGTTGGCCAAGATATATATGACTAGGATCGTATGTCGGCATGGAGTTCCGAGGACCATCGTATCAGATAGAGGAACACAGTTTACCTTAAAGTTTTGGCATCAGTTGCACCAGACTTTGGGTACTAGGCTAGAGTTTAGTACAACTTTTCATCCGCAGATAGATGGACAGATCGAGAGAGTCAATCAGATTCTGGAGGACATGTTGAGAGCTTGTGCATTAGATTATGGATCTAGTAGGGATGATAATCTACCTTACGCGGAGTTCTCATACAACAACAGTTACCAAGCCAGTTTGAAGATGACCCCTTTGAAGCTTTGTATGGGAGAAGGAGCCAGACACCGTTGAAGTGGGATGAAGTTGGAGACCGTCAGTTGTTTGGACCAAATGTGATCAAGGAGTCAGAAGAGAATGTTAAGTTGATTCGAGATAGACTGAAGGTAGCTCGGTCCAGGCAGAAGAGTTATGCAGACTAAAAAACGCAAGGAGGTAGTCTATGAAATTGGAGACACAACATGTCTTCGTGTGTCCCCTCTGCGAGGAATTAAACGATTTGGAGTTAAGGGAAAGTTAGCCCCGAGATTTGTAGGACCATACCGAGTTTTGGAGCGTATGGGAGAAGTGGCCAACAAGTTGGAGTCACCCGAAGGACTGTCAGGAGTTCATGATGTATTTCATGTTTCCCAGTTGAAGAAGTGCCATGCAGAGATGGCCAATATTCCCCTGTAAGGACGCTTGACCCTGGAAAGGATAATGATGTTCCACGAAGTGGAGTATGGACTTCATAAGTATAAGTTTTTATCTCGGTATGTGGGATATCCCACGAGAATGAAGAGATGAATTATTATTGGATATAAAGGAGGTATGATGTTGGAAATATGGATCAATGGAAATTCCATGATGAGTCTGAGTAATCATGTCCTAGTTTGGTGCCAATAGAAGGAAGGAAGACAGTACAATTGGATGGATTTAAGAATACTAGGAAGTTGGATGTTGGATTCAGGATCAGTTTGCCCGATGATGAGTTCAAGGTTTACAAGTGATGAGATGGGCCATAACCCACAGGCCCCAGGACCTGCCAGGAAGCAAGCACCCTCTTGCTGAAGGAGAAACCCTGGAAGAAGATACGACTTTATTAGCAGACGATCTCATAGGAGTAACGCAAAACCTGAGAGTTGTGAAGAAACGATAGATGTTTGTTTGGCTTGCAGAATCAATGGATTTATCCGAACCTAGTTCGTCGACAAGAGAAATTCTGCAATGCTTGCGAGGATGACCGAGTGTTAGAATGCGAGATTCACTAAACCATATACAGGGTAATGATTTGGGTGCGGGATGGATTGATCACCATACCGACTTACTCTTATTATTCGCCTTGCTATACGGGATGGTAAATCTGAGTGACTTGCCTATAGTGGAGAGACGACGATCAAAACCTTGTTTGAACCATAGAATGGTATAAGTATTTTTCCCTTGTACAAGGCAGTTGTTGCCAACCGTAGGTTATACGGTGAGGATCAGCCCAGACCCATTTCCTGCAGGAGAAACCATAAATTGTTGACCGCCAGGAGATATCGCTAGTTGTTTAGTATTGGCGCCATACCCGTCAGCTATGAAGACCCGTCAGCTATGAAGACCCAGTCTCGGAAGAACCTTACCAAGAAGAAAGGACAGAAGAATTGAGGAAAAGGTTGTGCCACTACCGGAAGAGACAGAGAAGGAATTATACTAAAGATCTGAGAAGACCGGCCCTGTCAAGAATAAGGATGGGGTATATAAGTTTTGATGGAACCATAACTATGCTTCAAAGGGTGGTAGCACCCCAGACCCCGGTGATGATCGATGGATTTTGAGAAGACCCCAAACCTAACCTATTTCTTTCTAGCCTCTCCGAATCTCGAGGACGAGATTCATTTTAAGGGTGGTAGGTTTGTAACATCCCAAAATTCTAAATTTCGGAATGTTATACTAAATAGATAGTTATGATTGATTGTGTGAAATTAAGTGAATTTCGAAACTTTTTGAAAGTTAAATGAGAGGGAATAAAAGGACTTTCCCAAACTTTCATTTTTGCTTTTATGATCTATGTGAATTCAAATTCTTTTCAAATACAAAACCCTAGAGAGAAGATGACATGACTTCTTCCATTTAAATAAATGAAAAGGTTTTTTTTTGAAAATATTTGAATTCATTTGGAAATATTTTCCAACTCAGAAACTTTATGCAACTCAATGATTTTCACGAGAGAAGATAAAATGACTTCTTCAAATTATATGAAATATGAGTTGGAAGTTTAAAAGGATCAAATTTAAAATCCTTTTGAAATTATTTTCAATTTGGAGTTATTTGATTTATATTCAAATTATTTTCCTCCAAAAATAAAATACATGGAAAATAGGGTAACATGATTCCCTACATCAGAAAATTGGAGATAAATAAATTTGAAATCATTTTGGTATTTTTAAAATGATTTTTATTGGATTTTAGTAGAGCAGTAGCACTCTTTGCTTTATTTAAATTTGTGTGAATTTTATTTGTCATTGTAAAAATGTTCAGGTTGTAGAAAATCTTTTTCTGAAAATTTTGATATATTATATGCCTAGGATATTTTAATTTATTTTATTTTGTTTTATTTTCTTGTCTGCAAAAGTATTTAAAAAAAAGGAAACCGCCGAACTGGGCCGGCCCAGCCAACCAGGCCAGGCCAGCCGCAGCCCAGCAGCTCCCCACACCCGAACCGGCTACGCCTCGCGCGCCCGCTCGCTCCCTCGCTCGCACACCGCCACGCCCAGCCACCGACAGGTGGGACCCACCTGTCGGGTTCTTCCTCCCCAAGCCAAGCAGGAGTCCAGCTCCCGTACGCCGTCGCCGGCCGATGCCGAGTCCCGCTCGGGACTCCTCTCCCTCTACCCCTCGCACAAGCCGACCCCCTCCTCCTATTTATACCGCCGCCCGGGCCCCGTTCCTCCTCCTTTGCCGCAAACCGCAGCCACCGCCGCCCTCGCCGGAGTTCCCGCCTCCGACGAGATCTGCCGCCGCCGCCGCGCCCCGTTCCGTTACCCTCGACCTCCGCCGACGCCGCCATCGCCTTCCCCTCCTTGCGCCGCTTCTCCCAGACCCCGCGGCCACGCCGGAGGACCGCCGGAGCAGCCACCCCGACGCCGCTGCCGACTCCTTCTCCGGCGACGTCGACGCCCACCACCGCGGTAAGCCGCCGGTGCTCCTCGTCCGTCCGATCTAGGTTAGATGGATAGGATTAGATTAGTTCTTTTTTATTCGAATCATTGTTTTACTTAGTGAACGTTCACTGCTTTGCCTTTGCAGCGAACGGTTTTTAACCAATAGATTTCTGACACGGGCCAGGGACCTAGGTGTAGATTTTATTTTTCAGTTCAGTCCATGATTTTCAAAACACCACAACTTTTTACTCGTTTGTCAAAATCCAATGAAACCAACGCCCACTTCTTCGTTATGATCCCTCTATCCAGTAATCGAACTCAAACATGTTTTTGAAAGTTCTAAAATTTGAATTCAAACAGATTTGTATTTGAATCTTGTTTTGATCGTAACTTGAGTTTCGTAGCTCCGATTTAGTTGATTCTTTTTGCAAATCGAAGCTCTTGACCTAAACTTTCTGATAAGGCCAAATTGACATAATTTTGGTAATGTTAGAAATTGTTTCATGTTGCAAGAGTTATTTACTTTGGTTCTGATGTTTTCCGAATTGTCTTCTTCGTTCTTTCTGATCTTTTGAGTGATTGCTTATGTGTGGTTACCATTACTTGCTTACGATAGATTGACCGGAGTGTGATGAGTAGAACTATCAAGATTTTTGAGTGCGAATCATCTTCATCAACATTGCAGGCAAGTTCACACTTTGATCATATCCCTTCCATACCCAGTTTTTATGCATTAGTTTGACCCTCAAACATTGCATGAGTAGGATTGGTAACATGTGGGTATTGGGAAGTAGTTGATGAGGTAGGAACCTATTGCCCTGCATTCAAACCTTGGGAGTTACTTCTACGTTATGCTTATACTGCTATGCTATGCTCGTAGATGTGGATTGGGTTTGAGAGTATTCATGACAGATGTGAGATTGTTAATATATGGTTAAACTTAAGGTGGCAACTAAAACTCACATCTGGGTGGATTGAGGTACCTGGGTATTCCAGGATTGCCTGTTTTTCTTTTGGACCGCCACCCAGGTTCAAAGGGATCATGAGATTATTCATGCTAAAAACTTCCGTGTGCAGCCACAAGCTATTATGGGCTCTAGCATAGTTGATTAAGTTGTGTGAACTCTTACAATGGTAGACTAGCAGATGTAGGGGATGTAGGTGTACCGGTCTACCCATCGTAAGGTGCTAACGCTTCTGAAAGACTGTGTCTCGGTCATCCGTTTCTCAAACATCATGTAGTGCGAGAATCAAGCGGAGGCAATTGAGTCTTGTGGGGAAAAGTGCACAAACCTCTGCAGAGTGTACAAACTAATCATGATTAGCCGTGTCCCCGGTTATGGACAATTTTGAGTCTCTGGTCTTTGGATATTCATATTGATCTCATCATGTTACTTTAATTAATCTTGTTGGGTTAATGATGATACTTAATTGGGATTGAGATGCTGTCAACCATCTCAATGTTTCACAACCACCATGATAGTCAAATAAAAATTTATTCCTTTGCAGTAGGGAAAAATTGGCTTTTCGCAAAAACATTATAACCATAGAGCTTTTCCACCAGCCATATATGCATGTAGTGATAGCCTTTGTTCATCATTTCTCTATGGTGTGAATTTGCCAGCATATTCCTTGTGCTGACCCGTTTTCGGGCTGCAACGTTTCATGTTGCAGGATTCTTACGACGAGTAAGTGATACGTTAGGGTTACGATTTCTACACTCAACTTTGCCGTTGGTGTTGATGGGAATCCACAACCTTGTTACTTCCGCTATTTGGATTGAGGTAATAGTATTTACGTTACTTTGTACATGTGATTTACCTCTGTTATAAATCCTCGAGTACTGTGTGTGTCAGCATACCGATCCAGGGATGACACTTAAGCACAGAGACTTGATCCATTCGGGTCGGGTCGCTACACCCTCTATGCAGCGTTGTAACCTATCTATTCCCGCTACAATTCTCTACTTAAATAGGGTGTTCAATGATACGTCTCCAACGTATCTATAATTTTTGATTGTTCCATGCTATTATATTATCTGTTTTGGATGTTTAATGGGCTTTAATATGCTCTTTTATATTATTTTTGGGACTAATCTGTTAACCGAAGGCCCAGTGCAAATTGCTGTTTTTTTGCCTATTTCAGTGTTTCGCAGAAAAGGAATATCAAACGGAATCCAAACGGAACGAAACCTTCGCGAGGATCTTTCTTGGAACAAACGCAATCCAGGAGACTCGGAGTGGAAGTCAGAGATGCAACTAGGCAGGAGGGCGCGCCCAGGGGGGTAGGCGCACCCCCCACCCTCGTGGGCCCCTCGTAGCTCCACCGACCTACTTCTTTCGCCTATATATACTCTTATACCCTGAAAACATCCAGGAGAGGCACGTAACCACTTTTCCACCACCGCAACCTTCTGTACCCGTGAGATCCCATCTTGGGGCCTTTTCCGGTGATCTGCCGGAGGGGGATTCGATCACGGAGGGCTTCTACATCAATGCCATAGCCTCTCCCATGATGTGTGAGTAGTTTACCACAGACCTTCGGGTCCATAGTTATTAGCTAGATGGCTTCTTCTCTCTCTTTGGTTCTCAATACAAAGTTCTCCTCGATGTTCTTGGAGATCTATTCGATGTAATACTTTTTGCGGTGTGTTTGTCGAGATCCGATGAATTGTGGGTTTATGATCAAGATTATCTATGAACAATATTTGATTCTTCTCTGAATTCTTATATGCATGAATTGATATCTTTGCAAGTCTCTTCGAATTATCGATTTAGTTTGGCCTACTAGATTGTCGTGGAATAGTCACGGCAGATGTCCTCGTGAAAGGACTTAGTCGTGGAGCCATCGCAACTAGAAAGCTTAAAGGGGTTAAAGAGGGACAAAGGACACGAGGGTTATACTGGTTCGGCCCCTTACGGTGAAGGTAAAAGCCTACTCCAGTTGAGGTGGAATTACTAGGGTTTCGATGACTAGGGAGCGAATCCGCTATGCCTGGCTACCGATTTGATGTTACTTTCCTTAAGCCGCCGGTGGGTCATCCCCTTATATACACGGGTTGACACCCCACAGCCTACAGAGTCCCGGCCGGCTCATAAACAGTGTCCGGCTCGGTGACTAGTTAATCTTGCCTTACAACACAAGTCATGCCATTACGGCGGTTTATCACTACGGGCCTTAAGTCGCCTACGGGCTTTAGGCCCTTTATTGAACCGCCATCTTCAAGCTTGATATTGGGCTTCATATAATGAATTGCTATAGCGTAACCCGGCCCCTCCTGGACGGGTTACACCAGTAGTTATATCCCCAACATTAGGCCCTAGATTGATTTGAACCGGTTCATGTCAATCTTCAATACTTTAAGAAAAAACCTTCTGGCTTCTGTCTGTGCAAAAGTTATAACCTGCCATGACATCATCTTCGGGATTCATGATAACCCGCCATGACGTCATCTTCCATTAAATTCATTTTTTATTCTTTCACATCTCAACGGATCTTTATCTTAATGACTATCCCGAAAATCGAGGCGTCGGAATAGCTGGATATCCACGTCTGGCCTCCTCGTTTCTCACGCCTTCTTTGTCAGTCTTTCCTTATAAATAAGCATGGCCTTTAGGTCTTTCTTCATTCTCCCCCTTTCTGTCGTCTTCTTTCTCTCGCGACTCCGCTCCTGCTCGAGCTCCACCGCCGCCGCAGCAGAGCACCTCATCTTCGTCGATCTTGGCCGCTGCATCAACCTGAATCGACCAGAGAACGGCGGCGATCCTCCGCAGTAGATCTACAGCTGTAAGTCTTCACCTTCCCGCACTTCAGATCTGCATTTAGGGTTTTCAAGTTCTTCCGTGTTCTTCATGGTTCAACACAGTTTCTTCGTAGTTCCTCCACCGCGGCTTTATTTGATCCAAAAGTAGTATGGAACTCATGTGGTAGTTGCTTCGCATCCATTTTCAATACTAGCAGATCCCCTTTGCTTGTAAAAAGACCTCTTTAGAGCTCATGAACTCATCTGTACCAGTTTTTAGGTCTAGAATATTTTCTTTTCTGAATGATCGTTTGATCCAAAATAACGGCTTCTGATTTTGACCACCTCAAAAGTCAGTTTTTCCGCCCTGTAATTGTACTCATCTCCAAAGGCTACTTCCAGCTCGATCTTACCAACTGGATACGCCGACTTACCGGGCACCACGCCATGGAAAACAGTATTGGACTGGTTGAGGCTTTTATCAGTTAATCCCATACGACGGAAGGTCTCAAATAGAGGATGTTGATGCTACTATCTCCGTCCATGAGTACCTTAGTGAATTTATACCCACCAACCTGAGGAGCCACCACCAAGGCCAGGTGACCCGGATTGTCAACCCGGGGAGGGTGATCTTCCCTACTCCATACAATCGGCTGCTCAGACCATCGCAAGTAATGTGGAACTGCCGGCTCAACAGCATTCACAGCCCTCTTATGAAGCTTCTGGTCTCGCTTGCACAAACTGGTAGTAAACACATGATACTGTCCACTATTGAGCTGCTTTGGATGGGTCTGGTATCCCCCCTGCTGCTGCTACAGATTACCCTGGCTAGATTGCTGGTCAAACTACCTTGATTACCTTGAGAATTCTGAAGATTGGAATTTGAACCGCCGCCCGGGCCATGAAAGCCGCCGCCCTGCCCATTGTTACCGTTGAACATGTTGGAATTCTTGAAAGCTTTCATGATCGCACAGTCTTTCCATAGATGAGTGGCCGGCTTCTCCCTAGAGCCATGCCTTGGACAGGGCTCATTTAACAATTGCTCAAGCGTCGGGCCTGACCCGCCAGACCGGGGAGGCGGTCTCCCCTTACGTCGGTGATTGTTACCCTGCGCATTGGTGTTGGCCACAAACTCCATACCATCATCAGCCTTACGCTTATTACCTCCTTGACTCACCGGGTTATGCTGAGGGCCCTTGCCGTTGCCATTCTTCTTTCCCTTCCCTGTCTTTTCATCATCAGACGCGGGATCCTTGGTACTATCAGAGTCGGCGTACTTGACCAGACCCGCCATCAGCGTACCCATATCGTTGCAATTGCGCTTGAGCCGCCCAAGCTTCATCTTCAGGGGCGCAAAACGACAATTTTGCTCCAGCATTAAGACCGCAGAGCCGGCATCCATCTTATCAGACGAATGTATTATTTCCTTGACCCGGCGTACCCAATGGGTTGTAGACTCGCCTTCTTGCTGCTTGCAGTTAGTCAAATCCACAATTGACATAGATTGCCTACATGTATCTTTGAAGTTTTGGATGAACCGGGCTTTTAGCTCTGCCCATGACCCGATGGAATTAGGTGGCAGTCCCTTCAACCAAGTGCGGGCAGTCCCATCCAACATCATGGTGAAGTATTTGGCCATCGCCGCTTCACTGGCCTCCAGCAACTCCATAGCCATCTCGTAGCTTTCAATCCATGCTCCGGGCTGTAAATCAGCCATGTAATTAGGTACCTTCCTAGGTCCTTTGAAATCTTTGGACAGACGTTCGTTACGGAGAGCTGGCACCAGACAAGGGACACCTCCGGTCCTCGTAGCTATGCCTGTCTCGATAGAAGCTGTTGGGTGAACCGGAAAAGGCTGGTAAGCTGTCAGCTGAGCCGCCTGCTCAGCCTCTTGACGTGCTCTGTCTTGATCTACCACGTTAAAGGCTCCATTATGCGCCGGGCCATGCCCAGCTGGCAGGTCACGGCACCGGACGTTGCTTGAGCCGGCCGTTGAAACCATGTGTCTGCTATAACTTGGGCTCCGGCTTGGACGAGGGGTTGAATGAATCCTGTCCCGACTATATGAATATGCCTCCTATTGTGCCAAAGCTGTCTGAAGAAGTTCTCTGACCCTGCGGGTTTCGACCGCCGTTGGAGAATCACCCTCGACTGGGAGAGCCGCCAGTCGCGCCACTGCAACGATCATGTTTTCCAATGGATTAGAATAATGACCCGGTGGTATTGGCACGTATTGAGGTGGGGCACTATTCACACGGGGAGGCCCCATCACTTGCGGCTGAACCAGCGTTCCAGCCTCGGGTGCCGTGATTTCTGGCGGGTTACTAGGCCCTGCACCGGGCGTGTTGAAGAGGTTTCGAGGATCATAAACCGGAGGGAGCCGTGATTGAGCCTTCTGATGCCTCCTTCTCATGACCTCATTGGATGCGTTCTGATCCATTGTGAGCCGGAAAGACTGCGCCTGAATCAGCTGAGTCTGGGCGTCCAGAGCCGCCCGTTCTGCAGCCATCCTGATTCCTTCCGCTGCCAGATCTTCCTTGGCTCGTGCTATATCCAACTTTAACTGTGCCACCTCTGCATCATGTTGAGCTTGATCCGCTGGGACGACCGTGGCGGTTAACAGGGCAGTCATCTTATCCGTGAGATCCATCAGCACCTGAGCTGGCGAGTGCACAGGGCCTCCTGCCCCAGCGGCGGAGTTTTGAACAGGTTGCGTGCCGGCCATGAAGATTCCAACCCGGCTTGGCGGCTCAAAAGGGTCCGGAATACTGTCGCCATCGGAACAACCCCCGAGCCTGCCGTCTCGAAGTTGATACAACGAGTCCGTCTCACCTGTGGATGATTCACCATCAGAGCAGATGGCCGTCTCATCGCTAGATCTAGATTCTTCAGACAGTCCTCTGTGGATGCATCCCACGAAAGCACGCTTCAAGGCAGGCAGAGTCCGGGCGGGTCTCGCACACTGAGCCATCTCGATGAGGTCGGTGCAGATGTCCGGCTCAGGGCCCGGTTCGCCGATCTTGCCAATGAAAACGTGGATTCCGCCGAAGGGGACCCGGTACTCGTACTCGATTGAGCCGGCGTCGGGGCCCCAGCCTGCGTCATCGATGTAGAGCTTGCCGCGACGACTCTTGGTCATCCGGCCCATAGCATATCCCTTGAGCCCTTCGAAGCTGCCCTTCAAGAACTCAAATCCACCGTGCGCTAGCCCCACGGTGGGCACCAACTGTCGTGGAATAGTCACGACAGATGTCCTCGTGAAAGGACTTAGTCGTGGAGCCATCGCAACTAGAAAGCTTAAAGGGGTTAAAGCGGGACAAAGGACACAAGGGTTATACTGGTTCGGCCCCTTACGGTGAAGGTAAAAGCCTACTCCAGTTGAGGTGGAATTACTAGGGTTTCGATGACCAGGGAGCGAATCCGCTATGCCTGGCTACCGATTTGATGTTACTTTCCTTAAGCCGCCGGCGGGTCATCCCCTTATATACACGGGTTGACACCCCACGGCCTACAGAATCCCGGCTGGCTCATAAACAGTGTCTGGCTCGGTGACTAGTTAATCTTGCCTTACAACACAAGTCATGCCATTACAGCGGTTTATCACTATGGGCCTTAAGTCGCCTACGGGCTTTAGGCCCTTTATTGAACCTCCATCTTCAAGCTTGATATTGGGCTTCATATAATGAATTGCTATAGCGTAACCCGGCCCCTCCTGGATGGGTTACACCAGTAGTTATATCCCCAACATAGATTGATCTTTCTTGCAATGGGAGAAGTGCTTAGCTTTGGGTTCAATCTTGCGGTGTCCTTTCCCAGTGACAGTAGGGGCAGCAAGGCACGTATTGTATTGTTGCCATTGAGGATAAAAATATGGTAAACATTTGGAGCCGGCAGTCCGGCCGAATTTTCGGCCAGTTCCCGCGCCACGCTGGCTCACGCGCCCGTGAAACAATCGTCTCGCGCGAGACGCATATACATGGTAGGGCCCACGCATGAAACAACTCACCGCTGGCCACACAAACCTTATCCCCACCCCGTGAGTATCTAATCCAGTTCATCCCCGCCGCCGTCCTCTCTCTGAGTCCAAAATACCAGCGCCGGTGACTGCACTTTTGAGGACGCCAGAGCTGATGCAAGCGGGAGCTGCGTCCATGGATGTGGAACTGCATCCTCTTCTCCCCCGACGCCTGGAGCGGCGAGCTACAACCATGGATGGCAGGAGCTACAACCCGCTTTCGTGGGAGCTACAACCGGCATCCATGGGAGCTGCGGCCGAAACGCGAGCTGCAACCATGGATGGCGGGGAGCTGCAATCGGGCCTCCGGGGGAGCTGCATGCGGTGAACGGTGACTTTTCTTTTCGCTGGAACACGAGTGCTACAACCATTTTCCTTTCTTGCTGGTACCGGCGGCGATTTTTGCTGGAAACGGCTACAGATTTTGCTACATTCATTCATGGCCGAGCCGCGTCCCGTGACGACGGTGACCTATTTTTGCTACAACCGTTGTAGTTTTTGCTACATCCGTGGATGATTTTTGCTACATCCTTTTTTCATGGTGAACATGTAGGCTCAACGGCGGCGACCTATTTTTGCTACAACCGTTGTAATTTTTGCTACGTCCGTTGATGGTTTTTGCTACATCCCTTTTTTCATGGTGAACATGCAGGCTCGATGGCGGCGACCTATTTTTGCTACAACCTCTGTACTCTTTTCTACGCCCGTCGAGGATTTTGGCTACATCCTTTTTTTACCGTGGACCTGCAGGCTCGACAGCGATTAGCAGTGGGTGGAGGTGGCTGGCGAGCACGGGCGGCGCGGGGTTGACCGGCGAGCACGGGCGCGAGCGCGAGTGGCACGGGTGGCCCGCGAGTCAGGCGTGAGCGCGGGCAGCTCGGGTGTGGCCGGCAAGCATGGGCGAAGAGAGCATGGAAGGTCCGATCCAACGGCTGTATATACGCGAATCGGACGGCTACGCACTGACCAGCCCGAATTTGGGCCGGTGCGCCGGCGCCTATCGGTGCCCTAAAAAGATGGGGTTTATATCATATTGCTTGAGTTTATCCCTTTACATCATGTCATCTTGCTTAATGCGTTACTCTGTTCTTATGAACTTAATACTCTAGATGCATGCTGGATAGCGGTCGATGTGTGGAGTAATAGTAGTAGATGCAGAATCGTTTTGGTCTAACACGGACGTGATGCCTATGTTCATGATCATGCCTAGATAGTCTCATAACTATGCGCTTTTCTATCAATTGCTCGGCAGTAATTTGTTCACCCACCATAATATATGCTATCATGAGAGAAGCCACCAGTGAAACCTATGCCCCCCAGGTCTATTTTACATCATATTAGTTTCCCATCAACTAGCTATTTCTGTCGCCATTTATTTTGCAATCTTTACTGTCCAATCTATACAACAAAAATACCAAAAATATTTATCTTATTATCTTTATCAGATCTCTGTTTTGCAAGTGGCCGTGAAGGGATTGACAACCCCTTTATCGCGTTGGTTGCAAGGTTCTTGATTGTTTGTGCAGGTACTAGGCGACTTGCGTGTAGTCTCCTACTGGATTGCTACCTTGGTTCTCAAAAACTGAGGGAAATACTTACGCTACTTTGCTGCATCACCCTTTCCTCTTTAGGGAAAACCAATGCATGCTCAAGAGGTAGCATTCAACACTATATATATATTATTATCCAATGATATGTGGTTATCCTATGATGTTTGAGCAGATTTGTTTTGTCCTATGGGTTGATTGATGATCATGATTGCTTTGAGTTGTATATTTTATTTTGGTGCTGTCCTACGGTGCCCTCCGTGCCGCGCAAACATGGGGGATCCCCGCTGTAGGGTGTTGCAATACGTTCATGATTCTCTTATGGTGGGTGGCGTGAGTGACAGAAGCACATACCCGAGTAAGGGGTTATTGCGTATGGGATAAAGAGGATTTGATACTTAATGCTATGGTTGGGTTTTACCTGAGTGATCTTTGGTAGTTGCGGATGCTTGCTAGAGTTCCAATCATAAGTGCATATGATCCAAGTATGGAAAGTATTGTTCGAAATATGCCCTAGAGGCAATAATAAAATGGTTATTATTATATTTCCTTGTTCATGATAATTGTCTATTGTTCATGCTTTAATTGTGTTATCCAGAAATAGTAATACATGTGTGAATACATAGACCATAACATGTCCCTAGTGAGCCTCTAGTTGACTAGCTCGTTGATCAATAGATGGTTAGGGTTTCCTGACCATGGACATTGGATGTCATTGATAACGGGATCACATCATTAGGAGAATGATGTGATGGACAAGACCCAATCTTAAGCATAGCACTAGATCGTGTAGTTCGTTTGCTAAAGCTTTTCTAATGTCAAGTATCATTTCCATAGACCATGAGATCGTGCAACTCCCGGATACCGTAGGAATGCTTTGGGTGTACCAAACGTCACAACGTAACTGGGTGGCTATAAAGGTGCACTACAGGTATCTCTGAAAGTGTCTGTTGGGTTGGCTCGGATCGAGACTGGGATTTGTCACTCCGTATGACGGAGAGGTATCTCTGGGCCACTCGGTATTGCATCATCATAATGAGCTCAATGTGACTAAGTAGTTAGTCACGGGATCATGCATTACGGAACGAGTAAAGTGACTTGCCGGTAACGAGATTGAACGAGGTATTGGGATACCGACGATCGAATCTCGGGCAAGTAACGTATCGATTGACAAAGGGAATTGTATACGGGATTGCTTGAATCCTCGACATCGTGGTTCATCCGATGAGATCATCGTGGAACATGTGGGAGCCAACATGGGTATCCAGATCCCGCTGTTGGTTATTGGCTAGAGAGGTGTCTCGGTCATGTGTGCATGATTCCCGAACCCGTAGGGTCTACACACTTAAGGTTCGATGACGCTAGGGTTATAAGGAAGGTTTGCATGTGATTACCGAATGTTGTTCGGAGTCCCGGATGAGACCCCGAACGTCACGAGGAGTTCCGGAATGGTCCGGAGGTAAAAATTTATATATGGGAAGTCACCATACGGTCACCGGAAATATTCGGGGGTATACCGGTATTGTACCGGGACTACCGGAGGGGTTCCGGGGGTCCACGGGGATGGTCCACCTGCCCCGGAGGGCCTTATGGGCTATAGGTGGAAGGGAACCAGCCCTAAGTGGGCTGGGCGCCAACCCCCCCTAGGGCCCATGCGCCTAGGGTTTGGGGGGAACCCTAAAGGGGGGCGCCCCCCTTGCTTGGGGGGCAAGCCACCTCCCCCTGGCCGCCGCCCCTCCCACCAGATGGGATCTAAGGGGGCCGGCCCCCCTCTACCTTGCCCCTATATATAGTGGAGGGGTGGGAGGGCTGCAGCACCACATCCAAGGCGCAGCCCCTCCCCTCCCCAACACCTCTCCTCCTCCGCGTGTGCTTGGCGAAGCCCTGCCGGAGAACTGTCACTCCACCACCACCACGCCGTCGTGCTGCTGTTGGAGCCTTCTTCCTCAACCTCTCCCTCCTCCTTGCTGGATCAAGGCGTGGGAGACGTCACCGCTCCGTACGTGTGTTGAACGTGGAGGTGCCGTCCGTTCGGCGCTTGGATCACCGGTGATTTGGATCACGACGAGTACGACTCCATCAACCCCGTTCTCTTGAACGCTTCCGCTCGCGATCTCAGAGGGTATGTAGATGCACTCCTCCCCTCTCGTTGCTAGTAAACTCCATAGATTGATCTTGGTGATGCGTAGAAAATTTTAATTTCTGCTACGATCCCCAACAGTGGCATCATGAGCCAGGTTTATGCGTAGTTTCTATGCACGAGTAGAACACAAGTTGTTGTGGGCGTCGATTTTGTCAATTTACTTGCCGTTACTAGTCTTATCTTGATTTGGCGGCATCGTGGGATGAAGCGGCCCGGACCGACCTTACACGCACGCTTACGTGAGACAGGTTCCACCGACTGACATGCACTAGTTGCATAAGGTGGCTAGCGGGTGTCTGTCTCTCCCACTTTAGTTGGATCGGATTCGATGAAAAGGGTCCTTATGAAGGGTAAATAGAAATTGGCATATCACGTTGTGGTTTTGGCGTAGGTAAGAATCGTTCTTGCTAGAAACATATAGCAGCCACGTAAAAGTTTGCAACAACAATTAGAGGACGTCTAACTTGTTTTTACAGCAAGTGTCATGTGATGTGATATGGCCAGAAGGATGTGATGAATGATATATGTGATGCATGAGATTGATCATGTTCTTGTAATAGGAATCACGACTTGCATGTCGATGAGTATGACAACCGGCAGGAGCCATAGGAGTTGTCTTAATTTATTTATGACCTGCGTGTCAACTGGAACGTCATGTAATTACTTTACTTTATTGCTAACCGTTAGCCATAGTAGTAGAAGTAATAGTTGGCAAGACAACTTCATGAAGACACAATGATGGAGATCATGGTGTCATGCCGGTGAAGATGATGAACATGGCGCCCCGAAGATGGAGATCAAAAGGAGCAAAATGATATTGGCCATATCATGTCACTATTTGATTGCATGTGATGTTTATCATGTTTTACATCTTATTTGCTTAGACCGACGGTAGCATAAATAAGATGATCCCTCGCTAAAATTTCAAGAAAGTGTTCCCCCTAACTGTGCACCGTTGCGAAGGTCCGTTGTTCCGAAGCACCACGTGATGATCGGGTGTGATAGGTTCTAACGTTCGCATACAACGAGTGTAAGCCAGATTTACACACGCAATACACTTAGGTTGACTTGACGAGCCTAGCATGTACAGACATGGCCTCGGAACACAAGAGACCGAAAGGTCGAACATGAGTCGTATAGCAGATACGATCAACATGAAGATGTTCACCGATGATGACTAGTCCGTCTCACGTGATGATCGGACACGGCCTAGTTGACTCGGATCATGTATCACTTAGATGACTAGAGGGATGTCTGTCTGAGTGGGAGTTCGTTAATAATTTGATTAGATGAACTTAATTATCATGAACTTAGTCTAAAAAACCTTTACAATATGTCTTGTAGATCAAATGGCCCACGCTAATGTTGCCCTCAACTTCAACGCGTTCCTAGAGAAAACCAAGCTGAAAGACGATGGTAGCAACTACACGGACTGGGTCCGTAACCTGAGGATTATACTCATAGCTGCCAAGAAAGCATATGTCCTTGAAGCACCGCTAGGTGATGCACCTGTTTTCCCAGCAACTCAAGACGTTCTGAATGCCTGGCAGTCACGTAGTGATGATTACTCCCTAGTTCAGTGCGACATGCTTTACAGCTTAGAACCGGGGCTTCAAAAGCGTTTTGAGCAGCACAAAGCATATGAGATGTTCCAAGAGCTGAAAATGGTTTTCCAAGCTCATGCCCGGGTCGAGAGATATGAAGTCTCCGACAAGTTCTACAGTTGTAAGATGGAGGAGAATAGTTTCGTCAGCGAACACATACTCAAAATGTCTGGGTTGCACAACCGCTTGTCTCAGCTGGGAGTTGATCTCCCGGATGACGCGGTCGTTGACAGAATCCTTCAGTCGCTCCCACCTAGCTACAAGAGCTTTGTGATGAACTTCAATATGCAGGGGATGGAAAAGACCATTCCTGAGGTATATTCAATGCTGAAATCAGCGGAGGTGGAGATCAAAAAGGAGCATTAAGTGTTGATGGTGAATAAAACCACTAAGTTCAAGAAAGGCAAGGGTAAGAAGAACTTCAAGAAATACGGCAAGGGAGTTGCCGCGCCTGGTAAGCAAGCTGCCGGGAAGAAGACAAAGAATGGACCCAAGCCTGAGACTGAGTGCTTTTATTGCAAGGGAAACGGTCACTGGAAGCGGAACTGCCCCAAGTACTTAGCGGATAAGAAGGCCGGCAATACCAAAGGTATATGTGATATACATGTTATAGATGTGTACCTAACCAGCGCTCGTTGTAGCTCCTGGGTATTTGATACCGGTGCGGTTGCTCATATTTGTAACTCAAAGCAGGAGCTGCGGAATAAGCGGAGACTGGCGAAGGACGAGGTGACGATGCACGTCGGGAATGGTTCCAAGGTCGATGTGATCGCCGTCGGCACGCTACCTCTACATTTACCTACGGGACTAGTTTTAAGCCTCAATAATTGTTATTTAGTGCCAGCTTTGAGCATGAACATTGTATTTGGATCTCGTTTAATGCGAGATGGCTACTCATTTAAATCCGAGAATAATGGTTGTTCTATTTATATGAGAGATGTGTTTTATGGTCATGCCCCGCTGGTCAATGGTTTATTCTTGATGAATCTCGAACGTGATGTTACACATATTCATAGTGTGAATGCCAAGAATTGTAAGGTTGATAATGATAGTCCCACATACTTGTGGCACTGCCGCCTTGGTCACATTGGTGTCAAACGCATGAAGAAACTCCATGCAGATGGACTTTTGGAGTCTCTTGATTATGAATCATTTGACACGTGCGAACCATGCCTCATGGGCAAAATGACCAAGACTCCGTTCTCGGGAACAGTGGAGCGAGCAACCAACTTATTGGAAATCATACATACTGATGTGTGCGGTCCAATGAGCGTTGAGGCTCGCGGTGGCTATCGTTATGTTCTCACCCTCACTGATGACTTGAGTAGATATGGGTATGTCTACTTAATGAAACACAAGTCTGAGACCTTTGAAAAGTTCAAGGAATTTCAGAGTGAGGTTGAGAATCAACGTGACAGGAAAATAAAGTTCTTACGATCAGATCGTGGAGGGGAATATTTGAGTCACGAATTTGGCACACACTTAAAGGAAATGTGGAATTGTTTCACAACTCACGCCGCCTGGAACACCTCAGCGTAATGGTGTGTCCGAACGTCGTAATCGCACTCTATTGGATATGGTGCGATCTATGATGTCTCTTACCGATCTACCGCTATCATTCTGGGGTTATGCTTTAGAGACTACCACATTCACTTTAAATAGGGCTCCGTCGAAATTCGTTGAGACGACACCGCATGAATTATGGTTTGGAAAGAAACCTAAGCTGTCGTTTCTTAAAGTTTGGGGATGCGATGCTTATGTCAAGAAACTTCAACCTGAAAAGCTCGAACCCAAGTCGGAAAAATGCGTCTTCATAGGATACCCTAAGGAAACCATTGGGTATACCTTCTACCTCAGATCCGAAGGCAAGATCTTCGTTGCCAAGAACGGGTCCTTTCTGGAGAAAGAGTTTCTCTCGAAAGAAGTAAGTGGGAGGAAAGTGGAACTTGATGAGATGACCCCTCTCGAACCAGAAAGTAGCGCAGCACAAGAAAATGTTTCTGTGGTGCCTGCACCGACTAGAGAGGAAGTTAATGATGACGATCATGATCAAGTTACCACTGAACTTCGTAGGTCCACAAGGACATGTTCCGCACCAGAGTGGTACGGCAACCCTGTCCTGGAAATCATGTTGTTGGACAACGGTGAACCTTCGAACTATGAAGAAGCAATGGCGGGTCCAGATTCCAACAAATGGCTTGAGGCCATGCAATCCGAGATAGGATCCATGTATGAAAACAAAGTATGGACTTTGACAGACTTGCCCGATGATCGGCGAGCGATAGAAAATAAATGGATCTTTAAGAAGAAGACGGACGCGGATGGAAATGTTACCATCTATAAAGCTCGACTTGTCGCTAAGGGTTATCGACAAGTTCAAGGAGTTGACTACGATGAGACCTTCTCACCCGTAGCGAAGCTGAAGTCCGTCCGAATCATGTTAGCAATTGCCGCATTCTACGATTATGAAATATGGCAAATGGACGTCAAAACGGCATTCCTTAACGGCTTCCTTAAGGAAGAATTGTATATGATGCAGCCGGAAGGTTTTGTCGATCCTAAGAATGCTGACAAAGTATGCAAGCTCCAGCGCTCAATCTATGGGCTGGTGCAGGCATCTCGGAGTTGGAACATTCGCTTTGATGAGATGATCAAAGCGTTTGGGTTTACGCAGACTTATGGAGAAGCCTGTGTTTACAAGAAAGTGAGTGGGAGCTCTGTAGCATTTCTCTTATTATATGTGGATGACATACTATTGATGGGAAATGATATAGAATTCTTGGAAAGTATAAAGGCCTATTTGAATAAGTGTTTTTCAATGAAGGACCTTGGAGAAGCTGCTTACATATTAGGCATCAAGATCTATAGAGATAGATCGAGACGCCTCATAGGTCTTTCACAAAGCACATACCTTGACAAGATATTGAAGAAGTTCAATATGGATCAGTCCAAGAAGGGGTTCTTGCCTATATTGCAAGGTGTGAGATTGAGCACGGCTCAATGCCCAACCACGGCAGAAGATAGAGAAAAGATGAGTGTCGTCCCCTATGCCTCGGCCATAGGGTCTATTATGTATGTCATGCTGTGTACCAGACCTGATGTAAACCTTGCCGTAAGTTTGGTAGGAAGGTACCAAAGTAATCCCGGCATGAACACTGGACAGCGATCAAGAACATCCTGAAGTACCTGAAAAGGACTAAGGATATGTTTCTCGTTTATGGAGGTGACAAAGAGCTCGTCGTAAAGGGTTACGTCGATGCTAGCTTCGACACAGATCTGGATGACTCTGAGTCACAAACCGGATACGTGTATATTTTGAATGGTGGGGCAGTCAGCTGGTGCAGTTGCAAGCAAAGCATCGTGGCGGGATCTACATGTGAAGCGGAGTACATGGCAGCCTCGGAGGCAGCACATGAAGCAATCTGGATGAAGGAGTTCATTGCTGTGACCTAGGAGTTATTCCCAATGCATCGGGGCCGATGACTCTCTTCTGTGACAACACTGGAGCTATTGCCCTTGCCAAGGAGCCTAGGTTTCACAAGAAGACCAGGCACATCAAGCGTCGCTTCAACTCCATTCGTGAAAATGTTCAAAATGGAGACATAGATATTTGTAAAGTGCATACGGATTTGAATGTCGCAGATCTGTTGACTAAACCTCTTCCATGAGCGAAACATGATCAACACTAGAACTCTATGGGTGTACGATTCATCACAATGTAACTAGATTATTGACTCTAGTGCAAGTGGGAGACTGTTGGAAATATGCCCTAGAGGCAATAATAAAATGGTTATTATTATATTTCCTTGTTCATGATAATTGTCTATTGTTCATGCTTTAATTGTGTTATCCGGAAATCGTAATACATGTGTGAATACATAGACCATAACATGTCCCTAGTGAGCCTCTAGTTGACTAGCTCGTTGATCAATAGATGGTTACGGTTTCCTGACCATGGACATTGGATGTCATTGATAACGGGATCACATCATTAGGAGAATGATGTGATGGACAAGACCCAATCTTAAGCATAGCACTAGATCGTGTAGTTCGTTTTCTAAAGCTTTTCTAATGTCAAGTATCATTTCCTTAGACCATGAGTTCGTGCAACTCCCGGATACCGTAGGAATGCTTTGGGTGTACCAAACGTCACAACGTAACTGGGTGGCTATAAAGGTGAACTACAGGTATCTCCGAAAGTGTCTGTTGGGTTGGCTCGGATCAAGACTGGGATTTGTCACTCCGTATGACGGAGAGGTATCTCTGGGCCCACTCGGTATTGCATCATCATAATGAGCTCAATGTGACTAAGTAGTTAGTCACGGGATCATGCATGACGGAACGAGTAAAGTGACTTGCCGGTAACGAGATTGAACGAGGTATTGGGATACCGACGATCGAATCTCGGGCAAGTAACGTATCGATTGACAAAGGGAATTGTATAGGGGATTGCTTAAATCCTCGACATCGTGGTTCATCCGATGAGATCATCATGGAACATGTGGGAGCCAACATGGGTATCCAGATCCCGCTGTTGGTTATTGGCTAGAGAGGTGTCTCGGTCATGTCTGCATGATTCCCGAACCCGTAGGGTCTACACACTTAAGGTTCGATGACGCTAGGGTTATAAGGAAGGTTTGCATGTGATTACCGAATGTTGTTCGGAGTCCCGGATGAGATCCCGGACGTCACGAGGAGTTCCGGAATGGTCCGGAGGTAAAGATTTATATATGGGAAGTCACCATACGGTCACCGGAAATATTCGGGGGTATACCGGTATTGTACCGGGACCACCGGAGGGGTTCCGGGGGTCCACCGGGATGGTCCACCTGCCCCGGAGGGCCTTATGGGCTGTAGGTGGAAGGGAACCAGCCCTAAGTGGGCTGGGCGCCAACCCCCCCTAGGGCCCATGCGCCTAGGGTTTGGGGGGAACCCTAAAGGGGGGCGCCCCCCTTGCTTGGGGGGCAAGCCACCTCCCCCTGGCCGCCGCCCCTCCCACCAGATGGGATCTAAGGGGGCCGGCCCCCCTCTCCCTTGCCCCTATATATAGTGGAGGGGTGGGAGGGCTGCAGCACCGCATCCAAGGCGCAGCCCCTCCCCTCCCCAACACCTCTCCTCCTCCGCGTGTGCTTGGCGAAGCCCTGCCGGAGAACTGTCACTCCACCACTACCACGCCGTCGTGCTGCTGTTGGAGCCTTCTTCCACAACCTCTCCATCCTCCTTGCTGGATCAAGGCGTGGGAGACGTCACCGCTTCGTACGTGTGTTGAACGCAGAGGTGCCGTCCGTTTGGCGCTTGGATCATCGGTGATTTGGATCACGACGAGTACGACTCCATCAACCCCGTTCTCTTGAACGCTTCCGTTCGCGATCTACAAGGGTATGTAGATGCACTCCTCCCCTCTCGTTGCTAGTAAACTCCATAGATTTATCTTGGTGATGCGTAGAAAATTTTAATTTCTGCTACGATCCCCAACAAGTATGTTAGCTCATGCCTCTCCCTCGTATAAAATTGCAATAATGATTACCGGTCTAGTTATCGATCACCTAGGGACAAATAACTTTCTTGTGTGACAAGAAGCCTCTACTAAACAACTAATTTTTATTATCTCACAAAGTACTCCTAGTTTTATTCTTGCAAAGTAGTTCGAGCATCACATCTACAAAAGAGTTTCATCCTTGTTCTGGATAAAGCAAACATTAAAGTGTGAGTAGAGTTGTATCGGTGGTCGATAGAACTTGAGGGAAGATTTGTTCTACCTTTAGCTCCTCGTTGGGTTCGACACTCTTATTTATTGAAAAAGGCTACAAACGATCCCTTATACATGTGGGTTATCAAGACCTTTTTCTGGCGCCGTTGTCGGGGAGCAATAGTGTGGGGTGAATATTCTCGTGTGTGCTTGTTTGCTTTATCACCAAGTTGTTTTTATTTTCTGTTCTAAGTTGTTCTTTATCTTTAGTTATGGATATGGAACACGGAATACCAAAAAAATTAGTTGTACTTGCTACTCATGGAGATGGGGAACCTCCTAAAACCCTCGATGCTCATTATGTGAAAAATATTAAATACTACTCTGATAATCCCGAGAAAACCCCATTCAACTTGATAATGGGAGACATGTTAGATCAACATGAATACTTTAGGGATTATTGCTTTACTCCAAAAGGGAATCTCTTATGGGATCAAATTGAAATGTTGCAATGGTATGCTTGGAATCTATGCTCGAGATATGATTATACTTGTTGCTCTAGGATGAAGGCTCGACACCTTCCCTTTTCATGTGAATTTAATGATAATGAAACCTTGGCTTCTTATGCTAATGGTAGATATGATTACTATGATGTGGAACGAATAGAAGAATTTGTTGCTTTTAAGGGTGCTTATGAAGGAAATAGCCCTAGAGGCAATAGTAAAATTGTTATTTATATTTCCTTATTCATGATAAAGGTTTATTATTCATGCTAGAATTGTATTGATCTGAAACTTAAATACATGTGTGAATACATAAACAAATACCATGTCCCTAGTGAGCCTCTACTAGACTAGCTCATTGATCAAAGATGGTTAAGGTTTCCTAACTATAGACATGTATAGACATGTGTTGTCATTTGATAATGGGACCACATCATTAGGAGAATGATGTGATGGACAAGACCCATCTGTTAGCTTAGCATAATGATCGTTCAGTTTTATTGCTATTGCTTTCTTCATGTCAAATACATATTCCTTTGACTATGAGATTATGCAACTCCCGGATACTGGAGGAATGCCTTATGTGCTATCAAACGTCACAATGTAATTGGGTGATTATAAAGATGCTCTACAGGTATCTCCGAAGGTGTTTGTTGAGTTGGCATAAATCGAGATTAGGATTTGTCACTTCAAATATCGGAGAGGTATCTCTGGACCCTCTCGGTAATACACATCATAAGCTTGCAAGCAAACGACTAAGGATTTAGTCACGAGGTGATGTATTACGGGACGAGTAAAGAGACATGCCGGTAACGAGATTGAACTAGGTATGAAGATATCGATGACCGAATCTCGAGCAAGTAACATACCGATGGACAAAGGGAATTACGTATTGTTGGGGAATGTAGTATTTCAAATTTTTTCCTATGATCATGCAAGATCTATCTAGGAGAAGCATAGCAACAAGTGGGGTGAGTTTGTCCATGTACCCTCGTAGACTGAAAGCGGAAGCATTTAGTAACGCGGTTGATGTAGTCGAACGTCTTCGCGATCTAACCGATCCAAGCACCGAACGTATGGCACCTCCGAGTTCTGCACACGTTCAGCTCGATGGCGTCCCTCGAGCTCTTGATCCAGTTGAGCACGAGGGAGAGTTTCTTCAGAACGACGGCTTCTGACGGTGATGATGAAGTTACCGGCGCGGGGCTTCGCCTAGGCACTACGACGATATGACCGAGGTGTGTAACTGTGGAGGAGGGCATCGCACACGGCTAAAACAAATCTTGGTGTGCCTTTGGGGTGCCCCTGCCCACGTATATAAAGGAGGGAGGGAGAGAGGCCGGCCCTCATAGGGGCACGCCAAGTGTAGGGAGTCCTACTAGGATTCCCAAGTCCTAGTAGGATTCCCTTTCCTTTTCGGAGTAGGAAAGAAGGAAAGGAGGGAGAGGGAGAAGGAAAAGGGGGGGGCGCCCCCACCCCTTGTCCAATTCGGTTTGGGCAGGGGGGAGGCGCACGCCACCTCATGGCCCTTCTTCTCTCTCTCCACTAAAGCCCAATAAGGCCCATTAACTTCCCCCGGCGAATTCCCATAACTCTCCGGTACTTCGAAAAATACCCGAATCACTCGGAACCATTCCGATGTCTGAATATAGCCTTCCAATATATGAATCTTTACCTCTCGACCATTTCGAGACTCCTCGACATGTCCGTGATCTCATTCGGGACTCCGAACAAACTTCGGTCATCAAACCACATAACTCATAATACAAATCATCATCGAACGTTAAGCGTGCGGACCCTACGGGTTCGAGAACTATGTAGACATGACCGAGACACATCTCCGGTCAATAACCAATAGCGGAACCTGGATGCTCATATTGTCTCCTACATATTCTACGAAGATCTTTATCGGTCAAACCGCATAACAACATGCGTTGTTCCCTTTGTCATCTGTATGTTACTTGCCCGAGATTCGATCGTCGGTATCCTTATACCTAGTTCAATCTCGTTACCGGCAAGTCTCTTTACTCGTTCCGTAATGCATCATCCCGCAACTAACTCATTAGTCACATTGCTTGCAAGGTGAAAGGGCATGTAGCCCCTAAGTATGGTTTTGGTAATTAATGACAATCTCTATGGACTAATGTTTTCATTGAGATATATTTGAAGGGATTGTCCATAGATGCTGCATCAAGGATATTAGATGGAATCAAGGATAAAGTCCATATATATGAAGATATGGTTGCTCAAAGCGTTGGTATTAATTGACAAATTCCTATGGAGCATCAAGTGCATTGAATCCCATATGAAGAAATGTTCCATAGTGATGCATGAAGCACGTTGGATTTATGTGGGAAGAATGCCATCAAAACATTCGAAGAAGTCCTCATGGTATCCCTCTCTGGATACCCCGTGCGCATGGGCCTCCTGACCCTCCTGCGCACGGGGTCGAGTGTCAACTCTCTGGATACCCCGGGCGCACGGGGTCCATAACCCCCGTGCACACGGGGCCTAGGTTTTGGCTCTCGAGGTCACATATCCAGTAAGGTGTCAAGTTGGTGTCTCGGATTTATTTTGAAGCCATCAAGATTGATTTTAATGTCTAACCAACTATATTAAAGGCGGAGTTCGTTAGAGGATCTCAAAGATTGACATATGTGGGATTTTAAGGATCAAGATCTTGAGAGTATAATCAAATTGAAGAATTCAAGTTATGGTTTCAAGACAAGATCATGGTAAGCTCATGTGTTGAGTTTTCGGTTGATCAAGTCTTGAAGCAAGCAACTAGAGTGAAGAATTCATTGTGCCTCTCAAGAGATTATGATGGAGTTTTTAGAGAGCAAATGATGACGAATATGATATTCTTAGTGAAACTTGATTTGGTCATGAAAGAGTCTTTGGTGGTCCCTTTCTTGAAGCAATGAAGGGAAATGAAGAGTTCATTGAGGCTTTCAAGAAACCAAGATGGGTCATGAAGTAAAGATGTTGGTTGACCAAGATGAAGCTCTAAGGTGGTTCTCATGGGCTTGCATCAAAAGAGAGAGATTTCAAGTAGCCTATGTGTGGATGACATCAAGTGGTGATGGTCATCGAGTTCGAGGAGTCCAAGTGCAAGATGAGAAGTCGGAGGTTATATGCTTTGAAGCTTGCGGTCCACACCATGATAATGTGCACGTGAATATGGGCTTAAGTTAAGGCGTCCCTCATTGCAATATGAGGAAGCATTTCGAGTATGTTCACCAAGTGATTGTGGACAAGAAAAAGATTCCAACTTGAGGCAAGCATCAAAGTCATCACCAAGCTCAAGTTATATGTGCAAGGCAAAGGTATACCTTATCTAGGTTTTCCCAGTTTTGCCGGTCTCATGGTGCTTGGAGGGAGACCAGATTATAGGTTTGATAGCCATACTATCAAGAGGGACTTTCGGGCGAGTAGCTTGATCACGTTGCATGTAGAGAGCTCAAACCTTTGCATTACTTGCATCATTATTTATTTTTTATCTTGGGTGGTTCTCTATGTGAGGACCTTGGTCTTTTCCCTAGCTTCAAAACGAGCCCAAGATCATCGAATTCGGAGTCCGCATGACAAAGTTATCACTATTTTAGTGGGCTGCTGCAGGCTGTTCTGGGTACCCCGTGGACACGGGGTTTTTGACCCCCGTGGGCACGCGGCCCCATGCACACGGTCTTGTACCGTGCGCATGGGACCCCGTGAGCACGGGGTGTCCAGGAAGTGTCCGTTGGAGCCCCAACGGCTAGTTTTGGAAGTTGGCTATAAAAGATCCCTTCCTCCCCACCAGTTTGTGGGTTGTTCATACAATTTCTAAACATCATTTTGAGCATCATACCACCTCTCCCAAACCCCTATCTCCCCTCTATGTGAAGGGGGATTTGTGGATGGATCTTGGAGTCATTTGTTGATTTCCTCCATTGCATCCCCTCTTTTCAATCTCCCACTTTCTTGAGTTGCATCTTATGAGATTGAGAGAGTGAGCTGAGCATTTGTTGCTTGACCTTGCATTGTATTTTTTGCATTGGTTTGAGCTCCCCACATCGATTAGTTCGAGTGAGAGCCCGTGAGTTTATTACTCTTGGAGGCTTCCGCCTCCTAGACGGTTTCGTGATACATTGAGAAGATTGTGAACAGGCCTATGTGGCCAAGGTTCCCCTGGATGCTTCCTTTAGTGGTGAGCTCCAGGGAAGGGTGTTGAAGTGGCCTAGGTGGTCAAGTTCCTCCGGAAGCTTCCTTGTTTGTGGTGTGCTTTGGAGATGATTGTAAAGGTGTGGTGGTCGCCTTCAAGACCAACCCCGAGTGAATCGAGGCTCATCCGTTGGGGGTGACTCGAAAGGGAGAATACGATGAATCACTTGGTGACGTCCCAAAGCTTTGGCTTCAACACTGCTCCAACGGAGATTAGCACTCTCACGCGTGTGAACTTCAGGATAAATTCGCGTCCCCGACTCACTTGTGGTTATGTCATACCCACACTCTTTACTTTCCGCAATTCATACTTGCTCTTATTCATATATCTTGTGCTAGTTGAATTGCTTAGTTGTTCCTACATTTCCACATCTTGTGATCTAGTTTGTGCTTGCTAGTTTTCTTTAGTGCCTATATTGTTTAGCATAGGTTGTTGGTCACTTAGTTGAGCCTAGCATATTTAGGATTTGTGCTTGAAAATTATCCATTAGTTTAATTCTGCATTAGGATAAAGCCAAATTTGTAAAAGTTTTAAAACGCCTATTCACCCCCCTCTAGTCGTCATCTAGATCATTTCACAAGGCTTATAGTGATGTGCATTACCGAGAGGGCCCAGAGATACCTCTCCGATACACGGAGTGACAAATACTAATCTCGATCAATGCCAACTCAACAAACACCATCGAAGACATTGGTAGAGCATCATTATAATCAACCAGTTACGTTGTGACGTTTGATATGACACAAGGTGTTCCTCCGGTATTCGGGAGTTGCATAATCTCATAGTCAGAGGAACATGTATAAGACATGAAGAAAGCAATAGCAATAAAACTAAACGATCATTATGCTAAGCTAACGGATGGGTCTTGTCCATCACATCATTCTCTAATGATGTGATCCCGTTCATCAAATGACAACACATGTCTATGGTCAGGAAACTTAACCATCTTTGATTAACGAGCTAGTCTAGTAGAGGCATACAAGGGACACTCTGTTTGTCTATGTATCCACACATGTATCAAGTTTCCGGTTAATACAATTCTAGAATGAATAATAAACATTTATCATGATATAAGGAAATATAAAATAACAACTTTATTATTGCCTCTAGGGCATATTTCCTTCACGTATGTTGTCATAACGGTTCGACCTATAAAGATCTTCGTAGAATATGTAGGAGCCAATATGGGCATCCAAGTTCCGCTGTTGGTTATTGACTGGAGCCTTCTCTCGGTCATGTCTACATAGTTCTCGAACCCGTAGGGTCCGCACGCTTAATGTTCGATGACGATATAGTATTATATGAGTTATGTGATTTGGTGACCGAATGTTGTTCGGAGTCCCGTATGAGATCAAGGACATGACGAGGAGTCTCGAAATGGTTGAGAGGTAAAGATTTATGTACATGACGATGGTATTCGGACACCAAAAGTGTTTCGGGGGGTACCGGGTACTTATCGGGTCACCGGAAGGGGTTCCGGACACCCCCGGCCCTTATGGGACAAGAGGGGAAATGCACCAGCCACAAGTGGCTGGTGCGTCCCCCATATGGGCCGACCTAAGGAGGATAAGCAAAGGGGAGAAGGGAAAGGTAAGTGTGGATTAGGATTTCCACTTCCTTCCCTCTCCCCCTCTTTCCCTCCCCCTCCCACAAACATGGCGGGAGGGGTGGGAGCCCCTTGGCCTCTCCCCTCTCCCTCCCACCTATATATATGAGGAGGGGGTGCCTAGCACAAGACATACAATTGCTTAGCCGTGTGCGGCTCCCCCTCCAACGTTTACACCCCCGGTCATATTTTCGTAGTGCTTAGGCGAAGCCCTACGAGGATCAGTTCACCATCACCGTCACCACGCCATCGTGCTGACGGAACTCATCTACTACCTTGACATCTTGCTGGATCAAGAAGGCGAGGGACTTCACCGAGCTGAACGTGTGCAGAACGCGGAGGTGTCGTGCGTTCGGTACTTGATCGGTTGAGGCGCAAAGAAGTTCGACTACATCAACTGCGTTGAGAAACGCTTCCGCTTACATCCTACGAGGGTACGTAGACACACTCTCCCCCTCGTTGCTATGCATCTCCATGGATAGATCATTGCGTGTGCATAGAATTTTTTTTGTTTTCCATGCAACGTTTCCCAACAGTGGTATCAGAGCCAGGTCTATGCGTAGATGATATACATGAGTAGAACACAAAGAGTTGTGGGCGGTGATAGTCATACTGCTTACCACCAACGTCTTATTTTGATTCGACAGCATTGTGGGATGAAGCGGGCCGGACCAAACTTTCATGTCCACGCACATGAGACCGGTTCCACCGACTGACATGCAACTAGTTTTGCATAAAGGTGGTTGGTGGGTGTCTGTTTCTCCTACTTTAGTTGAATCGAATTTGACTATGGCCGGTCCTTGAAGATGGTTTAAACAGCAAACTTGACGAATCACCGTTGTGGTTTTTGCCGTAGGTAAGAACGGTTCTTGCTAGAAGCCCGTAGCAGCCACGTAAAACTTGCAACAACAAAGTAGGGGACGTCTAACTTGTTTTTGCAGGGCATGTTGTGATGTGATATGGTCAAGACATGATGTGATAAACGTTATTGTATGAGATGATCATGTTTTGTAAGTTATCGGCAACCGGCAAGAGCCTTATGGTTGCCTCTTTATTGTATGAAATGCAAACGCCATGTAATTGCTTTACTTTATCACTACGCGTTAGCGATAGTTATAGAAGCAATAGTTGGCGAGACGACCACGACGCAACGATGGAGATCAAGGTGTCGAGTCGATGATGATGGAGATCATGACGATGGAGATCATGACAATGCTTTAGAGATGGAGATCAAAAGCACAAGATGATGATGGACATATCATGTCACATATTTTGAATGCATGCGATGTTTATCTTTTATGCATCTTATTTTGCTTAGTACAGTGGTAGCATTATAAGATGATCCCTTCACTAAATTTCAAGGTAAAAGTGTTCTCCCTGAGTATGCACCGTTGCTACAGTTCATCGTGTTGAGACACCACGTGATGATCGGGTGTGATAGACTCTACGTTCACATACAACGGGTGCAAGACAGTTTTGCACATTCGGAATACTTGGGTTAAACTTGACGAGCCTAGCATGTACAGACATGGCCTCGGAACACTGGAGACTGAAAGGTCGAACATGAGTCCTATAGTAGATATGATCAACATAGAGATGTTCACCATTGATGACTACCCCATCTCACGTGATGATCGGACATGGGTTAGTTGATATGGATCATGTATCACTTAGGCAACTTGAGGGATGTTGATTTAAGTGGGAGTTCATTAGTAATTTGATTAATTGAACTTAATTTATCATGAACTTAGTCTTAATAGTTTTTGCATGTCTATGTTGTAGATCAATAGCTCGCAATATAGCTCCCCTATTTTTGATATGTTCCTAGAGAAAAATAAGTTGAAAGATGATAGTAGCAATGATGCAGACAGGGTCCGTGATCTAAGGATTATCATCATTGCCGCACAAAAGAATTATGTCCTTGATGCACCGCTAGGTGACAGACCTATTGCAGGAGCAAATGCAGACGTTATGAACGTTTGGCAAGCTTGATATGATGACTACTTAATAGTTTAGTGCGCCATACTTTACGGCTTAGAACCGGGACTTCAAAAACATTTTGAATGCCACGGAGCATATGAGATCTTCCAAGAGCTGAAATTGGTATTTCAGACTCATGCCCGTGTCGAGAGGTATGAGAACTCTGACAAGTACTTTGCCTACAAGATGGAGGAGAATAGCTCAACCAGTGAGCATGTGCTCAGAATGTCTGGGTACTACAATCGCTTGAATCAAGTGGGAGTTAATCTTCCAGATAAGATAGTGATTGACAAAGTTCTCTAGTCACTATGACCAAGCTACTAGAACTTCGTGATGAACTATAATATGCAAGGGATGACAAAAATGATTCTCGAGCTCTTGTGATACTGAAATCGGCGATGGTAGAAATCAAGAAAGAGCATCAAGTGTTGATGGTTAACAAGACCACTAGTTTCAAGAAAAAGGGCAAGGGAAAGAGAGGGAACTTCAAGAAGAATGGCAAGCAAGTTGCCGCTCCCTTGAAGAAGCCCAAAGCTGGACCCAAGCCTGAAATTGAGTGCCTCTACTGCAAAGGAAATGGTCACTGGAAACAGAACCGCCCCAAATACTTGGCGGATAAGAAGGATGAAAAAATAAACAAAGGTATATTTGATATACATGTTATTGGTGTGTACCTTACTGGTGCTCGTAGTAGCCCCTGGGTATTTGATACCGGTTCAGTTGCTAAGATTAGTAACACGAAACAGGAGTTGCAGAATAAACGGAGACTGGTTAAGGGTGAGGTGACGATGTGTGTTGGAAGTGTTTCCAAGATTGATATGATCACCATCGCACACTCCCTCTGCCTTCGGGATTAGTGTTGAGCATAAATAAATGTCATTTGGTGTTTGCGTTGAGCATGAACATGATTAGATCGTGTTTATTGCAATACTGTTATTCATCTAAGTCAGAGAATAATTGTTGTTCTGTTTACATGAATAAAACATTCTATGGGCATACACCCAGTGTGAATGGTTTATTAAATCTCGATCGTAGTAATACACATATTTATAATATTGATGCCAAAAGATGCAAAATTAATAATGATAGTGCAACATACTTGTGGCACTTCCGTTTAGGTCATATTGGGGTAAAGCGCATGAAGAAACTCCATGCAGATGAGATTTTGGAATCACTTGATTATGAATCATTTGATACTTGCGAACTATGCCTCATGGGCAAGATGACTAAAACTTCGTTATTCGGAACAATGGAGCGAGCTAATGACTTCTTGGAAATAATACATACCGATGTATGCGGTCCGATGAGTGTTGAAGCACGCGGCAGGTATTGTTATTTTCTTACCTTCATAGATGATTTGAGTAGGTATGGGTATATCTACTTGATGAAACACAAGTCGGAAACATTTGAAAAGTTCAAAGAATTTCAGAGTGAAGTGGAGAATCATCATAACAAGAAAATAAAGTTTCTACGATCTGATCGTGGAGGCAAATATTTGAGTTACGAGTTTGGCCTTCATTTAAAACAATGTGGAATTGTTTCAAAACTCACGCCACCTGGAACACCACAGCGTAATGATTTGTTCGAACGTCGTAATCGTACTTTATTAGATATGGTGCGATCTACGATGTCTCTTACCGATTTACCACTATCATTTTGGGGTTTTGCATTAGAGACAGTCGCATTCGCATTACATAGGGCACCGTCTAAATCCGTTGAGACGACACCATATGAACTATGGTTTTGCAAGAAACCTAAGCTATTGTTTCTTAAAGTTTGGGGTTGCGACACTTATGTCAAAAGGCTTCAGCCTGATAAGCTCGAACCCAAATCGGAGAAGTGTGTCTTCATAGGATACCTTAAGGAAACAATTGGGTACACCTTCTACCATAGATCCGAAGGCAAGATCTTTGTTGCCAAGAATGGAACCTTTCTAGAGAAGGAGTTTCTCTCGAAAGAAGTGAGTGGGAGGAAAGTAGAACTTGATGAGGTAGTCATACCTTCTCTCGAATTGGAAAGTAGCACATCAGAGAAATCCGTTCCCGTGATGCCTACACCAACTAGAGAGGAAGCAAATGATAATGATCATGAAACTTCAGATCAAGTTGCTACTGAACCTCGTAGGTCAACCAGAGCACGATCCGCACCAGAGTGGTATGGTAATCCTGTTCTAGAAGTCATGTTATTAGACCAAGGCGAACCTACGAACTATGAAGAAGCTATGATGAGCCCAGATTCCGACAGATGGCTTGAGGCCATGAAATCTGAGATAGGATCCATGTATGAGAACAAAGTGTGGACTTTGGTGGACTTGCCAGATGATCGGCAAGCCATAAAGAATAAATGGATCTTCAAGAAGAAGACTAGTGCTGATGGTAATGTTACCATTTACAAAGCTCGACTTGTCGCAAAAGGTTTTTGGCAAGTTCAAGGGGTTGACTACGATGATATTTTCTCACTCGTAGCGATGCTTAAGTCCGTCCAAATCATGTTAGCAATTTCCGCATTTTATAATTATGAAATCTGGCAAATGGATGTCAAAAATTGCATTCCTTAATGGATATTAAAGAAGAGTTGTATATGATGCAACCAAAAGTTTTTTTCGATCCTAAAGGTGCTAACAAAGTGTGCAAGCTCCAGTGATCCATCTATGGACTGGTGCAAGCATCTCAGAGTTGGAATATACACTTCGATGAGGTGATCAAAGCATATGGTTTTACACAGACTTATGGTGAAGCCTGTATTTACAAGAAAGTGAGTGGGAGCTCTGTAGCATTTCTGATATTATATGTGGATGACACATTATTGATTGGAAATGATATAGAATTTCTGAATAGCATAAAAAGGATACTTGAGTAAGAATTTTTCAATGAAATACCTCGGTGAAGCTGCTTACATATTACGCATCAAGTTATATAGAGATAGATCAAGACGCTTGATAAGATTTTTCAATGAGTACATAGCTTGACAAGATTTTTGAAGGAGTTCAAAATGGATCAATAAAAGAAGGAGTTCTTGCCTATATTGTAAGGTGTGAAGTTGAGTAAGACTCAAAGCCCGACCACGGCAGAAGATAGAGAGAGAATGAAAGTCTTTCCCTATGCCTCAGCCATAGGTTCTATAAAGTATACCATGCTGTGTACCAGACCTATTGTGTACCTTGCCATGAGTTTGTCAAGGGGGTACCATAGTGATCTAGGAGTAGATCACTGGACAACGGTAAAAATTATTCTTAGGTACCTAAAGAGGACTAAGGAAATGTTTCTCGGTTATGGAGGTGACAAAGAGTTTGTCATAAAGGGTTACATCGATGCAAGCTTTGACACTGATCCAGATGACTCTAAGTCTCAATCTGGATACATATTGAAAGTGGGAGCAATTAGTTAGAGTAGCTCCATGTAGAGCATTGTAGACATAGAAATTTGTAAAATACATATGGATCTGAATGTGGCAGACCCGTTGATACGTCTCCAACGTATCTATAATTTATGAAGTATTCATGCTGTTATTTTATCATTCTTGGATGTTTTACAATCATTTTATAGCAACTTTATATCATTTTTTGGGACTAACCTATTGACCAGTGCCCAGTGCCAGTAGATGTTTTCTGCTTGTTTTTTACATCGCAGCAAATCAATATCAAACAGAGTCCAAACACCGTGAAACTCCACGGAGATTTTTTTATGGGCCAGAAGACTCCCAATGGGCCAAAGAAGCACCTGGGGGGGTGCCCCGAGGGGGGCATAACCCACCAGGGCGCGCCAGGCCCCCCTGGCGCGCCCAGGTGGGTTGTGCCCACCTCGGTGGCCTCCCGTACCCCTTCTTTGCACTATAAATTCCCAAATATTCTGAAACCCTTTGGGGTCAACCTAGATCAGAAGTTCCGCCGTCGCAAGGTCTCTGTATCCGCAAAAACCAATCTAGACCCCGTTTCGGCACCCTGCCGGAGGGGGGAATCATCTCCGGTGGCCATCTTCATCACCCCGGCGGCCACCACGATGAGGAGGGAGTAGTCCACCCTCGGGGCTGAGGGTTTGTACCAGTAGCTATGTGTTTAATCTCTCTCTCGTGATCTATATCATGGGCTTTGTTGATATAGTCGGACCATATGATGTTTCTACCCTCTATACTCTTGTTATGATGAATTGAATCTTTACCCTTTGAAGTTTTGTCTTGTCGGATTGAATATTCAGAGATGAGAACACATGATATATGTCTTGCGGTATGAATACTTGAGGTGACATTTGGGGTATCTTATTGATTCACTTGACATATGTTATGGCATTCAAATCGCGGATTCCCGCGGTGATATTGGGGTAATCTATGCATAGGGGTTGATGCACGTTTTTCTCCGGTAGAAACTTTGGGGTCTCTTTGTAGTTCTTTGTGTGGATTGAGTATTATGAATATGAATTTGCTTTGGTGTTATTCTAGTACGAACTCTAGGATAGATCGAACGTAAAAAATAGCTTTGTGTTATTTTAGTACGAACTCTTGAATATATCGAACAGAAAGAATAGCTTTGAGTTGGTCTCGTACCCTACAAACAATATCTATCTTTTGTTATCCGCTTATAGGAACTCGGGAGTGATTCTTTATTACACTTTGAGGGATAATCATATGATCCAACTATGTTAGCATTGTTGAGATTTTGCACTAGCGAAAGTACGGACCCTAGGCCTTGTTTTCAAGCATTGCAACACCGTTTTTGTGCCCGTTTACTAATTGCTACCTTGCTGTTTTTATTTATTCAGATTATAAAAATATATTTCTACCATCAATATTACACTTTTATCACCATATCTTCGCCGAACTAGTGCACCTATACAATTTGCCATTGCATTGGGTGTGTTGGGGACACAAGAGATTTCTTGTATTTGGTTGCAGGGTCGTTTGAGAGAGACCATCTTCATCCTACACCTCTCACGGATTGATAAACCTTAGGTCATCCACTTGAGGGAAAATTGCTACTGTCCTACAAAACTCCGCGCTTGGAGGCCTAACACGTGTCTACAAGAATAAAGTTGCGTAGTAGACATCACCCGTTGACTAAACCTCTCTGACAAGGAAAACATGATCACACCTTAGAACTCTTTGGGTGTTAATCACATGGCAATGTGAACTAGATTATTGACTCTAGTAAACCCATTGAGTGTTGGTCATATGGCGATGTGAACTATGGGTGTTAATCACATGGCGATGTGAACTATTGTTGTTAATCAGATGGCGATGTGAACTAGATTATTGACTCTAGTGCAAGTGGGAGACTGAATGAAATATGCCCTAGAGATAATAATAATTTTTTTATTTTTTATTTCCTTATTCATGATAAACGTTTATTATTCATGCTAGAATTGTATTGATCGGAAACTTAAATACATGTGTGAATACTTAAACAAATACCGTGCCCCTAGTGAGCCTCTACTAGACTATCTCGTTGATCAAAGATGGTTAAGGTTTCCTAACCATAGACATGTGTTGTCATTTGATAACGGGATCACATCATTAGGAGAATGATGTGATGGACAAGACCCACTCGTTAGCTTAGCATAATGATCGTTCAGTTTTATTGCTATTGCTTTCTTCATGTCAAATACATATTCCTTCAACTATGAGATTATGCAACTCCCGGATACTGGAGGAATACCTTGTGTGCTATCAAATGTCACAACGTAACTGGGTGATTATAAAGATGCTCTATAGGTATCTCCGAAGGTGTTTGTTGAGTTGGCGTAGATCGAGATTAGGATTTGTCACTCTGAGTATCGGAGAGGTATCTCTGGGCCCTCTTGGTAATACACATCATAAGCTTGCAAGAAAAGGACTAAGGATTTAGTCACGAGGTGATGTACTACGGAACGAGTAAAGAGACTTGCCGGTAACAAGATTGAACTAGGTATGAAGATACCACCGACCGAATCTCGGACAAGTAACATACCGATGGACAAAGGGAATTACGTATGTTGGCATAACGGTTCGACCGATAAAGATCTTCGTAGAATATGTAGGAGCCAATATGGGCATCCAAGTTCCGCTACTGGTTATTGACCGGAGAGTTGTCTCAGTCATGTCTACATAGTTCTCGAACCCGTAGGGTCCGCACGCGTAACGTTCGATGACGATATAGTATTATATGAGTTATGTAATTTGGTGACCGAATGTTGTTCGGAGTCCCGGATGAGATCATGGACATACGAGGAGTCTCAAAATGGTCGAGAGGTAAAGATTGATATATAGGACGATGGTATTCGGACATCAGAATTGTTTCGGGGCTACCGGGTACTTATAGGGTCACCGGAAATGGTTCTGGACACCCCCAGCAAAAGATATGGGCCTTATGGGCCAAGAGGGGAAACACACCAACCACAAGGGACTGGTGCGCCTCCCATATGGGCCGACCTAAGGAGGAGAAGGAAAGGGGAGAAAGGAAAGGTAAGTGTGGATTAGGATTCCCACTTCCTTCGCTCTTCCCCCTCTTTTCTTCCCCCTCCGACAAACATGGCAGGGGGGCGGCCAAGGGCAGGAGCCCAAGTAGGATTCGGACCTACTTGGGGCGCCCCTCGGCCTCTCCCCTCTCCCTCCCACCTATATATATGAGGAGGGGGTGCCTAGCACAAGACAGACAATTGCTTAGCCGTGTGCGGTGCCCCCCCCCCCTCCACTGTTTACATCCCCGGTCATATTTTCGTAGTGCTTAGGCGAAGCCCTGCAAGGATCACTTCACCATCACCGTCACCACGCCGTCGTGCTGATGGAACTCATCTACTACTCGTCGTCTTACTGGATCAAGAAGGCGAGGGACGTCACTGAGCTGAACTTGTGCCGAGCACGGAGGTGCCGTGCGTTCGGTACTTGATCGGTTGAAGCGGGAAGAAGTTCGACTACATCAACCGTGTTGAGAAACGCTTTCGCTTATGGTCTACGAGGGTACGTAGACACACTCTCCCCCTCGTTGCTATGCATCTCCATGGATAGATCATTGCGTGTGCATAGAATTTTTTTTGTTTTCCATGTAACGTTTCTCAATAGCTTATGAAATTGAATCTTTCTTTGAAAAGTATGAAGATTATGATGATGTTGTTTATAGACCTGAATACTTTGCTATACATAAATATTGATATGAGAATTATAAATACAATTCCAATATTGATGTATTTATTGAGGAAGTCTCCGCTGCCCAAGAAGAGACTAATATTTTGCAGGAATATATGGAAGAAGAAATTGATGAAACTGTGAGCTCAATGGATGAAAAAGATGAGGAGGAGAGTGATAGCCCACAAGTATAGGGGATCGCAACAGTTTTCGAGGGTAGAGTATTCAACCCAAATTTATTGATTCGACACAAGGGGAGCCAAAGAATATTTGCAAGTATTAGCAGCTGAGTTGTCAATTCAACCACACCTGGAGATTAATTATCTGCAGCAATATGATCAGTAGCACGGTAATATGATAATTTTGGTAGGAGTGGTAACAGTGATAGTAACGGTAACAGTGATAGTAACGGTAACAGTGATGGCAATTATTTTGTAGCAAGTGTGACAACAGAAATAACAATAGTAACTTAGCAGAAACAATATGTGGAAAATTCGTAGGCATTGGATCAGTGAATTCATTGGATGATATTCATCATATAACCGTCATAACCTAGGGCGATACAAAACTAGCTCCAGTTCATAAATATAATGCAGGCATGTATTCCATAAATTGTCATACGTGCTTATGGAAAGAACTTGCATGACATCTTTTGTCCTACCCTCCCATGGCAGCGGGGTCCACATGGAAACTAAGGGATATTAAGGCCTCCTTTTAATAGAGAACCGGAACAAAGCATTAACATATAGTGAGTACATGAACTCCTCAAACTACGGTCATCACCGGAAAGTATCCCGAATACTGTCACTCCGGGGTTTACAGATCATAACACGTAATAGGTGACTATAACTTGCAAGATCGGATCTAGAACATAGATATAATGGTGATAACATAAACGGTTCGGATCTAAAATCATGGTACCCGGGCCCAAAGTGACAAGCATTAAGCATGGCAAATGCATAACAACATCAATCTCAGAACATAATGGATACTAGGGATCAAGCCCTAACAAAACTAACTCGATTACATGATGAATCTCATCCAACTCCTCACCAACCAGCGAGCCTATGAAGGAATTACTCACTCCCGGTGGGGAGCATCATGGAATTGGTGATGGAGAAGGGTTGGTGATGACGAAGATCGAAGATCCCCCTCTCCGGAGCCCCAAACTGACTCTAGATCTGGCCTCCCGATGAAGAACAGGAGGTGGCGTCGGCTCCGTCTCGTGAAACGCGATAATTCTTTCTCCCTGGTTTTCTCTCTCTGAAAATAGGATTTTATAGAGTTGGAATCAGGGTCTGTGGGGCCACAAGGTGGGCACACCCCACCTAGGCGGGGCCACCAGGAATAGGTCATTTGCATGGTTAGTCACAAAATCCTACATAAAACTTGTGGATCACTGAATATGATATGTTTGATTCCTTGCAATAGTTTTGCGATATAGAGATGATAATATGTGGGAAGTACTACTAAACGGTTGTGGTTAGTAAGAATATTGGTGTTAAGGTTAGTGATTTCCCAAGCATGCACGTATAGTCTCTCATTATGCTATGAACTTGGAGCATGATTAATTATTGATTTTCTTCCTTATAAGTGGCGGTCGGGGATGAGTGATGGTCTTTTCCTACCAATCTATCCCCCTAGGGGCATGCGTAGTAGTACTTTGCTTCAAGGGTTAATAAACATTTTCAATAAGTATATGAGTTCTTTATGACTAATGTGAGTCCATGGATTATACGCAGTCTTACCTTTCCGCAACTTGCTAGCCCCTACGGTACCATGCATTACCCTTCCTCACCTCGAGAGTCGGTGCAAACTTCGCCGGTGCATCCAAACCCCGTGATATGATACGCTCTATCACACATAAGCCTTATTATATCTTTCTCAAAACAGCCACCATACCTACCTATTATGGCATTTCCATAGCCATTCCGAGATATATTGCCATGTAACTTCCATGATCATCATATACATGTCTTGAGCATTCATTGTCATATTGCTTTGCATGATCATAAGACAGCCAGCATGATATTTCCATGGCTTGTTCGTTTTTTGATATCCTTACTACACTAGATCATTGCACATCCTGGTGCACTGCCAGAGGCATTAATATAGTCATACTTTGTTCTAGATATCGAGTTGTAATATTGAGTTGTAAGTAAATAGAAGTGCGATGATCATCATTATTCATTATTAGAGCATGTCCCAGTGAGGAAAGGATGATGGAGACTATGATTCCCCCACAAGTTGGGGTGAGACTCCGGACAAAAAAAAGAAGAAAAAAGTTAGGCCAAAAAGCGCCAAAAAAAGAAAAAAGAAAACAAATGAGAGAAAAAGAGAGAAGGGGCATGCAAATTCCACACTCGTGCTTCAGAGTAGCACCATGTTTTTCATGTAGAGAGTCTCCTATGTAGTCACTTTCATATACTAGTGGGAATTTTTCATTATAAAACTTGGCTTGTATATTTCGATGATGGGCTACCTCAAATGCCCGAGGTCTTCCTGAGCAAGCAAGTTGGATGCACACCCACTTAGTTTTCATATTGAGCTTTCATACACTTATAGCTCTAAGTACATCTGTTGCATGGCAATCCCTACTCCTCGCACTGATATCAATTGATTGGCATCTCCACAGCCCGTTGATTAGCCGCGTCGATGTGAGACTTTCTTACTTTTTTGTCTTCTCCAAATTAATATCTACCACCGTATTCTATTCCACCCATAGTGTTATATCCATGGCTTGCGCTCATGTATTGCGTGGGGGTTGAAAAAGCCGAAGCGCGTTAAAAAGTATGAACCAATTGCTCGGCTTGTCATCGGGGTTGTGCATGATAAATACTTTGTGTTAAGAAGATGGAGCATGACAAGACTATATGATTTTGTAGGGATAGCGTTCTTTAGCATTGATATTTTGAAAGACATGATTGTTCGTTGGGATGCCTGAGTATTAATGTCTTTATGTCAAATTATAGACTATTGCTTTGAATCACTCGTGTCTTAACATTCATGCCATGACTAGATATATGATCAAGATTATGCTAGGTAGCATTCCACATCAATTTTTTTTATCGTTTACCTACTCGAGGACGAGCAGGAATTAAGCTTGGGTATGCTGATATGTCTCTGTCGTATCTATAATTTTTTTATTTTTTCATGCCAATATTATACAACTTTCACATACTTTTGGCAACATTTTATATTATTCTTTGGGACTAACTTATTGATCCAGTGCCCAGTGCCAGTTCCTGTTTTTTGCATGTTTTTTGTATCGCAGAAAATCCATATCAAACAAAGTCCAAATGCAATAAATTTTTACAGAGAATTATTTTGGAATATATGTGATTTTTGGGAGGTGGAATCAACGCAAACGGAGGCCCACACAGCCCACAAGACACATGGGCGCGCCAGAGGCCCCTGGCGCGTGGTGGTGGGTTGTGCCCTCCTCGAACGTCGGTTGGAGCTCTACTTCGGGTGCAAGGAAGCTTATATCCGGAAAAAAATCGTGTTAAAATCTCAGCGCAATCGAAGTTACGGATCTCCGGGAATATAAGAAACGATTTTCGGCCAGATCCGAGGAGCGCGAAATAGAAGAGAGCAGAGAGGGAGATCCAATCTCGGAGGGGCTCCTGCCCCTCCGCCGCCATGAAGACCAAGGACCAGAGGGGGAACTCTACTCCCATCTAGGGGGAGGCCAAGGAAAAAGAAGGAGGGGGCTCTCTCCCCCTTGCTTCCCGTGGCGCCGGAGTGCCGCCGGGGCAACGATCGGGACGACGATCTACATCAACAATCTTGCTACCGTCAACACCAACTCTCTCCCCCTTTATGCAGTGGTGTAACCTCTCTTCTCCCCGCTGTAATCTCTACTTAAACATGGTGCTCAACTCCATATATTATTTCCCAATGATCTATGGTTATCCTATGATGTTTGAGTAGATCCGTTTTGTCCTGTGGGTTAATCGTGATCTTGGTTGGTATGATTGTATATTTTATTTATGGTGCTGTCCTACGATGCCCTCCGTTCTCACGCAAACGTGAGGGCCCCCCGCTGTAGGGTGTTGCAATATGTTCATGGTTCGCTTATGGTGGGTTGCGAGAGTGACAGAAGTTTAAACCCGAGTAAGTGGGGTATGACGTATGGGAGTAAAGAGGACTTGATACTTAATCTTATGGTTGGGTTTCACGACCTTAATGATCTTTAGTAGTTGCGGATGGTTCCTAGGGGTCCAATCATAAGTGCATATGATCCAAGTAGAGAAAGTATGTTAGCTCATGCCTCTCTCTCATGTAAAATTGCAAGAATGATTACTGATACTTGTTATCTATTGCCTAGGGACAAATAACTTTCTTGTTGACACAAACCCTTTTACTAAACACCTAACTTTTATTATCTTGCAAAGTACTTTAGTTTTATTCTTGCAAAGTAGTTCTAGCATCACTCCTACGAACTAGTTTCGTACTTGTTTTTCGATAAAGCAGACGTCAAGTGTGCGTAGAGTTGTATCGGTGGTCGATAGAACTTGAGGGAAATATTTGTTCTACCTTTAGCTCCTCGTTGGGTTCAGCACTCTTATTTATCGAAAAAGGCTACAAACGATCCCCTATACTTGTGGGTTATCAGGTGTAGCAATACGTTCATGATTCACTTATGGTGGGTGGCATGAGTGACAGAAGCACATACCCGAGTAAGCGGTTGTTGCGTATGGGATAAAGAGGACTTGATACTTAATGTATGGTTGGGTTTACCTTAATGATCTTTGGTAGTTGCGGATGCTTGGTAGAGTTTCAATCATAAGTGCATATGATCCAAGTATGGAAAATATGCTAGATCATGCCTCCCCCTCATATAAAATTACAATAATGATTACCGGTCTAGTAATAGATCACCTAGGGACAAATAACTTTCTTGTGTGACAAAAAGCTCTCTACTAAACAACTAACTTTTATTATCTCACAAAGTACTCCTAGTTTTATTCTTGCAAAGTAGTTCTAGCATCACACCTACAAAATAGATTCATACTTGTTCTAGGTAAAGCAAATGTTAAAGTGTGCGTAGAGTTGTATCGATGGTCGATAGAACTTGAGGGAATATTTGTTCCACCTTTAGCTCCTCGTTGGGTTCGACACTCCTATTTATCGAAAAAAGGCTACAAACGATCCCCTATCTCTAATCCTAATGTCTCCGTTGATAGTCTCGTCTCACTCTCACCTCATCCCACCACTTCTATCTTCGCCCACCTTTCGCATCACGTTACAACGGCGTAGTTTGGCTGGCCCATTAATGCCTACGTAACGGAGAAAAATCTGCCGAACGAGATCCCTCGAACGTCGTCGGGAAAAAACATACCGCGCGACACCTATGCTACTCCCTCGATCTATTTCCTAGGGCGTGAATGCCGCCGCCCAATGTCTTTGCTCCTCCGCCTCCCGGCGCCGAAGCGACCTCCGAGACCGCTGCCGCCATCGCGGAACCCCACATTAGGGCAAGATCCATTGGGAGGGTGTGGTTGTCGCACGCCGCAGCCCCGCGGGCATGGTCACCGTTCCCTACATCAAGGAGGAACACAGGGCAAATACATCACCACACCGCCGCCGTAGGTCTAGCTGTACCCATAGCCGCACCCCACCATATGACCACCGCGGCGCTCCACCCCTCCTGCCACCTCGATCCATCTTCCGCTCCCTCTCATCCCCGCCGGCCGCCGCTGCCCACTGTCTCGTCCGCCTGCTCCCACCGTGCTGATCCGTCGGGAGCACTACGATGGCGGGCCCCGATTCAGAGAATGGCAGTGCTACACGCATCAACGGCTGCTCCAGTTACGTCCTCGGCTGGGTCGCGCTCGGGCTCACAATAACCACGACCAAGTCCCTGCTCAGCCTCCCATGCCGACATGATCCAAAGCCCCCACGCCCATGTGCATGTGAGTTAAACGATTCAAATCCGGTCTTTTTGTCCATCCTTATTCTCCTTTTTGAATTTTCAGGTTTTACCTACTAACAGCAGAAGCTAGCTATATCCGTGCATCTCAATTAAATAATTGGTGGCTTACGTTTCAGATTCGAACATGGTGTGAGTATATATGTATCTTACTATGGTACACTGCATAGTGTTTACCCTCAAATTCTGCCAAAAAAAGCCTTAATGGCATATTTCAATTTTATAATCTTTACTTCTTGATACACGTAAAAAAAACTATTGTTCTATTACTAATGAGGTTTGACGGCGACAGGATAACTCTAGCAAGCTGTGAAAATTCATGTGTACAAAACAACAAGGTATGTTTTCCACCAAACTCACTTTGTTGTGTCCATTCTGAATTGACTAAATGGATGGTATAAGTTGATGAGTGTATGTGTCTTCAGTTATATTATGTGGCATAGTAGGAACGAAAGAGTAAATGAATGCAGTGTCTAACTGTTCCTCTGTTTCATTTAATATTCTTCAGAGTTTCATTGTACCTCTGCAAGATACCATATGCAGTCGAGCAATAGAAAACCAAAATTTATTGACCCTTCTACTGTTGGTTAGTTAAAAATTAAAATGCATCATCACCAATTTAGAACTTCAAAACTGCAATAGTATATGAAAAAGAATGATGTAGAACTGCAGCTCTATAATCTGAACACTGAATTAAGTATTCATTTCAGTGAGTTATATCTCATACCTTTCCTGGTTTGTATGTGCTCAGTCAGAAGTCTTTTGTTGTCTTTGTTCATAGATTTCCATTGCAGTTTACTTTACTTGACATTTAGCCAAGTCATAGCTTTTGGACTATCACAAGATATGTATTACTTTGCACCCATGTCCTCTATAAAATTTGTTCACCTCAAAGCATTAAGACTATGACCAGCTATCCAATTTGATTTCACTACAGTCCACATATATTATTCCCTTAATCAACAATGCAAATTTGGGACAGCTTCAATTTTCGTATCTGCATTTTATTTTGCAATCTGCAAGGAACCCCTTTAATTTCTCTGCAAGGATTGTGAGACAACATGAGGCAAATGCTGATAAATAATAATGGAGGTGTAGTGCATTCCTCTGAAACAAAAAATGTACTTGTCATGTTCTACACACATCAAATCTTGTTTTTTTGCTATACAAGCACTTATGTACCTTGCATATTTTTTATTAGCGTAAAATTATCAATGTTGCATACTGATGACAAGAATACTACCATCGATGATTATAATAATGGGAAAGGAGAAGGTAGAGGGGAACTCTATAAAGAAAGAACAAGAAGGTGTCCCTGAAAATGAAGCAGCTGGAGAACACCAAGCTTATTGTGGATTTTCTACAGAAAATGTCGTCAACACCTAAAGACAGTTCATGGTGAGAATAGCATGCATGTTCTCCTTATAGTTTTCAAATGAACTTGTATCTTTATCTTGGAGCAATCTCTTTTCTTGCGGTACTTTGCACAATCAGGAGATCCTAGCAGTAGAAAATATAGGCTATGTACTATATTGTTGGTCAAAACTAATACATATCTAGCTATAATGATATATTTGTAGCATGTGAGATGGTTGTCTTGTCAGTGCTCCAAATCGGTATTTCTACCTCTATCGAAATGCATGTTAGTTCTCAAACATAGGTAGAACATGGTTTATATGATGTGTCTTCAAAGAATTTGGCAGTTTCGGCACCAGGTTTGTTTGGTCAAACGCATCATCTCAAACATATGTAAAACATGGACAATTGTGAGACAGAGTTGATTGATACATGGTCTGATAAATGGACCTTTAGAAAATATAGAACTGGATAGTTTTCTTCACTAATCATACCAATTAGCTACTACTTACCTTTAAGTTCTTTGCGAACTACTGTAACTGTTAGAAAGAGCTGAGTTTGAATATTTATTAGTAGTATGTACAGGTTTATCATTGCTATATTGTTAGGTACGATCCATGGTTTAATGAAGCTTGTTTTATGTGATTTTTTGTGGACAAAAGTGAAAACAAATTGTTTTTATAATGGCTAATTTGACAACACAAGTGCTATGCCTTGATCATCTTGTGCTTATGATATGAATCTAGGTATTTTTCTTTGTACGGGTGATTTTAATCCTGAGGTAGGAGGGTTTGTACGAGTGGACCTATCGACTCTCATTTAACATAGCAAAATAATAACATAATGATTGAAGGGCTAGACTTGAGGGGCTCGTGATAGATCCATTTGGCCCGTGGCAACGCACGGGCATTCTACTAGTACTTGTGGGTTACACACTGTAGTAGGGGTATCAACGTACATAAAAAAGAACGCGCCTGATACGTCTCCAACATATCTATAATTTTTTATTGTTCCATGCTATTATATTACCTGTTTTGGATGTTTTATATGCATTAATATGCTATTTTATATTATTTATGGGACTAACTTATTAACTCAGAGCCTAGTGCCAGTTTATGTTTTCCCCTTGGTTTTGAGTTTTACAGAAAAGGAATATCAAACGGAGACCAAACGGAATAAAACTTTATGATGATTTTTCTTGGACCAAAAGACATACATAGGACTTGGAGAGGAAGGCAGAAGAGTCCCGAGGGCTCCACAACCCCTCAGGGCGCGCCCTAGGGGGGCGCCCCTCTGGCTTGTGGGCCCCACGAGAGTCTTCCAACCCTAATCTTTGGCCTATAAATTCAGAAATATTCCAAAACGACCAGAGGCGTCCACCAGAATACTTTTTCGCCGCCGTAACCTTCTGTATGTGTGAGATCCCATCTTGGGCCTTTTCCCGCACCCTGCCAAAGGGGGATTCTATCACGGAGGGCTTCTACATCAATTCTATTGCCCTTCCGATGAATCGTGAGTAGTTTACCACAGACCTACGGGTCCATAGCTAGTAGCTAGATGGCTTCTTCTCTCTCTTTGATCCTCAATACCATGTTCTCCTCGATGTTCTTGTAGATCTATCCTATGTAATCTTCTTTTGCGGTGTGTTTGTTGAGATCCGATGAATTGTGGATTTATGATCAGATTATCTATGAATATTATTTGAATCTTCTCTGAATTCTTATATGCATGATTTCATATCTTTGTATTTCTCTTCGAATTATCGGTTGGTTTGGCCAACTAGATTGGTTTTTCTCGCAACGGGAGAGGTGCTTAGTTTTGGGTTCAATCTTGCGGTGTCCTCACCCAGTGACAAAGTAGGGGTAGTGAGGCACGTATTTGTATTATTGCCATAAGGGTAAAACTATGGTGTTTTAATCATATTGCTTGAGTTTATCCCTCTACATCATGTCATCTTGCTTAAGGCGTTACTTCGTTCTTATGAACTTAATACTCTAGATGCATGCTGGATAGCGGTCGATGTGTGGAGGAATAGTAGTATATGCAGGTAGGAGTCGGTCTACTTGACACGGACGTGATGCCTATATTCATAATCATTGCCTTGGATATCGTCATAACTTTGCGCTTTTCTATCAATTGCTCAACAGTAATTTGTTCAACCACCGTATTATTTGCCTTCAAGAGAGAAGCCTCTAGTGAAACCTATGGCTCCCGGGACTATTTTCCGTCATATATTTTCAGATCTATAAACTAAAAATACTAAAAATATCTTGCTGCAATTTATTTACTTTTATTCTGTTTTACGTTTTAGTAATCTCTTATATCTATCTCTATCACATCCCACCTTGCAAGTGACCGTGAAGGGATTGACAACCCCTTTATCATGTTGGGTGCCAAGTGTTTGATTGCTTGTGCAGGTGCATAGATTGGGGACTTGCTTGTATCTCCTACTGGATTGATACCTAGGTTCTTAACTAAGGGAAATACTTATCTCTACTTTCCTGCATCACCCTTTCCTCTTCAAGGAAAAAACCAACGCAAGCTCAAGAAGTAGCAGGAAGAATTTGGCGCTGTTGCCGGGGAGATCTACATCAAGCCTACCAAGTACTCATCATAAACTCTCATCTCTTGCATTACATTATTTGTCATTTTCTTCTCGCTTTCCTCTCCCCCACTTCTAAAACAATTTCTGAAAAATACAAAAAGATTTGCCTTTTTTTCGCCCTGCTACCGTTCGTCTTTTCGTTTGCTTTTTGGTTGCTTGTGTGCTAGATTGCTTGCTTTGTCACGATGACTCAAGAGAATACCAAATTGTGTGATTTTTCCAATACTAATAATAATGGTTTTATTAGTAGTCCGATTGCTCCCGCCACTATTACGAGGTCTTATGAAATTAATGCCGCTTTGCTAAATCTTGTTATGAAAGAACAATTTTCCGGCCTTTCTAGTGAAGATGCCGCATCCCATCTAAACACTTTCGTTGAATTGTGTGATATGCAAAAGAAGAAAGATGTGGATAATTATATTGTTAAGTTGAAGCTATTTTTGTTCTCACTATGAGATCGTGCTAAAACTTGGTTTTCATCTTTGCCTAAAAATAGTATTGATTCATGGAATAAGTGTAAAGATGCTTTTATTTCCAAGTATTTTCCTCCTGCTAAGATCATCTCCCTTAGAAACGATATAATGAATTTTAAGCAACTTGATCATGAACATGTTGCACAATCTTGGGAGAGGATGAAATTGATGATAAGAAATTGCCCTACTCATGGTTTAAGTTTATGGATGATCATACAAAAAAATTATGCCGGATTGAATTTTGCTTCTAAAAATCTTTTAGATTCGGCCGCGGGAGGTACTTTTATGGAAATCACATTAGCAGAATCTACTAAACTCCTAAATAATATCATGTCTAATTACTCTCAATTGCATACCGAAAGATCCTCTACTAGTAAAAAAAGTGCATGCGATTGAAGAAATTAATGTTTTGAGTGGAAAGATGGATGAACTTATGAATTTTTTTGCTAGTAAGAGTGCTCCTATTGATCCTAATGATATGCCTTTGTCTACTTTGACTGAGAACAATAATGAATCTATGGATGTGAATTTTGTTGGTAGGAACAATTTTGGTAATAACGCGTATAGAGGTAATTTCAACCCTAGGCCGTTTTCTAGTAATTCCTTTAATAATAATGGTAATTCCTACAACAATTCTTATGGAGATTATAATAAGATGCCTTCTGATCTTGAGAACAATATTAAAGAATTTATTAGTTCTCAAAAGAATTTGAATGCTATGGTCAAAGAAAAATTGCTTAAGATTGATGATTTGGCTAGGAACGTGGATAGAATTTCTCTTGAGATTGATTCTTTGAACATTATATCTATTCCACCCAAGCATGAAATTAACGCTTCTCTAAAATCTATGAGAATATCTATTGATGAATGTAAAGAAAGAACCGCTAGGATGCGTGCTAAGCGAGATTGGTTTGTAAAAGCGTGTTCTTTGATTACTTGTGAAAATAATGATGATGATTTTAAAGTGATTGATGTGACTCCTATTGAATCTTTGTTTCTAATATAAATCTTGATAAATATGTTAATGGAGATGAGTCAACTTTAGTGAAAACGCGTCCCAATGATTCGGAGTTTATAGATCTTGATGCAAAAATTGATAAAAGTGGGATTGGAGAGGTCAAAACTTGAAGTAGCAATGAACCCACTCTTTTGGATTCCAAGGATTTTAATCATGATATTGTTCTTTGATAGATTGTATTTCCTTGTTGCAATCCATGTTGAATTCTTCTCATGCTTATAATCAAAATAAAACTTTTACTAAACATATCGTTGATGCTATGATGAAATCTTTTGAAGAAAAACTTGAGTTGGAAGTTTATGTCCTTAGGAAGATTTATGATGAGTGGGAACCTACAATTAAAATTAAAATTAAAGATTATGAGTGCTATGCTTTGTGTCATTTGGGTTCTAGCGTTTCCATGGTTCCAAAAATTTATGTGATGTGCTAGGTTTCCGTGGATTTGATAATTGTTCTTTAAGTTTGCATCTCTTGCGGATTTCACTATTAAGAAACCTATGGGAAGGATTAATGATGTTCTTATTGTTGCAAATAGGAATTATGTGCCCGTAGATTTTATTGTGCTTGATATAGATTGCAATCCTACATGTCCTATTATTCTAGGTAGACCTTTCCTTGGAACGATTGGTGCAATTATTGATATGAAAGAAGGAAACATTAGATTTCAATTTTCGTTAAGGAAGAGCATGAAACACTTTCCAACAAACAAAATTAAGTTGCCATATGAATCTATTGTGAGTGCTACTTATGGCTTGCAAACCAAAGATGACAATACCAAGATCTATGTTTTATGCCTAGCTAGGGGCGTTAAACAATAGCGCTTGTTGGGAGGCAACCCAATTTTATTTTTGTGTTTTTGTTTTTGCTACTGTTATTCAATAATTACACATTATTACCTCTGTAGTAATTGTGTTTTGGTGTTTTTAGTTAGTGTTTGTGCCAAGTAAAGCCTTTAGTATACTTTGGTATATCGTTGATTTGATCTTGCTGAAAAATAGAAACTTTTGCGCTCATTGCCAGAATTTTTATAAATCACAGAAGCGTGATAAAATCCTGAATTTGATACACAAGATTGATATATGAATTGCCTCTGTTGTCCAAATTTTTCAGAATTTTTGGAGTTACAGAAGTACACAAAGTTTACAGATTTCTACAGATTGTTCTGTTTTTGACATATTCTGTTTTCTATGTGTTGTTTGCTTATTTTGATGAATCTATGGGTAGTATCCGAAGGTATGAACCATGGAGAAGTTGGAATACAGTAGATATTACACCAATATAAATAAAGAATGAGTTCACAACAGTACCAAAAAGTGGTGATTTATTTTCTTATACTAACGGATCTCATGAGTTTTCTGTTGAGTTTTGTGTTGTGAAGTTTTGAAGTTTTAGGTAAAGATTTCATGGACTATGGAATAAGGAGTGGCAAGAGCCTAAGCTTGGGGATGCCCAAGGCACCCCAAGGTAATATTGAAGGACAACCAAGCATCTAAGCTTGGGGATGCCCCGGATGGCATCCCCTCTTTCGTCTTCTTCTATCGGTAAATTTACTCGAGGTTATATTTTTATTCACCACATGATATGTGTTTTTCTTGGAGCGTCTTGTATGATATGAGTCTTTGATTTTTAGTTTGCCACAATCATACTTTCTGTACACACCTTTTGAGAGGGACACGCATGAATCGTGAATTTATTAGAATACTCTTTGTGCTTCACTTATATCTTTTGAGCTAGGCAATTTGCTCTAGTACTTCACTTATATCTTTTTAGAGCACGACAGTGGCTTTATTTTAAAGGAATTGTTGAACTCTCATGCTTCACTTATATTATTTTGAGAGTCTCTCTAAACAGCATGGTAATTTGCTTTGGTTATGCATTTAGTCCTAATATGACGGGCATCCAAGAGGGATATAATAAAAACTTTCATATAAAGTGCATTGAATACTATGAGAAGTTTGATTCCTTATGATTGTTTTGAGATATAAAGATGGTGATATTAGAGTCATGCTAGTGAGTAACTGTGGATTGGTATAAATACTTGTGTTAAAGTTTGTGATTCCCGTAGCCTGCACGTATGGTGAACCGTTATGTGATGAAGTCGGAGCATGATTTATTTATTGATTGTCTTCCTTATGAGTGGCGGTCGGGGACGAGCGATGGTCTTTTTCTACCAATCTACCCCCTAGGAGCATGCATGTAGTACTTTGCTTAGATGACTATTAGATTTTTGCAATAAGTATGTGAGTTCTTTATGACTAATGTTGAGTCCATGGATTATACGCACTCTCACCCTTCCACCATTGCTAGCCTCTCTAGTACCGCGCAACTTTCGCCGGTGCATTACACCCGCCATATATCCTTCCTCAAAACATCCACCTGCCTATTATGGCATTTCCATATCCATTCCGAGATATATTGCCATGCAACTTCCACCGTTCCGTTTATTATGACACGCACCATCATTGTCATATTGCTTTGCATGATCGTAATAGCTAGCATGATGTTTTCATGGCTTGTCTGTGTTTTGATGTCATTTGCTACGCTAGATCATTGCACATCCCGGTACACCGTCGGAGGCATTCATATAGAGCCATATTTTGTTCCAAGTGCGAGTTGTAATTCTTGAGTTGTAAGTAAATAAAAGTGTGATGATCATCATTATTAGAGCATTGTCCCATGTGAGGAAAGGATGAAGGAAGGTATGATTTCTTCACAAGTTGGGATGAGTCTCCAGACTTTACAAAAATAAAAGAGGCCAAAGAAGCCCACCAAAAAATGAGAGAAAAGAGAGAAGGGGCAATGCTACTATCCTTTTTCCACACTTGTGCTTCAAAGTAGCACCATGATCTTTATGATAGAGAGTCTCCCTTGTTGTCACTTTCATATACTAGCGGGAATTTTTCATTATAGAACTTGGCTTGTATATTCCAATGATGGAATTCCTCAAACTGCCCTAGGTCTCCGTGAGCAAGCGAGTTGGATGCACACCCACTTAGTTTCTTTTTGAGCTTTCATAAACTTATAGCTCTAGTGCATCAAGGAAATATGCCCTAGAGGCAATAATAAAGTTGTTATTTATATTTCCTTATATCATGATAAGTGTTTATTATTCATGCTAGAATTGTATTAACCGAAAACTTAGTACATGTGTGAATATAAAGACAAACAGAGTGTCACTACTATGCCTCTACTTGACTAGCTCGTTAATAAAAGATGGTTAAGTTTCCTAACCATAGACATGAGTTGTCATTTGATTAACGGGATCACATCATTAGAGAATGATGTGATTGACATGACCCATCCATTAGCTTAGCACGATGATCGTTTAGTTTGTTGCTATTGCTTTCTTCATGACTTATACATGTTCCTATGACTATGAGATTATGCAACTCCTGAATACCGGAGGAACACTTAGTGTGCTATCAAACGTCACAACGTAACTGGGTGATTATAAAGATGCTCTACAGGTGTCTCCGATGGTGTTTGTTGAGTTGGCATAGATCGAGATTAGGATTTGTCACTCCGATTGTCGGAGAGGTATCTCTGGGCCCTCTCGGTAATGCACATCACTATAAGCCTTGCAAGCAATGTGACTAATGAGTTAGTTGTGGTATGTTGCATTATGGAATGAGTAAAGAGACTTGCCGGTAACGAGATTGAACTAGGTATTGAGATACCGACGATTGAATCTCGGGCAAGTAACATACCGATGACAAAGGGAACAACGTATGTTGTTATGCGGTTTGACCAATAAAGATCTTCACAGAATATGTAGGAGCCAATATGAGGATCCAGGTTCCGCTATTGGTTATTGGCCGGAGATGAGTCTCGGTCATGTCTACATAGTTCTCGAACCCGTAGGGTCCGCACGCTTAACGTTCGATGACGATCGGTATTATGAGTTTATGTGTTTTGATGTACCGAAGGTAGTTCGGAGTCCAGGATATGATCACGGACATGACGAGGAGTCTCGAAATGGTCGATACATAAAGATCGATATATTGGAAGGCTATGTTTGGAAACCGGAATGGTTCCGGATGAGTTCGGGCATTTTTTGGAGTACCGGGAGGTTACCGGAACCCCCTGGGGAGTCAATGGGCCTTATTGGGCCTTAGTGGGAGAGAGGAGGAGGCGGCCAGGTGGAGGGCGCCCCCCCCAAGCCCAATCCGAATTGGGTGGGGGGCCGGCCCCCCTTTCCTTTCTCCTTCCCCCTCTTCCTTCTTCTCCTACTCCAACTAGGGAAAGGGGGGAAACCTACTCCTACTGGGAGTAGGACTCCCCCCCTTGGGCGCGCCCTATGAGGGCCGGCCCTCCCCTCCTCCACTCCTTTATATATGGGGGAGGGGGCACCCCATAGACACACAAGTTGACAGTTGTCTTAGCCGTGTATGGTGCCCCCTCCATAGATTTCCACCTCGGTCATATCGTTGTAGTGATTAGGTGAAGCCCTGCGTCGGTAACTTCATCATCACCATCATCACGCCGTCGTGCTGACAAAACTCTCCCTCAGCCTCAACTGGATCAAGAGTATGAGGGACGTCACCGAGCTGAACGTGTGCAGATCGCGGAGGTGCCGTGCGTTCGGTACTTGGATCGGTTGGATCGCGAAGACGTTCGACTACATCAACCGCGTTACTAAACGCTTCCGCTTTCGGTTTATGAGGGTACGTAGACACACTCTCCCCTCTCGTTGCTATGCATCTCCTAGATAGATGTTGCGTGATCGTAGGATTTTTTTTTAAATATTGCGTTCCCCAACAGTGGCATCCGAGCCAGGTCTATGCGTAGATGTTATATGCACGAGTAGAACACAAAGAGTTGTGGGCGATAATAGTCATACTGCTTACCAGCATGTCATACTTTGATTCGGCGGTATTGTTGGATGAGCGGCTCAGACCGACATTATGCGTACGCTTACGCGAGACTGGTTCTACCGACGTGCTTCGCACACAGGTGGCTAGTGGGTGTCTGTTTCTCCAACTTTATTTGAATCAAGCGTGACTATGCCCGGTCCTTGTTGAAGGTTAAAACAGCACACTTGACGAAAAATCGTTGTGGTTTTGATGCGTAGGTAAGAACGGTTCTTGCTAAGCCCGTAGCAGCCATGTAAAACTTGCAACAACAAAGTAGAGGACGTCTAACTTGTTTTTGCAGGGCATGTTGTGATGTGATATGGTCAAGACGTGATTATATAAATTGTTGTATGAGATGATCATGTTTTGTAACACAGTTATCGGCAACTGGCAGGAGCCATATGGTTGTCGCTTTATTGTATGAAATGCAATCGCCATGTAATTGCTTTACTTTATCACTAAGCGGCAGCGATAGTCGTGATAGCAATAGTTGGCGAGACGACAACGATGCTTCGATGGAGATCAAGGTGTCAAGCCGGTGACAATGGTGATCATGACGGTGCTTTGGAGATGGAGATCAAAGGCACAAGATGATGATGGCCATATCATATCACTTATATTGATTACATGTGATGTTTATCCTTTATGCATCTTATTTTGCTTAGTTTGGTGGTAGCATTATAATACGATCTCTCACTAAATTTCAAGGTATAAGCGTTCTCCCTGAGTATGCACCGTTGCGAAAGTTCGTCGTGCCGAGACACCACATGATGATCGGGTGTGATAAGCTCTACGTTCACATACAACGGGTGCAAGCCAGTTTTGCACACGCATAATACTCGGGTTAAACTTTACGAGCCTAGCATATGCAGATATGGCCTCGGAACACAGTGACCGAAAGGTCGAGCGTGAATCATATAGTAGATATGATCAACATAGTGATGTTCACCATTGAAAACTACTCCATCTCGCGTGATGATCGGACATGGTTTAGTTCATTTGGATCACGTGATCACTTAGATGATTAGAGGGATGTCTATCTTGAAGGAAATATGCCCTAGAGGCAATAATAAAGTTGTTATTTATCTTTCCTTATATCATGATAAATGTTTATTATTCATGCTAGAATTGTATTAACCGAAAACTTAGTACATGTGTGAATACATAGACAAACAGAGTGTCACTAGTATGCCTCTACTTGACTAGCTCGCTGAATCAAAGATGGTTAAGTTTCCTGGCCATAGACATGAGTTGTCAATTGATTAGCGGGATCACATCATTAGAGAATGATGTGATTGACTTGACCCATTCCGTTATCTTAGACTTGATCGTTTAGTATATTGCTATTGCTTTCTTCATGAATTATACATGTCCCTATGACTATGAGATTATGCAACTCCCAAATACCGGAGGAACACTTTGTGTGCTACCAAACGTCACAACGTAACTGGGTGATTATAAAGGTGCTCTACAGGTGTCTTCGATGGTACTTGTTGAGTTGGCATAGATCGAGACTAGGATTTGTCACTTCGATTGTCGGAGAGGTATCTCTGGGCCCTCTCCATAATGCACATCATTATAAGCCTTGCAAGCAATGTAACTAATGAGTTATTTGCGGGATGATGCATTACGGAACGAGTAAAGAGACTTGCTGGTAACGAGATTGAACTAGGTATTGAGATACTGACAATCAAATCTCGGGCAAGTAACATACCGATGACAAAGGGAACAACGTATGTTGTTATGCGGCTTGACCGATAAAGATCTTCGTAGAATATGTAGGAACCAATATGAGCATCCAGGTTCCGCTATTGGTTATTGACCGGATATGAGTCTCGGTCATGTCTACATAGTTCTTGAACCCGTAGGGTCCGCACGCTTAACATTCGGTGACGGTCTGTATTATGAGTTTATGTGGTTTGATGTACCGAAGGTAGTTCGGAGTCCCGGATATGATCACGGACATGACGAGGAATCTGGAAATGGTCGAGACATAAAGATCGATATATTGGATGACTATATTTGGACATCGGAATGGTTCCGGGTGAGATCGGGCATATACCGGAGCACCGGGAGGTTACCGGAACCCCCCGGGAGGTATATGGGCCTTATTGGGCCATAGTGGGAGAGAGGAGAAGGGAGGAAAGGAGGGGGTGCGCCCCCCCAGCCCAATCGGAATTGGGAGGGGGGCCGGCCCCCCTTTCCTTCCTCCTTCTTTCCCTTTCCTTCTCTCCTAATCCAACTAGGGAAGGGGGGGAATCCTACTCCCGGTGGGAGTAGGACTCCCCTTGGGGCGCGCCTAGGAGGCCGGCCTCCTCCCCCTCCTCCACTCCTTTATATATGGGGGAGGGGGTACCCCATAGACACACAAGTTGATCATTGATCTCTTAGCCGTGTGCGGTGCCCCCCTCCACCATAATCTACCTCGGTCATATCGTCGTAGTGCTTAGGCGAAGCCCTGCGCCGGTAGCTTCATCATCACCGTCATCGTGCCGTCGTGCTGACGAAGCTCTTCCCCGACACTCTGCTGGATTGTGAGTTCGTGGGACGTCACCGAGCCGAACGTGTGCAGATGGCGGAGGTGCCGTACCTTCGGTGCTAGGATCGGTCGATCGTGAAGACGTACGACTACATCAACCGCGTTGTCATAAAACTTCCGCTTACGGTCTATGAGGGTATGTAGACAACACTCTCCCGTCTCGTTGCTATGCATCACCATGATCTTGCGTGTGCGTAGGAATTTTTTTGAAATTACTACGTTTCCCAACAGTGGTATCAAGGCCAGGTTTATGCGTAGATGTTATATGCACGAGTAGAACACAAGTGAGTTGTGGGCGATAATAGTTATACTGCTTACCAGCATGTCATACTTTGATTCGGCGGTATTGTTGGATGAAGCGGCCCGTACCGACATTACGCGTACGCTTATGCGAGACTGGTTCTACCGACGTGCTTCGCACACAGGTGGCTGGCGGGTGTCAGTTTATCCAACTTTAGTTGAATCGAGTGTGGCTACGCCCGGTCCTTGTGAAGGTTAAAACATCACATACTTGACGAAAAATCATTGTGGTTTTTATGCGTAGGTAAGAACGGTTCTTGCTCAGCCCGTAGCAGCCACGTAAAACTTGCAACAACAAAGTAGAGGACGTCTAACTTGTTTTTGCAGGGCATGTTGTGATGTGATATGGTCAAGACGTGATGAGATATAAATTGTTGTATGAGATGATCATGTTTTGTTAAAGTTACCGGCAACTGGCAGTAGCCTTATGGTTGTCTCTTTATTGCATAAGAAGCAAGCACCATGTAATTGCTTTACTTTATCGCTTTGCGATAGCAATAGTTGCAAAAGCAATAGTTGGCGACACGACCATGTGACGACACGTTGATAGAGATCAAGATGATGGAGATCATGGTGTCATGCCGGTGACGAAGGAGATCATGACAGTACTTTGGAGATGGAGATCAAAGGCACAAGATGATGATGGCCATATCATGTCACATATTTTGATTGCATGTGATGTTTATCTTTTATACATCTTATTTTGCTTAGTTCGACGGTAGCTTTATAAGATGATCCCTTACAAAAATTTCAAGGTATAAGTGTTCTCCCTGAGTATGCACCGTTGCAACAGTTCTTTGTGCTGAGACACCACGTGATGATCGGGTGTGAGAAGCTCTACGTTCACATACAACGGGTGCAAGCCAGTTTTGCACACGCAGAATACTCGGGTTAAACTTGACGAGCCTAGCATATGCAGATATGGCCTCGGAACACTGAGACCGAAAGGTCGAGCGTGAATTATATAGTAGATATGATCAACATAGTGATGTTCACCATTGAAAACTACACCATCTCACGTGATGATCGGACATGGTTTAGTTGATATGGATCACGTGATCATTTAGATGACTAGAGGGATGTTTATCTAAGTGGGAGTTCTTAAGTAATATGATTAATTGAACTTTAATTTATCATGAACTTAGTCCTGATAGTATTTGCATAACTATGTTATAGATCAATAGCTCGTGATGTAGCTCACCGTTTATTTTTGATATGTTCCTTGAGAAAAACTATGTTGAAAGATGATAGTAGCAATGATGTGGACTAGGTCCGTGATCTGAGGATTATCCTCATTGCTGCACAGAAGAATTATGTCCTTGATGCACCGCTAGGTGACAAACCTATTGCAGGAGCAGATGCAGACGTTATGAATGTTTGACAAGCTCGGTATGATGACTACTTGATAGTTTAGTGCACCATGCTTTACAGCTTAGAACCGGGACTTCAAAAATGTTTTGAACGCCACAGAGCATATAAGATGTTCCAAGAGTTGAAATTGGTATTTCATACTTATGCCCGTGTCGAGAGGTATGAGACCTCCGACAGTAGTTTGCCTACAAAATGGAGGAGAATGGCTCAACCAGTGAGCATGTGCTCAGATTGTCTGGGTACTACAATTGCTTGAATCAAGTGGGAGTTAATCTTCCAGATAAGATAGTAATTGACAAAGTTTTCTAGTCACTATCACCAAGTTACTAGAACTTCGTGATGAACTATAATATGCAAGGGATGACGAAAGTAATTCCTGAGCTCTTCGCGATGTTGAAATTGGCGAAGGTAGAAATCAAGAAAGAGCATCAAGAGTTGATGGTTTACAAGACCACTAGTTTCAAGAAAAAGGGCAAAAGAATAGAAAGGGAACTTCAAGAAGAATGACAAACAAGTTGTCACTCCCGTGAAGAAACCCAAAGCTAGACTCAAGCCTGAAACTAAGCGCTTCTCTTCAAAGGAAATGGTCACTGGAAATGGAACTGCCCCTAGATACCTGGCGGATAACAAGGATGGCATAGTGAACAAAGGTATATTGGATATACATGTTATTTATGTGTACTTTACTAGTGTTTACAGCAACCCCTCGGTATTTGATACGGGTTCAGTTCCTAAGAGTAGTAACTCGAAACGGGAGTTGCAAAATAAATAGAGACTAGTTAAGGGCGAGGTGATGATGTGTGTTGGAAGTGATTCCAAGGTTGATAAGATCACCATCGCACACTCCCTTTACCTTTGGGATTAGTGTTGAACCTAACATAAATGTTATTTGGTGTTTGCGTTGAGCATGAATATGATTGGATCATGTTTATTGCAATACGGTTATTCATTGAAGTCAAAGAATAATTGTTGTTCTATTTACATGAATAAAACCTTCTATGGTCATACACTCAATATAAATGGTTTATTGAATCTCGATCGTAGTGATACACATATTCATAGTATTGAAACCAAAAGATGCAAAGTTAATAATGATAGTGCAACTTATTTGCGGCACTGCCGTTTAGGTCATATTGGTGTAAAGCGCATGAAGAAACTCCATGCTGATGGGATTTTGGAATCACTTGATGCTTGCGAACCATGCCTCATGGGCAAGATGACTAAGACTCCGTTCTCCGGAACAATGGAGCGAGCAACTGACTTATTGGAAATAATACATGCTGATGTATGCGGTCCGACGAGTGTTGAGGCTCGCGGCGGGTATCATTATTTTCTGACCTTCACGGATGATTTGCGCAGATACGGGTATATCTACTTGATGAAACATAAGTCTGAAACATTTGAAAAGTTCAAAGAATTTCAGAGTGAAGTGGAAAATCATCGTAACAACAAAATAAAGTTTCTACGATCCGATCATGGAGACGAATATTTGAGTTACGAGTTTGGTCTTCAATTAAAACAATGTGGAATAGTTTCACAAATTCATGCCACCTGGAACACCACAGCATAATGGTGCGTGTGAACGTCATAACCGTACTTTATTGGATATAGTGCAATCTATGATGTCTCTTACCAATTTACCACTATCGTTTTGGGGTTATGCATTAGAGACAGCTACATTCACGTTAAACAGGGCACCGTCTAATCCGTTGAGACGACACCGTATGAACTATGGTTTGGCTAGAAATCTAAACTGTTGTTTCTTAAAGTTTGGGGTTGCGATGCTTATGTGAAAAAGTTTCAACCTGATAAGCTCGAACCCAAATCGGAGAAGTGCGTCTTCATAGGATACCGAAAAGAAAATGTTGGGTACACCTACTATCACAGATCCGAAGGCAAGATCTTTGTTGCTAAGAATGGATTCTTTCTAGATAAGAAGTTTCTCTCGAAAGAAGTGAGTGGGAGGAAAGTAGAACTTGATGAGGTAATTGTACCTTCTCCCGAATTGGAAAGTAGTTCATCATAGAAATATGTTCCAGTGATGCCTACACCAATTAGTGACGAAGTTAATGATGATGATCATGAAACTTCAGATCAAGTTACTACCGAACCTCGTAGGTCAACCAGAGTACGTTCCGCACAAGAGTGGTACAGTAATCCGGTTCTGGAAGTCATGTTACTAGACCATGACGAACCTACGAACTATGAGGAAGCGATGATGAGCCCAGATTCCGCGAAATGGCTTGAGGCCATGAAATCTGAGATGAGATCCATGTATGAGAACAAAGTGTGGACTTTCGTTGAGTTGCCCAATGATCGGCAAGCCATAGAAAATAAATGGATCTTCAAGAGGAAGACGGACGCTAATAGTAGTGTTACTATCTACAAAGCTAGACTTGTCGAAAAAGGTTTTTGACAAAGTTCAAGGTGTTGACTACGATGAGATTTTCTCACTCATAGCGATGCTTAAGTTTGTCCGAATCATGTTAGGAAATTGCCACATTTTATGAAATCTGGCAAATGGATGTCAACACTACATTCCTTAATGGATTTCTTAAAGAAGAGTTGTATGTGATGCAACCAGAAGGTTTTGTCGATCCTAAAGGTGCTAACAAAGTGTGCAAAGCTCCAGCGATCCATCTATGGACTGGTGGAAGCATCTCGGAGTTGGAATATACGTTTTGATAGTGTGATCAAAGCATATAGTTTTATACAAACTTGTTGTGAAGCATGTATTTACAAGAAAATGAGTGGGAGCACTACAACCTTTCTGATAAGTATATGTGAATGACATATTGTTGATCAGAAATGATGTAGAAATTTCTGGAAAGCATAAAAGGAGTGTTTGAAAGGAGTTTTTCAAAGAAAGACCTCGATGAAGCTACTTACATATTGAGCATCAAGATCTATAGAGATAGATCAAGATGCTTGATAAGTTTTTTCAATGAGTACATACCTTGACAAATTTTTGAAGTAGTTCAAAATGGAACAGTCAAAGAAGAAGTTCTTGCCTGTGTTGCAAGGTGTGAAGTTGAGTAAGACTGAAAGCCCGACCACGACAGAAGATAGAGAGAGAACGAAAGCCACTCTGTATGCCTCAGCCATAGGTTCTAGAAAGTATGCCATGCTGTGTACCAGACCTATTGTATACCATGCCCTGAGTATGGAAAGGGAAGTACAATTTTGGTCTAGGAGTAGATCACTAGACAACGGTCAAAATTATCCTTAGAGGCCTAAGGAAATATTTCTCGGTTATGGAGGTGATAAAGAGTTCGTCGTAAAGAGTTGCGTCGATGCAAGCTTTGACACCGATCTGGATGACTCTAAGTCACAATCCGGATACATATTGAAAGTGGGAGCAATTAGCTAGAGTAGCTCCGTGCAGAGCATTGTTGACATAGAAATTTGCAAAATACATACGGATCTAAATATGGCAGACCCGTTGACTAAACTTCTCTCACAAGCAAAACATGATCACACCTTAGTACTCTTTGGGTGTTAATCACATGGCGATGTGATCTAAGATTACTGACCCTAGTAAACCCTTTGAGTGTTGGTCACATGGCGATGTGAACTATGGGTGTTAATCACATGGTGATGTGAACTATTGGTGTTAAATCACATGGCGATGTGAACTAGATTATTGACTCTACTGCAAGTGGGAGACTGGAGGAAATATGCCCTAGAGGCAATAATAAAGTTGTTATTTATATTTCCTTATATCATGATAAATGATTATTATTCATGGTAGAATTGTATTAACCAGAAACTTAGTAGATGTGTGAATACATAGACAAACAGAGTGTCGCTAGTATGCCTCTACTTGACTAGCTCGTTGAATCAAAGATGATTAAGTTTCCTAGCCATAGACATGAGTTGTCATTTGATTAACGGGATCACATCATTAGAGAATGATGTGATTGACTTGACCCATTCCGTTAGCTTAGCACTTGATCGTTTAGTATATTGCTAGTGCTTTCTTCATGACTTATACATGTTGCTATGACTATGAGATTATGCAACTCCCGAATACCGAAGGAACACTTTGTGTGCTACCAAACATCACAACGTAACTGGGTGATTATAAAGGTGCTCTACAGGTGTCTCTGGTGGTACTTGTTGAGTTGGCATAGATCGAGATTAGGATTTGTCACTCTGATTGTCGGAGAGGTATCTTTGGGCCCTCTCGGTAATGCACACCACTATAAGCCTTGCAAGCAATGTAACGAATGAGTTAGTTGCGGGATGATGCATTACGAAATGAGAAAAGAGACTTGCCGGTAACGAGATTGAACTAGGTATTGAGATACCGACGATCAAATCTCGGGCAAGTAACATACCGATTACAAAGGGAACAACGTATGTTGTTATGCGGCTTGACCGATAAAGATCTTCGTAGAATATGTAGGAACCAATATGAGCATCCAGGTTCCGCTATTGGTTATTGACCGGAGATGAGTCTCGGTCATGTCTACACAGTTCTCGAACCCGTAGGGTCCGCATGCTTAACGTTAGGTGACGATCTGTATTATGAGTTTATGTGTTTTGATGTACCGAAGGTAGTTCGGAGTCCCAGATATGATCACGGACATGACGAGGAGTATCGAAATGGTCGAGATATAAAGATCGATATACTGGACGACTATATTTGGACATTGGAATGGTTCCGGGTGAGATCGGGCATATACCGGAGCACCGGGAGGTTACCGGAACCCTCCGGGAGGTATATGGGCCTTATTGGGCCATAGTGGGAGAGAGGAGAAGGGGGCAAAGGAAGGGGCGCCCCCTCCAAGCCCAATCCGAATTGGGAGGGGGGCCGGCCCCCCTTTCCTTCCTCCTTCCTTCCCCTTCCTTCTCTCCTAATCCAACTAGGGAAGGGGGGGGATCCTACTCCCGGTGGGAGTAGGATTCCCCTTGGGGCCTCCTCCCCCTCCTCCACTCCTTTATATACGGGGGAGGAGGCACCCCATAGACACACAAGTTGATCATAGATCTCTTAGCCGTGTGCGGTGCCCCCCTCCACCATAATCCACCTCGGTCGTATCGTCGTAGTGCTTAGGCGAAGCCCTGCGCCGGTAGCTTCATCATCACCGTCATCATGTCATCATGCTGATGAAGCTCTTCCCTGACACTTTGCTAGATCGTGAGTTCGTGGGACGTCACCGAGCCGAACATGTGCAGATCGCGGAGGTGCCGTACCTTCGGTGCTAGGATCGATCGATCGTGAAGACGTACGACTACATCAACCGCGTTGTCATAACGCTTCCGCTTACGGTCTACAAGGATACGTAGACAACACTCTCCCCTCTCGTTGCTATGCATCACCATGATCTTGCGTGTGCGTAGGAATTTTTTTGAAATTACTACGTTCCCCAACATATCTAAGTGGGAGTTCTTAAGTAATATGATTAATTGAACTTTAATTTATCATGAACTTAGTACCTGATAATATTTTGCATGTCAATGTTATTGTAGATCAATGGCCCGTGCTACTGTTTCTTTGAATTTTAATGCGTTCCTAGAGAAAGCTAAGTTGAAAGATGATGGTTGCAACTACACGGACTGGGTCCGTAACTTGAGGATTATCCTCATTGCTGCACAGAAGAATTACGTCCTGGAAGCACCGCTAGGTGCCAGGCCTGCTGCAGATGCTGCTGATGACGTTAAGAACGTCTGGCAGAGTAAAGCTGATGACTACTCGATAGTTCAGTGTGCTGTGCTTTACGGCTTAGAACCGAGGCTTCAACGACGTTTTAAACGTCATGGAGCATATGAGATGTTCCAGGAGTTGGAGTTAATATTTCAAGCAAATGCCCGGATTGAGAGATATGAAGTCTTCAATAAGTTCTATAGCTGCAAAATGGAGGAGAATAGTTCTGTCAGTGAACATATACTCAGAATGTCTGGGTACCACAACCACTTGACTCAACTGGGAGTTAATCTTCCTATTGATAGTGTCATTGACAGAGTTCTTCAATCACTGCCACCAAGCTACAAAAGCTTCGTGATGAACTATAATATGCAAGGGGTGGATAAGACAATTCCCGAGCTCTTCGCGATGCTAAAGGTTGCGGAGGTAGAAATCAAGAAGGAGCATCAAGTGTTGATGGTCAACAAGACCACCAGTTTCAAGAAAAAGGATAAAGGGAAGAAGGGGAACTTCAAGAAGAACGGCAAGCAAGTTGCTGATCAAGTGAAGAAGCCCAAGTCTCGACCTAAGCCTGAGACTGAGTGCTTCTACTGCAAAGGGACTGGTCACTGGAAGCGGAACTGCCCCAAGTATTTGGCGGATAAGAAGGATGGCAAAGTGAAAGGTATATTTGATATACATGTTATTGATGTGTACTTAACTAATGCTCGCAGTAGCGCCTGGGTATTTGATACTGGTTCTGTTGCTAATATTTGCAACTCGAAACAGGGGCTACGATTAAGCGAAGATTGGCTAAGGACGTGGTGACGATGCGCGTGGGAAATGGTTCCAAAGTCGATGTGATCGCCGTCGGCACGCTACCTCTACATCTACCTTCGGGATTAGTTTTAGACCTGAATAATTGTTATTTGGTGCCAGCGTCAAGCATGAACATTATATCTAGATCTTGTTTGATGCGAGACGGTTATTCATTTCACAAAGCACATACCTTGATAAAGTTTTGAAGAAGTTCAAAATGTATCAAGCAAAGAAAGGGTTCTTGCCTGTGTTACAAGGTGTGAAGTTGAGTCAGACTCAATGCCCGGCCACTTCAGAAGACAGAGAGAAAATGAAAATCATTCACAATGCTTCAGCCATAGGTTCTATCATGTATGCAATGCTGTGTACCAGACCTGATGTGTGCCTTGCTATTAGTTTAGCAGGGAGGTACCAAAGTAATCCAGGAGTAGATCACTGGACAGCGGTCAAGAACATCCTGAAATACCTGAAAAGGACTAAGGATATGTTTCTCGTTTATGGAGGTAACAAAGAGCTCATAGTAAATGGTTACGTCGATGCAAGCTTTGATACAGATCCGGATGACTCTAAGTCACAAACCGGATACGTATTTATATTGAACGGTGGAGCTGTCAGTTGGTGCAGTTCCAAGCAAAGCGTCGTGGCGGGATCTGCGTGTGAAGCGGAGTACATAGCTGCTTCGGAAGCAGCAGATGAAGGAGTTCATATCCGATCTATGTGTCATACCTAGTGCATCGGGTCCAATGAAAATCTTTTGTGACAATACTGGAGCAATTTCCTTGACGAAGGAATCCAGATTTCACAAGAGAACCAAACACATCAAGAGACGCTTCAATTCCATCCGCGATCAAGTTAAGGAGGGAGACATAGAGATTTGCAAGATACATACGGATCTGAATGTTCCAGACCTGTTGACTAAGCCTCTCACACGAGCAAAACATGATCAGCACCAAGACTCCATGGGTGTTAGAATCATTACTCTGTAATCTAGATTATTGACTCTAGTGCAAGTGGGAGACTGAAGGAAATATGCCCTAGAGGCAATAATAAAGTTGTTATTTATATTTCCTTATATCATGATAAATGTTTATTATTCATGCTAGAATTGTATTAACCGAAAACTTAGTACATGTGTGAATATATAGACAAACAGAGTGTCACTAGTATGCCTCTACTTGACTAGCTCGTTAATAAAAAATGATTAAGTTTCCTAACCATAGACATGAGTTGTCATTTGATTAACGGGATCACATCATTAGAGAATGATGTGATTGACATGACCCGTCCGTTAGCTTAGCACGATGATCGTTTAGTTTGTTGCTATTGCTTTCTTCATGACTTATACATGTTCCTATGACTATGAGATTATGCAACTACCGAATACCGGAGGAACACTTAGTGTGCTATCAAACGTCACAACGTAACTGGGTGATTATAAAGATGCTCTACATGTGTCTCCGAAGGTGTTTATTGAGTTGGCATAGATCGAGATTAGGATTTGTACTCCATCGGAGAGGTATCTCTGGGCCCTCTCGGTAATGCACATCACTATAAGCCTTGCAAACACTGTGACTAATGAGTTAGTTGCGGGATGTTGCATTACGGAACAAGTAAATAGACTGGCCGGTAATGAGACTGAACTAGGTATTGAGATACCGACGATCGAATCTCGGGCAAGTAACATACCGATGACAAAGGGAACAACGTATGTTGTTATGCGGTTTGACCGATAAAGATCTTCGTAGAATATGTAGGAGCCAATATGAGCATCCAAGTTCCGCTATTGGTTATTGACCGGAGATGAGTCTCGGTCATGTCTAGATAGTTCTCGAACCCGTAGGGGCCGCACGCTTAACGTTCGATGACGATCAGTATTATGAGTTTATGTGTTTGATGTACTGAAGGTAGTTCGGAGTCCAGGATATGATCACAGACATGACGAGGAGTCTCGAAATGGTCGAGACATAAAGATCAATATATTGGAAGGCTATGTTTCGACACTGGAATGGTTCCGAATGAGTTCGGGCATTTTTCGGAGTACCGGGAGGTTACCGGAACCCCCCCGGGGAGTCAATGGGCCTTATTGGGCCTTAGTGGGAGAGAGGAGGAGGGCGCGCCCCGTCCCAAGCCCAATCCGAATTGGGTGCCCCCCCCCCCGCTTTCCTTTCTCCTTCTCCCTCTTCCTTCTTCTCCTACTCCAACTAGGGAAAGGGGGGAAACCTACTCCTACTCGGAGTAGGACTCCTCCCTTGGGCGCGCCCTATGACGGCCGGCCCTCCCCTCCTCCACTCCTTTATATACGGGGGATGGGGGCACCCCATAGACACACAAGTTGATAGTTGTCTTAGCCGTGTGCGGCGCCGCCCTCCACAGATTTCCCCTCGGTCATATCGTTGTAGTGCTTAGGCGAAGCCCTGCGTCGGTAACTTCATCATCACCGTCATCACGCCGTCGTGCTGACGAAACTCTCCCTCGGCCTCAACTGGATCAAGAGTACGAGGGTCGTCACCGAGCTGAACGTGTGCAGATCGCGGAGGTGCCGTGCGTTCGTTACTTGGATCGGTTGGATCGCGAAGACGTTCGACTACATCAACCGCGTGACTAAACGCTTCCGCTTTCGATCTGCGAGGGTACATAGACACACTCTCCCCTTTCGTTGCTATGCATCTCCTAGATAGATCTTGCGTGATCGTAGGATTTTTTTTTTAAATATTGCGTTCCCCAACAGTGCATCTGTTGCATGGCAATCCCTACTCACTCACATTGATATCTATTGATGGGCATCTTCATAGCTCGTTGATACGCCTAGTGATGTGAGACTATCTCCTTTTTTTGTCTTCTCCACAACCACCATATACTATTCAACCTATAGTGCTATATCCATGGCTCATGCTCATGTATTGCGTGAAAGTTGAAAAAGTTTGAGAACATCAAAAGTATGAAACAATTGCTTGGCTTGTCATCGGGGTTATGCATGATTTAATACTTTGTCTGATGAAGATGGAACATAGCCAGACTATATGATTTTGTAGGGATAACTTTCTCTGGCCATGTTATTTTGAGAAGACACAATTGCTTTATTAGTATGCTTGAAGTATTATAGTCTTTATGTCAATATTAAACTTTTGTTTTGAATCTTATGGATCTGAATATTCATGCCAAAATAAAGAAAATTACATGGATAAATATGTTAGGTAGCATTCCACTTCAAAATTTCTGTTTTTATCATTTACCTACTCGAGGACGAGCAGGAGTTAAGCTTGGGGATGCTTGACACGTCTCCAACGTATCTATAATTTTTGATTGTTCCATGCTATTGTATTATCTGTTTTTGATGTTTTATATGCATTAATATGCTATTTTATATATTTTTTGGACTAACTTATTAACTCAGAGCCCAGTGCCAGTTATTTTCTTGTTTTTGAGTGTTACAGAAAAGGAATATCAAATAAAGTCCAAACAGAATAAAACTTTACGATGATTTTTTTGGACCAGAAGACACATGTAGGACTTGGAGAGGAAGGCAGAAGAGTCCCGAGGGCTCCACAAGCCCTCATGGCGCGCCCTAGGGGGGCGCCCCTGGCTTGTGGGCCCCACGGGAGTCCCCCAACCCTAATCTTTGGCCTATAAATTCAGAAATATTTCCAAACGACCAGAAGCGTCAACCAAAATACTTTTCCGCCGCCGTAACCTTCTGTACCCGTGATATCCCATCTTGGGGCCTTTTCTAGCACCCTGCCGGAGGGATTCGATCACGGAGGGCTTCTACATCAACTCTATTGCCCTTCCGATGAAGCGTGAGTAGTTTACCGCAGACCTACGGGTCCATAGCTAGTAGCTAGATGGCTTCTTCTCTCTCTTTAATCCTCAATGCCATGTTCTCCTCGATGTTCTTAGAGATCTATCCGATGTAATCTTATTTTGCGGTGTGTTTTTCGAGATCCAATGAATTGTGGATTTATGATTAGATTATCTATGAATATTATTTGAATCTTCTCTGAATTCTTATATGCATGATTTTATATCTTTGTATTTCTCTTCGAATTATCAGTTTGGTTTGGCCAACTAGATTGGTTTTTCTTGCAATGGGAGAGGTGCTTAGTTTTGGGTTCAATCTTGCGGTGTCCTCACCCAGTGACAAAGTAGGGGTAGCGAGGCACATATTTGTATTGTTGCCATCAAGGGTAAAAAGATGGGGTTTTCATCATATTGCTTTAGTTTATCCCTCTACATCATGTCATCTTGCTTAAGGCGTTACTCCGTTCTTATGAACTTAATACTCTAGATGCATGCTGGATAGCGGTCGATATGTGGAGTAATAGTAGTAGATGCAGGTAGGAGTCGATCTACTTGACACGGACGTGATTCCTATATTTATAATCATTTCCTTGGATATCGTCATAACTTTGCGCTTTTCTATCAATTGCTTGACAGTAATTTGTTCACCCACCGTATTATTTGCCTTCAACAGAGAAGCCTCTAGTGAAATCTATGGCCCTCGGGTCTATTTTCCGTCATATATTTTCAGATCTATGAATTGAAAATACCAAAAATATCTTGCTGCAATTTATTTACTTTTATTTTGTTTTACGTTTTAGTAATCTCTTATATCCATCTCTATCAGATCTCCCCTTTGCAAGTGACCGTGAAGGGATTGACAACCCCTTTATCGCGTTGGGTGCAAGTGTTTGATTGTTTGTTCAGGTGCATAGATTGGGTACTTGTTTGTATCTGCTACTGGATTGATACCTTGGTTCTTAACTAAGGGAAACACTTATCTCTACTTTGTTGCATCACTCTTTCCTCTTCAAGGAAAAAACCAACGCAAGCTCAAGAAGTAGCAGCGCCCGGCAATGTGGGACTAAAATTTGGGTGCACCGATGAGAGAGGACGAAGCTTCGGTCACTGCAGGTGGGACCGCTACGACCTGCAACAGGGCGGGCGGACGCTCCCGGACGCCCTCATATCCGGCCCATTTTTGTGCTGGATGTGAGGGGTGCCGGTCAGCCCGGCTGCCGAGCATTTGAGGCCCGTTCGAGGCATCTATCTGGGTCAATTTTTTATGATCGTTCAGTGACCGGGCAGGCCACTCGGACGTTTAAGACGGGTTTAGGGCGCCTAGATATTGATGCTCTAGCTATCTAGAATGCCAAAACTTGGCCATGTCACCAAGTGTGATCTCCGTGCAGGCCGCAAAGATATCCCTAGCACTCCGCGAAACAGAAAGGGTTGTACCAACCCATGGCTGAGCCATTTTGATGGAAAGGGTCGTACGAACCCATGGCAGGGCCATTTTGATGCAATGAAGCGGGAGAAAAATACATCACCTTAGAGCATCTTTAGATGGTCTCCTAGAAAATTGAGGAGTAGACCATCGAGTAAAGTTAATGGAGTAAAATTTTACTCGTCTATAGCTGGTCGGACCTTGCCGTTCTCCTAAACTTAGTAGAGTAAAAAATTGCATAAGTTTTTTATCCTAGCCACATAAACTTCAACACTTAAACAATATATCATCAAGCATTTAGATTTTTAAAAATAAACATGCATTATTAACCGTTAACAAGCAAATAGTTTCATGGACCGAGTTCAAATTAAAACATGCATGGTTCATCTTCTTCGGCCAACTCCTCTTCAGCCACCTCCTCTTGTTGACCCCACACTGAATCGTAATTGAAGTCATCTAGCCCAAGCGTATGGGACGCCTCTAAATTCACCAAGAATTCAGCCGTGTTCCATCTCCGCATTATGACAACAACATCAACAAACTCCATCATCATCAGCTACCAACAATCAGCGCAAAAAACATCGGCCGAAATGATGTAGGCATTTCATCGAGTACTTGGCAGCCGCAAACATTTTTGTCGGTTGTGGCGGCCGGACGCGCCGGAGCAGTGGTAGTAGCGGTGGCCGGAGACGCCGCACAAGCCACCACACAGGGGTGAGGGGCTGGAGTGGCCTTCTTTTTCTTGTTCGCGGCCTCCTCGATGAGGGGCGACGTTGCGACCGCCTATTTCTTAGCTCTCTTGTCACTGGAGGGAGCAACGGGAGGGCGTTCTACTATCGCCGGAGAGGCAATTGCCACCCCACCGGCCTTGGCAACAGCAGCCACCACCGGTGTGGCGGGTCGGATAAGATTTTTAACCCTCAACCATTTTTCAACGCGGGCGGCGGCGCGGGGGTGGTTTTCGATGATGACGCGCCGGCGACGGTGAAGGGTCTTGGCCACCCTTCCGGCGATGGCGGCGGTCACAGGTGGTGATTGGGGCGGGTGGGGAGCCGGCGGCAGGAAAAGTGGAGCCGCATGGGCAGGAGAAGAGGGAAGGGAGAAGTTTACTCGAACGCGCGGGGGGGGGGGGGGGGGGGGGGACAAGTGTTTTTAGGCGCCATGTTGGGAATTTTGATGGAGGGATAAAAATTTTACTCCCTTATCAGATTTGGTACTTCATTTAGATCTGGTTTAGTGGGGTAAACTAGAAATTTTACTCCGTTGTAAGTAGCTTTTTAGGGATCGGCTAGAGGTTCTTACGCCAACTCCAACGCATGACCCCAAATGGTCCGCCCGCGTCCCTTTGGGGGTAAACGGACAAAGCAAGCCCTCCAACGCGCGGCCGCAAACGGACCATCGTACGTTTTCTGTCCGCTTTCGACCCATTCCCGACCCAAATTTGAGCCGAGTTTGCGGCCGAACGGACAGCACGCGGACGGGCGGGACGCGCGCCCCTGTCCTCCCCTTGCTCGGCCGCAAGTGGTACAGGCGACCACTTTCCCTCCCTTTCCTCCAAAACCCTCCCGCGCCCTGCCCTTTACTCTCCCGCGCCCTGCCCTCCACTCTCCCGCGCCCCTGGCCTTCCCCTCCCTCCATCCACCATGGCCAACGAGGCGAATCCCGACGACCCACCACTGGTCGCCCGCCCCGTTGCAAAGAAAAAGAAGCCTGTGTGGTCGGAGCTCACGCCGGAGGAGGCCTCCAAGCTCGATGGCGAATCGGCCAAGAGGAGGAACCGGCGAACTGTCGCGGCGGAGAAGAAGGCCGCCGCCGAGTACGCTGTTGAGTGTTTGTTGGGGAACGCAATAATTTCAAAAAAAATCCTACGCACACGCAAGATCCATCTAGGTGATGCATAGCAACGAGCGGGAGAGTGTGTCCACGTACCCTCGTAGACCGAAAGCGGAAGCGTTTTATCAACACAGTTGATGTAGCCGTACGTCTTCACGATCTGACCGATCCTAGCACCGAACGTACGGCACCTCCGTGTTCAGCACACGTTTAGCCTGATGATGTCCCTCGTACTCTTGATCCAGTTGAGGCCGAGGGAGAGTTCCGTCAGCATGACGGCGTGGCGACGGTGATGATGAAGTTACCGACGCAGGGCTTCGCCTAAGCACTACGACGATATGACCGAGGTGTGTAACTGTGAAGGGGGGCACTGCACACGGCTAAGAGCTTGTTTGTTGTGTCTTTGGGGTGTCCCCTGCCCACGTATATAAAGGAGGGAGGAGGAGGAGGCCGGCCCTAGAGGGGGCGCGCCAAGTGTGGGGAGTCCTACTAGGACTTCCAAGTCCTAGTAGGATTCCCCTTTTCCTTTCCGGAGTAGGAGAGAAGAAAGAGGGAAAGAGAGAGGGAGTAGGAAAGGGCAAGGGGGGCGCCGCCCCCTTTCCCCTAGTCCAATTCGCACCCATGGGGACGTGCGCCTCCTTCCCTTTGGCATGCCTCCTCTATCCCCGTATGGCCCAATAAGGCTCAATACTTCTCCCGGCGAATTCCCGTAACTCTCCCGTACTCCGAAAAATACCCGAATCACTCGGAACCTTTCCGATGTCTGAATATAGCCTTCCGATATATCGATCTTTACCTCTCGACCATTTCGAGACTATTCATCATGTCCCCGATCTCATCCGGGACTCCGAACAAACTTCGGTCATCAAATCACATAACTCATAATACAAATTGTCATCGAATGTTAAGCGTGTGGACCCTACAGGTTCGAGAACTATGTAGACATGACCGAGACACACCTCCGGTCAATAACCAATAGCGGAACCTGAATGCTCATATTGACTCCTACATATTCTACGAAGATCTTTATCGGTCAAACCGCATAACAACATATGTTGTTCCCTTTGTCATCGGTATGTTACTTGCCCGAGATTCGATTGTCAATATCTTAATACGTAGTTCAATCTCATTACCGGAAAATCTCTTTACTCGTTCCGTAATGCATCATCCCGCAACTAACTCATTAGTCACAATGCTTGCAAGGCTTATAGTGATGTGCATTACCGAGAGGGCCCAGAGATACCTCTTGATACACTGAGTGACAAATCCTAATCTCGATCTATGCCAACTCAACAAACACCATTGGAGACACCTGTAGAGTATGTTTATAATCACCCAGTTACGTTGTGACGTTTGATAGAACACAAGGTGTTCCTCCGGTATTCGGGAGTTGCATAATCTCATAGTCTAAGGAACATGTATAAGTCATGAAGAAAGCAGTAGCAATGAAATTGTAACAATCATAGTGCTAAGCTAACAAATGGGTCTTATCCATCACATCATTCTCTAATGATGTGATCCCGTTCATCAAATGACAACACATGTCTATGGGTAGGAAACTTAACCATCTTTGATTAACGAGCTAGTCAAGTAGAGGCATACTAGGGACACTCTATTTGTCTATGTATTCACACATGTACTAAGTTCCCGGTTAATACAATTCTAGCATGAATAATAAATATTTATCATGAAATAAGGAAATAAATAATAACTTTATTATTGCCTCTAGGGCATATTTCCTTCAGCGTTCCCTGCAGCGTGCATTGCAGCACCAGGCAGACATCGACGACAAAGTCCATCGTCTCCAAGGTGCACACCCTCCTCATGTTGGGTATGGGCCGCCCCATGCCGGCCAATCTCTCGGCCGCTGCCATGGCCATGGCCAGCACAGGCTCCTTGGCGCATCCTCCATCGCAGCACCGTTCCCCAAGCTCGTCCGTGACACACGAGACGCCGGATGTTCGTGCTTCGCCGCCCACGGCCATGAGCAGACGTGATTCTCTACGTCGCCGGACTGCGTCGTGGTCGATCCGACCACGCCCGCGGGCGTCATCGACCTCAACATCACGCCGGGGTACAGTGGCGCTGGCCATTGTGAAGACGGCGTACAAAGGAAGCAGCCCCGGTCGTTCGCTCGGCTCACATGGCCGGCGCCCGCAAGCTGTTCGACGAAATGCCACCGCCGACGCAGACAACGACGGTTGACGACCCTTACTACGCCTCGTTCATGCAGAACGAAATCTTCGAGGGCCATGGTGAGGCCTTCCACGTCGACGGACAAGAGCAAGCTTTTGATCCCAACGCGGCCCAAAGCCAGGGCGACCGTGGTACCTATGATGACACTCAGTTCGCCGGCCATGATGATGGTGATGAGGACGACCATGGCAACTCGTGGCATGAAGATGATGACTTGTATTGTGAAGATGAAGAAGAAGAGCTCGACATTTCCTCGGAGCCATTGTTGTTCATCGAAGAGCTCACCCAAAAGGCCGAAGCACAAAAGAGGAGGAAAAGCATTCGCACGGGATCATATAGCCAAGCTGAGGACACTTTGATTTGCAAGAGCTGGAAGAAAATCGGCCAAGATCCAATCAAAGGTGCTGAGCAAAAAGAAGCCATCTTTTGGACAAGAGTTCACAAGAACTTCATGAGCGAAGAAAGTTTGCCCCCTACCAATTCACATGCACCCGTGACATCAATTCAATCCAAAAAAGGTGGGGATTCATCCTACAAGAGTGCAACAAATAGTGTCGCGCTTGAGAGCGTCAAAGCCCATCCCGTGAGCGGCCTAGGCCTTGGTGACTTGGTATGAACCTCTCGCTTTTTCATCATGCGTCCATTCATGTTGTCATGCCATTTTAGTTTCATGCATTTGTACGCCCTTTCATGTTACAATTGTGGCCGCATGTTTGATTGTGTAGGCATTTCCAATCTTTGGAAGCCTTCAAGGCCCGGCACAAAGACAAGTCATTCACTCTCACGCATTGTTAGGTGCTCATCAAAGATTGCCCCAAGTTCAAGGACCAATACAATGCTCTTAAGAAGAAGAGAGGAGAGAAGGCGGCCGTGGCTGATGAGGAAGACATGCTGAAGAGGCCGAGGGGCAAGACAAGCTCGAAGGCCGACGAGAATCGTGATGCGTCTTCTATACAGCCTTGCAAGAAATTTGGAGAATATGATGAGCCAAAAGAAAGTGCGGGAGCAAAGGGGGAGCAAAGGGAAGAAGGAGCAAATGAAGATATACCTACATCTTCAAACGAAGAAGCTTGATATGAAGGAGGTCGTGAAAAAGAGGAAGCTCGACATCGAGGAGGCCGCTCAACTCAAGAAGCTAGAGATCGAGACCACCAATGCCGACACAAAAGCCAAGGAGGTGGCACTGGCGTTGATGAGCGTCGACAAGAACAACCTGTCACCGGAGAGGAAGGCTTGGTTCACGAACCGGCAGAACGGCAGAAGGAGATGTTCACCCGCGATGGCCTGAACTAGGTGAGACCTCGGCCGCGATGGCGGTCCTTTTTAAAGGCTGGCTTTATTGTCGGCGACAAAACTTGTCCATTTTAAAGGCTGGCTCGTGTGCCGGCCACTGGTTTTGTTGCCAGCGTGAAACATGTCATTTTTGAAAGCTGGCTCCTGTGCCGACCGCTGGCTTTGTTGCCGGCATAAGACTATAGGCCACCGGCTGTGTTGTCAGCCGGAGTGAACTAGTGCGACCTGCGGTCGCGGTATGGTTTCTCACGTTTGCATGCACACGGACATGATGCGGCCAAAGATGCGGCCGGGCGTTAGGCGCCCGTCCGACGCAAACCCAAATCCAGGCGGACACGACCCAATTGTCATCCTCAAAAGGATGAAATCCAGGCTCTGTTTGGGTCGCGCGTTAGAGTTGGCCTTACCGTCTGCGTTGTTGGAGCTATTCTGACACGTTTGCTCCAACTTGTAAACGAGCCCATATGGATTCACAAGAAAATAAAACGTTGCACAGCGACAGACTTTGAAATTCGTTCAGTCTGAAAAGTTGTCACACAAGACTACTACATTATTCAGATTTCGTAGTACTTGCCAGACTACTACAGCAACATGATGTCTACAACCTCTGACTATATACACGGCCAGGCTCCCAAAAGTAACCAACTCAGCGATCAAACAAGCAAGCCCCCTGCACAGAATTCTGTATTTTATGTCACTGTGGCATCATTGCGGAAAAACAGAGAAGAGCATGGGCAACATCTGCACATACCTGGCGACTCATTTGCTGTCCTCATCACTAGAAGAAGTCTGAAAAAGCGAGAGCGCGATCAAGGGGCCTAGAACCGGTGGCAAAGGAGGCGGCCGGCTGAAAGCGACGAGGGGCTCGACGTTTTCATCCTTTGGGAGGGCAGATTCAGTAGGGCTGATCTCCTTCTCGTGCTTCTTGGGAGTGGTAATCGTCATCACCCCTGTTCAACACAAGGTAAACCGAGACACCGACAGCTGATTCTTGAAATTCTCAAGCAAAGCAAACTGAAGGTGGATGCTGACATACTTGCGAGTCCATTGCCAGGTTTGATTTGTCTGGTTGCGGTTTCAACTAGAGACCTCGCGCTTCCCCTCATGGAATCGGTGTGCTAGCTGCCTGCACGGTTTACTCAAAGGACAGATTCACGGGAATAAGCATGCAAGAAGTAGATCAGCAAAGTTACATGAGCTAGAATAACCTTGCAAAGAAATTCAGAATGGAACAAGACACGAGCAAAATTTTGTTGGCGCGAAGAACGGTTTTTTTTCTTGGATTTCACAAATCAAGCCATAAATCGTCGCACCAACAGAAGTATAGAACCATGAATTCATCCAAGTACGTACAGTAATAGAGTACTAACTTGGTTGTCACACAGATATGTTCCAAGGGCCGATTTTAGAAGAGAAGAAGAAACGATCGATCGCGCCATCCCTTCCTAAATATGCCGGTTTATCATTTCCGTGCGAGGAGACCACACATATGCATATGCGCAAGAACAAGAGAGATCTCAGATAAGAAATCCCCGGCAGGAGATACGCAGGTGGGATGCACACAATATTCGGGATCTACGAGAGCACGGATGTGGAGAACACAGGCTGCCACTCAAATCGCGAAGGATCGAGTAATCGTACCTCGATTTCGTTGCGCAGGACTGACTGATTTTGGGAGTCGAATGATGCCGTGCCTTTGGTTATTATGTCGGTCTCTCAGTTTATGGAGTATTGGCGAAACATCTGGAAATTTCTCAGAGCAACCCAGAACCATCATCTTTTACCTGGCAGACCATATAGAGGGCCAAAACTTATCTACATTGACGGGCCTCCTCATCTTGGATGGTTTGAAATGGGCCAACGGCCCGATCTGGCGGTGGAACTGTGGACGGCCGTAGCCCCTATACACACGGTCTGGTTCCACGGTTGCAGGTCCAAACCATGGATTTTTTCTTAAAAAAAAAGGTCCAAACCATGGATTACCCCTTGCGGGGAAGTCCAGGTCATTTTTAGTGGCCTGAGAGCATGTGCGTTCAGCAGTTGTCACATGTCGCGTGATGGACGTCCTTTCTAAATTTTATTTTTTCTATTTCTTTTACGTGTTTCGGGGTTTTGGATGGATTTTTTCTGTTTCTTTTTTTTTGTTTTTTGGCTTTTCGGTTTTCGCCTGGTCCTAACATCCACGGTGAACCTGGCGTGCTGCTACCACCAGCTGTTGATGAAGCTTTTCCCCTCCTATGCAAAAAAAAGATGGGTGGGAGCGCCCTGTATGGAGGATGCCATGGACGAAGGTGCTACTTTGTCGTCGTCGTAGTCGTGGCTGTTGTTGCCGCTGTCATGGCCATGGTGGTGATGCGCGGGAGAAGACACTTGATGGCGGGGAGAGCGGGCGCGAGGAAGAGGCGTTGGAGCTTTTGCTTCTGTGTGTCGACAGGGGATCTTCTCCACCGGTCCAAGTAGCCGCGACGGCCGCGGCCAGCTGCTAGGAGCGCATGTACGTGTCGCCGCATCCTGCACCACCTGCCTCTCGTGTAGGATGACACCGCCTCCCTCGCGCCTCCACCTTGCGGGCATCACCATCGCCGCCGCCTCCCTCGCGGACGTCATTGTCGACCACTGTCATGTTGAGTAAATAGGCAATTCTTGGACTAATTTAATCCAAGAATATATCACTAACATGGTGCTGACAGAAAACATGCTCTCCCTCGCGGACGTCATTGTCGACCACTGTCATGTTGAGTAAATTTAAAGTATATATCACTAACATGGCACCGGCGGCGGCGTCCTCTGCAGCCTCGAGCTTCTCGACGGCGAGACCGTCGGGGCGGCGAAGGGGGAGTGCGTGAGGGCCTCTTCTCTTCTCAAGCTTCAATAGCATGTGGAAGAGAAATCTTATAAGGAGGTCCAATTCCTCTCCAACTTCCGGGATGGGACTAAACTTCCCACTACACCTACCTAGTGTCACTAAACCCACATGGGTGAAGGAAATATGCCCTAGAGGCAATAATAAAGTTATTATTTATTTCCTTATTTCATGATAAATGTTTATTATTCATGCTAGAATTGTACTAATCGGAAACTTAGTACATGTGTGAATACATAGACAAAACATAAGTGTCCCTAGTATGCCTCTACTTGACTAGCTCGTTTATCAAAGATGGTTATGTTTCCTAACCATAGACATGTGTTGTCATTTGATGAACGGGGTCACATCATTAGGAGAATGATGTGATGGACAAGACCCATCTGTTAGCTTAGCATTATGATCGTTAAGTTTTATTGCTATTGCTTTCTTCATGACTTATACATGTTCCTCTGACTATGAGATTATGCAACTCCCGATTACCGGAGGAACACCTTGTGTGCTATCAAACGTCACAACGTAACTGGGTGATTATAAAGATGCTCTATAGGTGTCTCTGAAGGAGTTTGCTGGGTTGGCATAGATCAAGATTAGGATTTGTCACTCCGTGTATCGGAGAGGTATCTCTGGGCCCTCTCGGTAATTCACGTCACTATAAGCCTTGCAAGCAATGTGACTAATGAGTTAGTTGCGGGATAATGCATTACGGAACGAGTAAAGAGACTTGCCGGTAACGAGATTGAACTAGGTATGAGGATACCGACGATCGAATCTCGGGCAAGTAACATACCGATGACAAAGGGAACAACGTATGTTGTTATGCGGTTTGACCGATAAAGATCTTCGTAGAATATGTAGGAGCCAATATGAGCATCCAGGTTCCGCTATTGGTTATTGACTGGAGATGTGTCTCGGTCATGTCTACATAGTTCTCGAACCCGTAGGGTCCGCACGCTTAACGTTCGATGACGATTTGTATTATGAGTTATGTGATTTGATGACCGAAGTTTGTTCGGAATCCCAGATGAGATCACGGACATGACGAGGAGTCTCGAAATGGTCGAGAGGTAAAGGTTCATATATTGGAAGGCTATATTCGGACACCGGAAGTGTTCCGGATGATACCGGGTCATTGGAAGGGGTTCCGGGCAACCCCTGGCAAAGATATGGGCTTTATGGGCCAAGTAAGGGAACACACCAGCCCACCACCCCTATAGGGCCGGCCACGTGGGGAGAAAGGGAAAGGAGAGGAGGAAAAGGAAAGTATGAAGTAGGACTCCTACTTCCTTCTTCTCCCCCCTCCTTCCTTTCCCCCTTGTCCAAATATGGTAAAGGGGGCCGAATTGGACTAGGGGCCCAAGTAGGATTCCTCCTACTTGGGCGTGCCCTAGGCTGCCTCCCTCCCTCTCCCTCCTTCATATACGTGGGGAGGGCACCCCTAGAACATACATCAATTGTTGCTAGCCGTGTGCGGCGCCCCCCTCCAAAGTTAACACCTCGGTCATATCGTCGTAGTGCTTAAGCGAAGCCCTGCGCTAGTAACTTCATCATCGCTGTCATCATGCCATCGTGTTGATGAAACTCTCCCTCGGCCTCAACTGGATCAAGAGTATGAGGGACGTCATCGAGCTGAACATGTGCTGAACATGGAGGTGCCGTACGTTCAGTGCTAGGATCGGTCGGATCGTGAAGACGTACGACTACATCAACCGCGTTGATAAAACGCTTCCGCTTTCGGTCTACCGGGATACGTGGACACACTCTCCCCGCTCGTTACTATGCTTCTCCTAGATAGATCTTGCGTGATCGTAGGATTTTTTTGAAATTACCGCGTTCCCCAACAGTGGTATTAGAGCGGCCCAAACCGACATTACATGACCGCGTTCATGAGACTAGTTCTACCAACATGCTTCGCACACAGGTGGCTAGTGGGTGTCTGTTTCTCCAACTTTAGTTGAATCGAGTGTGACTACGCCCGGTCCTTGTTGAAGGTTAAAATAGCACACTCGACAAAAATCGTTGTGGTTTTGATGCGTAGGTAAGAACGGTTCTTGCTAAGCCCGTAGCAGCCACGTAAAACTTGCAACAACAAGGTAGAGGACGTCTAAGTTGTTTTGCAGGGCATGTTGTGATGTGATATGGTCAAGACGTGATGATATATAATTTCTTGTATGAGATGATCATGTTTTGTAAAAGTTATCGGCAACTGGCAGGAGCCTTATGGTTGTCGCTTTATTTTATGAAATGCAATCGCCATGTAATTGCTTTACTTTATCACTAAGCGGTAGCGATAGTCGTAGAAGCAATAGTTGGCGAGACGACAACGATGCTTCGATGGAGATCAAGGTGTCAAGCCGGTGACGATGGTGATCATGACGGTGCTTTGGAGATGGAGATCAAAGGCACAAGATGATGATGGCCATATCATATCACTTGTATTGATTGCATGTGATGTTTATCCTTTATGCATCTTATTTTGCTTAGTACGGCGGTAGCATTATAAGATGATCCCTTACTAAATTTCAAGGTACAAGTGTTCTCCCTGAGTATGCACTGTTGCGACAGTTCGTCGTGCCGAGACACCACGTGATGATCGGGTGTGATAAGCTCTACGTTCACATACAACGGGTGCAAGCCAGTTTTGCACACGCAGAATACTCGGGTTAAACTTGACGAGCCTAGCATATGTAGATATGGCCTTGGAACACTGAGACCGAAAGGTCGAGCGTGAATCATATAGTAGATATGATCAACATAGTGATGTTCACCATTGAAAACTACTCCATCTCACGTGATGACCGGACATGGTTTAGTTTATTTGGATCACGTGATCATTTAGATGACTAGAGTGATGTCTATCTAAGTGGGAGTTCTTAAGTAATATGATTAATTGAACTTTAATTTATCATGAACTTAGTCCTCATAGTATTTGCATATCTATGGTGTAGATCAATAGCTCGCGTATAGCTCCCCTGTCTTATTTTTTATTTGTTCCTAGAGAATACTAAGTTGAAAGATGATAGTAGCAATGATGCAGACTAGATCCGTGATCTGAGAATTATCCTCATTGCTGCACAGAAGAATTATGTCCTTGATGCACCGCTAGGTGACATACCTATTGCAGGAGTATATGCAAACGTTTTGAACGTTTGGCAAGCTCGATATGATGACTACTTGATAGTTTAGTGCACCATGCTTTACGGCTTAAAACCGGGATTTCAAAACGTTTTGAACGTCATGGAGCATATAAGATGTTCCAAGAGTTGGAATTAGTATTTCATACTCATGCCCATATCGAGAGGTATGAGACCTTTGACAATACTTTGCCTACAAGATGGAGGAGAATAGCTCAACCAGTGAGCATGTGCTCAGATTGTCTGGGTACTACAATCGCTTGAATCAAGTGGGAGTTAATCTTTCAGATAATATAGTGATAGATAGTGTTCTCTAGTCACTATCACCAAGCTAATAGAACTTCGTGCTGAACTATAATATGTAAGGGATGACGAAAACGATTCCCGAGCTCTTCGCAATGCTGAAATCGGCGAAGGTAGAAATCAATAAAAAGCATCAAGTGTTGATGGTTGACAAGACCACTAGTTTCAAGTAAAAGGGCAAAGGGATAGAAATGAACTTCTAAAATAATGGCAAGCAAGTTGCCACTCCCATGAAGAAGCTCAAAGCTGGACCTAAGCCTGAAACTAAGTGCTTCTACTGCAAAGGGAATGATCACTAGAAGCGGAACTACCCCAAATATTTGGCGGATAAGAAGGATGGCAAAGTGAACAAAGGTATATTTGATATACAGAATATTGATGTGTACTTTACTAGTGTTCATAGCAACCCCTGGGCATTTGATACCGGTTCAGTTGCTAAGATTAGTAACTCGAAACGGGAGTTGCAGCATGAACTGAGACTAGTTAAGGGTGAAGTGACGATGTGTGTTGGAAGTGGTTCCAAGATTGATATGATCATCATCGCACACTCCCTATACTTTCGGGATTAGTGTTGAAACCTAAATAAATGTTATTTGGTGTTTGCGTTGAGCATGAATATGATTTGATCATGTTTATTGCAATATGGTTATTCATTTAATGTCAGAGAATAATTATTGTTCTGTTTACATGAATAAAACCTTCGATGGTCATACACCCAATGAAAATAGTTTTTTGGATCTCAATCGTAGTGATACACATATTCATAATATTGAAGCCAAAAGATGCAAAGTTAATAATGATAGTGCAACTTATTTGTGGCACTGCCGTTTAGGTCATCTCGGTATAAAGCGCATGAAGGAACTCCATGCTGATGGGCTTTTGGAATCACTTGATTATGAATCACTTGGTGCTTGCGAACCGTGCCTCATGGGCAAGATGACTAAAACTCCGTTCTCTGGAACAATGGAACGAGCTACTGACTTATTGGAAATAATACATACCGATGTATGTGGTCTAATGAGTATTGAGGCTCGTGGCGAGTATCACTATTTTCTTACCTTCACAGATGATTTCAGCAGATATGGTTATATCTACTTAATGAAGCATAAGTCTGAAACATTTGAAAAGTTCAAAGAATTTCAGAGTGCAGTGGAAAATCATCGTAACAAGAAAATAAAGTTTCTACGATCTGATCGTGGAGGTGAATATTTGAGTTACGAGTTTGGTCTTCATTTGAAACAATGTGGAATAGTTTCACAACTCACGCCACCTGGAACACCACAACATAATGGTGTGTCCAAACGTCATAACCGTACTTTATTGGATATGGTGCGATCTATGATGTCTCTTACTGATTTACCATTATCGTTTTGGGGTTACGCATTAGAGACAGTTGCATTCACATTAAATAGGGCACCATCTAAATCCGTTGAGGCGACACCGTATGAACTGTGGTTTAGCAAGAAACCTAAGCTATCATTTCTTAAAGTGTGGGGCTACGATGCTTATGCGAAAAAGTTTCAACCTGATAAGCTCGAACCCAAGTCGGAAAAATGTGTCTTCATAGGATACCCAAAGGAGACTGCTGGGTACACCTTCTATCACACATCCGAAGGCAAGATATTCGTTGCTGAGAATGGATGCTTTCTACAGAAGGAGTTTCTCTCGAAAGAAGTGAGTGGGAGGAAAGTAGAACTGAAGGAAATATGCCCTAGAGGCAATAATAAAGTTATTATTTATTTCCTTATTTCATGATAAATGTTTATTATTCATGCTAGAATTGTATTAACCGGAAACTTAGTACATGTGTGAATACATAGACAAACAAAGTGTCACTAGTATGCCTCCACTTGACTAGCTCGTTAAATCAAAGATGGTTAAGTTTCCTAGCCATAGACATGAGTTGTCATTTGATTAACGGGATCACATCATTAGAGAATGATGTGATTGACCTGACCCATTCCGTTAGCTTAGCATTTGATCGTTTAGTATATTCCTATTGCTTTCTTCATGACTTATACATGTTCCCATGACTATGAGATTATGCAACTCCCGAATACCGGAGTAACACTTTGTGTGCTACCAAACGTCACAACGTAACTGGGTGATTATAGAGGTGCTCTACAGGTGTCTCCAATGGTACTTGTTGAGTTGCCAAAGATCAAGATTAGGATTTGTCACTCCGATTGTCGGAGAGGTATCTCTGGGCCCTCTCGGTAATGCACATCACTATAAGCCTTGCAAGCAATGTAACTAATGAGTTAGTTGCGGGATGATGCATTACAGAACAAGTAAAGAGACTTGCCGGTAACGAGATTGAACTAGGTATTGAGATACCGACGATCAAATCTCGGGCAAGTAACATACCGATGACAAAGGGAACAACGTATGTTGTTATGCGGTTTGACCGATAAAGATCTTCGTAGAATATGTAGGAGCCAATATGAGCATCCAGGTTCCGCTATTGGTTATTCACCGGAGTTGAGTCTCGGTCATGTCTACATAGTTCTCGAACCCGTAGGGTCCGCACGCTTAACGTTCGGTGACGATCGGTATTATGAGTTTATGTGTTTTGATGTACTGAAGGTAGTTCGGAGTCCCGGATGAGATCGGGGACATGACGAGGAGTCTCGAAATGGTCGAGACGTAAAGTTCGATATATTGGACGACTATATGCGGACATCGGAAAGGTTCCGAGTGATTCGGGTATTTATCGGAGTACCGGAGAGTTACGGGAATTCGCCGGGGAGTATATGGGCCTTATTGGGCTTTAGGGAAGAGAGAGGGGCTGCCTAGGGCAGGCCGCGCGCCCCCCAAGGCCTAGTCCGAATTGGACTAGGGGGAGGGGCGGCGCCCCCTCCTTCCTTCTCTTCTCTCTTCCCCTTCCTTCTCTCCTACTCCTACTACTTGGAAGGGGGGAATCCTACTCCCGATATAAGTAGGACTCCCCAGGGCGCGCCATAGTAGAGGGCCGGCCCTCCCCCTCCTCCACTCCTTTATATACGGGGGAGGGGGGCACCCCATGAACACATAAGTTGATCATTGATCTTTTAGCCATGTGCGGTGCGCCCCTCCACCATAATCCACCTCGGTCATATCGTAGCGGTGCTTAGGCGAAGCCCTGCGTCGGTAGCAAAATCATCACCGTCATCACACTGTCGTGCTGACGGAACTCTCCCGCAAAGCTCTGCTGGCTCGAAGTTCGTGGGACGTCACCGAGCTGAACGTGTGCTGAACTCGGAGGTGCCGTGCGTTCGGTACTTGGATCGGTCGAATCGTGAAGACGTACGACTACATCAACCGCGTTCTCATAACGCTTCCGCTTACGGTCTAAGAGGGTACGTGGACGACACTCTCCCCTCTCGTTGCTATGCATCACCATGATCTTGCGTGTGCGTAGATTTTTTTTTGAAATTACTACGTTCCCCAATAGTGGCATCCGAGCCAGGTTTATGCGTAGATGTTATATGCACGAGTAGAACACAAGTGAGTTGTGGGCGATACAAGTCATACTGCTTACCAGCATGTCATACTTTGATTCGGCGGTATTGTTGGATGAAGCGGCCTGGACCGACATTACGCGTACGCTTACGCGAGACTGGTTCTACCGACATGCTTCGCACATAGGTGGCTGGCGGGTGTTAGTTTCTCCAACTTTAGTTGAATCGAGTGTGGCTACGCTCGGTCCTTGTGAAGGTTAAAACAACACTAACTTGACGAAATATCGTTGTGGTTTTGATGCGTAGGTAAGAACTGTTCTTGCTCAGCCTATAGCAGCCACGTTAACTTGAAACAACAAAGTAGAGGACGTCTAACTTGTTTTTGCAGGGCATGTTGTGATGTGATATGTTCAAGACATGATGCTAAATTTTATTGTATGAGATGATCATGTTTTGTAACCGAGTTATCGGCAACTGGCAGGAGCCATATGGTTGTCGCTTTATTGTATGCAATGCAATCGCCCTGTAATTGCTTTATTTTATCACTAAGCGGTAGTGATAGTCGTAGTAGCAATAGTTGGCGAGACAACAACGATGCTTCTATGGAGATCAAGGTGTCAAGCCGGTGATGATGGTGATCATGACGGTGCTTTGGAGATGGAGATCAAAGGCACAAGATGATGGATGCCATATCATATCACTTATATTTATTGCATGTGATGTTTATCCTTTATGCATCTTATTCTGCTTTGATTGACGGTAGCATTATAAGATGATCTCTCACTAAATTTCAAGGTACAAGTGTTCTCCCAGTGTATGCACCGTTGCCAAAGTTCGTCGTGCCGAGACACCACGTGATGATCGGGTGTGATAAGCTCTACGTTCACATACAACGGGCGCAAGCCAGTTTTGCACACGCGGAAATACTCGGGTTAAACTTGACGAGCCTAGCATATGCAGATATGGCCTCGGAACACAGAGACCGAAAGGTCGAGCGTGAATCATATAGATATGATCAACATAGTGATGTTCACCATTGAAAACTACTCCATTTCACGTGATGATCGGACATGGTTTAGTTGATTTGGATCACGTGATCACTTAGACGATTAGAGGGATGTCCATCTAAGTGGGAGTTCTTAAGTAATGTGATTAATTGAACTTTAATTTATCATGAACTTAGTCCTGGTAGTATTAGCATATCTATGTTGTAGATCAATAGCTCGCATTTAGCTCCCTTGTTTTATTTTTGATATGTTCCTAGAGAAAACTAAGTTGAAAGATGTTAGTAGCAATGATGCGGATTGGATCCGTGATCTGAGGATTATCCTCATTGCTGCATAGAAGAATTATGTCCTTGATGCACCGCTAGGTGACAGACCGATTGTAGGAGCAGATGCAGACGTTATGAACGTTTGGCAAGCTCGATATGATGACTACTTTATATTTTAGTGCACCATGCTTTACGGCTTAGAATCGGGGCTTCAAAGACGTTTTGAACGCCACGGAGCATATGAGATGTTCCAAGAGTTGAAATTAGTATTTCAGACTCATGCCCATGTCGAAAGGTATGAGACCTTTGACAAGCACTTTGCCTACAAGATGGAGGAGAATTGCTCAGCTAGTGAGCATGTGCTCAGAATGTCTGAGTACTACAATCACTTGAATCAAGTGGGAGTTAATCTTCCAGATAAGATAGTGATTGACAGAGTTCTCTAGTCACTATCAACAAGTTACTAGAACTTCGTAATGAACTATAATATGCAAGGGATAACAGAAATGATTCCCAAGCTCTTTGTGATGCTAAAATCAATGAAGGTAGAAATCAAGAAAAGCATCAAGTGTTGATGGTTGACAAGACCACTAGTTTCAAGAAAAGGGCAAAGGGAAGAAGGGGAACTTCAAGAAGAACGGCAAGCAAGTTGTTGCTCAAGTGAAGAAGCCCAAGTCTGGACCTAAGCCTGAGACTAAGTGCTTCTACTGCAAAGGGACTGGTCACTGGAAGCAGAACTGCCCCAAGTATTTGGCGGATAAGAAGGATGGCAAAGTGAACAAAGGTATATTTGATATACATGTTATTGATGTGTACTTTACTAGTGTTTATAGCAACCCCACAGTATTTGATACTAGTTCACTTGCTAAGATTAGTAACTCGAAACGGAGTTGCAGAATGAACAGAGACTAGTTAAGGGTGAAGTGACGATGTGTGTTGGAAGTGGTTCCAAGATTGATATGATCATCATCGCACACTCCCTATACTCCCGGGATTAGTGTTGAACCTAAATAAATGTTATTTGGTGTTTGCGTTAAGAATGAATATGATTTGATCATGTTTACCGCAATACGGTTATTCATTTAAAGTCAGAGAATAATTGTTGTTTTGTTTGCATGAATAAAACCTTCAATGGTCATACACCCAAGGTGAATGGTTTATTGAATCTCGATCGTAGTGATACACATATTCATAATATTGAAGCCAAAAGATGAAAAGTTAATAATGATAGTGCAACTTATTTGTGGCACTGCCGTTTAGGTCATATTGGTGTAAAGCGCATGAAGCAAATCCATGCTGATGGGCTTTTGGAATCACTTGATTATGAATCAGTTGATACTTGCGAACCATGCCTCTTGGGCAAGATGACTAAGACTCTGTTCTCCGGAACAATGGAGCGAGCAACTGACTTATTGGAAATAATACATACTGATGTATGCGATCCGATGAGTGTTGAGGCTCGCGGCGGGTATCGTTATTTTCTGACCTTCACAGATGATTTGAGCAGATATGGGTATATCTACTTGATGAAACATAAGTCTGAAACATTTGAAAAGTTCAAATAATTTCAGAGTGAAGTGGAAAATCATCATAACAAGAAAATAAAGTTTCTACGATCTGATCGCGGAGACGAATATTTGAGTTACGAGTTTGGTCTTCATTTGAAATGATGTGGAATAGTTTCGCAACTCACACAACCTGGAACACCACAGCGTAATGGTGTGTCCGAACGTCATAACCGTACTTTATTAGATATGGTGCGATCTATGATGTCTCTTACCGATTTATCACTATCATTTTGGGGTTATGCATTACAGACAGCTGCATTCACGTTAAATAGGGCACCATCTAAATCCGTTGAGACGACACTATATGAACTGTGGTTTGGCAAGAAACCTATGCTGTCGTTTCTTAAAGTTTAGGGTTGCGATGCTTATGCGAAAAAATTTCAACCTGATAAGCTCGAACCCAAACCGGAGAAATGCGTCTTCATAGGATACCTAAAGGAGACTGTTGGGTACACCTTCTATCACAGATCCGAAGGCAAGATCTTTGTTGCTAAGAATGGATCCTTTCTAAAGAAGGAGTTTCTCTCGAAAGAAGTGAATGGGAGGAAAGTAGAACTTGATGAGGTAACTGTACCTGCTCCCTTATTGGAAAGTAGTTCATCACAGAAATCTGTTCCTGTGACTCCTACACCAATTAGTGAGGAAGCTAATGATGATGATCATGTAACTTCAGATCAAGTTACTACCGAACCTCGTAGGTCAACCAGAGTGAGATCCGCACCAGAGTGGTACGGTAATCCTGTTCTGGAGGTCATGTTACTTGATCATGACGAACCTACGAACTATGACGAAGCGATGATGAGCCCAGATTCCGCAAAATGGCTTGAGGCCATGAAATCTGAGATGGGATCCATGTATGAGAACAAAGTGTGGACTTGGTTGACTTGCCCGATGATTGACAAGGCATAGAAAATAAATGGATCTTCAAGATGAAGACGAACGCTGATAGTAGTGTTACTATCTACAAAGCTAGACTTGTCGAAAAAGGTTTTTGACAAAATTCAAGGTGTTGACTACGATGAGATTTTCTCACTCGTAGCGATTCTTAAGTCTGTCTGAATCATGTTAGCAAATTGCCACATTTTATGAAATCTGGCAAATGAATGTCAAAACTACATTCCTTAATGGATTTCTTAAAGAAGAGTTGTATATGATGCAACCAGAAGGTTTTGTCGATCCTAAAGGTGCTAACAAAATATGCAAGCTCCAGCGATCCATCTATGGACTGGTGCAAGCATCTCGGAGTTGGAATATACGCTTGATAAGTTGATCAAAGCATATAGTTTTATACAGACTTGCGGTGAAGCCTGTATTTACAAGAAAGTGAGTGGGAGCACTGCAACCTTTCTGATAAGTATATGTAAATGCCATATTGTCGATCGGAAATGATGTAGAATTTTCTGGAAAGCATAAAGGAGTGTTTGAAAGGAGTTTTTCAAAGAAAGACCTCGGTGAAGCTACTTACATATTGAGCATCAAGATCTATAGACATAGATTTTCAATGAGTACATACCTTGACAAGTATTTGAAGTAGTTCAAAATGGAACAGTCAAAGAAAGAGTTCTTGCCTGCGTTGCAAGGTGTGAACTTGAGTAAGACTCAAAGCCCGACCACGGCAGAAGATAGAGAGAGAATGAAAGTCATTCCCTATGCCTCAGCCATAGGTTCTATAAAGTATGCCATGCTGTGTACCAGATCTATTGTATACCCTACACTGAGTTTGGCAAGGAAGTACAATAGTGATCTAGAAGTAGATCACTGGACATCGGTCAAAATTATCATTAGTGGAATAAGGATATGTTTCTCGATTATGGAGGTGACAAAAGGTTCGTCGTAAAGGGTTACGTCGATGCAAGTTTTGACACTGATCCAGATGACTCTAAGTGTCAATCTGGATACATATTGAAAGTGGGAGCAATTAGCTAGAGTAGCTCCATGCAGAGCATTGTTGACATAGAAATTTGCATAATACATACAGATCTAAATTTGGCAGACCCGTTGACTAAACTTCTCTCACAAGCAAAACATGATCACACCTTAGTACTCTTTGGGTGTTAATCACATGGCGATAAGAACTAGATTACTGACTCTAGTAAATCCTTTGAGTGTTGGTCACATGACGATGTGAACTATGGGTGTTAATCACATGGTGATGTGAACTATTGGTGTTAAATTACATGGCGATGTGAACTAGATTATTGACTCTAGTGCAAGTGGGAGACTGAAGGAAATCTGCCCTAGAGGCAATAATAAAGTTATTATTTATTTCCTCATTTCATGATAAATGTTTATTATTCATGATAGAATTGTATTAATCGGAAACTTAGTACATGTGTGAATACATAGACAAACAAAGTGTCACTAGTATGCCTCTACTTGACTAGCTCGTTGAATCAAAGATGGTTAAGTTTCCTAGCCATAGAGATGAGTTGTCATTTGATTAACGGGATCACATCATTAGAGAATGATGTGATTGACTTGACCCATTCCGTTAGCTTAGCATCTGATCGTTTAGTATATTGCTATTGCTTTCTTCATGACTTATACATGTTCCTATGACTATGAGATTATGCAACTCCCGAATACCGGAGGAACACTTTGTGTGCTACCAAACGTCACAACGTAATTGGGTGATTATAAAGGTGCTCTACAGGTGTCTCCAATGGTACTTGTTGAGTTGGCATAGATGAACATTAGGATTTGTCACTCCGATTGTCGGAGAGGTATCTCTAGGCCCTCTCGGTAATGCACATCACTATAAGCCTTGCAAGCAATGTAACTAATGAGTTAGTTGCGGGATGATGCATTACGGAACGAGTAAAGAGACTTTCCGGTAACGAGATTGAACTAGGTATTGAGATACCGACGATCGAATCTCGGGCAAGTAACACTCCGATGACAAAAGGAACAGCGTATGTTGTTATGCGGTTTGACCGATAAAGATCTTCGTAGAATATGTAGGAGCCAATATGAGCATCCAGGTTCTGCTATTGGTTATTGACCGGAGATGAGTCTCGGTCATGTCTACATAGTTCTCGAACCCGTAGGGTCCGCACGCTTAACATTCGGTGATGATCGGTATTATGAGTTTATGTGTTTTGATGTACCGAAGGTAGTTCGGAGTCCCGGATGAGATCGGGGACATGACGAGGAGTCTCAAAATGGTCGAGACGTAAAGATCGATATATTGGACGACTATATTCGGACATCGGAAAGGTTCCGAGTGATTCGGGTATTTATCGGAGTACCGAAGAGTTACGAGAATTCACCGAGGAGTATATGGGCCTTATTGGGCTTTAGGAGAGAGAGAGAGAGGGGCTTCCTAGGTCAGGCCGCGCCCCGCAAGGCCTAGTCCGAATTGGACTAGGGGGAGGGGCGGCGCCCGCTCCTTCCTTCTCTTCTCTCTTCCCCTTCCTTCTCTCGTACTCCTACTACTTGGAAGGGGGGAATCCTACTCCCGGTGGGAGTAGGACTCCCTAGGGCGTGCCATAGTAGAGGGCCGGCCCTACCCCTCCTCCACTTCTTTATATACAGGGGAGGGGGGCACCCCATGAACACATAAGTTGATCATTGATATTTTAGCCGTGTGCGGTGCCCCCCTCCACCATAATCCACCTCGGTCATATCGTAGCGGTGCTTAGGCGAAGCCCTGCGTCAGTAGCAACATCATCACCGTCATCACGCCGTCGTGCTGACGGAACTCTCCTGCAAAACTCTGCTGGATCGGAGTTTATGGGACGTCACCGAGCTGAACGTGTGCTGAACTCGGAGGTGCCGTGCGTTCGGTACTTGGATCGGTCGGATCGTGAAGACGTACGACTACATCAACCACGTTCTCATAACGCTTCCGCTTACGGTCTACGAGGGTACGTCGACGACACTCTCCCTTCTCGTTGCTATGCATCACCATGATCTTGCGTGTGCGTACGATTTTTTTTAAAATTACTACGTTCCCCAACAAGAACTTGATGAGGTAATTGTACCTTCTCTCAAATTGGAAAGTAGCTCATCACTGAAATTAGTTCCAGTGATGCCTACATGAATTAGTGAGGAAGTTAATGATGATGATCATGAAACTTCAGATCAAGTTACTACCGAACCTCGTAGGTCAACCAGAGTACGATCCGCACCAGAGTGGTACGGTAATCTTGTTCTGAAAGTCATGTTAATAGACCATGATGAACCTACGAAATATGAGGAAGCGATGATGAGCCCAGATTCCGCGAAATGGCTTGAGGCCATAAAATCTGAGATGGGATCCATGTATGAGAACAAAGTATGGACTTTGATTGACTTGCTCGATGATCGGCAAGCCAGTAAGAATAAATGGATCTTCAAGAGGAAGACAGACGCCGATAGTAGTGTTACTATCTACAAAGCTCGAATTGTCGCAAACAGTTTTCGACAAGTTCAAGGTGTTGACTACGATGAGATTTTCTCACTCGTAGCGATGCTTAAGTCTATCCGAATCATGTTAGCAATTGCCACAGTTGATGAAATCTGGCAAATGGATGTCAAAACTGCATTCCTTAATGGATTTCTTAAAGAAGAGTTGTATATGATACAACATGAAGGTTTTGTCAATCCTAAAGGTGCTAACAAAGTGTGCAAGCTCCAGCGATCCATCTATGGACTGGTGCAAGCATCTCGGAGTTGGAATATACGCTTTGATGAGTTGATCAAAGCATATAGATTTATACAGACTTGCGGTGAAGCCTGTATTGACAAGAAAGTGAGTGGGAGCACTACAGTTTTCTGATAAGTATATGTGAAAGTCATATTGTTGATCGGAAATGATGTAGAATTTTCTGGAAAGCATAAAGGAGTGTTTGAAAGGATTTTTTCAAAGAAAGACCACGGTAAAGCTGCTTACATATTGAGCATCAAGATCTATAGAGATAGATCAAAGACGCTTGATAAGTTTTTTCAATGAGTACATACCTTGACAAGATTTTGAAGTAGTTCAAAATGGAACAGTCAAAGAAGGAGTTTTTTCCTGTATTGCAAGGTGTAAAGTTGACTAAAGACTCAAAACCCGACCACGGCAGAAAATAGAAAGAGAATGAGAAGTCATTCCCTATGCCTTAGTCATAGGTTCTATAAAGTATGCTATTATGTGTACCAGACCTATTGTATACCTTAGCATGTTTTTAGCAAGGGAGTACAATAGTGATCTAGGAGTAGATCACTGATCAGCCGTCAAAAGTTATCCTTAGTTACCTAAGATGACTAAAAAAATATTTCTCGGTTATGGAGGTAATAAAGAGTTCGTCATAAAGAGTTACGTCGATGCAAGCTTTTACACCGATCCGGATGACTCTGAGTCTCAATCTGGATAAATATTGAAAGTGGGAGCAATTAGCTAGAGTAGCTCAATGCAGAGCATTGTAGACATAGAAAATTTGCAAAATACATACGACTCTGTATGTGACAGACCCGTTGACTAAACTTCTCTCACAAGCAAAACATGATCACGCCTTATTACTCTTTGGGTGCTAATAACATAGCGATGTGAACTAGATTATTGACTCTAGTAAAACCCTTTGGGTATTAGTCACATGGCAATGTGAACTAATCACATGGTGATGTGAACTATTGGTGTTAAATCACATGGCGATGTGAACTAGATTATTGACTCTAGTGCAAGTGGGAGACTAGAGGAAATATGCCCTAGAGGCAATAATAAAGTTATTATTTATTTCCTTATTTCATGATAAATGTTTATTATTCATGCTAGAATTGTATTAACCGGAAACTTAGTACATGTGTGAATACATAGACAAAACATAAGTGTCCCTAGTATGCCTCTACTTGACTAACTCGTTTATCAAAGATGGTTATGTTTCCTAACCATAGACATGTGTTGTCATTTGATGAACGGGGTCACATCATTAGGAGAATGATATGATGGACAAGACCCATCTGTTAGCTTAGCATTATGATCGTTAAGTTTTATTGCTATTGCTTTCTTAATGACTGATACATGTTCCTCTGACTATGAGATTATGCAACTCCCGAATACCGGAGGAACACCTTGTGTGCTATCAAACGTCACAACATAACTGGGTGATTATAAAGATGCTCTACAGGCGTCTCCGAAGGTGTTTGTTGGGTTGGCAGAGATCGAGATTAGGATTTGTCACTCCGTGTATCGGAGAGGTATCTCTAGGCCCTCTCGGTAATGCACATCACTATAAGCCTTGCAAGCAATGTGACTAATGAGTTAGTTGCGGGATGATGCATTGCGGAACGAGTAAAGAGACTTGCCGGTAACGAGATTGAACTAGGTATGAGGATACCGACGATCGAATCTCGGGCAAGTAACATAACGATGACAGAGGGAACAACGTATGTTGTTATGCAGTTTGACCAATAAAGATCTTCGTAGAATATGTAGGAGCCAATATGAGCATCCAGGTTCCGCTATTGGTTATTGACCGGAGATGTGTCTCGGTCATGTCTACATAATTCTCGAACCCGTAGGGTCCGCACGCTTAACGTTCGATGACGATTTGTATTATGAGTTATGTGATTTGATGACCGAAGTTTGTTCGGAGTCCCGGATGAGATCACGGACATGACAAGGAGTCTCGAAATGGTCGAGAGGTAAAGATTCATATATTGGAAGGCTATATTCAGACACCGGAAGTGTTCCGGGTGATACCGGGTCACCGAAAGGGGTTCCGGGCAACCCCTGGCAAAGATATGGGCTTTATGGGCCAAGTAAGTGAACAGACCAGCTGAAAGGATCGATATAGTTGACTAGAGGGGGGGGGGTGAATAGGCAACTAACAATTTTTAGCTTTTCTTTACCAATTTAAACTTTGCATCAAAGTAGGTTGTCTACATATGCAACTAGGTGAGCAACCTATATGATGCAACAACAATAAGCATACACGCAAGCAAGAGATAAAGCACAAATAAGCTTGCACAAGTAAAGGCACGAGATAACCAAGAGTGGAGCCGGTGAAGACGAGGATGTGTTACCGAAGTTCCTTCCCTTTGAGAGGAAGTACGTCTCCGTTGGAGCGGTGTGGAGGCACAATGCTCCCCAAGAAGCCGCTAGGGCCACCGTATTCTCCTCACGCCCTCACACAATGCGAGATGCCGTGAATCCACTATTGGTGCCCTTGGAGGCGGCGACCAAACCTTTACAAACAAGGTTGGGGAAATCTCCACAACTTAATTGGAGGCTCCCAACGATACCACGAAGCTTCACCACAATGGACTATGGCTCCGTGGTGACCTCAACCGTCTAGGGTGCTCAAACACCCAAGAGTAACAAGATCCACAAGGGATTAGTGGGGGGATTCAAATTTCTCTTGGTGGAAGTGTAGATCGGGGTCTTCTCAACCAATCCCTAGAGAATCAACAAGTTTGGTTGGCTAGGGAAGGAGATCGGGCGAAAATGGAGCTTGGAGCAACAATGGAGCTTAGAGGTGAAAGAGGTAGTCAACTAGAGGAGGAAGACACCCCTTATATAGTGGAAGAACAAATCCAATCGTTATCCACCAACTCAGCCTGCACAGCGCGGTACTACCGCACCTGAGGCGTGGTACTACCGCAAGGGCATGCGGTACTACCGCACCTGAGGCGCGGTACTACCGCAGAGCCCCGCGGTACTACCGCCCACGCAGCAGAGACCAGAACAGCCACACACGCACTAAGGCAGAGGGCGGTAGTACTGCTGGCGCGGTACTACCACTCCCCCTTGCGGTACTACCGCAAGGCAGGGGCTGTCCAGGGAAGGGAAGGCACGGATATAAAAAATTACATCCGTGGCTACTTCCGCAGAGTTGGAGTCGATGCAAAAACCCGACGCGGTAGTACCATAAGTCAGCCGCGGTACTACCGCGCGAGGCGCGGATGTAAAAAATTACATCCGCCCCTTACTGCCCCGTACTTGCGGAACTAAGCAGGGACCACGGTACTACCGCTTACTAGAAGCGGTACTACCGTGGGACCTTGCGGTACTACCACACCAGCGGGCGGTACTACCGCAAGTTCCTGCGGTACTGCCGCTCTAACGAGCAGTACTACCGCACTCCCTAGTTCGGCAAACAAGAGCAATATTTGCATAGACAAGGAAAACATAGGATGCTCCAAAGGCTAGAGGAAAGGAGGTGCAAAGGAAGATGTGTACGTGATGAATCCACCCAACCTTTCCAACGCGGACCCCCTCTTAATAGTACAGCTTCCCTACGACTCTATACCACCGAAAAGAACCGAAGAGAAACGCCGTCTTCTATAGCCGTTGAGGGGAACCCAATCATCTTGTGCCTAGTTAATATATTTGAAATATTCGATGCACATGATTAGTCCGCAAAAGCATTGTCATCAATCACCAAAACAACTAAGGGATAAAAATGCCCTTACAATCTCCCCCTTTTTGGTGGATTGATGACAACACGGGATTTGCACGAGGGTATAACGCAAAGAGCAAGGGCAAACCCCAAGTCTCTAAAATATAGACGGGCTCCCCCTAGATGTGTGCTATCTCGATGAGTGCTTTGGACTGGATGGCACACATACTAGGATCAACACTCCCCCTATATTTTACAGACATGGCAAATCTTGCAATAAGGCTAAAGCTAAGCAACATAGACAGGAGCATAATGTAATAAGCACAAGATAGAATAAGCTCACTACGGTACGATAGAGTGCATATGTCTTACACCATATGATAGAAGGTCTCACGAGCACAAACCAAAGCAAACGAAATAAACGAAGTTCAACTGACCCAAACACGACACAACTAAACAAAGTTCAACTGACCCAAACACGACACAACTCACAAATCCTACACTCTCTCCCCCTTTGGCATCGAGATGCCGAAAAGGCAGAGAGGACACCTACAGCAATAGTGGTGGCTCAAGCGGAGTAGTCACTAGCACGCTCCTCGTCAGACTCTGCAGCTAGGATGGACTCCTCCTCAGACTCGGTCCACCGATAACCCTGCTTGTGCAACCATTCTGCCTCTGGGGTGATGTTCACCTCTGACCCGCTAGAAATGTTCTCGCCAAAGGTCCTGAAAATCCGCTTGTCGCGACGGCGAGTCTCCTTGGAAGCCACATGGGTCTGGTACTGCCCCTTTGCTTGCATACAGAATAGCATCTTCATCTTGTTCTTCAGTCGCTTAGCCCAAGAAGGCTCAGAGGTGGGAGGGATGTAACCCTCAAAGCTGTCCTCGTCTGCTGCCTCCTCCTCATCCTCATCTGCATCCACATCCATGGCAGCCGCAGTATCAGCACGAGAGGTAGTGTTGGCCCACTGAGGCTTGATACGGAGGTTGATGGGCTCATGCCGGATCCAACCAGGGGCCTCAAACTCATCCTGAGGGTAGACCCGCTCCCAGGTAGCCGAGATCAACTGAAACAGATAAGGTCCATAGATGGGGACCTTGCGGTTGTAGACCGCAAAGCGAAGCTCATGCCACATGATATGAGAGACATCAAGAGGTGGTGTCTGAGAGTTGCGAGCATCTTCACACAGGAGCATCATATCCACAAGATAGGCATGCACCTTGTCCTTGTCCCCAATGCGTGGGAAGAGAGTGTTGCGGAAGATCCGGTGCATGATGTCAAGAAAGGAGTTGAGTACCCAAGATGACTTGCCATTGGAGAGCCTCTTCTCCACATAGTAGGGCATAAGCTTGTTCTTGTTGGCAGACTCGGGATTGGCATGAGGGCGAACACCTTGGGGTGTGGTGAGCCCCTCATCCGGAACCCCAAGCAAGGTCATGAATTCCTTCCAAGTAGCAGTCAGCTGCCGACCATTGGTCATCCAAGTCATGGTCCTTTCCTCATTGGGATGAAAATGCACTGAGGCAAAGAACTGAGCAAGGATCTTAGGATCATAGTCTTTGTGGAATGAGATGATATGCTCAATGCCAAATTGCTCCACTAGGTCCAAAGCCTCACCAAAGTATTCCCGGTTCGCCTCTTTGCGCATGTGATGCATGTTGATCCACTTCACCTCCACATGGATATTTTGCCTGGCCTTGATGACATCCAGATAGATGAGATTCTGCTACTTGGTCCAGAATAGATCATTCCCTCGAAAGTTAGCACGAGGATTGCCATACGGATTGATCTTCCTCCGAGAGATGAACTCAGCAAGCGGTATCTCATCCATACCCTTGGCGGGGTCCTTCTCTTTGGCGGCAGTGGTCTTGGTTCTACGTTGGGGGGCATTGGAGCCCTCTACTTCCTCTGTGTTGCGCATACGCTTGGACCCCGTGTCACGGCTTGGATTGGAGCGGCGAGCTGGAGCACCTGAGCCACCACCTAAAACACACACCACAAAACAAACACGCATGAAACACGAGAAGGATCAATGCAAAGACCACATCAAAGCAGGTGAAACAAGTAGACATGGCATGTGAGAAGTGCCACAAGAGGGATTTGAGACAATGGTAATATCGTGTGTTGCGCCACGTGCGGTAGTACAGCTCCAAGGAGCGGTAGTACCGGACGTGCGGCAGTACCGCACCAGCAGGGCGGTAGTACCGGACGTGCAGTAGTACCGCACCAGCAGGGCGGTAGTACCGGACGTGCGGTAGTACCGCACCTGGAGAGCGGTAGTACCGCACGGTGCAGATCTGAAACAGCCATGGAGATCTGAGCACAACCGTGTCAACACGCGGTACTACGGTCGATCAAATCCATCACGGGACAACTATAGCAAGTACCATCACTACACAAAACTGCTCTCCTACATCCTACTCTTGCATAGATTTTGCCTAAAATCTCAAGAACAACTTGCATCTCCCCAAAACCTAAAAACAACAAGACGAACAAGAAAAAGGGAGGGATTGGGGAGAAACCTTGTTCCATGGCAAGAGGGAGTGGTGGGGAGGAATCCCACCGGTCGGAATCCGAGGAGAGCGGCCGGAGACGGAGATCCGACGAGGACCTCCGGCGCCGTTCTTGAGAGAGAGAGAGAGAGAGAGAGACGGAGTGGGGAGAGAGATGAATGGGTATGGGGGAGTTAGAACTCCCCTGCCCGTGTTTAACCCCCACACGCCCTCGACCGCACGGTAGTACCGCACGTCATCGCGGTACTACCGCCCCGGGCGAAAGTACCGCACCGTGACTATAGTACCGCTCCCCCAGGCGGCAGTAAAAAATTATTGCCGCGCTGGGTGCGGTAGTACCGTGCGCTCCTCACGCGGTAGTACCGTACGTCATTGCGGTAGTACCGCCCCGAGCGGAAGTACCGCGCCGAGGCCGTAGTACCGCTCTTCTAGGCGGCAGTAAAAAATTACTGCCGCGTTGGGTGCGGAAGTACCGTGTGCTCCTTACGCGGTAGTACCGCACGTCATTGCGGTAGTACCGCCCGGGCGGAAGTACCGCACCGAGGCCGTAGTACCACTCTTCCAGACGGCAGTAGAAAATTACTGCCGCGCTGGGTGCGGTAGTACCGTGCGCTCCTCATGCGGTAGTACCGTGGCAGGCCGCGGTAGTACCGTGAGCTCAAGAAAAGATAGTTTCAACCAAAAGAGAGGACATCGAAGCACGGAACCTTCAAGCGAGAGACCAACCAAAGAGCTAACACACTGGACACCACAAGCACAAGCTCGGCACGAAGGAAGAGAGGCAAGAGACAACACAGACCAAAAACGAGACACAAACTCTCCAAGGAGAGGGCGGTGGCCGGAGCCACCTATGTTTGAGTCAATTGGTATGGCACCGCGAAGAATTATCCTTGGGCCCATGACCAAAACTCGTCTTTGAAGCACAAGTACCATAAAAAATGGCTAATGTGAAAGAGTTGATCACTTTATGCATAATGGGGGAGGGAGAGTTCATTGAGAGAACAACACTCCCCCTATGTCCATGCCTACACCTAGATTAGACAACAAGTTGAGTGTGGTGGGGTGTGCAAGGGTTCAAGCAACATTGCTCGAATCAATGATATTTAGCTCATGCCTTAACTCGCGAAATCTTGCTTCATCCAAAGGCTTCGTGAAAATATCTGCAAGGTTATCATGGGTGTTGACGTAGTTGAGCTCGATCTCCCCTCGCCTAATGTGATCTCGGATGAAGTGATACCGAATCTCAATATGCTTCGTCTTGAAGTGTTGCGCGGGGTTGAGAGAAATCTTGATGGCACTTTCATTATCACACCAAAGAGGCACTTTGTCACAAATGACACCGTAATCCTTTAAAGTTTGCCTCATCCATAAGAGTTGTTCACAACAACTCCCGGCCGCCACATACTCCGCTTCGGTGGACAAGAGAGACACACAACTTTGCTTTTTCGAAGACCAACTTACCAAAGAGCAACCAAGGAATTGGCACCCTCCGGAAGTGGACTTCCTATCCACTTTGTCTCCCGCCCAATCGGAGTCCGAATATCCTACAAGCTTGAAGTTTGCTCCTCTTGGGTACCATAAGCCAAAGTTTGACATGTGACCCGTGGAGCCGGAGCCGTCGGCGCTGCCTTGGACCACGTCGGGCTGCAATGGAGCTTCGCCGGAGCCGTCGGCGCTGCGGTGGAGCTCCGGCAGGGCTGCAATGGAGCTCGACCGGAGTTACAATGGAGCTTCGCCGGAGCCGTCGGCGCTGCCTTGGACCATGCCGGGCTGCAATGGAGCTCCGCCGGAGTTGCAATGGAGCTTCGCCGGAGCCGTCGGCGCTGCCTTGGACCACGCGCGGGCTGCAATGGAGCTCCGCCAGAGTTGCAATGGAGTTTCGCCGGAGCCGTCAGCGCTGCGGTGGAGCTCAGGCAAGGTTGCAATGGAGCTTCGCCGGAGCCGTCAGAGCTGCGTTGGAGCTCCGCCGGGGCTGCATTGGAGCTTGGCCGGAGTTGCAATGGAGCTTCGGCGGCGCGTCGGTGCTGCGTCGGAGCTCCGCTGGGGCCGCAATGGAGCTCGCCGGAAGCCATCCGTGGTGCTGCGTTGGAGCTGCGCTGGGACTGCAAGTCTGCAATGGTGCTACGTTGACTCGCTGCTACCGTGGCGTCGTTGTAATTCAACGGCCACCAGTACACCGATCGAACGGCTAAACAGGCGAATGATTTCTTTAAGAAATCATCCGGCTTATTTGTAGCAGCCCCTTTTTTTAGGGTAACTGCCGCTTTATTTAACTACGTCTAAAGTCCGAACCATCATCATCCAGGTTGGCACCGTGGCTAAGCAGCCGCTTTACGCCAGCAACATGCAGTACATCCAGGACCGGAAATCCTTTTTGGTGACCGAGCTCCAATGAGGCCTTCAAATTCAAAATTTAAAATTCATCAAAATTCATATTTTTACGTTTCAAATAGTTCTGAAAAAAACACACTCTAAAATAGCGGGAGTCCTCGTCAGTCTGCTCATCGTACAGCAGCACGAGCTTCCAGTGTCGCCATCGCAAATCCGTTCTGTACACGATACATCGATCAGCGCCTTGGGTTCACAATCCTTTCCTCCCACTGGGAAATTCGTACCCAAACCTAGCTCGTTTGCCGAATTCATCGAGAGCCGATTCTTCTGCTGCTCACCTGTGAAGTGCTGTGCTGCATCATATATCAAGTCGATCTTAGCTCAGAAGATCAGGTTTATTATTATGAGGATTTGATGTCGCCGAGCAATCGTAGGGATAGCGACGTAACAATTGCAAAACGGCGTCGGAGCTAAGAGCTGACGCCGCACACACATTATGTCCATTGATTCTGCTCTCACAATCTAAGGGAAACCCTTGTTTAGAGCCAGCGCGGTGCATTTTAATAGGCTTTACTCACGGCTAGGTGCCGACGTGTCGTCATGCCGGGCTGTGCACGCGCTTCGGGGCTGTTTGGTTCTAGGCCTAGGAGTGTCACACTTTGCCATACAATATTGCCAAACTTGCCTAAGGTTAGTTTCAAAATGAGAGCCACAAGTTGGCAAGCCTAAGGAAATCTTGCCACATTTTTTGTGTGTATGTGATGTGAGACCATAGTGTGGCTTGTCTAAAATGTGTCTTGAACCAAACACACACCTAAATTGGTCAAACTTGCTTAACCTTAGATGTGGTAAGTTTTAGCAAACTTAGTCTCAAACCAAACTTGCCTGACCTTTGTGCGCATGCATTTGACGCACGCAGTGGCGCACGCATGAGCCGATCAAGCGGGCCCGGGGATTTCTTTTAGGGTAGCGTGAGGAGATTAGTGTTCGGTCGGTTTGATCAAGTGTTGTGCCGCTTAATTGTTCCCGCCACATTCCTCCTCTTCGTGACTGCGGCATGGACTGCATAAGGTAATTAGCATGCACGTACTTGTCTCACCCGCATAAAGGTAATTAGGGTTGCTTGTAATGGGGAACATGGACCGAGCATGGGAGGTGCATGGCGTCTCCCAGTCTCCACCTATGGACATGGATGAAATACCAACACAGCAATGTAAGAGGTACAGACATCTATCTACACGTTCAACATGTCCTTTGTGCGGTGTGGACCAGGAAGGAACCTTCCATGCGTTGGTATCTTGCAAGATTTCTTTGGGTTAATATTCGGAGAAGATGGCCCCTTCCAGTTCCATGTGTGATGATTTTTTGGTTGATAATGGGAAGGAATGGTTTATGCATTTGCTTGATGTTCGAGGTATGTTGATTTTGTTAATCTGGCGCATTTGGTAATTACGCAACGACATAACACATGGTAAGGAGACTCCTCCGGTCCCTGCCACAGTGGAATTTCTGGATAGCTACTATAAATCTATCAAGCTGGCCGGCTGGTATTCATCGGATGATATCTTGAAGGGCAAAATGACCTCGCCGGTGTTTAACACTCCCCTTCAGAGGGAGGCGAGCTTACCTAGTCCTTGGCCGGTCCCGCTGCCGGGTTCTGTTGCCCTATCGGTTGATGGCTCCTTCCGAGGGGACGACGGTTCCGCGGCAGCTAGTATGGTCATCAGGGATACTGAGGGGCAGGTTTTGTTCGCGGCGTATCAATTCATTTTCCATTGCAACGAACCATTGGAAGCTGAACTTGATGCGATCATGCAAGGAATGGCTCTGGCTATCCAACACTCCAACCTTTCGGTGGTCTTGCAGTCGGATTTGTCTGAAGCTTTGTCCAGTTTGTCAAATGATGCTTTCGTTCGTGGAGCTTATGGTCAGTAAGTGTTAGAGATTAAGGAATTGATGTGCTAGGGAGTCTTTACCTCAGAAAATTTGTCGTAGTCAAAATAGAGTTGCCGATCGGTTGGCCAATTATAGCCGCTCCGAGCGAGCTACCGTTGTGTGGTTGGGCTCGGTTCCACCGTGTATCGAGGACTTGTGGCCTCTTGACTGCAACTCTATGTTTTTGCAACAAAAACTCCCTTTGCCCTCGCAAAAAAAATCTTCCTTCTAGTTTGTGCTTTTCTATTCCCGTGTTCTTACGTTTTGCACTGTGCATACGTATATTTTTGCAATGAGAAAATCAAGAAACGGCTTGCAATGTGTATTTATGTGCATGACATCCTTGAAAACGAATTAACAATGATAGGCCGCCTTCAAAATATCATGGCACACTATAGTTGGCAGGCCCTCCCAGTGGTCCACGATGTATAAATGCTTAGCATGCCACACAAACAAAAAAACATGGTAAATCAATTAAAGAGGGGGAAGGGGAGCACTTTGCTGACCATAGGAAGAAACATTGTCAGCAACATGAACCTGAGCAAAACACTTAAATGAAGAAAGTTCACCAATGCATGGAAGTGTTTAGACGTAAATCATTAAATGAAGGAAGCTTAACCACAACAAGTTAAGCACCTATGCATTGACGACTTTAGTTACTAAACTCTTTAATGCACTTAGCACCTCATCTAAGCACATGCGCATTGGAAGAGGCTTTATATTAACGGGAGGTCCTAAATGTGATCACCAAATGCCCCAAGACAAGGCAATGGCTCGATGGTTCAATTGGGGGCTTCTTCACATAAATGTGGGCTATTATCAAGACCGACATTATGCACATCATCAACTTATTTGGGAACCTTCACTTTGAGAATTTTTGCTACCTTAATTCAGTGAATGTTGTGTTTCTCCCAAAGAAAGAGGGGCTGGAGGGCATCTCTGACTAATGCCCCATTAGCTTGATCTATGACATCTTCAAGATTGCGACCAAGATGATTCCCTCATGCCTTGTCTCACATATGAACGCACTTGTCTCACCCGCATAAAGCTCCTTTATCAAAAGGCAAAACATTCATGACAACTTTTATCGATGAAATGCTAGGTTAACTAGGAGGTTGTTGACATACCATCCTCAGAGGATTAATGACCCCTGACATTAATTTTTGTGAGAGAGTGATTAGATTGAGGTGGCCTTGGTTTGATGGACCGATCCCATGACAACTTGGGTGGACATTGGAAATCCATGTGACAAGACAGATGTGGACATCTTTTATGCCTCCACCATGATCAACATCGATGATGGACAAAGAACACATTTCTAGGACTATCCTTTGCGAAATGAGCTCAGGCCAAAGTACATCGCATCGCTGACGCCATCTAAAACTTAGGAGGGAGGGGGTATTAGAATGTCAGCAAGTCCTTGCTCGATAACCTTGGATCCAATATATTGCCTTGAGACCCCAAACACAATTAGATGGAAGGTCTTGCCTTTGGGAGAACAGAACGTTGCTCCAGCTTGTCAAGCTGAATTCTTAGAAGCGACAATTACCCCTATGCTCATCTCAATTTGGGAAGTTTCGGTATCGCCAAAGTGACTTTGAACTTAATTTTGACAATGGACTAGCTTCAACAGCTAGCTTTGGGTGGAAATGGTCTGGGCTAGCTAGAATGTGTCCAATCCACGGTGCCTGATGTATGACACAACCACCATGCCTGGTCCATATTTGCGGTGGGTGTCTGCTCTCCGGCCGACAACGCACATGCTCCAGTAATTATATTTGAATGCATACGAGTTGTGTGTGCTTGTAATGAGCTTCAGTTGAGATGTGATATACGAACCAGACACCATGATAAATTTTGTTTTACCACTATCCGATTTTTTCACCTAATTAACTCAACACCATATGGTAGCAAGAACATACACATGCATGAAGAATCTCAAGACTACCGTGACACCCATGATAGGACGATGGAGGAAGAGGAAAGGACGGGGGAAATAAGATTGTCGGTTATTAATTGTACGACTTACTAATTCAAATGGGTCATACGGGTTTCAGTAGGGTTAGACTAGAGGAATCCATGCACATCTCCTACACATACAACAAAACATAGTTGGTATGTGGTACAATGGACACTAACCTAATTAGATTAAAAGAAAAGTTTTACAAACATTACATGGTAATCCTTCGATCAGTAGTGCTCAAGCATGAGGAGGTCAGTGGCGGGGCTACTAAAAATTGCGCGGGGGGGGGGGGGGGCTCGGGTCCTAACATCAACATAGATCTACAAGTGGAGGAGGTGTCCATGAGCAATGAACCCTCATTGCTTGTTGTGATGCATCTTACTCATGCGCAATGGAACTGTAAGGATGGCTCTAGAAAACCCAGACACTCAAGCCTACCTACAACACAACAACGATGAGTATGCACACTCTCGGCGCATCACAAGCATTGGCTCTACTGCAACTGTTGTCTCCTCCTTTCCTACGTCGCCAAGCAGTGATGTAAGGAACCGCATAATGGCGATCACCAAACCCACACCTACCATTGTGTATAGATGTGCCACATCATCTGCAGTGAGACACAACACCTTCATCTCGAAGCACTGTGCATGAGGGATGACGACCGTGCCAGCCCAAGAAGGAAAACAACAGCCTGAAGCCCAATGTTCTAGCGACGACGTCGTTAAAAATCTGGCTCATGGACTTGAGATCGTTTTCTGTTTATAGAAGACATAATTCACTAGTTGCTTAGTAGTTGTAACTAAAAAGAAACATTGTCTACTATTCTTTTACATAAAGTAATTTAGCATAACCGGTAGATAATTATATAACAAAGAAATGAAAATATGCTTCCCAAAATAATTAAATATAACAAGAAAGTAAATGCAATGAAGTATGGGAACCAAGGATTAAAGAATATTGTCATTAGCTGCCCCCCCCCCCCACATCAACATAGTCCCCCAGTAATGGAGAAGCCAATGAGTAAAGAACCCTCATTGCGTGTGACCAATGGTGCATCTGACACATGCACGGTGAAACCGAAGATTGCTCCAGAAAATGCAGACATTCAAGCCAATCTTTGGCATCACCGTGCAGGTGTAATGGCGATCACCAATCCCATGACTGGAAGTGTACATATGTGCCATGTCGTCGGTGTCAAGGCACAACACCTTGGTCTCGAAGCACTATGCAGGAGGGACGATGTTTGTGCTAATATCAACTCCAAGAAGGAAAGCAACAACATGAAGTCCACCATTCCGACCATGACGTTGAAAATCGGGCTCATGAACTTGAGATTGTTTCCTATTTATAGAAGACATAATTCTCGAGCTGGTTAGTAGTATTATATAGCAACATGTTTGAGATTCTTTTACATAGGTAATTTAGCACAACTGATAGAAAATTATATAGGGAAGAAGTGAAAATATACTTCCCAAAATGATTACATATAACGAGAGAGCAACTGCGGTGAAGTACAGAAACTAAGGGTAAAATAATATTTCCATTAGCTAAATAAACACATCCTTAGCCTTGATCTGTAGTGCTTGTTCCGATATGAACCTAGAACTATAAATTGTTTCATAATTTGTATACTAGACTTTGATCTGAACTTTCTTAAGAAGTCCCGAAGTAATAATTAAAGTAATTAAACATGCACATTAAAACGTAGTACTTCATTCATACAGGTGCATAGGGTGCCTGATGTAAATAAGATATTCCAAGACTATTAGTCGCTGTTGTAATTAATATTCCTCGCAACGCATCCCCTCATCTGGATCGTGTATGCAACCTCTTTTAACCTCTCGGCTCCTATTCCCACACATGCATATCTCAATCCTCTCATCCCCAAACATGTATGATTAAATGCCTCTTTCAATTGTGTTTTTAGGCTCATTTGCACAATTTCGAACATAACGCTAGGCTATCACAGTGTCTTGACCGTCGTGCAGCTCCTAAGGCACCCTATGCACCTGGACCATGGGAGTAGTTACAATGTTTCAACATCATGAAGCCATGATCTATATGAGCTAAGAGCCGTTGATAAATAACATAAACAATACACACATACTATTCAGAATTCCAATGGATATCTAGTGTATTGCCTGTGTTTCCAAAAGCAATCTTTATCTTTACTAGCAAAAGAGCCCGTGCATTGCAACAGGAGAAAAAAGTACCACATGCCCCTGACCCAATAACCATGACTCAAGACCCCCAATAAGTTCACGTCCTTTATTTCAACGCATGGAATCCCATCTGTGATGTCGTTTATCGTCATTTTTTCACCCTCACTGATAGTGGCCTCAATGATCACACGATCACAACACGTTTGAATGTGCTCAATCCTAAGTTCCTAACACGTCTCTCCCTCAGCATAAGATGATAAATCTGCTTTTTTTCCTGCGAGGTTTTGGCGTGGCGTGCATGCGTGATTATAGATTGTTTCTTTCGTCTCCAATCCGGTTTTGTTGAGGTGTTCATTTTTTATCTGGATTGGCACCGGTATAAAAGAAAGACAATGCACTATAGATTAAGATTGCACCCTAGATAACATTTAAAAATGGTTAACATGTTAAATAAGATCATATCTAGAGCTAGTATCTAAAAGATATGGATATTAAAAAAATCATTTGATATGGACTGCGGGTTGATTAACCCAAATATCAGGGTGTTCCCTATAAAAAGTGAAACATTTACCTGATTTCACTTAAAACTGGACTACAGGTTGATGATAAAATACAACATGGGGTTCTCTGCAAGAGTGAAACGTTTTCCTCATTTAACTTAAAACTAAACCGTGTGTTGATTATCAGAAACATCATGAGGGTTTCTGCACAATGCACGACGACCAGGAAGAAACAACCTTCCTTTTATTAGTAGGTAGGAGCAAAGAGCCCGTGCGTTGCAACGAAAGAAAATAAATAGCACACGCCCCTAATCCAATAACCATGACTCAAGACCTCAATAGCTCCACGTCCTTTATTTCAACATGTGATCCCATATGTGTTGACGCTTATCCTCCTTCTCATCCTCGTTGACGGTGTTCTCAGTGCTCATACAATGCGTTTAAATCTGGTCAATCCTAAGACATCTCTCTCTCTCAGCATGAGATGAGCAATCTGCTTTCTTTTTCCCTGTGAGGTTTCGTCGAGGCGTGCATGCATTGTTATCGATGGTTCTTTCGTCTTCAACCCGGTTTTGTTGAGGTGTTAATTTGCAATCCAGATCGACATAGGTACGAAAAAAGAAGGATCGTGCGCAATTAGTTAAGATTGCACCTTAAATTGCATTTCAAAAGCGATTGCCATGTAAAAATGACATCATATTCAGATTCTACACATTTTTAAATCAAATTTCATATATAACATGCTAGAACTAGGTCTAGGGTTTAAAAAATATGGATATATTTAGAAAACACATTTTTGCTAGATGGACTACAGGTTAATCAACCCAAATATTAGGGAGTTTTCTTTTTAATTTCTGCCTCCTAAAGGTAGACTGCGGGTTAATTATCAGAGAAGGCGGGGAGTTTTCTGCAAAACACACGACGGGCGGGCAGAAACAGTCATGCTTTTTTTAGAGTTAAATACACTACAGGTGCCTTAACTTGCCCGGCGCGGTCAGTTTGGTGCCTAAACTTGAAAAATACACAAAAGTGGTGACGTAACTTGTCTAGGCGTTCAAATACGGTGCCTCTAGACGTATGCCGCCGTATCAAGTGCCCGTGGGGCATGTCAGCGTGTCTCTGGGCCACATATCAGTGGCTGCGGGCGTGTTGTGAGCTGTGCGTGTAGTTTTTTTTACAGAAATGTCCCTGGACTTTAGTTAATTCTTGGAAAAAAATCGTTACGCATGCTGGACGCAAGTTTTTTTTTTACGGAAACGCGTTTGTACTTTAATTAATTCTCACAAAAATATAAACACAAGCCGGCATGAAGAGAATTCAAACCACGGACATCCTGGTTGCCTAACAAACAAGTGGACCAAGAGGCCACACTTTGGTTTACATTTAACTGCTAGCTAGCAACTTATATGCACGATTCCGCGTATCGCTTTGCACATATTTTTTGAGTGAAGTTTCTGTTTAATTTTCATGATACATAAATTTTCCTATATGAAAAAATAAAATAATTATCAATCTGTAATTATTGTTTATTTTATATCTTTACTCTATTTTCATTATTGTGTACCTTGAAGAGATAAACATGAAATTTTTCTAAAATTTATGTGGACATAAAAAGTTGAACGTATATTAAAAATTATTGTGTAAATTTATGCATCTTCATTGAGGGCCATAAGCACGAACAATTATTGTGTATCTTCATTCTATTTTTAAAGTACACAATTATTGAAAATTGACAATATTGTATTTTAAAAACTGTTCAACGTGTATTAAATATTATTGTGTGACAATAATAAATTCCAGAAATGTACTAACATGAGCGTGTTTGTAGAAATTTAAGAATAATATTACACAATATTTTTAATACACATTCAACATTTTCAGAAAACAAGGTGAACATTTTCTAAAATAATATTAAAATGAAAAATGAACATGAACGTGAACGTGTCTTTCAAAATATGCTCACCATGTTTTTAATATACGTTCAACTCTTTAATTGCACATCAATTTTAGAAAAAAAATCGTGTTTATCTCTTGAAAGTACACTATAATGGAAATAGAGTAGAGATACAAATAAACAAAATTATATATTGATAATTATTTTATTTTTTCACATGAAAAAATTTATGTATCATGAAAACTAAACAGAAACATCACTTGAAGAAAGACAAGATAGTAACTTGGAATAAATAAAAAGAAAATTACTCCAGTAGAAGCATATGCAGAGCGATACGTGCAATCATCTATATAAATTGCTTGCTGATAATTAAGCGCAAACCAGACCGTGGCCGCCTGGTCCGCTCGATTGTCAGGCAACGACATATCCCATGTTCGAAGTCCCTGTACGCTGACTCCCGCAAAAAAAAATTAAAATCAAGGGGTATTTTTTGCGAAAATTAATTAAAATCCAGGGGCATTCCTGTAAAAAACAACATGCATAGCTCACAACGCGCGTAGGCAACCGCTGACATGTGGCCTAGCGACAGACTGGAATGCCACGCGGGCACTCGATACGGCGGCATACGTCTAGAGGCACCGTATTTGAACGCCCAGACAAGTTACGACATCACTTTTGTGTATTTTTCAAGTTTAGGCACCAAACTGACCGCACCGGATAAGCTAGGGCACCTGTAGTGTAGTTAACTCCTTTTTTTTATAAGGTATAGATAGACTAGACTTAATTATCCCTTAATTATGAAGGCCTGACCGACCATTGATGTGTTTATAAATTGTGAATGCAATGGCGAATGGGCTGGCCAATGTTAGTTTCGATTATTATTTTGTTGTCGTCAAAATCAACAGAGTTGGAAGAGATACAATGAGTAGCAACAACAATAGTGTGACATTCTGTCTTGTGGAGAAAGGAGGAAACATGGAAAAGCACTGAATCTCCAGCATTCTTGCCAACCGCCAACTTTTACTTTCATTGAAGTGGTTCACGACCTTCTCTACTTGTTATACACAGAAGCGTAGTTTCTAGCCATATATAAGAACAAGACATGGAGTTGGGTCTCCACAAAACAAAAATGCGGACGCGGTGAGAGAGACCTCGAAGGGAGGAAAAAAAAATCATGGCACAACCTCATGAACCATCTGTGCTTCTTCCTATAACTGTTTGGACACATCCACACCCCCTGCAGCCGAGTAACGGGGAGTACACCACCACCACTGCCTGATCATTAGCTTGCTTCCGGCTCTGGACTCCCCATCTCCAGTACCATCAATTAAATCAATAGCAACCACCAAAAAGTTTAAAAAAAATCTTGAAATGTAGTTCATCTGCTAGATGAGATCACAAGGCTCTTCTAGCTGCGTATGCCACCATGTCCAGAGTCCTTCAGATGCTCCGAGTCCGGTTGATCCTGGCGAGCTCCTGCTCCAGTTCGTCGAGGCCACCAACGTCCTCCAGCTCCTGCACTCACCACAACCACAGGCGCGTTGAGACGGACGGTTTACAAGGAAGATCAGGGTGCTTGTCCCGTGCTGTGTCACTTGGCCAGTGGTCACAGCACAGCACAGCACGCGAGAGGACAAAACGATAGGCGCCATGCGCCTCGCACTCACCTTGGGTCCCAGGAAAAGCCCATACGGTACCCCCTCGAACTTGTCCATGTGGTGTATCTGCCACGGAGCCACCACCACATAATCAGCACAAAATTTTTCAGGAAATCACCAAGTTGGCACGTACTGCCCCAAGGAGGGAGAGGCCGTTGGGCTCGCCGTACGTACCTTGTGAGCGGCAGCCACTCGCCGGAAATAGGGCACGTCCGCGATGGGGCCGACGGGGAACCGGCGGTGGACCAGGCCGTCGTGGACGAACATGTATGCCATCCCGAAAAGCGTAATCCCGAGGCCCTGTAGGAAGCATACACGTGGCGAGTCAGATCCTAATCGGATGGTTCTGGCTGATGGCCCCGGCCATCCGGAGAGACACTGTGGTTCGGGCTGAGCAGGGGTTTGCGAGTGGAGTGGATGGCTTACCGCGCCGAAGCAAAGGCCGGGGATGAGGCCGCGGTGGAAGAAGCCGTAGGCGAGGAGGGCGATGGCCGGCCCGGCGTTGATGATGGCGAAGACGTCGTTGAGCTCGAAGGGCCCGTCGCGCGGCCGGTGGTGCGACTCGTGCATGTGCCACAGGGAGGCGTGCCACAGCGCCTTGTGCGCCCACTGCGCCCAGAACTCCATCCCGACCTGCATCACGCCCAAATTTTAGCCTGGTGCTCTTCGCCGCCGGCGAGCAAGAGTTCTACCAAGGTGCCGCTAGCTTACCGCTGCGCCGACGGAGAGCGCGAACGTGCCCAGCATCTCGGTCATCGGCACCTCGCCGCCCTGCACCAACGCGCGCGCATGTCAGTTTCAGCGACGGCAACCAGTCAAGCCCAACCGCCCGCGCACTAAAATGGCGGCTACGGCGTCGCCACTCGCTAACGGCAACGAGGAAAGATAGCGAAAATGAATGGCTGGTACGCACCTCCATTTGCCAGGCGAAGCGGTAGTACACGGAGGCGATGGCCATGGAGGTGACCCCGAGGCTGGACATGACGGCGGCCACCAGGTACGTGCGCCTCTCGGACTGCTTCCGCGCCTTCCTCTCCGCCACCCGGCGCGCCGCCGCGGACGCCGCCTCTTCCTCCAGCGAAGGCACGGGCTCGGGAGCCGGGCCGGGCGCCTGGCCCTCCTGCGGGACGAAGCACGTGACGGTCTCTTGCCCGCGCCTGCGCGCCGTCCGCGTGAACGGGGAGAACGGCAGAGGCCGGCCGGCACGGGACGGCAGCGTCCGGAAGCGCGCGGCCGCGGCGAGCAGAGGGTTCTTGACGGCGAAGCTGGCCATAGTGGAGCCGGAGAGACCAGCCGCCATGGAGGGAGGCTCTCAGTACACTCCCTTGGGCGCACTGCACTTTCTCGGAAGCTATAAATGGACAGGGACGGAGCGAGGGAGCTCGAATGGGGAAGAGGAGAGAGGTGACTGGACTCTGCAAGAAGAGAGGTTCGGTTTCATACGCGTGTGCAAATGAGGTGGAAGAAGTAGGGAAATCGAAGTGCGCCGTGGGCGCCCCGCGGGCCGTCCGATTCGATCCAACTGCCGAGACCGCATGTCAGATCGTTCGAACTACTAGGCCGCTTCGGTTACTCCGATGGGGATTGTGTGGCCAAGGGCAGAACACGCTCCTGCCTTGCTTCCCTTCTCTTCTCTGGACCGAAAACTCGCGGCGACGCCCGCCGTCCGATCGGATACTTTGGTCCGAGCCCCGGGAGGCCTCGCCGCCATGGAATGGGGTCAAAAACTCAAAAGCGCGCCGGGGAAAACCGAAGAAAAGTATGAGAAGAAAGAAGCCGAGAATAGCAGATCGACAGCGCGGCGGCTTCGGCCGGTGCAGAACGAGGGGCTGTTGTTTGATGGAGAACCCTCCACGTAACTCTTTTGCCTGACACGGCATGGACTTATGTTGTACGCATCAGGCATTTAACAGGGAATCGCAGGACGGCAGGAGTTTGCGAAACTGACCGCATGTGATGTATCCCCATCATGAGATTTTCTTCTTCTTCTTTTCTTTTGAGCACACATCCCCGTCGTGAGATACGCTCGACGATCGAACAAATTAAGGCTGCTGCTGCGTGAATGTAACCCGTTGGGCCGTGTAAATGCGGTGGCCCATTTGACACTCCTCTTTTTCCGTCAAAAAAATGTACAATCATTTCTTTTGGAAAATTGACCCCTCACGACCCCCTCAGTGCCGCCACCCCAGGGCGACGCCAGGGGGATCAAAGCCCACCGCCGCCGGCCCCCACCCCACAACGAAAGACCTTGCCGCCGCTACCGCTGGCGTTGGCCGCGGTGATGGCGGCGCCATGTTCCAAGGCGCTGAGGCAGGAGGAGGCGGCGGGAACCACTCGAGGCGACTGGGGCCTTCACACCACGGCCAGGGTGACTCCCTGGTCGTACGGCGGCAACCGATGACCCCATGGCTGGTGCTGCTGGCGATGGTGGGCATGCCGGCGGACGTGGATCTGGATCCCATCCAGATCCGTCGTCGATTCTTCACGTCGATGGTCGGTGCACGATGATCAGGTGGATGGTCGATTCTTCACATGGCTTGTGACGCCCCTGATTCAATCGTACACTAATCATACATGCAAATGTGTACGATCAAGATCAGGGACTCACGGAAAGATATCACAACACAACTCTAGACACAAATTAAAATAATGCAAACTTTATATCACAAATCAGGGGCCTCGTGGGCTCGAATACGTAAGCTCGAATACACAAGAGTCAGCGGAAACAACATTATCTGAGTACAGACATGAGTTAAACAAGTTTGCCTTAAGAAGACCAGCACAAAAGCATCTACGATCGAAAAGGCAAGGCCTCCTTCCTAGGAGCCTCCTAACTACTCCTGGTCGTCAGCGGTCTCCACGTAGTAAGTAGGCACCCTCGGGGTAGTAGTAGTCGTCGGTGGTGTCGTCTGGATCCTGGGCTCCATCATCTGGTTGCGACATCCAAGAAGAATGGAAAAAGGGGGAAAAGAGGAAGCAAAGCAACCGTGAGTACTCATCCGAAGTACTCAGCAAACAAGGATCTACACTACATATGCAACATTATCAAAGGAAGGCTGTATATGTGGACTGGGCTGCAGAAATGCCAGAATAAGAGGAAGAGAAGCTAGTCCTATCGAAGACTAGCATCTTCTGGAAACCACCATCTTGCAGCAACAGGAGGGAGTAGAGTAGTATAACATAAGTCATATTTATGTTGTTGTAACAATGCTCCGGAATCCTTTCTCGACTCCCGAAGCAACATATCCAAAACATGCATCAGCATCCAGTTCTAGTGTATCGATCGGGATACAACTCCGAGTGTCCGTTACCGTAGGATAGGCTATCGATAGATGTTTTCTTCCCTGCAGGGGTGCACCAACTTACCCACCACGCCCGCTTAACTTCGGCCGGACACACTTTCCTGGGTCATGCCCAGCCTCGGCCAAACAATACGCCGCAACCCGACCAAGGCTTAATAGAGAGGTCAGCACGCCTGACTATACCTATGCCCCCAGGGGTCATGGGCCATCGCCCCGGGAACTCCTGCACGTTGCGTACGCGGCCGGTGAGTAGACCTAGCTACCTCCTTAAAAAGGCAGATGCTTATGCAGTCCAACCAGGCGCGCGCCGCTCAGTCGCTGACGCCTATTAAGCTTCGGCTGATGCATACGACGCAGAACGCTCATACTATGCCCACCTAATGGTTAGTGCTATCAGGCCAGAGGCCCCTCGGATCAAATATCCAAATCGTAGTGGATTAGGAGCATGCGGTAACGAGCAGAGACTCACGGTCGATGTGACCCCGTCGCCCTGTCTCGAGGACTTGCGGCAAGGGCTAAGAATGCCCGGCCACGCCTCGTAATTATCTCGCGAGCACCTTCCAGGTCAACCCGACTCCACATCACTCGCAATTAAGCTCGCGCGAATACCCCTCAGGGCCGACCAGTCTTTAATAACATGGTTCAGGGTAAAGTCATAGTAACCATAGTAACTGTGTGTCTAACGCCAAGGGGAACCCTGAGGAACCACCCTCGATGGATTCCACTCGATGTAATCATCAAGGTGAACGTAAGAGGAACCACCCTCGAGGTTCACACTTGAGGGGTTGCACGACAGAGTCGTATCAGAAGTGGTTAAGGCGAAATCACCCTCGATGACCACGACCGAATAGCTACACTACAGGGTTAACATCAGAAGTGCTGATGAGGTCTCACCCTCGGCACTCGATAGTAACCTAGTAGTGTCGAGCGACTAAGGGGAAAGTGATGTGCGGTGCCGTGGCCTGGTCTTCGATCCCGTTGATCGGGTCTTCGATGATGAAGCAGGGGCAACAAGGACAAGGTGGGGGTCACTGATGGATCACTAACCAACCTATACTAAACAGTTTAGGATAAGCAGGTAAGGTACAACAGCAGATACAAAAGCGGGCTATGCATCAGAATAGGAGCAAACAATTACAGTAGCAAAATCTAATGCAAGCATGAGAGAATGGAATGGGCGATATCGGGATGATCAACGGGGGGGGGGGGGGGGGGCTTGCCTGGAAGCTCCGCTGGAAGGGAAGAAGGGTCGTCGTCGACGTAGTCGATCACAGGGGCAGCATCAGTCTCGGGGTCTACCAGAGAGAAGAGGGGGAAGAAACAGTAAATACAGAGCAAACAAGATGCAACACTAAGCATGACATGACGATATGCAGAACTAGGGTCGACCTAACGTAGTGCTGCACGAGAAAGAGGAAAGGGGGAAAAGAACCGGAAATGTTTTCCCGGTCCCGGACATGTGTAAAACAGATGACCGGAGGGGGAATTTTCCATGTTCAGTATGCTAGGGGCATGTGACAGATAAACGGACTGCATATTCTGATTCATTGGATTTTTCCGAGCAACCTTCATGTAGAAAGTTTTTCGATCCGAGCTACGGTTTATTTTATATGAATTTTCAAAGATTAAACCATTTTCTGGAATTAATTAAATTGACAGAAAAGAAATACTACGTTAGCATGACATCATTGTGACGTCAGCAGTCAACAGGACGGCTGACTAGGTCAAACTGACCTGTGGGTCCCACCCGTCATAGGCAGTGGACTAACAGAAGTTTAAACTAACTAAAATGAGGTTAAATAATAGCTGGGCCCCACATGTCACTGGCAGATTAGATTATTAATTACTTCTAATTATAGAAACATTTTAATTAGCTTAATTATGCGGTGGGGCCTGCATGTCAGTGGTACTGGACTGCCCAGTCAGCAGTTGACTGGGTCAACGGGTTAGCGGGACCCAGTGGCAGTGGCTCAGCGGCGTGGTCCAGGGCTGCCGCGTCAGCGCCACGTCGGACGGCGACCGGAGTCGCGCCAGCGACCATTCCCGCGGCGGAAGTTCGCTGGAGATGGCCGGAAAACAGCTCAAGGCATGGTTCGCCGCGTTTTTGGCCGCGTTCGAGAGCTGGCGTCGGCGCGCGGCACGCGGTGCCACCGGTTGGTCTCGGGGAGGCTCGATACGACGAAGAGCACCTTAGCGGTCGCCAGAGTTCAGCCATAGGCGGGGTGAGCGACAGAGGCCACGGGGAGGGGATCTAGCGGCACGAGCGGTCGCGGTGAGGGGACCTGAGCACGTTCCCGTGCTCGGCGAGCCTGACAGCGACTACAGCGTCGGCGGCGAGCTATGCGACGGAGCTGGGTTCTGGCGGCGATGGCAGAGGCTGCCACGGTGCGGGGACGAGCACGGGGAGAGAAGGAGAGGGAGGTGGATCTCACTGGGCGCCTGTAGGTGTGCTCAGTGGGCTCGGGGAGGCGCGAGGTGGCCGAATTCGACGCCGGCGTTCGTCGGAGCAGAGGAGGAAGAAGAGGTCACCGTGCTCGCTGTGGGGGCTCCTGGCTTGGTCCGGTGGTCGAGGAAGACGTCGCAGGGCACGACATCGCTCGGGGACTCGTCGGAGAGGGATGGGGACAGCGGTGGCCGCGGTCAGCACGGCGGACGGCGCTGGGCGCGTCGGCGAGGCGGATCTGGAGGAGGGGGAAAGGAGGAGTGGGGGAGTGGGAGTGGCGGTAGGTGAGGGGGGAACTCGAGGCGTCCGGGGCTGCCCTTATCCCCTCGGCGACGGGGACGGCGAGGTGGTCAGGCTGCAGCCGACGGACGCTCGGTCGGTCGAACAGGGCGGAAGACGACAAGGGATGGTGGGCTGGGCCGGATGGCCTGTTGGGCTTAGCCCGGGGGGTTAGGCCCTGGGGGGGGTCAGGGGCCTTTTCTATTTATTTTTTAACAGAGATGGGTAAGAAAATATTGGGCATGCTATTTACTTAGGAAAAATATGGTAAGTGCCGCTTTTATTCCTGGTGATGTTAGACAGTGCCACAAATATTTTGGAGACCAGAAGAATTCATTTGTTATTTTTCATAAATAGGATAGCATTTAAAAATGCTAAATTGGTGCTGTTATAATTGCTAATGCTCATCTTTGCACAAAAGTGATGTTGTGTTCCTTAACAAATAATTGTTATGGAATTTTTGACAAATGATGAACATTTTTCCAGCAAATTTTGAGCAACTTCAAACTTCACTTGAATTTGAATTGACTGGAATTTCAAATGGGATATTTGAACAAAGGTGATTAAGCACTGTTTGGAAAAATGATTAGCTTAATCACAGAGGGTTATTGCAGCATGACATTGGGGGTGTTACAAATCTCCTCCACTACAAGAAATCTCGTCCCGAGATTTAAGTGGGGAAGTAAAGAGTAACTTCGGGAGAACTGACCCTTATAGGGTTAATTATCTGGTGAACAATTCAGGGAATGAGGCGAAAGTATCTCTCGAGTTGAAACTTAATAAAACATCGAGAGCAAAGTATGAAGGTAGCATGGGAAGTTTTAACGGGCAGGCTATCATTCGATGCCTAATCAAAATGTGAAAGGGGTTCAGAGCAACAACAACACAATTTATTGCGTCTGATACTAGAATAGATCACTAGGAAGGTGGCTCATGAATTACATACGAAGGCAAGTGAAAAAGGATACTTCAGAATCAAGGATGTACAAGAGTCAGGTTTCGATCCTATGGAACTGTGGGTTATGGGCCGACCATATGGTTGAAAAGTAGGAAGGACGTTGACATATTGCACGGTCATGGTAGCAAGGCATGTCAGAGGATAGCATGTAAGTTATGTTGGCAATAACGTTAGTACCAAGGGAGAGGGACGATAGAACCATTTTCCTGCTCGTTGAAACAAGGCAGACCAATAGGCAAAGTTCTCATCCATCGGTGGTTACCGAAATGTCATCAACAATAGTAACAGGGTCTTACTGAAAAATTGTACACCGAGGTGTTTACATAAGCAGGGAACTATTACTGCTTAGATCATATAGATCACAAGAAAGGTTAAACAAAACAATGGAAAGGAAAATGTGGTTATTAGTTTAAACAGACCAATGGAAAGGAAAAGGTGCTTATACAAAAGCATTAGAGTATATGCCTCCCAAGAACAAACAGAGCATGATATACATGACAGGGCATCAAGTACTTATCCATTTAGTTAATGGGGCAAGGAGAATCATGATGTTTACCCATGTTGGAAATATGCCCTAAAGGCAATAATAAATAGGTTATTATTATATTTCCTTGTTCATGATAATCGTTTATTATCCATGCTAGAATTGTATTGACAGGAAACTCAGATACATGTGTGGATACATAGACAACACCATGTCCCTAGTAAGCCTCTAGTTGACTAGCTCGTTGATCAATAGATGGTTACGGTTTCCTGACCATGGACATTGGATGTCGTTGATAACGGGATCACATCATTAGGAGAATGATGTGATGGACAAGACCCAATCCTAAGCCTAGCACAAGATCGTGTAGTTCGTTTGCTTAGAGCTTTTCTAATGTCAAGTATCAGTTCCTTAGACCATGAGATTGTGCAACTCCCGAATACCGTAGGAATGCTTTGGGTGTACCAAACGTCACAACGTAACTGGGTGGCTATAAAGGTGCACTACAGGTATCTCCGAAAGTGTCTGTTGGGTTGGCACGAATCGAGACTGGGATTTGTCACTCCGTGTAAACGGAGAGGTATCTCTGGGCCCACTCGGTAGGACATCATCATAATGTGCACAATGTGACCAAGGGGTTGATCACGGGATGATGTGAGTTACGGAACAAGTAAAGAGACTTGCCGGTAACGAGATTGAACAAGGTATCGGGATACCGACGATCGAATCTCGGGCAAGTAACATACCGATAGACAAAGGGAATTGTATACGGGATTGATTGAATCCCCGACATCGTGGTTCATCCGATGAGATCATCGTGGAACATGTGGGAGCCAACATGGGTATCCAGATCCCGCTGTTGGTTATTGATCGGAGAACGTCTCGGTCATGTCTGCATGGTTCCCGAACCCGTAGGGTCTACACACTTAAGGTTCGATGACGCTAGGGTTATAGGGAAAGTATGTACGTGGTTACCGAATGTTGTTCGGAGTCCCGGATGAGATCCCGGACGTCACGAGGAGTTCCGGAATGGTCCGGAGGTAAAGATTTATATATCGGAAGTCCTGTTTTGGTCACCGGAAAAGTTTCGGGTGTTATCGGTAATGTACCGGGACCACCGGGAGGGTCCCGGGGGTCCACCAAGTGGGGCCACCAGCCCCAGAAGGCTGCGTGGGCCAAGTGTGGGAGGGGACCAGCCCCAGGTGGGCTGGTGCGCCCCCACCAAGGCCCAAGGCGCATGGGAGAGTGGGAGGGGGCAAACCCTAGGTCCAGATGGGCCTTAAGGCCCACCCTAGTGGCGCCTCCCCCTCTCCTCCCCTTGGCCGCCCCCCTAGATGGGATCTAGGGCTGGCCGCCACCCCTTGGGGTGGGAACCCTAGAGGGGGCGCAGCCCCCTCCCCCCCTATATATAGTTGAGTTTGGGGCTGCCCAAGACACGAGAACGTCTCTCTTTCGGCGCAGCCCTACACCTCTCCCTCCTCCTCCTCTCCCGCGGTGCTTGGCGAAGCCCTGCGGGATTGCCACGCTCCTCCATCACCACCACGCCGTCGTGCTGCTGCTGGATGGAGTCTTCCCCAACCTCTCCCTCTCTCCTTGCTGGATCAAGGCGTGGGAGACGTCACCGGGATGCACGTGTGTTGAACGCGGAGGCACCGTTCTTCGGTGCTCAGATCGGAATCAACCGCGATCTGAATCGCTACGAGTACGACTCCCTCATCCGCGTTCTTGCAACGCTTCCGCATCGCGATCTACAAGGGTATGTAGATGCACTCCCCTTCCCCTCGTTGCTAGATTACTCCATAGATTGATCTTGGTGATGCGTAGAAAATTTTGAATTTCTGCTACGTTCCCCAACAGTGGCATCATGAGCTAGGTCTATGCGTAGTTTCTATGCACGAGTAGAACACAAAGTAGTTGTGGGCGTCGATGTTGTCAATTCTTCTTGCCGCTACTAGTCTTATCTTGTTTCGGCGGCATTGTGGGATGAAGCGGCCCGGACCGACCTTACACGTACGCTTACGTGAGACAGGTTCCACCAACTGACATGCACTAGTTGCATAAGGTGGCTAGCGGGTGTCTGTCTCTCCTACTTTAGTCAAAACGGATTCGATGAAAAGGGTCCTTATGAAGGGTAAATAGAAATTGGCATATCACGTTGTGGTTTTACGTAGGTAAGAAACGTTCTTGCTAGAAACCTATACAAGCCACGTAAAAACTTGCAACAACAATTAGAGGACGTCTAAGTTGTTTTTGCAGCATGTGCTATGTGATGTGATATGGCCAGAAGATGTGATGAATGATATATGTGATGTATGAGATTGATCATATTCTTGTAATAGGAATCACGACTTGCATGTCGATGAGTATGACAACCGGCAGGAGCCATAGGAGTTGTCTTTATTTTTGTATGACCTGCGTGTCATTGAATAACACCATGTAAGTTACTTTACTTTATTGCTAAGTGCGTTAGCCATAGAAGTAGAAGTAATCGTTGGCGTGACAACTTCATGAAGACACAATGATGGAGATCATGATGATGGAGATCATGGTGTCATGCCGGTGACAAAGATGATCATGGTGCCCCGAAGATGGAGATCAAAGGAGCAAAATGATATTGGCCATATCATGTCACTATTTGATTGCATGTGATGTTTATCATGTTATGCATCTTATTTGCTTAGAACGACGGTACTAAGTAAGATGATCCCTCTCTAAAATTTCAAGAGACGTGTTCCCCCTAACTGTGCATCGTTGCGAAGGTTCGTTGTTTCAAAGCACCACGTGATGATCGGGTGTGATAGATTCTAACGTTCGAATACAATGGGTGTTGACGAGCCTAGCATGTACAGACATGGCCTCGGAACACATGCGAAACACTTAGGTTGACTTGACGAGCCTAGCATGTACAGACATGGCCTCGGAACACAAGAGACCGAAAGGTCGAACATGAGTCGTATAGTAGATACGATCGACATGGAGATGTTCACCGATGATGACTAGTCCGTCTCACGTGATGATCGGACACGGCCTAGTTTGACTCGGATCATGTATCACTTAGATGACTAGAGGGATGTCTATCTGAGTGGGAGTTTATTAATCAGATGAACTTAATTATCATGAACATAGTCAAAAGGTCTTTACAAATTATGTCATACGCTTTAGTTCTACTGTTTAAGATATGTTCCTAGAGAAAATTTAGTTGAAAGTTGGTAGTAGCAATTATGCGGACTGGGTCCGTAAACTGAGGATTGTCCTCATTGCTGCACAGAAGGCTTATGTCCTTAATGCACCGCTCGGTGTGCTGAACCTCAGCATCGTCTGTAGATGTTTCGAAACATCTGACATACACGTTTTGATGACTACGTGATAGTTCAGTGCGTAATGCTAACGGTTTAGAATTGTGGCACAAGAGACGTTTTTTTGAAACATCGCAGAACATATGAGATGTTCCGAAGACTGAAATTGGGATTTCAGACTAGTGCCCACGTCAATAGGTATGAGACCTCTGACAAATTTCTTAAGCCTGCAAACTAAGGGAGAAAAGCTCAATCGTTGAGCATGTGCTCAGATTGTCTGAGTACTACAATCACTTGAATCGAGTGGGAGTTAATCTTCCAGATGAGATAGTGATGGTTCTCCATAATCACTGCCACCAAGCTATTAGAGCTTCGTGATGAACTATAAATATCAAGGATAGATGATGATCCTTGAGCAACTCGCGATGTTTGACACCGCGAAAGTAGAAATCAAGAAGGAGCATCAATTGTTGATGGTTAGTAAAACCACTAGTTTCTAGAAGGGCAAGGGCAAAAGGGATACTTCATGAAACAACAAATCGTTTGCTGCTCTAGTGAAGAATCCCAAGGTTGAACCCAAACCCGAGCCTAAGTGCTTCTGTAATGAGGGGAACGGTCACTGAAGCAGTACTACCCTAGATACTTGGTAGATGAGAAGGCAGGCAAGGTCGACAGAAGTATATTGGACATACATTATATGAATGTGTACTTTACTAGTACTCCTAGCGGCACCAGGGTATTAGATACAGGTTCGGTTGCTAAGTGTTAGTAACTCGAAATAAAAGCTGCGGAATAAACGGAGACTAGCTAAAGGTGAGATGACGATATGTGTTGGAAGTGTTTCCAAGGTTGATGTGATCAAGCATCGCATGCTCCCTCTACCATCGAGATTTGGTGTTTGCGTTGAGCATGATTGGATTATGTTTATCGCAATACGGTTATTCATTTAAGGAGAATAATGGTTACTCTGTTTATTTGAATAATATCTTCAATGGTCTTGCACCTAAAATGAATCTCGATCGTAGTGATACACATGTTCATGCCAAAAGTAATGATAGTACCACATACTTGTGGCACTGCTATTTTAGTCATATTGGGATAAAACGCATGAAGAAGCTCCATGTAGATGGATCTTTGGACTCACTCGTTTTTGAAAAGATTGAGACATGCAAACCATGTCTATTGGTATATATGCATGAAGAAACTCCATGCAGATGGATCGTTTGGACTCACTTGATTTTGAATCACTTGAGACATGCAAATCATACCACATGGGCAAGATGACTGAAATGCCTCGTTTTCAGTAAGATGGAACAAGAGAGCAACTTATTGGAAGTAATACATTTTGATGTATGCAGTCCAATGAGTGCTGAGGCATGCAGTGGATATCGTCATGTTCTTACTTCACAGATGATTTGAGTAGATGCTGAGTGTATTTACTTGATGAAACACAAGTCTGAATTATTGAAAGGTTCAAGTAATTTCAGAGTGAAGTTGAAGATCGTCATGACAAGAGGATAAAATGTCTGTGATATGATCATAGAGATGAGTATCTGAGTTACGAGTTTGGCACACAATTAAGACATTGTGGAAAGTGTTTCACAATTAATACCGCCTGGAACACCACAGTGTGATGGTGTGTTCGAACATCATAACTGCACCCTATTGGATATGGTGCATACCATGATGTCTCTTATCAAATTACCACTATCGTTTATGGGTTAGGCATTAGAGATAACTGCATTCACTTTAAAAGGGGCACCACGCAACTCCGTTGGGACGACACCGTTTAGAGAAACCTAAGTTGTCGTTTCTTAAAAGTTTGGGGCTGCGATGCTTATGTGAAAAAAGTTTCAAGCTGATAAGCTCGAACCCAAAGCGGATAAATACATCTTCATAGAAAACCCAAAACAGTTGGGTATACCTCCTATTTCAGATCTGGAAGCAAAAGTAATTGTTTCTAGAAACGAGTCCTTTCTCGAGGAAAAGTTTCCCTCGAAAGAATTGAGTGGGAGGATGGTGGAGACTTGATAAGGTTATTGAACCGTCACTTCAACTAGTGTGTAGCAGGGCACATGAAGTTGTTCCTGTGGCACCTACACCAATTGAAGTGGAAGCTTATGATGGTGATCATGAAACTTCGGATCAAGTCACTACCAAACCTTGTAGGACGACGAGGATGCGTAATACTTCAGAGTAGTACGTGATCCTGTCTTGGAAGTCATGTTGTTGGACAACGATGAACCTATGAGCTATGGAGAAGCGATGGTGGGCCCATATTCCGACAAATGGTTAGAAGCCATGAAATCCGAGATAAATGGATCTTTAAGAAGAAGACGAACGTGGACGGTAAGGTTACCGTCTATGAAGCTCGACTTGTGGCAAAGAGTATTTTCACAAGTTCAAGGAGTTGACTACGATGAGATTTTCTCATCCGTAGCGATGCTTAAGTCCGTCGGAATCATGTTAGCATTAGCTGCATTTATGAAATCTGGCAGATGGATGTCAAAACAAGTTTCCTTACCAGTTCTCGTAAGGAAAGGTTGTATGTGATACAATCAGAAAGGTTTTGTCGATCCTAAGGATGCTAAAAGGTATGCTAGCTCCAGCGATCCTTCCATGGACTAGAGCAAGCATCTCGGAGTCAGAATATAAGCTTTGATGGAGCGATCAAAGTTTTTGGGTTTATACAAAGTTTGTTAGAAACTTGTATTTACAATAAAATGAGTGGGAGCGCTACAACATTTCTGATAAGTATATGTGAATGACATATTGTTGATCCGAAATGATGTAAAATTTCTGGAAAGCATAAAGGGTTGCTTGAAAGGAGTTTTTCAAAGGAAGACCTGGATAAAGCTGCTTACATATTGGGCATCAAGATCTATAGAGATAGATCAAGATGCCTGACGATACTTTCAAAGAACGCACACTTGGCATGATTTTGAAAGAGTTCAAAATAGATCAGCAAAGAAGGAGTTCTTGGCTGTGTTACAAGGTGTGAGCATTGAGTAAGACTCAAGACCTGACCACAGCAGAAGAGAGAGAAAGGACAAAGGTCGTCCCCTATGCTTTAGACGTAGGCTCTATAGTATGCTATGCTGTGTACCGCACATGTAGTGTGCCTTGCCATGAGTTGGTCAAAGGGTACAATAGTGATCCGGGAATGGATCACATGACAGTGGTCGAACTTATCCTTAGTATCTAGTGGACTAAGGAATTTTCTCGATTATGGAGGTGAAAAGGAGTTCGTCGTAAAGGGTTACGTCGATGCGAACTTTGACACTAATCCGGATGACTCTGAGTAGTAAACCGGGTTCGTATAGTAGAGCAATTATTTGAAATGGCTCCAAATAGCGCGTGGTAGCATCCACAAGATGACATAGATATTCGTAAAGCACACACGGATCTGAAAGGTTCAGACCGGTTGACTAATAACCTCTCTCACAAGCATAACTTGATCAAACCAGAACTCATTGAGTGTTAATCACATAGTGATGTGAACTAGATTGTTGACTCTAGTAAACTCTTTGGATGTTGGTCACATGGTGATGTGACCTATGAGTGTTAATCAAATGGTGATGTGGACTAGATTATTGACTCTAGTGCAAGTGGGAGACTGTTGGAAATATGCCCTAGAGGCAATAATAAATTGGTTATTATTATATTTCCTTGTTCATGATAATCGTTTATTATCCATGCTAGAATTGTATTGATAGGAATCAGATACATGTGTGGATACATAGACAACACCATGTCCCTAGTAAGCCTCTAGTTGACTAGCTCGTTGATCAATAGATGGTTACGGTTTCCTGACCATGGACATTGGATGTCGTTGATAACGGGATCACATCATTAGGAGAATGATGTGATGGACAAGACCCAATCCTAAGCCTAGCACAAGATCGTGTAGTTCGTTTGCTTAGAGCTTTTCTAATGTCAAGTATCAGTTCCTTAGACCATGAGATTGTGCAACTCCTGGATACCGTAGGAATGCTTTGGGTGTACCAAACGTCACAACGTAACTGGGTGGCTATAAAGGTGCACTACAGGTATCTCCGAAAGTGTCTGTTGGGTTGGCACGAATCGAGACTGGGATTTGTCACTCCGTGTAAACGGAGAGGTATCTCTGGGCCCACTCGGTAGGACATCATCATAATGTGCACAATGTGACCAAGGGGTTGATCACGGGATGATGTGAGTTACGGAACGAGTAAAGAGACTTGCCGGTAACGAGATTGAACAAGGTATCGGGATACCGACGATCGAATCTCGGGCAAGTAACATACCGATAGACAAAGGGAATTGTATACGGGATTGATTGAATCCCCGACATCATGGTTCATCCGATGAGATCATCGTGGAACATGTGGGAGCCAACATGGGTATCCAGATCCCGCTGTTGGTTATTGACCGGAGAACGTCTCGGTCATGTCTGCATGGTTCCCGAACCCGTAGGGTCTACACACTTAAGGTTCGATGACGCTAGGGTTATAGGGAAAGTATGTACGTGGTTACCGAATGTTGTTCGGAGTCCCGGATGAGATCCCGGACGTCACGAGGAGTTCCGGAATGGTCCGGAGGTAAAGATTTATATATGGGAAGTCCTGTTTTGGTCACCGGAAAAGTTTCGGGTGTTATCGGTAATGTACCGGGACCACCGGGAGGGTCCCGGGGGTCCACCAAGTGGGGCCACCAGCCCCAGAAGGCTGCGTGGGCCAAGTGTGGGAGGGGACCAGCCCCAGGTGGGCTGGTGCGCCCCCCACCAAGGCCCAAGGCGCATGGGAGAGTGGGAGGGGGCAAACCCTAGGTCCAGATGGGCCTTAAGGCCCACCCTAGTGGCGCCTCCCCCTCTCCTCCCCTTGGCCGCCCCCTAGATGGGATCTAGGGCTGGCCGCCACCCCTTTTGGTGGGAACCCTAGAGGGGGCGCAGCCCCCTCCCCCCCTATATATAGTTGAGGTTTGGGGCTGGCCAAGACACGAGAACGTCTCTCTTTCGGCGCAGCCCTACCCCTCTCCCTCCTCCTCCTCTCCCGCGGTGCTTGGCGAAGCCCTGCGGGATTGCCACGCTCCTCCATCACCACCACGCCGTCGTGCTGCTGCTGGATGGAGTCTTCCCCAACCTCTCCCTCTCTCCTTGCTGGATCAAGGCGTGGGAGACGTCACCGGGCTGCACGTGTGTTGAATGCGGAGGCACCGTTCTTCGGTGCTCAGATCGGAATCAACCGCGATCTGATTCGCTACGAGTACGACTCCCTCATCCGCGTTCTTGCAACGCTTCCGCATCGCGATCTACAAGGGTATGTAGATGCACTCCCCTTCCCCTCGTTGCTAGATTACTCCATAGATTGATCTTGGTGATGCGTAGAATTTTGAATTTCTGCTACGTTCCCCAACAACCCATACAACGGTGTTTGGATAATTGATGAAGAAACATTTAGCATTGCGCCTCCAATGTTCTTAATGATGTTCGGAGTAACAGAGTCATAGTTTTGGATAGCATTGACATGGTCATCAGGTAAAGGCCGGACTTCGGGAACACAAGGTTCCATCGGGAATTTTTAGAACATCTCATAAAGTTTACCAGGAAAAAGATGAGGAAGTGGCCGATGGGTTCAGCGGCAATCCATCGACATGTCACAAAGAATGTACTTCCAAAATTTATATGAACAAGTTTGTTTTTTGGGAGGAAGGTGTAACGCCCACGATGCGGCTATATCTCCCACGTGTCGAGGCACGACTTAGAGGCATAACCGCATAGTGGTTTTGTCGCAAGAAGGGTCATCTTCACACAATCCCATGTAATGAAAAAGAATGGGATAAAGAGTTGGCTTACAATCGCCACTTCACACAATACATGAATATAAATCATACATCATCCAAAATACAAACATATAGACCGACTACGGTCAAAATCCAGATGAAAATAAGACAACCCCAAATGCTAGATCCCCGATCGTCCCAACTGGGCTCCACTACTGATCATCAGGAAAAGACACATAGTAACGACCACGTTCCTCGTCGAACTCCCACTTGAGATCGACCCCATCATCGGCACTGGCATCGTCGGCACCTGCAACTGTTTTGGTAGAATCTGTGAGTCACGGGGACTCAGCAATCTCACACCCGCGATATCAAGACTATTTAAGCTTATAGGAAAGGATGGTGTAATGAGGTGGAGCTGCAGCGGCAATAAGCATATATGGTGGCTAACATACGCAAGAGAGAGAGAGAAGAGAAGCAATGGAACGGTCGTCATCTAGCAATGACCAAGAAGTGATCCTGAACTCCTACTTACGTCATACATAACTCAGACCGTGTTCACTTCCCGGACTCCGCCGAGAAGAGACCATCACGGCTACACACGCAGTTGATGTATTTTAACTGGGTCAAGTGACAAGTTCTCTACAACCGGACATTAAAAAATTCCCATCTGCCTCATAACCGCGGGCACGGCTTTCGAAAGATAATACCCTGCAGGGGTGTCCCAACTTAGCCCATCATAAGCTCTCACGGTCAACGAAGGATAAACCTTCTCGCGGAAAAAAACCCGATCAGTCTCGGAATCCCGGTTTACAAGACATTTCGACAATGGTAAAACAAGACCAGCAAAGCCGCCCGAATGTGCCGACAAATCCCGATAGGAGCTGCACATATCTCGTTCTCAGGGCACACCGGATAAGTCAAGCTACGAGTAAAACCAGACCTCGAGTTTCCCCGAGGTGGCCCCGCAGGCTGCTCGGTTCGGACCAACACTTGAAGGAGCACTAGCCCGGGGGGGGGGGGGTTAAAATAAGATGACCCTCGGGCTCGCGAAAACCTGGGGGAAAAGGCTTAGGTTGCAAATGGTAAAACTAAAGTTGGGTCTTGCTGGAGGAGTTTTATTCAAGGTGAACTGTCAAGGGGGTCCCATAAATCACCCGACCGCGTAAGGAACGCAAACTCAAGGAACATAATCCCGCTATAACAGTAACTAGGGCGGCAAGAGTGGAACAAAACACCAGGCATAATGCCGAGCCTTCCACCCTTTACCAAATATATATAGATGCATTAATTAAAATAAGAGGTATTGTGATATCCCAACATATCCATGTTCCGACATGGAACAAACTTCAACTTCACCTGCAACTAGCAACGCTATAAGAAGGGCTGAGCAAAAGCGGTAACTTAGCCAAACAACGGTTTGCTAGGAAAGGATGGTTAGGGGCTGACATGGCTAAAATGGGAGACAAGATATAGCAAGTGATAGGTAGCGGAGCATGGCAATAGAGCGAACAACTAGCAAAGCAAAGATAGAAGTGATTTCGAGGGGTGGTCATCTTGCCTGCAAGGTTCTCAGAGTTGTCGAAAGCTTGATCCTTGTAAGCGTACTCAACAGGTTCCTCGTTCACGAACTCGTCTCCCGGCTCTACCCAAGACAAGAACACAAGCAACGGAACCACAATCAATCACGAGGAATGCACAAGCAACATGATGCAAAACATGTATGATATGCAAGATATGATATGCGATGCATATGCGTGCTCTGGAAGGAAAATGATGAACAAGGTAGTAACTTGGCAAACCAAGCATGCCACTGGAAAGATGAGATGATTTCAGTCGAAATCGATATAAAGATCACCGGAATCGGATGCACGGTTTGCAAATGGCAAGCAAAACAAGAATGACGCGAATCTGCGATAAACAGCATGATAGCACTTAAAATGCAAAAAGTAACAATGCTACAGCACCCCAACATAGCAACAAAGCACATGGTAGAATCTACAGGAGATGCTTGACAAAAGATGAACACTGAGCTATGGCTAGTTCACAACATATCAAGCTCAAACAAGCATGGCAAAAGTGCAAAAGATAACAGGTTCACAGACTTAGTGAAAAACTGGACATGACAGAAAACAGCATCAGGTAGCAATGTTCAGAGGATGAAATCAACATGCTACAGGAACTTAACATAGCTAAACAAGGCATGGTAGTGTTCTACTAAATGCACATGACAAAAGTCCCTTACTGACCATAAGCCAAAAAGGACCAGAAGATAAGATAGCAAGCATGTAAACATAGCAAGTTTCGTTATCAGGTTTCAGACTTGGCAGAAAACAGAGCATGACAGAAACAATAATATGAAGGCCTTTTTGTGAGCTTGATGCACTCACTACAGAGAAACGCACTACAAAACAAGCACACCTACAGAAGGATGGCATATTTATGAAGCTATCCATGGCAATAACAGTTGCATAGCATGTATGGATCAACTACAATAAGCTTGGCAAACTTGCATATCATGTTAAGAATCTGCCAGAAATATTTTATAGCAAACGTAGAGTAAGATTGAGTCATGCTATGGCACTCCATAATTGAAAACAATTGCAGGAATGGATAAATTACAACAATAGCTACAAAACATCCTTACTGAACATCACCAAAATATGCATGGATCTCTCTGTAGCATCATGTTTACATGGCAACATAATAACAGCAGACAAAGACTTAAGAGAAATCACCAAGTCCCTGAAATCAGAAACATTACGGAGCCTACTTTGCATGCTTGTGCTAGTCAACACAGAGATCACAAAAATACATGGACTACACCACTGGAAATATGGCATGGCATACTTCAAAACACATGTAGAGCTCATGCCCATAAGATGCACAGATTAAATGATACAAAAATGAAATATCTCCAAGTTCTGATAAGAACTAGAGAATAACAGCAACTAGCCCTCTTCCATCTTAGATTTGGGCATCAAGATGACATCTTAGATTTTGGCATCACCACCGACGAGAGGAGCGGCGGCGGACGGCGGAGCCCCGGGCGGCGGCGGTCGGCGGCGCCGGCGACCGGCGCGGGAGGCGGCGGCGCGGGGTTCCGCGGTGGCGGCGCGGAGGCGCGTGCGGGAGGGCGCGACGACGGGCCGGGAGGGCCGCGGGCGGGCCGGCGGGCCTCGGCGGCGGCGACGAACGGCGACGTGCCACGTGGCGGCGGCGGCGCGGGTGGACGCGTCCGGCTCTGCCCGGACGTGTCCGGCGGCGGAGAGGGACGAGGGTTAGGGTTGGACTGCGATTTCGTTTTCGGGATGCTCACATATTTATAGGTAGAGGGAGCTAGGAGGCTCCAAATGAGGTGCGGTTTTCGCCCACACGATCGTGATCGAACGACCTAGAGCATGGAAGAGAGTTTGGTGGGTTTTGGGCTGGTTTTGAGGGGGGTTTTGCTGGACACTCAAATGGACTTTGCGGATGCCCGGTTAACCGTTGGAGTACCAAACGACCTCCAAATGGAACGAAACTTGACCGGTGGTCTCCGGGTGGTATAATAAGGCCACTTGACAAGCCTCGGTCCATTCCGAGAAAGTTTGACACCCGCACATGAAAGAAAACTAGAGGGGTGCACCGGAGGAGTTAGGAGCGCCGGATTGCAAAACGGACAACGGGAAAAATGCTCGGATGCATGAGACGAACACGTATGCGAATGCAATGCACATGATGACATGATATGAAATGCATGACATGAAAAAATACAAAACGAAAGACAAAACCCGACCACGTAGAGAATATCATAGCACATAGCCGAAAATGGCAAGAGTCGGAGTTACAAATATGGCAAGTTACATCCGGGGTGTTACAACACTCCACCACTACGAGAGGATCTCGTCCCGAGATCTAGGACTGAAAGAACTCCGGATATTCGTAATGGAGATGGTCCTCGCGTTCCCAGGTGGCTTCCCGGTCGGAATGGTGCGACCACTTCACTTTCAGGAATTTGATTGACTTGTTGCGAGTCTTGCGCTCAGTTTCTTCAAGAATAGCAACGGGGTGCTCATGATAAGACAAATCTTCTTGGAGGTCAATCTCTTCGAAGTTGATAGTGCGCTCAGGCGCCTTGAAGCACTTGCGGAGCTGTGACACGTGGAACACATCATGCACGTTCGCGAAGTTGGAAGGAAGCTCAAGTTGATAGGCGAGGTCGCCTCTTTTGCCAATGATCTTGAAAGGACCCACGTATCTAGGGGCAAGCTTCCCTTTGATACCGAAACGACGAGTGCCTTTCATTGGAGAGACGCGGAGGTAGACATGGTCTCCGATCTCGAAAGCCAAATCACGGTGCTTACTATCATAGTAACTCTTCTGGCGCGATTGCGCGGCTTTGAGATTATCACGGATGACTTTACACATTTCTTCAGCTTCAGTGATTAAGTCATTGCCAAGAAGTTGGCGTTCACCAGTCTCTGACCAATTGAGAGGAGTACGGCACTTTCTGCCATAGAGAATCTCGAATGGATGCCTTCCTTAATATGTGTGAACTCAGAAGTTTTCACGAGTCATACTCATCTGGTATTTCACCAGGTAAAACTTTCAACACTAATGCCTTTACCAAAGCGAGGACTGAATGGAAGGTTATACATTGAAGAAGTGGGAGTCGACCTTGAACCTTGCGTTCATGCCCATGGACACGATGTATAACTTATCATGGAAGCTGCTTGTAAAAATAATTACCCCCCTTGTTATAAGTTCATCTTGTATCCGTGGTTCGATCATTTATGATCGTGGTTTCTGACCATGTTCTCCTTTAAATACCATTTCTCGTGCAAGTTTAAGCACTTGTCTTCTGCAGAGTAATACCCCAGTCCAACCTCTACTTTGATTTGTCGACGAGTATTACCCCCTGGTATCTCAAGATTATCACGGAACTGCATAACTTATTATGAGTTCTCCATCAAGTAATACATCCTCATTGATTCCAATTTTTCACGGGCTCCGAGTTATCAAACACTCAAGGACATCGATAATTGAATCGAGTCCGCACTACGGTTCAACAACTTTTAGTAATGTTCCTTACTTACGAGTTTGTACCCGATCGCGTCATTCCTAGTCTGTTTGGCTATATCATTATCTTGATGATTTAACTGTGCTACCTGGTCCTTATTCCCGGAGCACCACTTTCGACGAAGAGCTATGCTTACGTTGATTTTCCTCGTCATATCGTTTCACCTCGAACAACAAACTTGCCCCGAGTTTGTGTAGTATCCGTGGCTCCAATAATCTTTTGTTGCATCAGTCCTTTTGCTTGATGCAGTCGCTGATCAATTGCTTCTTCGTGGATCCCCTCGACAACAAAATGTCGTGATCACCATCAACATTTTGAGCTCTTCCAGGATATTAGTCGAAATTCAGGATGAGAAATACCATCCTTGCCCCTCGATGATTTGTGTTATCATCGGCAACGTTATTGCCCCCCCTCCAAGTCAGACTTGATCATGTTATGGAGCTCTTTACTATCTAGCTTATGTTATGTTCTACATTGAAGTATTACTGTCCTTCCTGTCAAGGATGTTGTGAGGATTGCCCCACCTCTTAAGAATTCCTGATATAGTAATACTTCTCGTCATCTCCATTCATTTCTAGGTTCACGTGTTGATTCTAACCGGGATACCAACAGGTGAACTGTGTTGTTTGGATTCTGCCCTTCTAGCAACCTTATTCCTTTGAAGTTAATGGTCGGCCGTTCATTCTTAGACTATTGATTATGGAATCACCATTCCGACGTTGGTCGTGCAACCCATCCCATATTTCGGGTGCACCTTTCAACCAATGTTTAATTGGGTATGTTCTCCTCGAGCATACCTCATTATATCATTCGATCTAGCTAATGTTATCTCCTTGTTCACATAGTTGTGGAAATCCATCTTTTGGAAATCTCAATGGATTGTCGCTGAGTCAATCAGTCACCTCCTCACCTCTCCTTGATGTAATGATGAACCCTTGTTCGGAACTCGCTTCCATAGTTCATCTCCCGAGAATCTTCGATGTCGTTTTGACAATTTGTGCTGCACCTTTCTTCTCAGGCATCCTGAGTCTGAGTTATCCTGACACCAATCAAATCTGAATCTCGGTCAGATATGATGGTTGGAACATATTTCCAAGAGTTATAACATTGGCCTATTTATGACCCGGTAAGGTGATGACATGCCGAACACACCTGGCGGGAGGCCCTATTGTTATAAGTTTTTCCTTTTAGCAAGGTTAACTGTTCTTCCATGAGGAAATTGTAAGACTTATTCTATAAGTTGTTCCGATGGATCCTTTTTGTTTCCAAAGTCTGATCTTCCCCTGTTGACCATGTCAATGCTATCTCGAAGCATGTCTATGGTACTCCGATTTTCAACAGGAACATTTGAAGCCCAATGCTAATTGTTTCCTGCTCAATTATCCAAACACCGTTGTATGGGTAATGTCATGAAATTTCTCTCCCCTACCTAAAGAGTTTTCTACATTATATCCTGTCATGAATATCATGCTCAGCTTGTCCTTGGGAAGGATATAACCTTGAAATATGTGTTTAAACACATTTTCCTTTCCATTCTTCTGTTTAATCTGATAATCATATTTTCCTTTCCATTGTTTGGTTTAACCTTTCTGGTGATCTATATGATCTAAGCAGTAATATTCTCCTGCTTATGTTAACACCTCGGTGTACAACTCTGTCAGTAAGACCCTGTTATTATTGTTGGTGACATTTCGGTAACCACCGATGGACGAGAACTTTGCCTAATGGTCCGCCTCGTTTCAACGAGCAGGAAAATGGTTCTCTTCGTCCCTCGCCCTTGGTACCGACGATGTTGCTGACATATAACTGACAGGCTACCCTCTGACATGCCTTGCTATCATGATCGTGCAAGATGTCACCGCCCTTCCTACTTTTAACCCACATGGTGGGCCCATAACCCACAGTTCCACAGGATCGAAACCTGACTCTCCTGTGCACCCCATGTTCCCAAATTTATTCATCGCGCGTGGCCTCGTATGTAATTCACGGACCACCGTCCTACTGATCTATACTGGCATCAGACATAATACTTATTCCGATTGCTTTGAACCCCTTTCACACTTTGTTTCAGGCTTCGAACGATTGCCTACCCGTTTGAAACTTCTCATGGTACTTTCTTGCTTGCTCTCGACTTTTCTTAAGGTTTAGTTCGAGAGATACTTTCTGCCACCTTCCCCGATGATATTGACCAGATAGTAAACCCTGCAGAAGTCCGTTCTTCTAGAATACCCCCTTACTCTGTCGTAAGTACGTTGGAGTTCCCAAAGAAAAGGACGACTTCACCATGATGACCTGAAGCAGAGAAATGCAGACGTCAATGTAATGGATCGACCTCTTCGAGAAGAGCAAGCCAGGATGAGAAGACCCACTAGATTCGTTACCAAACCTTCCCCCCTGTCACTACCTCTTAGATCTCGGGACGAGATTTCTTGTAGTGGAGGAGAATTGTGACGCCCGGGTAATTACGCTACAGTAATTCCACGCTAATGATGCCACGTCACCTCGGTTACTGTTGTTAATCTCGCGTTAGTCCGAAACCGATCCAAATTCAAATTTGAAAATCAAGGCAAACATCAAAAGTTTTCAAACTTTAAAACTAAAATGTTCGAGAGGTGACAAATAATGCGTAGGTAATTATTGGTGGAGAAAACCTCTTTTTATAAAGTAGTTAAAGGCACTAAATTAATAAAACAAAGCGGCAGTAAAACTAATATTTAAATGTCTTTTAAATACTAAACAAATATAAACTAATTGTTTAGGTTGCCAAATCAATTATGGCAGTGTCATAAGTATTAGTACTAACTTAGGGGCTAGATTGATAATTTGTAAAAACAATGGTAAAAATAAACAGAAAAGAAATTAAAGAAAAGGAAAAGGAAAACGAGCAAACCAAAAAGAATAGGAAAAGAGAACAGGACCCCCCCTGCTGGGCCAAGTGGCCCAGCTGGCCTCAGCCGCCCGAACGGGCCGGCCCACCCCGGTCCACCTCCCCTACTAACCCCCGCTACCCCGTAACGCTAGCCCCACTCCCCCACTCGTCCCACCCCCGCACATCTCCCTCGCTTCCCCAATCTGGATCGGGGGGAAAACGGCGCCCCGACCCCGCCGCCTCACCCCTACGCACCGTCGCCGGCTGGCGCCGCCCGTCCCTGCCGGCGCCTCCTCGTCGCCTCCCCACACCGCCTCCTCTACCCTCCTTCCCGACCGGCCTCCTGGCGCCTCTGCTTCCTACCAGCGCCACCACGCCACTGCCGCACGACCCCGACGCCGCCGCCACTCGGAAGCCCCGCCGGAGCCGCCCCGCCACCCCGTCGTCGTCGGTGCCGCCTCCCCGTCTCCGTCGCACGTCCTCATCCCCTCCTCGCCGGACGCCATTGACGCACGCCGCCCCGCTGCTGCACCACCGCCTCGACCTCGTCGTCGTCCCCGTCATCCTCCTCGAGCTGCTACCTCTACCCTACACCGTACGGTGAGGCCAAACCTCGGCCTCTCCTCCTTCCCCCGTCCCCATGTGCACACGTCGCCCTCGCACGCCGTTGCCACCTGACCCGCGCACTGGCCGCACCCAGTGTGTGCGCCGGCGGCCGCCGGCGGTGCTCTTTCGCTGCTGCTGCGGCCCGCGCGCTGCCAGCGCCTACCCCTGCGACCACCCCTCCGCCGTCTCCCCTGGTCCTGGCCGCCGGCGAGCGCCGTGCGTGCCCAGCGCCCCTCGGGCATGCGCCCGTTCGGGCTATGCCCGTTAGCCACGCGCCCACGCCCGCTCGCCCGACCCGCAAGGCCCCTGTGCCACAGACAGGTGGGCCTAGCCCCTGAGAACGTTTATTAATTAATAAAAATAATAAATAAAAATAAAAATAAAATAATAAATAAAATAAATTAATAATAATAATAATAAGAATAAATTAATTATTAAAAATAAATAAAATAAAGTTATAAAAATAAGAATAATAAAATTTAGTTAATTAACTTAATTAATCTGTTTAATTAAATAATTAAAACTAATTATTCAATTAATAAAAGCTAACTACTGTTTAGTTAACCTGAGACTATGACGAACGGGACCCACGCGTCTGTTGACCCAGTCAACAGATGGTTGACTGATGACATCATGCTGACCTCATGCTGACGTCATAATTAATTTTCTAATTGAATTAATTCTAGAAATAATTTAAATCTTTATAAATTAATATAAAATAATCCGTAGCTCGGATGAAAAAACTTTGTACATGAAAGTTGCTCAGAACGACGAGACGAATCCGGTTACGCAACCCGCTCGTCCGCCACGCATCCCTAGCATAACGAACACACAACTTTTCCCCTCCGATTCATCTGCCCGAAAACGCGAAACACCGGGGATATTTTCCCGGATGTTTCCCCCCTTCACCGGTATCACCTCATACCGTGTTAGAACACGTCTAGCTCTGCCTGTTGACCTGTTATGCACTTGCTTGCTATGTATTTACTGTTTCTTCCCCCTCTTCTCTTCGGTAGACCCCGTGACGATGCTGATGCCCCTGTGGTCGACTACGTCACCGATGACCCCTCCTTGTCTGAGCAACCAGGCAAGCCCCCCCCCCTTGATCACCAGATATCGCCTATTCTTCTCTATACTGCTTGCATTAGAGTAGTGTAGCATGTTACTGCTTTCCGTTAAATCCTATCCTGATGCATAGCCTGTCATTGATGCTACAGTTGTTACCTTTACCTGCAATCCTACATGCTTAGTATAGGATGCTAGTGTTCCATCAGTGGCCCTACACTCTTGTCCGTCTGCCATGCTATACTACTGGGCCGTGATCACGGGTTTATACTATATACATTATATACATGACACATGTGGTGACTAAAGTCGGGTCGGCTCGAGGAGTACCCGCAAGTGATTCTGATGAGGGGGCTGAAAGGACAGGTGGCTCCACCCCGGTAGAGGTGGGCCTGGGTTCCTGACGGCCCCCGACTGTTACTTTATGGCGGAGCGACAGGGCAGGTTGAGACCGCCTAGGTGAGAGGTGGGCCTGGCCCTGGTCGGCGTTCGCGGATACTTAACACGTTTAACGAGATCTTGGTATTTGATCTGAGTCTGGCCATTTGGTCTATACGCACTAACCATCTACGCGGGAGTAGTTATGGGTATCCCGACGTCGTGGTATCAGCCGAAGCTCTTTTGACGTCAGCGACTGAGTGGCGCGCGCCGCATTGGACCGTAAGCTCGCGCTTGTATTAAGGGGGCTAGGTCTGCTTCCGGCCGCGTACGCAACGTGCAGGTGTGCATAGGGCGATGGGCCCAGACCCCTGCGCGCATAGGTTTAGACCGGCGTGCTGACCTCTCTGTTGAGCCTAGGTGGGGCTGCGACGTGTTGATCTTACGAGGCCGGGCATGACCCAGGAAAGTGTGTCCGGCCAAATGGGATCGAGCGTGTTGGGTTATGTGGTGCACCCCTGCAGGGAAGTTTATCTATTCGAATAGCCGTGTCCCTCGGTAAAAGGACGACCCGGAGTTGTACCTTGACCTTATGACAACTAGAACTGGATACTGAATAAAATACACCCTTCTAAGTGCCAGATACAACCCGGTGATCGCTCTCTAACAGGGCGACGAGGAGGGGATCGCCGGGTAGGATTATGCTATGCGATGCTACTTGGAGGACTTCAATCTACCCTCTTCTATATGCTGCAAGATGGAGATGGCCAGAAGCGTAGTCTTCGACAGGACTAGCTATCCCCCCTTATTCTGGCATTCTGCAGTTCAGTCCAGTGATATGCCCCTTTACACATATACCCATGCATATGTAGTGTAGCTCCTTGCTTGCGAGTACTTTGGATGAGTACTCACGGTTGCTTTTCTCCCTCTTTTCCCTTTTTCTATACCGGATTGTCTCAATCAGATGCTGGAGTCCAGGAGCTAGAGATCCTGAGGATGATGCTACATGGAGTTCGGCTTCGAGGAGTAGTTAGGAGGTCCCAGGCAGGAGGCCTTGCCTTTTCGATCGTTGCTACTTTTGTGCTAGCCTTCTTAAGGCAAACTTGTTTAACTTATGTCTGTACTCAGATATTGTTGCTTCCGCTGACTCGTCTGTGATCGAGCACTTGTATTCGAGCCCTCGAGGCCCCTGGCTTGTATTATGAAGCTTGTATGACTTATTTTTGTTTTAGAGTTGTGTTGTGATATCTTCCCGTGAGTCCCTGATCTTGGTCGTACACATTTGCGTGCATGATTAGTGTACGGTCAAATCGGGGGCGTCACAGGGGCCTTGCCCGAACTCGCTTGGAAGCTGTTGTTGTAGGAGAATTCAGCATATGGAAGACAATCTTCCCATTTCATGCCAAAGGAAATGACACAAGCCCTGAGCATATCTTCAAGAATTTGATTGACTCGCTCGACTTGGCCACTAGTTTGAGGATGGAAAGCTGTGCTGAAGCGAATGTTTGTGCCCATGGCCTTCTAGAAGGAGTCCCAGAACTTAGAGATGAATATGCTTCCACGATCTGAAGAAATCAATTGTGGAATGCCGTGCAAGGAGACAATTCTGGAGGTGTATAGCTCTGCAAACTGAGCTGCTGTGATGGATTCTTTGATTGGAAGGAAATGAGCCACTTTAGAGAGCTTGTCAATGACAACAAAGATAGCATAATTTCCGCGCTTGGACTTTGGAAAACCAGTCACGAAGTCCATTTCGATATGATCAAACTTCCATTCTGGGATAGCAAGAGGTTGGAGGAGACCAGCTGGTCGTTGGTGTTCTGCTTTCACTCTTCGACAGACATCACATTCATTCACGAACTGAGCAATTTCTCGCTTCATTCGAGTCCACCAATACGACTGCTTGAGGTCATGATACATCTTCGTACTTCCAGGATGAATTGACAGGAGAGAATTGTGTGCCTCGTTCATTATGACTTTCCTTAGATCACCTTTAGGAACCACAATCCGGTCCTCGAAGAATAAAGTGTCTCTGTCATCAATGCGATAGCACTGGTATTTGGAAAGACCCTTGTCGATACCACGTTTCACCTTCTTCACCATGGCATCAAGGAGTTGTGCCTCACGAATTTGATCTTCCAAAGTAGGAGATACTATGAGGTTGGCAAGAAAGCCTTGAGGAACAACTTGGAGATTCAGCTTGCGGAAAGCTTCACAAAGATCCGGTTGGAAAGGCTTGAGGATTAAGCTGTTGCAATAAGCCTTCCTGCTTAAAGCATCTGCAATGACATTAGCCTTGCCTGGAGTATATTCAATACTCGGATTGTACTCTTGAATCATTTCGACCCATCGAGTCTGCCTGAGGTTGAGGTTGGGCTGAGTGAAGATATACTTGAGACTCTTGTGATCGGTGAATATGTCCACTTGTCTTCCCAACAAGAGATGTCTCCACGTTATTAATGCATGGACAACTGCCGCCAACTCAAGATCGTGAGTGGGGTAGTTCTTCTCGTTGGGCTTCAACTGACGAGAGGTATAGGCCACAACTTTCTTCTCTTGCATTAACACAGCACCGAGACCTTGGAGAGAAGCATCACAGAAAACTTCATACGGCTTGGATTCATCAGGAGGAGTCAAGACAAGAGCTGTGACTAGTTTCTCTTTGAGAGTGTTGAAAGCAACGTCACACTCAGGAGACCAGACATACTTCACATGCTTCTGAAGGAGGTTGGAAAGAGGCTTTGCAATCTTGGAGAAATTCTCAACGAATCTTCGGCAATAGCTTGCAAGACCAGGAAAACTGCGGAGCTGCTTGACATTCTGAGGAGGTTCCCAATTCACAATTGCGGACACCTTCTCGGGGTTAATAGCGATGCCCTTGGCAGAGATGATGTGACCAAGGAAAAGAACTTCATCGAGCCAAAACTCACATTTGGAGAACTTCGCATAGAATTGATACTCTCTGAGCTTGTCGAGCACCAATCGCAAATGTTTGGCATGATCCTGCTTATTCTTGGAGAAGACCAAGATATCATCGAGATACACCAGGACGAATTCATTGGTATAGGGGTTGAAGATGAAATTCATCATCCGAGAGAACACTGGAGGAGCATTGACAAGGCCGAAAGACACGACAGTATATTCATAAGAACCAAAGCTTGTTCTGAAAGCTGTCTTGGGAATATCTTCTTCACGAATGCGAATCTGATGATAACCCATACGAAGATCAAGCTTCGAGAATACTTTAGCCCCTTTGAGTTGCTCAAATAGCTCATTGATGTTGGGAAGTGGATACTTGTTCTTGATTGTCTTCTTGTTCAATGGACGGTAGTCGACACAAAGTCGGTCCGTGCCATCCTTCTTCTTGACAAAAAGAACACCACAACCCCATGGAGAAGAACTCGGTCTGATCAAACCCAGACGCTCTTGTTCATCGAGCTGTTTCTTCAATTCCTTCAGCTCGTTGGGTCCAAGCTTGTATGGACGCTTGCAAACGGGTTCAGTGCCAGGCTCTAGTTCGATAACGAACTCAACTGGCGATGAGGTGGCATACCCGGAAGCTCTTCTGGAAAGACATCTTGATGCTCACAAACGACTGGAATTTGAGAGATGGCATTCAATTCGCCCTTCTCATTGAGAGAGAAAAACCGAATGGTTTCATCACGAGCGGCATAAATAATCACATCCTCAGACGAGTGTGTCAATTGAATTTCCCTGGCAGCACAATCAAGTTGAGCCTTGTGCTTAGAAAGCCAGTCCATCCCGAGAATAAGATCAATATCCGAGTCACCAAGAACAATTGGAGAAGACTGAAATTTATAGTCGCCCATCTTGATGGAAACATCCGGAACCATCATACTAGAACTCAAACGTTTACCCGGAGAAACGACATCCATGGGTTTACTCAGATGAGAACAAGTGAATTCATGCTTGGCAAAAAACGGTCTTGACATGAAACAAAGCGATGCACCAGTATCAAAAAGAACTTATGCAGGAATATCATTAACAGGAAGATTACCCATTATCACATCAGTAGATTCCTTCGCTTGAGCTGCATTCATCATGTTCACCTTTGCAGACTTTGGATTATGCTTGACCACTGCATTGCTGGAAGATCTGACAGGAGGAGGAGGAGGCAGACGCCTTTGGTTGAAGCACTTGTTAGCATAGTGACCTTTCTGCTGACACTTGTTGCAAGTCACCTCTGAGAGTGGACGGTGATAAGGAGCATTGGACTTTGGAGCTTGATTCTGAGACTTGTTCTGATAGCCAGAGTTGGAAGAGTTGGAATAACCATGGCCACCTTTGTTCTTCTGCTGATAAGGCTGACGAAACGGAGGAGGAGGAGGCAACCAGAACTTCTGTTGCTTAGCTGTCACAAGTGAGGAAGAAGAAGACTGAACTGCGTCTCTGACTCTCTTCTTAGAAGCCTCACACTTGAGCTGAGCAGCCTCTTGCTTCAGTGCCATATTGTAGAATTGATCAAACTGAGTAGGCTCAACAAGAACGAGGGCTAACTGCAGATCCTCTTTAAGGCCACCTTTGAAGTGATAAATCATGCTCTTTTCATCAGGAACGTCTTGTTTAGCGAAGCGAGCAAGTTTCTGAAACTGGATGTTGTATTGATACACAGACATGTTGCCTTGCTTGAGATTGCGGAACTCCTCACGCTTGCTCTCAACAACACTTTGTGGAATGTGGTGCGCTTTGAAATCCCGACAGAAGTCAGTCCAAGTGATCACACGACCTCCTCTGGAATCTTTGTATTGTTGAAACCAATCAGCAGCTTGGTCCTTGAGCTGGAAAGAAGCGAACTTGAGATAGTCCTCAGGCCTGACATTGCTACATTCAAAATGCTTGTTGATGTCCACGAGCCAATCATCGGCATCCGTGGCCTCGGCACAGTAGCTGAAAGACTTGGGCTGATTTGCGAGAAACTGGTTTAGAGTGGCAAAGTGAAACTGATTGTTGCCTTGACCTTGATTGCCTTGACTGCCTTGCCCTTGAGTACGTTCTTGCAAGAGTTGCAGAATCATCTGAGCATTGGCGTTGGTGGCTGCCATGATAGCTTGCCATGCCTCCGGAGGTGGAGGTGGTGGCGGAGGGCTCGCTTGACTCCCTTCATTGCGATCCGGATTCTGACGCGTTGGCGGAGCCATCCTGAAGAGGGTGACATCCGTTAGCATCTTGATAGACAAATAGATAAGTAGAATCAACGGATAGAAATTGCAACATATAGTCTTTACAATAAACATTCGAACGAAGATGAACGAATGAATTCCGTAGTAAATCATCACACTTCCATAAGTTGAGAAGCCACTTGAAAAAGATATGGAATCAACGTATACTTCGAAGCAACTCGAATACCACAATACAAAATAAAACAAAGTATTGGCTTGCAGAATAAGCCGGAACAAACATATGATAGAGGTTTCGTCCGAAGTTTTCGTGGTGGGGCCCACACGGGCTCAATCGTACAACACCATCATGTACAAGGCTGTGCACATGACATACGAAGCGTCCCCGAGTCGGCATAGCCATGGACTCTTTAAGACACTACGAGACCACTGTAAAATCAACCGTGTACAGGCGGACCACTAGACGTCGAACCCCAATCTCATATCATGCGTCTGTCGGAAAGATATCCTAAGGCTACTTGAATTCCCACTTATAAACTCCCGAAACTTTCTGGTTATGCAATCTGGTGTAGGGGATACAGGGGACACAAAATATATCACCCAAACTAACAATCCCTAGATCCAGCTGTATCCATCCGTCAACACATAACCAAGAAACCTTCGGAAATCATTTACCTCAACCTTCGAAAAACATCCGTTATACAAGTTATGGCAATACTCCCGAACTCCCGCCCCAGTACTGGGTGGCGTCGAGGTGATCTCACCAACAACTGCATAAAAAAGATTTCGATGTCGGCGAAACTCAGGTATTCCAGAACTACAACGATAAAATTGTGACGACAACACCTCGGAGCTCAACTCCCCGGGACACTGCCACAACCCCTAAATGTCAGGAGGCACCAAGAACAATGTTCTCATCACAAAACCATCGGAACGATTCCAAGATACCCGCGTGATCCTAAATTTTTTTTGGTGAAATTTGAGGAGAGAATAGTCAAAACTTCTACGTCAGGAGACCTCATCAGAGCGGCGAAGGGACTGAGGAGTAAAAAGAATCCTACTCTCCGATATATATAATCCTAAGACTCAAAACATTTTTGTTCTAGACTCAACAACGCCAGCGATTCGATCAAGCAGGGGGCTCCTAAGTCGGGGATGGCTCTGATTACCAACTTGTAACGCCCACGATGCGGCTATATCTCCCACGTGTCGAGGCACGACTTAGAGGCATAACCGCATAGTGGTTTTGTCGCAAGAAGGGTCATCTTCACACAATCCCATGTAATGAACAAGAATGGGATAAAGAGTTGGCTTACAATCGCCACTTCACACAATACATGAATATAAATCATACATCATCCAAAATACAAACATATAGACCGACTACGGTCAAAATCCAGATGAAAATAAGACAACCCCAAATGCTAGATCCCCGATCGTCCCAACTGGGCTCCACTACTGATCATCAGGAAAAGACACATAGTAACGACCACGTTCCTCGTCGAACTCCCACTTGAGATCGACCCCATCATCGGCACTGGCATCGTCGGCACCTACAACTGTTTTGGTAGAATCTGTGAGTCACGGGGACTCGGCAATCTCACACCCGCGAGATCAAGACTATTTAAGCTTATAGGAAAGGATGGTGTAATGAGGTGGAGCTGCAGCGGCAATAAGCATATATGGTGGCTAACATACGCAAGAGAGAGCGAGAAGAGAAGCAATGGAACGGTCGTCATCTAGCAATGACCAAGAAGTGATCCTGAACTCCTACTTACGTCATACATAACTCAGACCGTGTTCACTTCCCGGACTCCGCCGGGAAGAGACCATCACGGCTACACACGCAGTTGATGTATTTTAACTGGGTCAAGTGACAAGTTCTCTACAACCGGACATTAAAAAATTCCCATCTGCCTCATAACCGCGGGCACGGCTTTCGAAAGATAATACCCTGCAGGGGTGTCCCAACTTAGCCCATCATAAGCTCTCACGGTCAACGAAGGATAAACCTTCTCCCGGAAAAAAACCCGATCAGTCTCGGAATCCCGGTTTACAAGACATTTCGACAATGGCAAAACAAGACCAGCAAAGCCGCCCGAATGTGCCGACAAATCCCGATAGGAGCTGCACATATCTCGTTCTCAGGGCACACCGGATAAGTCAAGCTACGAGTAAAACCAGACCTCGAGTTTCCCCGAGGTGGCCCCGCAGGCTGCTCGGTTCGGACCAACACTCGAAGGAGCACTGGCCGGGGGGGGGGGGGGGGTTAAAATAAGATGACCCTCGGGCTCGCGAAAACCCGGGGGAAAAGGCTTAGGCGGCAAATGGTAAAACCAAAGTTAGGCCTTGCTGGAGGAGTTTTATTCAAGGCGAACTGTCAAGGGGGTCCCATAAATCACCCGACCGCGTAAGGAACGCAAACTCAAGGAACATAATCCCGGTATAACAGTAACTAGGGTGGCAAGAGTGGAACAAAACACCAGGCATAATGCCGAGCCTTCCACCCTTTACCAAATATATATAGATGCATTAATTAAAATAAGAGGTATTGTGATATCCCAACATATCCATGTTCCGACATGGAACAAACTTCAACTTCACCTGCAACTAGCAACGCTATAAGAAGGGCTGAGCAAAAGCGGTAACTTAGCCAAACAACGGTTTGCTAGGAAAGGATGGTTAGGGGCTGACATGGCTAAAATAGGAGACAAGATATAGCAAGTGATAGGTAGCGGAGCATGGCAATAGAGCGAACAACTAGCAAAGCAAAGATAGAAGTGATTTCGAGGGGTGGTCATCTTGCCTGCAAGGTTCTCAGAGTTGTCGAAAGCTTGATCCTTGTAAGCGTACTCAACAGGTTCCTCGTTCACGAACTCGTCTCCCGGCTCTACCCAAGACAAGAACACAAGCAACGGAACCACAATCAATCACGAGGAATGCACAAGCAACATGATGCAAAACATGTATGATGTGCAAAATATGATATGCGATGCATATGCGTGCTCCGGAAGGAAAATGATGAACAAGGCAGTAACTTGGCAAACCAAGCATGCCACTGGAAAGATGAGATGATTTCAGTCGAAATCGATATAAAGATCACCGGAATCGGATGCACGGTTTGCAAATGGCAAGCAAAACAAGAATGACGCGAATCTGTGATAAACAGCATGATAGCACTTAAAATGCAACAAGTAACAATGCTACAGCACCCCAACATAGCAACAAAGCACAAGGAAGTAATCTACAGGAGATGCTTGACAAAATATGAACACTGAGCTATGGCTAGTTCACAACATATCAAGCTCAAACAAGCATGACAAACTGCAAAAGATAACAGGTTCACAGACTTGGTGAAAAACTGGACATGGCAGAAAACAGCATCAGGTAGCAATGTTGAGAGCACGAAGTCAACATGCTACAGGAACTTAACATAGAAAAACAAGGCATCGTAGTGTTCTATTAAATGCACATGACAAAAGTCCCTTACTGACCATAAGCCAAAAAGGACTAGAAGATAAGATGGCAAGCATGTAAACATAGCAAGTTTCGTTATCAGGTTTCAGACTTGGCAGAAAACAGAGCATGGCAGAAACAATAATATGAAGGCCTCTTTGTGAGCTTGATGCACTCACTACAGAGCAATGAACTACAAACCAAGCACACCTACAGTAAGATGGCATGTTTATGAAGCTATCCATGGCAATAACAGTTGCATAGCATGCATGGATCAACTACAATAAGCTTGGCAAAATTGCATATCATGTTAAGAATCTGCCAGAAATATTTTATAGCAAAAGTAGAGAAAGATTGAGTCATGCTATGGCACTCCATAATTGCAAACAATTGCAGGAATGATCAACTACAAGAATAGCTACAAAACATCCTTATTGAACATCACCAAAATATGCATGGATCTCTCGGTAACATCAAGTTTATATGGAAACAAAATAACAGCAGACAAAGACAGAGAAATCACTAAGTCCCTGAAATCAGAAACATTATGGAGCCTACTTTGCATGCTTGTGCTATTCAACACATAGATCACAAAAATACATGGACTACACCACTGGAAAGATGGCATGGCATACTTCAAAACACATGTAGAGCTCATGCCCATAAGATGCACAGATTAAATGATACAAAAATGACAAATCTCCAAGTTCTGATAAGAACCAGAGAATAACAGCAACTAGCCCTCTTCCATCTTAGATTTGGGCATCAAGATGACCTGTAATGAACATGGTGCAATTTAACAAAATGAAGAGCATCACGAGACGGACAATTCGATATATTACACGCGCGAATCGGAGCTACAAGCAAGGAGTTATAGCATCACGAACAGAGGCATATGCTGTTAAGATCTCAAGACTTGGAAAATATTTGGGGGGTTCGAGGAGAAAGTCAACGGGGGCTACCGATCGGATCTGGCCGGACTCGCTCGAGCTCGGGCTCGGTAGGGTACGGCGCACGATGGCCGGAGCCCTCGCCGGAGCTTGCCGGAGGGGAGGAGGGAGCGGCGCCGGCGCGGGGAAGGAGAGAAGGCCGGCGAGCCTCGGGGCCGAAGGAGGAGAGGCGCGGGCGCGGCGGCGGTCACCACCGACGGGAGGAGCGGCGGCAGACGGCGGAGCCCCGGGCGGCAGCAGTCGGCGGCGCCGGCGACCGGCGCGGGGTTCCGCGGTGGCGGCGCGGAGGCGCGTGCGGGAGGGCGCGGCGACGGGCCGGGAGGGCCGCGGGCGGGCCGGCGGGCCTCGGCGGCGGCGACGAACGGCGACGTGCCACGTGGCGGCGGCGGCGCGGGTGGACGCGTCCGGCTCCGCCCGGACGTGTCCGGCGGCGGAGAGGGACGAGGGTTAGGGTTGGACTGCGATTTCGTTTTCGGGATGCTCACATATTTATAGGTAGAGGGAGCTAGGAGGCTCCAAATGAGGTGCGGTTTTCGCCCACACGATCGTGATCGAATGACCTAGAGCATGGAAGAGAGTTTGGTGGGTTTTGGGCTGGTTTTGAGGGGGGTTTTGCTGGACACTCAAATGGACTTTGCGGATGCCCGGTTAACCGTTGGAGTACCAAACGACCTCCAAATGAAACGAAACTTGACCGGTGGTCTCCGGGTGGTATAATAAGGCCACTTGACAAGCCTCGGTCCATTCCGAGAAAGTTTGACACCCGCACACGAAAGAAAACTAGAGGGGTGCACCGGAGGAGTTAGGAGCGCCGGATTGCAAAACGGACAACGGGAAAAATGCTCGGATGCATGAGACGAACACGTATGCGAATGCAATGCACATGATGACATGATATGAAATGCATGACATGACAAAATACAAAACAAAAGACAAAACCCGACCACGTAGATAATATCATAGCACATAGCCGAAAATGGCAAGAGTCGGAGTTACAAATATGGCAAGTTACATCCGGGGTGTTACAGAAGGCAAGAATGCTGTCGATGATAACACAAATCATCGAGGGGCAAGGATGGTATTTCTCACCATGAATTCGACTGATATCTTGGAAGAGCTCGGGTGTTGATGATGATCACGACACAATTGTCGAGAGATTTCATGAAGATGTAATCAATCGGCGACGACATCAAGTCAAAGGAATGATGAAGCGAAAGGTTATTGGAACCACGGGTACGACACAAACTCGAAAACAAGCTTGTTGTTCAAGGTGGAATGATATGACAAGGAAGATTGACGTAAGTTAGCTCATCATCGAAAATTCTGCTCCTGGAAGGACCATGTAGCACAATTAAAATTTAGCACGATAATGATATAGCCGATCAGGCTAGGAATGACTTGAAGGATTACTAAACTCGTAAGCAACGAAAATTACTTAGATTTATTGAATCAGAGTGCGGAATTGATTCACTTATAGATGTTCTCGGTTGACAAACAACCCAGAACCCATGAACTCACAAAGACAGGGTAATGTAGTACTCCATCAAAAGTTCATAAGATGTAGTGCAATGGCATGATATCCTCGAGATACCAGGGGTAATACTCAAAGGTAGATCATAATAAAGGTTGGGCAGGCGTATTGACCTGCAGAAGACAAGTGATTTAACTTGTCCAAGAAATGGGACCAAAGAAGAACAATCATGGTCAGAACCACGGTTGCGAAGGATCAGTTCACCGATACCGGATGATACTATACCAAGGAAATAGTTATTATTACAAGAAGCTTCCATGATAAGTTCCACATCGGGTCCATGGGCATGAACACAAAGGTTCAAGGTCGACTCCCACTTCTTCAGTGCCTAACCTTTCATTCACTTCTCGTCTCTGAATAAGTTGTAGAGTTGAAATTTAACTAGCATAACACTAGCAGAGTATGACTCGCGAAACTTTTGGGTTCATACGGATTAGGGAAGGCATAGGTTCAACCCATCGGGCCATCTTAGGAACATATACCATCAACTTCAGAAGTAAATTATACCAGCTCGAAAGCAGAGCATGGTTGACAAAAGAAGATGATAGAATTCACCAAAGGCATTATGTGTCAGGGAAGAACTCACAATTTTAATGAATATGAAGGACATTGTCGGATAATAATCCAACCAAGGATATAGCGATCCATAAAAGATCTAATGTGAGTATCGATACTCAACCAGAAGAAGAAAGAATGCAAAGGCATCGGATTATAGATATAACTGGATAACTTCAAAGCTTGAATACAAAGGAATTATGATTTCCAACTCAGAAGATCTGAAGCAGAGGCTCTGATCAAAAGATATTGAGTTGAATCGATACAGATCAACAATCAATCAAGGTTTGATTTGACAAGAACAAGATCATGTTTGGAGTGACGTCTGAGCCGGAAGAATGAATGCTAGGATCTGATTGAGATTACGAGCATTCGCAACATATTGGATGAAGGGACTCAAAACGATAGTGACAGAGGATGTCAACGGAGATTACTAGAAATATGGAATTAACCATAATGCAAGCAAACAAGAATTTCAACAACAATAGGCTGCTGAGGATTTTCGGAAGATCGAATGGTATTTCGAAGACTTTTGTGAAATACATGAACAACTGGGGATGACAATATGAACGACAGGTGGATGTAGTTATCCAGAGGGATTTATCGGTGATATGGAATTGCAACGGCGAAGGGTACAAGGGTTTCGGGGAAACATCGGAGAGTATCTTCGAAGTCTGCTGATGCAGCAAGCGATCATCTGGATGGAAGGGGCTCTCCGGGAGAAAGTAACTTCGAGAACCTAAAGTTAGATTTTAGCAAAATCATTTAACCCGAATAGAAGAGAGATCAGAATCCTAGAGTATTGATGAGGAATAAAAGATCCTAATACCACCCAATGGCGTCGTGGGCCCGTAAGACACACATCCATGTTAGTAAAAGTTTATCAGTGACTAGACTCAACTTCGGCCAAGGAGTTGGAAAGGGGCTACCTACAGGCAGTCGGCTCTGATACAAACTTGTGACGCCCCCGATTCAATCGTACACTAATCATACACGCAAATGTGTACGATCAAGATCAGGGACTCACGGGAAGATATCACAACACAACTCTAGACACAAATTAAAATAATGCAAGCTTTATATTACAAGCCATGGGCCTCGAGGGCTTGAATACACAAGAGTCAGCGGAAGCATCATTATCTGAGTACATACATGAGTTAAACAAGTTCGCCTTAAGAAGACGAGCGCAAAAGCATCTACGATCGAAAAGGCAAGGCCTCCTGCCTGGGAGCCTCCTAACTACTCCTGGTCGTCGGCAATCTCCACGTAGTAGTAGGCACCCTCGGGGTAGTAGTAGTTGTCGGTGGTGTCGTCAGGATCCTGGGCTCCACCATCTGGTTGCGACATCCGAGAAGAATGGAAAAAGGTGGGAAAGAGGAAGCAAAGCAACCGTGAGTACTCATTCGAAGTACTCAGCAAACAAGGATCTAGACTACGTATGCAACATTATCAAAGGAAGGCTGTATATGTGGACCGGGCTGCAGAAATGCCAGAATAAGAGGGGGAGAGGCTAGTCCTATCGAAGACTAGCATCTTCTGGAAACCACCATCTTGCAGCAACAAGAGGGAGTAGAGTAGTATAACATAAGTCATATTTATGTTGTTGTAAGAACGCTGCGGGATCCTTTCTCGACTCCCGAAGCAACATATCCAAAACATGCCTCAGCATCCAGTTCTAGTTGTATCGATCGAGATACAACTCCGAGTGTCTGTTACCGTAGGAAAGGCTATCGATAGATGTTTTCTTCCCTGCAGGGGTGCACCAACTTACCCACCACGCTCGCTTAACTCCGATCGGACACACTTTCCCAGGTCATGCCCGGCCTCGGCCAAACAATACGCCGCAACCCGACCTAGGATTAATAGAGAGGTCAGCACGCTGGACTATACCTATGCCCCAGGGGTCATGGGCCATCACCCCGGGAACTCCTGCACGTTGCGTACGCGGCCGGTGAGCAGACCTAGCAACCTCCTTAAAAAGGCAGGTGCTTACGAAGTCCAACCCGGCGCGCGCCGCTCAGTCGCTGACATCTATTAAGCTTCGGCTAATGCATACGACGCAGAACGCCCATACTATGCCCATGTGATGGTTAGTGCTATCAGGCCAGAGGCCCCTCGGATCAAATATCCAAATCGTAGTGGATTAGGAGCACGCGGTAATGAGCAGAGACTCACGATCGATGTGACCCCATCGCCCCGTCTCGGGGACTTGCGGCAAGGGCTAAGAATGCCCGGCCACGCCTCATAATTATCTCGCGGGCACCTTCCAGGTCAACCCGACTCCACATCACTCACAATTAAGCTCGCGGGGGTACCCCTCAGGGCTGACCTGTCTTTAGTAACATGGTTCAGGGTAAAGTCATAGTAACCATAGTAACTATGTGTCTAACGCCAAGGGGAACCCTGAGGAACCACCCTCGATGGATTCCACTTGATGTAATCATCAAGGTGAACGTAAGAGAAACCACCCTCGAGGTTCACACTTGAGGGGTTGCACAACAGAGTCGTATCGGAAGTGGTTAAGGCGGAATCACCCTCGATGACCACGACCGAATAGCTACACTATAGGGTTAACATCAGAAGTGCTGATGTGGTCTCACCCTCGGCACAAGATAGTAACCCAGTAGTGTCGAGCAACTAAGGGGAAAGTGATGTGCGGTGCCGAGGCCTGGTCTTCGATCTCGTTGATCGGATCTTCGATGATGAAGCAGGGGCAACAAGGACAAGGTGGGGGTCACTGATGGATCACTAACCAACCTATACTAAGCAGTTTAGGATAAGCAGGCAAGGTACAACAGCAGATACAAAAGCAGGCTATGCATCAGAATAGGAGCAAACAATTACAGTAGCAAAATCTAATGCAAGCATGAGAGAATGGAATGGGCGATATCGGGATGATCAATGGGGGGGGGGTTGCCTGGAAGCTCCGCTGGAAGGGAAGAAGGGTCGTCGTCGACGTAGTCGATGACAGGGGCAGCATCAGTCTCGGGGTCTACCGGAGAGAGGAGGGGGAAAAACAGTAAATACGGAGCAAACACGATGCAACACTAAGCATGACATGACGATATGCAGAACTAGGGTCGACCTAAAGTAGTGTTGCACAAAAAAGGGGAAAGGGGGAAAAGAAACGGGAATGTTTTACCGGTTCCGGACATGTGTAAAACAGATGACCGGAGGGGGAATGTTCCATGTTCAGCATGCTAGGGGCATGTGACAGATAAACGGACTACTTATTCAGATTCATTGGATTTTTCTGAGCAACTTTCATGTAGGAAGTTTTTCGATCCGAGCTACGGTTTATTTTGTATGAATTTTCAAAGATTAAACCATTTTTTGGAATTAATTAAATTGACAGAAAAGAAATACTACGTTAGCATGACATCATTGTGACTGTCGGATTTCGGGTTCCGGCAAAACCCTTGAGGTTCGAACACTAGGTTGCGCACGAAGATCTCTCCCTCCCCCTAGCTCGCTCTCGCAACGATCGCCAGGCCTAGCGCGTCGAACCCAAAGAACAAAGGGACACAAGATTTATACTGGTTCGGGCCATCGATGTGGTGTAATACCCTACTCCAATGTGGTGTGGTAGATTGCCTTTTGGGCTGAGGATGAATAGTTACAAGGGAAGAACAACCTCCTGAAGAGAGGTGTTCTTGTGCTCGGTGGGCTGGTGTGGTGTCTCTCCAGCCGATCCAGATCCTCTCCCCTCCATGGTGGTGGCTAGTCCTATTTATAGAGGCCCTGGTCCTCTTCCCAAATATTGAGCGGGAAGGGATTCCAGAACGGCCAAGTTCGAAGGGAGACAACTAGTACAAGTTATCCTGACTAAAGGTGGTCTTCACCTGCCAAAGGCTCTGGTGGTGACACCGTCTTGGGCTCCACGGTGACCTCCGTCCTGCCGTCCTGTCGGCCTTGGTCTCGTTGCACCGATATGGAAACCTTTGCCTGATGCCTCGGGACTCCTCGCCTGTGCTTGCCTCTTTAGCAGCAAAGAGGAAACGGGGACACTGCGCGCGCTGGCGCCCGCCTGGCCTTGGTCGTCATGGCTTGCGTCACAGGGACCTCGCGAGGTGCCCCTTGCCTTGATCTCTCCGCCCCTCGCGAGCCAGCCTGGTGAGGCCGCCCCCGAGGAGGTCTTGCGTCGTCCGCCTCGCGAGGCATGGCCCCTCGCGAGGGTCTTGAGTGTTTGCTGGTGAAGATGGGCCGTGCAGGGCCGCTGGTGGAGCCACGCCGTGGGCCGCAGGTAGGCAAGTCTGGGGATCCCCGTTCCCAGAATGCCGACAGTAGCCCCCGGGCCCAAGGCGCACTCGGACTTGGTTTCGAGGCGAAGCCAAAGGGCAAGTGCGGAGCGCCATGGGCCCCAACAGCCTGCGGCCCCGCTTGAAGTGTGGCGATTGATTGGACGTGGGCGTCTCCGCTTCCCCATGCTGCCTCGGCAACTGCCCGACTTGACGAGTCCCTGCTGCATGCAGAGAAAAATCATCATTACCTATGATCGTGGGGATCGCCGGTTGGCCTTCTCTTGCTATAAATGAGGAGGGAGCAATTCCCATGGTCGCTCATCTCTTCCTGCTCCGCTTGTTTCTTCTCCCTTGCTTCATTGCTAGTAGCAATTCCCATGGTGCTTGCAAAGAGGTTCTCGGCCGCAGAGAAGGGGAAGGCCCGCCAAGAGGGGCCCGGTTCGCCGCCGCCCAAGAGAGGGCGCGGCCGCCCACGCAAGCACGCCGTGACCCCTGCCGTGGCCTCTCGCGGCCGCGGCGGCGCCTCTTCGCGCGGTGGGAGTGGCCCAGGTCGTGGCAGCCCCGTCGATGAAGGGAGGCGCGCCATGGCCGCGCGGCCTCCCCGGCCGTGCTTCCACTCGGCGGAGGTGCTGCCGGAGTTCGTCGTGTGGTCGGAGAACCCGCCCGGCACCTGGCTTTAGCTCCCATGCTTCTTCGCAGGTGAGTTGCCGGCCACAGGTCCAGGCGGTCTCTGGCTGCAGGCGGACGGCTGTTGCATCAAGGCTTCATGGGTCGCGGTTGAGGTCTCTGTCGCAGGCTACGCAGCCTTGGCCTGCGGCTGGCAGACGTTCGCCCGCGCACGCGGCCTGGGCCGGCGGTGCACCCTCCACTTCAAGTATGACGGCAACGCGACCCTCTACGTGAGGGTGTTCGGGGAAGATGGTCGCCGCGTCGGGCGCTGCCCTAAGGATAACGATGGTGGTGAGGTGCTCGGCCTGTGCGACGGCCACGACGAGGGTGAAGGCGGGCTTGTCCTTGGCGCCGGCCATGGCTCGTCCAGCTACGGCGACTCTTCTTCCGGCGACAGCTCCAGCAGCAGCGACTACGACCAGCAGCCGCGTCGCCGCGCCCGCTTCGAGGGTGGCAGCGGGTCGTCTCGTCGTCGTGCCCCAGTGAAGCGCGAGGAGGGGTCCGGCTGAGCTCAGGAGAGCGCCATGGGTCCATCCCGGCGAACTGCTGCAGGGGCACACACCACTTTTGTTTCATTCTTCCTTTTCTTCTTGCATTGAGAGAGAGACAAGTATGGGGCCCCGTAGGGGCGTCCAATGAACCATAATTTCCAAGTTGCTATGCTATGTTTATTGTTCCTGTGTCATGTTGCATCATCAATGTTTTATGTAAGCGCGTAGAAATAACTTAGCTCGATGCGCTTGAAGCAGTTTCCGCCTCGTGAGGCGCGCGTTTCCCAGTACCTGGCGAGGCCTCCTTGACTTGGGAGGCGTCTAGGAACTGCAAAAATTCGTTAGGAAACTCTTATTCTTCCGAGCCCTGGTCGCGGGCGCAGTCGGCCATGACCTGGCGCTTCGCATCGCGGTACCCGAGGGGCACGGATTGAGAGGGGTGCGCCAGTCTGCGAGCTCGAGCAAGGGTGCCTCGCGAAGAACAAGAAAAAGTGCTCACGAGGGCACAGGAAAAAATGCTCACGAGGGCACCTGTCCAGCCCCCTCGCGAGGAATGCGAGGGAGACTACGAGCCAAAGCGAGGAACCGAGGGCAGAAAATGGAGGCAAAAGGCGATGGAACCAAGCCGACAAGGAACATCAGAGAGCAAATTTTCATTAAAGAGGGGCAAGCCAACTGCGGAAAGCAGATGAAAAGCCGTGTCTGGCACCTAGTCTATGTAGGGGAACGTAGCAGAAATTCAAAATTTTCTACGCATCACCAAGATCAATCTATGGAGTAATCTAGCAACGAGGGGGAAGGAGTGCATCTACATACCCTTGTAGATCGCGAGCGGAAGCGTTCAAGAGAACGGGGTTGATGGAGTCGTACTCGTCGTGATCCAAATCACCGATGATCCTAGCGCCGAACGGACGGCACCTCCGCGTTCAACACACGTATGGAGCAGCGACGTCTCCTCCTTCTTGATCCAGCAAGGGGGGAGGAGAGGTTGATGGAGATCCAGCAGCACGACGGCGTGGTGGTGGAAGTAGCGGGGATCCCGGTAGGGCTTCGCCAAGCACTAACGGGAGGGAGAGGTGTCACGGGAGGGAGAGGGAGGCGCCAGGGGCTTGGATTTTGCTGCCCTCCCTCCCCCCACTATATATAGGGCCAGGGGAGAGGGGAGGCGCAGCCTTGGCCCTTCCTCCAAGGAAGGGTGCGGCCAGGGAGGAGTCCTTCCTCCCCAAGGCACCTCGGAGGTGCCTTCCCCCTTTAGGACTCTCCCTTTTTCTTATCTCTTGGCGCATGGGCCTCTTGGGGCTGGTGCCCTTGGCCCATATAGGCCAAGGCGCACCCCCTACAGCCCATGTGGCCCCCCCGGGGCTGGTGGACCCCCTTGGTGGACCCCCGGACCCCTTTCGGCACTCCCGGTACAATACCGATAAAGTGCGAAACTTTTCCGGCGACCAAAATAAGACTTCCCATATATAAATCTTTACCTCCGGACCATTCCGGAACTCCTCGTGATGTCCAGGATCTCATCCGGGACTCCGAACAACTTTCGGGTTACCGCATACTAATATCTCTATAACCCTAGCGTCACCGAACCTTAAGTGTGTAGACCCTACGGGTTCGGGAGACAGGCAGACATGACCGAGACGACTCTCCGGTCAATAACCAACAGCGGGATCTGGATACCCATGTTGGCTCCCACATGCTCCTCGATGATCTCATCGGATGAACCACGATGTCGAGGATTCAATCAATCCCGTATACAATTCCCTTTGTCTATCGGTATGTTACTTGCCCGAGATTCGATCGTCGGTATCCCGATACCTTGTTCAATCTCGTTACCGGCAAGTCTCTTCACTCGTTCCGTAACTCACATCATCCCGTGATCAACTCCTTGGTCACATTGTGCACATTATGATGATGTCCTACCGAGTGGGCCCAGAGATACCTCTCCGTTTACACGGAGTGACAAATCCCAGTCTCGATTCGTGCCAACCCAACAGACACTTTCGGAGATACCCGTAGTGTACCTTTATAGCCACCCAGTTACGTTGTGACGTTTGGTACACCCAAAGCATTCCTACGGTATCCGGGAGTTGCACAATCTCATGGTCTAAGGAAATGATACTTGACATTAGAAAAGCTCTTAGCAAACGAACTACACGATCTTGTGCTAGGCTTAGGATTGGGTCTTGTCCATCACATCATTCTCCTAATGATGTGATCCCGTTATCAACGACATCCAATGTCCATGGTCAGGAAACCGTAACCATCTATTGATCAACGAGCTAGTCAACTAGAGGCTTACTAGGGACATGGTGTTGTCTATGTATCCACACATGTATCTGAGTTTCCTATCAATACAATTCTAGCATGGATAATAAACGATTATCATGAACAAGGAAATATAATAATAACCAATTTATTATTGCCTCTAGGGCATATTTCCAACAGTCTCCCACTTGCACTAGAGTCAATAATCTAGTTCACATCACCATGTGATTAACACTCACAGGTCACATCACCATGTGACCAACATCCAAAGAGTTTACTAGAGTCAACAATCTAGTTCACATCACTATGTGATTAACACTCAATGAGTTCTGGTTTGATCATGTTATGCTTGTGAGAGAGGTTATTAGTCAACGGGTCTGAACCTTTCAGATCCGTGTGTGCTTTACGAATATCTATGTCATCTTGTGGATACTACCACGCGCTATTTGGAGCCATTTCAAATAACTGCTCTATTATACGAATCCGGTTTACTACTCAGAGCCATCCGGATTAGTGTCAAAGTTCGCATCGACGTAACCCTTTACGACGAACTCCTTTTCACCTCCATAATCGAGAAAATTCCTTAGTCCACTAGATACTAAGGATAAGTTCGACCGCTGTCATGTGATCCATTCCCGGATCACTATTGTACCCCTTGACCAACTCATGGCAAGGCACACTACATGTGCGGTACACAGCATAGCATACTATAGAGCCTACGTCTAAAGCATAGGGGACGACCTTCGTCCTTTCTCTCTCTTCTGCTGTGGTCAGGTCTTGAGTCTTACTCAATACTCACACCTTGTAACACAGCCAAGAACTCCTTCTTTGCTGATCTATTTTGAACTCTTTCAAAATCATGTCAAGGTGTGCGTTCTTTGAAAGTATCATCAGGCGTCTTGATCTATCTCTATAGATCTTAATTCCCAATATGTAAGCAGCTTTATCCAGGTCTTCCTTTGAAAAATACTCCTTTCAAACAACCCTTTATGCTTTCCAGAAATTTTACATCATTTCGGATCAACAATATGTCATTCACATATACTTATCAGAAATGTTGTAGCGCTCCCACTCACTTTATTGTAAATAGAAGTTTCTAACAAACTTTGTATAAACCCAAAAACTTTGATCACTCCATCAAAGCGTATATTCTGACTCCGAGATGCTTGATCTAATCCATGGAAGGATCGCTGGAGCTAGCATACCTTTTAGCATCCTTAGGATCGACAAAACCTTTCTGATTGTATCACATACAACCTTTCCTTACGAAAACTGGTAAGGAAACTTGTTTTGACATCCATCTGCCAGATTTCATAAATGCAGCTAATGCTAACATGATTTCGACGGACTTAAGCATCGCTACGGATGAGAAAATCTCATCGTAGTCAACTCCTTGAACTTGTGGAAATACTCTTTGCCACAAGTCGAGCTTCATAGACGGTAACATTACTGTCCACGTCCGTCTTCTTCTCAAAGATCCGTTTATCTCGGATTTCATGGCTTCTTACCATTTGTCGGAATATGGGCCCACCATCGCTTCTCCATAGCTCGTAGGTTCAGTATTGTCCAACAACATGATATCTCAGACAGGATCACGTACCACTCTGAAGTAGCACGCATCCTCGTCGTCCTACGAGGTTTGGTGGTGACTTGATCCGAAGTTTCATGATCACTATCATAAGCTTCCACTTCAATTGGTGTAGGTGCCACAGGAACAACTTCCTGCGCCTTGCTACACACTAGTCGAAGTTATGGTTCAATAACGTCATCAAGTCTCCACCATCCTCCCACTCAATTCTTTCGAGAGAAACTTTTCCTCGAGAAAGGACCTGTTTCTAGAAGCAATTACTTTTGCTTCCAGATCTGAAATAGGAGGTATATCCAACTGTTTTGGGTTTTCTATGAAGATGCATTTATCCGCTTTGGGTTCGGGCTTATCAGCCTGAAACTTTTTCACATAAGCGTCGCAGCCACAAACTTTTAAGAAACGACAACTTAGGTTTCTCTAAACGGTGTCGTCTCAACGGAATTGCGTGGTGCCCTATTTAAAGTGAATGTGGTTGTCTCTAATGCCTAACACATAAACGATAGTGGTAATTCGATAAGAGACATCATGGCATGCACCATATCCAATAGGGTGCAGTTATGATGTTTGGACACACCATCACACTGTGGTGTTCCAGGCGGTATTAATTGTGAAACACTTTCCACAATGTCTTAATTGTGTGCCAAACTCGTAACTCAGATACTCATCTCTATGATCATATCACAGACATTTTATCCTCTTGTCACGACGATCTTCAACTTCACTCTGAAATTACTTGAACCTTTCAATAATTCATACTTGTGTTTCATCAAGTAAATACACTCAGCATCTACTCAAATCATCTGTGAAGTAAGAACATAACGATATCCACTGCATGCCTCAGCACTCATTGGACTGCACACATCAAAATGTATTACATCCAACAAGTTGCTCTCTTGTTCCATCTTACTGAAAATGAGGCCTTTTAGTCATCTTGCCCATGTGGTATGATTTGCATGTCTCAAGTGATTCAAAATCAAGTGAGTCCAAACGATCCATCTGCATGGAGTTTCTTCATGCATATATACCAATAGACATGGTTCGCATGTCTCAATCTTTTCAAAAACGAGTGAGTCCAAAGATCCATCTACATGGAGCTTCTTCATGCGTTTTATACCAATATGACTCAAGTGGCAGTGCCACAAGTATGTTGTACTATCATTACTATCTTATATCTTTTGGCATGAACATGTGTATCACTACGATCGAGATTCATTTTAGGTGCAAGACCATTGAAGGTATCAAATAAACAGAGTAACCATTATTCTCCTTAAATGAATAACCGTATTGCGATAAACATAATCCAATCATGTTTATGCTCAACGCAAACACCAATCTCGATGGTAGAGGGAGCATGCGATGCTTGATCACATCAACCTTGGAAACACTTCCAACACACATCGTCATCTCACTTTTAGCCAGTCTCCATTTATTCCGCAGCTTTTATTTCGAGTTACTAACACATAGCAACCGAACCGGTATCTAATACCCTGGTGCTGCTAGGAGTACTAGTAAAGTACACATTCATATAATGTATATCCAATATACTTCTGTCGACCTTGCCTGCCTTCTCATCTACCAAGTATCTAGGGTAGTTCCGCTTCAGTGACCGTTCCCCTCATTACAGAAGCACTTAGTCTCGGGTTTGGGTTCAACCTTGGGATTCTTCACTAGAGTAGCAAACGACTTGCTGTTTCATGAAGTATCCCTTTTGCCCTTGCCCTTCTAGAAACTAGTGGTTTTACTAACCATCAACAATTGATGCTCCTTCTTGATTTCTACTTTCGCGGTGTCAAACATCGCGAGTTGCTCAAGGATCATCATCTATCCTTGATATTTATAGTTCATCACGAAGCTCTAATAGCTTGGTGGCAGTGACTATGGAAAACCATCACTATCTCATCTGGGAGATTAACTCCCACTCGATTCAAGTGATTGTGGTACTCAGACAATCTGAGCACATGCTCAACGACTGAGCTTTTCTCCCTTAGTTTGCAGGCTTAAGAAACTTGTCAGAGGTCTCATACCTCTTGACGTGGGCACTAGTCTGAAATCCCAATTTCAGTCTTCGGAACATCTCATATGTTCTGCAACGTTTCAAAACCGTCTTTGGTGCCACAATTCTAAACCGTTAGCATTACTCACTGAACTATCACATAGTCATCAAAACGTGTATGTCAGATGTTCCGCAACATCTACAGACGACGCTGAGGTTCAGCACACCGAGCGGTGCATTAAGGACATAAGCCTTCTGTGCAGCAATGAGGACAATCCTCAGTTTACGGACCCAGTCCGCATAATTGCTACTACCAACTTTCAACTAAATTTTCTCTAGGAACATATCTTAAACAGTAGAACTAAAGCGTATGACATAATTTGCAAAGACCTTTTGACTATGTTTATGATAATGGAGTTCATCTGATTATTGAACTCCCACTCAGATAGACATCCCTCTAGTCATCTAAGTGATACATGATCCGAGTCAAACTAGGCCGTGTCCGATCATCACGTGAGATGGACTAGTCATCATCGGTGAGCATCTCCATGTTGATCGCATCTACTATACGACTCATGTTCGACCTTTCGGTCTCTTGTGTTCCGAGGCCATGTCTGTACATGCTAGGCTCGTCAAGTCAACCTAAGTGTTTCGCATGTGTTCCGAGGCCATGTCTGTACATGCTAGGCTCGTCAACACCCGTTGTATTCGAACGTTAGAATCTATCACACCCGATCATCACGTGGTGCTTCGAAACAACGAACCTTCGCAACGGTGCACAGTTAGGGGGAACATGTCTCTTGAAATTTTAGTGAGGGATCATCCTACTTACTACCGTCATTCTAAGCAAATAAGATGCAAAATATGATAAACATCACATGCAATCAAATAGTGACATGATATGGCCAATATCATTTTGCTCCTTTGATCTCCATCTTCGGGGCACCATGATCATCTTTGTCACCAGCATGACACCATGATCTCCATCATCATGATCTCCATCATTGTGTCTTCATGAAGTTGTCACGCCAACGATTACTTCTACTTCTATGGCTAACGCGCTTAGCAATAAAGTAAAGTAATTTACATGGCGTTATTCAATGACACGCAGGTCATACAAAAAATAAAGACAACTCCTATGGCTCCTGCCGGTTGTCATACTCATCGACATGCAAGTCGTGATTCCTATTACAAGAATATGATCAATCTCATACATCACATATATCATTCATCACATCTTCTGGCCATATCACATCACATAGCACATGCTGCAAAAACAAGTTAGACGTCCTCTAATTGTTGTTGCAAATTTTTACGTGGCTTGTATAGGTTTCTAGCAAGAACGTTTCTTACCTACGTAAAACCACAACGTGATATGCCAATTTCTATTTACCCTTCATAAGGATCCTTTTCATCGAATCCATTTCGACTAAAGTGGGAGAGACAGACACCCGCTAGCCACCTTATGCAACTAGTGCATGTCAGTCGGTGGAACCTGTCTCACGTAAGCGTACGTGTAAGGTCGGTCCGGGCCGCTTCATCCCACAATGCCGCCGAAACAAGATAAGACTAGTAGCGGCAAGAAGAATTGACAACATCGACGCCCACAACTACTTTGTGTTCTATTCATGCATAGAAACTACGCATAGACCTAGCTCATGATGCCACTGTAGGGGAACGTAGCAATAATTCAAAATTTTCTACGCATCACCAAGATCAATCTATGGAGTAATGTAGCAACGAGGGGGAAGGAGTGCATCTACATACCCTTGTAGATCGCGAGCGGAAGCGTTCAAGAGAACGGGGTTGATGGAGTCGTACTCGTCGTGATCCAAATCACCGATGATCCTAGCGCCGAACGGACGGCACCTCCGTGTTCAACACACGTACGGAGCAGCGACGTCTCCTCCTTCTTGATCCAGCAAGGGGGGAGGAGAGGTTGATGGAGATCCAGCAGCACGACGGCGTGGTGGTGGAAGTAGCGGGGATCCCGGTAGGGCTTCGCCAAGCACTAACGGGAGGGAGAGGTGTCACGGGAGGGAGAGGGAGGCGCCAGGGGCTTGGATTTTTCTGCCCTCCCTCCCCCCCACTATATATAGGGCCAAGGGAAAGGGGGGAGGCGCAGCCTTGGCCCTTCCTGCAAGGAAGGGTGCGGCTAGGGAGGAGACCTTCCTCCCCAAGGCACCTCGGAGGTGCCTTCCCCCTTTAGGACTCTCCCTTTTTCTTATCTCTTGGCGCATGGGCCTCTTGGGGCTGGTGCCCTTGGCCCATATAGGCCAAGGCGCACCCCCTACAGCACATGTGGCCCCCTCGGGGCTGGTGGACCCCCTTGGTGGACCCCCGGACCCCTTTCGGCACTCCCGGTACAATACCGATAAAGTGCGAAACTTTTCCGGCGACCAAAATAAGACTTCCCATATATAAATCTTTACCTCCGGACCATTCCGGAACTCCTCGTGACGTCCGGGATCTCATCCGAGACTCCGAACAACTTTCGGGTTACCGCATACTAATATCTCTATAACCCTAGCGTCACCGAACCTTAAGTGTGTAGACCCTACGGGTTCGGGAGACAGGCAGACATGACCGAGACGACTCTCCGGTCAATAACCAACAGCGGGATCTGGATACCCATGTTGGCTCCCACATGCTCCTCGATGATCTCATCGGATGAACCACGATGTCGAGGATTCAATCAATCCCGTATACAATTCCCTTTGTCTATCGGTATGTTACTTGCCCGAGATTCGATCGTCGGTATCCCGATACCTTGTTCAATCTCGTTACCGGCAAGTCTCTTCACTCGTTCCGTAACTCACATCATCCCGTGATCAACTCCTTGGTCACATTGTGCACATTATGATGATGTCCTACCGAGTGGGCCCAGAGATACCTCTCCGTTTACACGGAGTGACAAATCCCAGTCTCGATTCGTGCCAACCCAACAGACACTTTCGGAGATACCCGTAGTGTACCTTTATAGCCACCCAGTTACGTTGTGACGTTTGGTACACCCAAAGCATTCCTACGGTATCCGGGAGTTGCACAATCTCATGGTCTAAGGAAATGATACTTGACATTAGAAAAGCTCTTAGCAAACGAACTACACGATCTTGTGCTAGGCTTAGGATTGGGTCTTGTCCATCACATCATTCTCCTAATGATGTGATCCCGTTATCAACGACATCCAATGTCCATGGTCAGGAAACCATAACCATCTATTGATCAACGAGCTAGTCAACTAGAGGCTTACTAGGGACATGGTGTTGTCTATGTATCCACACATGTATCTGAGTTTCCTATCAATACAATTCTAGCATGGATAATAAACGATTATCATGAACAAGGAAATATAATAATAACCAATTTATTATTGCCTCTAGGGCATATTTCCAACAGTCTCCCACTTGCACTAGAGTCAATAATCTAGTTCACATCACCATGTGATTAACACTCACAGGTCACATCACCATGTGACCAACATCCAAAGAGTTTACTAGAGTCAACAATCTAGTTCACATCACTATGTGATTAACACTCAATGAGTTCTGGTTTGATCATGTTATGCTTGTGAGAGAGGTTATTAGTCAACGGGTCTGAACCTTTCAGATCCGTGTGTGCTTTACGAATATCTATGTCATCTTTTGGATACTAGCACGCGCTATTTGGAGCCATTTCAAATAACTGCTCTATTATACGAATCCGGTTTACTACTCAGAGCCATCCGGATTAGTGTCAAAGTTCGCATCGACGTAACCCTTTACGACGAACTCCTTTTCACCTCCATAATCGAGAAAACTCCTTAGTCCACTAGATACTAAGGATAAGTTCGACCGCTGTCATGTGATCCATTCCCGGATCACTATTGTACCCCTTGACCAACTCATGGCAAGGCACACTACATGTGCGGTACACAACATAGCATACTATAGAGCCTACGTCTAAAGCATAGGGGACGACCTTCGTCCTTTCTCTCTCTTCTGCTGTGGTCAGGTCTTGAGTCTTACTCAATACTCACACCTTGTAACACAGCCAAGAACTCCTTCTTTGCTGATCTATTTTGAACTCTTTCAAAATCATGTCAAGGTGTGCGTTCTTTGAAAGTATCATAGAGAAACATCATTTGGCCGCTTCCTGCATAGCTCACCGTCCTGAATGCAGTACACCGTAGCCTACCGGGCCACACGCTCCGCGTCCTCTTCCTTCTACGGCAACGTGCCTTGCATCAGGTATGCCTTGACCTCCTCGATCCAACACCCCTCCTGAGGCTCGAGCGCTAAGAGCAGGCGCGCTCCCAAGGTCGGGCCGCGGGCGGGGGCTCCCGAGGCTGGTGACTGGGGGAGTTCCTCCTGAGGTGGCGCCGGTTCCGCTGGCGGAGGTGCTGCCGAAGGCTTGTAGAGCCGCTCCTCGAAGACGCCAGGCTCTTGGGGTAGCCGCTTGGATGCTCTGTTGGCGATGTCGTCGGCCTCCTTGTTGGTGCCACGAGGCACATGCAGTAGCTCCAGGCCTAGGAACTGCTTCTCCATTTTGCGTACCTCCGTGAGGTATGCCTCCATGTGCTCATCCTTCGGCTCGTACACCTTGTTGGAGAAGTTGACAAGGAGCCGCGAGTCTCCCCTGATGGTGAGGCGTTTCACCCCCAGGGCCACCGCAGCCTTGAGGCCGGCGTTGAGGCCCTCGTACTCTGTGATGTTGTTGGAGACCTTCTCGCCCCGCTGGAAGCAGAGCTGCACGGCGTAGCAAAGCTTGTCCTGAGTGGGCGAGATGAGTACTGCTCGAGCCCCCGCGCCCTGGCATGCGAACGCGTCATCGAAGTACATGACCCAGCCATCCAGCGCTTCACTCCCTGGCGAGAGGGATCAGTTCTCGCCTGCTTCGAGTTCCGGGGTGTCGGTCCATTCTGCCACAAAGTCGGCGAGCGCAGCCCCCTTGATGACCCTGGTCGTGCTGAACTCCAAGTAAAACGCTTGCAACTCGATGTTCCATTCGGCAACCCTTCCTGCAGCATTGGGGCTCCCGAGCACTCTCTCCAGCGGGTAAGCTGAGATGACCTTGATGGGGTGACCCTAGAAGTAGTGGCGCAGCTTACGCGAGGCCACCAGGAGCGCGAGCAAGAGCTTATGAGGCATGGGGTATCGTGCTCTCGCATCTCGTAGCACTGTGCTGACGAAGTACACCGGGTGCTCGACGAGGGCGGGAGAGCTGACGGAGTCTTTGGCTCCCGGGGACTAAGGTGTTTCCTGTGGATTTCTAGCTTCAGGGGCTTGATGACTTGCCGGGGCAGCCGCTGTCTCAGGAGCATCACCTCGGTGTTGCGCTGGCAGAGTGTGGTGTGGCAGACAAGTAGAGTACCAAGGGCTCGAGAGGACGAGGTGCCACCATCACCGATGGGCTGGTCAAGTATCTCTTGAGGTCTTGAAAGGGTAGGTCGGCCTCGGGGGTCCACTTGAACGAGCCCTTCTTCTACATCAGCTTGAAGAACGGCAGAGCGCGCTCCCCCAGCCTGGAGGTGAAGCACCCCAGCGAAGTCACGCAGCCTGCAAGCTTCTGCATCTCCTTGAGGGTTTGTGGTGGGCTCATGTATTCGATTGCCTTGACCTTCTCCGGGTTGGCCTTGATCCCCCTGTGGGACACGAGGAAGCCCAGCGGCTTGCCGGATGGGACACCGAACACGCACTTCTCCTGGTTGAGCTGAAAGTCCACCCGGCGCAGGCTCGCGAAGGTCTCATCCAGGTCCTGAATCAAAGTTCTCGCCTCCCGAGACTTCACCACAATGTCGTCGACGTAGGCCTCAGCGTTTCTCCCGAGCTGCCGTCCCAAGGCGATGTGCATCAGCCGCTGGAAGGTTGCTCCTGCGTTGCGCAGTCCGAATGGCATGCAAGTGTAGCAGTATACCCCGCACGGGGTCAAGAAAGCTGTTTTCTCCACATTTTCTACCGCCATCTTGATCTGGTGATAGCTCGAGAACGCATCCAGGAAACATAGCAGGTCGCACTCGGCGGTGGAGTCGACAATCTGGTCGATGCGCGGTAGCGGGAATGGGTCTTGAGGGCAGGCCTTGTTGAGGTTGGTGAAGTCGACGCGCATGCGCTCCTTCCCTCCTTTCTTCGGCATGACGACCGGGTTTGCCAGACACTCTGGGTACCGGACCTCGCGAATGACACCTACTGCCTCCAGCTTGCGGGTTTCCTGGACGATGAAAGACTGCTTCTCCGTGGACTTTCGCCTCGCCCTCTACTTCACAGGGCGCATGTTGGGGCATACCTTCAGATGATGCTCAATCACTCCTCTCGGGACCCCAACTAGCTACTTGGGCTCCCAGGCGAACACTTCCTTGTTCGCCCGCAGGAAGTCCACCAACTCCCTTTCTTGATCCGGGGCGAGGTCGGCGCTTATAATAAAGGTGGCGCCTGAGGCCCCGTCCTCGTCGACCGGTATTTGCTTCGTCTTGGCTTGACCTTGAGTGAATAGTGATAATCCCCAAGTGCAGGGCATCATCGTAGCAATTTCCCAAGGTAGAAGTGATAAGTATGGAGTGTCGAACCCACAAGGAGCTAAAGGTAAGATCAATATTCTCTCAAGTCCTATCTGCCATTGATACGACTCTACGTACACCGAACGCTTGTTTCCAACTAGAAACGAGAAATAAAATTGCGTTGTGGGTATGAAGAGGATAACTTTGCATGATATCGGAGAGCTAAAATATAAAAGTAGGTGTTGTTATCATAAAGTTAGAATGTATTACTAAACATTATAAATAGCGAGTGTGGAATAATGATGGGTCGGTGTGCGGAATTATCCTGGGCAATCGTTAACAAGACCGGTAGTCGTCATTGCAATTTCATATCAGGGAGAGCCATAAGCTAACATACTTTCTCTTCTTGGATCATATGCACTTATGATTGGAACTCTAGCAAGCATCCGCAACTACTAAAGATCATTAAGTTAAAACCGAACCATAGCATTAAAGCATCAAGTCCCATTTATCCCATACGCAACAACCCCCTTACTCGGGTTGATGCTTCTGTCACTCAAGCAACCCACTATAAGCGAATCATGAACGTATTGCAACACCCTACAGCGGGAACCCCTCACGCTTGTGCGACACGGAGGGCACAATAGGACAGCACCAAAATAAAACATACAACTCGTACCAATCTAGATCATCAATCAACCCAAATACAAAGGATATCTACTCAAAACATCATAGGATGGCAACACATCATTGGATCATAATATGTGGCATAAAGCACCGTGTTCAAGTAGGGATTACAACGGGGTGCGGGAGAGTGGACCGCGTAAAATAGATGAGGATGGTAATAATGATGGTGATGTTGATGAAGACGATCACCGCGGCGATGATTCCCCTCCCAATGGCACTCCGGCGCCACTTAGAGAGAGGAGGAGAGGTTCTCCCCCTTGTGCTTCCTCCTCCATGGCCTACGGTGATGATGGCCCCCTCCGGCAGGGTGCCAGAGAGGGCCTAGATTGATTTCTCGTGGCTACAGAGGCTTGCGGCGGTGGAACTTCCGATCTAGGTTATTTTCTGGGGGTTTCTGTATTTATGGGAATTTTGGGCGTCGGTTTCACATCAGGGGGGTCTCCGAGTTGTCCACGAGATAGGGGCCCGCCCCCAGGGGGGTAGGGCGCGCCCCCACCCTCGTGGATAGCTCGGGACTCTTCTAGCCTAATTCTTTTACTTCGGGGGCTTCTTTTGGTCCATAAAAAATCGTCAAAAATTGGCACGTCAATTGGACTTTGTTTGGTATTCCTTTTCTGTAAAACTCAAAAACAAGGAAAAAACAGAAACTGGCACTGGGCTCTAGGTTAATAGGTTAGTCCCAAAAATATATAAAATAGCATATAAATGCATATAAAACATCTAAGATGGATAATATAATTGCATGAATACTTCATAAATTATAGATACGTTGGAGACGTATCAGCATGCCCAAGCTTAATTCCTGCTCGTCCTCGAGTAGGTAAATGATAAAAGAAATAATTTATGAAGTGTGAATGCTAGAAAGTGCTTAAGTTTGATCAATGATAATTTCAATCACCTTTTCTAGCATCATTATATGTCATAATAGTAGCTCATCTCATAAAACTTTTCAAGATCAAGTAACAAGCTATTCACATGTTAAAGTATAGATCATAAACTTTCTTGAAAACTAACAAACAGTGCTCTTAGTCATCAAACAATTGCAATTCATCTTATTTTCGGGAACGGTCTATGTAAGAGCTTTGATTCAGCAAAGTCCACATACTTAACTATCATTTAATCTTTCACAATTGCTAACACTCATGTGATATTTATGGGTTCAAAGTTTTAATCGGACACAGCGAAAGATAGGGGCTTATAGTTTCGCCTCCCAACCTTTTACCTCAAGGGTAATGCCAACAATAATAATTTATGAAAACCTACATCCAAGTGGATATATATATCCGGATCGCTCCAACAAAAAGTGCTTGCCAAAGGGAAAAGTGTAAAAAGGAAAGGTGATGATCACCATGACTCTTGTATAAGGGTAGAAGATAAAAGTAAAAGATAGGCCCTTCGCAGAGGGAAGCAGAGGTTGTCATGCGCTTTTATGGTTGGATGCACAAAATCTTAATGCAAAAGAACGTCACTTTATATTGCCGCTTGTGATAAAACCTTTATTATGCAGTCCGTCGCTTTTATTTCTTCCCTATAACAAGTTCATATAAAGCTTATTTTCTTCGCACTAATAGATCATACATATTTAGAGAGCAATTTTTATTGCATGCACCGATGACAACTTACTTGAAGGATCTTACTCAATCCATAGGTAGGTATGGTGGACTCTCATGGCAAAACTGGTTTAAGGAATGTTTGGAAGCACAAGTAGTATCTCTATTTGGTGCAAAGAATTTGGCTAGCATGAGAGGGAAAGGCAAGCTCAACATGTTGGATGATCCAAGACAATATAACGTTTCGGATATAGGAAAACATAACCCATTAAGTTGTCTTCCTTGTCCAACATCAACTTTTTAGCATGTCATATTTTAATGAGTGCTCACAATTACAAAAGATGTCCAAGATAGCATATTTATATGTGAAATCTCTCTTCCTTCAATATTCTTTCATGAATTATTCAAGTGACCAATTCTACGTTTGCTAACTTTCAATAAGTTTACTACCTATACTTATTCTGTGTGAAGTCATTAATCCCCATGGTATAAGCATATGAAACATATATAAATTCATATTTATGATATTCAATTCATTCAACCATTTACTCATAGGATATATGTGAAGCACGTGAGTAAATGACAAACTACTCCAAAAAGATATAAGTGAAGAACACTGAGTAGTCAAATAATTAACTAGCCATGGGAGGATTCTTTTTCATTCAAGATTTCAGATCCAATGATTTTATTCAAACAGTAAGTAAAATTTAAAATACGCTCCAAGCAAAACACATATCATGTGACGAATAGAAATATAGCTCCAAGTAAGGTATACCGATAGTTTTGAAGATGAAAGAGGGGATGCCTTCCGGGGCATCCCCAAGATTAGGCGCTTGAGTCTTCCTTGATTATTACCTGGGGGTTCCTTGGGCATCCCCAAGCTTAGGGTCTTTCCACTCCTTATTCTCCTCATATCGATATCTCACCCAAAGCTTGAAAACTTCAATCACACAAAACTTAACGGAACTTCATGAGATAGGTTAGTATGATAAAGAGTAAACCATTCACTTGGTACTGTTAAAGACAAGGTTCATAATTGTTCTCACACAATGCCTACTGTACCATATCATTTCTACAATTTATATTGAGAAATATAAGCCATAGAAACTAGAAAACAAGCAAACTATGCAATGAAAACAGAATCTGTCAGAAACAGAACAATGTGTAATGATCTGAACAGCAACCATACTTCTGATACTCCAAAAATTATGAAATAAATTGGTGGACGTGAGTAATTTGTCTATTAATCTTCTGCAAAATGAATCAACTCAAAAGCACTCTTCTGTAAAAGATGACAGCAAATCTCGTGAGCGCAAAGTTTCTGTCTTTTTTACAGCAAGATCACATTAACTTTCACCCAAGTCTTCCCAAAGGTCTTACTTGGAACTTTATTGAAACAAAAGCTATAAAACATGATTACTATAGTAGCTCAATGATGTAAACACACAAAAACAGTAAGGGTAAATATTGGGTTGTCTCCCAACAAGCGCTTTTCTTCAATGCCTTTTAGCTAGGCATGGTGATTTCAATGATGCTCACATAAAAGAAAAGAATCGAAACATAAAGAGAGCATCATGAAGAATATGACTGGCACATTTGAATCTAGCCCACTTACTATGCCTAGGGATTTTGTGAACACATAATTTATAGGAACAAGAATCAACTAGCATAGGAAGGCAATACAAGTATAACCTGAAAACTTTAAGCACATAGAGAGGAAACTTGATATTATTGATAGTCCTACAAGCATATATTCCCCCCTCATAATAACTTTCAGTAGCATCATGAATGAATTCAACAATATAACCATCACATAAAGCATTCTTTCCATGATCTACAATCATAGAAATTTTTCTACTCTCCACATAAGCAAAATTCTTCTCATTCGGAATAGTGGGATCACTAATTCCTAATGTTGACACTCTTCCAAACCCGCTTTAGATGATAGTATTATTCATAGTCCAAAAGATATAAGTGAAGTTCATGGAGCATTCTACAATTAATATTGACTAACCAATATCCAAGCTCAAAATATATAAGTGAAGCACACGAAGCATTCTATAAAACCATACTCAAAAGATTTAAGTGAAGCACAAAGAGCATTCTATAAGGTCAAACTCAAAAGATATAAGTGAAGCACATGAATCATTCTATAAATTGATGAAGGGACATCTCATACTAGCATGGTTCTTAAAAAAAAATAAAAACACAAAGGACACAAATCACGTGAACAAAACAAAAACCAAGGTATACTGATAATTGTTGAAGAAGAAAGATGGGATGCCAACCGGGGCATCCCCAAGCTTAGATGCTTGAGTATCCTTGGAATATTTACTTGGGGTGCCTTGGGCATCCCCAAGCTTGAACTCTTGCCTCTCTTTATGCTTCTCATATTGATAGCTCCTCGATCTTCGAACACTTCATCCACACAAAACTTTAACAAAAACTTTGTGAGATCCGTTAGTATAATAAAGCAAATCACTGCCTTCAGGTACTGTTGCAAACTCATTAAAAATTCATATTGGAACTATATCTACTGTATTCCAACTTCACCATGGTTCATACCCCCCGATACTACCCATAGATTCATCAAAATAAGCAAACAACACGCGAAAAAAAGAATCTGTCCAAAACAGGACAGTCTGTAGTAATATGGAAGTTTATTAAACTTATGTTACTCCAAAAAAATTAAATAAATATGAAAATTTAAAAAATTTGTACATAAGTAATGTTCAAAAAGTTTCAGACCCATTTGACTTTCCAGTAAAAAATTTAAATTCACGCACTACAGCCAAAGTTTCTGTTTTTGTACTGCACATAGTAAACAAGCAATCTACTCATCCTAAAACCAAAGCTTGGCACATTATTTTTTATGATAAAATGGATATATACAAGGGGATAATTATTTTCAGAGAAGCTTCCATGAAATTTTTTACATTGTTTCCATGAGCATGAACACAAGTGTTCAAGGTCGACCCTCACTTCTCCAATGCATAACCTTCCAATCACTTCTCTTATTTAAAAACTTTTTAGGCATGAGAGGCTAGTAATTTCTTTTTGTATTTTCATTCTTAATTTTTTTGTATCTTTCACCCACAACTAAACATAAACAAAAAGGAAAAACAAAATATACTTAGTGACGAAAGCAAACAAGCACACACGAGAATATCAACCCAACGCTATTGCTCCCCCGCAACGGCGCCAGAAAAGAGCTTGATAATCCCCAAGTGCAGGGCATCATCGTAGCAATTCCCAGAGGTGGAAGTGATAAGTATGGAGTGTCGAACCCACAAGGAGATAAAGGTAAGATCAATATTCTCTCAAGTCCTATCTGCGACTGATACGACTCTACGTACACCGAACGTTTGCTTCCAACTAGAAATGAGAAATAAAACTACGTTGTGGGTATGAAGAGGATAACTTTGCATGATATCGGAGAGCTAAAATATAAAAGTAGGTGCTGTTATCATAAAGTTAGAATGTATTACTAAATATTATAAATAGCGAGTGTGGAATAATTATTTGTCGGTGTGCGGAATTATCCTGGGCAATCGTTAACAAGACCGGTAGTCGTCATTGCAATTTCATATGAGGGAGAGGCATAAGCTAACATACTTTCTATTCTTGGATCATATGCACTTATGATTGGAACTCTAGCAAGCATCCGCAACTACTAAAGATCATTAAGGTAAAACCCAACCATAGCATTAAAGCATCAAGTCCCCATTATCCCATACGCAACAACCCCCTTACTCGGATATATGCTTCTGTCACTCAAGCAACCCACTATAAGCGAATCATGAACGTATTGCAACACCCTACAGCGGGAACCCCTCACACTTGTGTGACACGGAGGGCACAATAGGACAGCACCAAAATAAAACATACAACTCGTACCAATCTAGATCATCAATCAACCCAAAGACAAAGGATATCTACTCAAAACATCATAGGATGGAAACACATCATTGGATCATAATATGTGGCATAAAGCACCATGTTCAAGTAGGGATTACAACGGGGTGCGGGAGAGTGGACCGCGTAAAATATATGAGGATGGTGATGATGATGTTGATGTTGATGAAGACGATCACCGCGGCGATGATTCCCCTCCCGATGGCACTCTGGTGCCACTGAGACAGAGGAGGAGAAGTTCTCCCCCTTGTGCTTCCTCCTCCATGGCCTCCGGTGATGATGGCCCCCTCCGGCAGGGTGCCAGAGAGGGCCTAGATTGATTTCTCGTGGCTACAGAGGCTTGCGGCGGTGGAACTTCCGATCTAGGTTATTTTCTGGGGGTTTCTGTATTTATAGGATTTTTTTGCGTCGGTTTCACGCCAGGGGGATCTCCGAGTTTTCCACAAGATAGGGGCCCACGCCTAGGGGGGTAGGGCGCGCCCCCCACCTTCATGGACAGCTCGGGACTCTTCTAGCCTAACTCTTTTACTTTGGGGGCTTCTTTTGGTCCATAAAAAATCATCAAAAATTGGCACGTCAATTGGACTCCGTTTGGTATTCCTTTTCTGTAAAACTCAAAAACAAGGAAAAAACATAAACTGGCACTGGGCTCTAGGTTACTAGGTTAGTCCCAAAAATCTTATAAAATAGCATATAAATGCATATAAAACATCTAAGATGGATAATATAATAGCATGAATACTTCATAAATTATAGATATGTTGGAGACGTATCAAATAGCTGCTTCTTCTTGGTCGGCGCAGCCCCCTTGGTCATGGGTACGGCCTTGTCGGCCGGGCAAGCTGCCGCCGTGGCCCTGAAAGCGAGTTTGAGGGCCGCCAAGGCTTCCTTGGTGTCTCCGGCCACGGTGAGGATGCCCTTGCTCCCTGGCATTTTCATGAGGTTGTAGGCAGGATGAGTAGATGCCATGAATTGGGCTAGCGCCGGGTAACGGGGGATGGCGTTGTACGGTAGGTCGATGCGGGCGATGTCGAAGTCGATTAGCTCGGTGCAGTAGTTGTCACGCGTGCCGAATGTCACGGGGAGACGGATCTGCCCCAGGGGGTTGGAGGAGCCGCCGCCGACCCCGGAGAAGGGCTTGCTGGAACGGAGCCGCTCAAGCGGTACGTGAAGGAGGCTAAAAGCCTCCACAAAGAGCATGTTGAGGCCGGCGCCACCGTCGATGAGGGTCTTGGTGATGGCTACGCTGCAGATGCTGGGCGTGCAAAGCATTGGGTGCACACCCGAGCCGACGGTGGTGACCGGGTGATCCCCCGAGTCGAAGGTTAGGTCAGCCTTGGGCGCCGCCCAACCCGGGGGAGCCCCCTGCCGCGTGGAGGCAGCGCTGATCTGGCGAAAGAACAGCTTGGTGTGATGGTCGAGGGCGGCGCCTGCGAGCCGCCGAGGAGAGCCGCGACGGTGGGGGGTGCTGGTCCCCCGAAGCGCGCAATGAAGAGGTCGCGCAGCTCCCCCCAGGAGGCCACCGAAGATCCCAGCAGGTGGAGGAGCCAAGCGCGCGGCACGCCAGCGAGGGCCATGGGGAGCCAGTTGGACATTACCTTATCGTCGCCCCCAGCCTCCAGGATGGCCTCCTCGTATGCCAGCAGAAAGGCCGCCGGATCCGCCGCACCATCATAGCGGTGCGGCATCTCCGGCTTGAACTTGTGCGAGCACCGCACCCGCCGCAAGGCGGGGGTAAAGGCGCGGAGCCCCACGGCGCTGTTGATGGCGCCCGTCGACACAGTCGGAGAAGCGGCGCCGTCCATGAGAGCCGGTGGGAGAGGCGAAGCCGCGCGCGCGGGGGGGGGGGGGGGGGGGGGGGGCGAAGCTTCGTAGCACCCCTACCTGGCGCGCCAAATGTCGGCTACCGGGTTCCGGCAAAACCCTTGAAGTTCGAACTCTGGGGTGCGCACGAAGATCTCTCCCTCCCCCTAGCTCGCTCTCGCAATGATCGCCAGGCCTAGCGCGTCGAACCCAAAGAACAAAGGGACACAAGATTTATAGTGGTTCGGGCCACCGATGTGGTGTAATACCCTACTCCAGTGCGATATGGAAACCTTTGCCTGATGCCTCGGGACTCCTCGCCTGCGCTTGCCTCTTTAGCAGCAAAGAGGAAACAAGGACATTGCGCGTGCTGGCGCCCGCCTGGCCTTGGTCGTCATGGCTTGCATCACAGGGACCTCACGAGGTGCCCCTTGCCTTGATCTCTCCGCCCCTCGCGAGCCAGCCTGGTGAGGCCGCCCCCGAGGAGGTCTTGCGTCGTCCGCCTCGCGAGGCTTGGCCCCTCACGAGGGTCTTGAGTGTTTGCTGGTGAAGATGGGCCGTGCAGGGCCGCTGGTGGAGCCACGCCGTGGGCAGGAGGCAGGCAAGTCTGGGGACCCCCGTTCCGAGAACGCCGACAGTGACGTCAACAGTCAACAGGAAGGATGACCAGGTCAAACTGACCAGTGGGTCCCACCTGTCATAGACAATGGACTAACAGAAGTTTAAACTGACTAAGATGAGGTTAAATAACAGCCGGGCCCCACATGTCAGTGGCAGATTAGATTACTAATTACTTCTAATTATAGAAATATTTTAATTAGCTTAATTACGCGGTGGGGCCTGCATGTCAGTGGTACAGGGCTGCCCAGTCAGTAGTTGACTGGGTCAATGGGTTAGCGGGACCCAGTGGTAGTGGCTCAGCGGCGTGGTCCAGGACTGCCGCGTCAGCGCCACGTCGGACGGCGAGCGGAGTCGCGCCGGCGACCATCCCCGCGGCGGAAGTTCGCCAGAGATGGCCGGAAAACGGCTACAAGGCATGGTTCGCCACATTTTCGGTCGCGTTCGAGAGCTGGCGTCGGCGCGCGTCGCGCGGTGCCACCTGTTGTTCTCGGGGAGGCTCGATACGACGACGGCGAGCACCTTAGCGGTCGCCAGAGTTCGGCCATAAGCGGGGTGAGCGACAGAGGCCACGGGGAGGGGATCTAGTGGCACGAGCGGCAGCGGTGAGGAAGTGTTGTTGCAACTCTCTCTCTCACTCAGGACTAGAGGTAGAAGAAGGAGCACAATACACTGGAGTTTCACCCGGCTACACACACAACCCCGTTACTATTCCAAGAGCACAAAACTCTCTTACAAACACACACTTATGGCCGTGGATTTGTAGTCTCACAGCAGCGTAGCAGCCAAGTTTCAGTTGCCCATGTACGCAAGACCCGGCCACCACTAGCACGGCCTGCTCACCCATGAATCAACCAATCAAGTCCTACATGCATGGTCATCCAGCGATTGAGCAGCTCCACAAACGGCCACACGACCCGGCTGTGGCTAACTAACTCGGTGAGTTATCCATTCACAATGCCGGCTAACTAACTCACACCACCACGCCACACACGCATGCCACACTTTGCCACGGCTTCCGCTGTGTCCCGCACGTCCCGCACACACCTGACGCGCCCGTCTTGCCCGATCGCACCAGTGCATCCCGCACGTCCCGCGCGCACCAGACGCGCCCGACGAGCCCGACCACACCACACGCCGTGGCTTATTCCAACACACACCCCCTAAGCCACGGCCTAGAGGAGTCCGTCATTGTCGACGTTGGCGTCGGCCAGGAGAGCCTGCTCCGCCGCCGGTCCTTTCCGCAGCTGCGGGCACTCGCGCCGGATGTGCCCGTGCTCCCCGCACTTGTAGCAGCGCCTGTTGCCGCCACTCCCCAACGCCATGATGCATCGTCCCGTGCTCCGCCTTGCTGCCGCTCCCGCGCTCGCCACTGCGCCGCCATGAACAGGAGCTGTCTGTCCGCCCACTCGCCGCTGTCGTGCCGTCGACGCGTGCTCGTCGAACGCGCGCAGCCGCCCGAGCGCTTCATCGAACGCCATCGTCGTCACGTCGTGGAACTGCTCAATGCCGGCGACGACGGGGAAGAGCCGATCCGGCACCGTATCCGGCAGCTTCTTGACGAGCGCTGCGTCGCCCAGCGTCTCCCCGAGGTTGGCGTACCTAGCCGCCATCGCCGTGAGCCTCCCGCCGTACATGTGGAGCTCCTCGCTGTCCGCCATCTTCAGGCGGTCAAATTCGCCGCGCACCGTCGCCAGCCTCGCCGCGCGGACCCGATCGGCGCCGATGAACCTCACCTTCCGGGAGTCCCATACCTCCGTGGCGGTGAGCTTCGTCGACACCGACAGCAGCACATCCTCCGGCAATACCCCGAGAAGCAACGCGCGCGCCTTCTTGTCCTTCCGCGCTTTCACAGCCGCGTTGCCCGGCGCCACCGCCTCCCACACGGTGTGGATGTCAAGGATCGCCCGCGCCTTGATGGCCCAGACCGTGTAGTTGTCCGCTGTCGGTGTCAAAACCGGCAGATCTCGGGGTAGGGGGTCCCAAGCTGTGGAGCATGGGTCGATGGGTAACAGGAGACAGGGGACACGATGTTTACCCAGGTTTGGGCCCTCTTAATGGAGGTAATACCCTACTTCCTGCTTGATCGATCTTGATGAATATAAAGATTACAAGAGTTGATCTACCTCGAGATCACATGTTGTGGTCTAAACCCTAGAGGTATGATGAGTAATGTCATAATGATCTATCGACTAGCCTGGCCTCGACATATATAATGTACCAGAGGCCTAGGATAACAAGAGTCCTAGTCGAATACGCCGGTGGAGAGGAGTCCTTGTCTTGATCACCAAGTCTAGTGGAATCTTCCTCGTGTATACATCGGCTGTCCGAACTGGCCCATGAGCAAATGACCATGGGGGTCCTTGGCCCAATCCAACTGATCGGGGGACGACGTGGTGAGTACCCCCTAGTCCAGGACACCGTCAGTAGCCCCCTGAACCGGTCTTCAAGTTGGGGACGCTCCTCGATTCTTCCGAACTGTGCTTCATCTTCGGTCATCGGTCTTGAAAACTGGTTCAACAAATCATCCCATCTTCGATCTTGAGGATCGCCAAAGTGTATCCGAAGAGTTTACACGTCGGGTATCCGAGGAGCCCCTTTAAGATGTCGGCCTTTATCAATGCCTTGTTATTATTTTTTCACGCCACACCTCGGGTTTGAAGTTGTTCCCGTGCGGCGGTCTCCTCTTGCATCCGAGCTCCAACGTCGGACTGCATTAGAGATATCTTTTGCAGCTGAGCACCAACGCCGGATTATATCCGAGCTTCAACGCCGGTCTATATCCGAGCTCCAACGCCAGACTATATCTGAGGTGTCATAGATCACCTTGGCTTGAAAAAGTTTGAAGGAGGTTATCCGAGTATAACGCTGAAAAGTTCTCTATGGAACGAGCCATTCGAATCCGAGCTTTATGCCGGACTACTTCCGAGCTCCAACGATGCTCAGCGTCCGAGGTGTTGTAAACTACCTCGGTCTTTTAAAAGATTGAACGAATTCAGCCAAGCTTAATGCCGGAAATGCCCTCTATGGAGCCAGCCACTGGCGTCCGAGCTTTATGGCGGACTACTTCCGAGGTGGTGCACCACCCCGACCGCGGGCTGATTTTTTGTGAATATTTTTGTTTGGTGCAATTTATTCTCTGCCGAGATATATAGCCTGTATATGTATATCCAGTAGCCCTCAAGGTGTGTGTCGGTCTAAAACCCGAGATGCACCTGAAGGAAAACATAAAACTGCTGATCCTGGTAGCCCCTGAGACTCAGGTCGATTTGCAAAACCGGCCTGAGGGTCAACTCTAAGCTCGGCAGCATACGTAGGAATAGAAATGCAGTGTAATATATTAGAAATAATGATCGGCGGACAGGCCCCTGAGAGAGGGTTGTGAGAAGTCGCCGTGATATATTAGCTTGATGCTGGATAAGTCCCAGATGGTACTTAGTGTTGTCCGAAGACGCGCTTGCCCATAGTTCGGTCATGCCGAACACGAAGCACTTTGAATTCTCTGCATTGAATAAGCAATGCAATAGCCCCCGAGACACTGGTCGGGTCACAACACCAGATCAGGGGATCGATGTGCACCTTTAATGTTTATAAATAATGAGCGCGAAGCCCAGTAGCCCCCGAGCCTTAATGTGGGCACGGGTGGCCGAATTAAGGATTGATATCCGTTTGACGGAAAATTTTGTTATGTTTAACACAAACTTCTCAGAAAGAGAATAAAGATCTCTTAAAAGAGCTTAGAGCTGGTCGAATCCGAGCTCGCCAAGGTAGGCCCCAAGGGGTTTAAAAGATGTATTGCAGTAAATGGATTTTACTTGCAATTTTTATGTGTAATGATTGTATGTATCCAAGTACTTTTCATCATTAATGCTCAGATCCGCATTATACAAAACTTTGTTGACCGACCATCGGCTTCAACCTCCTCGGCCAGTAGCTGGGGAGTGTTTGTCCTACTTTATAAAGCCTTTATGAGGGCAAAGATTTATGAAAAACAAGACAATTCGGCCATACGGTTTTACAAACAAAGGTACACAGATAGATATGCTATATTGCTATTAAATGTAAAAACATCTTCCAAAGAAAATAGTCCCGCTATCGGTTCCTTTCTTTGGGTTGTCATGCTCATCGTGACCATGAAACCTCACCTCCGATCAATGTGGGAGGAAAATATTGAGGATTTAGTTCGGGGAAAGTTCCCGAACTCTATGGTATTAATGAACCAAATTTTTTACTTCCATCATTGCCGACCAAATATATCCTTTAAGATTGCTAGCATTCGGCTTCACCCAGTCTGAGGTACTAACTCGGACGACCCGGTAGTAACAATCACAGAGGTGCTCCCTTTACCGCCTAGACGAACAATCGAGAACGTAGGGGTAAGCACAGGAGCCAGGCAACCCAGCTTGGCCAAAATCTTAAGTCAAATTGATGCATATTTATGGCTTTACAACGATGATTGTGGAAGGCAGCCTTTGTATATTAAATACAAACGCCGATGATATGTTTATTTTGACTCCGTTGTGACCATTTATCAGTTGAAAGTGGCCCATCGTCGGCTTCCGCCCCCTTGTAGATGCTACGCAGGGTGTTTTCGCAATAACAAGACAACCCTTAGCCGACGTCTCGGTTCCCAAAGGCGGTTGTGTTAGCGGAAACGAGGCAATCAGATATGCGGGCTTTATAACTTTCACTTAGTCATAGGAGTTTAAAGTTGGGAGGCCAGTTACTAGCCCCGGATTAGTGTTCGGCGACAGTCGAGGTCAAGCCGTAAACACTTCGGCCAATGTTATGAACGGATCGTCATTTAACACGGGGTGACCTCTATCGATCTTATAGTTTAATACAGTCATCGGATCGCTGACTAGTTTACACTTATTGTGACAGTTAGTTTTCGGCTTTCTCCACTGAGGTGCTTTAACCATGCTAGCTGGAAGCAAAATCGCAGTGGTTCTCTCTTTGCACACCTAGCCGAACAAAGCGGAACGTAGGAGGCAAGCACAGGAGACGGGCAACCCAACTATTAACCGAAGACACAATTCGAAACTGATGCATATATAGCAATATCCAAGAATGTTTTTGCCGATCCTCTAAAGGTGTCCGGCGTTGCACTGCGAGACTTATGCTAGAAACACACAAATAGTTTAAAAGTGCCATAGGCTTGGAAAACCAAAGAACTTCAGTAAAAACTTGACATCCGAACTAGATCAAGTGTTCGGTGCCAATCCAAAAATTGGTCTTAGAGAAAAAAATTATGCTTCGGTCGTGCTTTGACATAACACATCCTATCTCAAGACTTAAAGCAGGTCAGCCTACGGCTTCAACCTCCTATCCTGAAGGCGGAGTACTTCCCGTTAGGCCAGTTTAGCAAACTAAACTCTAGCGGCTTTGAGAGAGAAATTAGGCTCCCCGGCTGTTGACCACACACTCGCGTCGAAAAAAGGAGTGATAGAAAAAGACTTTGCAACGACTAAGAAGAAGAACACTTATTCTAAAACAACTCACATAAATTTAAGAGCCCCCAAGTGACTTGGGTAAAAGAATTTTATGATTGTATGTACCGAAGTACTTATATCACATCTGTGTTCACCCGAACTTTAAACGCGTCTTAACCGACCGTCGGCTTCTCCCTCTTCGGTCAAGGGCCGAAAAGTGTTATGTACTCCACCTACCAAGAATATCGACGGTGTTTGCAATAACCAGGCAATCAGGCCATAAGGCTGTAATAGACAAAGCGCGCTCAGGGAACTTATGCTATATTACTAACGAACTGTAAGAAGCATCTTCGAAGAAAATAGTACCCCCACCGATACCTTTCTTCGGTTGCTCATTGTTACTATGAGACTTGTGCAATAGATTTTTTGTACTCATGAGTTCCGTTGTGTGCCGACCATGATTGGAAACAATAAGAGCGCTAGCTTTCGGCTTCACCCAGTCTGAGGTCCGAGCTCGGATGACCCGATCGTGACAATCGCAGAGGTGCTCCCTTTACTCCCTAGCCGAACAATCGGGAACGTAGGGGTAAACACAGGAGCAAGGCAACCCAGCTTGCGGAACACTTATGTCAACATGGTGCATATTGTGGCGTAGTACACGAACAAGGAACGAAGCCATACAAGTATAATCATATGCAAGAGGAAAGGTTTCATAAAGGAAGCCCCCAAGTAGACGGGGTATTTGAATTTGTGTGTCACAAACAAAGTTTTGACAAGGAAGTTTTTCATAAACAACTTTTTGCCAAAAAAGTATAATGCTTGGTCGAACCGAACAAAATTTAAAACTGAAAGTTTTTGAGCATGAAAGTGACTTAGCTGGTTAATGTGTTCGGCATTGATGACGCGGTCCGAGCTTGATGTGGGACAAGGTTCCATTCCCCAAGCCGGTCCCGAGGTGGCGGAGCGAAGAGCTCGGCACTCCAAAGTGGTGACATAGCACGACCAATGCAGGCTGGCAGAGTGACGCCGAAGTCCCCGGTGTGGGTTAATGAAGTGTTGACGAAGCTCCCCGTCCAGCCGAGGTGACAACACTGCCCGACCCGGATCATTTACCTGTGCACAAAAAATAGTGCAAACCGAAGATAGTAGTAATAATAATAAATTAAAAAATGTTGCATAATAAATAATTTATGCAAAGTGAGTAATAAAGGAAATATGGCCTATGCGCCGAACACTCGATGAGGTAGAGCTCTCTCGGCGATGCCGAAGTCCCCGAGGCAACCGAACACGTCGGTATGGCAACACGACCAACAAGGTGATCACGCAAGCCGATTGACGCCGATTGGGACGACGGCGTCGGCTTGCCGAAGACCACGTGACGCAGTCGAAGTCCATTACCTGCACATGTAAAATAGTGCAGGCCAACGATAATAATATTAATATATAAAAATCCTCGCGTAATTAATTTACGCAAAATAATTTATTTAAAGATATGTGGCCTGGCGCCGAAGTCAATGTCCATGCAGGGCGTCGGCGTGATGCGTTAAAGGCGTGGCAAAGCCTGAATTCACAGGTCGGTCCGAGTTCCAGATGTGGCGTTCGCCGAATTATCTACGGAAACTGACCGAACCACCACGCGACCGTCGTTAATGCGGCCACCATTTGATAGACCTGTGTACAGATGATGGAACATACCAGAGTAATAATTCCTTAGGAAAAATAAACCCAAACAAGCAAACATTGCTAGGATTAATAGCACCTGGTTTATTTGTTGTAGCAGTCCGAAGAAAAGTGACTCCCAAAATTGGGACTCGATCCGCATACCCATTGCCTAATGGGCGGTGAAGCGACGACATGGCGATGCTGGTAAAGGTTGGCTCGCCGAGGCAAAGCCCCCGGTCCAGCTAACGTGACGAAGCTGGTCGGCTGACGACGCCGAAGTCTCCGGAGTAGGTTGATGAAGGGATGGCGAAGCCCCCGGTCCAGATGAGTTGACGGAGGGGGTCGGTAAGGAGATGTTGCAGCTGCCATGTCAGCCGAAGTGTTGAAGTAGTTCGGCGTGATGGACATCAGCTTGAAGAAGCAACGGTGCGGCCCTGCTGATGCAGGTCGTAACTCGTGACGTGGTCAATGCCGGCTTGATGAAGTGACCGTGCGGCGATGCCGGTATGCCCGCTCCGTGTAATCCGTGGGGCGGCGATGTTGGTGATGATTTATCCTTCGCGATGCCGAACTCTTGTTCGTCTTGCCGAGATGATGATCCGAAGAAGTTGAGCTCGGCTCAACAAAGCGACGACGTGTCTAGCGCATGTCGGCAGCCGTGGAGCAACGTTGTCGGGCTGGTTTGACACCGGCGCGATGGTGAAGATTATATTGGACAAGACTTTAAAATTAGTGGGATGTTTTTGGGAACAAAACACAATACCCCATACAAAACTTCCTTCAAAAAGGATGTCTGAAATCCCGTTCATAAAAAAAGATGAACTCGGGTCGGATTCGTTCTCGCGCAGAAAACATATCTGAAAAGTGATGCACTAATCGGAAGGTTCCTGGAGTTTGGACGGTCGGATCTAGATGAAATTTTGATGGGTGGTAGATATAGGAATTCCGCAGCCGATCAAGGGTTGGATCTTCCAAAGGACGTCCGAGCTAGATGCTGGACACCACGCCCCAAACTCGTCCAGATCCCGTCCAAATTCGACGGGGCTCCGGTAATTCGGAGACCGGTGGAGATTGCTTCATCGGAACGCGACGAAATTTTACAGTGTTGTTGTAGACTCAATTCCGCACAATTCGACCGAAGGAATCATCAAAGTGATGCCCGAGGAGGTGGTGGCAGCGGATACAAGTTCGCTGTTCGGAAAAACAGCATGGTCGCCCGAGGGCAATGTTGACGTTGAGCCCCCGAGCTCCATGGATGATTCCTCCATGATCTTGATAGAGATCGGAGTTGATGTTGATGAAGGCCCTCGTCCGAACATGATGATTGGAGGTAGGGCACAGTCCTCGATTAAGCGAAGGTGACTAGTCAAGGTGGCGACGAAGACGCCGACATTGCAGTTGATCTGTAGGCGAGCCATTGATCCTTTTGCCGACCACACAGCGGAACTCTCAATGAAAGCACCATTGTCGGTCTCAAAACCGGCAGATCTCGGGGTAGGGGGTCCCAAGCTGTGGATCATGGATTGATGGGTAACAGCAGACAGGGGACACGATGTTTACCCGGATTCGGGCTCTCTTAATGGAGGTAATACCCTACTTCCTGCTTGATTGATCTCGATGAATATAAAGATTACGAGATTTGATCTACCTCGAGATCATATGTTGTGGTCTAAACCCTAGAGGTATGATGAGTAATGTCATAATGATCTATCGGCTAGCCTGGCCTCGGCTTATATAATGTACCAGAGGCCTAGGATAACAAGAGTCCTAGTCGAATACGCCGGTAGAGAGGAGTCCTTGTCTTGATCACCAAGTCTTGGCCCAATGAGCAAACGACCATGGGGGTCCTCGGCCCAATCCAACTAATCGAGGGACGACGTCGTGAGTACCCCCTAGTCCAGGACACCGCCATCTGCGGTCAGCATCGGCATCGCCATAGTCGCCGATCCGCCCGCGCCGCCGCCGTGTGGGACGAGCGCCATGGTCGCCGGTGATCGCCCGAACCGAAGCTTTGTATACCAATTGTTGTTGCAGCTCTCTCTCTCTCACTCAGGACTAGAGGTAGAAGAAGGAGCACAATACACTGGAGTTTCACCCGGCTGCACACACAACCCCGTTACTATTCCAAGAGCACAAAACTCTCTTACAAACACACACTTGTGGCCGTGGATTTGTAGTCTCACAGCAGCGTAGCAGCCAAGTTTCCGTTGCCCACGTACGCAAGACCCGGCCTCCACTAGCATGGCCGGCTCACCCACGAATCAACTAATCAAGTCCTACATGCATGGTCATCCAGCGATTGTGCAGCTCCGCAAACGGCCACACGACCTAGCTGTAGCTAACTAACTCGGTGAGTTATCCATTCACAATGCCTGCTAACTTACTCACACCACCACGCCACACACGCACGCCACACGTTGCCATGGCTTCCGCTCCGTCGCGCACGTCCCGCGTGCACCTGACGCGCCCGACGAGCCCGATCGCACTAGTGCATCCCGCACGTCCCGCGCGCACCCGACGCGCCCGACGAGCCCGGCCACACGACACGCCGTGGCTTATTCCAACAGGAAGAAGAGGTTGCCGTGCTTGCTGTGGGGGCTCCTGGCTTGGTCCGGTGGTCGAGGAAGACGTCGCGGGGCACGACGGTGCTCGAGGACTCGTCGGAGTGGGACGAGGCGGATCTAGAGGAGGGGGAAAGGAGGAGTGGGGGAGTGGGAGTGGCGGTAGGTGAGGGGGGAACTCGAGGCATCCGGGGCTGCCCTTATCCCCTCGGCGACGGGGACGGCGAGGTGGTCAGGCTGCGGCCGACAGGCGTAGGCGCTCGGTCGGTCGAACATGGCGGAAGACGATAGCGGATGGTGGGCTGGGCCGGATGGCCTGTTGGGCTTAGCCCGAGGGGTTAGGCGCTGGGGGGGGGGGTCAGGGGCCTTTTCTATTTATTTTTTAACACAGATGGGTAAGAAAATATTGGGCATGCTATTTACTTAGGAAAATTATGGGAAGTGCCCCTTTTATTCCCTGGTGATATTAGACAGTGCCACAAATATTTTGGAGACCAGAAAAATTCATTTGGTATTCTTCATAAATAGGATAGCATTTAAAAATGCTGAAATGGTGCTGTTATAATTGCTAATGCTCATCTTTGCACAAAAGTGATGTTGTGTTCCTTAACAAATAATTCTTATGGAATTTTTGACAAATGATGAACATTTTTCCAGCAACTTTTGAGCAACTTCAAACTTCACTTGAATTTGAATTGACTGGAATTTCAAATGGGATATTTGAACAAAGGTGATTAAGCAATGTTTGGAAAAATGATTAGCTTAATCACAGAGGGTTACTGTAGCATGACACTGGGGGTGTTACAAGGCTCCAGTGAGGGGATGGAGGATCTCCACCGGAGTACCGGTTGTGGCATACGTCTTCATGGTGAAGCTCCATGCGGTTCCGGCTAGTCGCGATATCGGTACGACGCGGCTTCCGGTGAATAACGCGCCTAACTGCGATCTTGGCAGATGGTGGTGGCATCTCTGATGTCGTTTTATTTTCGAGGCATCGTTGTTGCAGGTCACGTCAACTCGATCGGGATGTTCCGGGGGAAACCCTAGATCTGGGTCTACCGGGTTAGACGATGACGACGCCTTCGGTGTCGTTCGCCCTCCTAGGGGCATCGCTTTGGAGCAAGTGCTGGCCGGATGGGAAAGGGGAGGAGCGGTTTACATCTACCGCAAGGCTGATGGCGGATCCCGATGACATGGCGCTACGGAGTTTCGGCGACATGGACGTGTGGATGGATACGTGCAGGATGGTGGCATTGCCTGGCAAGGTCGGTGCGTTAGTACCTGCTCTAGAGATGGATCAGGGGAAGATGGCGTTGGCGACATCTGAGATTGTGCCGGATCAGTGTGTGACCCAGTCTCGGCATTGTGGCTTGGCTTGGGCATCCGACTTTAGATGTTCGGCTTTTGTGCGATGTCTGTTTGGTATCGGCTCGGACATTTGGCACCCCTTTATCAAGGGTATAGGAGTAGCGACATGTGTTGCCAAGATGGTGGCTTCAGGCTTATTGATGTATTACTTTGTAAGGTCTTTTTGAATAATTAATAAAATGGCTGCATGCATCGCCCAGATGCAGAGACCGGGGGTATATCCTCCTTTTCTAAAAAAATCCTCAAAATATATAATCCTTTCTCTCAAAACAAAAGTTATATATAGTCCTCTTTCTCATGTTTGAAAAAACACTCTTTCTCCTAGTAAAAGAGAAGTTGTATAAAAAACGCCTTTCTCCACATTGCTTTCTTCATAGATCAGCTACAGCTAGGAAGCATGACCATTTTCTAAACCCTTGACATGCAGAAGTGAAGGCATGCGTTAAAGCAGTTGAGGCTGAGCTCCAACTCGAGCTGCATGGGGTGTTTTTAGTCCGTCTCTCTCACACCGGTGAATGCCCTCAACTAGGGAGTATGATCTAGCAATGGTTGAAGTCTTTATCCGCTACATTCAAGGGTCCGAGTGAGATGAATCTTGAAAATCTGGTTTTCGATTGGATGCCTTACCTTGAGTGCGGTTTGAACTATTGACTTACGTAATTGGAAGTAACCAATTAGGTGTACGATGATACCTAGAAATTGATCACTGGTCCAATTTGACTACCTCTATGGGATAGACGTCAACAGAAAACTATTGAGTAACGACAACAAGTGATTGAGTTCAATAGTTTCTCATAGAAAATTATTAACTCCAAAAATATGGAGAAGACAAAATTGTTTGAAGTCCACAAAACTCACTATACGAAATAGCAAGCGATAAAACAGAGGCTCAGAGCTTTATGTTGTGTTAGTTTTGGCTTTGGTAGTTTTGAATTTCAATTCTGTAAACAAGATTGCAATAAGATCATTCACAAACTAGCCGCGGATGGATTTAGGGCGGTGGTGGCCACCTCAGTCTGGCTTTAGGAGGCCCTGGTTTTTGTATCGTTCGTGGTTACCACTGAGTTAGCTATGCGGGCTTAGTTATGGAATGAAATGTTTCAATTCAAAAAAATCATACACGGCTGGGGGGTGGGGGGGGGGGTTCAAAAGAAAAAACGCCACATGCCACCAAGTATTGTTTTTAGGGGGGCACATGGCAGCAGATAAATCATGCTCCCTCCGTTCCACAATATAGTGCGTATAGATTTTTTTCTGAAAGTCAAACATTACAAACTTTGACCATGTTTAGAGACGAATATAGGTACATTTGAAATACAAAAGGCATATCATTGATACATCACCAGTTATATTTCGATGTTGTATATGTTTGATATTGTATACTGTATATATAAATAGTTTCCTAAACTAGATCAAAATTTGCTTAGTCTGACTTATTAGAAAACCTATACACACTATATTATGAAATGGAGGAGGTTTTTTTGAGAGGTAAATGGAGGAAGTATATGACACCCATCATGTCACATGGGAGAGCAAACACCCACACACATTGACTGCTCAGGCAAGGCTCTCCTGGGTCGGCCCATTAGAGCATCTCCAGCCGTTCGGCCCCCAGGGCTTGAAATAGCGCCGCCTGGGGGCGAACCGGCAATAATTTTGGCGTGGGGCCAATCGGGTTCCCAGCCACCGCCCCCAGGTCGATCCCCGACGTTGCTTTTTGAGAAATAAAATCAGCCAAACACAACACAAATTCGTCCAAACTAGGCGATTTCATTGATATTTGTACAAAAACTTAAAAACATAAACTAAAAACGATGACTACGCCTAGCACTACTACCCGCCCCGCCTCCCGCCTTCTACATGCCGAGGAGCCTGTAGAACCGAGTGTAGTCGCCGCCGCCGTCGTCGTCATCACCGTCATCGTCGCCGCCGTGCTGGGTGCCGCTGCCGTCCCTGCTGCACCCCTAACCAGCGTCGCCGATGCGCGGCGGGTTGGACGGCTAGGGCGCCTCCTCGCCGTCGCTATCGAGGATGACGATGCTGCCCTCCTCGCGTCTGCGGCGCCGAGCGGCGATCCCCTCGAAGGCGCGGCGCTGGCGCTCTATCTGCTCGCGGACGTAGTACGCCTTTGCCCACTTGAGGGCGGTCTCATCGGCGGTGGCCATGGCCTCCTGCTCCTTCTGTTGGGGAACGTAGCATGCAATTTCAAAAAAATTCCTACGATCACGCAAGATCTATCTAGGAGATGCATAGAAATGAGAGGGGGAGAGTGTGTCCACGTACCCTCGTAGACCGAAAGCGGAAGCGTTAGGTTAACGCGGTTGATGTAGTCGAACGTCGTCATGATCCAACCCATCTAAGTACCGAACGTACAACACCTCCGGTTTCTGCACACGTTCAGCTCGATGACGTCCCTCAAACTCTTGATCCAGTAGAGCGTCGACGAAGTAGATGAGTTCCGTCAGCACGACGGCGTGGCGACGGTGAGGATGAAGTTATCCGCGCAGGGCTTCTCCTAAGAACTATGAGAATATGACCGGAGGCGTAAACTGTGGAGGGGGGCACCGCACACGGCTAAGAGACAATGTTGTGTGTTCTAGCGGTGCCTCCCCACATATATATAGGTGGGAGGGGGAGGGAGCAGCAGGAGGCGCGCCCCAAGTAGGAGGAATCCTACTTGGGGCCTAATCCTATTCGGCCTCCCCCCTTTCCATGTTTTCCGGAGGGAGAAGCAAAGAGGAGGGGGGACAGAAGGAAAGGGGAGGACGAATTGCCCCCTTCCTTTCTCTCCTCTCCCTTTCCTTCGCTCACCCTATTCGGCCATATATGGGGCGCACCAGCCCACTAGGGGATGGTCTGTGTCGCCCTAGGCCCAATAAGGCCCATATCTTTGCCGGGGGTGCCGGAACCCCTTTCCGGTGACCCGGTATGTCCAAATTGTTGAGGAACATAGTATTTAAAAAAATGCCTACGATCACGCAAGATCTATCTAGGAGAAGCATAGCAACGAGTGGGGAGAGTGTGTCTACGTACCCTCGTAGACCGAAAGCGGAAGCGTTTAATAACGCGGTTGATGTAGTCGAACGTCTTCGCGATCCAACCGATCCAAGTACCGAACGCACGACACCTCCGCGATCAGCACACGTTCAGCTCGGTGTCTTCCCTTGAACTCTTGATCTAGTTGAGGCCGAGGGAGAGTTCCGTCAGCACGATGGCGTGGTAACGGTGATGATGAAGTTACCAGCGCAAGGCTTCGCCTAAGCACTATGACGATATGACCGAGGTGTGTAACTGTGGAGGGGGGCACCGCACACGGCTAAAAGATCAACTTGTGTGTTCTAGGGTGCCCCCTCCCCACGTATATAAAGGAGGGAGGGGGAGGCCGGCTGGGCCTAGGGGGTGCGCCCAAGGTGGGGGAGTCCTACTAGGACTAGTAGTCCAAGTAGGATTCCACCACAAGAGAGAGAGGGGGAAGGAAGGAGAGGGAGAGGGAGTAGGAAAGGGGGGCACCGCCCCCTTCCCTTGTCCAATTATGACTGCAATGGGGGGCACGGCCTACCCTGGCTGCCCTCCTTTCTCTCCAATAAGGCCAATGGTGGCCCATTAGTTCCCCCGTGGGTTCCAGTAACCCCTCCGGCACTCCGGTTTTACCCGAAACTATCCGGAACACTTCAAGTGTCCGAATAACATGGTCCAATATATCAATATTTAAGTCTCGACCATTTAGAGACTCCTCGTCATGTCCGTGATCTCATCCGGGACTCCGAACAACCTTCGGTCATCAAATCACATAACTCATAATACAAATCGTCATCGAAAGTTAAGTGTGCGGACCCTACGGGTTAGAGAACTATGTAGACATGACCGAGACATATCTCCGGTCAATAACCAATAGCGGAACCTGGATTCTCATATTGGTTCCTACATATTCTACTAAGATCTTTAACGGTCAAACCGCATAACAACATACGTTGTTCCCTTTGTCATCGGTATGTTACTTGCCCGAGATTCGATCATCGGTATCATCATACCTATTTCAATCTCGTTATCGGCAAGTCTCTTTACTCGTTCCATAATGCATCAGCCTGAACCTAACTCATTAGTCAAATTGCTTGCATGGCTTATAGTGATGATTGAGGGAGTCTTGGACTAAGGGGTCCTCAGGCGTCCGACCTGTTATCCATGGGCCGGACTGATGGGCTGTGAAGATACGAAGGCCAAAGACAATACCCGTGTCCGGATTGGACTCTACTTGGCGTGGAAGGCAAGCTCGGCGACCCATTATGAAGATTTCCTCCTATGTAACCGACATCATGTAACCCTAGATCTCTCCGGTGTCTATATAAACCGGAGAGCATAGTCCAAATAGGACAGATTCATTACCATATTCACATAGGCTAGACTTCTAGGGTTTAGCCATTACGATCTCGTGGTAGATCAACTCTTGTAACACTCATATTCATCAAGATCAATCAAGCAGGAAGTAGGGTATTACCTCCATAGAGAGGGCCCGAACCTGGGTAACAATCGTGTCCCCCGTCTCCTATTACCATCGATCCTAGATGCACAGTTCGGGACCCCCTACCCGAGATCCACCGGTTTTGACACCGACATTGTTGATTTCATTGAGAGTTCCACTGTGCCGTCGACAAAAGGTTTGATGGCCCCTTCAATCGTCAGTAATGGCGTGGTTCAAGGAGAAACCTTCCTCCCCGAACAGATCTTTGTATTCAGCGGCTTCATACTGCAGGCCAACTCGCTCGGCCATCTGGAGCAGATAACTACGCCCCTGGCCATCTGGTCAGATTCGGAAGCCTGAACTACGTCGGGGACATCCGTGGAGACTTGGCTTCGACGGATTCGAGACCGCGGCAACCGCTCCCCTTCGCCCCGATGAACATGGCTTAAACCTGTCATCGGGCCGCATCCAGGAGATAGCTCCTGTAACAACTCTGGCCTTAGATCTGGAACAGATCAAGTCGTCTGAAGATGGGAAACTCAACCCCATCACGGGGGCTACCGATTCAGCAGCGTTGGAGCCGCATGCAGATTCCACTTCGTACGATACTTGCATCAACGGAACCCCGGACTTGTCTCCGATATCGAGTTCCGAACCCTGCGAGCCCACGGAAACCGAACTCGATCGGCTATCGATCTTCAAGTTCAGCGCCGCAGATATCTTCCAATACTCGCCCATGGGCGACGTACTAAACTCACTAAAAAACCTATCCCTGGCAGACAGCTCGTCACCGAACTATGTTCGGTTCGACCTTACGGCGGATGATGGAGGATTTTGCTTTGCACCCGCCACCCACTTCATAGCCACCGTCGAAAACCCAACCAACACGCCTGGCCTCTTCTCCAAAGACATCGACGGTCTCGACGACGATGAGGGGCAAGGCCAGAGCTTACTATCCGCTAGACGCGGGGCAACCACTTCCTGGTATGACGTGTGCATGGTAGACACACCCAACAACGATCTCGACGATGACAAGGAGGATCCAGTCGAGGATAAGCCTCCTGGTAAACAGTCCGAACACCTGCGCCCCCAGCGCCACTCTCAGTCACGCCACTCAAGAGAAAACAATACTAGCACCGGAGGTGATAATACTCCGGACAACGAAGGCCCTGTTGAGACAGGATCCGAACAGGAGGACCGGAAAAGCGGGCAAGATAGCCCTGATGAACAAGTCATATTCGGAGACTCGGAGGATAGTAATTATCTCCCACTCTCCGAGGAAGAGGAGAGCCTCGGCAACGAGGAATTCATCGTGCCTAAGGAAACTCTCGAGCAGGAGCGCTTTAAACGCCGGCTAATAGCCACGGAAAGGAATCTAAGAATAAAGCAGCAGCAGCTTCAAGCTAGCCAAGATCTGCTTGATGATAAATGGACCGACGTCCTGGCCGCCAAAGAATACGGCCTTAGCGGCCCAGACAAAAGCCACCACAACTGTAGGTGGCTCCCTCAATACGATGGCAAGGCGTTGGAGCCCACACCACCATCGAATAAGCCGGTAGGCCGACCACAGTTCGGGCCGGACAAAGTAGCAGCCCAAGCAGAGCACCATACCAACCCATCCGACAACCCAAGCAAGAATAAAGAAGCTCGGGGGAACACTCGTGACATCCAACAAGACCTGCAGGGTAGAACAGGACACACAAAATCGTCACTCAGATCGCGGAGACATGCCCCGGCCAGTAATAACGGTTATCTATTCGGACACAACAGACCCGAGCACGCTCGGTCCGATAACCGTAAGCGGAGTCCGCTGGAGGTGCTTCATAGTGTGGCCCAACATAGAGGAGCCGCACACCCTCTTTACTTCACCAACGAGGTAATGGAGCACGAATTTCCAGACGGGTTTAAACCCATCAACATCCCATCATACGATGGAACAACAGATCCCGTAGTATGGATTGAGGATTACCTCCTCCATATCCACCTGGCTTGCGGAGACGACCTTCATGCCATTAAATACCTGCTTCTCAAGCTTAAGGGGCCAGCGCGGTACTGGCTAAATAGTTTGTTAGAAAATTCTATTGGCAGCTGGGAAGATTTGGAAGACGCCTTTCGTGACAACTTCCAAGGAATATATGTCCGGCTGCCAGATGCCGACGACTTAAGTCATATTGTCCAATAGCCCGACGAGTCAGCCAGGGCGCTCTGGACCAGGTTCTTAGTCAAAAAGAACCAAATGGTCGACTGTCCGGACGCGGAAGCCCTTGCGGCCTTCAAACATAGCGTCCGGGATGAATGGCTAGCACGCCACCTCGACCAGGAAGGACCTAAATCCATGACCGCCCTTACCGCTCTAATAACTCGCTTTTGTGCGGGAGAAGACAACTGGCTCGCTCGTAAAAGCAACATCGCCAGCGACCCGGGCACTTCCGAAATACGAGACGGCAATGGCAAGCCACGACTAACCAAACACAAGAGTCGCAACAATAATGAAAGATTACGCGACATAGCGGTCAACGCCGGATTTCACAATCCGAAGCCTGGTCAACGGAAGAAGCCATTCAAGGCAAACCAGGATGGACCATCCACCCTCGACAGGATATTGGACCGACCTTGTCAGATTCACGGTCACCCTGATCAGCCAGCTAATCACACCAACAGAAACTGTTGGGTCTTTAAGCAGGCAGGCAAGCTTAACGCCGAACACAATGGGAGGAGGCCACCAGGCGTTAAAGACGACGGAGCGGCTCGCCAGCCGAACACCAGGGGCCAGAAACAGTTTCCCTCCGAAGTTCGACCACTCCCGGAACGGAAATAGCAGTTCGGCTTCCGCCACCCACCCGCCGTACTGGCAAGATTCACACCACGCATACATCACTATGCGCTCAAGATACCATGGGCACCGGCGGAGGCACAATACGGGCAACCCTGCAAACATTCCCGTAACGTTTTTTATCTGTTTTCCATATTTTCTTTATTATCTCTTAAAAACAGGTGACCATCAGGACAGTATCTAATCGGACTCTATCGGAGTTCTGATCCGTACACTCACCTAAGGGGCCACTTCCATTAAGGACTCCCCTCCCCGAGGACGGGCGGTGCAGACGTGCGACAGGAGGTCCAAAATAGCTTTTTTGTAGACCGCACTCTTTATTTTGAGCCTGTACTATGCCTTTTTTCCTCCGTTCCCGACCTCGAGCATGTCAAATAGTCGGGTTGTGGGTTTTCTCTTCTTTTTATATATATGAATTTATCATTGGCTTATTGCTCCACTCCCAGTAAACTTTATCCGAACTAATCTTCCATACTCTTTCTACAACGAGTACGCCTGTAACGGCGGTGTTACAAGATGCACCTCGGCATAACTTGCCAGGGGCTCGGTATGGGAACAAATGAGTCTCCAATAAAAGTCCGAACAGCTCTATAGCGTACTTCGGCGTCGCAAGTTTGGCCTTATATGCATCAGCTCCGAATCATTGTCTTTGGTCAATAGTTGGGTTGCCCGGCTCCTGTGCTTGCTACCCTACGTTCCGCTCTATCGGCTAGGGTAGTAAAGGGAGAACTACTGCGATTGTGCCCTGGCTTTGACCGGATGAGCACCTCAGTAGAGAAAGCCGAAAACTGACTGTCATGATGCGGCGAGAGCTGGTCAACCACTTGACGACTTATTCGAATATTTAGCGATTCTCCGTGTCACGCGAAGGATCTTTTTCAGATCAAAACATGTAAGGCACAAAAATTATAATACGCCGGATACATACCAGGGGCTATGTCGTAGCCCCGCCATAAAAATCCTATGGCTAAGTGAAGGTGTTAATGCCCTATAGTCCGATTGCCTGGTTCGCCGCATTATCACCTCCTTTATGGACTGAGACGTTGGACAAAGAGTGATTCAATGCTTTTCCGAACACCCCCGTATTTCCTATGAGGGGGCTGAAGCCGACGACTGGAAAACCTGCAGATTACATTAAAACGGCCGCACAGGAGGAATACAAGCTTTCGAGCAAAAGATGAAAACAGATTAACCATAAAGTTGTCTATTACAACATTTATACACATCACTCGAACATTATGTCTTTCGAGCACTGACCCTCTATCAAGCGGGCGGCCTCTAGGACGTCTTCAAAATAATGCTCCGGTTCCGGACGGTCCTTGTCTTTGGGTGGACTCTTCGCCGCAACATTGATGGCCTTCATCTTCCCCCAGAATGTCTTGACTCGGGCGAAGGCCATCCGTGCACCTTCAATGCACGCCGACCGCTTCACAGCGTCGATACGCGCCACCGCATCAACAAGCCGCTGCACCAGGCCGAAGTAACTACTCGGAACAGGTTCAGTCGGCCACAACCGGACTATGACGTTCTTCATGGCAGCGCCGGATATCCTATGCAGCTCGGCCCACTGGGACATCTGTTCATTCAGCAACAAAGGGCGCTTCGACGCGCCAAATTGCGACCAGAAAAGCTTCTCCGTTGCATACCCTCTTGCGCCTGATAAAACTGTGCCGCATCGGAAGAACTCTTCGGCAAGTCTAAAAAATTGTCCGGAGAACTCCATACTTGGTTAACCTGAGCATAGTTCGGATCACCGAACTTAGCCTGTAGCAAAAAGGGCTTGCCAGCCACAATCTCCCCAGCTTGCCGGATCTCCTCACGGGCTGCCCTGGATTCAGACCGCGCTTCCCTCGCCTCTCGTAAGGCCTTGTCAAGTTCAGCCGTTTTGGCTTCATTTTCCTTCTCAATAAGTTTACAGCGGCCAGCCGCATTATCTAACTCGTGCGCCATGGTGGACATTGCCTCCTTGTCCTGGCGCCGCGCGGCTTGTTCGGCCTTCAATTTAGCCGATGCCTTTTCGGCAGCCGCATTACTAAACCAGGCCTGCTCCTTGGCCCGGGCTAGCTCCGCCCGAAGGGCTTCCACGGCGGCAGCACCATCTGCATTGATGCACATTTCATATCAAACTCTCTTCAGAGTCAGGCTTACATTACAAGCATATTGGTGTAAGGAATGCTCGAAATATATACCTTGCGAGTCATCAAGACGCCTGTTGATCAAAGCAATGTCATCCTCCGCAATATCCAGCTTTCGCTGCAGTTTGGTTACCTCCGACTTTCGGGCAGTGGCAGGAGGGGAGACAGCCTGCATTCCAAATTAAACCAAGGTTAGTACCTGAAAATATCTTTTCGATCCTCCGATGACTTCCTTTGGAAGGTAATCCGAGTCTCAGGGGCTACTGCATACACAACAGGTGCATTCTGTCAATATTATTCAATTGGCAACATTACATCACAAACCTAAAAACCTCTCAGAAGGCTCATAAAAGCCTCGTTCAACCCGCTCTTCACGGATACAACTTTTTCGACCACCGTAACCATTAAGGCATGGTGCTCCTCTAAAACGGACGCTCGTCGCAGCATGTCCGTCAGCGTCTCTGGCACTCCTGGGTCTTCGAACACCGCTGCCGGAGCACGACATTCCTTTGAAGGAATCCACTTACCCGCCTCCAGCATTGTCTCCGGCTGTAAACCGGATAGTTCGGGGCCGTCATTCTTGGTCCCCGAAGCCTGAGTGACAGAGGCACCACCTTCGGGTAGCTCCTACCTCGTGTCCTGCGATACTTGCCGGTTGGGAGGAGCCCTCCGGCACGACACCTCGAGATCATCCGCCCTGTTAGGCGAGGAGGCCGGAGAAGGCGTGTCACTCTCCATCATCTCCGGAGGAAGGTCTCCCGAGGAGGAGGACGATTGAGAAACACCAGGCGTTAACCTGCGAGGAGGCACATATGTCGGAGGGTTATTTCAGTAATAAGAATGAGGTATGGTTAAAGTGCCCTGCTCCACTTACGGTCTGGCCGGAGGTTCGTCCTCATCATCAAGCTCAACGACGACATCGCTTGCCCGGCCCAAGCCGCCCGACGATGGCATTTTCCCTTTCTTGGAAGGCTTCCCCTCCTGTCGTGGAATTGTCACGGCAGATGTCCTAATGTGAGGACTTAGTCGTGAGGCCAACGCATCTACGTAGTAGCTTGAGAGGGGTTGATCGGGACGAGAGACACGACACACAAGACAAGGATTTAGACAGCTTCGGGCCCCGGGAAACATCATCCGGTAATAGCCTTACATGCTATTTGTGGCTAGGTCTCATTATGCTCATGAGGGAGTCGCCGGTAAGCCGGCTCTCCTCTAATTGTGTCCAGCCCTAGAGATTATTGCTTCTTGCTTGTCCCTTCTTTGGGGAGCCCTGCCCCTCCTTATATATGTTGAAGGGGCGGGTTACATGACTAGTCCTAGTAGGATTAGGATTGCTCTATTACAATTGGAGTCCTAGCCTTGCTTCCTTGGTAGGAGAATATTCCTTATGCTTTCCTCATAAACCGGCCCACCATAACATGAGCCGGCCTTCTGGGCCTTGGGCCTAGTCTTCTGTCTGACCCGCCGTTAGGGCCATCCGTGAGTCGCTAGGCTCATGAGTCGCCACTCCGGCGGGTTACCAATGAAACCGCCAAGCCCGGCCAGGTCATACTTCCGGCCGGGTCATACCGCGGGGTATATCCCCGACATTAGCCCCCAGTTTAATTTGGATTTATCCATGTTAAATTGATCCTGTAAAATAAAAAACAAGAACAAACTTGATAGGTTGTGCTCCTGGTTAAATATTTTCCTGAACCGGCACCTGATCATCTTTAAGTCCTTGTCATTTTCCTCCTGGATGCATACTCAAGATCTTGTAGCAAATCTCTTTTAACAAATATGTCCAAACCTTGCCAATGCAAAAAATCCAGGCACTTCTTCTAAAAAATCCGGATCAATAGGCCAGCTTCATAACCAATTTGCTGACATTGGCTCTTGTAGAGAAATATTATAAGAATTAATCCATTTGAGTCGGCCTTCAATGCTCTGACTTGACAAAAATATTGGTCTTGAAATATTCAACTGATATTCAGCCGGCTTAAAGATGTAGATCTTGCCGATTTATGATTTGCAAAATCGCCGGGTCATAAAAACTGATGGTTCCGGGTCACAACTGTTTATAGACGCTGGGTCATAATCATTGATGACGCCGGGTCAATCTGGTTTGCTCAAAACTGAGAATTTGAAAATATTTCTTCTTATATCCGTGTTACCTGTAGCCCCCAAGTCTTGAGCAGAGCAAAATGATGACTTAAGACTTGCTTCAATATAAATATTACCACTTTGAAGAAATCCATATTGTTCATCTCAATCACTAGTCAGAACTGAGTATTCCTCATATGTAGCCCCCAAGTGCCGGGTTGTCATGCTTGCAGCAACCCGGGACTTGTAATTGCCTTATGCTCATAAAAACTTCAACCAATGTAGCCCCCAAGGGCCGGGTCATTATGCAATAATGAGCAGGGACTTCGTAAATACAATCATGTATACCTGAGTAGCGACGTGTAGCCTCCAAGGGCCGGCTCAGTAAGATAATACTGAACTGGGAGTTTTCAATGAAAATAATATCATATGATGTAACCCCCATCCTGGGGCTTGAACCCACGTCCACAAGGTTAAGAGCTTTGTGCTTTACCAACTGAGCAGTGGATCCTTCAATATAATGGAATAAGGCTTGTGTACCTTGAATTTTAACAGGAGCAATTGGTAGCCCCCAAGGGCCGGCTCATTACGATGGGATGAGTCGGGTCTTCAATAAGTTGAGCAAAAAATGACTTTGCATTAGCCCCCAAGTGCCATGGTACATGCTGGCAGTGACATGGGACTTACATATTCGATGTAATACCAATTTGAATAATGTAGCCCCCAAGTGCCGGGTCGTAAGCCTGCAGCGACTCGGGACTATTCCTTCCATTGTAGAATAGATCATATCCATTGATAAAATAATAGCCATTGCGCCAAAGCGACTTTGAATACCTCATCTATTGATAAGTAAACCCGGAGTTTAAATACCCCGCGGCTCTTGGCCGATGGCAATTTAATACGCCTCCATTGTAAGCTGGAATTTTTATAACCCGGTGGCTTATAGCCTTTGAGAAAATCAAGAATTGATAACCCTTTTGAGACACCAATTTAAATCTTTGATGACAGGCTTGAATTTAATCATTTATGTAAGTCATAGCTCTGTAAATCCTGCAGAGTTTAAACAACATATGCCCTGGCGACTTAACGTCAAAAACCAGGGCGGGTAACCACCCAAATGTAGCCTTATCCTGCACATAATTAGATCACAAGATCCCTTGGCGGTTTACCGCAGGGCGGGTCATAATATCTCACATATAACCATTGATGTGTAACAAGGAGTCACAGATAAGCCTGTTATGAATCATAACTTTGAAACATAACTATAATAATAATATTATACCTGTGATATTGAATTTTCACTGCCGGTTTATGTGACCTGTGCAGTAAGGGTGATAACTGCCACGACTGGTTTTTCAATAAAACAATTATTGAGAGACCAATCCCTTTTACGGACCAGCGAGGAAGAATTCCTTCTCACTGGTAGACAATATCTTGGTCATAGAAGAAAAATACCAGGAGTACTAAATATAATACAAGGTTTAGCAGAGGCTGCCCAACAATTTATTACATGCACGCCGCTAAAACAAGACGGCGGATAGGGTGGCAAACTACTAACTCACGATAATAACGGTGGTGGAAATATCATCGCGAAGCGAGTGATATGATTCCAGAAGACTACAACTCATCGAGCGTCGGAGTGAGGCTCGAGAAGACTTATTGCGGGTGGCGGAAGCGTATACAATACAAGTGACCAATATCCGGGATTGCGCAGTACTGACTGGGACTCCTCTAGGCATCGGACGCGCTATCAAACTCTTCATCCAAGAGATCGCCTTCGTCAACATCTGGCCAAATCAACAAGCCAGGTGAGTACTATGAAAGTACTCGCAAGACAGTTCGGACATAAGATATAACAAATGTAAACATGAAACATATGAACAAGTTAACCAGTGCGATCAGACATAGAGATAATAAATACTGGGTGCCAAGCGAGGGTCTGAATGACGCCTCGAGCGGAAACTGCAGAATAGTAATACTGGTGCCAAACGAGTGTCTGAAAGACTCCTCGAGCGGAAAATGCGGAATAATAATACAGGTGCCAAACGAGTGTCTGAAAGACTCCTCGAGCGGGAAAAATGCGAAATAATAATACAGGTGCCAAACGAGTGTCTGAAAGACTCCTCGAGCGGAAAATGCGGAATAATAATACTGGTGCCAAACGAGTGTCTGAAAGACTCCTCGAGCGGAAAATGCGGAATAATAATACAGGTGCCAAACGAGTGTCTGAAAGACTCCTCGAGCGGAAAATGCGGAATAATAATACAGGTGCCAAACGAGTGTCTGAAAGACTCCTCGAGCGGAAAAATGCGGAATAATAATGCCACAGTCGGGCGTCGTGGCAACACCACATAAAGGGCTTACAACAGAAAATAAAGACAGTGCATGCCACAGTCGGACGTCTGTGCGACATCACATAAAGGGCTTATATTTTAAAGTAAGAAACAAGTACACGCCACAGTCGAATGTCTGCGCGACGTCACATAAAGGGCTTATATCACAGCTCAATAATACAATCGTTCGGGAACACAATTTATCACAAGCATGAGACAAATATAAGGTTAGTCCATCCACAGGAATAACAATAAATCTAAATTTACCACTTGAGCTTGTTCACCGGGGACAAGTTTTTCTCGAGATAGATATGGATATAATGTTTACACTACTTGATCATGGATACGATGATTTGGAAAGAATTGACTCTGCAGAGTTTGTACTTAACCACAGCCAACGGATTTCAGTAGTCACGGGGACTAGTTCCGTCTATGGTGTTTTGGAAGAAACACGTCTAACCAGTACACACCCAATTCAACCATCCGAAGCCAGGGATCACCCTCGGCGACGTTCAAGAAAAACCTTGAGACGGGGAGGCTACAACCTCGCGTAGCATGGGATCAAATTTCTATACGCGCGCTCTAAGGGGGTGCCCCCCCTCTCGGTCCCAACCGGAAACACCCATGCCCCCTGACCGGATGACTGGCTTTAATCCTGGGCCAAGGTACCATCATCCCGGCCTCTCTGTTTGGTGTGTACACGGAAAGAGGTTACCAACTTACTAAACCGCATCCTGGCAATGAGACATGTGGTAGCACGGAAAGGGAAAGAACGGTAACACGGCTCCAACCATGTTAACGTCGGAAAAGTCGGATGACGCAAGGCTGGTATGCTACAACAGTACCACCTTGCTGCCCTTCATGTCACCACATGATTAGGCCACCTCTCATCAGAGGTCATCGCAACTTTGGAACATGCGGGAAAAGAACGATAACGTGGCTCCAACCACGTTAACGTCGGGGAAAGTCGGATGACGCAAGGCTGGTATGCTACAACAGTACCACCTTGCTGCCCTTCATGTCACCACATGATTAGGCCATCTCTCATCAGAGATCATCGCGACTTTGGAATAACCAGGTCGTTGCCTTACAAGCAACGAGGTATTTACCGACACTCATATGCCACGCACAAACTCTCACGTGAACATGTAAAACACCTGTCATATCAAATGTTCAAAACATGCTTGCCTGGTTCGGAGAAGTCGGAGTCTAGCTCGGCGAAGTACGTGGCTCCGTCACCTCTTCCGGAACCTACGGCAATCACGAAACGGGTACTAACGTGAAAACCAACACTTGCACAGAAACTTTTTCCAAATATTTTTCAAATAAATCCCATAAAAAACTAGACAAAATCTGAAGATTGTCAGAAAAAGAATCACTCAAAAATACCTTTTTATTAAAAAGTTATAAAGGTTTCTGTCCAGGGACTTATCTGTAATGAAACAGAAAAGTTTCAGGGTTTTAACTGAGAAAATAGAAAACGCTTCGGTTGGGAATGCGCAAGCGCAAAGGAGAAAACGTATTTTGCCCGAAGGCGCCAACAGAAAACGGTTCGCGAATAAAAGAACAGAGGCTGACATGCGGGGTCCACATGTCAGGTTTGAAAAGCTCGCCGGCGCCCGAAGACTGCGGTGGACGCCGGCGTCGAACCATGGCGAGTTAGGAGAAACGGAGGGTACCAAGAGCTTCAGCGTCTTCTTCCGCGTCGGTGGGTGGTGGACTCGTCCAACGGGGAGCACCACGTCGACGGCGACACTTTCTCCGGCGGACGGCGGCTCGGGTGAGGATGGGGAACTCCGGTGGAGGGCTGCAAGCTTCAAATTGAAGTGCGGGTCAGAAAGAGGGATGCATGGTGAAGCTACTAGTAAGAGAATGGAGGCAGAGGAGCACACACGGGGGCGAATCGGGCTGGATCCCGTGGCGGGTCGCGGCGGCCGGAGTCGAGGAAGGAGACCTCCTCGGGGCTCTACTAGTGACTAGGCTTGATCTAGGGGGAGTGCAGGGATGGTGGGTGCTCGAGTTGAAGCTCGGGGTCTCTATTTATAGGCGGATCGACGGGGTGGCCGTGAACGGAGAATCTCCGGCGAGCGGTTACGGCGGAGCAGTGGATTGGCAGGTGGTTTGAGCGGCCAGGCAGCATCAGTGGAGGTTACTGGAGTCATTTCACAGCTAAACGGAGATGGTCTTGGCGTAATGGCGTCGGTCCACGGTGAGGTGACCGCACGGGCTCAACGGCGGCAGAGAGCGCGCTCCGCGCCCTGCGGTTCACGACGAGAGCGGCAGCGCATTCGGGGGAGTGGAAGGCCACGCGGCGGGCTCCGGTGGTTTGGGCGGCGCTGGGTGGCGTCGTCGGCGCCGTGTCTCCCGCTGGCGCCCGCAAAGCCGCCGCCGGCGTCGGTCACGGGGCGGTGCACCTTCTGCTGCTCGTCACCGACGCCCGCAAGGCGCCAGGCATTCGTGCGGTGCAGGAACAAGAGGGCGGGGACGAGGAGCAAGGCGACGTGGTGGCACTGGCGAGATCGACGTCCTTCTCTGAAGAAAACGACAGCAAGCCACTGACTGAATCTCTGAATTCCTGAACTTGACATAGACAGTGCACTGCAGGTGTTCGACAGAAGGTTTTGGCTATGAGATAAATTTTTCTAGAGCTGTAACTTGGTGAGATGACCACTCAAAGCACCCAGGGGCTGCCTGATTTTACTTGGAATTTTTGGAGAAGGTTTTGAATGAATTTCACCAAATTTGACAAATCTGGTCCAAACTTGCAGCAGGTGTAGTTTGAAAATTTTGAACTGAAGACCAGTGGATCTTCATGGTTCTAGGTTGAGGGTTCAAAGGACTAGGAGGGGAAAAAGGTTTGGTGCCAAAAATCAAGACAGAAAGTGGAGTTCCTTTGTAAATCTCCAAGTGCTAGAAAAGAAGGCAGAAATTTATTTGAATAGATTTTGAATGGAAGTAATCACATGGGGAGGTTCAACTTGCTGGATTTGATGCAAACCATGATCCAAAGGTGAGGAAGTGGTTAGGAGAGAGGATTTGCACTAATGCGATGGCAAGAAGGAATTGTTGAAAGTGGCAAAGGACTTTCCAAAAGCCATAGTGCAAATTCAAAAGGATTTTCAAAAGTTATTTTCCCAAATGAAAAACATTTTGTCTTGAGTCCAAAAAGAAAAGCAAGAACTTCCAAGACCAAAGGCAGATCTTGGATGAATCCAAACAAAACTTTTGCCATAAAGTAAAATATATGAGAGGGAGAGTTCTCTTGAAGAAAAATTTAAATCACTCCCCTCAAGTCAAATAAAATCTTTTGAAAAATCCAAATAAAAACTTGGGTGTCACAACACCTACCCCCTTAGGAAAAATCTCGTCCTCGAGATTTCTGCTGATCCTCAAATAGGTATGGATACTCTGCTCGAAGGAAATCCTCCCTTTCCCATGTAGCTTCATCCTCAGTGTGGTTGCTCCACTGAACCCTGAAAAATCTTGTTGTTTTCTGACGGTTCCTCCATTCAGACTCTTCTAAAATCTTTACTGGTCTTTCTCTGTTGGTGAGATCTGGTTGCATATCAATGTCCTCATGAGGTACATGCTTCTCCGGGTTACTCACACATTTTCTCAATTGAGAGACGTGGAATACATCATGGACGTCTGACAGCTCCTTGGGTAGGTCTAGTTGGTAGGCCACCGTGCCTCTTCGTGCCTTTACACAAAATGGTCCAATAAATCTTGGGGCTAGCTTCCCCTTTATTTTGAACCGTTGCAGACCCCTCATAGGAGATACTCAGAGGTATACGGAATCACCAGGATCGAAGCTGACCTCACGGTGCTTCTGATCATAGTAGCTCTTTTGGCGGCTCTGTGCTGTCTTGAGTCTGTCCCGGATTTGTTTAACTTTCTCCTCGGCCTCTTTAAGCATATCCGGGCCGAAGATACGGCTGTCACCTGTCTCTGACCAATTCAATGGGGTATGACACCTTCGTCCGTACAATGCTTCAAAGGGTGCCATTTGCAAGCTGGCTTGGTAACTGTTGTTGTAAGCAAATTCGGCATACGGCAAACTCTCTTCCCAACTGGATCCATAGGTGAGCACACAGGCTCTTAGCATATCCTCTAGGATCTGGTTCACACGTTCCGTCTGTCCATCAGTCTGAGGGTGGTATGCTGTACTGAAAGCTAGTTGCGTGCCCAGAGCTTGTTGTAGGTGGTCCCAAAATTTGGAGACGAATTGGGTGCCTCGGTCTGATATTATAGTCTTTGGGACTCCGTGCAAACAAACTATACGGGAGAGATAAAGTTTTGCCAGTCTTTGGGTGGAGTAGGTAGTCTTCACGGGAATGAAATGAGCAACCTTGGTTAGTCGGTCTGTGATGACCCATATGGCGTCATTCCCACGCTGTGATTGGGGTAACCCGACGATGAAATCCATTCCTATTTCATCCCATTTCCACTCTGGTATCCTGTTTGGTTGGAGTAGCCCTGCTGGCTTTTGATGCTCGGCCTTGATGCGCTGACACGAATCGCAACAAGCAATGAATGTGGCTATATCTCTTTTCATACCGTGCCACCAAAATCTTTCCTGAATGTCCTTGTACATTTTGGTTCCTCCAGGATGGATCGAGTATGGGGCGGTGTGGCTTTCCGTCAAGATCTGTTGCTTGAGTTCCTCAATGTTAGGTACGCAAAGTCTGTCTCGGTACCATAATGTTCCTTCACTGTCGGTGACGAACTCTGAAGTCTTACTGAGATCCATTTTCTTCTTTATGCCCTCGATGCTGGGGTGTCCCTGTTGAGCCTTCTTAATTTGTTCCACCAGGGTGGGTTGTATCTCCAGGTTCGATACGGTGCCCTCAGAGACTAACATCATGTTGAGTCTAGTGAACTCTCGCTGAAACTCAGGCCTCAAATTTTTCTGACCGTCACTGTCCGGGCTGGGGTTCCGACTAAGGGCATCGGCCACTACATTTGCTTTCCCTGGGTGGTAGTGAATACCGACGTCATAGTCCTTGACTAGTTCCAACCAGCGTCGTTGGCGTAAATTCAGCTATGGCTGTGTGAAAATATATTTGAGGCTCTTATGGTCCGTATATATTTCACAGCGATTTCCCAACAGAAAGTGCCTCCACTCCTTGAGTGCATGTATAACTGCTGCTAGCTTCAAGTCATGTGTTGGGTAATTTTCCTCATGTTTTCGCAGCTGCCTGGAGGCATATGCGACAACTTTGCCATCCTGCATTAGCACACATCCGAGACCTTTTCAGGACGCGTCACAATACACTTCAAAGCTCTTGTGTATGTCTGGCACAGTTAAGACCGGTGTGGTTGTCAGCTTCTTCTTGAGTTCTTGGAAGCTCTGCTCGCATGCTTCCGTCCATACAAATTTCTTGTCCTTCTTGAGTAACTGTGTCATAGGTTTTGCCACAGTGGAGAATCCTTCAATAAATCTCCTGTAATACCCGGCCATCCCCAGAAAGCTCCGCACATCAGTAACATTGGCGGGTGGCTTCCAGTCCAGTATGGCCTTGACTTTTTCCGGGTCTACGGCCACGCCTTCTTGGTTCAGTATATGGCCCAAGAAACCAACTTGCCTTAGCCAAAATTCGCACTTGCTAAATTTGGCGTACAACTGATGTTTCCTCAATTCTCCCAAAACAATTCTGAGGTGCTCAGCATGCTCTTCTGGTGTCCTTGAGTAGACCAGAATGTCGTCAATGAATACCACCACAAATTTGTCCATGAATTTCATGAACACTTTGTTCATGAGGTGGACGAAATATGCGGGGGCGTTCGTTAGTCCAAAAGGCATCACTGTGAACTCGTATAACCCATATCTGGAAGTGAATGCTGTCTTGGGGATATCTTCTGTCCGTACCTTCAGTTGATGGTATCCCGATCTCAAATCGATCTTTGAAAATACCTTGGCTTGTGCGAGCTGGTCAAACAAATCATTTATCCGTGGCATTGGATATTTGTTTTTGATGGTGACCATATTGAGGGCTTGATAGTCTATGCACAGCCTCAGTGTCCCATCTTTCTTTTTGGCAAACAACACAAGCGAACCCCATGGTGAGGAGCTGGCTCGAATAAATCCTTTGGCCAACAACTCCTTTATCTGCTTCTTCAACTCCCCCAATTCTGAGGGTGCCATTCTATACGGCTTCTTATAGATGGGAGTGGTGCCAGGTGCTAGTTCAACGCTGAATTCTATCTCTCGGTCTGGTGGCATGCCTGGTAGTTCTTCCGGGAACACATCAGGAAACTCGCATACCACTGGAACCTTTCTCAGTTCTGCAATGTCCATTTTGTTCAGTTTTGGTTTCTGCGATCGTGGCCTTTCTTGAGCGGAAACTCTTATAGTCTTGCCGTGATGGTGAGTGAGAATCACCGTTCGATTGAAGCAGTCGATGAATCCTTTGTTGGTGGTTAACCAGTCCATCCCTAAAATGACATCCAGTCCTTTACTTTCCAACACGATGAGATTCGCGTGGAATGGTAGTCCTTCGAACTCGATGATCACTCCTTGGCAGTAACCTTGGGCGATTTGCTTATTTCTGGGGGACTTGATGATCATAGATTTTTCCAAGGGAAGTATCGGAAAACCGTGTTGCGAAACAAAACTCTTCGAAACGAACGAATGGGAAGCTCCAGAATCAAACAAAACCGTGGCAGGTACTGTGTTGACAGGGAACGTACCGAGCACGATGTCTGGGGCATTCTGCGCTTCTTCCCTGGTCACATGGTTCAGGTGACCCTTCCTGTGGTTGTTGCTGGGATTGAAGTTGTTGCGCTTGGGGGCGGGATTGTTTCCACCATTGTTCGGCTTGGGTGCCGAGTCTCTTGGCTTCGGGCACTGTTTAGCATAATGCCCTTGTTGACCACATGCATAGCAGGTGACCCCTGGACGGTATGTGAACTCCTTGTCCCTGGCATGAAATTGTCCGACGGGCCTTGGCTCAGTAGTCGTGGATCTCCTTGTGTCTGTCCTTGGGACCTCAGTCTTGCCTCGGTTGCTGCGGGCAAGCGTCGTCTTGTCCCTCTTCCGCTTGCGGATATCTTCCAGACTACGGCGCTCATTCTCCAAGGTGATGGCCTTGTCCACCAGCGTCTTAAAATCCGGAAAGGTGTGCACGATCAGTTGGCATCTTAACGCTGGTGCCAGGCCGTCCAGGAATTTTTCCATCTTCTTGCTTTCTGTCATGTGCTCGTCGTAGGCATAACGAGACAGCTGGGTGAACTGACCATTGTACTCTATCACTGACATGCCTCTTTGCTTCAGGTCATCAAACTCTCTCTTCTTGATCTTTAGGATGCTCCTGGGGATGTGTGCCCCACGGAAGCCTTCCTTGAACTCTTCCCAGGTGATGTTGTGTTCCCTGGGATGCATGTGTAGGAAGTTTTCCCACCATGCTGCGGCTGCTCCAGTAAGGTAGTGTGGTGCATAAAGCACCTTCTCATGATCTGAGCACTGAGCAATAATCAGTTTCCTTTCAACCTCACGAAGCCAATCATTGGCTTCCAGCGGTCTGTCGGTGTGAGCAAAAGTTGAGGGGCGAGTCTTCTGTAACTCAGATAACTTGGAATGGGGTTGATAGGGTTCACGGTGGTTTCCCATGTTGATGACATGGTTCATCATCTCTTGGTGCTGTTGCTGGCTTTGCTCGAAGAGACGGCATACTTGAGACAGTGCTGCTTCGCTGTCTTGTTGGCTGGACTGACCCTGAGTGAAATTGTTGCTGGTCTGTGTCCCGTAAACCTCTTCTGGCTGATTGGGCATAGAGCGAGTCCATGGGCGAGACAATTTTCCAGTCTGGGGTATTATTTGCAAAACCCATGAGAAAAATTGTGTAGCACAAAAAAAAATCTCGCAAAGGCAATAATCAAAAGGCTTCAAGGTTTTCAAAGGAACACAAATGATTTTTCATGGAGAAGAAGTGCTTAACATAAATCTCACATGCGAAAAGCAACCACAAAGTACAGCACTCAGGATGCGCGTACACAATCCTGACATGCTATTAAAAACTAGCGTACTACTCCGGAAGGCAGCAAACACACCAATACAAACTAGCGTACAGATAAAACAACACATCATACAAGCAGGCATAACACGCGGCTACTCGGTGCTCTCAGTCGGAGATGGTGAAGATCTCCTTCCCCTTGCCGATGGCAAGGCTCAGCGGTCCAGGAGAATCAACCTCCTCCTCTCTAGCTAGCTCCTGGCGCGTGACGCTGCGCTGCGGTGATGGTGCGGGGGCGACTGGTGGTAGAGCGCGTGCGGCAGGCGGTGCGGCTCTGATTGGAGTAGGAGCGATGACTCGGTCGAACTCCTCAGTGGTAGGCAGACGGCGAGGAGTGGCCAAAACGGCCGGTGCATACGAGGCTGAAGACGAGACGAATGTCAGAGGCGGCGCCGTGTGGAGAAGCTCCTTCCTGCTAGCAGGACCGCCCCGGACTAAGTCCATGCGGGCAGCCACAAGATCATCTACGAGGTTGTCGAAAGACTCCTCCAGAGCCTTGAGATACTCCACAACCATCTCGATGGCTTCATCTCTTTCTCCCCGATGGCAGGCAAACGCATAGTGGCTGGTGTATGGCACATGGCATGGGAGGTAGCGGTAGCGACGAGTCTTCATCATAGGAAGGATGTCCCGAAGGCGAGCTATCGCCTCACGGGCAGCCATCTGCATGGCATGCCTCTCCGTAGGCATGGCCCTTCCCACAAAACGGAAGTGGCGTGCAGCAGAACGTCCTCCCTTGAACTGCACCACAGCTTGGTGCATAGACACGTCGTCACTGAGCTTGTGCTGATAGAGTGTGAAATCCGGGCGAGCTGCTGGCCCGATCGCGAGTTTGGTGATGGAGACGAGGAGCTTGACAAACCCCTCGGGCACGTTGGTGAACACTCGATTCTCACAGCTGCTGCCAGCCATCTACAAAAGTAGGCAAAAATTCTGAGTAGTCATGTCATAAATTTATGATGACCAACAGAACATAGCTACAATTGCAAAAATGCTGAAAAAGTAGAAAAACGCTAATAACCGATTAGCGCTCGCACCTAGTGGCTTCCTACAGTCAGCCTGGCTCTGATACCAAGCTTGTCATGACCGGTTTTTCAATAAAACAATTATTGAGAGACCAATCCCTTTTACGGACCAGCGAGGAAGAATTCCTTCTCACTGGTAGACAATATCTTGGTCACAGAAGAAAAATACCAGGAGTACTAAATATAATACAAGGTTGAGCAGAGGCTGCCCAACAATTTATTACATGCACGCCGCTAAAACAAGACGGCGGATAGGGTGGCAAACTACTAACTCACGATAATAACGGTGGTGGAAATATCATCGCGAAGCGAGTGATATGATTCCAGAAGACTACAACTCATCGAGCGTCGGAGTGAGGCTCGAGAAGACTTATTGCGGGTGGCGGAAGCGTATACAATACAAGTGACCAATATCCGGAATTGCGCAGGACTGACTGGGACTCCTCTAGGCATCGGACGCGCTATCAAACTCTTCATCGAAGAGATCGCCTTCGTCAACATCTGGCCAAATCAACAAGCCAGGTGAGTACTATGAAAGTACTCGCAAGGCAGTTCGGACATAAGATATAACAAATGTAAACATGAAACATATGAACAAGTTAACCAGTGCGATCAGACATAGAGATAATAAATACTGGGTGCCAAGCGAGGGTCTGAATGACGCCTCGAGCGGAAACTGCAGAATAGTAATACTGGTGCCAAACGAGTGTCTGAAAGACTCCTCGAGCGGAAAATGCGGAATAATAATACAGGTGCCAAACGAGTGTCTGAAAGACTCCTCGAGCGGGAAAAATGCGGAATAATAATACAGGTGCCAAACGAGTGTCTAAAAGATTCCTCGAGCGGAAAATGCGGAATAATAATACAGGTGCCAAACGAGTGTCTGAAAGACTCCTCGAGCGGAAAATGCGGAATAATAATACAGGTGCCAAACGAGTGTCTGAAAGACTCCTCGAGCGGAAAATGCGGAATAATAATACAGGTGCCAAATGAGTGTCTGAAAGACTCCTCGAGCGGAAAAATGCGGAATAATAATGCCACAGTCGGACGTCGATGCGACACCACATAAAGGGCTTACAACAGAAAATAAAGACAGTGCATGCCACAGTCGGACGTCTGTGCGACATCACATAAAGGGCTTATATTTTAAAGTAAGAAACAAGTACACGCCACAGTCGGACGTCTGCGCGACGTCACATAAAGGGCTTATATCACAGCTCAATAATACAATCGTTCGGGAACATAATTTATCACAAGCATGAGACAAATATAAGGTTAGTCCATCCACAGGAATAACAATAAATCTAAATTTACCACTTGAGCATGTTCACCGGGGACAAGTTTTTCTCACGGATAGATATGGATATAATGTTTACACTACTTGATCATGGATACGATGATTTGGCAAGAATTGACTCTGGAGAGTTTGTACTTAACCACAGCCAACGGATTTCAGTAGTCACGGGGACTAGTTCCGTCTATGGTGTTTTGGAAGAAACACGTCTAACCAGTACACACCCAATTCAACCATCCGAAGCCAGGGATCACCCTCGGCGACATTCAAGAAAAACCTTGAGACGGGGAGGCTACAACCTCGCGTAGCATGGGATCAAATTTCTATACGCGCGCTCTAAGGGGGTGCCCCCCCCTCTCGGTCCCAACCGGAAACACCCATGCCCCCTGACCGGATGACTGGCTTTAATCCTGGGCCAAGGTACCATCATCCCGGCCTCTCTGTTTGGTGTGTACACGGAAAGAGGTTACCAACTTACTAAACCGCATCCTGGCAATGAGACATGTGGTAGCACGGAAGGGGAAAGAACGGTAACACGGCTCCAACCATGTTAACGTCGGAAAAGTCGGATGACGCAAGGCTGGTATGCTACAACAGTACCACCTTGCTGCCCTTCATGTCACCACATGATTAGGCCACCTCTCATCAGAGGTCATCGCAACTTTGGAACATGCGGGAAAAGAACGATAACGTGGCTCCAACCACGTTAACGTCGGGGAAAGTCGGATGACGCAAGGCTGGTATGCTACAACAGTACCACCTTGTTGCCCTTCATGTCACCACATGATTAGGCCATCTCTCATCAGAGATCATCGCGACTTTGGAATAACCGGGTCGTTGCCTTACAAGCAACGAGGTATTTACCGACACTCATATGCCACGCACAAACTCTCACGTGAACATGTAAAACACCTGTCATATCAAATGTTCAAAACATGCTTGCCTGGTTCAGAGAAGTCGGAGTCTAGCTCGGCGAAGTACGCGGCTCCGTCACCTCTTCCGGAACCTACGGCAATCACGAAACGGGTACTAACGTCAAAACCAACACTTGCACAGAAACTTTTCCAAATATTTTTCAAATAAATCCCATAGAAAACTAGATAAAATCTGAAGATTGTCAGAAAAAGAATCACTCAAAAATACCTTTTTACTAAAAAGTTATAAAGGTTTCTCTCCAGGGACTTATCTGTAATGAAACAGAAAAGTTCCAGGGTTTTAACTGAGAAAACAGAAAACGCTTCGGTTGGGAATGTGCAAGCGCAAAGGAGAAAACGTATTTTGCCCGAAGGCGCCAACAGAAAATGATTCGCGAATAAAAGAACAGAGGCTGACATGCGGGGTCCACATGTCAGGTTTGAAAAGCTCGCCGGCGCCCGAAGACTGCGGTGGACGCCGGCGTCGAACCATGGCGAGTTAGGAGAAACGGAGGGTACCAAGAGCTTCAGCGTCTTCTTCCGCGTCGGTGGGTGGTGGACTCGCCCAACGGGGAGCACCACGTCGACAGCGACACTTTCTCCGGCGGACGGCGGCTCGGGTGAGGATGGGGAACTCCGGTGGAGGGCTGCAAGCTTCAAATTGAAGTGCGGGTCAGAAAGAGGGATGCATGGTGAAGCTACTGGTAAGAGAATGGAGGCGGAGGAGCACACACGGGGGCGAATCGGGCTGGATCCCGTGGCGGGTCGTGGCGGCCGGAGTCGAGGAAGGAGACCTCCTCGGGGCTCTACTAGTGACTAGGCTTGATCTAGGGGGAGTGCAGGGATGGTGGGTGCTCGAGTTGAAGCTCGGGGCCTCTATTTATAGGCGGATCGACGGGGTGGCCGTGAACGGAGAATCTCCGGCGAGCGATTACGGCGGAGCAGTGGATTGGCAGGTGGTTTGAGCGGCCAGGCAGCATCAGTGGAGGTTACTGGAGTCATTTCACAGCTAAACGGAGATGGTCTTGGCGTAATGGCGTCGGTCCACGGTGAGGTGACCGCACGGGCTCAACGGCGGCAGAGAGCGCGCTCCGCGCCCTGAGGTTCACGACGAGAGCGGCAGCGCATTCGGGGGAGTGGAAGGCCACGCGGCGGGCTCCGGTGGTTTGGGCGGCGCTGGGTGGCATCATCGGCGCCGTGTCTCCCGCCGGCGACCGCAAAGCCGCCGCCGGCGTCGGTCACGGGGCGGCGCACCTTCTGCTGCTCGTCGCCGACGCCCGCAAGGCGCCAGGCGTTCGTGCGGTGCAGGAACAAGAGGGCGGGGACGAGGAGCAAGGCGACGCGGTGGCACTGGCGAGATCGACGTCCTTCTCTGAAGAAAACGACAACAAGCCACTAACTGAATCTCTGAATTCCTGAACTTGACATAGACAGTGCACTGCAGGTGTTCGACAGAAGGTTTTGGCTATGAGATAAATTTTTCTGGAGCTGTAACTTGGTGAGATGACCACTCAAAGCACCCAGGGGCTGCCTGATTTTACTTGGAATTTTTGGAGAAAGTTTTGAATGAATTTCACCAAATTTGACAAATCTGGTCCAAACTTGCAGCAGGTGTAGTTTGAAAATTTTGAACTGAAGACCAGTGGATCTTCATGGTTCTAGGTTGAGGGTTCAAAGGACTAGGAGGGGAAAAAGGTTTGGTGCCAAAAATCAAGACAGGAAGTGGAGTTCCTTTGTAAATCTCCAAGTGCTAGAAAAGAAGGCAGAAATTTATTTGAATAGAATTTGAATGGAAGTAATCACATGGGGAGGTTCAACTTGCTGGATTTGATGCAAATCATGATCCAAAGGTGAGGAAGTGGTTAGGAGAGAGGATTTGCACTAATGCCATGGCAAGAAGGAATTGTTGAAAGTGGCAAAGGACTTTCCAAAAGCCATAGTGCAAATTCAAAAGGATTTTCAAAAGTTATTTTCCCAAATGAAAAACATTTTGTCTTGAGTCCAAAAAGAAAAGCAAGAACTTCCAAGACCAAAGGCAGATCTTGGATGAATCCAAACAAAACTTTTGCCATAAAGAAAAATATATGAGAGGGAGAGTTCTCTTGAAGAAAAATTTAAATCACTCCCCTCAAGTCAAATAAAATCTTTTGAAAAATCCAAATAAAAACTTGGGTGTCACAATAACCTCCGGAACCGGGTTGTCATTCCCTCCAATGACCCGGAGTTCCAGAGTCATGTCATTGTAGCCCCCGAGTCTTAAGACGACTCGAGGAGTTGTCTTGAGATTCTCCACATTTGACCGTGATATAAACCGGTACGAGTCATTCAACGTCTCAGTGATATAACTTGTCCTGCACTAGAGAACTTGCAAGCCAGAGTAATTGCTCTTTTAAAGAAAGCAATATATAATATAAAATATACTGGATGAATTTCACCTGATGCGTCAGGTCAGTAATTATCACCGCGGAGTTAATGATCACCATGGTGAAGCTGAAATCAATCACGGCCGCACCGGCCGCGGGAGCAGACAGATGAGTCGGCCGCGGTGTTGTAAGCCGGTGTGGACGAGCAAGTTGTCCTCCTCGTTGTAAGCCGGCGCGGACGCGTGAACCGGCTGCGAAAGCAGACGGGCGAGTCGTTCGCGGCGTTGTAAGGCGGTGCGGACGGGCAAGTCGGTCGACGTGTTGATGCGAAATGGACCGCAACACACATGTCCGTGAAGCTGTGCGGCACAGCCGAACGTGCATCCGCGGTATAATGGCATAAACAATTGTCCTGTGTAAAAATGTTACAGGGCAGAGTAATTGTTCTTTTGACAAAAAAACAATAAGTGTTTAATAAGATAAGCTCAGATAGATATCACCTGATGTTTGTGAATGATAGATGATCTGTATGCCGCATCAGATGCGGCTCAATATAATCTCGGCGGCTCAGGCAGACCGGTGACTCCCGGCGGCTCAACACAGCAGAGGCAGCTCAACGCGGCCTCAGTGGCTCAATAACGCTGAGTGGTCTTTCAGATGATTTGGTCCAGGTACAGTCCAACATGGACGCACGTACTTGAACTCTGTGCATTGCAATTAGTAGTACTTTGATACACTTGCTTCATATCAGCTTCTCTCCAAAGCTAGATAGTAGCACGTCAGTCAACTTGATTGACCGATCCAGCAAACCGCACGGTTCCTTGACAACACTATAGCCTGATTTTTAGAACTCAAAAGACGTCTCGGAGCGGGCGGCTCAACCGGTAGCTATGCTCGATGAGACGGGTCTGTGGCCGGCTCAGAGAGCTCGCGACGGCTCATCGTAGAGGCAGCGGCAACGGCCGACCACAACAGGTTACAATCGAGGTGGGACGACTCGGCGCTTGGCGGCTTAAGCAGAGGTGGCCAAGTGCGGCTGAACCGGTGGCGGGCTTGGCAAGCGCCGGTGCAGCGGGGGCCGCGGCCGAGCGACAGTTGGAGACCCGTCCGGTGACAGCGGCTCAGAGATGAAAAAATTGTACCCGTATTGACCAAAGTTTGCAAGACGTGCGGTAAACTCACGTAATAGCTTTTCCTTCCTTGTTGATTCCTTGTAGGCATGTAGTATAAAGCACCACAGGGCATTACGATTGAACAAGAAAAGGTAGCTCTGTAGTCTCCACGTGATGACAAGGAGTACTAGTGGAAAGTAATCTTTGATGATTGGGTTTGCTTCGGTTTTCATGCAGACTGAGATGGCCAAGGAGGCGGCTCGTGGCCGGAGCGAGGCACGGCGACGGCGGCTCGCAACAGACACGGGCGGCTCAAGCCCAGAGCGAGACACGGCGACAGCAGCGGTCGGTTCAGACAGCGCAACAGACACGGGCGGCTCAGCTTGGAGCAAGCGACCGCGACTCAACGTGCAACAACAGTCGTCCGAGTCCGTGCTCACACCTGGTCCCTTCTCCAAGTCGCGGCCGGTTTGACCAATCCATCCCAGTCGTGGTTGATCTCCGATTTTGTGTTTGACTGTACGCGTGTGGATTCGATCGGCAGCGTGTCTTCTTGATGAATAGTAGTACTCAAGTAGTACTGCTTGATTAATCTTGACGGGAGTAGCTGGAATAGACAATAGATTTGATTGACGGCCCCTGGATTGCAGTGTCGTAGTCAAAAAATTCCTTATCCATCAACCTGTATCATGATGAATCACCCAAGGCTAACTCGGACTCGGCGGAATCTCCACGGCGCGTGAGGCGGCCGCACAACCTGTAACCCCTAAACAATCTCAATCTCATATCCGCCGCCACAAGAACACTTCGTCAATCTTGACTGATGAACTCATTGTAGATGTGAATTTTTCCACACCGGTTTTTGTTGAGCCAGAAAATTGCGAACTTCTCAAACCCTAAAAAAGATCCCTTCAAGATCTCAACACCACCATGCGCAAGCCCCACGGTGGGCGCCAACTGTCGTGGAATTGTCACGGCAGATGTCCTAATGTGAGGACTTAGTCGTGAGGCCAACACATCTACGTAGTAGCTTGAGAGGGGTTGATTGGAACAAGAGACGCGACACACAAGACAAGGATTTAGACAGCTTCGGGCCCCGGGAAACATCATCCGGTAATAGCCTTACATGCTGTTTGTGGCTAGGTCTCATTATGCTCATGAGGGAGTCGCATGTAAGCCGGCTCTCCTCTAATTGTGTCTAGCCCTAGAGATTATTGCTTCTTGCTTGTCCCTTCTTTGGGGAGCCCTGCCCCTCCTTATATATGTTGAAGGGGCGGGTTACATGACTAGTCCTAGTAGGATTAGGATTGCCCTATTACAATTAGAGTCCTAGCCTTGCTTCCTTGGTAGGAGAATATTCCTTATGCTTTCCTCATAAACCGGCCCACCATAACATGAGCCGGCCTTCTGGGCCTTGGGCCTAGTCTTCTGTCTGACCCACCGTTAGGGCCATCCGTGAGTCGCTAGGCTCGTGAGTCGCCACTCCGGCGGGTTACCAATGAAACCGCCAAGCCCGGCCAGGTCATACTTCCGGCCGGGTCATACCGCGGGGTATATCCCCGACACCTCCTGACCTCCAGAGGCAGCCCTCTTCTTGCCATGAAGTGCCCCCTCCACGCCTTTGCCCCTGGGCAAAAGGGTTTCGGTTTCCCCGAACACAGCACCTAAATCGCCCTTAGGATGGGCATCTCCTCTGGGCTCCCCGCTCTCGCCCCCTCTGTAGACACCAGGTACGGTGTCGGGATCAACATCCGCGTCAGTAGGGCGGACGCAGGGTCTTTGGCAAGGGGCGCCGGACACCAGATTAACACCGCTTTCTTTATCCAGTCCTGTATAAGGGCAGGTTGTTTAGTGTCTTTTCAAGAGATGCTTCAATAAAAGGTGTGCGGGGATTGAATACTTACCGGAGTGTCCGGATGATTGCAGTCGAGGCCGACGTCTTCGGTGGTGTCCGTCCATTGCTCTCGCTCCCCGAAATATAAGTTCCACAATCCTTCGTGCGTAGTACCGAAGAAGTGCTGAAGAGTCCGCCGCCCTTCTGGATTGAACTCCCACATACGGAGAGGCCGCCATTGACTCGGCAGGATCCGGCGGACCAGCATTACCTGAACGATGTTCACAAGATCGATGCCCTTCTCGGTAAGGCTTTGGATGCGACCTTGCAGAGTCTGCATCTCATTAGCGGATCCCCAGTCCAACCCCTTGTTGATCCATGAAGCAAGCTGAGTCGGAGGGCCGGGTCGGAACGCAGGCGTAGCCACCCACTTGGAGCCCCGCGGCTCGTTGACATAAAACCACCCCTGCTGCCATAGTTCGGAAGACTCGGCGAAGGATCCTTCAAACCAAACCGCGCTGGCAAGCTTGTTTATTACAACGTTGCCGCACTCTGCCTGCTCCCCCTCTATCACCCACGGCCTCACATCAAAGGTCTTGAGCCACAAATCAAAGTGCGGGGGAGTCCGGAGGAAGGCCTCACACGTGACGATGAATGCCGAGATGAGAAGAATAGAGTCCGGGGCTAGATCGTGAAAATCTAGCCCATTGTAGAACATGAGCCCCCGGACGAAGGGGTTAAGCATGAACCCTAACCCATGGAGGAAGTGGGACACAAATACTACCCTCTCGCCGGATTTGGGGGTGGGAATAATCTGCCCCTCGGCAGGAAGCCGATGAAGGATTTCTGGGGTCAGGTACCTCGCTACGCGGAGCTTCGCAATATCCTCCTCCATGACGGAAGAGGCCACCCACCGGCCTAAACGGCTGGACCCGAACATGATTGGGGCTGGTGGTGATTGGAACTCGAGGGCTAGAACTCGAGGTGGCTGGGGTTGAGGAAGAAGCAAGCACGGAAGAAGAAGACAAAGTCTGGGTCCCTATATGAAGGCCCAGAATTTCGAGCGTCCCCTCCTGGGTCTTGGAACTTACCTATCCCCAAAGAGTTGTACCCAGGGGACGGTTGGGTTACCCATACCTGCATTATTGAAAATCCCGTGAATAAGGGGACACGATCTCTGCTTTGAAAAGACGTGCCAATAAAACCGCTTCCCGAGACGTGGGGCGACGGGCTAGCCAACGGTTGGAAATAATAACCGGGCAGGCGTGATACAATGTCATAAACAGTTGTTAGCAGATTGTACTCGTGGAGTATTGTATTTTCTGCAAATTATATACACAGGTCCGGATACAATCGTCACATCCGAAGACTACCTTGGGGTTCGGAAGAAGGGGAACCCGCCTTGCAATGCCGAAAACAATCTGCGCGCCGGACAACTCGTCATTGAAGCCAGGTTCAGGGGCTACTGAGGGAGTCTTGGACTAAGGGGTCCTCGGGCGTCCGGCCTGTTATCCATGGGCCGGACTGATGGGCTGTGAAGATACGAAGGCCGAAGACAATACCCGTGTCCGGATTGGACTCTACTTGGCGTGGAAGGCAAGCTCGGTGACCCATTATGAAGATTTCCTCCTATGTAACCGACCTCATGTAACCCTAGATCTCTCCGGTGTCTATATAAACCGGAGAGCATAGTCTGAATAGGACAGATTCATTTCCATATTCACATAGGCTAGACTTCTAGGGTTTAGCCATTACGATCTCGTGGTAGATCAACTCTTGTAACACTCATATTCATCAAGATCAATCAAGCAGGAAGTAGGGTATTACCTCCATAGAGAGGGCCCGAACCTGGGTAAACATCGTGTCCCCCGTCTCCTGTTACCATCGATCCTAGACGCATAGTTCGGGACCCCCTACCCGAGATCCGCCGGTTTTGACACCGACAATGATCATTACCGAGAGGGCCCAGAGATACCTCTCCGATACACGGAGTGACAAATCCTAATCTCGATCTATGCCAACTCAACAAACACCATCGGGCAGACTAAGGCATAGCCTAGTTGTGGGAAGGGGCTAGTGCCTTCCCGCCCGCCCAGGTTCAAGGCATGGTACTTGCAATTTGGGTTTGTCGCACCAATTATATTGTAGGGGGTTCCCTTATAGTCTTTCTGTCAAAAAAACAAACACCATCGGAGACACCTCTAGAGCATCTTTATAATCACCGAGTTACGTTGTGACGTTTGATAGCACACAAAGTTTTCCTCCGGTATTCTGGAGTTGCATAATCTCATAGTCATAGGAACATGTATAAGTCATGAACAAAGCAATAGCAATAAACTAAATGATCATAGTGCTAAGCTAATGGATGGGTCTTGTCCATCACATCATTCTCTAAGGATGTGATCCCGTTCATCAAATGACAACACATGTCTATGGCTAGGAAAATTAACCATCTTTGATTAACGAGCTAGTCAAGTAGAGGCATACTAGGGACATGTAACGCCCACGATGCAGCTATATCTCCCACGTGTCGAGGCACGACTTGGAGGCATAACCGCATGGTGGTTTTGTCGCAAGAAGGGTCATCTCCACACAATCCCTTGTAATGAACAAGAATGGGATAAAGAGTTGGCTTACAGTCGCCACTTCACACAATACATAAATTAAGCATAGATCATTCAGAGTACAATCAAGGTCCGTCTACGGAACCAAAATAAAAGAAGACAACCCCAAAAGCTAGATCCCCGATCGTCCCAACTGGGCTCCACTACTGATCATCAGGAAACGAAACATAGTAACAACCAAGTTCCTCGTCGAACTCCCACTTGAGCTCGGTTGCGTCACTTGCACTGGTATCGTCGGCACCTGCAACAGTTTTGGTAGAATCTGTGAGTCACGAGGACTCAGCAATCTCACACCCGCGAGATGAAGACTATTTAAGCTTATAGGAAGGATGGGGTAATGAGGTGGAGCTGCAGCAAGCACTAAGCAAATATGGTGGCTAACATACGCAAATAAGAGCAAGAAGCGGAGCAACGCAACGGTCGCGAAGCTAGACGTGATGAAGAAGTGATCCTGAAACTGCTTATGTTCATACATAACCCAAACCGTGTTCACTTCCCGGACCCCGCCGAAAAGAGACCATCACGGCTACACACGCGGTTGATGTATTTTAATTAAGTCTAGTGTCCAGTTCTCTACAACCGGATATTAACAAATTCCCATCTGCCACATAACCGCGGGCACGGCTTTCGAAAGATAATACCCTGCAGGGGTGTCCCAACTTAGCCCATCACAAGCTCTCACGGTCAACGAAGGATATTCCTTCTCCCGGGAAGACCCAATCAGACTCGGAATCCCGGTTACAAGACATTTCGACAATGGTAAAACAAGACCAGCAAGACCGCCCGAATGTGCCGACAAATCCCGATAGGAGCTGCACATATCTCGTTCTCAGGGCACACTGAATGGGCAAGACGTCGGGTTGGCATAGACCCTGGTTTCCCATGGGCGCCGGACATCGCCCAGGTTTGGACCAACACTCGAAGGAGCACTGGCCCGGGGGTTAAAATAAAGATGACCCTCGGGCTCGCGAAAACCCAAGGGAAAAAGGCTTAGGTAGGCGAATGTAAACCCAAGGTTGGGCCTTGCTGGAGGAGTTTTATTCAAGAACTGTCAAGGGGGTCCCATAAATCACCCAACCGCGTAAGGAACGCAAAATCAAGGAACATAACACCGGTATGACGGAAACTAGGGCGGCTAGAGTGGAACAAAACACCAGGCATAAGGCCGAGCCTTCCACCCTTTACCAAGTATATAGATGCATTAATTAAATAATAGATATTGTGATATGCCAAAATATCCATGTTCCAACATGGAACCAACTTCAACTTCACCTGCAACTAGCAACGCTATAAGAAGGGCTGAGCAAAAGCGGTAACTTAGCCAAACAACGGTTTGCTAGGAAATGTGGGTTAGAGGCTTGACATGGCAATATGGGAGGCATGATATGGCAAGTGGTTGGTAGCGCGTCATAGCAATAGAGTGAAACAACTAGCAAGCAAAGATAGAAGTGATTTCGAGGGTATGGTCATCTTGCCTGCAAAGTTCTCATTGTTGCCGAATGCTTGATCCACGTAAGCGTTCTCAACAGGTTCCTCGTAAGTGTTCTCGTCTCCTGGCTCTACCCAAAGCAAGAACACAAGCAAAGGACCAACAACCAATCACGGGCAATGCACAAGCAACATGATGCAATACATGGCATGATATGCGAGATGTGATATGCAATGCATATGCGTGCTCCGGAAGGGAAAAGATGAACAAGGCATCAACTTGGCAAACCAAGTATGCCGCTAGAAAGATGGGATGATTTCGGTTGAAAATCAATATAAAGATCACCGGAATCGGATGCACGGTTTGCAAATGGCAAGCAAAACAAGGATGGCACAATTCTGCGATTAACAGCATTATGCCACTTAGCATGCCACAAGAAACTAAGCTACTGCACTCCAACATATCAACAAGCAATATGGCAGTGATGTACTCAAGATGCTTGACAAAACATGAACAGTGAGCTACGGCTAAATCACACCAGAGCAGGTTCAAACAAGCATGGCAAAATTGCAAAAGATATCAGCTTCACAGACTTGGTGAAAATACTAACATGCCAGAAATAACATCAGGAAACCATGTTTAGAGCAAGCAAACAACATGCTACACGAACATATCATAGCCAATCAAGGCACGGCATGAATCTACTAAATGCATAGAACAAAAATCCCTTACTGATCATGAGCAAACAAGGCACAGAAGATATGATGGAACCCATATAAACATAGTGTCGTGGAATTGTCACGGCAGATGTCCTCGTGCAAGGACTTAGTCGTGGAGCCATCGCAGCTAGGAAGCTTAAAGGGATTAAGCGGGACAAAGGACACGAGGATTATACTGGTTCGGCCCCTTACAGTGAAGGTAAAAGCCTACGTCCAGTTGAGGTTGTATTGATTAGGGTTTCGACGACCAGGAGCTAAACCGCCCTGCCTGGTTATCGATTTGATCTTACTTGTCCTGAACCGCCGCCGGGTCGTCCCTTTATATAGAGAGGTTGACGCCCAGCGGCTCTCAGAGTCCCGGCCGGCTTATAACAGTGCCCGTCTCGGACTCTTAACTACTCTTGCCTTACACTACAAGTCTTGCCATAACGGCGGTTTATAACTACGGGCCTTAAGCCGCCTCCGGGTCTTAAGCCCATTATTGACCCTCCGTCTTCAAGTTTGGTACTGGGATTCGCGTGATGACCATTATGAGTAACCCGGCCCCTCCTGGGCGGGTGACTCTAATGGTTATATCCTCAACATTAGGCCCCAGATTGATTTGAACCGGTTCATGTCAATCTTCAATTCCTTTGAGAGAAAAATCTTCCGGCTTATATTCGTGCAAAATTATAACCCGCCGTGACGTCATCTTCTGGATTCCTGGTAACCCGCCATGACGTCATCTTCCATTAAGTTCATTTTTTATTCTGTCATATCCCAACGGATCTTATCTTTAATGGCCATCCCGAAAATCGAGGCGCTTCTCTGGCGAGATAATCACGCCGCGGCCTCCTCGTTTCTCGCGCCCACTTATTAGCCGCACCTTATAAATAAGCCCGGCCCATAAGCCTTCATTCACTTGTCGCCTCCATCGTCTTCCTCCTCTGACACCGGAGAGCTCGAGCTCCGCCGCCGCCGCTCTCCTGGTCTTCGTCAACCTCGGCCGCTGCATCACCCTGACTTGTCCAGAAAAACGGCGGCGCCCTCCGCGACTCATCAGCACCCGTAAGTCCTTGCCACTCCATAGAATAGATCCGCATTAGGGTTCTTGCTGTTCTCCCCTGTTCTTTGCAGTTCATCGCCATTTCTTCGCAGTTTCTTCTACACGGCCCCCTTAGATCCAAAAAACACATAGAACTTGTGCGGCTGTGGTTTCGCACTCATTTTCAATAGCAGCACGCCCCTTTAGTTGCAAAGAGATCCCCTTAGAGCTCATGAACTTCTCTGTATCAGCTTTCTAGGTCTAGAAATTTTCCCTTTTTAGCCGATCGTTTGATCCAAAATTATTACTGCGATTTGTGAAACTTGTTTGCGCCACACTTAGTCAAAAATTGCATCTGTTTAGCTATGGCGGCTCATATCTCCGGCTTAAAAGAGGCCACGCGCTGTAGTCTTTCCGGCTCATTTATGATAAAGTTTTAGACAACTTGAAGTACTCACGATGCTCTCAGCGGCTTAGATAACCCGACGCAGTTAGCCATATGTCATTAGGCCCCTTCATAAGCCGCCATCTTGAATACTGAACTGTAAACTTCCTCCGGCTTATAGTTAAACCGGACATTTCCTTTTGTCATAGGCTTTCGCCTTTCACCATGCCGCCCAAGGCTCCCAAGGCACCCATCACGTGCAACTGGATGAGATCCAATGTTACTGATGACACTTTAGCTGATTTCGTGAAGACGGGTTACCTGCCCAAGAAGGAGGTCATGTCTTATGATGCCCCTGACCCGTCGGAGGAAAGACCTCAACCTAGAGATGGCGAGGTGGTGATATTTGCTGATCACATGAGCCGGGGCTTCGCACCTCCCTGCTCAAAATTCTTTAGAGATGTTCTGAAGTTCTTCGATCTGCGGCCGCAAGACATAGGACCCAATTCCGTGTCAAATATTTGGAACTTTCAAGTATTCTGCGAAGTATATCTTGGAGAAGAGCCCAGCCTACTGCTTTTTAGGGAGTTGTTTTATCTGAACCGCCAGAATGAGTGCGCCAACGGGCCTAGCTTGGAAATTGGTGGAATTTCCATTCAACGACGGAGAGATTGCCTTTTTCCTTATGCTGAGCCGCCAAGCCACCCCAAAGACTGGAACCAGACATGGTTCTACTGCCAAGACACTTCTCCGGCTGATGAGAGCCCTCTGCCCGGCTTTCGTGCCTTGCGTCTGGAACCAACTCACCCCCTGCCAGACAAACTATCTCAAGCTGAACGTCAACCACAGATCCCTACCATCAACAAGATTAAGGCTCTTCTGGGAAATGGCCTTAACGGCGTTGATCTGGTCCGAGTCTGGATTTCTTGGCGGGTGATTCCCCTGAGCCGCCGCCCCGGCTTAATGTGTGATTACACGGGCCGGAAGGATGACCCTCTGCGGCACAGCTCCAACGATCTACCTGAGGACGTCGTGGACGACATGACCAAGTCTCTCTTGAATGAGAGCTTAGCCGACTGCGGAGGACCGGCTTAAGCCCCTTCTGCCAAGCTAATCCGGCTCCGGCGGTAAGCCACCAATCTGAGCACTTTGCCTTCCATTTTAACAGTCTTCGTTTTAACTTCAAGGAAACCTTTATTGCATTTTTCCAGGCTAATGACAAGTTCCGGAAGGTCAAGTATGACCATGAGGCTGCTAAAAAAGCCAGGAAGGCTAAGAAAGCCGCCAGGAGAGCCACTCCCCGTAAGAAGGGAAGTAGGCCTAGCGCCTCAGAGCTGCTTCAGTTGGATGATAGCTCCAAGTCAGAGGTAACCCTTGATTCGTTAGGCTCCTATTCTGCTTTTCGTTTGCTTTTTAACCACCTTATTGACTTGATTATCCGCAGGATGATACCGGAGCGAGTAACTTGGTGACTGGAGAGGTAACTATACTTTCCTCCGACTCGGACCCCTTGCCAAGGCTGAAAGTCCGAAGAGTAACCCGGAAAGTAAGATTTTCGCATCCTTTAGCTTATCAAGATCCTCAATGTCTTTTGAAGCAACAGATTCATGAGAGCCGGAGGCAAACCCGGGCCAGCAAGGATGCAGACCTGTCCTCCGGCTTACCCGAGGCATCAAGAAAGTGCCGGACTGAGGTTATCTCCAACTTATACCCTTTCCATCCTTTAACGGGCATCACTCGTCAACCACTCAATTCGTCTGATTCAAATTATCAGGAAACTTCACCTTCCTCTGGTGACTCCATGCAATCTAACCTGCCGGCTTTCAAGATCGCACCCGGGTAATGATAATCATCTCATTTGTGCTTATCTTATTTATGTTTTTTGTACTAATCTTTTGACTTTCAGTGCCCAAGCCAAGCTCAGCAAAAGGGCCAAGAAAAATAAGCCGGTCGAAGAGCCGGTCCTGACTGAACCGGAGGCCTCAGCTCAAGGGCCGCCATCTGCCTCAGCTCCTGAAGCCACCGCTCCAACCGACGAGCCAGTCATAGAGGCTTCTACTAACCCGGAGATCCCCAGCCCAGCTCAGCCGGCTGATGACCCGGACGTCGTAATCACCCGGACAGAGTTTGTCGAGCCGGGGAGACCCACTGTGCGTGCCAAATGCTCTGCCAAAGAAGAACTGCTGGAGCGCCGCAGGGCCAGACTGGAGATCACTGACTATGCTAACTTGAGCATTGGAGACATTGTTTCTGGTTACATTGGTCAAGTGCACAAGAGCCGGGACTTAGAGATTGACATGGTAAAGCAGATACAGCAAAAATCTGAGGTACCACTCTCTTGCTTACTCCATAGTCATCCTTACCATGCTAGCCCCCAAGTCTACCACTGATGATAGAATATGTTGTAGACTTAACTTCCGGCTTACTTTCATGAACCGGCAATTTGTAAATAGAATCTTTCAACATGCATTAGCCCCCAAGTGCCAAGTGTCTTTGCTTGCAAAGTGCTTGGGACTTTAATGCTGCATAATAATCACTCATACTCTAACCCGGAATTTGTACAGGCTGCCTGCAAGAAATTTGAAGCTGAAATCTATGAGCTGAAGAACCGCCTGAAGACTCAGGAAACTGAAACCCGGAAGGCCAACGCCAAATTTGAGTTCAGTGTTGCAGCACAAGAAAAGCTGAAGAAGAAATTTGAAACCGAAAGGAAGACTTGGGCCGAGGAGAAAACTGCTTTGGTCAGCCGGGCCGAACAAGCGGAGGCTGCTCTGACGGAGAGAACTGCCGAACTCTCCGGCTTAAAGCGCCATGTGTCACAGATGGTCGCCGCAATCTTCGGTAAGTCATTCTGCAAGCCTTTAACAAGCTTACATTCTTTATGTCTTAGAAATCCCACATTTGCCATAAGTTCACCTAATTTTGTTATGCAGGTCCCAGAAGCTCCAACCTTAATCAGAATGTTCTGACCAAGTTGAAGGCCGTGTACACCTTTGTGGAGCAACTCTACACCGGGTCACATAATGCGTTAGCCATTGTGGCTCTGTCCAACGAGGTTCCGACTCACCTGGCGGATATACTCAGGCGGCTTGCCGTTCTTCCTCAGCGCTTCCAAGAGCTACGACGGGCCTCTGCAAGAGCCGGAGCTATAGCTGCTTTGAGCCGGGCCAAGGCTTTTCTTACGGAGCTAGACCCGGCCGACATCGCTCTTGGATATCCCAGCCTGAAGGAAGACGGCACCCCCTTTGATCAAAAAGACTTTGCTGCCTGTGTGAAGAGCGTGCGCCCGGTGGCCACCGTGATTGGGAATGACACCGACCTTACAAAGTATCAACCGGGCTACGACGCGGAAAATCAGAGGATCCCCACTCCACGTTATGAAGCCATCAGCTTGATCCCTCCGACTCGTAAGCATACCTTCGCCCCAGAAGTTGACCCGGCCGGGTTAATTGATGACGAGGCTCAATTTGAAGCTTTGAGCGGCATTGACTGGAAATCATCAACCTTCCAGGTCATGGAACCAGCCGGAGGAGCGGAGAGGGATGAGCCGGAAGCTTCAACTCAACAAGCACCTTGACTTCTAGGCGGCTCATGGTTTAAACAATGCCTCACCTTTTGGACTCGGGGAGTCTTGTAATAGAGTAGGACAAATACTTAATTTTGTCGTGCCATCGTGCACGTGTTGAATGCTTAACTCCATTCAAGTTGCTTCTTTATATTCCTCCGGGTTATGTTCGACCATCTACTTTCCTTAAGTTGAAGAACTGTCTTTAATCATCCTGCACGGAAAATAAATCACAAGTCTCTGGGCGGCTTACCTCACTGAGAGTCATATGCTATATATATAACCCGGAATATGGATTAAAATCATAAAAGACTGGCCCTCAATTATATCCTCGAAGTAACCATGATAGCATACTTACAAGCCTTCAAGTATACTTCCGGTTTATGTAACCCGAATAATAAGGTTGGTACCTCAACTTCGGTTTACCAGCATTGATAATGCTTATTGTGTGTTACTAATCATTGTGAATCAAACTTAAGTCGGCGGAGTAAAAACCGCCCTTGCACACTGTTGATATGACCAGAAGAACTTGTTGTAAATCAGAAGATCAAAACTTAGGGGCTTCCGGTTCGAATACGACCAGAGACCCGTCCCAAAGGGGTTAAGCTAAGATTCGAATGCGATCATATAGCCCCCAGTGGGTTTGGCGTTGCCGATCAAGAGGGTATTGACAGCTATGTTCTCTTTGGTTCGAATACAACCAATGTTTGAACAGAAGCCCCCAAATGACCTTAAGAGTTGTTTATCGACGCTGATTCGAATACGATCCACGTCGGTTCCCAAAGGGGGTTAAACTATGATTCAAATATGATCAAGAAAAACTCCCCAATGAGCTCGGCAATTTGCCAATCAAGTGGGTATCGACAGCTATGTTCTCTTTGGCTCGAATACGACCTATGTTTGAACAGGAAGCCCCCAGGTGACCTTATTGTTTACGGCTAGATTCGAATACGATCATAAGCCGGATCCACCTCCAAGTGACCATGTGATGTTGTAATGGAAATAACACGTTTACCTTTGGAGGAGAAAAGGACAGAGGTCCTGCTTTATTATTTATCACAATATATACATGGCTATAGAAATATGTACATTATGAGAGCCGGTGGCTCAAGTGTAATAAGGCCGAAGCTGAGCTATGTTCCACGGCCGACAGGTCTCTTCCTCCGACTTGCGTGAATCTTTGTGCTCCCGAACGTCGATAAGGTAGTATGACCCATTGTGCAAGTTCTTGCTGACCACGAAGGGACCTTCCCAAGGCGGGGATAACTTGTGTACATCTGTTTGATCTTGGATGAGCCGGAGCACCAGATCACCTTCCTGGAAGACCCGGGACTTAACCCGGCGGCTGTGATAACGGCGCAAGTTTTGTTGGTAAATTGCCGAGCGAGCTGCTGCCACATCACCCTGCTCGTCCAACAAGTCAAGAGCATCTTGGCGCGCCCGCTCATTATCCGCCTCAACATAAGCCGCCACTCGAGGCGAGTCATGACGGATGTCGCTGGGGAGGACTGCTTCCGCTCCATAAACCATGAAGAAAGGCGTGTAACCCGTAGATCTGTTAGGAGTTGTATTGATGCTCCATAACACAGAGGGTAACTCCTCCACCCAACAACCCGGCGTCCGTTGCAAAGGGACCAAAAGCCGGGGCTTGATGCCTTTCAAAATCTCCTGATTAGCTCTCTCAGCTTGACCATTGGATTGAGGGTGAACCACTGACGAAACATCAAGTCGAATATGCTCTCGTTGACAAAACTCCTCCATGGCGCCTTTAGACAGATTGGTACCATTGTCAGTTATAATGTTGTGTGGAAAACCAAAGCGAAATATCACCCTTTTCATGAACTGAACCGTCGTGGCTGCGTCACACTTGCTAACTGGCTCTGCCTCAACCCACTTTGTGAACTTGTCAACTCCCACCAAGAGGTGGGTCTTCTTATCCCTGGACCTTTTAAAAGGCCCAACCATATCAAGCCCCCAGACCGCAAATGGCCAAGTAATTGGAATCATCCTCAGCTCTTGAGCCGGCACATGAGCCCGTCCCGAGAACCTCTGACAACCGTCACATTTACTGACCAAGTCCTGCGCATCAGCATGAGCCGTCAGCCAGTAAAAACCATGACGAAAAGCCTTGGCCACAAGGGATTTTGAGCCGGCGTGATGGCCACAATCCCCTTCATGAATTTCACGTAAGATTTCTTGACCCTCCACAGGGGAAACACAACGCTGGAAAGTTCCAGTAACACTGCGACGATGCAGCTCGCCATTGATAATGACCATTGACTTAGACCGCCGGGTTATTTGTCTGGCCAGAGTTTCATCCTCAGGTAAATCTCCCCGGGTCATGTAAGCCAAGTATGGTACTGTCCAGTCTGGGGTGATGTGGAGAGCCGCCACCAACTGTGCCTCCGGGTCAGGGACAACCAAGTCTTCCTCTGTAGGCAACTTAACAGAAGGGTTATGCAAGATATCCAAGAAGGTATTAGGCGGCACCGGCTTTCGCTGAGAGCCCAGCCGGCTTAAAGCATCAGCCGCCTTGTTCTTCCTTCGATCGATATGCTCTACTTGATAACCCTGAAAATGTCCTGCAATGGCATCAACTTCGCGGCGATAAGCCACCATGAGAGGGTCCTTGGAATCCCACTTGTCCGACACTTGTTGAGCCACTAAATCTGAGTCGCCAAAGCACCTTACCCGGCTCAAGCTCATCTCCTTAGCCATCCGAAGACCATGGAGCAAGGCCTCATACTCAGCCGCATTGTTAGTACAAGGAAACATCAACCGTAGCACATAACAAAACTTGTCACCTTTAGGGGAAGTCAATACAACTCCAGCCCCCGAGCCCTCCAATTGCCTAGACCCGTCGAAGTGTATAGTCCAATATGTATTATCGGGTTTCTCTTCAGGCACCTGCAGCTCTGTCCAATCGTTGATGAAATCCACCAATGCTTGAGATTTGACAGCAGTGCGCGGCACATATTTCAAACCATGAGGCCCAAGCTCTATAGCCCACTTAGCCACTCTCCTTGTAGCTTCTCTGTTTTGGATGATATCTCCTAGAGGAGCAGAACTAACCACAGTGATAGGGTGACCCTGGAAATAATGCTTAAGCTTCCGGCTTGCCATGAACACCCCGTAAACAAGCTTCTACCAATGTGGATACCGTTGTTTGGACTCAATGAGCACTTCGCTGACATAGTAAACCGGCCGCTGAACCGGATACTCCTTACCCTCTTCCTTGCGCTCCACCACCACAGCCACACTGACGGCTCATGTGTTAGCGGCTACATACAGTAATAAGGGCTCCTTGTCAACCGGAGCAGCAAGAACTGGGGGCTCAGCCAGCTATCTCTTCAAATCCTCAAAAGCAGCATTAGCAGCATCATTCCAGACAAAGTTGTTTGTTTTCTTCATCAGTAGGTACAGTGGCATGGCCTTTTCACCCAAACGGCTGATAAACCGGCTCAAAGCAGCGATGCGGCCTGCCAGACGCTGGACGTCGTTGATGCACGCCAGCTTAGCCAGAGAGGTGATTGCCTTTATCTTTTCCGGGTTAGCTTCAATGCCTCTGTTAGAAACCAGGAAACCCAAGAGCTTGCCTGCGGGAACACCAAAAACACACTTGGCCGGGTTAAGCATCATCTTGTAAACCCGGAGATTATCAAAGGTTTCTCTAAGGTCATCGACCAGGGTCTCCTTCTCCCTGGACTTAACCACAATATCATCCACATAGGCATGAACATTGCGCCCAATCTGGTTATGAAGACAATTCTGCACACAACGCTGATAAGTCGCCTGTGCACTCTTGAGTCCAAAAGGCATAGACACATAACAGAAGGCTCCAAAGGGAGTGATGAACGCCGTCTTCTCCTGGTCCTTAACTGCCATTTTAATCTGATGGTATACAGAATAGGCATCCAAAAAACTTAAGCGCTCACATCCCGCCGTAGCATCAATAATCTGATCAATACGGGGGAGAGCAAAAGGATCAGCCGGACATGCCTTGTTTAAGTCCGTGTAGTCCACACACATCCGCCAGGTGCCGTTCTTCTTGAGCACGAGCACCGGGTTAGCTAACCATTCTGGATGAAAGACTTCGACAATAAACCCGGCTGCCAAGAGCTGGGCCACCTCCTCACCAATGGCTTTCCGCCTCTCCTCATTAAACCGCCGAAGGAATTGCCTGACCGGCTTAAATTTCGGATCAATATTGAGAGTGTGCTCAGCGAGTTCTCTAGGTACACCTGGCATGTCAGAAGGTTTCCATGCAAAAATGTCCCTATTCTCACGGATGAAGTCGATGAGCGCGCTTTCCTATTTTGGATCCAGATTGGCACTGATGCTAAACTGCTGAGATGAGTCACCTAGAACGAAATCAACAAGTATAGTCTCATCAACTGACTTAAATTTCAGTGCCGGCTCCTGCTCCGTGGTCGGCTTTTTCAGAGATGTCATATCTGTTGGGTCAACATTGTCCTTGTAAAACTTCAACTCCTTTGTTGCACAAACAGATTCTGCATAAGCCGCGTCACCTTCCTCACACTCCAAGGCTATCTTTCGCCTGCCATGAACCGTAATGGTCCCATTGTGACCCGGCATCTTGAGCTGTAAATATACGTAACACGGTCGTGCCATGAACTTGGCGTAAGCCGGCCGCCCAAATATGGCATGATACAGACTTCTTATCTTGACCACCTCAAAGGTCAATTTTTCTGCCCTGTAGTTGTACTCATCTCCAAAGGCCACTTCTAGCTCGATCTTACCAACTGGATAAGCCGACTTACCAGGCACCAAACCATGGAAAACAGTATTGGACTGGCTGAGGTTCTTATCAATCAACCCCATACGACGGAAGGTCTCATAATAGAGGATGTTGATGCTGCTGCCTCCATGCATGAGCACCTTAGTGAACTTATATCCTCCCACCTGGGGAGCCACCACCAGGGCCAGGTGACTCGGATTATCAACCCGGGGAGGGTGATCCTCCCTACTCCACACAATAGGCTGCTCAGACCATCTCAAATAGCGTGGAACCGCCGGCTCAACAGCGTTCATAGCCCTCTTATGAAGCTTCTGATCTCGCTTACACAGACTGGTGGTAAACACATGATATTGTCCACCATTGAGCTGCTCTGGATTGGTCTGGTATCCCCCTGCTGCTGTTGATGACCCTGGCCGGACTGCTGATTAAAGCCCCCTTGAACATTCTGAGGATTGGAATTTGAGCCGCCGCCCGGGCCATGAAAACCGCCGGCGCTTGAGCCGCCGCCCGAGCCATTGTTGCCATTAAAGGCATTGGAATTCTTAAAGGCTTTCATGATCGTGCAATCTTTCCATAGATGAGTAGCTGGCTTCTCCCTAGAGCCATGCCTTGGACAAGGCTCATTCAACAACTGCTCAAGCGTTGGGCCTGAATCGCCGGCTCGGGGAGGTGGCCTCCCCTTACGTCGCTGGTTGTTACCCTGTGAGCTGGTGTTAGCCACAAACTCCATGCTGCCATCAGCCTTACACTTGCTACCTCCTTGGTTCGCCGGGTTATGTTGAGGACCCTTGCCATTGCCGTTCTTCTTTCCCTTCCCTGTCCTTTCTTCATCTGACGCGGGGTCCTTGGTACTATCAGAGTCGGCGTACTTGACGAGAGCCGCCATCAGCGTACCCATATCATTGCAATCGCGCTTGAGCCGCCCGAGTTTCATCTTCAGGGGCAGGAAACGACAATTCTGCTCCAACATTAAAACTGCAGAGCTGGCATCCATCTTATCAGATGAATGTATTATCTCTTTGACCCGGCGAACCCAATGGGTCGTAGACTCACCCTCCTGCTGTTTACAGTTGGTCAAATCCACAATTGACATAGACTGCCTACAGGTATCTTTGAAGTTTTGGATGAAACGGGCTTTCAGCTCAGCCCAAGACCCGATAGAATTCGGTGGCAGCCTTTCAACCAAGTGCGGGCAGTCCCATCTAACATCATGGTGAAGTACTTGGCCATTGCCGCTTCGCTGACCTCCAGCAACTCCATGCCCATCTCGTAACTCTCGATCCAGGCTCCGGGTTGTAAATCAGCCGTGTAATTAGGCACCTTCCTAGGCCCTTTGAAATCCTTGGGCAGACGTTCATTGCGGAGAGCCGGCACCAGACAAGGGACACCCCCAGTCCTCGTAGGTATACTCGCGTCGATGGAAGCCGTCGGATAAGCCGGGGGTGGCTGGTAAGCCGTCAACTGAGGCACCTGCTCCGCCTCTTGCCGTGCCCTGTCTTGGTCTACCGCGTGAAAGGCCCCATTATGAGCCGGGCCGTGGCCAGGAGGCAAGTCATGGCGTCGGACATTACTTGAGCCGGTCGCTGAGACCATGTGTCTGCTATAACTCGGGCTCCGGCCTGGACGAGGGGTTGAATGGATCCTGTCCCGGCTATAAGAATATGCCTCTTGCTGCGCCAGAGCCATCTGAAGGAGTTCTCTGACCCGGCGGGTTTCAACCGCCGTTGGAGAGTCACCATCAATTGGGAGAGCCGCCAGCCGTGCCGCTGCGGCGACCATGTTTTCCAACGGGTTGGCATAATGACCCGGCGGTATTGGCACTTACTTAGGCGGGGTAGGGTTCACCCGGGGAGGCCCCATCACTTGGGGCTGAATTGGCGTTCCAGCCCCGGGCACTATGATCTCTGGCGGGTTACTAGGCCCTGCCCCAGGCGTGTTGAAGAGGTTTCGAGGATCGTAAACCGGAGGGAGTCGAGATTGGGCCTTTTGATGCCTCCTTCTCATGACCTAATTGGACGCGTTTTTATCCATCGTGAGCCGGAAAGATTGTGCCTGGATCAGCTGAGTCTGGGCGGCGAGAGCCGCCCTCTCTGCAGCCATCCTGATCCCCTCCGCTGCCAGATCCTCCTTGGCCTTTGCTAGATCCAACTTTAACTGTGCCACCTCCGCGTCATGCTGAACTTGATCCGCCGGAGCAACCGTAGCGGTCAACAGGACCGTCATCTTGTCCGTGAGATCCATCAGCACCTGAGCCGGCGAGGGCACCGGGCTTCCTGACCCGGAGGCGGGGTTTTGAACAGGCTGTGCGCCGGCCATGAAGATTCCAACCCGGCTCGGCGGCTCAAAGGGGTCCGGAATGCTGTCGCCATCGGAACAACCCCTGAGCCTGCCATCTTGAAGTTGATACAACGAGTTTGACTCATCCGTAGCCGACTCGCCGTCAGACCCAGCGGCCGTCTCATCCCCAGATCCAGATCCTTCAGAAAGTCCTCCATGGACACATCCCACGAAAACGTGCTTTAAGGCAGGTAGAGACCGGGCGGGTCGTGCGCGCTGAGCCGTCTCGATGAGACCGGCGCAGAGATCCGGCTTAGGGCCCGGCTCACCAATCTTGCCAATGAAGACATGAATTCCGCCGAAGGGGCCCGGTACCCGTACTCAATTGAGACGGCGTCGGGGCCCCAGTTTGCATCGTCGATGTAGAGCTTGCCGCGACGACTCTTGGTCATCCGGCCCACAGCGTATCCTTGAGCCCTTCGAAGCTGCCCTTCAAGAACTCAAATCCACCGTGCGCTGGCCCCACCGTGGACGCCAATTGTCGTGGAATTGTCACGTCAAATGTCCTAGTGCAAGGACTTAGTCGTGGAGCCATCACAACTAGGAAGCTTAAAGGGGTTAAACGGGACAAAGGAACGCGAGGGTTATACTGGTTCGGCCCCTTGCGGTGAAGGTAAAAGCCTACGTCCAGTTGAGGTGGTATTGATTAGGGCTTCGATGACCAGGAACTAAACCGTCCTGCCTGGTTATCGAGTTGTCTTACTTGTCCCTGAACCGCCGCTGGGTCGTCCCTTTATATAGAGAGGTTGACGCCCAGCAGCTCTCAGAGTCCCGGCCGGCTCATAACAGTGTCCGGCTCGGACTCTCAACTATTCTTGCCTTACACTACAAGTTTCACCATAACGGCGGTTATAACTACGGGCCTTAAGCTATCTCCGGGTCCTAAGCCCATATTTGACCCGCCGTCTTCAAGTCTGGTAATGGGCTTCGCGTGATGACCATTATGACTTAACCCGGCCCCTCCTGGGCGGGTGACTCCAATGGTTATATCCTCAACAGCATCCGTTATACGAGTTATGGCAATACTCCCGAACTCCCGCCCCAGTACTGGGTGGCGTTGAGGTGATCTCACCAACAACTGCATAAATAAGATTTTCGATGTCGGCGAAACTCAGGTATTCCAGAACTGCAACGATAAAATTGTGACAACAACACCTCGGAGCTCAACTCCCCGGGACACTGCCACAACCCCTAAATGTCAGGAGGCACCAAGAACAATGTTCTCGTCACAAAACCATCGGAACGATTCCAAGATACCCACGTGATCCTAAAAAAATTCATGAAATTTGAGGAGAGGAGAGTCAAAACTTCTACGTCAGGGGGCCTCACCAGAGCGACGAAGAGACTAAGGAGTAAAAAGAATCCTACTCTCCGATATATATAATCCTAAGACTCAAAACATTTTTTTCTAGACTCAACAACGCCAGCGATTCGATCAAGCAGGGGGCTCCTAAGTCGGGGATGGCTCTGATACCAACTTGTAACGCCCACAATGCGGCTATATCTCCCACGTGTCAAGGCATGACTTGGAGGCATAACCGCATGGTGGTTTTGTCGCAAGAAGGGTCATCTTCACACAATCCCATGTAATGAACAAGAATGGGATAAAGAGTTGGCTTATAGTCGCCACTTCACACAATACATAAATTAAACATACATCATTCAGAGTACAATCAAGGTCCGACAATGGAACCAAAATAAAAGAAGACAACCCCAAATACTAGATCCCCGATCGTCCCAACTGGGCTCCACTACTGATCATCAGGAAACGAAAGATAGTAACGACCAAGTTCCTCGTCGAACTCCCACTTGAGCTCGGTTGCGTCACCTGCACTGGTATCGTCGGCACCTGCAACTGTTTTGGTAGAATCGATGAGTCACGAGGACTCGGCAATCTCACATCCGCGAGATCAAGACTATTTAATCTAATAGGAAGGATGGGGTAATGAGGTGGAGCTGCAGCAAGCACTAAGCAAATATGGTGGCTAACATACGCAAATAAGAGCGAGAAGAGGAGCAACGCAACGGTCGTGAACCTAGAAGTGATCAAGAAGTGATCCTGAAACTGCTTACGTTCATACATAACCCAAACCGTATTCACTTCCCGGACCCCGCCGAAAGGAGACCATCACGGCTACACACGCGGTTGATCTATTTTAAATAAGTCAAGTGTCCAGTTCTCTACAACCGGATATTAACAAATTCCCATCTGCCACATAACCGCGGGCACGGCTTTCAAAAGATAATACCCTACAGGGGTGCCCCAACTTAGCCCATCACAAGCTCTCACGGTCAACGAAGGATATTCCTTCTCCCGGGAAGACCCGATCAGACTCGGAATCCCGATTACAAGACATTTCGACAATGGTAAAACAAGACCAGCAAGACCGCCCGAATGTGCCGACAAACCCCGATAGGAGCTGCACATATCTCGTTCTCAGGGCACACCGGAAGGGCAAGATGTCGGGTTGGCATAGACCCTGGTTGCCCAGGGGCGCCGGACATCGCCCAGGTTTGGACCAGCACTCGAAGGAGCACTGTCCCGGGGGTTAAAATAAAGATGACCCACGGGCTCGCGAAAACCCAAGGGAAAAGGCTTAGGTATGCAAATGTAAAACCAAGGTTGGCCATTGCTGGAGGAGTTTTATTCACGTCGAACTGTCAAGGGGGTCCCATAAATCACCCAACCGCATAAGGAACGCAGAATCAAGGAACATAACACCGGTATGACGGAAACTAGGGCGGCAAGAGTGGAACAAAACACCAGGCATAAGGCTGAGCCTTCCACCCTTTACCAAGTATATAGATGCATTAATTAAATAAGAGATATTGTGATATGCCAAACTATCCTTGTTCCAACATGGAACCAACTTCAACTTCACCTGCAACTAGCAACGCTATAAGAAGGGCTGAGCAAAAGCGGTAATTTAGCCAAACAACGGTTTGCTAGGAAAGGTGGGTTAGAGGCTTGACATGGAAATATGGGAGGCATGATATGGTAAGTGGTAGGTAGCGCGGCATAGCAATAGAGCGAAACAACTAGCAAGCAAAGATAGAAGTGATTTCGAGGGTATGGTCATCTTGCCTGCAAAGTTCTCAGAGTTGCCGAAAGCTTGATCCTCGTAAGCGTTCTCAACAGGTTCCTCGTAAGCGTTCTCGTCTCCCGGCTGTACCCAAAGCAAGAACACAAACAAAGGACCAACAATCAATCACGGGCAATGCACAAGCAACATGATGCAATACATGGCATGATATGCGAGATGTGATATGCAATGCATATGTGTGCTCCGGAAGGGAAAAGATGAACAAGGCATCAACTTGGCAAACCAAGTATGCCGCTGGAAAGATGGGATGATTTCAGTTGAAAATCGATACAAAGATCACCAGAATCAGATGCACGGTTAGCAAATGGCAAGCAAAACAAGGATGGCACAATTCTGCGATTAACAGCATGATGCCACTTAGCATACCACAAGAAACTAAGCTACTGCACTCCAACATATCAACAAGGCATATGGCAGTGATGTACTCAAGATGCTTGACAAAACATGAACACTGAGCTACGGCTAAATCATACCAGAGCAGGTTCAAACAAGCATGGCAAAATTGCAAAAGATATCAGCTTCACAGACTTGGTGAAAATACTAACATGCCAGAAATAACATCAGCAAACCATGTTTAGAGCAAGCAAACAACATGCTACAGGAACATATCATAGCCAATCAAGGCACGGCATGAATCTACTAAATGCATTGAACAAAAATCCCTTAATGATCATGAGCCAAAAAGGCACACAAGATATGATGGAACCCATATAAACATAGCAAGTTTTATTACCAGATTCAGACGGCAGAAAACAGAGCATGGCATTAACAGAATTATGAAGGTATCTTTGCAAGCTCGATTCAGTCATCACAAGGCGTTGCAGGACAAGATAAGCATAGAATCAGTTAGAATACATGTTCATGAAACTAACAATGGTAAGAACAAGCTCATAGCATGCAAGGATCAACTACAACAACCTTGGCAAAATTGATTAACATGTAAACAATCTGCCAGGAACATTTTATAGCAAAAGTAGAGCAAGATTGAGACATGCTAGGTCACTCCATAATTGCAAACAGGAGCAAGGATGGATAGAGCACATCCATATGTCCAAAACATCCTTACTGAACATACTCAAAAGAGGCATGGATCTCACTGTAGCAACATGAATACATGGCATAAAAATAACAACAGGGAAAAGACTGAAATTCTAAGTCCCTGAAATCAGCAATATCATGAGAGCTAGTTTGCATGCTTGTGCTAGTCACCACATTGATCAAAAAATACATGGCATACACCCCTATAAAGATAGCATGGCATAGCCCAAAACACATGTAGAGCTCGTGCCCATATGCAACACCCAGTAAATGTAGCAAAAATGACAAATGCTCATAAACTGATAAGAGTCAGCACCTAACATTTTATGGCACTCTTGCATCAACAATTTGGGCATCAAGATGGACTCAAACAAGCATGGCACAATGGAACAAAATGAAGAGCACATCATGACGAACATTTCCATATATCGTATGCATGAGACGAAGCTACGGGCACAGAGTTATGGCATGATGTACAGGGGCTAAACATATAGCAAAAAAATGACTTGGACGAAATCAACCTCTCGAAAACTGGATCTAGGGTTTGCACGTTCTTCGAGGATGACCGTGGAGCTCGCCGGAGTTGATGCTGCGGTGGACGGAGAGGGAGAAGGGGGGTCGCCGGAGCGCGTACTCGCCGGATCCGGCCCTCCCTCGGCCGGATCTGGCCGGAGGAGCGGCGACGGCGAGCGGGGACGCGAGGCGCGGCCGGGCGACGACCGGTCGCCGCGAGGCGAGGCGGCGCCGGCGGGAGGCGGCGAAAAGGCAGATGGCGGCGAGGACGTGAGCCGGGCGACGCGGCTCGTCGGCTGGAGGCGCGAGCGCGCGGGGGCGGCGGACGGGCCCCGTGGGCCCGAATCGGGTCCGGCGGGCCACGGCGACGGGGACGGCGTGGTGGACACATGGCGCGACGCCAGTGGCTGCGGGGCGGCGGCGAATTCGTCCGGTGGCGGCGGACGTGTCCGGTGGCGACGGAGGGCGATTTCTAGGGTTTTGGACCCGGAGTTGGACGGGGAGGACATATGTATAGGTAGGAGGAGGTAGGAGTGTCCAAATGGAGTGTAATTTTCGACCACGCGATCGTGATCTGACGGCGGAGGACATGGAAGGGGTTTGGAAGGGTTATTGGACTGTTTTGGAAGGTTGTTGGGCTGCAACACAAAAGAGGCCTCTGCGGTTACTCGGTTAACCGTTAGAGCATCGAACAGCCTCCAAATGAAACGAAACTTGACAGGCGGTCTACCGGTGGTGTACCAAGGCCGCTTGGAAAATCTCGGTCCATTACAAGTATGTTTAACGCCCGCACGCGAAAAGAGGCAAAAGGGGGCGCCGGAGAACGTAGGAGTTTCGGATTGCAGAACGGACAACGGGGAAAATGCTCGGACGCATGAGACGAACACGTATGCAAATGAGATGCACATGATGACATGATATGAAATGCATGACATGGACAAAATGCAAAACGAAGACAAAACCCAACCACGAGGGAATCTCATTACTTAACGCCAAAAATGGCAAGAGTCGGAGTACAAATATGGCAAGTTACATCTGGGGCGTTACAGGACACTCTGTTTGTCTATGTATTCACACATGTACTAAGTTTCTGGTTAATACAATCCTAGCATGAATAATAAACATTTATCATGATATAAGGAAATATAAATAACAACTTTATTATTGCCTCTAGGGCATATTTCCTTCAGTCTCCCACTTGCACTAGAGTCAATAATCTAGATTACATAGTAATGATTCTAACACCCATGCAGTCTTGGTGCTAATCATGTTTTGCTCTTGAGAGAGGCTTAGTCAATGGGTCTACAACATTCAGACCCGTATGTATTTTGCAAATCTCTATGTCTCCCTCCTTGACTTGATCGCAGATGGAATTGAAGCGTCTCTTGAAGTGCTTGGTTCTCTTGTGAAATCTGGATTCCTTTGCCAAGGCAATTGCACCAGTATTGTCAAAAAAGATTTTTATTGGACCCGATGCACTAGGTATGACACCTAGATCAGATATGAACTCCTTCATCTAGACTCCTTCATCTGCTGCTTCCGAAGCAGCTATGTACTCTGCTTCACACGTAGATCCCGCCACGACGCTCTGTTTGGAACCGCACCAACTTATAGCTCCACCATTCAATATAAATACGTATCCGGTTTGTGACTTAGAGTCATCCGGATGAGTGTCAAAGCTTGCATCGACGTAACCATTTACAACGAGCTCTTTGTCACCTCCATAAATGAGAAACATATCCTTAGTCCTTTTCAGGTATTTCAGGATGTTCTTGACCGTTGTCCAGTGATCCAATCCTGGATTACTTTGGTACCTCCCTACTATACTTATAGCAAGGCACACATCAGGTCTTGTACACAGCATTGCATACATGATAGAACCTATGGCTGAGGCATAGGGAATGACTTTCATTTTCTCTCTATCTTCTGCAGTGTTCGGGCATTGAGTCTCACTCAAATTCACACCTTGTAACAGAGGCAAGAACCCTTTCTTTGACTAATCCATTTTGAATTTCTTCAAAATCTTATCAAGGTATTTGCTTTGTGAAAGTCCAATTAAGCATCTTGATCTATCTCTATAGATCTTGATGCCCAATATGTAAGCAGCTTCACCGAGGTCTTTCATAGAAAAATTCTTATTCAAGTATCCTTATGCTATCCAGAAATTCTATATCATTTCCAATCAACAATATGTCATCCACATATAATATTAGAAATGCTACAGAGCTCCCACTCACTTTCTTGTAAATACAGGCTTCTCCAAAAGTCTGTATAAAACCATATGCTTTGATCACACTATCAAAACGTTTACTCCAACTCCGAGAGGCTTGCACCAGTCCATAAATGGATCGCTGGAGCTTGCACACTTTGTTAGCACCCTTTGGATCGACAAAACCTTCTAGTTGCATCATATACAACTCTTCTTCGAGAAATCCATCCAGGAATACAGTGTTGACGTCCATTTGCCAAATTTCATAATCATAAAATGCGGCAATTGCTAACATGATTCAGACAGACTTAAGCATCGCTACGGGTGAGAAGGTCTCATCGTAGTCAACTCCTTGAGCTTGTCGAAAACCTTTTGCAACAAGTCGAGCTTTGTAGACAGTAACATTACCGTCAGCGTTGCACTGGTACGTGTCGGTCCTATACAAACGGTTTTTAACCCCTTTCCGCGACGGCATTTGGAACCGTCGCCTAGTGAGTGTGGGCGATAGGGGGGTCCTTCCTACACGACCCAGAAACCGCCGGGGATATGCCCTCCTGGCACACACGCTCGGCAAAATGAGGTCGTGTGCGATCGGCGAGGGCTCAAATACGGAAATACGTACAGTAGAGCTAAAAAAATACAATTATACGGCGAAATTGTTTCCGGTCGCAAGTACATCCCACACAGTCAGTCCCCGCTAAACGTTTACGTTCGTATGTACATCCCACCCAGTCTCTCCAAGGAAAACATTTCCGTTCACAGATACATCACACACAATTTTTCCCGTTAAATCGTTTGCGTTATTGAATGTATCACACACGGTCCGTAGAAAAAACTGTGTGGCAAAGGCTGTCCATCACACATAGTTTTTATGTGCTAAACGTTTGCGCAAGGTGGCCTACCGCAAACAGTTTTCAAGAGAAAGTCGTGTGTGATTGTTCATTGATCCAACACGGTTTATTCCTAGAAACTGTGTGCGTTGCCTGAGGTCATCGCCCACGGTATTTTTTCAACAACTGTTTGTAATAGCAAAATCCAATTAGCACGCTAATTGCGCTATTATTAATAATCCATTTATTAATCTAATTGACATTCATATTAAGCACATAATATATTTCATTTCCATATTAAGGAAGAAGAATTTCATAATTGAAATACATCAGAGTACAACATGATATAGCTTCAGCACTCAGCTACCCCATTACACAACTGCACCAGCACCAAGTTTCACATGCAACATGTAGAACCTTTCGAAATTAGCATCATAGACGGTATATAGACAGATGCATCTCATCTGGAAAACTGCTGACGCGGAACGCGAATATTGAGCCTTCATTCATGTTGAACGTCTTTGCAACTTTAGGCCAGTGCCTCCGGATGATTGATCGTCCGTCCATCGTCCTCTTCAGGAACACTTCAATATTGAACCGTGGGTGTTGTATGAAAACCTTCCTCGCCTCCTGACCATAGAGGTGGTTGAGAGGTAATCATCAGTGAACTGCTTTGGAAAGGCTTGAAAACAAGGATGTGCATAAATATCTTCTCTATATTGGAAATGGGGCAAAGGAATAAAAAAGACAAGGTATAACAATTAGTACCATCTTGTAGTGAACTAATGTCTTCTTCATTGTGCAGACAAATATCTTGTTGTTTTTTGTCGCTAATTTCTTTATCCTAACAATCTTTCTGAGTTTCTTGATTTGATTGATATTCATGGACAACTCATTTCCCCAGATGCAAAAAGGGTCGAACAATGGGTCAAAACCTCTGACAGCAGGACCTACATGTGCAAGACCAAATTGTTAAAAACCAAAATATTAGAATGGTTCCTGCAATTGCATAATAATGTGCTATTAGACAACGGACCATGCACGTGCTAACCTCGATTGTAAACCTCAGTGCTTCCCATTGTTTCCCTGCAACACAAATAAGGTACTTAGTCATCAGGTTAAGTAAGGGTTCGCATGCTATCAGTAAAATATGTTGATGAAAAGTAAGGACATTGCAGATTCATCAGATTAATCCAAGCCACATGGAAACCCCATTTATCCAAACCAAGCATGATTAAGAACTAGGAAATATAGCACTTGTATATGTTTCTCATGTATTAAGTGTAGCCAAATTCGATTTATTCCTCACATGCGCAACAATACAAAATTCTACCCACGACAATTGGACATCGCATTGCAGAATTGAACCAGGCAGTTAACTAAACACCACAATAAATGAACCAACATTAACTGAGCACCACATTGCACAATATAACATACTCCTAATAGAATATCAGACAGTTAACCAAACAGTTAACTACAGCCAATTGTAGCAATTGTATTTGTTTCTCATGTATTTACTACAGCCAAATTCAATTTATTCCTCACATGGTATACAATAACAGAATGCACCCACAACTATTGAACATCGCATTGCCGAATTGAACCAAACAGTTAACTAAACACCACAACACAAATGAACAAAACATTAACTGAGCACCACATTGCACAATGTATAACCAAACCAAGCATGTTTGACAACTTGGAAATATAGCAATTGTATTCGTTTCTCATGTATTTTGTAAAGATAAATTCGATTTATTTCTCACATGGAAGACAATACAAAATTGCAGCCTGAAGAATTGAACATCACATTTGCAGAATGGAACCAAATAGTTAACTGAAGACGACAACTAATTAACAAAACGGTTAATAAGTGAGCACCACACTACACGACATATAGAACATATACACTAGAGCAACAGATTGCATGGTAAAATTAGGTAGCACAATTCACTAGAATTTGTGAAGGAAAGGCAGGAGCAGCACACGCAACGGGTGAACCGAGCATGCTTAACCGACGTAGCTAGCAAATGGCAAGGTGCTCCTCCAAGATCTGGGGGTCGGCACGAATGGCAGCCATCGCGACCTCATCCGCGCGTGCGGCAGCGATTTGCTTCTCCGCTGCCAAATGCTCCTTCAGATCTTGGCTATACTAGGTGCACCATGGCTTAGGGTCGCGCTTATTTGGTGGAGGGGTCGCTGATTTGGGTGGAAGGTGTCGCGCTCACGCCGACGGTCGGGGCATGTGGGATGTGGAAGGAGGAGGAGGATGGGGGTCGGGTGCGGATTACCTGCCTGGATAGACGAGGCCGAGCAGCGTGAAGGAGGGTCGCCGACGAGGAGGCGGCGCTGCAAGCAAGGAGTGAAGGTTTCAACTTGGAAAGGAAGGCGGAAAGAGGGGAAATGTGGCTTTTGGTAAGGGGGAGGGGCGGGGAGGTAGATATTTCCGCGGAAGCCGAAAATTTGGAATCGCTTCAGCAAAAAAACTGGCACGCAAAGTGTCATCAGACACGGTCCCTTATTCAGAACTGTGTACGATATGTGAACATCACAAATGATTCAGATAGCTTAACCCGTGTGTGACGAGTTTGAACGTCAAAAGTTTTGGTTTGAATTTCCATGGTTACAGTGGTCATACACGTCATTGCATAATTTGGGTACACAAAGGAGACTACAGCACACCCACACTTCTTAATCGAGCAAGTTCAGCAATTAAACAGAGCTAGCTGACCTAAACATTACTCTAACAAATTAAAGACCGACACTCTTAATTAAACAAAACAAAGAGTACTACTACGGCTGGTGCTCGTCGATCTCCGCCGCCGCCTCCATGTCCAACTCGCGCCCGACGGTCTCCTGGGGAATGGGCTCCATGGCATCCATCGCACCATACTCGGCAAGCATCTCGCCATCCGCGTCTGCCATCTCTTTGGAAAAGGCCGCCACGGGCTGGGCGTGGGCGGACGCGATCTGGGCTTGGACGGGCTCCGTCATCGCAAGGTATGCGGCGGAGGAACGGACGGCTGCTCGAACGCTCTCGGCGATTGCCACCTCTTCGGCCGTGGGTTGCCGACCGTTGTCGGAGAAGCTTCGTTCAATTTGTGCGGTGACCACCAGGAGCTGGGCATGGGCGGCCTCGACATGGTCCTGGGCGGCCTCTGATAACCCACAAGTATAGGGGATCACAATAGTTTTCGACGGTAGAGTATTCAACACAAATTTATTGATTCGACACAAGGGGAGCCAAAGAATATTCTCAAGTATTAGCTGTTGAGTTGTCAATTCAACCACACCTGGATAACTTAGTATCTACAGCAAAGTATTTAGTAGCAAAGTAATATGGAAGTAACGGTAACAGTAGCAAAGTAATATTTTTGGGTTTTGTAGTGATTGTAACAGTAGCAACGGAAAAGTAAATAAGCGAAGAACAATATGTGAAAAGCTCGTAGGCATTGGATCGGTGATGGAGAATTATGCCGGATGTGGTTCATCATGTAACAGTCACAACATAGGGTGACACAGAACTAGCTCCAATTCATCAATGTAATGTAGGCATGTATTCCAAATATAGTCATACGTGCTTATGGAAAAGAACTTGCATGACATCTTTTGTCCTACCCTCCCGTGGCAGCGGGGTCCTAATGGAAACTAAGGGATATTAAGGCCTCCTTCTAATAGAGTACCGGATCAAAGCATTAACACATAGTGAATACATGAACTCCTCAAACTACGGTCATCACCGGGAGTGGTCCCGATTATTGTCACTTCGGGGTTGCCGGATCATAACACATAGTAGGTGACTATAGACTCGCAAGATAGGATCAAGAACTCACATATATTCATGAAAACATAATAGGTTCAGATCTGAAATCATGGCACTCGGGCCATAGTGACAAGCATTAAGCATATCAAAGTCATAGCAACATCAATCTCAGAACATAGTGGATACTAGGGATCAAACCCTAACAAAACTAACTCGATTACATGATAAATCTCATCCAACCCATCACTGTCCAGCAAGCCTACGATGGAATTACTCACGCACGGCAGTGAGCATCATGAAATTGGTGATGGAGGATGGTTCATGATGACGATGGCGACGGATTCCCCTCTCCGGAGCCCCAAACGGACTCCAGATCAGCCCTCCCGAGAGAGTTTAGGGCTTGGCGGCGGCTCCGTATCGTAAAACGCGATGAATCTTTCTCTCTGATTTTTTTCTCCCGAACACGAATATATGGAGTTGGAGTTGAGGTCAGTGGAGCTCCAGGGGGCCCACAAGGCAGGGGGCGCACCTAGGGGGGCAGGCGCGCCCCCACCCTTGTGGAAAGGGTGTGGGGCCCCTGGCCTGGATTCTTTCGCTAGTATTTTTTATTATTTCCAAAAATAATCTCCGTGGAGTTTCAGGTCATTCCGAGAATTTTTGTTTCTGCACATAAATAACACCATGGCAATTCTGCTGAAAACAGCGTCTGTCCGGGTTAGTTCCATTCAAATCATGCAAGTTAGAGTCCAAAACAAGGGCAAAAGTGTTTGGAAAAGTAGATACGATGGAGACGTATCAACTCCCCCAAGCTTAAACCTTTGCTTGTCCTCAAGCAATGCAGTTGATAAACTGAAGGTGATAAAGAAAAACTTTTACAAACTCTGTTTGCTCTTGTTGTTGTAAATATGTAAGGCCAACATTCAAGTTTTCAGTAAAGATTATAACTAACCATATTCACAATAACACTTAGGTCTCATGTTTACTCATATCAATGGCATAATCAACTAGCGAGCAATAATAATAAATCTCGGATGACAACACTTTCTCAAAACAATCATGATATGATATAACAAGATGGTATCTCGCTAGCCCTTTCTGAGACCACAGAACATAAATGCAGATCACCTTTAAAGATCAAGGACTGACTAGACATTGTAATTCATGGTAAAAGAGATCCATTCATAGTCATGCTCAATATAAATTAATAGTAATGGATGCAAATGACAGCAGTGCTCTCCAGCTGGTGCTTTTTAATAAGAGGGCGATGACTCAACATAAAAGTAAATAGATAGGCCCTTCGTAGAGGGAATCAGGGATTTGTAGAGGTGCCAGAGCTCGATTTTGAAATAGAGATAAATAATATTTTGAGCGGCATACTTTCATTGTCAACATAACAACCAAGAGATGGCGATATATTCCATGCTACACACATTATAGGCGGTTCCCAAACAGAATGGTAAAGTTTATACTCCCACACATATATTCCACCACTATTTGCTTAAAGCATGGGACTGGGCATCCCGGTGACCAGCCATTTTCTCGTGAGTGAGGAGCGGAGTCCACTCCTCTTGAGAATAACCCGCCTAACATGGAAGATACGGACATCCCTAGTTGATACATGAGCTATTCGAGCATAGAAAACAGAATTTCATTTGAAGGTTTAGAGTTTGGCACATACAAATTTACTTGGAACGGCAGGTAGATACCGCATATAGGAAGGTATGTTGGACTCATATGGCATAACTTTGGGGTTTAAGGGATTGGATGCACAAGCAGTATTCCCGCTTAGTACAAGTGAAGGCTAGCAAAAGACTGGGAAGCAACCAACTAGAGAGCGACAACAGTCATGAACATGCATTAAAATTAATAAACAGTGAGTGCAAGCATGTGTAAGATATAATCCACCATGAACATAAATATCATGAAGGATATGTTGATTTTGTTTCAACTACATGCGTGAACATGTGCCAAGTCAAGTCTCTCGAATCATTCAAAGGAGGATACCACCCTATCATACCACATCACAACCATTTTAATAGCATGTTGGCACGCAAGGTAAACCATTATAAGCTCCTAGCTAATTAAGCATGGCATAAGTAACTATAATCTCTAATTGTCATTGCAAACATGTTTATTCATAATAGGCTGAATCAGGAACGATGAACTAATCATATTTACAAAAATAAGAGAGGTCGAGTTCATACCAGCTTCTCTCATCTCAATCAGTCCATCATATATCGTCATAATTGCCTTTCACTTACACGACCGAATGATGTGAATAATAATAATAGTGCATGTGCATTGGACTAACTGAATCTGCGAGCATTCAATAAATAGGAGAAGACAAGGCAATATGGGCTCTTGGTTAAATCAACAATCATGCATATAAGAGCCACTTCAACAATTTAATCATGGTATTCTCCTATCGACCCCCAAAGAAAAGAAAATAAATAAAACTATTTACACGGGAAAGCTCCCAACAAGCAAAAGAAGAACATGAAATATCTTTGTGTTTTCTTTTAATTATTACTACTACAGCAAGAAAGTAAACTAGCTAAATGCTACAACTATTTTTTTGGTTTCTTAAGATTTTTCAAACACACAAGAAGAAAGCAAGAAAAAGAAAAATAAACAAGCATGGATGATACAATGAAAAAAGTATGAGCACCGACAACTAGCATGAGTGTGTGAACATAAATGTAATGTCGGTGAGAAATACGTACTCCCCCAAGCTTAGGCTTTTGGCCTAAGTTGGTCTATTGCCACAGCTGGCCTGGCGGATATCCAAAGTTATAGTTGGGGTCGTACTGAGATGCAGCAGTTATTGCATCGTGGGCTGCAGCTTGGAGGCGAGCTATCTCAGCCCCCCTCTTATACTCTTCCGCCTCCTCTCTGGTTATAAAATATCTCCCTCTTGCCTGAAAGTCAAAGAAAGTAGAAGCGGGGAGAGCGACGTGATAGGTGCGTCGTTTGTCGAAGATTAGTCGGTACTGGAGGAACTGATCGTTCCTCTCAACAAAATGATGACGAACCATAGCCTCATAATCCAAATAAGCAGGAGGCAACTCAATATCATCCTCACGTATGGTTACACCAAGAAAATTAGCTAAACGGGTTGTATAAATTCCACCAAAGAAATCTCCATTAAATCTATCATTATGCAACCTACGTGCAACAATGGCTCCCAAATTATAATGTTTATCTCCTAATACAGCACTGCTGAGAACACTAAGATCAGGGACACATATGTGACATGCTTCATCCTTACCATTTATGCACCTACCTATGAAGAGAGCAAAATAATGTATAGCAAGAAAATGAATGCTCCCTATGGTAGCTTGTGTTATGTCTCTAGATTCACCCATAGTTATACTCGCAAGAAAATGTCTAAACTCAGATTTGCGAGGTTCACTAGTACTACCCCATTGTGGAAGTTTGCAAGCAGTGGTCAAATCCTCTAAGTCCATAGTATAAGAATTTTCATAAAGATCAAACAGGACAGTCTGAGAATTGCGTGAAGATGAAAATTCAAACCTCCTCACAAAGGAACTAGTGAGATAGTGGTACTGACGACACTTATCTGCCTCGAAGCTCACAAGATCAGCGTTACGCAAATATGCGTTAAATTCTTCCTTGATTCCTGCTTGATCCATGAAGTCCTCAGAAGGCTATTCACAAGCCCGCACTGGAGCGTCCCTTGGTGGTTCATCATCAGCATCACGCATTGCAAGCCTGGGTCCTTGCTTCCTTGAATGACCACCTTGGTACATTTTCCTAAACATATTTCTTCCTCTGAAAAATTTCTGAAATTTTTAGTAACTTCAAATAAAAGTGAACCAAGCTCGGCAACTACTCCTACAAGTGCCTAGAGACTATATCATGCATTAGAACTACATGGAACCATATAAATTTGACATGCAAGCTCAAGAACATGGTCACCTAGGCAGCAAAAATTTGCAATGAATAAAGCACTAGAACAAAAACTAATTGGACCATTGGAGGAGTCACATACCAAGGAACAATCCCCCAAAGCAGTTTTTTGAGAGGTGCTTTGAGCAAGGAGATCGAAAATCGCAGCAAAATGAGCTAGAACTCGTGCATGAGCTGGATGGTGATTTTTTGGGAGGAAGAAGTGTGTGGGTGCAGGAATAAGTGGAGGGGAGCCACCATGGGCCCACGAGGCAGGGGGCGCGCCCAGGGGGGTGGGCGCGCCCTGGACCCTCGTGCCCAGGTGCTTGCTCCCCCTGTTGTGTTCTCAGTGCCAGATATTCTCAAATATTCCAGAAAAAAATTATATTTCAATTTCAGGGCAGTTGGAGAACTTTTATTTTCGAGGTATTTTTTTATTGCACGGATAATTCAGAAAACTGACAGAAAATTACTATTTTTACTTTATTTCAACTAAATAACAGAAAGTAAAAGGAGGGTACAGAAGGTTGTGCTTTCTAACTTCATCCATCTCATGTTCATCAAAAGGAATCCACTAACAAGGTGGATCAGGTCTTGTTAACAAACTCATTCCGAATCGCATGAAACCGAAGAAATTTTGAATACCACTATGTTACCTCAACGGGGATATGCACATCCCCAATAATAAGAATATCATATCTCTTTTTGACAGTAGGAAGAGGAAATTCAAAACCTCCAAAAATAATCGATGGAATTTTCCAATAGAATTGATACTGTGGACTTGAGGTTGTTTCCTCGGAAAGTGTACCGTATGCTCATTATCATTAACATGAAAAGTCACATTGCCTTTGTTGCAATCAATAACAGCCCCTGTAGTATTCAAAAAGGGTCTTCCAAGAATAATAGACATACTATCGTCCTCGGGAATATCAAGAATAACAAAGTCTGTTAAAATAGTAACATTTGCAACCACAACAGGCACATCCTCACAAATGCCGACAGGTATAGCGGTTGATTTATCAGCCATTTGCAAAGATATTTCAGTAGGTGTCAACTTATTCAAATCAAGTCTACGATATAAAGAGAGAGGCATAACACTAACACCGGCTCCAAGATCACATAAAGCAGTTCTAACATAGTTTCTTTTAATGGAGCATGGTATAGTTGGTACTCCTGGATCTCCTAGTTTCTTTGGTATTCCACCCTTAAAAGTATAATTAGCAAGCATCACTACAGGAATCAGCTACTTTGCCGTCTGCCATGGCAGACGGCAAAGGCAAGGATGGCGGATGGCAAAGGCCTTTGCCGTCTGCCGCGGACGGCAAAAGGCTCCGGCAAAGTAGGCTACGGTAAAGAGCTTCTTTGCCGTCTGCTTTCTGAAGCGGATGGCAAAGGGGCCATTGCCATCAGCGGTGGACGGCAAAGAAACCGACGGCAATAAATGTGTTGTGAGTCCGTTAGGCGGCTAACGGCAGCCTTTGCCGTCCGCCGCTGACGGCAAAGAGCATCCGGACTTTGCCGTCCGCTGAATGACGTCAGCTGGACGTCACTGCGGGACAAGTCTTTGCCGTCTGCCACTGTAGGCAAAGCCTTTGTCGTCCGCCGCTGTAGGCAAACTCACCAAATGGGTCAGCTCCCAGAGAGCACAGGTGGCCGCCGCGTGGCTTCTTTGCCTGTAACACCCCGGATGTAATTTTCCATATTTGTAACTCCAACTCTTGCCATTTTCGGCTATGTGTTATGATATTCCATTCATGGTCGGGTTTTGTCTTTCGTTTTGCATTTTGTTCATGTCACGCATCTCATATCATGTCATCATGTGCATCTCATTTGCATACGTGTTCGTCTCATCCATCCGAGCATTTTCCCCGTTGTCCGTTTTGCAATCCGGCACTCCCACATGCACCGGCCCACCCCTCTTGTTTCTTTTCGTGTGCGGGTGTTGAACGTTCTCGGAATGGACCGAGTCTTGCCAAGTGGCCTGGGTATACCACCGATAGACCACCTGTCAAGTTTCGTTCCATTTGGAGGTCGTTTAGTGCCCCAACAGTTAACGAGGTAACCGCAATGTCCTTTTGTGTGTTGCAGCAAAACCCCCCTCCAAACAGCCCAAAACCCATCTAAGTCACTTCCATGCTCTAGGTCGTTCGATCACGATCGTGTGGGCGAAAACTGCACTCCATTTGGAGTCTCCTAGCCCCCTCTACCTATAAAACTCCTCCCCCCTCCAAAATTATTCATAGATCAAACCCTAGCAAACCACCCCGCCGCGGCCGGACACGTCCGTCTACGGCTGGACGAATTCCGCCGCCGGCCGCAGCCACTCACGGCGTGCCACGTCGCCCGGGCTGAGCCCCACTTCGCCGCCGACCGCGTGAGCCCGCGAGGCCCGCGTCGGGCCCTCCCGGCCCGCTCCACCCGCGCCGCCGCTCGGGCCCCCGTGGCCCGCGCCTCCCGCCGCCTCACCGCTCCTCCCGCGCCGCCGCCGCCCTCGGTGCCCGCGCCGCACCCCGCCGCCTCGCCGACCCCCGACGCCGTCGTCCGGTCGCCCGCGCCGCCGACCCCTTCTTCCTCCTCTCCACGTCGGCGACCTCGAGCAACACTCCGGCGACCTCGAGCGCCTCGAACCCTAGATCTGACTGGAAGATTGACTTCTTCTCCCCCGAAAATATTCCAAGTCCCGTAATATTTGCATTATATGCCCATGTTCATCGCATCATAACTCTCTGCATATAGCTCCGTTTCGTGCGTGTAATATATCGAAATGTTCGCTCTAGATGCTCTTCATTTTGTTCCATTACGCCATGTTCTTTTGAGTCCATCTTGATGCCCAAATCTCTAGTGCAAGAGTGCTATATGCTGTTAACTGCTGTTACTTATCAGATCTTGGTGATTTGTTATTTTTGTTGCTATTGATGTGTGCATGTTATGGGCATGAGTTCTACATGTGTTTTGATGTATGCCATGCCATCTTTACAGAGGTGTATGCCATGTATTTTTGTCATCTCTGTGGTGACTAGCACAAGCATGCAAACTAGGCTTCGTGATGTTTCTGATTTCAGGGACTTGGTAATTTTACCAAGTTTGTGCCTGCTGTTATTTTATTGCTATGTATCCATGTGGCTACAGAGAGATCCTTGCTCCTTTTGGAGATGTTCAGTAAGGATGTTTTGGAGATATGGTTATGCTCTATCCATTCATGACTCTGTTTGCAATTATGGAGTACCTAGCATGACTCAATCTTGCTCTACTTTTGCTATAAATTGTTCCTGGCAGATTGTTTACGTGTTATTCAATTTTGCCAAGGTTGTTGTAGTTGTTTCATACATGCTATGAACTTTCTCTTGCCATGGATAGCTTCACAAACATGCCATCTTGCTGTAGGTATGCTTTTTTTGTCATGCATTGCTTTGTGGTGAGTGCATCAAGCTCACAAAGATGCCCTCATAATGTCTGTTTCTGCCATGCTCTGTTTTCTGCCAAGTCTGAAACCAGTTAACGAAACTTGCTATGTTTACATGGTTGCCATCATATCTTCTGATCCTTTGTGGCTTTTGGTCAGTAAGGGACTTTTGTCATATGCATTTAGTAGATTATTGCCATACCTTGTTTTACCATGTTAAGTTCCTGTAGCATGTTGATGATTGCTACCTGATGCTGTTTCAGCCATGTCCAGTAATTTCACCAAGTCTGTGAACCTGATATCTTTTGCACTTTTGCCATGCTTGTTTGAACCTGTTGTGTTGTGATCTAGCCGTAGCTCAGTGTTCATCTTTTGTCAAGCATCTCCTGTAGATTACTGTCATATGCTTTGTTGCTATGTTGGGGTGCTGTAGCATAGTTTCTTGTTGCATTCTAAGTGCTATCATGTTGTTAATCACACATTCGTGTCATTCTTGTTTTGCTTGCCATTTGCAAACCGTGCATCCGTTTCCGGTGATCTTTATATCGTTTTCGACCGAAATCATCTTATCTTTCCAGTGGCATGCTTGGTTTGTCATGTTACTGCCTTGTTCATCATTTGTTTCTTCCGGAGCACGCATATGCATTGCATATCATATCTTGCGTATCATTCATGTATTGCATCATGTTGCTTGTGCATTTCCCGTGTTTGATTGTGGTTCCGTTGCTTGTGTTCTTGTTTTGGGTAGAGCTGGGAGACGAGTTCGTGAACGAGGAACCTGTTGAGTACGCTTACGAGGATCAAGCTTTCGACAACTTTGAGAACGTTGCAGGCAAGATGACCATACCCTCGAAATTACTTCTATCTTTGCTTTGCTAGTTGTTCGCTCTATTGCCATGTTGCGCTACCTACCACTTGCTATATCATGCCTCCCATATTGCCATGTCAGCCTCTAACCATCCTTTCTTAGCAAACCGTTGTTTGGCTAAGTTACCGCTTTTGCTCAGCCCTTCTTATAGCGTTGCTAGTTGCAGGTGAAGTTGATGTTTGTTCCATGTTGGAACATGGATTTTTTGGAATATCACAATATCTCTTATTTAATTAATGCATCTATATATTTGGTAAAGGGTGGAAGGCTCGGCCTTATGCCTGGTGTTTTGTTCCACTCTTGCCGCCCTAGTTTCCGTCATACCGGTATTATGTTCCTTGAGTTTGCGTTCCTTACGCGGTTGGGTGATTTATGGGACCCCCTTGACATTTCGCCTTGAATAAAACTCCTCCAGCAAGGCCCAACCTTGGTTTTACCATTTGCCACCTAAGCCTTTTCCCTTGGGTTTTCGCGAGCCCGAGGGTCATCTTTATTTAAACCCCCGGGCCAGTGTTCCTCTGAGTGCTGGTCCAAACTAGAGCCCTTTGCAGCGCCACCTCGGGGAAACTTGAGGCCTGGTTTTAGTTGTACGGACTGCTCATCCGGTGTGCCCTGAGAACGAGATATGTGCAGCTCCTATCGGGATTTGTCGGCACATTCGGGCGGCTTTGCTGGTCTTGTTTTACCATTGTTGAAATGTCTTGTAAACCGGGATTCCGAGACTGATCGGGTCTTCCTGGGAGAAGGATTATCCTTCGTTGACCGTGAGAGCGTATAATGGGCTAAGTTGGGACACCCCTGCAGGGTATTATCTTTCAAAAGCCGTGCCCGCGGTTATGAGGCAGATGGGAATTTGTTAATGTCCGGTTGTAGAGAACTTGTCACTTGACTTAATTAAAATACATTAACCGTGTGTGTAGCCGTGATGGTCTCTTCTCGGCGGAGTCCGGGAAGTGAACACGGTTTGAGTTATGCATGAACGTAAGTAGTTTCAGGATCACTTCCTTATCATTTCTAGCTTCTCGACCATTGCGTTGCTTCTCTTCTCGCTCTCATTTGCGTATGTTAGCCACCATATATGCTTAGTGCTTGCTGCAGCTCCACCTCATTACACCATCCTTTCCTATAAGCTTAAATAGTCTTGATCTCGCGGGTGTGAGATTGCTGAGTCCTCGTGACTCACAGATTCTACCAAACAGTTGCAGGTGCCGACGATGCCAGTGCAGATGACGCAACCGAGCTCAAGTGGGAGTTTGATGAGGAACGTGGTCGTTACTATGTTTCTTTTCCTGATGATCAGTAGTGGAGCCCAGTTGGGACGATCGGGGATCTAGCATTTGGGGTTATCTTATTTTCATTTGGTTTTGACCCTAGCCGGTCTATGTGTGGTTTTTGGATGATGTATGAATTATATTTATGTATTGTGTGAAGTGGCGATTGTAAGCCAACTCTCGTTATCCCATTCTTGTTCATTACATGGGATTGTGTGAAGATGACCCTTCTTGCGACAAAACCACAATGCGGTTATGCCTCTAAGTCGTGCCTCGACACGTGGGAGATATAGCCGCATCGTGGGCGTTACAAGTTGGTAATCAGAGCCATCCCCGACTTAGGAGCCCCCTGCTTGATCGAATCGCTGGCGTTGTTGAGTCTAGAACAAAAATGTTTTGAGTCTTAGGATTATATATATCGGAGAGTAGGATTCTTTTTACTCCTCAGTCCCTTCGTCGCTCTGGTGAGGCCTCCTGACGTAGAAGTTTTGACTCTTCTCTCCTCAAATTTCACTAAATTTTTTTAGGATCACGCGGGTATCTTAGAATCGTTCCGATGGTTTTGAGACGAGAACATTGTTCTTGGTGCCTCCTGACATTTAGGGGTTGTGGCAGTGTCCCGGGGAGTTGAGCTCCGAGGTGTTGTCGTCACAATTTTATCGTTGCAGTTCTGGAATACCTGAGGTTCGCCGACATCGAAATCTCTTTTATGCAGTTGTTGGTGAGATCACCTCGACGCCACCCAGTACTGGGGCGGGAGTTCGGGAGTATTGCCATAACTAATATAACGGATGCTTTTCGAAGGTTAAGGTACACGATTTCCGAAGGTTTCTTGGTTATGTGTTGACGGATGGATACAGCTGGATCTAGGGATTGCTAGTTTGGGTGATATATTTTGTGTCCCCTGTATCCCCAACACCAGATTGCATAACCAGAAAGTTTTGGGAGTTTATAAGTGGGAATTCAAGTAGCTCCTAGGATATCTTTCCGACAGACGCATGATATGAGATTGGGGTTCGACGTCTAGTGGTCCGCCTTTCCACGGTTGGTTTTACAGTGGTCTCATAGTGGCTTAAAGAGTCCTTGGCTATGCCGACTCGGGGACGCTTCGTATGTCATGTGCACTGCCTTGTACATGATGGTGCTGTACGATCGAGCCCGTGTGGGCCCCACCACGAAAACTTCGGACGAAATCTCTATCATATGTTTGTTCCGGCTTATTCTGCAAGCCAATACTTTGTTTTGTTTTGAATTGTGGTATTCGAGTTGCTTCGAAGTCAAATGTTGATTCCATACCTTTTTCTAAGTGGCTTCTCAACTTAATGGAAGTGTGATGATTTACTATGGAATTCATTCATTCATCCTCGTTCAAATGTTTATTGTGAAGACTATATGTTGCAATTTCTATCCGTTGATTCAATTTGCCTATCTGTCTATCAAGATGCTAACGGATGTCACCCTCTTCAGGATGGCTCCGCCAACGCGTCAGAATCCGGAACGCAATGAAGGGAGTCAGGCGAACCCTCCACCTCCACCTCCGCCTCCGGAGGCATGGCAAGCTATCATGGCAGCCACCAACGTCAATGCTCAGATGATTCTGCAACTCTTGCAAGAGCGCACCCAAGGGCAAGGCAATCAAGGAAATCAAGGCCAAGGCAACAATCAGCCTCACTTCGCTACCCTCAACCAGTTCCTCGCAAATCAGCCCAAGTCTTTCAGCTACTGTGCCGAGGCCACGGATGCCGATGATTGGCTCGTGGACATCAACAAGCATTTTGAATGTAGCAATGTTAGGCCTGAGGATTTTGTCAAGTTCACTTCTTTTCAACTCAAGGATCAAGCTGCCGAGTGGTATCAACAATATAAAGATTCCAGAGGAGGTCGTGTGATTACCTGGGATGATTTCCGCCGAGACTTCAAAGCTCACCACATTCCACAAAGTGTTGTTGAGAGAAAGCGTGAGGAGTTCCGCAATCTCAAGCAAGCCAGCATGTCCGTGTATCAATACAATACTCAGTTTCAGAAACTCGCTCGCTTCGCTAAGCAAGACGTTCCTGATGAAAAGAGCATGATCGATCAATTCAGAGGTGGTCTTAGAGAAGATTTGCAATTACCTCTCGTGCTTTTTGAGCCGACCAAGTATGATGATTTCTACAATATGGCTCTGAAGCAAGAGGCTGCTCAGCTCAAGTGTGAGGCTTCTAAGAAGAGAGTCAGGGACGCAGTTCAGTCTTCTTCTTCCTCACTAGTGGCTGCTAAGCAACATAAGTTCTGGTTGCCTCCTCCTCCTTCGTTTCGTCAGCCTTACCAGCAGAAGAACAAAGGTGGCCATGGATCTTCCCACTCATCCAACTCTGGCTATCAGTACAAGTCTCAGAATCAACCTCCAAAGTCGAATGCTCCTTATCATCGTCCACTCTCAGAGGTGACTTGCAACAAGTGTCAGTAGAAAGGTCACTATGCGAACAAGTGCTTCAACCAAAGGCGCCTTCCGCCTCCTCCTCCTGTGAGATCTTCCAGCAATGCAGTGGTCAAGCATAATCCCAAGTCTGCAAAGGTGAACATGATGAATGCAGCTCACGCGGAGGAATCTACTGATGTGATAATGGGTAATCTCTCAGTTAATGATATTCCTGCATAAGTCTTATTTGATACTGGTGCATCGCATTCTTTCATTTCAAGACCTTTCGTGGCTATGCATGATCTGGTTACTGAAGTATTGCCGAGTCCTTTGTCTATTGTTTCCCCGTCTCGACAAATGACTTCTTGAGTATTTGTTCGGGATTCCGTTATCAAGATGGGCGACTATAAATTTCTGGCCAAACCAATTGTTCTTGGTGACTCGGATATTGATCTTATTCTCGGGATGGACTGGCTTTCTAAGCACAAGGCTCAACTTGATTGTGCTGCCAGGGAAATTCAATTGACACACTCTTCTGAGGATGTTATCATTTATGCCGCTCGTGATGAAACCATTCGGTTGTTTTCTCTCAATGAGAAGGGCGAATTGAATGCCATCTCTCAGATTCCAGTCGTTTGTGAGTATCAAGATGTCTTTCCAGAAGAGCTTCCGGGTATGCCTCCTCACCGGCCAGTTGAGTTCGTTATCGATCTTGAGCCTGGCACTGAACCCGTTTGCAAGCGTCCTTACAAGCTTGGACCCAATGAGCTGAAGGAATTGAAGAAACAGCTCGATGAACAAGAGCGTCTGGGTTTGATCAGGCCGAGTTCATCTCCGTGGGGTTGTGGTGTTCTTTTTGTCCAGAAGAAGGATGGCATGGACCGGCTTTGTGTCGACTACCGTCCATTGAACAAGAAGACAATCAAGAACAAGTATCCACTTCCCAACATCAATGAGCTATTCGAGCAACTCAAAGGTGCTAAAGTATTCTCCAAGCTTGACCTTCGTATGGGTTATCATCAGATTCGCATTCGTGAAGAAGATATTCCCAAGACAGCATTCAGAACAAGCTTTGGTTCTTATGAATATACTGTCATGTCTTTCGGCCTTGTCAATGCTCCTCCAACATTCTCTCGGATGATGAATTTCATCTTCAACCCCTATACCAATGAATTTGTCCTGGTGTATCTCGATGATATCTTGGTCTTCTCCAAGAATAAGAAGGATCATGCCAAACATTTGCGATTGGTGCTCGACAAGCTCAGAGAGTATCAATTCTATGCTAAGTTTTCCAAATGTGAGTTTTGGCTTGATGAAGTTCTTTACCTTGGTCATATCATCTCCGCCAAGGGCATCGCTCTTAATCCCGAGAAGGTGTCTGCAATTGTGAATTGGGAACCTCCTCAGAATGTCAAGCAGCTCCGCAGTTTTCTTGGTCTTGCAAGCTATTGCCGAAGATTCGTTGAGAATTTCTCTAAGATTGCAAAGCCACTTTCCAACCTCCTCCAGAAGCATGTGAAGTATGTCTGGTCTCCTGAGTGTGACGTTGCTTTCAACACTCTCAAAGAGAAACTCGTCACAGCTCCTGTCTTAACTCCTCCTGACGAATCCAAGTCATTCGAAGTTTTCTGTGATGCTTCTCTTCGAGGACTCGGTGTTGTGTTAATGCAAGAGAAGAAAGTTGTGGCCTATACCTCTCGTCAGTTGAAGCCCAACGAAAAGAACTACCCCACTCACGACCTTGAGTTGGCGGCAGTTGTCCATGCATTAATCACATGGAGACATCTCTTGTTGGGAAGAAAAGTGGACATATTCACCGATCACAAGAGTCTCAAGTACATCTTCACTCAGCCCAACCTCAACCTCAGGCAAACTCGATGGGTCAAAATGATTCAAGAGTACAATCCGAGTATTGAATATACTGCAGGCAAAGCCAATGTCATTGCAGATGCTTTGAGCAGGAAGGCTTATTGCAACAACTTAATCCTCAAGCCATTTCAACCGGATCTTTGTGAAGCTTTCCGCAAGCTGAATCTCCAAGTTGTTCCTCAAGGTTTTCTTGCCAACCTCATAGTCTCTCCTACTTTGGAAGATCAAATTCGTGAGGCACAACTTCTTGATGCCATGGTGAAGAAGGTGAAACATGGTATCGACAAGGGTCTGTCCAAATACAAGTGCTATCGCATTGATGACAGAGACACTTTATTCTTCGAGGACCGGATTGTGGTTCCTAAAGGTGATCTAAGGAAAGTCATAATGAACGAGGCACACAATTCTCTTCTTTCCATTCATCCTGGAAGTAGGAAGATGTACCATGACCTCAAGCAGTCGTATTGGTGGACTCGAATGAAGGAGAAATCGCTCAATTCGTGAATGAATGTGATGTCTGTCAAAGAGTGAAAGCAGAACACCAATGACCAGCTGGTCTCCTCCAACCTCTTGCTATCCCAGAGTGGAAGTTTGATCATATCGAAATGGACTTCGTGACGGGTTTTCCCAAGTCCAAGCGTGGAAGTGATGCTATCTTCGTTGTCATCGACAAGCTTTCTAAAGTGCCTCATTTCCTTCCAATCAAAGAATCTATCACAACAGCTCAGTTGGCAGAGCTATACACCTCCAGGATTGTCTCCTTGCACGGCATTCCACAATTGATTTCTTCAGATCGTGGAAGCATCTTCACTCCAAAGTTCTGGGACTCATTCCAGAAGGCCATGGGCACCAACATTCGCTTCAGCACAGCTTTCCATCCTCAAACTAGTGGCCAAGTCGAGCGAGTCAATCAAATTCTTGAAGATATGCTCAGGGCTTATGTCATTTCCTTTGGCATGAAATGGGAAGATTGTCTTCCGTATGCCGAATTCTCCTACAACAACAGTTTCCAAGCAAGTTCGGGCAAGGCCCCATTCGAGATTCTCTATGGCAGAAAGTGCCGTACACCTCTCAATTGGTCAGAGACTGGTGAATGCCAACTTCTTGGCAAATGCCTTAATCATAGAGGCTGAAGAAATGTGTAAAGTCATTCATGAAAATGTCAAAGCCGCGCAATCGCGCCGGAAGAGTTACTATGATAGTAAGCACCGTGATGCGGCTTTCGAGATCGGAGACCATGTCTACCTCCGCGTCTCTCCAACGAAAGGCACTCGTCGCTTTGGTATCAAAGGGAAGCTTGCCCCTAGATACATGGGTCCTTTCAGGATCATTGGCAAAAGAGGCGACCTCGCCTATCAACTTGAGCTTCCTTCCAACTTCGCGAACGTGCACGATGTGTTCCACGTGTCACAGCTTCGCAAGTGCTTCAAGACTCCGGAGCGCACCATCAACTTCGAAGAGATTGACCTCCAAGAAGATCTGTCTTATCATGAGCACCCCGTTGCTATTCTTGAAGAAACTGAGCGGAAGACTCGCAACAAGTCTATCAAATTCCTAAAAGTGAAGTGGTCGCACCATTCCGACCGAAAAGCCACCTGGGAACGCGAGGACCATCTCCGTTCCGAATATCCGGAGTTCTTTCAGTCCTAGATCTCGGGACGAGATCCTCTCGTAGTGGTGGAGTGTTGTAACACCCCAGATTTAATTTTCCATATTTGTAACTCCAACTCTTGCCATTTTCGGCTATGTGTTATGATATTACCTTCGTGGTCGGGTTTTGTCTTTCGTTTTGCATTTTGTTCATGTCATGCATCTCATATCTTGTCATCATGTGCATCTCATTTGCATACGTGTTCGTCTCATGCATTCGAGCATTTTCCCCGTTGTCCGTTTTGCAATCCGGCACTCCCACATGCACCGGCGCACCCCTCTTGTTTCTTTTCGTGTGCGGGTGTTGAACGTTCTCGGAATGGACCGAGTCTTGCCAAGTGGCCTGGGTATACCACCGATAGACCACCTGTCAAGTTTCGTTCCATTTGGAGGTCGTTTCGTGCCCCAAGGGTTAACCGGGTAACCGCAATGTCCTTTTGTGTGTTGCAGCAAAACCCCCCTCCAAACAGCCCAAAACCCATCTAAGTCACTTCCATGCTCTAGGTCGTTCGATCACGATCATGTGGGCGAAAACCGCACTCCATTTGGAGTCTCCTAGCTCCCTCTACCTATAAAACTCCTCCCCCTCCGAAATTATTCACAGATCAAACCCTAGCAAACCACCCCGCCGCGGCCGGACACGTCCGTCTACGGCCGGACGAATTCCGCCGCCGGCCGCAGCCACTCACGGCGCGCCACGTCGCCCGGGCTGAGCCCCACTTCGCCGCCGACCGCGCGAGCCCGCGAGGCCCGCGTCGGGCCCTCCCGTCCCGCTCCTCCCGCGCCGCCGCTCGGGCCCCGGTCGCCCGCGCCTCCCGCCGCCTCGCCGCTCCTCCCGCGCCGCCGCCGCCCTCGGTGCCCGCGCCGCACCCCGCCGCCTCGCCGAACCTGCCGCCGTCGTCCGATCGCCCGCGCAGCCGACCCCTTCTTCCTCCTCTCCACGCCGGTGACCTCGAGCAGCACTCCGGCGACCTCGAGCACCCCGAACCCTAGATCTGACTGGGAGGTTGACTTCTTCTCCCCCGAAAGTATTCAAAGTCCCGTAATATTTGCATTATATGCCCATGTTCATCGCATCATAACTCTCTGCATATAGCTCCGTTTCGTGCGTGTAATACATCTAAATGTTTGCCTCTAGATGCTATTCATTTTGTTCCATTACGCCATGGTCTTTTGAGTCCATCTTGATGCCCAAATCTCTGGTGCAAGAGTGCTATATGCTGTTAACTGCTGTTACTTATCAGATCTTGGTGATTTGTTATTTTTGTTACTATTGATGTGTGCATCTTATGGGCATGAGTTCTACATGTGTTTTGATGTATGCCATGCCGTCTTTTCAGAGGTGTATGCCATGTATTTTTTTGATCTCTGTGGTGACTAGCACAAGCATGCAAACTAGGCTTCGTGATGTTTCTGATTTCAGGGACTTAGTAATTTTACCAAGTCTGTGCCTGCTGTTATTTTATTGCTATGTATCCATGTGCCTACAGAGAGATCTATGCTCCTTTTGGAGATGTTCAGTAAGGATGTTTTGGAGATATGGTTATGCTCTATCCATTCATGCCTCTGTTTGCAATTATGGAGTACCCTAGCATGACTCAATCTTGCTCTACTTTTGCTATAAAATGTTCCTGGCAGATTGTTTACATGTTATTCAATTTTGCCAAGGTTGTTGTAATTGTTTCATACATGCTATGAACTTGCTCTTGCCATGGATAGCTTCAAAAACATTCCATCTTACTGTAGGTATGCTTGTTTTGTCATGCATTGCTTTGTGGTGAGTGCATCAAGCTCACAAAGATGCCCTCATAATGTCTGTTTCTGTCATGCTCTGTTTTCTGCCAAGTCCGAAACCTGTTAACGAAACTTGCTATGTTTACATGGTTGCCATCATATCTTCTGATCCTTTTTGGCTTTTGGTCAGTAAGGGACCTTTGTCATATGCGTTTAGTATATTATTTACATACCTTTATTTTCCGTGTTAAGTTCCTGTAGCATGTTGATTGCTTGCTCTGAACATTGCTACATGATGCTGTTTCAGCCATGTCCAGTAATTTCACCAAGTCTGTGAACCTGATATCTTTTGCACTTTTGTCATGCTTGTTTGAACCTGTTGTCTTGTGATCTAGCCGTAGCTCAGTGTTCATATTTTGTCAAGCATCTCCTGCAGATTACTTTCATATGCTTTATTGCTATGTTGGGGTGCTGTAGCATAGTTTCTTGTTGCATTCTATGTGCTATCATGTTGTTAATCACAGATTCGTGTCATTCTTGTTTTGCTTGCCATTTGCAAACCGTGCATCCGTTTCCGGTGATCTTTATATCGTTTTCGACCGAACTCATCTCATCTTTCCAGTGGCATGCTTGATTTGTGAAGTTACTGCCTTGTTCATCATTTGTTTCTTCCGGAGCACGCATATGCATCGCATATCATATCTTGCATATCATTCATGTATTACATCATGTTGCTTGTGCATTGCCCGTGTTTGATTGTGGTTCCGTTGCTTGTGTTCTTGTTTTGGGTAGATCCGGGAGACGAGTTCGTGAACGAGGAACCTGTTGAGTACCCTTACGAGGATCAAGCTTTCGACAACTCTGAGAACCTAGCAGGCAAGATGACCATACCCTCGAAATCACTTCTATCTTTGCTTTGCTAGTTGTTCGCTCTATTGCCAAGCTGCGCTACCTACCACTTGCTATATCATGCCTCCCATATTGCCATGTCAGCCTCTAACCATCCTTTCTTAGCAAACCGTTGTTTGGCTAAGTTACCGCTTTTGCTCAGCCCTTCTTATAGCGTTGCTAGTTGCAGGTGAAGTTGAAGTTTGTTCCATGTTGGAACATGGATTTTTTGGAATATCACAATATCTCTTATTTAATTAATGCATCTATATATTTGGTAAAGGGTGGAAGGCTTGGCCTTATGCCTGGTGTTTTGTTCCACTCTTGCCGCCCTAGTTTCCGTCATACCGGTATTATGTTCCTTGAGTTTGCGGTCCTTACGCGGTTGGGTGATTTATGGAACCCCCTTGACAGTTCGCCTTGAATAAAACTCCTCCAGCAAGGCCCAACCTTGGTTTTACCATTTGCCACCTAAGCCTTTTCCCTTGGGTTTTCGCGAGCCCGAGGGTCATCTTTATTTAAACCCCCGGGCCAGTGTTCCTCTGAGTGCTGGTCCAAACTAGAGCCCTTTGCAGCACCACCTCGGGGAAACTTGAGGCCTGGTTTTAGTTGTACGGACTGCTCATCCGATGTGCCCTGAGAACGAGATATGTGCAGCTCCTATCGGGATTTGTTGGCACATTCGGGCGGCTTTGCTGGTCTTGTTTTACCATTGTCGAAATGTATTGTAAACCGGGATTCCGAGACTGATCGGGTCTTCCTGGGAGAAGGTTTATCCTTCGTTGACCGTGGGAGCTTATAATGGGCTAAGTTGGGACACCCCTGCAGGGTATTATCTTTCGAAAGCCTTGTCTGCGGTTATGAGGCAGATGGGAATTTGTTAATGTACGGTTGTAGAGAACTTGTCACTTGACTTAATTAAAATACATCAACCATGTGTGTAGCCGTGATGGTCTCTTCTCGGCGGAGTCCGGGAAGTGAACACGGTTTGAGTTATGCATGAACGTAAGTAGTTTCAGGATCACTTCTTGATCATTTCTAGCTTCTCGACCGTTGCGTTGCTTCTCTTCTCGCTCTCATTTGCGTATGTTAGCCACCATATATGCTTAGTGCTTGCTGCAGCTTCACCTCATCACACCATCCTTTCCTATAAGCTTAAATAGTCTTGATCTCGCGGGTGTGAGATTGCTGAGTCCTCGTGACTCACAGATTCTACCAAACAGTTGCAGGTGCCGACGATGCCAGTGCAGATGACGCAACCGAGCTCAAGTGGGAGTTTGATGAGGAACGTGGTCGTTACTATGTTTCTTTTCCTGATGATCAGTAGTGGAGCCCAGTTGGGACGATCGGGGATCTAGCATTTGGGGTTATCTTATTTTCATTTGGTTTTGACCCTAGTCGGTCTATGTGTGGTTTTTGGATGATGTATGAATTATATTTATGTATTGTGTGAAGTGGCGATTGTAAGCCAACTCTCGTTATCCCATTCTTGTTCATTACATGGGATTGTGTGAAGATGACCCTTCTTGCGACAAAACCACAATGCGGTTATGCCTCTAAGTCGTGCCTCGACACGTGGGAGATATAGCCGCATCGTGGGCGTTACATTGCCGTCCGCGGCGGACGGCAAAGGCGCCTTTGCCATCAGCGGCTGACGGCAAAGGTGCCTCTTTTTTCTTTTTTTTTTAGATCCAGCAATTTTCACAGCAAATATATGACATATATATATATATATTTCACAGGGCTATTTAACAGCAAACATATGACATATCCAGCACATAAGTTTCATCGTGCATACATATATAGTTCCATCCATTCATACATAGCAAGTTGCACATACACATTGTTCCATCCATACATATTACAATGCAAAGTTTCATCAAGATAGCAAGTTCCATCATAGCAAGCTAGAAGAATACTAGAGGAGAATGAAAGAAAAAACAAGCACTCCATCATAGCAAGCTAGCTTCCGTGAAGTGAATGAAATCTGCAAAAAGGCAAATAAGAAAGTTAGAAAAAGGTGACTAGAAGAAGAAGTATAAGCCATTTATGAGCTAACTTAGGTGAAATGGATCATTTATGAGCTAACTTAGTTGAAATGGATCGTTTATGAGCTAACCTAGGTGAAATAGATCGTTTATGAGCTTAGGTATAATGCATCATTTTAGAGCTAACCTAGGTAAGATGGGTCATTTTGGAGCTAACCTAGGTGAAATGGATCGTTTTTTAGCTAAGTTAGGTGAAATGGACCGTTTATGAGGTAACCTAGGTGAAATAGATCGTTTATGAGCTAACTTTGGTAAAATGCATCATTTTAGAGCTAACCTAGGTGTGATGGGTCATTTTGGAGCTAAACTAGGTAAAATGGATCGTTTATGAGCTAACCTAGGTGAAATGGATCGTTTATGAGCTAATCTAGGTAAAACGGGCCATGTCATCTGTCTGGCCATGTCATCTGTCTGGCCGTCTCTTCGACCATCATCAGATTCCCATCTGCATCTAGTTCGGTTCTTTTGCCTGTTTTGTGCCATGTCATCTGTCTGGCCATCTCTTCGACCATGAAAAGACGTTGAAGTCTTGGTACGATTGGCATATACCGAAGAACACTAACGGAGATTTTGGTCTGTGTCTTCTCACCCATACCGTTGTCTACCACAACATACCTGGAAGACTTGCAAATGGGACAATAGTTCAAGTCCGCATAGTCAAGCCTAAATAAGGCACATCCTTTCTCACAGGCATGTATCTTCTCATAGGGCATCTTTAGTGCACGGAGGATTTTGTCCGACTGGTACAGGTTTGCAGGCATTACATGGCCTTTGGGTAGAAAGCGTCCAAATACTGTCATTATTGCGTCGTAGCATTCCCTGCCCAAGTTGATCTGAGCCTTCAGAGCCATTACTTGTGAGATGGCATCCAACTGACAAAGCTCAGTGTGCTCGTGGAGCGGACGTTTTGAAGACTCCAACATTTCATTGAAGGCCTTTGCAGATTCCTCCATCTCCTCGTCCGAATCCCAAGCATCATCATAGTCTTGCACCATGTTTTCCATCCCGGCACCATGCTCGTCGGTGCGACGACGATCCACCTCAGCTCTGTCACGTTGAGCAGACTCACCATGATATGTCCACACCATATAATCGGGCGTAAAACCACTCTTCTGCAGGTGTTTGCCCATTTCATCCTCTGTCCTCTTTTCCCAATTGCCGCACCGGAAACAGGGGCACCAGGTTTTCCTCTGGCCATTCCCAAATGCGGCTTGCACTAACCCCTTGGTTTTTGTGAACCATTCAGCGCTCCATTTGTTCTGACCAGTGTGACCGGTATACATCCACACACGATCACTCATCTTGACTTTCAGAGCTATTGGACACACAACAAATATATATATATATAATTCACCATGTATATATTCATCAGTTGATCTACTTTGTCAATTTTATTACGTCCATGCAACCTACACTCTAATAGGTAATGATAGGTCGTAATCCCACCCGAGTATGTGTAGATTGGGTTCATTTTCCCATGCTATGCTCCGGATCCGACGCAAAATTTCGGCAGCACCTCCCCGCTGTTCTCCTGATACACGTCTCTGCAATAAAGAGAGAGGATGTGTACCCAGAGAACAACAGGGGAGGCACTGACGAAATTTATGCGTCGGATCCGGAGCAAAGCATATGGGAAAACGAACCCAATCTACACATACTCGGGCTGTCCATGGATAGCGTTGGACAATTCGAAAGAATCAAGGTTATAAATATGCAAATGCATGCATATTTATAACTATAACGCTTTCGAACGGGAGACACATATTGGTTACGCATACTGATGATTCAAGACACATATATAGCTAGCTATCAAGTTTCATCGGCACGAACACTGGAACAGAGCAAATAATTAATGGGGGGAGGAGGACATGTCATTTGTGCTCACCCACGAACGAAGGGGCAGAGCTCGTCAAACGCACAGCGAGGTCGTCGAACACCAAACCTCGCAGCGATGAAACAACTGCACATTTAAATCTACCCGATCAACACAATTATATATGATGTTTTTATAACAAAATCAAAAAATATATGACCTAACTCATAATTCACAAATATATGACCCCGTCGGCCTCTGGACGGCCAAAGAGCACCTTTTCGGGAGGTGTCGGGGGTCGGGGTGTCGTGTCGGTGTCGTGGTGCCGTGTCGGGGTTGGGGTGCTGTTTTGGGGTCGGGGTGTCGTGTCGGGGTCGGGGTGTCGGGGTCTGGTGTCGGGGTCGGGGTGTCGGGGTCAGGGGGTCAGGGGGTCGGGGTGTCGTGTCGGCGTCGGGGTGTCGGGGTGTCGGGGTCAGGGGGTCAGGGTGTCGGGCTGTCGTGTCGGCGTCGGGGTGTCGGGGTGTGGTGTCGGGTTCGGGGTGTCGGGGTTAGGGGGTCAGGGGGTCGGGTTGTGGTGTCGGGGTCGGGGTGTCAGGGTGTGGTGTCGGGGTCGGGGTGTCGGGGTCAGGGGGTCAGGGGGTCGGGGTGTCGGGGTGTGGTATCGGGGTCAGGGGGTCGGGGTGTTTCCTTCTATCCTTTTTCTTTCTTTCTCTTCTTCTTCTTCTTCTTCTTCTTTCCTTTCTTCTTCTTCTTCTTCTTCTTCTTCTTTCATCTTTTTTCTACTTCTTTTACTTCTTTTCGTTTCTTCTTTTCTTCTTCTTCTACTTCTTCTACTTCTTTTCTTCTTCTTCTTTTTTCATCTTTTTTCTACTTCTTTTCTTCTTTTCTTCTTCTTCTACTTCTTTTCTTCTTCTTCTTCTTCTTCTACATATTCTTTTTTCTTCTACTTCTTTTCTTCTTTTCTTCTAACACTAACACTATATAACACATATCTAGCACTAAATCTATCACTAACAATTAAACAGCAAAACAATGAAAAAACAGAGAGAAAAAATAACTCACCGGAGCAATGGGACGGTCGGGGCAGTGGGGCGGGTGGGCCGGCGACGTGGTGGCGCGCCGGGGCAATGGGACGGTTGGGGCAGTGGGGCGGGTGGGCCGGCGACGTGGTGGCGCGCCGGGGCGCCGGGATGGTGGAGCGACGGGGCGTCGGCGGGTGGGGTGGGGGCGACGGGGTGGTGGGGCGACGGGGCAAGCGGGGGCGTCGGCGGGTGGGGTGGGGGCGACGGGGTGGTGGGGCGACGGGGCAAGCGGGGGCGGGCGGCGGGAGAGGCGCCGGGCGGCGGGATGGTGGGGCGACGGGGCGTCGGCGGGTGGGGTGGGGACGGCGGGGTGGTGGGGCGACGGGGCAAGCGGGGGCGGGGGCGGCGGTGGGTGGATCTGGTGGCGTGGCGTCGGGGAGGAGAGAGGGAGAGAAACAGAGAGGAGTAACGGGCAGGGGGGCTCGATCGGCCGTTAGTTAGGTTAGGTTAGTTAGCCTTTGCCGTCGGCTAAGCCTTTGTCGTCCGCTTTTTTATTGGCAAAGAGGGGGGCCGTTAAGTTTTTTCTAATCGGCCCGTTAGTGGGGGCCACCTCTCTCTTTTGCGTCAGCCAGCAGACGACAAAGAAGTGACAGATGGCAAAGACCTTCTTTGCCGTCTGCCAGTTGTTTGTCGTCTGCTTTTTGGTAGCTGATGGCAAAGACCTTCTTTTCTGTCTGCTAGCGGACGGCAAAGAACTGCCAGACGGCAAAATCCCTGATTCCAGTAGTGCATGGTGGAAATTTCAGCTTCCGGTATCTTTCTTTTATTAGTAACAATTTCTTTCATATACTTAGCATAAGGATTCATTTTGAGCATATCAGTTAATCGCATACACAAAAAGATAGGTCTAATCATTTCAGCAAAGCGCTCAAAATCCTCATCATCCTTTTTCTTGGATGGTTTGGGAGGAAAAGACATGGGTTTCTGAACCCATGGTTCCCTTTCTTTACCGTGCTTCCTAGCAACAAAGTCTCTCTTATCATAACGTTGATTCTTTGATTGTGGGTTATCAAGATCAACAGCAGGTTCAATTTCTACATCATTATTATTGCTAGGTTGAGCATCAACATGAACATCATCATTAACATTATTACTTGGTTCATGTTCATCACTAGATTGTGTTTCAGCATCAGAAATAGAAATATCATTAGGATTCTCAGGTGTGTCTACAACAGGTTCACTAGAAGCATGCAAAGTCCTATCATTTTTCTTTTTCTTCTTTTTAGAAGGACTAGGTGCATCTATATTATTTCTCTGAGAATCCTGCTCAATTCTCTTAGGATGGCCTTCAGGATACAAAGGTTCCTGAGTCATTTTACCAGTTCTAGTAGCCACTCTAACAGCATAGTCATTATTCTTACTATTCAATTCATTGAGCAAATCATTCTGAGCTTTAAGTACTTGTTCTACTTGAGTGGTAACCATAGAAGCATGTTTACTAATGAGTTTAAGTTCACCTTTAACTCTCGACATATAATCACTCAAGTGTTCAAGCATATCGGAATTGTGTTTCAATTGTCTACCAACATAAGCATTGAAGTTTTCTTGTTTGACAATAAAATTATCAAACTCATCTAAGCATTGGCTAGCAGACTTAGAATGAGGGATATCACCTTCATCAAATCTATAGAGAGAATTTACCTTTACTACCTGTGTCGGGTTATCAAGACCATGTGTTTCTTCGATAAGTGATGGATTAAAATTATGTATTTCTTCGACAGGCGGTAAATTAAGACCATGTATTTCTTCAATAGGAGGTAAACTCTTAACATCTTCAGCTTTTATACCTTTTCCTTCATAGATTTCTTTGCCTCTTGCATATCTTCAGGACTGAGAAATAGAACACCCCTCTTCTTCGGAGTTGGCTTAGGAGTAGGCTCAGGAAGTGTCCAATTATTTTCATTAGTCACCATATTATTCAATAGAATTTCAGCTTCATCTGGTGTTCTTTCCCTGAAAACAGAACCAGCACAACTATCCAGGTGGTCTCTGGAAGCATCGGTTAGTCCATTATAAAAGATATCAAGTATTTCATTTTTCTTAAGAGGATGATCAGGCAAAGCATTAAGTAATTGGAGAAGCCTCCCCCAAGCTTGTGGGAGACTCTCTTCTTCTATTTGCACAAAATTATATATTTCCCTTAAAGCAGCTTGTTTCTTATGAGCAGGGAAATATTTAGCAGAGAAGTAATAAATCATATCCCGGGGACTATGCACACAACCAGGATCAAGAGAATTAAACCATATCTTAGCATCACCCTTTAATGAGAACGGAAATATTTTAAGGATATAAAAGTAGCGAGTTCTCTCATCATTAGTGAACAAGGTGGCTATATCATTTAATTTTGTAAGATGTGACATAACAGTTTCAGATTCATAACCATAAAAAGGATCAGATTCAACCAAAGTAATCATATCAGGATCAATAGAGAATTCATAATCCTTATCAGTAACAAAGATAGGTGAAACTATTTCCTCTAAATTCAAGGCTCTTCGATATGCCCTCAAGCAATGGCACCTCAATCTGTCCACAGTTAAGGCGCTCATTTCTGACTGCAACAAAGTGATTCTTTACTTTGATGGACAGGAGGAGATTAGGCCTTTGACTAGGCCAGAGTTTAATTTCAGGCGAGTTGTGAAATTGCATCTAGAGGATATCTTACATTGGCAATTTGTATATTGGAAGCAACGTTGTACTATGCGCAGCATTAAAGTTGGTGAGGAAAATTCGAAATTTTTCCATGCCATGGCCACCGAAAGGTTTCGGAGAAACACAATTTCTTCAATTAAGAATGCAGAAGGTAATGTGGTCTCGGATCATCAACAACTAGCTGGCATGTTTTGGTCTGATTTTAATCAGAGAATGGGCAAGGCAAAAGGAATCCGCATGGGTTTTGATTTGGACACCTTAATTGCGCGTGTTGATGGCCTTGAGGATTTATCCCAACCTTTCTCTGATTCTGAGGTTGAATCTGTCATTAAGAACATGCCACCGGATCCTGCTCCTGGCCCCGATGGTTTTTCTGGTTTGTTCTTAAAGAAGTGTTGGCCAATCCTAAAGGAGGATTTCATGCAACTTGTGCAGGAGTTCTATGAGGGCAGATGCAATCTGGAATGTCTTAATACTTCATTAATTACTCTGATACCCAAAAACTGAGCCCTGAAGTTGTCGGAGACTTTAGGCCCATCTCGTTGACCAACACGTGCTTGAAGTTTTTAACTAAACTGCTTGCTAACCGCCTTCAGAAAGTGATACTAAGATGCATCCACCGCAATCAATATGGTTTTCTTCGGTGTCATTCTATTCAAGATTGCCTGGCCTGGTGTTTTGAGTATATACACCAATGCAAAGCTTCAAAGCGACCCATCGTCCTTCTTAAGCTGGATTTCACGAAGGCCTTCGACACAATTGAGCATGAACTTATTCTCAGAATTTTACAAAGCAAGGGTTTTGACTCCCGGTGGACTGGATGGATCAATAGCATATTGTCTACGGGATCTTCTTCTGTGCTTCTCAACGGCGTGCCTGGCAATCACTTTGTTTGCAGAACGGGTGTGCGTCAGGGGGATCCTCTCTCACCGTTGCTCTTTGTGATTGCGGTTGACTTATTGCAATCTGTTGTCAACGAGATGTGCTCCAGGAATATCCTCTCACTGCCAATCCCAACCAACTCCAGCGACTACCCGATTGTACAATATGCCGACGACACTTTAATTGTTCTACCTGCGATCGATGATCAGCTTACTGCTTTCAAGGAGATGCTTGACACATTTGCGGCGTCAATAGGACTACGTGTAAACTTTAGTAAGTCCTCACTCATTCCAATAAACATGACTGATGCGGAAGGTGCTAGGGTTGCTTCTTTGCTCGGATGCGATGTTGGGTCAATGCCATTCACGTATTTAGGCTTGCCAATGGGAACTTCTAGGCCTACAATCTATGATCTGCTGCCTCTGGTTGATCATGTTGAGCGACGCTTATCTGCTTCCTCATGCCTGCTAAATCAAGGAAGCCGACTGCAACTTCTACAGTCAGTGTTGTGCTACATGCCAATATACTTCTTGTGTACCTTATCTCTTCCCAAGGGCATTTTGCAGCAGTTAGAGCGAATCATGAGGCAATGTCTGTGGAGGGGCAACACGGATAACCCGCGTCAATCATTGGCGGCTTGGGATTTAGTCTGTCGCCCTAAGAAATTCGGCGGTTTGGGTGTTCTTAACTTGGGCATTCAAAATGAGGCTTTGTTACTAAAGCATCTCTTCAAGTTCTATAATAAAGTGGATATGCCTTGGGTATCATTAATTTGGGACACTTATTATGCATCGTCACCACTTCAAAGCACCCAGAACTGTGGCTCCTTTTGGTGGCGTGATTTCATGCGTTTATACCCTAATTTCTGCAAGTTTGCTGTTCCACAAGTTCATGTAGGCAACACGGTGCTTTTTTGGCTCGACCGTTGGCAGCTGGGAAATCGTGTTGTTCTTTTACACGACTGTTTCCCGAGGCTACATTCATTTGTAGTTGATGATGCAATCATTGTCAAGGAGTTTATGGAGCGGCCTGATGTCTTGGATCATTTCCATTTGCCTCTGTCACAGGAGGCCTACTCAGAATTAACACAGCTCCAGGCCCTGCTGCCTTTGATCAATCTGGATGGTGAGAGCAAAGACATTTGGAAGTGGCCTTCGAAGTCTGGTGTTTCTATGTCAAAGATATACTATGACTCTTGCTTCTCACACCTAGTGATTGACCCCATCTTTAAATGGATTTGGAAGTGTGCATGCACACTCAAGTTCGAAGTGTTTGGCTGGCTTCTATTAATGGATCGTTTGAACACTAGGGATATGATGCAACGTCGTCATTGGATCATCCAGGATGACACATGTGTGCTATGCAACCTTGCACAGCATGAGGATCGGGCTCATCTTTTCTTTGCTTGCAATTTTAGCCAAAGGGTTTGGAACTATCTTGGGATTTCTTGGTCCGTTCAACCGAACCAAACCACATATGAGATGGCTCAATCAGTTAGGAGGGATTTCGGTCATCCTTTCTTCACTGAGGTTGTCTTCACTGCTACTGGAATATTTGGACACAAAGGAATGGGAAGATCTTCATAAATGAGCAACCTTCTTTTAGAGCTTGGAGAAGGAACTTTATCCATGACATTTCTCTTCTGTCTCATAGGATTAGGTGTAAATATAAAGATAGTTTACTGTCTTGGATAGCTAACCTTTCTTAGCCTCTTTGCTTGTAAGTATCTTTTCTCTCTTTTTTCTGTAAATTTGTATAATTGTAACTATACTGCTTTCTTTTAGTTATTAATAAAGGACTGTGAGGCTCTTGCCTTGTAGTATGTAGTCAAAAAAAACAAAGATAGGTGAAGTAGCATAAGCAGGATCATATTTCATTCTAGCATTCAGAGTTTTTTTGTTTAAGCTTAGCTAATAATTTCTTAAGATCACTTCTATCATTGCAAGCAAGAAAGTCTCTAGCAGTTTATTCATCCATAACATAGCCCTCAGGCACAACAGGCAATTCATATTTATTGGGAGAGTCTTTATCATCACTTTCAGCAATATTATCAGTTTCAATAATTTCATTCTCTCTAGCCCTAGCAAGTTTTTCATCAAGAAATTCACCAAGTGGCACAGTAGTGTCAAGCATAGAAGTAGTTTCATCATAAGTATCATGCATAGCAAAAGTGGCATCATCCATAACATGCGACATATCAGAATTAATAGAAGAAGCAGGTTTAGGTGTCGCAAGCTTACTCAAAACAGAAGGTGAATCAAGTGCAGAGCTAGATGGCAGTTCCTTACCTCCCCTCGTAGTTGAGGGATAAATTTTTGTTTTCTCGTCTTTCAAGTTCTTCATAGTGACCAGCAGATATAAATCCCAAGTGACTCAAAGAATAGAGCTATGCTCCCCGGAAACGGCGCCAGAAAATAGTCTTGATAACCCACAAGTATAGGGGATCACAACCGTTTTCGAGGGTAGAGTATTCAACCCAAATTTATTGATTCGACACAAGGGGAGACAAAGAATATTCTCAAGTATTAGCAGTTGAGTTGTCAATTCAACCACACCTGGATAACTTTGTATCTGCAGCAAAGTATTTAGTAGCAAAGTAATATGGAAGTAACGGTAACAGTAGCAAAGTAATATTTTTGGGTTTTGTAGTGATTGTAACAGTAGCAACGGAAAAGTAAATAATCAAAGAACAATATGTGAAAAGCTCGTAGGCATTGGATCAGTGATGGAGAATTATGCCGGATGCGGTTCATCATGTAACAGTCATAACGTAGGGTGACACAGAACTAGCTCCAATTCATCAATGTAATGTAGGCATGTATTCCGAATATAGTCATACGTGCTTATGGAAAAGAACTTGCATGACATCTTTTGTCCTACCCTCCCGTGGCAGCGGGGTCTTAATGGAAACTAAGGGATATTAAGGCCTCCTTTTAATAGAGTACCGGATCAAAGCATTAACACATAGTGAATACATGAACTCCTCAAACTACGGTCATCACCGGGAGTGGTCCCGATTATTGTCACTTCGGGGTTGCCGGATCATAACACATAGTAGGTGACTATAGACTTGCAAGATAGGATCAAGAACTCACATATATTCATGAAAACATAATAGGTTCATATCTGAAATCATGGCACTCGGGCCCTAGTGACCAGCATTAAGCATAGCAAAGTCATAGCAACATCAATCTCAGAACATAGTGGATACTAGGGATCAAACCCTAACAAAACTAACTCGATTACATGATAAATCTCATCTAACCCATCACCGTCCAGCAAGCCTACGATGGAATTACTCACGCACGGCGGTGAGCATCATGCAATTGGTGATGGAGGATGGTTGATGATGACGATGGCGACGGATTCCCCTCTCCGGAGCCCCGAAGGGACTCCGGATTAGCCCTCCTGAGAGAGTTTAGGGCTTGGCGGCGTCTCCGTATCGTAAAACACGATGAATCTTTCTCTATGATTTGTTTCTCCCGAACACGAATATATGGAGTTGGAGGTGAGGTCGGTGGAGCTCCAGGGGGCCCACGAGGCAGGGGGCGCGCCCAGGGGGGCAGGCGCGCCCCCCACCCTCGTGGAAAGGGTGTGGGGCCCCTGGCCTTGATTCTTTCGCAAGTATTTTTTACTATTTCCAAAAATAATCTCCGTGGAGTTTCAGGTCATTCCGAGAACTTTTGTTTCTGCACATAAATAACACCATGGCAATTTTGCTGAAAACAGAGTCAGTCCGGGTTAGTTCCATTCAAATCATGCAAGTTAGCGTCCAAAACAAGGGCAAAAGTGTTTGGAAAAGTAGATACGACGGAGACCTATCGTCCTCCATCAGGGCTAAGGCCGCCGCTGCGGAATGGACAGCTGCTGTGCCGCTCTCGCCAGTTGTTATTCCCGAGCCAGATGTTGCTGTCGCCACCTAAGAAGCAACAGCGGCCGTTTGGGCTGCCATGGCCGCCCGGTCGCAGATTGCGGCCGCGCTCAGGCACCTTGTTAGCACGCGCATGGCGGCTGCGGCCGCGCTCTCACCGGAGTGGGCCACCGAAGTTGCCCTCACGACGCGGGTCCACGTGCCCATCTTTCACCGACGACGATTGAATAGTGAAATGATATTTGGGGAGCGAGCTAGTGTGCTTGAGACGCCGGCTGTGGACTGTAGCTGACGCACCTTCTTGTGTAAGCCATAGGCGTACTATACACCGATGGTGCTCCAGGATATTTTGTGCTGCATCTCACACGATTGGTGATAATAAACTATGTGCAATCTACTTGATTTTTCATCTTGATTTGAATTACATAATGGGGTCACAGCGGCAATGGACAGTGTTTTAATTGCTAGACCTTTTATCTGGAGTGAACATGCAACTATACGTGTGTCATAAAAGAATTGGAATTATTCAGGGTTCATTTGAACATTTTATACATTAAATTGGTTTTCTAGCCATTTCAGGTGCACAATTCAAAATTAAACTACGTACACATGCTCCGGTGCACCAACATGGGTTGTAAAATCATATATGTGTCCATGGGTTTATGCTTAGCTCCCATGCAAGAAATGGGGATGAAATTCGAACACCACGGCACCGTGGCTCTCCGGCAAACTTTGACGTACTTGCTTTTGTAATTCTAGTAAATCCAAAATTCATCCGAAATTCATGAAACTTGGCATGCTACCATGGAGCGGCATCAACATGCCGTGGTAAAAGTTTTGTCCCATTTGGGGCAGGTTTGGGTATAAGCTTCTCATAAACCAGAGCTTCTCACAACAAGTGTGATGGTTTCAGTAGGGAACATTTCACCTTTCTGGACGAAACGATATCCGTTGCCTCTTCTCGATTTCAAATTTTTTCCTAGTGTCAACATAGAACAGCAGGAGTGTTGTGTCAATTTTTGGGATTTTTCGGGATTCGCTTGGACATTTTTATACATTAACTGAGTTTTCTGTGCATTCATGTGCATAATTCAAATTTGAACTACAGGCACATGCTCTAATGCATATAAATTAGTTGAAAATTCAAATATGTGTCCTAGGTTGCCTGCTTAGGTCCCATGCAAGAAATGGGAATGAATGTCAAACACCATGCCACCGTCACTCGGCCGCAAACATTGAGATACCTGGTTTTTAAATTCTAGTAAATCCAAAACTCGTCTAAAATTCATGAAACTTGGCATGCTATCATGGAGCGGCATCAACATGCCGTGGTAAAATTTTTGTCCCATTTGGGGCAGGTTTGGGTATATGCTTCTCACAAACCAGAGCTTCTCACAACAAGCGTGATGGTTTCGGTAGGGAACGTCCCACCTTTGGGGATGAAACGATATCCATTGCCTCTTATTGCTTCCAAAAAATTTCTCGTGTCAACATAGAACAACAAGAGTGTTGTGTCAATTTTTGTGATTTTTCGGGGTTCGTTTGGACATTTTTATGCATTAACTGAGTTTTCAATGCATTTATGTGCATAATTCAAATTTGAACTACATGCACATGCTCCAGTGCATATAAATTGGTTGAAAAAACAAATCTGCATCCTTGGGTGCATGCTTAGGTCCCATGCAAGAAATGGGAATGAATTTCAAACACCAGGGCACCGTTGATTGCCGGCAAAACATTGAGATGCCTGGTTTTTAAATTCTAGTAAATCCAAAATTCGTCAGAAATTCATGAAACTTGGCATGCTATCATGGAGCGGCATCAACATGTTGTGGTAATTTTTTGTCCCATTTGGGGCAGGTTTGGGTATATGCTTCTCACAGACCACAGCTTCTCACAACAAGCATGATGGTTTCGGTAGGGAACGTCCCACCTTTGGGGACGAAACGATATCCATTGCCTCTTATTGCTTTCAAAATTTTTCTCGTGTCAACATAGAACAACAGGAGTGTTGTGTCAATTTTTGTGATTTTTCGGGGTTCCTTTGGACATTTTTATGCATTAACTGAGTTTTCAATGCATTTATGTGCATAATTCAAATTTGAACTACATGCACATGCTCCAGTGCATATAAATTGGTTGAAAAATCAAATCTATGTCCTTGGGTGCATGCTTATGTCCCGTGAAAGAAATGGGAATGAATTTCAAACACCAGGGCACTGTTGATTGCCGGCAAAACATTGAGATACTTTAGTTTTAAATTCTAGTAAATCCAAAACTTGTCTGAAATTCATGAAACTTGGCATGCTATCATGGAATGGTACCCGACATGTTGTGGTATTTTTCGTGTCCATTTTGAGAGAAGGCACACTCGAATAATGACAGCCAATAAAGGCATTTTGAAAAAATAGGTGCCACTTTAATATCTCAAACGTTTGTATAATTCAAACCGTGTGCGTTATGTTAACCATTCACGTGACGCCACGTGTCTTGGTTTTAATGGCTGTAGGAGGTGCCGTGCGGACAGCTGCTTGACCTAGACTAAATGGGAGGCATGCGAGCACATCCGGTGCGCAGGCTGACCGAGAGGCGTGCAAGCTGTCCTTGAATGCGCAGGCTCACCGGGAAGCGTGCGAGCTGTACGCTGTGCAGGTTCAGTGGGAAGCGAGCCCTTTGACTTCCATGGACGCCCGCCTTCCTCTCCGTGCGCGCGCCCCCCTCAGCGGCATGGGACGTCACCGTCGAACGCTACCTCTCAGCGCCGCCAGCTGCCGTCCTCCCGCCTTCAACGCAAAGTGAGAGCAGGATTTGTGCATCTCTTCAACGCAAACGGTTCTTTTGGATGACCCGTGTGCAACCACTTACAAACAATTTGGTACGATTTGCATCTGTCATATTGGGTATGTTACCATTTGTCAAATTGGAAAGATTGACATTTGTTGATATAGTAACATTGCCATTTGTCAACCTTGTAACACTGCGATTTGTCAAAATATGAAGCTAAAAATCACTAGCAGTATCTAATTTTTGCAACTAAAATTCAGTAATTAAGCATATATTTCATTCATAGATTGAGTAGTCGTTCTTAATTTATACAAACAGTTCAACTCGATAGCTGAACCGACCAAACTTTTCCCCAATTGTTGCCAACCACGTACTGAAATAGCTAGTTCAACTATATATAGTAGCTAATTTTAAGTATGTTGTACAGTTCCACCACATCTATAGTCAGATGAACTGAACAAAATGGCCCCTAAATACTACTACTACTGTGGAGGGGCTTTGTACTACTTCCGGCTGCCTCTCCTCTGCCGAGCGTGCTCAGTAAGAGGCGGCGGAGGAGGAGCCTACCGACGAGCTGGGCAACCGCAATACGGTGCCTGCCGCTGTTGCAGCTTCAACGATGCTCACCTCGAACACCCTCTGCCGCTCCAGATGACCCCTCTCGAAGCGGTGGTTCTCCTCGTAGATCTCCCGATTCCTTGCCTCTGAGGCGGCGTGTCCTCCTCCTCCTCCCGCAGGAACTCGGTGTAGCGCGCAAGGTCACTGACGCACGTGCGGGCATCCACCTCCGCCTCCCGCCTTCGGGCGGCGGTGGCGGAGCGGGTGATGACCCCGGCGGTCGACTGTGGGTTGGCGGCCACGGCAGCCGACAATGGGGTAGCGGCCACGACCACCACCTCCCGCCTTCGGGCCGCGGTGGCGGAGCGGGTGACGACGGGGTGGCGGCCACGACCACCACCTCCCGCCTTTGGGCCGGGGTGGTGTGACACCCAAAATTTTATTTGGCTTTTTCAAACTTTTATTTGATTTGAGGGAATGTTATTTAAAATTTTCTGAAGTACCCTCCCTCTCAAAATATGTTCTTTTATGACAAGTGTTTTGTTTTGGATTCACCCAAGACTTGATTTTTGGTCTTGGAGGTTTTCCCATCTTATGTGGACTCAAACCCAAATGGTTTTCATTTGAGAGATCTCTTTTGAAAATCCTTTAAAATAATCCTATGGCATTTGGAGTGATATCCTCCCCTTTCAAAAATCCCTCTTGCCATGACCTAAGTGAAAATCCCCTCCCAAAAGCCTTTCCCCATCTTTGGATCATGATATACTTCAAATCCAGCAGTTTGAACCTCCCCATAATTTCTCTTTCATTTATTTCTCATCAAAAATATTTTCTGCCCTCTATTCTAGCTCTTAGAGATTTACAAAGGAGCTACCCTTTCTAATTTGAGTTCTGCCTCCAAACCAATTTCCCTAGCTAGTCCTTAGAGCCCTCAACCAAGATCCATGAAGATCCACTGGTCTCCAGTTCAAATATTTCAAATTGTGCTTGCTGCAAGTTTGGACCATGTTTGCCAAATTTGATGAAATTCAATTGTTTTCTCCTCCTAAAAATCTGAGAAAATTCAGGCAGCCTCTGGATGCATTGAGAGGTCACCTCACCAAGTCCCAGCTCCAGAAAAAAATTTCTTCATGCCAAATCATTTCGTCAAACACCTACAGAGCACTGTTCCTGTCAAGTTCAGTTTTCAGAGCAACAGTTTCAGTAAACCACTGTCGTTTTCTTCAGAGCCCGACGTCGATCTCGCCAGTACCGCGGTGGCGCCTTGCTCCCTGTCCCCTCCTTCTTATCCCTGCGCCATACGATCTCCTGGAGGCTTGCGGACGTCGGCGACGAGCAGGAGGAGGTGCGCTACCCCGTGAGCGACGGCAGCAGTGGCTTTGCGGCCGCCAGAGAGAGGCGCAGCATGGACGGCGCCGCCCAGCGCCGCCCAAGCCACCGGAGGCCGCCGCGTGGCCACCCACTCACCCGTGCGCGCTGCCATCCGTCGTCGTGAACTGCTAGGCGCGGAGCGCGCTCTCTGCCGCCGTCGTGCCCGTACGGCCGCCCCGTCGAGGATCGGCGCATTATGCCAAGCCCGACCGAGGTTTACCGGGGGAACGGCACCAGTGAACCTCCCTGATGTTGCCTGGCCACTTAAACTCCCTGCCCAACCACTGCCTCGCCGTAATCGCTCGCCGGAGATATCCCGTTCACGGCCACCCCCTCGGATCGCCTATAAAAGGAGGCCCCGAGCTCGAACTCGAACTCACACCACCCCTACGCACCACCAATACCACGCCAAGCCACTGGTAGAGCCACGAGGGAGCCTTCTTCCCCAACTTCGGCCGCCTCGACCCGCCACGGGACCCAGCTCGATTCGCTCCCGTGCGTGCACCTCTACCCCTCATCTCTTGCCAGTAGCTTCCTTGTGCATCCACTCTCCTGACCCGCGCTTCAATTTGGAGTTTGCAGCACCCACCGGAGTTCTCCACCATCGCCCGAACCACCGTCCGCCGAAGAAAGTGTCGCCGTCGACGTGGTGCTCTCCGACGGCCAAGTCCACCACCCACCGACGCGGAAGAACACACTGAACCTCTTGGTACCCTCCGATCTCCCAGCCTCGCCGTGGTTCAACGCCGGCGACCACCGCCGCCTTCGGGCGCCGGTGAGCTCCGCTGGAGTTTTTAAACCTGACGTGTGGACCCCCCCCCCCCCCCCGTCAGCCTCTTTTCCTTTCCCCTCCTCGAACCGTTTTCTGTTGGGGCCTTCGGGCAAATGCGTTTTCTCTCTGGGCTGGCGCCTTTTACTCCGAACCGTTTTCTGTTTTCTCAGTTAAGTCCCTGGTTGTTTTCTGTTTCATCACAAATTAGTCCCTGGACTAAAACCCTTATATCTTTTTAATAAAAGATGATTTTTGATTGATTCTTTTTCTGTCAGTCTTATATTTTTGTCTAGTTTTTTATAGTATTTATTTGGAAAAAATTTGGAACAACTTTTATGCACGCGATGATTTTCACGTTAGTGTACGTTTTCGCTATACCGTAGGTTCCGGAGGAGGTGACGGAGCCGCGAACTTCGCCGAGCTAGACTCCGACTTCTCCGAACCAGGCAAGCATGTTTGAACCTTTGATATGATAGGTGTTTTGCATGTTTGCTTGAATGGTTGTGCATGGCATATGAGCATCGGTGAGTATCTCGTTGCATGCAAGGCAACTATCCGTGTGTTCCGAAGTTATCGTGATCTTTGTTGAGAGATGACCTGATCATGTGGTGAGATGAAAGGTAGTGAGGTGGTATTGTTGTAGCATGCCAGCCTTACGTCATCCGTTAAACTCCAACGTTAACGTGGACTGAGCCACGTTACCGTTCTTCCCCTTTCGTGCTGCCACATGTTTTCTGCAAAGAATACGGTTTAGTAAGTTGGTAACCTCTTTCCGTGTACACACCAAATAGAGGGGCCAGGATAACGGTTCCATGGCCCTGGATTAAAGCCAGTCATCCGGTCAGGGGGCATGGGTGTTTCCGGTTGGGACCGAGAGGGGGGCACCCCTTAGAGCGCGCGTATATAAATTTGATCCCATGCTACGCGAGGTTGTAGCCTCCCCGTCTCAAAGTTTTTCTTGAACGTTGCCGAGGGTGATTCTTGGCATCGGAATGTGGAATGGGTATGTACTGGTTAGATGTGTTTCTTCTAAAACACCATAAACGGAACTAGTCCCTGTGACTACTGAAATCCGTTGGCTGTGGTTAAAGTACAAACTCTGCAGAGTCAAATCCTTCCGAGTCATCATGCCCATGGTCAAGGATCATGGCCAGTAGATCCATATCTATGTCAGTCCTCGTGGTAAAATCCCCGTTTGAATTGTATTTCCTGTGGATGGACTAACCTTTATTTTATCTCATACTTGAATATTCCCGTGGAATGAATTAAACTCATGAGCTACTGAATTATTAAGTTGTGAAATATAAGCCCTTTATGTGATGTCGCTCAGACGTCCGACTGTGGCACTCTCGTTATTTACTTGTATATAAGCCCTTTATGTGATGTCGCTCAGACGTCCGACTGTGGCACTCTTGTCATTTACTTTCAATATAAGCCCTTTATGCGATATCGCTTAGACGTCCGACTGTGGCATGTCCGTTATTTACTTTTTATATAAGCCCTTTATGTGATGTCGCTCAGACATCCGACTGTGGCATGTCCGTTATTTACTTTTGATATAAGCCCTTTATGTGTTGTCGCTTCAGACGTCCGACTGTGGCACGCATTGTCTTTTATATTCTATCATAAGCCCTTTATGAGGTGTCGCCTTGACGCCCGACTGCGGCATTGTTATTTCATTTTTTTACCCTTCCGAGGAGTCATTCAGACACTTGATTGGCCTTCAGTATTACTTTGGGATTTCGGGAGGACTACCGCCCGACTTCCCTTTTATACTTCCGTGCATTGCTATCCCATTGACTGAGTGCACATGTTAACCTGTTCATATGCACCATGTTTACATTTGTTATATCTTATGTCCGAACTGTCTTGCGAGTACTTTCATAGTACTCACCTGGCTTATTGATTTGGCCAGATGTTGACAAAGGCGATCTCATGGATGAAGAGTTTGATAGTGAGTCCGACGCCTAGAGGAGTCCCAGTCAGTCCCGTGCGATCCTGGATATTGGTCACTTGTATTATATACGCTTCCGCCACCCACAATAAGAATCCTCGAGCCTCACTCCGTCGCTCGAAGAGCTGTTAGATTCAGGAGTCATGTCACCCACTTCGCTGTGATATTTCCACCACCGCTTTTATTGTGAGCTAGTAGTTATGCCACCCTATCCGCCTTTATGTAGTATTGGCGTGTTTGTAATAAATTGTTGAGCAGTCTCCGCTCAACCTTGTATTATATTCAGTACTCCTGGTATTTTTCTTCTGTGATCAAGATTTTGTCTACCAGTAAGAAGGATTCTTCTCTACTGGTCCGTAAAAGGGATCGATTTCTCAATAAATATTTTTATTGGAAAACAGGTTGTGACAAGCTTGGTATCAGAGCCAGGCTGACTGTAGGAAGCCACTAGGTGCGATCGCTAATCGTTTATTAGCCTCTTTAGTGCCTTTTCAGCATTTTGCAAATGTAGCTATTTTCTGTTGGTCATCATAAATTTATGACATGACTACTCAGAATTTTTGCCTACTTTTGTAGATGGCTGGCAACGACTGCGAGACTCTGGTGTTCACTAATGTGCCCGAGAGGTTTGTCAAACTCCTCGTCTCCATCACCAAGCTCGCGATCGGGCCAGCGACGCGTCCGGAGTTCACGCTTTACCAGCACAAGCTCAGCGACGACGTGTCTATGCACCTGGCTGTGGTGCAATTCAAGGGAGGACGTTCTGCGTCTCGCCACTTCCGTTTTGTGGGAAGGGCCATGCCTACGGAGAGGCATGCCATGCAGATGGCTGCCCGTGAGGCGATAGCTCGCCTTCGGGATATCCTTCCTATGATGAAGACTCGTCGCTACCGCTACCTCCCATGCCATGTGCCATATACTTGTCACTATGCATTCGCCTGCCATAGGGGGGAGCGGGATGAAGCTGTAGAGATGCTTGTCGAGTACCTCAAAGCTCTGGAGGAATCTTTCGACAACCTCGTGGACGATCTTGTGGCTGCCCGCATGGACTTAGTTCGGGGCGGTCCTGCCAGCAGGAAGGAGCTTCTCCACATGGCACCTCCACTGACATTCGTCTCGTCCTCGGCATCTTATTCACCGGCCATTTTGGCCATTGCTCGCCGTCTGCCTACCACTGAGGAGTTCGACCGAGTCATCGCTCCTACTCTAGTCAGAGCTGCACCGCCTGCCGCACCCGCACTGCCGCCTGTCGCACCCGCGCCATCACCTCAGCGCAGTGCTACACGCCTGGAGCCTACTAGGGAGGAGGTGGAGGTTGAGTCTCCTGCACCGCTGGGTCTTACCCTCGGCAAGGGGAAGGACATCTTCACCATCTCCGACTGAGTGCGCTTAGTAGCCGCGCGTTGTGCCTACATGTATGTTATGTTTTATGTACTTAAGTTTGTAGTAGTTGTGTGCGCTGCATCCCGGAGGAGTGTGCTAGCCTTAATAACATGTCAGGAATGTGTACGCACATCCTGAGTGATGTATCGTATGTTTGCGTATCGCGTGTAAGATATGTGCTAAGCAGTCCTTCTCCGTGCGAAATCGTTTATGTTCTTGAAAAATCTTGAGGTCTTTTAAATTTTTGTCTTTGCAAGATTTTCCTTGTGCCACACAGTTGTTCTCATGAATTTTGCAAAATAATACCCCAGAGTGGAAAATGTCTCGTCCGTGGACTCGTTCCATGCCCAATCAACCAGAAGAAGTTTATGGAACACAGACCAGCAACAACTTCACTTAGGGACAGTCTAGTCCACAGGACAGCGAAGCAGCCTTATCTCAAGTATGCCGCCTCTTCGAACAAAGCCAGCAGCAACACCAAGAAATGATGAATCACGTCATCAATATGGGGAATCACCGTGAGCCATACCAACCACACTCCAAGTTTTCTGAACTGCAGAAGACACGCCCTCCAACGTTTGCTCACACTGATAGGCCACTTGAAGCCGATGATTGGCTTCGTGACATCGAAAGAAAGCTGATTATCGCTCAGTGTTCAGATCATGAGAAGGTGCTTTATGCACGCCACTACCTTACTGGAGCAGCAGCAGCATGGTGGGAAAATTTCCTACACATGCATCCCAGTGAACACAACATCACCTGGGAAGAGTTTAAGGAAGGCTTTCGTGGGGCACACATCCCCAGGAGCATCATAAAAATCAAGAAAAGAGAATTTGATGACCTCAAGCAGAGAGGCATGTCCGTGACGGAATACAACGGTCAGTTTACCCAGCTATCTCGTTATGCCTACGACGAACATATGACTGAGAACAAAAGGATGGAAAAATTTCTGGACGGCCTGGCGCCAGCATTAAGATGCCAACTGGTCGTACACACTTTCCCAGATTTCAAAACTCTGGTTGACAAGGCCATTACCTTGGAGAATGAGCGCCGCAGTCTGGAGGATATCCGTAAGCGGAAAAGGGACAAGACGACTCTTGCTCGCAACAATCGAAGCAAGACTGAGGTTCCGAGGAATGAAGTGAGAAAATCCACGACGACTGCTATAAGGCCAACCAGACAGTTTCATTCAAGGGACAAGGACTTTACGTACCGTCCAGGGGTCACTTGCTATGCTTGTGGTGAAGAAGGGCACTATGCCAAACAGTGCCCAAAACCAAGGAACTCGGCCCCCAAGCCGAACAATGGTGGGAACAACCCAGCCCCCAAGCGCAACAATTTCAATCCCAGCAACAACCACAGGAAGGGTCACCTGAACCATGTGACCAGGGAAGAAGCGCAGAATGCCCCAGACATCGTGCTCGGTACGTTCCCTGTCAACACAGTACCTGCCACGGTTTTGTTTGATTCTGGAGCTTCTCACCCGTTCGTTTCGAAGAGTTTTGTTTTACAACATGGTTTTCCGATACTTCCCTTGGAAATACCTATGATCATCAAGTCCCCCGGGAATAAGCAGGTCGCTCAGAGTTACTGCCAAGGCGTGATTATTGAATTCGAAGGACTAAAGTTTCAGGCTAATCTCATCGTGTTGGAAAATAAAGGACTGGATGTCATCCTAGGGATGGACTGGTTGACCACCAACAAGGGATTTATTGACTGTTTCAATCGGACTGTGATTCTCACTCACCCTCACGGCAAGACAATAAAGGTTACAGCTCAAGAGAGACCATGGTCACGGCAACCAAAGTTGAACAAAGTAGACATTTCAGAATGGAGAAAAGTTCCAGTGGTGTGCGAATTTCCCGACGTATTTCCTGAAGAACTACCAGGCATGCCACCAGACGGAGAGATAGAGTTCAGCATTGAACTAGCACCTGGCACCACTCCCATCTATAAGAAACCTTATAGAATGGCACCCTCAGAGTTGGTAGAATTGAAGAAGCAAATAAAGGAATTACTGGACAAAGGTTTTATTCGAGCCAGCTCCTCACCTTGGGGTTCGCCAGTTATTCGCCAAGAAAAAGGATGGGACACTGAGATTGTGTATAGACTACCGAGCTCTCAGTATGGTCACCATCAAAAACAAATATCCGATGCCACGGATAAATGATTTGTTTGACCAGCTCGCGCAAGCCAAGGTGTTCTCAAAAATTGATTTGAGATCGGGATACCATCAATTAAAAGTACGGACAGAAGATATCCCTAAGACAACATTCACCTCCAGATACGGCTTATATGAGTTCACAGTAATGCCGTTTGGACTAACGAACGCCCCCGCATATTTCGTCCACCTCATGAACAAAGTGTTTATGAAATTCATGGACAAATTTGTTGTGGTATTCATTGATGATATTCTGGTATACTCAAGGACACCAGAAGAACATGCTGAGCATCTCAGAATTGTTTTGGGAGAATTAAGGAAACATCAATTGTACGCCAAATTTAGCAAGTGTGAATTTTGGCTAAGGCAAGTTGGTTTCCTAGGCCATATATTGACCCAAGAAGGCGTGGCCGTAGACCCAGAAAAGGTCAGAGCCATACTTGACTGGAAACCACCAGCCAACGTGACAGATGTGCGGAGTTTCCTTGGAATGGCTGGATATTACCGGAGGTTTATTGAAGGATTCTCCACTGTGGCAAAGCCAATGACCCAGTTGCTCAAGAAAGACAAGAAATTTGTATGGACGGAAGCGTGCGAGAAAAGCTTCCAAGAACTCAAGAAGAAACTAAGAACAGCACCAGTTTTGACCGTGCCAGACATACACAAGAGTTTTGAAGTGTATTGTGACGCATCCCGGAAGGGCCTCGGATGCGTGCTGATGCAAGATGGCAAAGTTGTCGCGTATGCTTCCAGGCAACTACGGAAGCATGAGGAAAATTATCCAACTCATGACTTGGAGCTAGCAGCCGTCATCCATGCACTCAAAGAATGGAGGCACTTTCTGTTGGGAAACCGTTGTGAAATATACACGGACCATAAGAGCCTCAAATATATTTTCACGCAACCAGAGCTAAATTTACGCCAACGACGCTGGTTGGAATTGGTCAAGGACTATGATGTCGGCATTCACTATCATCCAGGGAAGGCTAATGTAGTGGCAGATGCTCTTAGTCGGAACCCCAGCCCGGACAACGACAATCCACAGAACTTGAGACCTGAGTTTCAGCAGGAGTTCGCTAGACTCAACATGGTGTTGGTCTCTGAGGGCACCGTATCAAATCTGGAGATGCACCCCACCCTAATGGAACAAATTAAGAAGGCTCAGCAGGGACATCCTAGCATCGAAGGTATAAAGAGAAAAATAGCCTAGGCAAGGCTTCAGAGTTCGTCACAGACGATGAAGGAATATTATGGTACGGGGACAGACTTTGCGTACCAAACATTGAGGAACTCAAGCAACAAATCCTAACCGAAAGCCACACCGCTCCATACTCGATCCACCCTGGAGGAACCAAAATGTACAAAGACATTTAGGAAAGATTTTGGTGGCACGGTATGAAAAGGGATATAGCCGCATTTATTGCTTGTTGCGATTCATGTCAGCGCATTAAAGCCGAGCATCAAAAGCCAGCAGGGCTACTCCAGCCAAACCAGATACCTGAGTGGAAATGGGATGAAATTGGAATGGACTTCATCGTCGGACTACCTCGATCGCAACGCGGAAATGATGCCGTATGGGTCATCACAGATAGGCTAACCAAGGTAGCACATTTCATTCCCGTGAAGACGACCTACTCCACTCAAAGGCTAGCCAAGCTTTATCTCTCCCGTATAGTTTGTCTGCATGGAGTCCCAAAGACTATAATATCCGACCGAGGCACTCAATTTGTCTCAAAATTCTGGGATCACCTACAACAAGCTCTGGGCATGCAACTAGCATTCAGTACAGCGTACCACCCCCAGACGGATGGTCAAACGGAATGCGTGAACCAAATCCTAGAGGACATGCTGAGAGCCTGTGTGCTCACCTATGGATCCAGTTGGGAAGAAAGTTTGCCGTATGCCGAGTTTGCTTACAACAACAGTTACCAAGCCAGCTTGCAAATGGCACCCTTTGAAGCATTGTACGGACGAAGGTGTCGTACCCCACTGAATTGGTCAGAAACAGGTGACAATCATATCTTCGGCCCAGACATGCTCAAGGAAGCCGAGGAGAAAGTTAAACAGATCAGGGACAGACTCAAGACAGCTCAAAGCCGACAAAAGAGCTATTACGATCGAAAACATCGTGAGGTCAGCTTTGAACCCGGTGATTACGTATACCTCCGAGTGTCTCCTATGCGAGGCCTACAACGGTTCAAAATTAAGGGGAAGCTAGCCCCGAGATTTATTGGACCCTTCTGTATAGTTGCACGAAGAGGCACAGTAGCCTACCAGCTAGACCTACCCAAGGAGCTGTCAGACGTCCATGACGTGTTCCACGTCTCACAGTTCAGGAAATGTGTGAACAACCCGGAAAAGCATGTATCTCATGAGAGCATTGATGTGCAACCAGATCTCACCTACCGAGAACGGCCAGTAAGGATATTGGAAGAGTCTGGACGGAGGACCCGGCAGAAAACGACTAAATTTTTTCAAGGTTCAGTGGAGCAACCACACTGAGGATGAAGCTACATGGGAAAGGGAAGACTTTCTTCAGGCAGAGTACCCACATCTATTTGAGGATCAGCAGAAATCTCGGGGACGAGATTTTTCCTAAGGGGGTAGGTGTTGTGACACCCAAAATTTTATTTGGCTTTTTCAAACTTTTATTTGATTTGAGGGAATGTTATTTAAAATTTTCTGAAGTACCCTCCCTCTCAAAATATGTTCTTTTATGACAAGTGTTTTGTTTTGGATTCACCCAAGACTTATTTTTGGTCTTGGAGGTTTTCCCATCCTATGTGGACTCAAACCCAAATGGTTTTCATTTGAGATATCTCTTTTGAAAATCCTTTAAAATAATCCTATGGCATTTGGAGTGATATCCTCCCCTTTCAAAAATCCCTCTTGCCATGACCTAAGTGAAAATCCCCTCCCAAAAGCCTTTCCCCATCTTTGGATCGTGATATACTTCAAATCCAGTAGTTTGAACCTCCCCATAATTTCTCTTTCATTTATTTCTCATCAAAAATATTTTCTGCCCTCTATTCAAGCTCTTGGAGATTTACAAAGGAGCTACCCTTTCTACTTTGAGTTCTGCCTCCAAACCAATTTCCCTAGCTAGCCCTTAGAGCCCTCAACCAAGATCCATGAAGATCCACTGGTCTCCAGTTCAAATATTTCAAATTGTGCTTGCTGCAAGTTTGGACCATGTTTGCCAAATTTGATGAAATTCAATTGTTTTCTCCTCCTAAAAATCTGAGAAAATTCAGGCAGCCTCTGGATGCATTGAGAGGTCACCTCACCAAGTCCCAGCTCTAGAAAAAAAATTCTTCATGCCAAATCATTTCGTCGAACACCTACAGAGCACTGTTCCTGTCAAGTTCAGTTTTCAGAGCAACAGTTTCAGTAAACCACTGTCGTTTTCTTCAGAGCCCGACGTCGATCTCGCCAGTACCGCGGTGGCGCCTTGCTCCCTGTCCCCTCCTTCTTATCCCTGCGCTGCACGATCTCCTGGAGGCTTGCGGACGTCGGCGACGAGCAGGAGGAGGTGCGCCACCCCGTGAGCGACGGCAGCAGCGGCTTTGCGGCCGCCAGAGAGAGGCGCAGCATGGACGGCGCCGCCCAGCGCCGCCCAAGCCACCGGAGGCCGCCGCGTGGCCACCCACTCACCCGTGCGCGCTGCCATCCGTCGTCGTGAACTGCTAGGCGCGGAGCGCGCTCTCTGCCGCCGCCGTGCCCGTACGGCCGCCCCGTCGAGGATCGGTGCATTACGCCAAGCCCAACCGAGGTTTAGCAGGGGAACGGCACCAGTGAACCTCCCTGATGTTGCCTGGCCACTTAAACTCCCTGCCCAACCACTGCCTCGCCGTAATCGCTCGCCGGAGATATCCCGTTCACGGCCAGCCCCTCGGATCGCCTTTAAAAGGAGGCCCCGAGCTCGAACTCGAACTCACACCACCGCTACGCACCACCAATACCACGCCAAGCCACTGGTAGAGCCACGAGGGAGCCTTCTTCCCCAACTCCGGCCGCCTCGACCCGCCACGGGACCCAGCTCGATTCGCTCCCGTGCGTGCACCTCTACCCCTCATCTCTTGCCAGTAGCTTCCTTGTGCATCCACTCTCCTGACCCGCGCTTCAATTTGGAGTTTGCAGCACCCACCGGAGTTCTCCACCATCGCCCGAACCACCGTCCGCCGAAGAAAGTGTCGCCGTCGACGTGGTGCTCTCCGACGGCCAAGTCCACTACCCACCGACGCGGAAGAACACACTGAACCTCTTGGTACCCTCCGATCTCCCTGCCTCGCCGTGGTTCAACGCTGGCGACCACCGCCGCCTTCGGGCGCCGGTGAGCTCCGCTGGAGTTTTTAAACCTAACGTGTGGACCCCCCCCCCCGTCAGCCTCTTTTCCTTTCCCCTCCTCGAACCATTTTCTGTTGGCGCCTTCAGGCAAATGCGTTTTCTCTCTGGGCTGGCGCCTTTTACTCCGAACCGTTTTCTGTTTTCTCAGTTAAGTCCCTGGTTGTTTTCTGTTTCATCACAGATTAGTCCCTGGACTAAAACCCTTATATCTTTTTAATAAAAGATGATTTTTGATTGATTCTTTTTCTGTCAGTCTTATATTTTTGTCTAGTTTTTTATAGTATTTATTTGGAAAAAATTTGGAACAATTTTTATGCACATGATGATTTTCACGTTAGTGTACGTTTTCGCTATACCGTAGGTTCCGGAGGAGGTGATGGAGCCGCGAACTTCGCCGAGCTAGACTCCGACTTCTCCAAACCAGGCAAGCATGTTTGAACCTTTGATATGATAGGTGTTTTGCATGTTTGCTTGAATGGTTGTGCATGGCATATGAGCATCGGTGAGTATCTCGTTGCATGCAAGGCAACTATCCGTGTGTTCCGAACTTATCGTGATCTTTGTTGAGAGATGACCTGATCATGTGGTGACATGAAAGGTAGTGAGGTGGTATTGTTGTAGCATGTCAGCCTTACGTCATCCGTTAAACTCCGACGTTAACGTGGACTGAGCCACGTTACCGTTCTTCCCCTTTCGTGCTGCCACATGTTTTCTGCAAAGAATACGGTTTAGTAAGTTGGTAACCTCTTTCCGTGTACACACCAAATAGAGGGGCCGGGATGAGGGTTCCATGGCCCTGGATTAAAGCCAATCATCCGGTCAGGGGGCATGGGTGTTTCCGGTTGGGACCGAGAGGGGGGCACCCCTTAGAGCACGCGTATATAAATTTGATCCCATGCTACACGAGGTTGTAGCCTCCCCGTCTCAAAGTTTTTCTTGAACGTTGCCGAGGGTGATTCCTGGCATCGGAATGTTGAATGGGTGTTTACTGGTTAGATGTGTTTCTTCTAAAACACCGTAAACGGAACTAGTCCCTGTGACTACTGAAATCCGTTGGCTGTGGTTAAAGTACAAACTCTGCAGAGTCAAATCCTTCCGAGTCATCATGCCCATGGTCAAGGACCATGGCCAGTAGATCCATATCTATGTCAGTCCTCGTGGTAAAATCCCCGGTGAATAAGCTTGAGTGGTATACCTGTTTGAATTGTATTTCCTGTGGATGGACTAACCTTTATTTTATCTCGTACTTGAATATTCCCGTGGAATGAATTAAATTCATGAGCTACTGAATTATTAAGTTGTGAAATATAAGCCCTTTATGTGATGTCGCTCAGACATCCGACTGTGGCACTCTCGTTATTTACTTTGATGCTTATCCTTTATGTGATGTCGCTCAGACGTCCGACTGTGGCACTCTTGTCATTTACTTTCAATATAAGCCCTTTATGTGATGTCGCTCAGACGTCCGACTGTGGCATGTCCGTTATTTACTTTTGATATAAGCCCTTTATGTGATGTCGCTCAGACATCTGACTATGGCATGTCCGTTATTTACTTTTGATATAAGCCCTTTATGTGATGTTGCTTCAGACGTCCGACTGTGGCACGCACTGTCTTTTATATTCTATCATAAGCCCTTTATGAGGTGTCGCCTTGACGCCCGACTGCGGCATTGTTATTTCATTTTTTTTACCCTTCCGAGGAGTCATTCAGACACTCGATTGGCCTTCGGTATTACTTTGGGATTTCGGGAGGACTACCGCCCGACTTCCCTTTTATACTTCCGTGCATTGCTATCCCATTGACTGAGTGCGCATGTTAACCTGTTCATATGCATCATGTTTACATTTGTTATATCTTATGTCCGAACTATCTTGCGAGTACTTTCATAGTACTCACCTGGCTTGTTGATTTGGCCAGATGTTGACGAACGCGATCTCATGGATGAAGAGTTTGATAGTGAGTCCGACGCCTAGAGGAGTCCCAGTCAGTCCCGTGCGATCCTGGATATTGGTCACTTGTATTATATACGCTTCCGCCACCCACAATAAGAATCCTCGAGCCTCACTCCGTCGCTCGAAGAGCTGTTAGATTCAGGAGTCATGTCACCCACTTCGCTGTGATATTTCCACCACCGCTTTTATTGTGAGTTAGTAGTTATGCCACCCTATCCGCCTTTATGTAGTATTGGCGTGTTTGTAATAAATTGTTGAGCAGTCTCCGCTCAACCTTGTATTATATTCAGTACTCCTGGTATTTTTCTTCTGTGATCAAGATTTTGTCTACCAGTAAGAAGGATTCTTCTCTACTGGTCCGTAAAAGGGATCGATTTCTCAATAATATTTTTATTGAAAAACCGGTCGTGACAGGTGGCAGAGCGGGTGATGGCCACGGTGGCCGGCAGTGGGGTGGCGGCCATGACAGCCACCTCCCGCCTTTGGGCCGCGACAGTGGAGCGGGCGATGGCCCTGGTTTTCGACGGTGGTGTGGCGGCAACGGCGGCCGGCAACAGCTGCCCACGGGCACTGGCGGCGGAGCGTGTGGTGGGTGTTCCGCGCACACCCAATAGGGGCGCCACGCGCACTACACTACGCCGGGGACTGCACCGCCGCCGCGGTGTAGCCTCCCAGCTGGAGCTGTCCTATGATGACGGCGGAGTGGCTGAGCGATGACGATGGACCGGAGCCACTGGCGATTGTGGGAGAAGTAGATGAGATAAGCTACAGGGAGGGAGGGGAAATGCGACGCAGGACTCGCCGGCCGTGAGGGTGTTTACAATAGGTCAGTAAGCATTGGGATTTTGGGGGATTTCACCGAGTCGGGCGGGAAGCTTGCGCGGGAACCTGCGAGGTTGCGTAGGAACGGGCTCACCGACGATTCATTGGCGCCACCGTTTGGCCAAAAGAACGCCCCCGCGCGTTGCGCAAGCTTGCGCTGTAAGCCGTCTGCGGCAGCGGGGTGACAAGACATGCGAGAGGAGGACGAAAGGACACGTACACATACGGTTAATAAAAAAAGTCTGCGATTTAATTACCTACTATACCCCCATCCTGGTTTATAAGTAGGATTTAACCAATAAAATACGAATGCATGTTGCCAAAGATTATATCGTTGGAGTCGTATTTGAACATACTTTCCAGCTATACAATTTTTGTAACATGCATTAACACTTTGTTGGTTAAATTTGAGGGCAAAGTATGGCACAGAATATAAAGGGGACTATAGACTTGACGGAGGAGGTAGCACACGGCCGCTCTCTACGCAGTGACGGAACTGTCGGCCGGCTTGTAGGCGACCATTTCCTGCGTGTTCAACTGCTCTATGCGTGTGGTTGCTTGCGGTTCAGGCGGCCGCGGCGCGCTCTGCTCGCGTCCCGCCGCGCGCGCTCTGCTCTCGCGTCCCTCTGGGTGCTCTTCCCTCGTCCCTCCATGCACGCTGCCAATGTTTGGGGCCGGCGCACGATCACGCACGTTCGTGTGCATGCAGTTGCGCCGGGCGCGGCGCGACGATGTAGTTACCCGCTGCAAAAACTACCATGCGGACGCGCCAAGAATCCACGCCGCCCGGCCCCCTTTTATTCTTGCGGCCATTTATCTTCATCTCTCATCTCACACGACACAATAAGCACACCCACGAGGACACATACAGAGAGGACATCCAGCGGTTCCAATGGCGCTCCCCGTTGCTCCAATGGTGCTCCCAGCGGCCGACGACGACAACGGCGGGCAGTTCACCACGCAACACGTCGTGGACACCCACGTGAGGGTGAAGGTTCTCTCGGTGGTGTACACGAACAATCCGGTCTCGGTGGAGAGCTCCATCCAAACTATGGACTAGTTCCTTGCCGAGGACAAGTACCAAGTGGTCGGCTTTGACCTCGAGTACACCATGGGCCGTGCCGGGCACGATCAGAAGGTTGCCGTCGCCCAGTTGTGCATGCGACATGACGTCCTCGTCTACCACTACCACCTGGCTACAACGCCTTGCGAGCGTTTCTCTAGGTTTATCAACAGCTCCGACTACAGTTTCGCTGCGGTGGACACCACCAACGATCTAAAAGCGCTCAATGTTTCGGGCTTGAAATGCCCGAACCTTGTCAACATCTAGCGCGACTACAAGGTTTGGGGCAGCAAAACAAACAAACTGAACTCCCTCGTTGACCTCGCCTTGACAATCATCGACCCCTACTACATGAAGATGAAGAATGAGAGGAATAAGGACAGGAACGCTTGGCACAATGTGTGGCATGAGAGATTGGATGAACAACATGTCAAGTATACGGCCATGGACGCGTGCACAAGCTACGAGATGTACAAGCGGATCGTTGACATGAGGAACTGTCTTCTTCCTGACCCAGACGAGGGATCGAGCCACATAGCAGTGGCTAGAGCGTCACAAGAAGTAGATGACTAGACGATCGTTTCTCCTACTTTAGAATGCATGCAATTGTTTATTGAGGTGTGTGCGAATGATCCGTATAGTCACTTATGTAATTGGATGTTTATTTCAGTTATATATATATATATATATATATATATATGTAATTATACTGTAGACAGAGCAAATCACACGGCTTATTAGCAGCAATCATCTGTGTTATTATTGGTCTTCGCACACATTTCTTATTACATACCTGTTTGCCGTGTATCACACACATCTTGTTCAGTTGAACCGTTTCCATTGTGTTGCCTAATCACACACAGTTCATCCTAGTGAACCGTATGCTATATATCGCACACGCCTTCATCTGGCTGCCCGTTTATTTTGTTCCTCCTCATCCCAAATAGGTAATTGAACTGAACCGTATGCCCTACATCGCACACACAACTAAAATCTGAACCGTGTTTGATGCATCCGTCATCGCAAACGTTTTGCCCCTGTTTGACAGGTTTTTTACATCACTGTTTGCGATTATGGTATCACACACAGTTTCGTCGAAGGGTCTCTGATCGTAGTGTCGTGTTTGGACCATCCTGCAGTAGTGTCGGTCTTCTTCTTGAAGATCCATTTATTCTCTATGGCTTGCTGATCATCGGGCAAGTCAACCAAAGTCCATACTTTGTTCTCATACATGGATCCCATCTCAGATTTCATGGCCTCAAGCCATTTCGTGGAATCTAGGCTCATCATCGCTTCATCATCGTTTGTAGGTTCGTCATGGTCAAGTAACATGACCTCCATAACAGGATTACCGTACCACTCTGGTGCGGATCTTACTCTGGTTGGCCTACGAGGTTCAGTAGTAACTTGATCAGAAGTTTCATGATCATCATCATTAGCTTCCTCACTAATTGGTGTAGGAATCACTGGAACTGATTTCTGTGATGAACTATTTTCCAATAAGGGAGCAGGTACAATTACCTCATCAAGTTCTACTTTCCTCCCACTCACTTCTTTCAAGAGAAATTCCTCTCTAGAAAGGATCCATTCTTAGCAAAGAATATCTTTCCTTCGGATCTGTGATAGAAGGTGTACCCAAGAGTCTCCATTGGGTATCCTATGAAGACACATTTCTCTGATTTGGGTTCGAGCTTATCAGGTTGAAGCTTTTTCACATAAGCATCGCAGCCCCAAACTTTAAGAAACGATATCTTGGGTTTCTTGCCAAACCACAGTTCATATGGTGTCGTCTCAATGGATTTAGATGGTGCCCTATTTAACGTGAATGCAGTCGTCTCTAAAGCATAACCCAAACGATAGCGGTAAATCAGTAAGAGACATCATAGATCGCACCATATCTAATAAAGTGCGGTTACGACGTTCGGACACACCATTACGCTATGGTGTTCCGGGTGGCGTGAGTTGCGAAACTATTCCGCATTGTTTCAAATGAAGACCAAACTCGTAACTCAAATATTCACCTCCACGATCAGATTGTAGAAACTTTATTTTCTTGTTACGATGATTTTCCACTTCACTCTGAAATTCTTTGAACTTTTCAAATGTTTCAGACTTATGTTTCATCAAGTAGATATACCCATGTCGGTGTACAAAAAGAGGGGTGCATTTTGGTACACCTATACTTGTGCACGGGCAGTCGGAGCCGCGCCTACGGTCACGCCAAGCAGAACAGGGGAGGTGAGCCAAGGTAAGAACAACACCCAAGATAATAAGAGCAATGCCAAGGCCAAGACCACAAAGATCAGAGGGACGAAGCAGGTTCCCCCGGCAAGACCCTTGCCGGGGCAACCTCAGCAGCCCCGGCAAGATCCTTGCCAGGACAGCTCGCCCCGCACCAACAGAGCGGGCCACCCTTGAGCCCACGGTCTCCAACATCACGTTGGGCCAGGGCTCGGGAGGCACCTCCGTCGTGGCATGCAGATCTTTGTGAAGAGATATTCAAGATCAGATGAGGATTAGAAGACGATGATCCTTGGCAACATCCTTGCCGAGGAAGGCCGCCAGACCCCCGGCAAGACCCTTGCCGGGGACGATAACGCGCCACGGCAAGACCCTTGCCGGGCCACACGGCAAGACCCTTGCCGGGCCACCTGGCAAGGCCCCCACCAAGGACGCCAGCAGGGTCACCGCCGGGCCTACGCCAACCAAGCTTCCACCACCATTCACATGCAGCTGCCAGCCCAACCAGCTGGGCAGGCACCTGCGTGGCGACATGCAGCTCCCAGGCCAACTCTTCGAGCGCCTGCGTGGCGGCATGCAGATCTTCGTGAAGGCTCCACCACTGCACCACCTCAGCTGCCTGCCTGCCTACATGGCAGCACGTGCCTCGTTGGCCAGGGAGCGTGTCAAAGCGGGGAGGAGCGGCGACGGACGGGACGGGCCTCGCCCCCGTCCCCAATAAAGCAAGGGGACACCTAAGCTACGCATTAAATGCATCTTGTCCTGTAATACGAGCGGTAAGCACAGGGCACTGTACGCCTTTCCACCTCCTGTGTGCCACTGTGGCAGCCCCTTCCGACTATAAAAGGAGGCCCATGGCATACTGGAGAAGGATTCGGCTCTTTGGAACCACGCACTGACCACAACTGGTTCGAGAGCTCAAGAACTCTCTGAAATACACCCACCAAAGCAGGACTAGGGTTTTACGCATCCTCGCGGCCCGAACCTGGGTAAACGATCCTTGTGTTGTCTACTAGCCCTGCTCTTCTCGCAACCCCGCGCCCCGGCAACCGTAGTAGGGATTCTTGTGATCCCATAGGTGTCGTTCCACACCGACATCTTTGGCGCGCCAGGTAGGGGGCGCAATTGTGAGAATCTGGTCTAGTAGTTAGCCTAGCAGTTCCTCGTCGCCATGGCTCCTGAGAAGAAGGCGGCCGGAGGAACGACGCCGACTCGATAACAGAAAAGCTAAGTTATTCAGAGCTTTGAGTTATTTCCTCCTATACATAAGGTTTTCGTCCTCGGAGATCTCGCCTATGTATGAGAAACCTGCACGCAAAGGGGCCCTCCCACAATTGGCAACGCCCTTGTTCTGTTTCGAGTCCGCTCAACAGTTCAAAGCGGCCGCGTCGAGAGTGGCGGGGTAGCCTTCCACACTTGACAACGCTCCCGACTCTGACTCGAGTCAAGCTCGACAGTTCGGGCGGCCACGCTAAGGGCGGCAAGGTGGTTCGCCCGGCAGCAAGCACACTCGGCAGGCCAATGGGGATCCGTCCCCAAGACGCCGCCTTGGGTTCACGCGCCGCGAGCCTACCCAGCTACCTAGGGAGGACATACAAAGGAAAATCGAACAGGAAAATAACATGCATAATGCGGAAAGTGCTACAGAGTTATATTACATCAAATTGTTGCTGCGGTTCTAACTAGAGATAGTGATTGTCTTGGTTGTGAACCTGCAGCGGCGATAAAGGACGGGATGCCTAATCCCGGCGCTGGCCCTCCACCCTCTGAATTTCGCCGACTCGGCTGATGATGGGCTTGATGCGCTCCCTGAGCGGCGCGAGGTCAGTACCCTCCGGCAAGCTCTCTAGCGCGGCGTCGAAGTTGAGGTCGGGGTACCAGTGCGCCACCTTGGTGAGAACCTTGGTCATGGCACCCTGGCAAAGCCTCCAGGACTCGTCGGCCAGTGAGGCCGCCCGGCTGGCATCGAGCCGCTCCAGAGCACCGACAACCTTCTCAAAGAACATGGTCAGGCTGCAATTGGCGCTCACGCTCCGCTCCGAGACATACCTCACGTCCGGCATCCCGATGATGGCCAGCTGCGCGGCGACCTGGTTGGCGACGGTGGCGAGGCGATTGAGCCAACGGTTCTCGCCCTCCACGTGATCCGCGAAGTTGAGGCCCTCGTTCGTCCGCAACTGCTTCTCGGCCTCCAGCTTCTTGGCCAGGGTCCCTTCTCGGGTTTTGGCCTCCGACAACACCTTCTCGAGACCCTCCAGCTTCAGCTTGAGGTCTTTGATGGAGTTGTTGGCCTCGAAGAGCTCCCCAGCCTTGCTGACGACCGCGTCCTGTGCCTCTGTCGGAGCGCTGTTAAGCGTGTCCCTCTCCTAGGATAGCTTCAGGGCCTGCTCCTTCAGCCCGTCGCGCTCCGCCTCCAACTCCTCCACCTTTCCGGCGTGAACCTGGGCCTGGGCATTGAGTGCCTCTTTGTGCCTCTGCTCCAGCTCACAGGTCCGCTGCAAGACAAGCTTCTCCACCTCTACATACTTGCCGCGAAGCATGGCGGCAAGCTTCTCCTCGCGTGCAGCGAGGTCCTCCTCCTGGGAGTTCAGCGCGGCCTCATGCTGGGTCCGGGCGGCTTCGGCGGCCGCGGCCAAGTTCCTCGCCGTCTCTTGAGCCTTCTCGACATCAGCGAGCTTCATGGTGAGCACCACGTCGCGCTTGGCCAGCTCGCCCTGGGCAGCCTTGAGCTCCTTGTGGGCCTCGCGGAACCAGTCCTGCGTCTCGGCAACACCCTTCTGGAGGTCCGCCTCCGCCTTCTCCACCACTGCCGTCCTGGACTTAACCTTGTCCAGGCGGGCGCGGTGGAGCGCCTGGAGCTTACGGAAGCTGGCGCCCATGGCGTGGAGGAGCCGCTCCTCCTGCGAACCGTCACCGCCAACGATCGGCTCGTCGACGACTTCAAGCCCGGCAGCAGCAAGCACTTCGTCGTCGAACACCTCTCCCTCAACGGGTGTCCTGGTGCTCGACGTGCCTGGAAGGTGGACGAACAGATCGTCGCTCACCCTCAGGTACTTGCCGGAGCCGGAAGCAGCAGAAGAGGAAGGCTGGTCATCAGCCACCTCCTCCTCCTCCTCGGCGTCGGCCCCACCGGCCTCTCCAGCAGGACCCTTGCCAGCCTCCCCGGTAGGCCCCTTGGCGGCGTCCTCGGCAGCACCTTTGGCGGCCTCCTCGGCGGCGATCTTCTCGGCGTCCGCCTCAGCGGCCTTGGCGACGTCCTCGATGACGGCGTCCACGTCCTCTGGGTTCACCGAGGAGGAATCTGGACGTCGAAGAAGGGGGTGAGGCAAGGCCAGGACCAAGAGCCGGAAAGAAAAAGAAGCAGGGACGAACGGCGAACGACTTACCTGTGCCAGTGCCCGGCTGGGAAACGGAAGTCCCCTCTCCGCCAACATTTGGCGTTGAGGCAAAGCCGCCGGTGCCCAAGTTCTCCTCCTCCTCCTCCATGTGCGTGGGCCCGGTGCCTGGCGCCCTTGCTGGGGACGCCCCTCGGGGCGGCGTGGTCGATGGGGGCGGCGTGTTGGGAGTAGCCCTCTGTGGCTCCTCCTGCTGCTGCTCTCCTCCTGCATACCCGGCAAGGTCAGCACCAAAGTGTCGTGCCCCTGACACATGTTGACGGGGAAAGAGTGACGAACTCACGCAGGGGGCTATGCCGGGGGCTGCTGTCTGGGCTGCTCAACACCACCAGTGGCGCCCCCGAAGTACCAACTGGGGGCTGGCCACCCACCGCGACCTTGGCCCTCTTCACCCTCTGGGCCAGCGTCTCCACGTCCCTGCAACGATGAAGACAAGTCAAGACGAGCAACACAGATTGAGGGGGCAGAGACAACGAAAAGGGACCAGATACTTACTCGTCGTCCGCCTCCTCCTATGATGTTTTCCTCTTCCTCCTCGGGCTGAGGGATCCATAATCGAAAGTAACCTCCGTATCGACGTCCGCCAGAGGAGGAGAAGGAGGTGGTGTCTGGGCACGCATGGACGAAGAAGGGGCGGCTGTCTTCTTCTTCACCGTGGCCTTCGCCAGTTTCTTTGCCGCTGCGGCCCTCGTGTGGCGTCCGGGCCCCTCCAAGGTCAACTGTGGCCGCGCAGCTCTGCCGGGTCGGATCGGCTCGCCGAAACTGGCCCACCGCAAGACTCGCCCTCTCCCCATAGCCGGCGTCGCGCCTGCGGTCTCGGCCTCCTCCGACGACGACTCGCCGGTCACATCTTCAACCAGAGGAGCCTCGGTGCCGGCGCTGCTGGCTCCCCCGGCGGCCGCCGCCCACCGGGCGAGCTCCTCCTCCGCGGCCGACGCGGCCTTGTCCTCCACACCACTGGCGCTGCCGGCCTCCTTGGCAAGCTGTGCCTCCCTCGCCCTAGCGGCGATGTAGTCCAGCTCCGCCTGGGTGGTGTCCTGGACAAGCAGCCGCTCGGCGTCGGCGTTGACGTACCCCTCGTGCAGAGTGTCAAAGAACTGCTGCACCTCAGCGTCCTCCGGCTCCTTCCAGCTCGGGTCAGGGCCATGCGCGTTGTAGTCCGGCATCATGGAAATGATATTGGACCGGCACGAGTTATTGCACAACGGGACCACTCCCGTCGGCAGCTTGAACAGAGGCCCCTTGAGGGCCTTGCCGGCCTTCGCGGCGGCCCTCGCGACCTTGCCGGTCCGCTCGACCTCGCCGTCACGGCCCACGTCAAGCTAGAAGAGCCGCTGGCAGAAATGGGCATGCCCCATCACTGTGAACTTGTGGTCGAGGCCGGGACGAAGCCGCATGATGTCGGCGGGGTCCGTGAAGAGCCAGGCTGGCCTCCCCTTGTTATGCAGTGGGGCGATCCGGTAGCGGATGAAGTCCGCCCCGATCATCTCAAGTGTGAGGCCGGCCTCGGTGAGCCGGAGGATCCTGGTGGTGGTGACCGTGAGCTTCTCATCGTCAGCATCGACGTCGACCCAATCGCTTCTGCGGACCGGCGGCGCCCGGCGAACTTCGCAGAACGCCGGCGGGTCCTCCTCCTCGATTCAGCACCACTGGCCCTGCCATTCTTCCCACCTCTCCTTCATGGCGCCCTCCGGATACGCCCCCTTGGATCTTGAGACCCAAGCAATGCAACCGGAGATGGCGCCCCTGGTTGGATCCAAGGGGAGAAGTAATGGCGGAAGAGCGCCGTGTTGGGGTGCACCCCGGCGAAGCCCTCGCTGAGATGCACGAAAAGGGCCATGCATGCCACCGGATTCGGAGTAAAATCCAGGAGGCGGAAGCCAAAGGTATGCATGACGTCACTGAAGAAATCGGAGAAGGGAGGACAGAGCCCGCAAGAAAAGTAATCGACAAAGAAGGGCTACCGATTTGGGGCAGCCTCGGCGCAGTCAGCGGGGATGACACGCGTGGCTGGAAGCCCCGAATTCCCCCCCCCCCCCCCCCCGTCTTCACTCCCCACAGGGGCCTGAAGGAGTCTCGAAGCTCGAACACGTCAACTATCGAGGGGAAGAAGGCGGAATGCGTCCGCTGCACCGCCAGTGCACTCTCCGGCGGCTCCGCGGCTCCGGCGTCCCTGGCCACTCCCTTGCCTTTGGTGGATTTTGGCGCCATGATGGCTGGGGGGGAGGGCAGGACAGAGGGCAGCGGAAGCGCAACGGTGGCGAGCAGGAACGAAGCTTGGAGAAGAAGAGGAAGGCAAGCGGAGGTTTCTGAGATTGGGGTTGCGCGAAGGGTAAAAGGAACAGTGCGCCCGTGGTTATCCCTTTTTATGGGAAAGCCGTGGGGCGCGCTGCCCATTTACTGTGATGTGACGCATGCATGTGCAAACCGCCCCACGCATGCCGCCCACGTCACGCACACCCCTCCACGCCACGCCACGCGCGCGGGTCGTGGGAAGCGCAGCGCGCGAAAAGTTTTACCGCGGTAAAAACCGCCCCGCCTGCCCGCGCACCGTTTTGGGCCTGGCCCAACAACGTGTCGCGCTTATCTGTGGCCCAGGCCCGGGGGCTCCTATCGGTGTACAAAAAGAGGGGTGCGTTTTGGTACCCCTATACCTGTGCACGGGCAGTCGGAGCCGCGCCTACGATCACGCCAAGCAGAACAGGGGAGGTGAGCCAAGGTAAAACCAACGCCCAAGATAATAAGAGCAACGCCAAAGCCAAGACCACAAAGATTAGAGGGACGAAGCAGGTTCCCCCGGCAAGACCCTTGCCGGGGCAACCTCAGCAGCCCCGGCAAGATCCTTGCCAGGACAGCTCGCCCCGCACCAACAGAGCGGGCCACCCTTGAGCCCACGGTCTCCAACATCACGTTGGGCCAGGGCTCGGGAGGCACCTCCGTGGTGGCATGCAGATCTTTGTGAAGACATATTCAAGATCAGATTAGGATTAGAAGACGACGATCCTCGGCAAGATCCTTGCCGAGGAAGGCCACCAGACCCCCGGCAAGACCCTTGCCGGGGACGATAACGCGCCACGGCAAGACCCTTGCCGGGCCACCCGGCAAGGCCCCCACCAAGGAAGCCAGCAGGGTCACCGCCGGGCCTACGCCAACCAAGCTTCCACCACCATTCACATGCAGCTGCCAGCCCAACCAGCTGGGCAGGCACCTGCGTGGCAACATGCAGCTCCCAGGCCAACTCATCGAGCGCCTGCGTGGCGGCATACAGATCTTCGTGAAGGCTCCACCACTGCGCCACCTCAGCTGCTTGCCTGCCTACATGGCACCACGTGCCTCGTTGGCCAGGGCGCGTGTCAAAGCGGGGAGGAGCGGCGACGGACGGGACGGGCCTCGCCCCCGTCCCCAATAAAGCAAGGGGACACCTAAGCTACGCATTAAATGCGTCTTGTCCTGTAATACGAGCGATAAGCTCAGGGCACTATACGCCTTTCCACCTCCTGTGTGCCACTGTGGCAGCCCCTTCCGACTATAAAAGGAGGCCCATGGCATACTGGAGAAGGATTCGGCTCTTTCGAACCACGCACTGACCACAGCTAGTTCGAGAGCTCAAGAACTCTCTGAAATACACCCACCAAAGCAGGACTAGGGTTTTACGCATCCTCGTGGCCCGAACCTGGGTAAATGATCCTTGTGCTGTCTACTAGCCCTGCTCTTCTCGCAACCCCGGGCCCCGGCAACCGTAGTAGGGATTCTTTTGATCCCGTAGGTGTCGTTCCACACCGACAACCCATATCTGCTTAAATCATCTGTGAAGGTCAGAAAATAATGATACCCGCCGCGAGCCTCAACACTCATCGGACCACATACATCAGTATGCATTATTTCCAACAAGTCTGTTGCTCGCTCCATTGTTCTGGAAAACGGAGTTTTAGTCATCTTGCCCATGAGGCATGGTTCGCAAGCATCAAGTGATTCATAATCAAGTGATTCCAAAAGCCCATCAGCATGGAGTTTCTTCATGCGCTTTACACCAATATGACCTAAACGGTAGTGCCACAAATAAGTTGCATTATCATTATTAAACTTATATCTTTGGGCTTCAATACTATGAATATGCGTATCACTACTATCGAGATTCAACAAAAATAGGCCACTCATCAAGGGTGCATGACCATAAATGATATTACTCATATAAATAGAACAACCATTATTCTCTGATTTAAATGAATAACCGTCTCGCATCAAACAAGATCCAGATATAATGTTCATGCTTAACGCTGGCACCAAATAACAATTATTCAGGTCTAAAACTAATCCCGATGGTAGATGTAGAGGTAGCGTGCCGACGGCGATCACATTGACTTTGGAACCATTTCCCACGCGCATCGTCACCTCATCCTTAGCCAATCTTCGCTTAATCCGTAGCCCCTGTTTCGAGTTGCAAATATGAGCAACAGAACCAGTATCAAATACCCAGCCGCTACTACGAGCATTAGTAAGGTACACATCAATAACATGTATATAAAATATACCGTTCACTTTGCCATCCTTCTTATCCGCCAAATACTTGGGGCAGTTCCGCTTCCAGTGACCGGTCCCTTTGCAGTAGGAGCACTCACTCTCAGGCTTAGGTCTAGACTTGGGCTTCTTCACTTGAGCAGCAACTTGCTTGTCGTTCTTCTTGAAGTTCCCTTTCTTCCCTTTGCCTTTTTTTGACACTAGTTGTGGCACCCCGATCCGCATGGAGCAGGGGGCCTTCGCACGTTAGCCCAGGATAACACCTGACGCACGACAGGTCCATAATACAACATTCCAGGTACAAGAATATTCATCAAATACATGTATATAAGCTTACATCATTGATGAATACAATTGTCTGGCATAGCCCTAAGGCTATTTAAATGGCAGCGGAAGTCTATTTAAATGGCGGCGGAAGTCTTGGTTTGGAAGCATAACAACTCTGGCTGGGCTCCACAACTCACAGGACTGGCAAGTTTACGGCCTAGCACGACGGATCAAGCGAACAACTCGGGTACGACCTACAAAACTGGCATGACACGCCAGGCCAGTACATTGAATGTACTTGCAAGACAACCAAATACATAGCATCCAAACAAGCTGCAGACAAAGCAAGAACCGAGCACATGCAACACCCTATCTCATATCAATTACTAAACATGGCATGATAAAATCATAGCATCTACTAACATGGCAATAACATGGCCTATCAAAACATGCTTATAACATGGTAATAGCAAAACATAGCATATCATCTCAATCATGGCATAATTTAACATATAAATCAAAGTATAGCATGGCATCAAGAAACTATGCTGAAAATAAACTACCGATAATATCCAATGCAGACATAGCATGTTAACATTATGCAATCATCTTCTGTTCTATCATGGTTCTTTAAATGCAAATAATGATATATTATTCCAGCAATGCAACCAAACTTGTGCACCGAGTCCCTCGGACTCTCTTATCAACTGTGATCATCTCTGGATCACAAACACACCACCAAAGTGGTCTTTCTCAAGAACAACTCGTGATCCTTACGGCGATCACAACCACGACCAACACTTGGTCTCCAACCGTGATCCTTACTGCGATCACAACCACGACCAATATTTGGCCCGTGATCCTTACGGCGATCACAACCACTTATCTCATCATCAAAATATCGTCGTGACTCCTCACGACTATTTCATAGTTCAAGTTACCATATTCTTGTTAGCACATATTTATTTACCAACTTAATTATTTTGGTTTGTCCTCCATTTCGACCAAGACCTGATAGTGGGACCTACTACGAACTGTTGCTATCGATAGACTTTATACACACTCTGTAGAGGTAGCACACTGTACCGACACCACGGAACCCATGGCCTCATCATCCCATTCGGATGGACCAACGGCATTCCGACGAAACCAACCTACTGCCATGACGCTCTCCCGGCCACTCCGACCCAATCCCCAACGGGCTGGTCCTGGGTGGCCCCATGTCTACCAAAGACACCCCGACCACCATCGTGGTCAACTCCCACTCGGGGACACTCCCACTCGGGGACTGGTACCAAAAATCTCAAAAACGAGCACACAAGGTTATGTCCGCTTACCTGATCAGGGTAAGCACGCCCATAACCTTCCCTAGTGGGAGGCGCCGGCGAGAGGTCACGACAATAGCTCGCATTAAGGCCTTCCCACAAAGGCAAATGTGGCTGCACTGAAAAAGTTCGATTTGGTGGCACTATGACTCGATCCCATCGATGACGGAGGAGGTTTGTTATTATTAAGTCATTTTATTTCCTTCTCCATCATCATGAACGTATTTAACGTGAGTGCAACATGCCGCATACAAATGCACGAACAAAATATTGAACTCCTCAAGTGCACGACTATAACATAAAGGACACGACAATAGTATATGAACGGTCCATTACAATCCTCATAACAGTTTACGATGACATGCAAATAAAGTAGAGTAGTGGCATGGCATTATCAATAACAACATTTTAATTAGCATGGCAAAAGATATCATGAAAACACAAGCATGCATAACAGGCATAATAACTGCAGACGAAAATGATGTGAAACAACTGCAACTACACACACACAAGGTGCAAGCAAAGTCAACATGCAAGTTCGGGGCTCATGATAAGAGGTTGGCTTGCCTGGGGGTCGACAAATACTCCGGGAAGAAGTGTGAAACGATCGCGGAAAGATTTGCCAGAAATAGTTCTCTCTCGGAGGAGGCTGTTTACGGGCAAGGGCAAAATGGTCATTTTCACTGTGTGAAAATATTATGGAAATGATATCAACGGAACGGGCTCGATGAAACGAAGACGTGGGCTTTGGAATCACCTGATTCGGAGCTACGGGTAAAAAGATATGATTGTTTAACTATCAGGGACCAATATGTAAAGAAAATCATTACAAACGGGGCCCTAGCAGAAAAACAGATCGCGTCTTTCTCAGAAATACGCTTTCCAGAAAGGAAATCGCACTCTAACCCGAAGAAGAGGAAGAATACGCTTTCGGTGATTGAAAGCGCATTATCCAGCAATACGCTTTCGCGTGGGGAAAATGACTCCGCGCCTGGGGCGCGTCCACTTATCCAACGTGGCGCTCCCCGTCTCGCCGACAGGTGGGGCCCAGAGGAAGGGTCAACGCGGGCGGGGCCTGCCTGGCCTTCTTCTTCCTCACGCTCGGGGTCGAGCGAGGCAGCGGGAGGGGATCGCCCCGACAGCGATCGTCGGCGCGTCCGGCCACCTCTCGCGACGGCCGACCTACCCACGAGCTCAGGAGAATGAGGCGCATCTCCTGGTGGACTCGGTTCCCGGCGAGGAGCGTGGGAGAAGAAGCAGCAGGGCACGCGGCGGAGAGGGGCTTCGGGCTCTGGTGGGCATGGGGTTCTTGTGGGGGAAGCGGAGGGGCGGCGAGCCAGGGAGGATCGACGGGTAGTGGCACGTCCATCCATGGGCTCAGACTGGGCAGGGGACGGCCGGAGAGAGAGAATGGCTGAGGGGGATCGGCGGCGGCCATTCGGCCATGGAGGGGGATGTGGAGCTCCGAGGCGAGTGGGGAGGCTTTGAGAGGCGTTGTGGCTGTGGAAGAGCTCGAGGGCTCTACTTATAGCCGCGGGAGAGCTCGGGAAGGGGGGGCGAGGTGGCACGCATCGTGTGACGTGTCCGTGCGCCGGTGAGGGCGCAGACGCGGCCAAGGCTCACGGGGAGGCACGGGAAGGCGACGAGGGGGATCAAGACGAACGCCACAGGGTCACGGAGACGAGGAAGGCGTGCGGACGAACGGAGGAAGAGGACACTGGAGAGGATGGCGACGATGCACAAGAGCGCACTATTCCGGTCGTTGGCATGGCTCGCCGAAGAAGAAAACGAAGGGGGGCAGAGGTCCAGAGGGAAGAGGACGGCGAGGGGGGACTGTTGGGCATTAATGGCGAGGCCAGAGATGGTCGAAGCAGCGCTGCCGACGACAACAGTGGCTAGACCACCGTTTTGGCTGGCTGCCCTCGTAGTCACCACTGGCATGGCGTGCTCTGGGTTTTAACTGATGTAAATTCATGTCTACCGCGTAGTCCTTCCAGCGTGGAGTGTTACCATGGTGAAAGATCGGGCAGACACAAATGGAGATGAGTGAAACAAGCTCCACAAGTTTGTTGTTGCAAACTTGGCAACATCCTAGATATTAAACCATAGAGGGTAAATGGTAAAATTGATGTCCGGGAGGCTTGGGGTAGAAAGGACTACGGTCCTGGGAGTTTTGAGGTAAAATGGACAACTATTTACCATAGTTGCTGTACAACCACCAAAACTGACCCAGAAACTTAATCATGATGAAACACTCACTAGGAGTGATGGATTGGGCTATAACTTGGCAAAGCCTGATGATTTGAACATACCATGATGCTGTAAAAAGTTCATACCCATTGGACTCACCAAAATGGTACTTCCTTCACATCTATCATTTCTGTCCAAAAACTTCAGAAAAATCCTCAGGGCAATTGGTCAACTGAAATGAGCCACAATCTTGTGGAGATAGGTTATATGAGTAGTAGAAGGCCTGGAAACATTATCAGCCATAATGGATCAAGATAAAATACACTTGCTTCACAAACTGAAAATTTGGACAGAAAACAAGAATTGCTCCTGTGCTCACATAGTTCAATGAAATGAACTGAATTTGGGTCGATGATAATAATTTGAGATATTTGAGAGGATGGAAAAGTTTCATCCCATTTGGAAACACTATGAAGGTACTTCCTTCACAAACTTGTGTTCTGGTCAGAAACTTTGAAAAATTACACACGGAGCTAGGGTGAATGATTGAGCTCATCTTTGGTATCCATGGGTTATTTAACAATGTTAAACACCCTACCAAATTGCAGCTCAATTGGACTTAACAATAAAGCACTTACTTTGCAAAATTTCGAAGAAGGCAGAAACTTGCATTGGATCATGTGCCAAATTTTGAACTGTGGAATCATGATATTAGGATGTAACTAGTGATTATATAGCAAGGACAAGCTCCACAATTTATGTGGGAATTTTCTCTGCTATGAAAATAGTAGTTCCTTTGGAAATTGGCAGAAATGCAATATTCGCATTAAATAGGAAAAGGAAAGTTTCCTTATTTAATTATGGCCAATATACTTGCCAGAGCTTGGATTAGTCATAAGCATCAACTCCACCAATTCTCATGAATCTAGGAGATGGTTAGATATGCCTTTGGATTTTATTCCTCGGAAAGGCAAGAAAAGGAATAAATCATAATTCAAAAATATTGCATTGGACTTAGCAATATTTTTGCATATCCAAGGTTAAGAAAGATAGGATGATCTCTGGGATCAATTGGGAGGATCAACAGAACAAGGAAAATGGTGGCTCCTTTGTAATCACAAGGGCATATCCAAATTCCAAAAATTTGGAATTAGGGTTTAAGAGGAATTGAGCTGATGCAAATGAGGTCTTGCCCACTGAAAAAGACATAAGCAGGATTTTGAAAGGTTGGAAATGACAAAAATTTCTCAGGGTCATCCAGCAAACTCAGGAGAAAATTTTGAAAATGAGTGCCAGGAGAGAATAACAGCACAAAAATTGATAACCCAATTTTGGGGCTGTTACAACTCTTCCCCCCTTAAAAAGAAATCTCGTCCTCGAGATTCCTAGGGTTACAGCACAAACAAAAGAATAACAACTCCGGAGAAAAACCTCGGGGTTAATTTTTAACCCTTTGGTTAAATTCAAACGAGTTGGGGGCACCGAGAAAAAAAATCGCGGATTCCTCTACGAAACGTAGGTGTCGAGGTAGAATCAAGGGTGAAACCTGTATCGGGGTAGATGTATTGGATCGAGTGAAATAAAATTGGCAGTGTTTCTCCGGAAATGAAATCAGGAAAAAGAATTAGAGACGAGGAATTTCCAAGCGGAAATGCCTCTGCGGGGTTTCTAGAGTTGGAAATCCGGCACACGGCGTATGCACAGATAGATAGGGATATGTGACTTTGCATTTCCCCGAGTACTGCCCGAATGTACTCGTGGGTGAACCGGGTATGCGTGCAGTATGCAGAAAAATCTAAACTAGCAAACAGACAGAGGCAATAAACATGCAACAGAAAACACACCAGGCAAAATCATTCTACGGTGTTTTAATGCTAGTGGGTATATGTACTCCTGGTATACATATACCTACACCAGCGCGCATTTTATTATAGACTCGAGACGAGTCAATGTTATTTAGTGTATGTGATCTACTAATAATTAAAATCTTGTTAGCAACATAGTGTCAACCCTGTCAAACATTTCTACTTGACAGAGAGACAAGCAAAAACAACACAAAAACAAAAGCACAAAAACATACATAGAACACAGCATGCAGATCACAACGGTACAAGCATACAACAAAGCACGAACGCGCTACGCGCTAAACGAAACAACTCATCCTGGGATACATGGCTCTATCCTTATATTGGGGATGAACCGACAGACTGATCAACTCACTACTTGACTGAGGTCATGCAGAGGACTTGCCTTGACGGGGCTCTCCGGGAGGACGAAGACTGAGCCAATCTCCATCTTCATCATCCGACACTACTATGGGTTGGGGTTCGGCTGCTGGGGGTGTGGCTGAAATTTATCCAAGCAAATGCTGCTGGTGGATCCGTAAAAGAGCCTTGTCGAGGGTGACGATGTTGGGTCTAGGCCACAACACAGGCTGAGAGGATAGGACTGTTTCGGATGGCGTTGGGCAAATGACTTGAGATGCGAATTTACGAGACTCACGGTAAGCTTCCTTGACGACTCGTACCGCATCATTGTCCAGAGTTCTAAACTCGGCAAGCATCTGGGAAATCATGATCCCCTGAGCGGTGATATACTGCACTAGGCGAGCGATTGCGGGGTCATCTCCTTGGCTAGCGGGAGAAGGCTGCATTCCTACCTCTATCACAATGGGGTAGAAGCAGAAATCACGCCTTGCTGCCATATGCGGGTATCTGGTTCGGAGGTGAAGCATAGCCTCCACAGCAGCGGCCTGAATGGCTAAATCAGAGGTAGGCATAGCTCTACCCTGAAAAACCAATGGCTGACCATCCGCTGCTAGGCTGATGCACACTCTTGCATCGAAGCGATGAAGGTGAGGGACGGGTGATGATTGGAACACCAGGTAATCGGGGCTAGCCTTACAGCCAAAGGCTTTGGTGAGCATCTCAGCAAGAAGGGGTGGAAAGCCGGGGTGGTTGACGGCACCGGTGCGGGTGTGAAACTTGGGAGCTTTGAAGGTGCCAGTCATGGCTGGAGTGCTACTAGCTAGACTTCTCTGCAGGGACATGGCTGACTGAGGGGTGAGCGATACGGCGAGCGGAAAGGGGGCTTTTATAGGCAGCTATGCGAGACATGCCCTCATGGTGTGGCCCCTTTCCGTTAATGGCGAAGGGTGAGCGATGTGGCCGACCCGAAAGGATATGGTTGCTATTCGCGCCACGGATAACTAGGCGGGGACAGCGGGGTGAGGACGTGTCCGTCCCGACTGCGCCACCTGTTGATTAACAGTGGCCATGCCGGATGCCAGGGATGGGTCAAATCCCTTAGGGCCATTACTGGTTAACGGTAGCGGTGATCTAATACTAGGATAACCTATGCCAGCCTGGCTGCTCTGATACCATGCCCTGTGGCACCCTGATCCGCATGGAGCAGGGGGCCTTCGCACGTCAGCCCAGGATAACACCTGACGCACGACAGGTCCATAATACAGCATTCCAGGTACAAGAATATTCATCAAATACATGTATATAAGCTTACATCATTGATGAATACAATTATCTGGCATAGCCCTAAGGCTATTTAAATGGCAGCGGAAGTCTATTTAAATGGCGGCGGAAGTCTTGGTTTGGAAGCATAACAACTCTGGCTGGGCTCCACAACTCACAGGACTGGCAAGGTTACGGCCTAGCACGACGGATCAAGCGAATAACTCGGGTACGACCTACAAAACTGGCATGACACGCCAGGTCAGTACATTGAATGTACTTGCAAGACAACCAAATACATAGCATCCAAACAAGCTGCAGACAAAGCAAGAACTGAGCGCATGCAACACCCTATCTCATATCAATTACTAAACATGGAATGATAAAATCATAGCATCTACTAACATGGCAAAACATGGCCTATCAAAACATGCTTATAACATGGTAATAGCAAAACATAGCATATCATCTCAATCATGGCATAATTTAACATATAAATCAAAGTATAGCATGGCATCAAGAAACTATGCTGAAAATAAACTACCAATAATATCCAATACAGACATCGCATGTTAACATTATGGAATCATCTTCTGTTCTATCATGGTTCTTTAAATGCAAATAATGATATATTATTCCAGCAATGCAACCAAACTTGTGCACCGAGTCCTTCGGACTCTCTTATCAACTGTGATCATCTCTGGATCACAAACACACCACCAAAGTGGTCTTTCTCAAGAACAACTCGTGATCCTTACGGTGATCACAACCACAACCAACACTTGGTCTCCAACCGTGATCCTTACGGCGATCACAACCATGACCAATATTTGGCCCGTGATCCTTACGGCGATCACAACCACTTATCTCATCATCAAAATATCGTCGTGACTCCTCACGACTATTTCATAGTTCAAGTTACCATATTCTTGTTATCACATATTTATTTACCAACTTAATTATTTCGGTTTGTCCTCCATTTCGACCAAGACCTGATAGTGGGACCTACTATGAACGGTTTCTATCGATAGACTTTATACACACTCTACAGAGGTAGCACACTGTACCCACACCACGGAACCCATGGCCTCGTCATCCCATTCGGGTGGACCAACGTCATTCCGACGAAACCAACCTACTGCCATGACGCTCTCCCGGCCACTCCGACCCAATCCCCAACGGGCTGGTCCTGGGTTGCCCCGTGTCTACCAAAGACACCCCGACCACCGTCGTGGTCAACTCCCACTCGGGGACTGGTACCAAAAATCTCAAAAACGAGCACACAAAGGTTATGTCCGCTTACCTGATCAGGGTAAGCACGCCCATAACCTTCCCTAGTGGGAGGCACTGGCGAGAGGTCATGACAATAGCTCGCATTAAGGCCTTCCCACAAAGCAAATGTGGCTGCACTGAAAAAGTTCGATTTGGTGGCACTATGACTTGATCCCATCGATGACGGAGGAGGTTTGTTATTATTAAGTCATTTTATTTCCTTCTCCATCATCATGAACGTATTTAATATGAGTGCAACATGCCGCATACAAATGCACGAACAAAATATTGAACTCCTCAAGTGCACGACTATAACATAAAGGACACGACAATAGTATATCAACGGTGCATTACAATCCTCATAACAGTTTATAATGATGACATGCAAATAAAGTAGAGTAGTGGCATGGCAATATCAATAACAACATTTTAATTAGCATGGTAAAAGATATCATGAAAACACAAGCATGCATAATAGGAATAATAACTGCAGACGAAAATGATGTGAAACAACTGCAACTACACAGACACAAGGTGCAAGCAATGTCAACATGCAAGTTCGGGGCTCATGATAAGAGGTTGGCTTGCCTGGGGGTCGACAAATACTCCGGGAAGAAGTGTGAAACAATCGCGGAAAGATTTGCCGGAAACAGTTCTCTCTCGGAGGAGGCTGTTTACGGGCAAGGGCAAAATGGTCATTTTGACTGTGTGAAAATATTATGGAAATGATATCAACAGAACGGGCTCGACGAAACGAAGACGTGGGCTTTGGAATCACCTGATTCGGAGCTACGGGTAAAAAGATATGATTGTTTAACTATCAGGGACCAATCTGTAAAGAAAATCATTACAAACGGGGCCCTAGCAGAAAAACAGATCGCGTCTTTCTCAGAAATACGCTTTCCAGAAAGGAAATCGCACTCTAACCCGAAGAAGAGGAAGAATACGCTTTCGGTGATTGAAAGCGCATTATCCAGCAATACGCTTTCGCGTGGGGAAAATGACTCCGCGCCTGGGGCGCGTCCACTTATCCAACGTGGCGCTCCCCGTCTCGCCGACAGGTGGGGCCCAGAGGAAGGGTCAACGCGGGCGGGGCCTGCCTGGCCTTCTTCTTCCTCACGCTCGGGGTCGAGCGAGGCAGCGGGAGGGGATCACCCCGACGGCGATCGCCGGCGCGTCCGGCCACCTCTCGCGACGGCCGACCTACCCACGAGCTCAGGAGAACGAGGTGCATCTCCTGGTGGGCTCGGTTGCCGGCGAGGAGCGTGGGAGAAGAAGCAGCAGGGCACGCGGCGGAGAGGGGCTTCAGGCTCTGGTGGGCATGGGGTTCTTGTGGGGGAAGCGGAGGGGCGGCGAGCCAGGGAGGATCGACGGGGAGTGGCGCGTCCATCCATGGGCTCAGACTGGGCAGGGGACGGCCGGAGAGAGAGAATGGCCGAGGGGGATCGGCGGCGGCCATTCGGCCATGGAGGGGGATGTGGAGCTCCGAGGCGAGTGGGGAGGCTTTGAGAGGCGTTGTGGCTGCGGAAGAGCTCGAGGGCTCTGCTTATAGCCGCGGGAGAGCTCGGGAAGGGGGGGCGAGGTGGCACGCGGCGTGCGACGTGTCCGTGCGCCGGCGAGGGCGCAGGCGCGGCCAAGGCTCACGGGGAGGCACGGGAAGGCGACGAGGGGGATCAAGATGAACGCCAGAGCGTCACGGAGACGAGGAAGGCGTGCGGACGAACGGAGGAAGAGGACACCGGGGAGGATGGCGATGATGCACAGGAGCACACTATTCCGGTCGTTGGCACGGCTCGCCGGAGAAGAAAACGAAGGGGGCCAGAGGTCCAGAGGGAAGAGGACGGCGAGGGGGAACTGTTCGGCATTAATGGCGAGGCCAGAGACGGTCGGAGCAGCGCTGCCGACGACAATAGTGGCTAGACCACCGTTTTGGCTGGCTGCCCTCGTAGTCACCACTGGCATGGCGCGCTCTGGGTTTTAACTGATGTAAATTCATGTCTACCGCGTAGTCCTTCCAGCGTGGAGTGTTACCATGGTGAAAGATCGGGCAGAGACAAATGGAGATGAGTGAAACAAGCTCCACAAGTTTGCTGTTGCAAACTTGGCAACATCCTAGAGATTAAACCACAGAGGGTAAATGGTAAACTTGATGTCCGGGAGGCTTGGGGTAGAAAGGACTACGGTCCTGGGAGTTTTGAGGTAAAATGGATAACTATTTACCATAGTTGCTGTACAACCACCAAAACTGACCCAGAAACTTAATCATGATGAAACACTCACTAGGAGTGATGGATTGGGCTATAACTTGGCAAAGCCTGATGATTTGAACATACCATGATGCTGTAAAAAGTTCATACCAGATGGACTCACCAAAATGGTACTTCCTTCACAGCTATCATTTCTGTCCAAAAACTTCAGAAAACTCCTTAGGGCAATTGGTCAAGTGAAATGAGCCACAATCTTGTGGAGATAGGTTATATGAGTAGGAGAAGGCCTGGAAAAATTATCAGCCATAATGGAGCAAGATAAAATAGACTTGCTTCACAAACTGAAAATTTGGACAAAAAACAAGAATTGCTCCTATGCTCACATAGTTCAATGAAATGAACTGAATTTAGGTGGAGAATAATGATTTGACATACTTGAGAGGATGGAAAAGTTTCATCCCATTTGGAAACACTATGAAGGTACTTCCTTCACAAACTTGTGTTCTGGTCAGAAACTTTGAAAAATTGCACAGGGAGCTAGGGTGAATGGATTGATCTCATCTTTGGTATCCGTGGGTTATTTAACAATGTTAAACACCCTGCCAAATTGCAGCTCAATTGGACTTAACAATAAAGCACTTCCTTTGCAAAATTTCAAACAAGGCAGAAACTTGCATTGGATCATGTGCCAAATTTTGAACTGTGGAATCATGATATTAGGATGGAACTAGTGAATATATAGCAAGGACAAGCTCCACAATTTATGTGGGAATTTTCTCTGCTATAAAAATAGTAGTTCCTTTGGAAATTGGCAGAAATGCAATATTGGCATTAAATAGGAAAAGGCAATTTTTCTTATTTAATTATGGCCAATATACTTGCCAGAGCTTGGATTAGGCATAAGCATCAACTCCACCAATTCTCATGAATTTAGGAGATGGCTAGATATGCCTTTGGATTTTATTCCTCAGAAAGGCAAGAAAAGGAATAAATCATAATTCAAAAATATTGCATTGGACTTAGCAATATTTTTGCATATCCAAGGTTAAGAAAGATAGGATGATCTCTGGGATCAATTGGGAGGATCAACAGAACAAGGAAAATGGTGGATCCTTTGTAATCACAAGGGCATATCCAAATTCCAAAAATTTGGAATTAGGGTTTAAGAGGAATTGAGCTGATGCAAATGAGGTCTTTCCCACTGAAAAAGACATGAGCAGGATTTTGAAAGGTTGGAAATGACAAAATTTTCTCAGGGTCATCCAGCAAACTCAGGAGAAAATTTTGAAAATGAGTGCCAGGAGAGAATAATAGCACAAAAATTGATAACCCAATTTTGTGGCTGTTACACTAGTGGTCTTGTTAACCATCAACACTTGATGCTCCTTCTTGATTTCTACCTCCGCAGCCTTTAGCATTGCGAAGAGCTCGGGAATTGTCTTATCCATCCCTTGCATATTATAGTTCATCACGAAGCTTTTGTAGCTTGGTGGCCGTGATTGAAGAACTCTGTCAATGACACTATCAACTGGAAGATTAACTCCCAGTTGAGTCAAGTGATTGTGGTACCCAGAGATTTTGAGTATATGTTCACTGACAGAACAATTCTCCTCCATTTTGCAGCTATAGAACTTATTAGAGACTTCATATCTCTCAATCTGGGCATTTGCTTGAAATATTAACGTCAACTCCTGGAACATCTCATATGCTCCATGATGTTCAAAACATCGTTGAAGTCCCGGTTCTAAGCCGTAAAGCATGGCACACTGAACTATCGAGTAGTCATCGGCTTTTCTCTGCCAGACGTTCATAACATTCGGCGTTGCTCCTGCAACGGGTCTTGCACCTAGTGGTGCTTCCAGGACGTAATTCTTCTGTGCAGCAATGAGGATAATCCTCAAGTTACAGACCCAGTCCGTGTAGTTGCTACCATCATCTTTCAACTTAGCTTTCTCTAGCAACGTATTAAAGTAGCACGGGCCATTTATCTACAACAACATAGACATGCAAAATACTATCAGGTACTAAGTTCATGATAAATTAAAGTTCAATTAATCATATTACTTAAGAACTCCCACTTAGATAGACATCCCTCTAGTCATCTAATTGATCACGTGATCCAAATCAACTAAACCATGTCCAATCATCACGTGAGATGGAGTAGTTTTCAATGGTGAACATCACTATGTTGATCATATCTACTATATGATTCACGCTCGACCTTTCAGTCTCAGTGTTCCAAGGCCATATCTACATATGCTAGGCTCGTCAAGTTTAACCCGAGTATTCTGCGTGTGCAAAACTGTCTTGCACCCGTTCTATGTGAATGTAGAGCTTATCACACCCGATCATCATGTGGTGTCTCGGCACGACGAACTGTAGCAACGGTGCATACTCAGGGAGAACACTTATACCTTGAAATTTAGTGAGAGATCATCTTATAATGCTACTGCCGTACTAAGCAAAATAAGACGCATAAAGGATAAACATCACATGCAATCAAAATAAGTGATATGATATGGCCATCATTATCTTGTGCCTTTGATCTCGATCTCCAAAGCACCGTCATGATCACCATCATCACCGGCTCGACACCTTGATCTCCATCGAAGCATCGTTGTCGTCTCACCAACTATTGCTTCTACGACTATCGCCACCGCTTAGTGATAATGTAGAGAAATTACATGGCAATTGCATTTCATACAATAAAGCGACAACCATATGGCTCCTGCCAGTTGCCGATAACTGTTACAAAACATGATCATCTCATACAACAATTTATATATCATCACGTCTTGACCATATCATATCACAGCAAGCCCTGCAAAAACAAGCTAGACATCCTCTACTTTGTTGTTGCGAGTTTTACGTGGCTGCTACGGGCTTCTATCAAAGAACCGTTCTTACCTACGCATCAAAACCACAACGATTTTTCGTCAAGTGTGTTGTTTTAACCTTCAACAAGGACTGGGCGTAGTCAAACTCGATTCAACTAAAGTTGGAGAAACAGACACCCACTAGCCACCAGTGTGCAAAGCACGATGGTAGAACCAGTCTCATGAACGCGGTCATGTAATGTCGGTCTAAGCCGCTTCATCCAACAATACCGCCGAATCAAAGTATGACATGCTAGTAAGCAGTATGACTATTATCGCCCACAACTCTTTGTGTTCTACTCATGCATATAACATCTATGCATAGACCTGGCTCGGATGCCACTGTTGGGGAACGTAGTATTTCAAAAAAAAATTGCCTACGATCACGCAAGATCTATCTAGGAGAAGCATAGCAACAAGCGGGGAGAGTGTGTCTACGTACCCTCGTAGACCGAAAGCAGAAGCGTTTAGTAACACGGTTGATGTAGTCGAATGTCTTCGCGATCCAACCGGTCCAATACCGAACGCACGGCACCTCCGTGATCAACACACGTTCAGCTTGGTGACGTCCCTCGAACTCTTGATCAAGTTGAGGCCGAGGGAGAGTTCCATCAGCACGACGGTGTGGTGACGGTGATGATGAAGTTACCGGCGCAGGGCTTCGCCTAAGCACTACGACAATATGACCGAGGTGTGTAACTGTGGAGGGGGCACCGCACACGGCTAAAAGATCAACTTGTGTGTTCTAGGGTGCCCCCTCCCACGTATATAAAGGAGGGAGGGGGAGGCCAGCCGGCCCTAGGGGCGCGCCCAAGGAGGGGGAGTCCTACTAGGACTACTAGTCCTAGTAGGATTCCACCCCAAGAGAGAGAGGGGGAAGGAAGGAGAGGGAGAGGGAGTAGGAAAGGGGGGGCGCCGCCCCCATTCCCTTGTCCAATTCGGACTGCAAGGGGGGGAGTCCTGCCCTGGCTGCCCTCCTCTCTCTCCAATAAGGCACATGGTGGCCCATTAGTTCCCCGGGAGTTCCAGTAACCCCTCCGGCACTCCGGTTTTACCCGAAACTATCCGGAACACTTCCGGTGTCCGAATAACATGGTCCAATATATCAATCTTTATGTCTTGACCGTTTTGAGACTCCTCGTCATGTCCGTGATCTCATCCGGGAGTCCGAACAACCTTCGGTCATCAAATCACATAACTCATAATACAAATCGTCATCGAACGTTAAGCGTGCGGACCCTACGGGTCCAAGAACTATGTAGACATGACCGAGACACATCTCCGGTCAATAACAAATAGCGGAACCTGGATGCTCATAGTGGTTCCTACAAATTCTACGAAGATCTTTATCGGTCAAACCGCATAACAACATACGTTGTTCCCTTTGTCATCGGTATGTTACTTGCCCGAGATTCGATCGTCGGTATCATCATACCTAGTTCAATCTCGTTACCGGCAAGTATCTTTACTCGTTCCGTAATGCATCATCCTGCAACTAACTCATTAGTCACATTGCTTGCAAGGCTTATAGTGATGATCATTACCGAGAGGGCCCAGAGATACCTCTCCGATACATGGAGTGACAAATCCTAATCTCGATCTATGCCAACTCAACAAACACCATCGGAGACACATGTAGAGCATCTTTATAATCACCCAGCTATGTTGTGACATTTGATAGCACACTAAGTGTTCCTCCGATATTCGGGAGTTGCATAATCTCATAGTCATAGGAACATGTATAAGTAATGAAGAAAGCAATAGCAATAAACTAAACGATCGTAGTGCTAAGCTAACGGATGGGTCTTGTCCGTCACATCATTCTCTAATGATGTGATCCCGTTCATCAAATGACAAGACATGTCTATGGCTAGGAAACTTAACCATCTTTGATTAACGAGCAAGTCAAGTAGAGGCATACTAGGGACACTCTGTTTGTCTATGTATTAACACATGTACTAAGTTTCCGGTTAATACAATTCTAGCATGAATGATAAGCATTTATCATGATATAAGGAAATATAAATAACAATTTTTTTATTGCCTCTAGGGCACATTTCCTTCACAAATACTATCGTCCTATATATGAATCTTTACCTCTCGACCATTTCGAGACTCCTCGTCATGTGTGTGATCTCATCCGGGACTCCGAACAACATTCGGTCATCAAATCACATGACTCAAACAATATAAAATCGTCATCGAACGTTAAGCGTGCGGACCCTACGGGTTCAAGAACTATGTAGACATGACCGAGACACATCTCTGGTCAATAACCAATAGCGGAACCTGGATGCTCATATTGGTTCCTACATATTCTACGAAGATCTTTATCGGTCAAACCACATAACAACATACGTCATTCCCTTTGTCATCGGTATGTTACTTGCCCGAGATTCGATCGTCGGTATCATCATACCTAGTTCAATTTCATTTACTGGCAAGTCGCTTTACTCATTCCGTAATACATCATCCCACAACTAACTCATTAGTCACATTGCTTGCAAGGCTTATAGTGATGTGCATTACCGAGAGGGCCCAGAGATACCTCTCCGATACTCGGAGTGACAAATCCTAATCTTGATCTATGCCAACCCAACAAACACCTTCGGAGACACCTGTAGAGCATCTTTATAATCACCGGTTACGTTGTGACGTTTGATAGCACAGAAGGTGTTCCTCCGGAATTCGGGAGTTGCATAATCTCATAATCAGAGGAATATGTATAAGTCATGAAGAAAGCAATAACAATAAAACTTAACGATCATTATGCTAAGCTAATGGATGGGTCTTGTCCATCACATCATTCTCCTAATGATGTGATCCCTTTCATCAAATAACATCACATGTCTATGGTCAGGAAACTTAACCATCTTTGATTAACGAGCTAATCTAGTAGAGGCATAGTAGGGACACAGTGTTTTGTCTATGTATCCACACATGTATCAAGTTCCCGGTTAATACAATTCTAGCATGAATAATAAACATTTATCATGATATAAGGAAATAAAATAATAACTTTATTATTGCCTCTAGGTCATATTTCCTTCAGTCTCCCACTTGCACTAGAGTCAATAATCTAGTTCACATCGCCATGTGATTTAACACCAATCATTCACATCACCATGTGATTAACACCCATAGTTCACATCGCTATGTGACCAACACCCAAAGGGTTTACTAGAGTCAGTAATCTAGTTCACATCACCATGTGATTAACACCCAAAGAGTACTAAGGTGTGATCATGTTTTGCTTGTGAGAGAGGTTTAGTCTATGGGTCTGCCACATTCAGAGCCGTATGTATTTTGCAAATTTTCTATGTCTACAATGCTCTGCATGGAGCTACTCTAGCTAATTGCTCCCGCTTTCAATATGTATCTAGATTGAGACTTATAGTCATCTTGATTGATGTAAAAGCTTGCATCAACGTAACTCTTTATGATGAACTCTTTATCACCTCCATAACCGAGAAATATTTCCTTAGTCCTCTTAGGTAACTAAGGATAACTTTGACCGCTGTCCAGTGATCCACTCCTGGATTACTATCGTACCCCCTTGCCAAACTCATGGCAAGGTACACAATAGGCTGGTACACATCATAGCATACTTCATAGAACCTATGACTGAAGCATAGGGAATGACTTTCATTCTCTTTCTATTTTCTGCCGTGGTCGGGGTTTGAGTCTTACTCAACTTCACACCTTGCACCATAGGTAAGAACTCCTTCTTTGACTGTTCCATTTTGAACTACTTCAAAATATTGCCAAGGTATACATTGATTGAAAATTCTTATCAAGCGTCCTGATCTATCTCTATAGATCTTGATGCTCAATATGTAAGCAGCTTCACCGAGGTCTTTCTTTGAAAAACTCCTTTCAAACACTCCTTTATGCTTTCCAGAAAATTCTACATCATTTCCGATCAACAGTATGTCATTCACATATACTTATCAGAAAGGTTGTGGTGCTCCCACTCACTTTTCTTGTAAATACAGGCTTCACCGCAAGTCTGTATAAAACTATATGCTTTGATCAACTCATCAAAGCATATATTCCAACTCCGAGATGCTTGCACCAGTCCATAGATGGATCGCTGGAGCTTGCACATTTTGTTAGCACCTTTAGGATTGACAAAACCTTCTGGTTGCATCACATACAACTCTTCTTTAATAAATCCATTAAGGAATGTAGTTTTGATATCCATTTGCCAGATTTCATAAAATGCGGCAATTGCTAACATGACTCGGACAGACTTAAGCATCGATACGAGTGAGAGAATCTCATCGTAGTGAACACCTTGAACTTGTCGAAAACCTTTTTGCGACAATTCGAGCTTTGTAGATAGTAATACTACCATCATCGTCCGTCTTCCTCTTGTAAATCCATTTATTCTCAATGGCTTGCCGATCATCGGGTAAGTCCACCAAAGTACATACTTTGTTCTCATACATGCATCCCATCTCAGATTTCATGGCCTAAAGCCATTTTGCGGAATCTGGGCTCATCATCGCTTCCTCATAGTTCGGAGGTTTGTCATGGTCTAATAACATGACTTCCAGAACAGGATTACCGTATCACTCTGGTGAGGAACGTACTCTGGTTGACCTACGAGGTTTGGTAGTAACTTGATCTGAAGTTTCATGATCATCATCATTAACTTCCTCACTAATTGGTGTAGGCATCACTGGAACTGATTTCTGTGATGAACTATTTTCCAACTCGAGAGAAGGTACAACTACCTCATCAAGTTCTACTTTCCTCCCACTCACTTCTTTCGAGAGAAACTCCTTCTCTAGAAAGGATCCATTCTTAGCAACAAAGATTTTTCCTTCGGATCTGTGATAGAAGGTGTACCCGACAGTTTCTTTTGGGTATCCTATGAAGACGCACTTCTTCGATGGGTTCGAGCTTATCAGGTTGAAGCTTTTTCACATAAGCATCGCAACCGCAAACTTTAAGAAACGACAGCTTAGGTTTCTTGCCAAACCACAGTTCATACGGTGTCGTCTCAACGGATTTAGATGGTGCCCTATTTAACGTGAATGAAGTTGTCTCTAATGCATAACCCCAAAACGATAGTGGTAAATCGGTAAGAGACATCATAGATCGCACCACATCTAATAAAGTACGGTTATGACGTTCGGACACACCATTACGCTGTGGTGTTCCAGGTGGCATGAGTTGCGAAACTATTCCACATTGTTTCAAATGAAGACCAAACTCGTAACTCAAATATTCGTCTCAGCGATCAGATCATATAAACTTTATTTTCTTGTTACGATGATTTTCCACTTCACTCTGAAATTCTTTGAACTTTTCAAATGTTTCAGACTTATGTTTCATTAAGTAGATATACCCATATCTGCTCAAATCATCTGAGAAGGTTAGAAAATAACGATACCCGCCATGAGCCTCAACACTCATCGGGCCGCATACATCAGTATGTATTATTTCCAACAAGTCAGTTGCTCACTCCATTGGTCCGGAGAACAGAGTCTTAGTCATCTTTCCCATGAGGCATGGTTCGCAAGCATCAAGTGATTCCAAAAGCCCATCAGCATGGAGTTTCTTCATGCGCTTTACACCAATATGACCTAAACGGCAGTGCCACAAATAAGTTGCACTATCATTATTAACTTTGCATCTTTTGGCTTCAATATTATGAATATGTGTATCACTACGATCGAGATTCAATAGACCATTTATATTGAGTGTATGACCATAGAAGTTTTTATTCATGTAAATAGAACAACAATTATTCTTTGACTTAAATGAATAACCGTATTGCAATAAACATGATCCAATCATATTCATGCCCAACGCAAACACCAAATAACATTTATTTTAGGTTCAACACTAATCCCGAAGGTAAAGGGAGTGTGCGATGGTGATCTTATCAACCTTGGAATCACTTCCAAGAGTGTGCGATGGTGATCTTATCAACCTTGGAATCACTTCCAACACACATCATCACCTCGCCCTTAACTAGTCTCTGTTTATTTTGCAACTCCCGTTTTGAGTTACTACTCTTAGCAACTGAACCAGTATGAAATACCAAGGGGTTGCTATAAACACTAGTAAAGTACACATTAATAACATGTATATCAAATATACGTTTGTTCACTTTGCCATCCTTCTTATCCGCCAAGTATTTGGGGTAGTTCTGCTTCCAGTGACCATTTCCTTTGTAGAAGAAGCACTCAGTTTCAGGCTTGGGTCTAGCTTTGGGCTTCTTCATGGGAGTGGCAACTTGCTTGCCATTCTTCTTGAAGTTCCCTTTCTTTCCCTTGCCCTTTTTACTTGAAACTAGTGGTCTTGTCAACCATCAACACTTGATGCTTTTCTTGATTTCTACCTTTGCTGATTTCAGCATCGCGAAGAGCTCGGGAATCGTTTTCGTCATCCCTTACATATTATAGTTCATCACGAAGTTCCAGTAACTTAGTGATAGTGACTAGAGAACTCTGTCAATCACTATCTTACCTGGAAGATTAACTCCCACTTGATTCAAGCGATTGTAGTGTTCAGACATTCTGAGCACATGCTCACTGTTTGAGCTATTCTCCTCCATCTTGTAGGCAAAGTACTTGTCAGAGGTCTCATACCTCTCGACACGGGCATGGGACTAAAATACCAATTTCATCTCTTGGAACATCTCATATGCTCTGGGGCATTCAAAACGTTTTTGAAGTCCCAGTTCTAAGCCGTAAAGCATGGTGCACTAAACTATCAAGTAGTCATCATACCGAGCTTTGTCAAACATTCATAACGTTTGCATTTGCTCCTGCAATAGGTATATCACCTAGCGGTGCATCCAGGACATAATTCTTTTGTGCAACAATGAGGATAATCCTCAGATCACGGACCCAGTCCGCATCATTGCTACTATCATCTTTCAACTTGTTTTTCTCTAGGAACATATCAAAACTAAACGGCGAGCTACATCGCAAGCTATTGATCTAAAACATAGATGTGCAAATACTATCAGGACTAAGTTCATGATAAATTAAAGTTCAATTAATCATATTACTTAAGAACTCCCACTTAGATAAACATCCCTCTAGTCTCTAAATGATCACGTGATCCATATCAACTAAACCATGTCCGATTATCACGTGAGATGGAGTAGTTTTCAATGTTGAACATCAGTATGTTGATCATATCTACTATATGATTCACGTTCGATCTTTCGATCTTACTGTTCCGAGGCCATATCTGCATATGCTAGGCTCGTCAAGTTTAACCCGAGTATTCTGCATGTGCAAAACTGGCTTGCACCCGTTGTATGTGAACGTAGAGCTTATCACACCCGATCATCACGTGGTGTCTCGGCACGATGAACTGTAGCAATGGTGCATACTCAGGGAGAACACTTATACCTTGAAATTTAGTGAGGGGTCATCTTATAATGCTACCGCCATACTTGTTGGGAAACGTAGTATTTCAAAAATTATGCCTATGATCACGCAAGATCTATCTAGGAGAAGTATAGCAACGAGTGAGGAGAGTATGTCTACGTACCCTCGTAGACCGAAAGCGGAAGCGTTTAGTAACGAGGTTGATGTAGTCGAGCGTCTTCGTGATCCAACCGATCCAAGTACCGAACGCACGGCACCTCCGCGATCAGCACACGTTCAGCTCGGTGACGTGCCTCGAACTCTTGATACAGTTGAGGCCGAGGGAGAGTTCCGTCAGCACGACGGCGTGGTGACGGTGATGATGAAGTTACCTGTCGGATGTGGGGTTCCGGCAGACCCTTAAGGTTCGAACACTGGGGTGCGCGCAAAGTCTTTCCCTCCTACCGATCTACGCCCTAGTTTGCTAAGATCTCGCGGACGAACTCGACGAACTCGCAACACAGAAAGACACGAGGTTTATACTGGTTCGGGCCACCGTTGTGGTGCAATACCCTACTCCAGTGTGGTAGTGGTGGATTGCCTCTGGGGCTAATGATGAACAGTACAAGGGAAGAACAGCCTCCTGAGGTTGAGGTGTTATTGTGGGTAGGCTCTCGATAGGGTTGGATCAAGCTAAGATGAGATGCCTCTACTATGGTGGCTAGCTCTACTTATATAGGCACTGGTCCTCTTCCCAAATATCGAGCGGGAAGGGAGCCAACAATGGCGGGCAAATTTAAAGGGGGACAGCTAGTACAAGCTATCCTGACAAAAGTAGTCTTCGCATGCGGAAAGCTCTGGTGGTGACGCCGTCTTGGGCTCCACGATGACCTACGCCTTACCGTCCTCCTGGTCTTGGTCTCGTTGCACCAATATAGCAACCTTTGCTTGATGCCTCGGTACTCTTCGCCCGCGCTGGTCTCCTTAGCACCAAAGAGGAAATAAGGATGCTGCGCGCGCTGGCACCCGCCTGGCGCCCGCATGGTGTCGTTCGTCATGGCTCACGTCACGAGGGCCTTGTGAGGCTTGCCCCGCCTTGATATCTCTGCTCCTCATGAGCCTGCCTGGCTAGGCCACTCCAGAGGAGGTCTTGCATCATCTGCCTCGCGAGGCTTGGACCCTCGCGAGGGTCTTGGATGCTTTGTTGATGAAGATGGACCGTACGGCCTGCTGGCCTAGCCACGCTGTGGGCCGCAGGCAGGCAAGTCTGGGGACCCCCATTCCCAGAACGCCGACAGTAGCCCCCGGGCCCAAGGTGCGCTCGGGCTTGGCTTCGCGGCGAAGCCAAGGGTCAAGTTCGGAGCACCGCGGGCCCCAAAAGCCTGCGGCCTCGGTTGACGCATGGCGGTTGATTGGACGTGGGCGTCTCCGCTTCCCCACGCTGCCTCGGCAACTGCACGACTTGACAAGTCCCTGCGACATGCAAGAAAAACCATCATTACCTGCGATCGTGGGAGACGCGGGTTGGCCTTCTTCCGCTATAAATGGGGAGGGGGCGGAGCCCCCGTCGCCCATCTCTTCCTCGCTTGCTTGCTTCTTCCTCCTTGCTACTCTGCTGACAACAGTGGCGCCTATCAGAAGATTTTTTGTCGAAGAGAAAGGAAAGGCTCCCCGTGATGATCCGGGCCCACTTACGCCGAAGAAGAGGTCGATCCATCGCCGTGATGAAGCGACGACGCAGGTGGTGTCGAGGCCTTGGTGCGAGCGGCCTCCTCCGGGGTACCCGCTACCCTTGTACGCCCGTGCCGAGGGCTCGGGAGGGCGAAGTGATGAGCGGCGCCGCCCACGCCGTATCTGGGGTCGCCGCGCTACGGCAACACGTGTCGTCGCCCCTGGGATCCACACCGCGGACTCCTCGCGCGAGTTGGTGCTGTGGGCGCCAATGCCTCCAAGCTCCTGGATCCGCTTCCCGCGGTTCTTCTCCGACGTGATGCCGCCGAGGCGGCCTCTCGAGCTCTGGTTGCAGCACGCCGACTGCAGCGCTCGGGCGACCGGAGCGGAGATCGAAGCGGTTCCCACCAACAAGATCTTCATGACCCGCGGCTGGGGGGAGATCGCACGGGTCTGCCGTGCAAGGGGCGCCCTCGCGATCCACTTCGAGTACGACGGCGCTTCCATGCTCTTCTTCAAGGTCTTCGACGCCGAGGGCCGCCGCCTGGAGTGCTGCTCCGGAGGGGAGCGCCAAACTGACGCGCGCTCCGCTCGCGGCTACTCCAGTAGCAGTAGCCCTTGGGAGTCCAGCAGCTCTCCCGAGCTTTACAAGACTCCGGAGACGAGCGACGACAGCTACGTGCCCTCGAGCTCTCGCCGCGCTCGAAGTAGGGCCGCGGCGTCTGGCCGCCGCCGCCGCTGATCTGGATGGGGTTGGCGCCGGCCTCCCATGGCCCACTGTTGATGATGGCGTCCGCCATGGAAGGGTGTGGATAGGATTCCCCTTAGTGTCAGCTTTTGTTTCCTGCGAAGAATCATGAATTACCCCGTGGGGGCATGTTAGGATCTGCAATGTCTTTTGTACTTATCTCCCTTGTAACGAAAACTTAGCGAATGCGTGTCCCGTTAAGGCTCGGTCACCCCTTTCTTTTCTCGCGATGGCTTGTTGCTCTGCGCTGACAGGTCCCGGTCCCCAGGCGGCTACAGCCGTCGCTGGTATGCCAGGTCGCGTGCCGTGGTCAAGGCCAGGAGGTGTGCGGCCCGAGGTCCAGTAAGAGCCCCTGAGACGCGATGCTCAGGAGGTCCCCCTTAGCGCTCAAGCAGCCAGGGTAAGGCAAGAGAGGGAGTTGATGTGGCCGCAACGGGGTCGCGGCAAGGCAAGGGTGACCATCAGGTCCCAACATTTGGCCGATCCGAGAGCGGGACTTATCCTGTCGATTTCGTGGCGACTCCTGACGTTGCACTGGGGCTGCGCACCTACTCGTGCGGCATAGCTAGGCCAGCCCATACAAGTTTCCCTCCCCTCATGCTCTCCTTAGTGCTCTACGTCCTTAGGTCCCGGCCCTCGAGCAAGCTCAGCCCCCGCTGGTATGCCAGGTCGCGATGACGTGGTCAGGGAGTGAGGGCTGGAGAGCCAGTAAGAGCTCCTGAGTCGCGATGCTCAGGAGCCCCCCTTTTAACGCGCAAGCGAATTGCACGAGAGAAAAGGAGACTCGCAGTGCCGCCTGCTATCCTTCCCGCAGGATCCCTGTGAACCGGCGCAAGAAGAAACACGGTTTGCCATTACAGTTGTCAGCCTGCCGCCGGTTGCTCTGGATGAGGTGAAGGCACTAAGGGCCTGGTGAGGTGATGTGCGCGAGGCGTGCCGCGAGCCAGAGCTCGACCGCTCAGATTTGTCGGCGTGGCCGGGACGGACCCATGCACTAGCGCCGTGCCTGTGAAGCTCCATGGGGGGCGATGATCGGGTAGGCGATAACCGCAAGCAGGTTAAGCATGGAAAGCAATTCAACTTGGATAAATGCAGGAAGATACATGCCACCGGGTCCGGCCCGAGCGGCTCGGGGATGATGCAGCCCGAGGGGCGCCCCCAGCAAGGTAAGCTAAAGACATAAGCAAAAGGGATACATGCCACAGGGACGGACCCACGCGGCCTGGGAATAATGCAGCCCGAGGGGCGCTCCCAGCTAAACGAGCTTGGAAGATGTCACCTGGTTCTGTAGACGAAGTAGAGTTGGTGCAACTGAAGGCGTGCGTTGAAGAAATGACTCCTCAGAGCCGCCAGAGCCCTGATCCTCGGGAGGCTCTGGGGGCTCGGGACGTTCCCTGAAGACCGTCTCCATCTCCTCCAGGACGGCGTGGTACCTGGCCTCCTGAGCCGCCAGGACACGCCGCATGTTGCGTTGATGGGCCGACGCCATGCTCGGCAAGCCGAAAGGCATGCGAACGTAGCTGTGCGGTGGGCCCTCGCAGCGGCCCACACGCGAAGACCAGAAGTGCTCCTGAGATGCGGCCCTGTTGAGCCCGGGGTCGTCGATGCAGACACGCAGCCCAGCATCTTCGCCGGGATGGGGGGCTGTGCCTCGTGAGCGGCGGTCGCCGCGCATGGCTCTTGCGTCTTGCAGTTCTTGAGTGGTCTTGGTGATGAACTCCTGGGTGGTAGGCACTCCTTGCCCCGTGCTCTCCTGAGGAACATGTGCCGAGGTTGGCAAGGTCTGAGGCCCTCCAGAAGAGAGCCCCCGAGCCCTGCCCGAGGAGGGCGCCGGGCGCGCTTTTCTATGCGACGGAGGGAGGCACCCCTGGGACGGACGCTGATCCTGATGAGACTCCTGCCGCGACGCCATCCTCCTGAGGTCCTGCGCGGCGCAGCTGCTTCTTCCTGGGAACGGTCTCCGGGGGGCCTTCACTTCTGCTGTCGGGGTCGTCAATTACTACGGCTTGAAAGGCGCGCTTGAGGGAGCACACCGCACCCTCTCTTCACACGGGACCGTGATGATTCCTCCGCTTCCTGGCATCTTGAGAACGTTGTGGCCGTGATGGGTGACTGCCATGAACTTGGCCAGGGCTGGATACCCGAGGATGGCATTGTACGGCAGGCGGATGTGTGCGACGTCGAAGTCGATGAGCTCGGTGCGGTAGTTCTTGCGCTCCCCGAAGGTGACAGGCAGGCGGACCTGCCCTATCGGTGTGGTGGAACCGTCGGTCACTCCTGAGAAAGGCTTGGTGGGCTGGAGCTGTTCATATGGCACCTGGAGGTTGTTGAACGTGTCGACGGACAGGACGTTGAGCCCTGCACCGTCGTCGATGAGGGTCTTGGTGACTTGCACATTGCTGATGACTGGGGAACACGGCATGGGGAGGGCGCCAGCGGTGGCTGCGCACTTGAGCTGATCTGCCGAGTTGAAAGTGATGGCGCATTGGGACCACTTGAGCGGGCGCATGGCCTCGAGCTTGGGGAGCACCGCGTTCACCTTGCGAGCGAACTGTTTGAAGATGCGCTGAGAGGCTGGGGCCTGGGCGCCGCCCAAGATGCACGCGATTGCACGCGGCTCCTGGAAGCCCCCAGCCCCCTCGTCCTGGTGGTGGTTGTCGTTCCTTCTTGGTGGCGGCAGCGGGGGAAGACCAGCGTTGCCTTGGGGGCGATCCTCACGAGGCTGATCCCTCCAGGCGCCCTCGCGAGGTTGGTCCTGCCAACGGTCCTCGCGAGGTCTGTCACGCCATTCCTGGCGTGGGCCACGGTCGTCCCAGCGTCCGCCTCCACGTCCTCCTCTGCGGTCGTAGCCCCGATCGCTGCGCTAGGGGCGTCGATCGAAGCATCCTTCTCGTATGGCTCTGAGCTCTTGACAGTCGCTGGTGTTGTGGGTGTTCAGGTTGTGGAAGGCGCAGAACGGTCGGCTGTTCTTGGAGGACTCGGGTTGACCTCTGCCCCGCTTGGTGTCGGGCTCCGCTGCGAGCACAGCTGCCTCCTTACGCTTCACGTCCTTGGCCTTGGGGATCTTCAGGCGGGTGTTGTTGAAGCGCTGGATGTACTTCTGGAGGGTCTCTCCTAGTTGTTGCTTGATGCGGCGTAGATCACCCGCGGCCGGCGGGCGGTCGCGAGTGCCCTGGAAGTTGGCGACGAAGCGGTCGCGCGTCTCATCCCAGGAGGAGATCGAGCCGTGCTGCAGGTTCAGGAGCCAGGAGCGAGCCCCATCCTTGAGAGCCATGGGAAACCAGTTCGCCATGAATTTTTCGTCGCCGTTGGCCGCTTCGGTGCTCAGCTCATAGAGCTGCAGGAACTCCGCGGGGTCGGCGGTGCCGTCGTAGCGAGGAGGCAGGTCCGGCTTGAACTTGCCTGGCCAGGCAACGCTACGCAGCTCGGGGGTGCAGGCGCGGCAGCCAGCCGTGGTTGCCGGGGCCCGCTTCGGAGGTCGAGCTTGGTCTTGACGAGGTCCGCGCCGCGCCACTTCGGGCGGTGCACGGTCCTGACTAGGTGGCGCGGGGAGCGCAGGTGCAGCCCCTCGCGGCCGCGGGATTTCTTGGCAGCTTCTCTCTTCTCGCGCGGACACCGGGCGCGGTGGACCATGCCACGAAGCCGCGCGCCTTGGTGCCAAGGCACCGTCTTGGGGCAGAGGCGATGGAGGCACGCCATGAGCCTCGTCGCCCGTGGCTGGTTGAGGGGGAGGTAGAGAGAGGGATGGCGCCGGGGAGCCCCCTGCAGCGCGGACGAGCTCGGCGACGCGGTCGAGCCACTCCTCATAGAGGTCGTCGACGGGGCGGTAGCGCAGGAGTTCGTTCGCCGCGAGGAGCGTGGCCCGCGCCTCCATGGGAGCACGGCGCGCGTGAGACAAAGAACCGGCAGGGGTCAGCGATGGAGTGGCGGTGCGGCCGTCCTACCGCACCGAAGGATGCAGCGAGGACGCCTGCTGTTCGTTCCCCGCCGGGCCGGTGGCAGCGTTGGCGGCGGGAGACGGAGAATGACGAGGTGGCCCGCCGACGGGAGCCGTCAGAGCGACGCGGGCGGTGAAGGCAGTCCGACACTCAGCCCGAGCACGGCGAGCGTCTGCGATGGAGACGACGGAGCGACGGAGCGATGAACTGATGGAAGGGAAGCTACGGTGCACCCCTACCTGGTGCACCAAATGTCGGATGTGGGGTTCCGGCAGACCCTTAAGGTTCGAACATTGGGGTGTGCGCGAAGTCTTTCCCTCCTACCGATCTACGCCCTAGCTCGCTAAGATCTTGCGGACGAACTCGACGAACTTGCAACACAGAAAGACACGAGGTTTATACTGGTTCGGGCCACCGTTGTGGTGTAATACCCTACTCCAGTGTGGTGGTGGTGGATTGCCTCTGGGGCTGATGATGAACAGTACAAGGGAAGAACAGCCTCCTAAGGTTGAGGTGTTCTTGTGGGTAGGCTCTCGATCGAGTTGGATCAAGCTAAGATGAGATGCCTCTACTATGGTGGCTAGCTCTACTTATATTGGCCCTGGTCCTCTTCCCAAATATCGAGCGGGAAGGGAGCCAACAACAGCGGGCAAATTTAAAGGGGGACAACTAGTACAAGCTATCCTGACAAAAGTAGTCTTCGCCTGCGGAAAGCTCTGGTGGTGACGCCGTCTTGGGCTTCACGATGACCTCCGTCTTACCGTCCTCCTGGTCTTCGTCTCGTTGCACCAATATAGTAACCTTTGCCTAACGCTCGGTACTCTTCGCCCGCGCTGGCCTCCTTAGCACCAAAGAGGAAATAAGGACGCTGCGCGCGTTGGCACCCGCCTGGCGCCCGCCTGGTGTCGTTCGTCACGGCTCACGTCACGAGGGCCTCGTGAGGCTTGCCCCGCCTTGATATCTCCGCTCCTCGTGAGCCTGCCTGGCTAAGACACTCTAGAGGAGGTCTTGCGTCGTCCGCCTCGCGAGGCTTGGACCCTCGCGAGGGTCTTGGATGCTTTGTTGATGAAGATGGGCCGTACGGCCTGCTGGCCTAGCCACGCCGTGGGCCACAGGCAGGCAAGTCTGGGGACCCCCGTTCCCAAAACGCCGACATTACCGGCGCAGGGCTTCACCTAAATACTACGACGATTTAACCGAGGTGTGTTACTGTGGAGGGGGGCACCGCACACGGCAAAAAGATCAACTTGTGTGTTCTAGGGTGCCCCCTCCCCACATATATAAAGGAGGGAGGGGAGGCCGGCCGGCCCTAGGGGGCGCGCCCAAGGAGGGGAGTCCTACTAGGACTACCAGTCCTAGTAGGATTCCACCACAAGGGAGAGAGGGGGAAGGAAGGAGAGGGAGAGGGAGTAGGAAAGGGGGGTGCCGCCCCCCTTCCCTTGTCCAATTCGGACTGCAAGGGGGGCGTCCTGCCCTGGCTGCCCTCCTCTCTCTCCAATAAGGACCATGGTGGCCCATTAGTTCCCCCGGGGGTTCCGGTAACCCCTCCGGCACTCCGGTTTTACTCGAAACTATCCGAAAAACTTCCGGTGTCCGAATAGCATGGTCAAATATATCAATCTTTATGTCTCGACCATTTGGAGACTCCTCATCATGTCCGTGATCTCATCCGGGACTCCGAACAACCTTCGGTCTTCAAATCACATAACTCATAATACAAATCGTCATCGAACGTTAAGCGTGCGGACCCTACGGGTTCGAGAACTATGTACACATGACCGAGACACATCTCCGGCCAATAACCAATAGCGGAACCTGGATGCTCATATTAGTTCCTACATATTCTACGAAGATCTTTATCGGTCAAACCACATAATAACATACGTTGTTCCCTTTGTCATCGATATGTTACTTGCCCGAGATTTGATCGTCGGTATCATCATACCTAGTTCAATCTCGTTACCGGCAAGTCTCTTTACTCATTCCGTAATGCATCATCCCGCAACTAACTCATTAGTCACATTGCTTGCAAGGCTTATAGTGATGATCATTACCGAGAGGGCCCAGAGATACCTCTCCGATACACGGAGTGATAAATCCTAATCTCGATCTATGCCCACTCAACAAACACCATTGCAGACACCTGTAGAGCATCTTTATAATCACCCAGTTAAGTTGTGACATTTGATAGCACACTAAGTGTTCCTTCGGTATTCGGGAGTTGCATAATCTCATAGTCAAAGGAACATGTATAAGTCATGAAGAAAGCAATGGCAATAAACTAAACGATCATAGTGCTAAGCTAACGAATGGGCCTTGTCCATCAAATCATTGTTTAATGATGTGATCCCGTTTATCAAATGAGAACACATGTCTATGGTCAGGAAACTTAACTGTCTTTGATTAACGAGCTAGTCTAGTAGAGGCATACTAGGGACACTCTGTTTGTCTATGTATTCACACATGTACTAAGTTTCCAGTTAATACAATTCTAGCATGAATAATAAACATTTATCATGATATAAGGAAATATAAATAACAACTTTATTATTGCCTCTAGGGCATATTTCCTTCAATCTCCCACTTGCACTAGAGTCAATAATCTAGATTACATAGTAATGATTCTAACACCCATGGAGTCTTGGTGCTGATCATGTTTTGCTCGTGAGAGAGGCTTAGTCAACGGGTCTGCAACATTCAGATCCGTATGTATTTTGGAAATCTCTATGTCTCCCTCCTTGATTTGATTGCGGATGGAATTGAAGCGTCTCTTGTGAAATCTGGATTCCTTTGCCAAGGCAATTGCACCAGTATTGTCACAAAAGATTTTCATTGGACCCGATGCACTAGGTATGACTCCTAGATCAGATATGAACTCCTTCATTTGCTGCTTCCAAAGCAGCTAGGTACTCCGCTTCACACGAAGATCCCGCCACAACGCTCTGTTTGGAACTGCACCAACTTACAGCTCCACCATTCAATATAAATACGTATCCGGTTTGTGACCTAGAGTCATCCGGATCAGTGTCAAAGCTTGCATCGACGTAACCATTTACAATGAACTCTTTGTCACCTCCATAAACGAGAAACATATCCTTAGTCCCTTTCAGGTATTTCAGGATGTTCTTGACCGTTGTCCAGTGATCCACTCCTGGATTACTTTGGTACCTCCCTACTATACTTATAGCAAGGCACACATCAGGTCTGGTACATAGCATTGCATACATGATAGAACCTATGGCTGAGGCATAGGGAATGACTTTCATTTTCTCTCTATCTTCTCAAGTGGTCGGGCATTGAGTCTCACTCAACTTCACACCTTGTAACACAGGCAAGAACCTTTCTTTGACTGATCCATTTTGAACTTCTTCAAAATCTTATCAAGGTATGTGCTTTGTGAAAGTCCAATTAAGTGTCTTGATCTATCTCTATAGATCTTGATGCCCAATATGTAAGCAACTTCACCGAGGTCTTTCATAGAAAGACTCTTATTCAAGTATCCTTTTATGCTATCCAGAAATTCTATATCATTTCCAATCAACAATATGTCATCCACATATAATATTAGAAATGCTAAAGAGCTCCCACTCACTTTCTTGTAAATACAGGCTTCTCCAAAAGTCTGTATCAAACCATATGCTTTGATCACACTATCAAAACGTTTATTGCAACTCCGAGAGGCTTGCACCAGTCCATAAATGGATCGCTGGAGCTTGCACACTTTGTTAGCACCCTTTGGATCAAAAAAACCTTCTGGTTGCATCATATACAACTCTTCTTCCAGAAATCCATTTAGGAATGCAGTTTTGACGTCCATTTGCCAAATTTCATAATCATAAAATGCGGCAATTGCTAACATGATTCGGACAGACTTAAGCATCGCTACGGGTGAGAAGGTCTCATCGTAGTCAACTCCTTGAACTTGTCGAAAACCTTTTGCAACAAGTCGAGCTTTGTAGCCAGTAACATTACCGTCGGTGTTGGTCTTCTTCTTGAAGATCCATTTATTCTCTATGGCTTGCCGATCATCGAGCAAGTCAACCAAAGTCCATACTTTGTTCTCATACATGGATCCCATCTCAGATTGCATGGCCTCAAGCCATTTCGCGGAATCTGGGCTCATCATCGCTTCCTCATAGTTCGTAGGTTCATCATGGTCAAGTAACATGACCTCCAGAATAGGATTACTGTACCACTCTGGTGCGGATCTTACTCTGGTTGACCTACGAGGTTCGGTAGTAACTTGATCAGAAGCTTCATGATCATCATCATTAGCTTCCTCGGTAATTGGTGTAGTAATCACTAGAACTGATTTCTGTGATGAACTACTTTCCAATAAGGGAGCAGGTACAATTACCTCATCAAGTTCTACTTTCCTCCCACTCACTTCTTTCGAGAGAAACTCCTTCTCTAGAAAGGATCCATTCTTAGCAACAAATATCTTGCCTTCGGATCTGTGATAGAAGATGTACCCAACAGTCTCCTTTGGGTATCCTATGAAGACACATTTCTCTGATTTGGGTTCGAGCTTATCAGGTTGATGCTTTTTCACATAAGCATCGCATCCCCAAACTTTAAGAAATGAAAACTTGGGTTTCTTTCCAAACCACAGTTCATATGGTGTTGTCTCAACGGATTTAGATGGTGCCCTATTTAACGTGAATGCAGCCATCTCTAAAGCATAACCCCAAAACGATAGTGGTAAATCAGTAAGAGACATCATAGATCGCACCATATCTAATAAAGTGCGGTTACAACGTTCGGACACACCATTACGCTGTGGTGTTCCAAGTGGCGTGAGTTGTGAAACTATTCCGCATCGTTTCAAATGAAGGCCAAACTCGTAACTCAAATATTCACCTCCACGATCAGATCGTAGAAACTTTATTTTCTTGTTACGATGATTTTCCACTTCACTCTGAAATTCTTTGAACTTTTCAAATGTTTCAGACTTATGTTTCATCAAGTAGATAAACCCATATCTGCTTATATCATCTGTGAAGGTCAGAAAATAACGATACCCATCGCGAGCCTCAACACTCATCGGACTGCATACATCAGTATGTATTATTTCCAACAAGTCTGTTGCTCGCTCCATTGTTCCGGAGAACGGAGTTTTAGCCATCTTGCCCATGAGGCATGGTTCGCAAGCATCAAGTGATTCATAATCAAGTGATTCCAAAAGCCCATCAGCATGGAGTTTCTTCATGCGCTTTATACCAATATGACCTCAACAACAGTGCCACAAATAAGTTGCACTGTCATTATTGAACTTATATCTTTTGGCTTCAATACTATGAATATGTGTATCACTACTATCGAGATTCAACAAAAATAGACCACTCATCAAGGGTGCATGACCATAAAAGATATTACTCATATATATAGAACAACCATTATTCTCTGATTTAAATGAATAATCGTCTCACATCAAACAAGATCCAAATATAATGTTCATGCTTAACGCTGGCACCAAATAACAGTTATTCAGGTCTAAAACTAACCCCGAAGGTAGATGTAGAGGTAGCGTGCCGACGGCGATCACATCGACTTTGGAACCATTTCCCATGCGCATCGTCACCTCGTCCTTAGCCAATCTTCGCTTAATCCGCAGCCCATGTTTCGAGTTGCAAATATGAGCAACAGAACCAGTATCAAATACCCAGGCGCTACTACGAGCATTAGTAAGGTACACATCAATAACATGTATATCAAATATACCTTTCACTTTGCCATCCTTCTTATCCGCCAAATACTTGGGGCAGTTCCGCTTCCGGTGACCAGTCCCTTTGTAGTAGAAGCACTCAGTCTCACGCTTAGGTCCAGACTTGGGTTTCTTCACTTGAGCAGCAACTTGCTTGCCATTTTTCTTGAAGTTCCCCTTCTTCCCTTTGCCCTTTTTCTTGAAACTAGTGGTCTTGTTAAGCATCAACACTTGATGCTCCTTTTTTATTTCTACCTCCGCAGCCTTTAGCATCGCGAAGAGCTCAGGAATTGTCTTATCCATCCCTTGCATATTATAGTTCATCACGAAGCTTTTGTAGCTTGGTGGCAGTGATTGAAGAACTCTGTCAATGACACTATCAACCGGAAGATTAACTCCCAGTTGAGTCAAGTGATTGTGGTACCCAAACATTTTGAGTATATGTTCACTGACAGAACTATTATCCTCCATTTTGCAGCTGTAGAACTTATTGGAGACTTCATATCTCTCAATCCGGGCATTTGCTTTAAATATTAACTTCAACTCCTGGAACATATCATATGCTCCATGACGTTCAAAACATCGTTGAAGTCCCGGTTCTAAGCCGTAAAGCATGGCACACTGAACTATCGAGTAGTCATCAGCTTTGCTCTGCCATGCGTTCATAATGTCCGGCGTTGCTCCTGCAGCGGGTCTTGCACCTAGCGGTGCTTCCAGGACATAATTCTTTTGTGCACCAATGAGGATAATCCTCAAGTTACAGACCCAGTCCGTGTAGTTGCTACCATCATCTTTCAACTTAGCTTTCTCTAGGAACGCATTAAAATTCAAAGGAACAATAGCACGGGCCATTTATGTACAACAACATAGACATGCAAAATACTATTAGGTACTAAGTTCATGATAAATTAAAGTTCAATCAATCATATTACTTAAGAACTCCCACTTAGATAGACATCCCTCTAGTCATCTAAGTGATCACGTGATCCAAATCAACTAAACCATGTCTGATCATCACGTGAGATGGAGTAGTTTTCAATGATGAACATCACTATGTTGATCATATCTACTATATGATTCACGCTCGACCTTTCGGTCTCAGTGTTCCGAGGCCATATCTGCATATGCTAGGCTCGTCAAGTTTAACCCGAGTATTCATCGTGTGCAAAACTGGCTTGCACTCGTTGTATGTGAACGTAGAGCTTATCACACCCGATCATCACGTGGTTTCTCGGCACGACGAACTGTACCAACGGTGCATACTCAGGGAGAACACTTATACCTTGAAATTTAGTTATAGATCATTTTATAATGCTACCGCCATACTAAGCAAAATAAGATGTATAAAGGATAAACATCACATGCAATCAATATAAGTGATATGATATGGCCATCATCATCTTGTGCCTTTGATCCCCATCTCCAAAGCACTGTCATGGTCACCATCGTCACCGGCTTGACACCTTGATCTCCATCGAAGCATCGTTGTCGTCTTGCCAACTATTGCTTCTACGACTATCGCTACCGCTTAGTGATAAAGTAAAGCAATTACATGGCGATTGCATTTCATACAATAAAGCAACAACCATATGGCTCCTGCCAGTTGCTGATAACTCTGTTACAAAACATGATCATCTCATACAACAAATTATATCACATCATGTTTTACCATATCACATCACAGCAAGCCCTGCAAAAACAAGTTAGACATCCTCTACTTTGTTGTTGCAAGTCTTACGTGGCTGCTACGGGCTTCTAGCAAGAACCGTTCTTACCTACGCATCAAAACCACAACGATTTTTCGTCAAGTGTGTTGTCTTAACCTTCAACAAGGACTGGGCGTAGTCAAACTCGATTCAACTAAAGTTGGAGAAACAGACACCCACTAGCCACCTGTGTGCAAAGCACGACGGTAGAACCAGTCTCATGAACGCGGTCATGTAATATCGGTCTGGGCCGCTTCATCCAAGAATACCGCCGAATCAAAGTATGAAATGCTGGTAAGCAGTATGACTATTATCGCCCACAACTCTTTGTGTTCTACTCATGCATATAACATCTACGCATAAACCTGGCTCTGATACCACTGTTGGGGAACTATTTCAAAAAATTTGCCTACGATCACGCAAGATCTATCTAGGAGAAGTATAGCAACGAGTGAGGAGAGTGTGTCTAGGTACCCTCATAGACCGAAAGCGGCGTTTAGTAACGCGGTTGATGTAGTCGAATGTCTTCGCGATCCAACCGATCCAAGTACCGAACGCACGGCACCTCCACGATCAGCACACGTTCAGCTTGGTGACGTCCCTCGAACTCTTGATCCAGTTGAGACCGAGGGAGAGTTTCGTCAGCACGACGGCGTGGTGACGGTGATGATGAAGTTACTGGCGCAGGGCTTTGCCTAAGCACTACGACGATTTGACCGAGGTGTGTAACTGTGGAGGGGGGCACCGCACACGGCTAAAAGATCAACTTGTGTGTTCTAGGGTGCCCCCTCCCCACGTATATAAAGGAGGGAGGGGGAGGCCGGCCGGCCCTAGGGGGCGCGCCCAAGGAGGGGAGTCCTACTAGGACTACCAGTCCTAGTATGATTCCACCACAAGGGAGAGAGGGGGAAGGAAGGAGAGGGAGAGGGAGAGGGAGTAGGAAAGGTGGGCGCCGCCCCCCTTCCCTTGTCCAATTCAGACTGCAAGGGGGGGCCTGCCCTGGCTGCCCTCCTCTCTCTCCAATATGGCCCATGGTGGCCCATTAGTTCCTCCGGGGATTCCGGTAACCCCTCTCGCACTCCGGTTTTACCCGGAACTATCCGGAACACTTCCTGTGTCCGAATAACATGGTCCAATATATCAATCTTTATGTCTCGACCATTTCGAGACTCCTCCTCATGTCCCTGATCTCATCCGGGACTCCGAACAACCTTCGGTCATCAAATCACATAACTCATAATACAAATGGTCATCGAACGTTAAGCGTGCGGACCCTACGGGTTCGAGAACTATGTAGACATGACTGAGACACATCTCCGGTTAATAACCAATAGCAGAAAATGGATGCTCATATTGGTTCCTACATATTCTACGAAGATCTTTATCGGTCAAACCGCATAACAACATACGTTGTTCCCTTTGTCATCGATATGTTACTTGCCCGAGATTCGATCGTAGGTATCATCATACCTAGTTCAATCTCATTACCAGAAAGTCTCTTTACTCGTTCCGTAATGCATAATCCTGCAACTAACTCATTAGTCACATTGCTTGCAAGGCTTATAGTGATGTCATTACTGAGAGGGCCTAGAGATACCTCTCCGATACATGGAGTGACAAATCATAAGCTCGATCTATGCCAACTCAACAAACACCATTGGAGACACCTGTAGAGCATCTTTATAATCACCCAGTTACGTTGTGACGTTTGATAGCACACTAAGTGTTCCTTCGGTATTCGGGAGTTGCATAATCTCATAGTTAGAGGAACATGTATAAGTCATGAAGAAAGAAATAGCAATAAACTAAACGATCATAGTGCTAAGCTAACGTGTGGGTCTTGTCCATCACATCATTCCTTAATGATGTGATCCCGTTTATCAAATGACAACACATGTCTATGGTCAGGAAACTTAACCATCTTTGATTGACGAGCTAGTCTAGTAGAGGCATACTAGGGACACTCTGTTTGTCTATGTATTCACACATGTACTAAGTTTCCAGTTAATACAATTCTAGCATGAATAATAAACATTTATCATGATATAAGGAAATATAAATAACAAATTTATTATTGCCTCTAGGGCATATTCCTTCAGTCTCCCACTTGAACTAGAGTCAATAATCTAGATTACATAGTAATGATTCTAACACCCATGGAGTCTTGGTGCTGATCATGTTTTGCTCGTGAGAGAGGCTTAGTCAACGGGTCTGCAACATTCAGATTCGTATGTATTTTGCAAATCTCTATGTCTGCCTCCTTGACTTGATCGCGGATGGAATTGAAGCGTCTCTTGATGTGCTTGGTTCTCTTGTGAAATCTGGATTCCTTTGCCAAGGCAATTGCACCAGTATTGTCACAAAAGATTTTCATTGGACCCGATGCACTAGGTATGACACCTAGATCGGATATGAACTCCTTCATCCAGACTCCTTCATTTGCTGCTTCCGAAGCAGCTATGTACTCCGCTTCACACGTAGATCCCGCCACAACGCTCTGTTTGGAACTGCACCAACTAACAGCTCCACCATTCAATATAAATGCGTATCCGCTTTGTGACGTAGAGTCATCTGGATCAGTGTCAAAGCTTGCATCGATGTAACCATTTACAACGATCTCTTTGTCACCTCCATAAACGAGAAACATATCCTTAGTCCTTTTCAGGTATTTCAGGATGTTCTTGACTGTTGTCCAGTGATCCATCGTAGCATCGTTGTCGTCTCGCCAACTACTGCTTCTATGACTATCGCTACCGCTTAGTGATAAAGTAAAGCAATTACATGGCGATTGCATTTCATACAATAAAGCGACAACCATAAGGCTCCTGCTAGTTGCCGATAATGGTTACAAAACATGATCATCTCATACAACAATTTATATCTCATCACGTCTTGACCATATCACATCACAACATGCCCTGCAAAAACAAGTTAGACGTCCTCTACTTTTTTGTTGCAGGTTTATGTGGCTACTACGGGATTCTAGCAAGAACCGTTCTTACCTACGCATCAAAACCACAATGATTTTTCGTCAGGTGTGCTATTTTAACCATCAACAAGGACCATCCATAGTCAAAGTCGATTCAACTAAAGTCGGAGAAACTGACACCCGCTAGCCACCTGTGTGCGAAGCACGTCGGTAGAACCAGTCTCATGAACGCGATCATGTAATTTCGGTCCAGGCCGCTTCATCCAACAATACCGCCGAACCAAAGTAAGAAGTTGGTGGTAAGCAGTATGACTATTATCGCCCATGACTCATTGTGTTCTACTCGTGCATATAACATCTACGCATAGACCTGGCTCAGATGCCACTGTTGGGGAACGTAGCATGCAATTTCAAAAAAATTCCTACGATCACGCAAGATCTATCTAGGAGATGCATAGAAACGAGAAGGGGAGAGTGTGTCCACGTACCCTCGTAGACCGAAAGCGGAAGCGTTAGGTTAACGCGGTTGATGTAGTCGAACGTCTTCACGATCCAACCGATCTAAGTACCGAACGTACGACACCTCCGAGTTCTGCACACATTCAGCACGATGACGTCCCTCGAACTCTTGATCCAGTAGAGCGTCGAGGAAGTAGATGAGTCCTGTCAGCACGACGGCGTGGTGACGGTGATGATGATGTTATTCACGCAGTGCTTCGCCTAAGCACTACGAGAATATGACCGGAGGCGTAAATTGTGGAGGGGGGCACCGCACACGGCTAAGAGAAAATGTTGTGTGTTCTAGCGGTGCCCTCCCCCCCACATATATATAGGTGGGAGGGGGAGGGAGCAGTAGGAGGTGCACCCCAAGTAGAAGGAATCCTACTTGGGGCCTAATCCTATTCGGCCTCCCCCCTTTCCATGTTTTCCGGAGGGAGAATGAAAGAGGAGGGGGAGAGAAGGAAAGGGGAGGCCGAATTGCCCCCCTTCCTTTCTCTCCTCTCCCTTTCCTTCCCCCACCCTATTCGGCCATATATGGGGCACACCAGCCCACTAGGGGCAGGTCTGCCCTGCCCTAGGCCCAATAAGGCCCATATCTTTGCCGGGGGTGCGCGGGACACCTTTCCGGTGACCTGATACGTACCCGATACCCCCGGAACACTTCCGGTGTCCAAATACTATCGTCCTATATATGAATCTTTGCCTCTAGACCATTTCGAGACTCCTCGTCATATCCGTGATCTCATTCGGGACTCCGAACAACATTCAGTCATCAAATCACATAACTCATACAATATAAAATCGTCATCGAACGTTAAGCGTGCGGACCCTACGGGTTCGAGAACTATGTAGACATGACCGAGACACATATCCGGTCAGTAACCAATAGTGGAACCTGGATGCTCATATTGGTTCCTACATATTCTACGAAGATCTTTATCGGTCAAACGGCATAACAACATACGTCATTCCCTTTGTCATCGGTATGTTATTTGCCCGAGATTCGATCGTCGGTATCATCATACCTAGTTCAATCTCGTTTACTGGCAAGTCTCTTTACTCGTTCCGTAATACGTCATCCCGCAACTAACTCATTAGTCACATTGCTTGCAAGGCTTATAGTGATGTGCATTACCGAGAGGGCCCAGAGATACCTCTCCGATACTCGGAGTGACAAATCCTAATCTTGATCTATGCCAACCCAACAAACACCTTCGGAGGCACCTGTAGAGCATCTTTATAATCACCAGTTACGTTGTGACGTTTGATAGCACACAAGGTGTTCCTCCGGAATTCGGGAGTTGCATAATCTCATAGTCAGAGAATATGTATAAGTCATGAAGAAAGCAATAGCAATAAAACTTAACGATCATTATGCTAAGCTAACGGATGGGTCTTGTCCATCACATCATTCTCCTAATGATATGATCCCGTTCATCAAATGACATCACATGTCTATGGTCGGAAACTTAACCATCTTTGATTAACGAGCTAGTCTAGTGGAGGCATACTAGTGACACAGTGTTTTGTCTATGTATCCACACATGTATCAAGTTTCCGGTTAATACAATTCTAGAATGAATAATAAACATTTATCATGATATAAGGAAATAAAATAATAACTTTATTATTGCCTCTAGGGCATATTTCCTTCACCTGCTTCACGGGGAGCAAACCCGGCTCGGTCTTCGGCCTGACGAGGCGGGAAGAAGAAGGAGAGGGGCGGCCGCCCTTGTTGATGATGAGGAGGCGCCCAAGTGGCATCTCCTGCGGCTTCGGCTTGATGGGGCGGCGTGCCAGCGAACCGGAGGAAAGAGAGCCAGAGCCCGACAACGAGGAGGTCGCCGTCTCCATTCGCTGCGGTGTCCAGGAGCTACCATGACGGCGGGAGAAGGAGGGGGCACCGGGTACTGCAGGCACGGCGTGTTGCCGGCCTCGATGTGCTCAAGGACGGCTTCGAGGGTGCGGCCGGGGACGCCCCACCATTGGCGCCGTCCCTCGAAGTTGATGCGGCCGTGGGGCTCGACGTCGTTCGTGGAGGCGAGCTGGTCGGCGTGGCGGCGGCCGAAGTACATCGTCCATAGCGTGTGGCTGTCGGGGGTGTACCTCGGCTCGTTCCGCACTTGCTCTGGCAGCGACGACCGGATGCGCGCTATCTCGGCGCGCCAATCTGCTCCGGTGGGTGCCGGAGGCACCGGGACGCCGCTGGCGCTCAGCCTCCATGAGCCCGGCACCCGCATGTCCGGTGGCGCCAGGTAGTCGGCCTCATAGAGGAGGCGCGCCTCGTCCTCGTGCAGATGGCGGCGGCCAGAGACGTTCGCCACCGCACCGTCGCCTGGGAAGCGCTTGGCCGTTGCCGTCGGCGGGGGGGAGTGGCGTCGATGGCGAGAGGTGGAAAGAAAGGGCGTCGGTGGCGCGAGCGTGTGCGTTCACCGGCGAGGGAGGGCGGCTTTTATAGCCACGGATGGGCGATGGGGAGGGCTACCACCGTGTGCCACGTGGCTGGAGCGGGCGGGACGAGCGTCGCCACACCTTCATTGCGCCGCCCGTGAGGCATCGATGGAAGGCTGACCGGCGCGGTAGCGCGGTAACCTTGGCATTCATTCCCACGGGAACCGAGGCGATGAGGACGACGAAGGCGGCGAGTCGCTGACTCGGTGGGTGATGTCTACTACGCAACTTGTTCTTGTAGACTTGTGTTGGGCCCCCAAGTGCAGAGTTTTGTAGGACGGTAGCAATTTTCCCTCAAGTGGATGACCTAAGGTTTATCAATCCGTGGGAGGCATAGGATGAAGAAGGTCTTTCTCAAACAACCCTGCAACCAAATAATAAAAAGTCTCTTGTGTCCCCAACACACCAAATACAATGGAAATTTGTATAGGTGCACTAGTTCGGCGAAGAGATGGTGATAAAAGTGTAGTATGGAAGTAGATATTGATTTTTGTGGTAGTAACAATAAAAAACAGCAAGGTAACACGTAATAAAAGTGAGCACAAATGGTACTGCAATGCTTGAAAATGAGGCCTAGGGTCCGTACTTTCGCTAGTACAATCTCCCAACAGTGGTAATATAATTGGATCATATAACCATCCCTCAACATGTAATGAAGAATCACTCCAAAGTTCCTATCTAGTGGAGAACATAAGACGGAATTGTCTGTAGGGTACGAAACCACCTCAAAGCTATTCTTTCCGTTCGATCTATTCAAGAGTTCGTACTAAAATAACACAAAGCTATTCTTTCTGTTCGATCCATCCTAGAGTTCGTACTAAAATAAAACCAAAGCAAATTCAGATTCATAATACTCAATCCAACTCAAAGAACCTCAAAGATTGCCCCAAGATTTCTAGCGGAGAAACAAAGACGAGAACATGCATCAACCCCTATGCATAGATTACCCCAATGTCACCTCGGGAATCCGTGAGTTGAGTGCCAAAACATATATCAAATGAATCAATACGATACCCCATTGTCACCACGAGTATTCAATTGCAAGACATATATCAAGTGTTCTCAAATCCATAAAAGTATTCAATCCGATAACAACGAAATCTCAAAGGGAAAACTCAATTCATCACAACAAGATAGAGAGGGGAAAACACCATATGATCCGACTATATTAACAAAGCCTGCGATACATCAAGATCGTGACATCTCAAGAACACGAGAGAGAGAGAGAGAGAGAGAGAGATTAAACACATAGCTACTGGTACAAACACTCAGCCCCGAGGGTGGACTACTCCCTCCTCATCATGGTGGCCATCGGGATGATGAAGATGGCCACCGGAGATGATTCCCCCCTCTGGCAGGGTGCCGAAACGGGGTCTAGATTGGTTTTCGGTGGCTACAGAGGCCTGTGGCAGCGGAACTTCTGATCTAGGGTTATTTCTGATGGTTTCTCTATTTATAGGATTTTGTGGCGTCGGTTTCACGCGAAGATGGGCCTCGAGGTGAGAACAACCCACCGGGGCACGGGCACGGGCCCAAGCGCGCCCCGGTGTCTTGTGCCCTACTTCTTCACCTTCTGGTCCTTCCACGAAGCTTCGGGGGTCTCTTTTGTTCCAAAAAATCGTCAAAAAGTTTCAGCTCATTTGGAGAACTTTCATTTCTGCACAAAAAACAACACCACGGTAGTTCTGCTGAAAACAACGTCAGTCCGGGTTAGTTCCATGCAAATCATACCAAAACCATATAAAATTGTTGTAAATACGGCATGAATACTTCATAAATATGGATACATTAGAGACGTATCAGCGGGCCCACTTCCTTTCGCGTGAAAAATGTTTCCCCCGGCGTCCCCGGGCGCCCCCAGCGTGCCGGGTTCGGCCTAGGTCCGCCGACGCCAAATTTGGCCCTAACCGGCGAAAATTGGGCTTCTCGGGGCGCGACTGGGCCGAATTTTGGGCGCCGGTGACGAAAAAGGGCCTTAGGGGGCATGTTGGGGGCGCGGCTGGAGATGTTCTTAGGAGACTGCAGTTTTTTCTTTTTACCTTTTTACTGGTCTGATTGGTTTTGTTTCTACGCAATTTTTCTTCTTAGTAAAATATATTTACTTGTGCATATGATTTATTTCTTCAAAAATACACTATAACCATTTTATTTTAAATGCACGGTCAACATTTTTCCAAGGGCCACGAACATATTTTCTATACATGGTAAACATTTGTTTAAATGCAGTAAACATTTTTTAAATACATGGAGAACAATTTCTAAATGGAAGTGTTCCTGTTTTTTTGTAATTGTTCACGTATTTTTATATCGGTTAAAAGTTGTGTTTTTCTCAAAGAAAAAAGGCTGGAAAACCAGAGCAAACCCGGAAATCGAGAGAATAAATTGCTAAGACCGAACCATGCGAGCGCTCGGGGAAAGAGACATGGTGACATCCGGACCGGGGTCTGCCCAATGAAGCGAGCTTGTGTGTCATCGCAATTATACGACGCAATGGGCGTCATATAGGAGCACTCCCGTTTCTCTCTCAATTATACTATAAACCTCTTTTTGACAATGTTTCTCCTTCAAAGATCAGAATATGTGCACTTCGGGGCTTTTCAGAAAAAGATGCCACATGGCACCAGGTTCTCTCACGATGTGTTATGAGAGAAGCGAGAAATATTATTTTGTATCATCGATCCTAATTTACATCTATGAATCGAAAAAAAAGGAAAGCTTGACTTCTATTTTTACGAAAAGTCTAACGCCCACACGTGTGGGCGTCTGGCAACTCGCCCACACGCATGGACCCTCGTCTAATCAATTCTGTACGAATCTTGGCGCGTTCTAGCAGTTTTTGTGTGTCACGTAGGACTAAGCTGGTGCGTGGGCATTCATCCGGTCGCCCACACGTCCTTTTTCACCACACGGGGGGCTGGTGTGTGGGCGTTTAGCAATTCGCCCACACACTAGTTTCACGCACGCAGAGAGGGCTGGTGTGTGGGCGTTTATCACTTCGCCCACACGCCCGTCTCCTAGCCCACACCCAAAGCTGGCAGTTGCCATGTGTTTCTGCAGGTATATGTCAACTGCCCTAGCTTTTGCTTCTAAGCAGATGGCAACTCTTTTTTACCCGAGTTGCCATGTGTTTTTGCATGGTACATGGCAACTGCCGTAGCGTGCACGTAAGCAGATGGCAACTCTTCCTTTTACATGGCAACTGCCCTAGCGTGCTTGTGAGCACATGGCAACTCTCTCTTTTACCCGAACATGTTTTTTTGCCATGCCTTCTTGTAGTGCTACATGGCAACTGCCTAGTGTTTAGTGGGTGGCAACTCCTAAAATTTTGAAATCAAGGCAATTGCAGTAGATCAGACCATACATGGCAACTGCAGTTGAGCAACCATGGCAACTGTAGTTGTCCGACATGGCAACCGAAGTTCAGTGACATGGCAACTGTAGTTAAACGAACATGGACGAGGGTCTGGACCATGGCAACTGCGGGACGCGCGGTGACTGTCACGCGGGCGTGCGGGACCACGAGGTACGAGGCCTGACGTACGGGGCGTGTGGGCGTCATCTATTTCGCCCATACGCACCCGTGTGAGAGGGATCGGGAGGGAAAAAAAGTGTGTGGGCATTACTTTTTTTGCCCACACATGGGTGTGTGGGTTGTTCCTCTTATACATCACACAAAATGTGTGGGCAGCCCCCTAACGCTCACACGTGTGGCACTTATCGGCGTCTTATTTTTAATGTGGAATAAATTGTGAGCTACTCCCTCCGTCCTATAATATAAGAGCGTTTTCTATACTAGTGTAGTGTCAAAAACACTCTTATATTATGGGACGGAGAGAGTAGTTTGGATTGTGTCCTCGTAACATCCGGCCAGGCTTGAAGCTTCCTTGTAAGGCTGGCTCAGGCGTCCGAGTTCAATTGCCTACAGACAATGGCAAACCTTATTTGGCGCAGTGCTACTCCGACGCGGAATCCTGCGTGATGGTTGCCAGCCCATTTATCTTTTTTCTGTTGTTAAACTTCAGAAAACGTGCGCGGGAGACGGGTGAGAGAAGCGAGAAATAATATTTTGTATCATCGATCCTAATTTACATCTATGAATCGAAAAAAAGGAAAGCTTGACTTCTATTTTTAATGTGGAATAAATTGTGAGCTAGTTTGGATTGTGTCCTCGTAACGTCCGGCCAGGCTTGAAGCTTCCCTGTAAGTCTAGCTCAGGCGTCCGAGTTCAATTGCCTAGAGATAATGGCAAACCTTATTTGGCGCAGTGCTACTCCGACGCGGAATCCTTCGTGATGGTTGCCAGCCCATTTATCTTTTTTCTGTTGTTAAACTTCAAAAAAACATGCGCGGGAGACGGGTTCTAACTCGGGACCTGCACGTTCGAAGAGAAGCACACAAACCACTAGGACAATCTAAGACTTGTGACCAGTTATTTCTTTTCTTCCTTTTGTGTTTTTTCCAGTTCTCGGAAGCCCCAGTTTTGGGTAGCTTTCTGAAGCGGCCTTTTCCGGTTCGCTGGACAATCTCCAAAATGGTTCTTATTTCATTTTTTTCTTGTTAGTTTTCCTTTCTTTTTCTTTTTCTTTCTTTTCATAAATGTGCAATTTTTTTTCTAAAAGTCGATTATTTTTTCCCCAATTAACTAAACTTTTTGACAAACTCGTGAACTTTTCAAAAACATTGATGAACTTTTTTTTTCAAGATTTTGAATATTTTAAAAAATCGATGAACTTTTTCAAATTGTGATTTTTTTCAAAATTTATGATTTTTTTTCAAATTTATGATTTTTTCCAAAATGATGAACTTTCTAAAAATTCTATTGACTTTTTTGAAAATGATGATTTTTTAAAAAATGATGAATTATTTTCAAATTCGATGAACTTTTTTCAATTTTGATGATTTTTTTAAATTTTTTATTTCAAACTCAATAACCTTTTAAAAATTTTGAACCTTTTTTGTTTTCTTCGTGAACCTTTTTTTGCAAATTTATGATCTTTTTTTAAATCTAAGTTTTCTTTCATTTTTTGACGATTTTTTAGATTCGTTGTTTTTATAAAATTCCAATAGTCAAGGGTCAATGGTTTGATCAATAAAAGTGTGGCTGGTCAAAGGCTGATTTGTCAACCCATCATCGAGCGGCCTGAGTGATCTGTTTAGTTTTTTTTAATGCTTGTTTGGCAAGGCCCAAGAGACTCACGTGTGAGCGCCAGGAACATGATGTGGCGACAAAGGCGCTGACTAGGAATACCCGTGGACGACAGCTGTCTGGGACTATATTTGAAGAACTTTGCTCTCCTTAGATGGGCTTGTGGGCTGATTTAAGTCAAGAACTCATCGGGCCTTGCTAGAAAGTAAACAACTTTCAAGCTAAGCTGCCTGGACCAGGAAACAAATATTTAGAATTCAAGTCTAGGCCGGACTAACCATCTATCTTTGCTTCAAGTCAAAGTTGCATACGAGTCATCCCTACCACTTGTATGGAAATCTTTTGAAAAATTGGAACCATGTGGAGTTTCTTTTTTAGGGGGGGGGGATTATATTGATGAGATAAAAAAATAAAATCATCTTGACATAAAAAAGCGGATTAAAGCTAGTTTTGAAGCTTTGGTAGGTTATAAATGTAAACTATGACAATGTTGTGGAAGTTTATTAGAAAATTGTATAGCTTTAGACATGCTAATTGAAAGTTTAGCGAGTGCATGCACATAAATTGCCAATTGCACGCAATGTGCCCTGCCCTTCAGTAACTATGTTTAGTTTTGTTGGGGAACGTAGTAATTTCAAAAAAATTCCTACGCACACGCAAGATTTTGGTGATGCAAAGTAACGAGAGAGGAGAGTATTGTATACGTACCCTCGTAGACCGTAAGCGGAAGCGTTTATCAATGCGGTCGATGTAGTCGTACACCTTCACGATCCGTCCCGATCAAGTACCGAACGTACGGCACCTCCGCGTTCAGCACACGTTCAGCTCGATGACGTCCTCGCCTTCTTGATCCAGCAAGAGGGGTGAAGTAGTAGATGAGTTCCGGCAGCACGACGGCGTGGTGACGGTGTTGGTGAAGAACCATCTCCGTAGGGCTTCGCCTAAGCACTACGAAAACTATGACGGAGGATAAACTAGAGGGGACGGGGTTGCCGGCACACGGCTTGGTGTTTCTTGATGTGTCTTTGGTGCTATCCCTGCCCCTCTATTTGTATGTTGAGCCCTGGTGTCGTGGATTTGTCACGACAGATGTCCTTAGTGTCAGGACTTAGTCGCGAGGCCAACACATCTATGTAGTAGCTTGAGAGGGGTTGATCGGCATGAGAGACGCAACACACAAGACAAGGATTTAGACAGCTTCGTGCCCTGGGAAACATCATCCGGAATAGCCCTACATGCTGTTTGTGGCTAGGTCTCATTATGCTCATGAGGGAGTTGCCGCATAAACCGGCTCTCCTCTTAGATGTGTCTAGCCCCCTGCCCCTCCTTATATAAGTTAGAGGGGCGGGTTACATGTGGAGTCCTAGTAGGACTAGGACTAGTCTATCTTCTTTTACAAGTTGATTACAAGTCCGGGTCTTGCTTCCCCGTAAAGGAAATATTCGTCATCCCTTTCCTCTTAATCCGGCCCATCATAACGTGAGCCGGCCTTCTGGGCTTTGGGCCTTGTTGTCCATCTGACCCGCCCGCCGGGTTACTAATGAGTCGCCAAGATCAGGCAGGTTATCTGTGAATCGCCTCTCGGCGGGTCACGAGTGAGTCGGCAATTTCGGACGGGTCATACCGCGGGGTATATCCCCGACATTAGCCCCCAGTTTGATTTGGATTTAGCCATGTTAAACTGATCCTGTAAAATAAACACAAGAACAAACTTGATAGGTTGTGCTCCGGGTTAAATTTTTGTAAGCCGGCACCTGATCATCTTTAAATCCTTGTCATTTCCTTCTTGATACATGCCCATGAACTCATAGAAAATCTCCTTTCGTAGATATGTTCAAACTTTGTCAATGCAAAAAATCCAGATACTTCTTTTAAGAAATCCGGGTCAATAGGCCAGCTTCAGAGTCAATTTGCTGGCATTGGTCTCTTGTAGAGAAATATTGTAAGAAATAATCCACTTGAATCGGCTTCCAAAGCGTCGGCTTAAAACATATTGGTCTTGAAATACTCATCTGACTTTCAGCCGGCTTGAAGAGGTAAAACTTGCCGGTTTATCATAACCAAAATTGTCGGCTTATAAATATTGATAGCACCGGGTCATAACTGTTGCCGACGCCGGGTCATAATTATTGGTGACACCGGATCATTATTGTTGCAAACACCGGGTCAATCTCATTTGCTCAAAACTGAGAATTTGAAGATTTTTCCCCCTTATATGTATATCACCTGTAGCCCCCAAGTGCCGGGTTGTCATGCTTGCAGCAACCTGGGACTTGTAATTGTCTTATGCTCATAAAACTTCAACCAGTGTAGCCCCCAAGGGCCGGGTCATTATGCAATAATGAGCAGGAACTTTGTAAATATGATCATGTAAACTGGAGCAGCAACGTGTAGCCCCCAAGGGCCGGCTCAGTAAGATATTACTGAGCTGGGACTTTGTATATAATTCATTGATAATAACATCATATGGTGTAATCTCCACCATGGGGCTTGAACCCGCGTCCATAAGGTTAAGAGCTTTGTACTCTACCAACTGAGTAGTGGATCTTTCAATGTAATGGACTGAGGTTTGTGTACCTTGAATTTTCGACAGGAACAATTGGTAGCCCCCAAGGGCCGGCTCATTTAGAATGTGATGAGCCGGGTCTTCAATAAGTTGAGCAAAAAATGACTTTGCATTAGCCCCCAAGTGCCATGGTGCATTCTGGCAGTGACATGGGACTTTGCATATTCGATGTAATCTCAATTTGAATAATGTAGCCCCCAAGTGCCGGGTCGTAAGCCTGTAGCGAGTCGAGACTATTCCTTTCATTGTAGAATAAATCATATCCATTGATAAAATACTAGCCATTGCGCTGAAGCGACTTTGAAAACCTCAATCATAATATTAGTTACTGATAAACATAATAAAAATCCAGCCTTGTTGGCTATTAAAGATTTGGATAACCCGGTTTGAAAACCTCAATCATTCAATACCATAATGAAAAATCCAGCCAAGTTTGGCTATTTAAAGATTCAAGTACCTTATCTGTTGACAAGTAAATCCGGAGTTTTAAATACCCGGCGGCTCTTGGCCGATGGCGATTTAATACGCCTCCATGTAAGCCGGAATTTTTATAACCCGGCTATTTATAGCCTTTGAGTAAATCCAGCACGGATGATCATCTGAAGCATCAATTTTAATGATGAGCTTGGACTTAAGCATTTATATAAGTCATAGTTCTGCAAAACCTGCACAAAGTTTAAACAACATACGCCCTGGCGACTTAATGTCAAAAGCCAGGGCAGGTAACCACCCAAATGTAGTCTTATCCTGTGATATTGAATTTGCACTGTCAGTCTATGTGACCTGCACAGTAAGGGTGATAACCCAATCTTTGATACGCACATGATTCCAATGGCGTAATTCAAAATATACCGGCGGCTTAAAGTCCATAGCCAGGGTTGGTTTAAACATAATCATGTATAAACAATATCATACCTATGATATTGAATCGTACTGTCGGCTTATGATACCTGTGCAGTAAGGGTGATAATCCAAAACTAGTTAAACCTTCCAAGTATTAATATTGTCATATGCTAGCGACTTGTTCGTCGAAAGCCAGGGCGGGTTAATAGAAACCACATATATATGCTTCAGATATGAGCAAAAAGTCTCAAAACTCAAAAGATTGTGTTCAAAAAACTTAATCCAGACAAAAAGAAAATCAAGGCTTCTGATTCGAATACGATCAATAAACCGTTCCAAAGGGGTTAAGCTAGGATTCGAATACGATCATGTAGCCCCCAGTGGCTTTAGCGTTAACGATCAAGAGGGTACCGACAGCTATGTTCTCTTTGGTTCAAATACTACCTATGTTTGAACAGGAAGCCCCCAAATGACCTTGAGAGTTGTTTAACGACGCTGATTCGGATACGATCCACGTCGGACCCAAAAGGGGTTGAGCTATGATTCGAATACGATCAAGAAGCCCCCTCGTGAGTTTGGCAGTGTGCCGATCAAAAGGGTACCGACAGCTATGTTCTCTTTGGTTCGAATACGACCTATGTTTGAACAGGAAGCCCCCAAGTGACCATAATAACATAAGCCGTAAGGCAGGACACCCATGTTTGAACCGCGCATCATGGCAGCAAGTTCTCTTTTGGCAACCCTTAATTTGTTTGAGAACTCGAACTTGCGAAAGATTAATTCTTTTTGAACCGAAACTTTAAACTGGATTTGAGAGCTCAAAGCTTTGTAAGAGACAAATTTACCTTGAGCCGGATGTTGAACCGGATTTGAGAGCTTCAAAGCTTTGCGGGAGAAAGATGTCTCTTGAGCCGGATTTTAAACTGGAATCTTTAATTTGAACCGGCAATTTTCTGACGGCCTTTAAATTTTCATCAATATGGCGGTGGCCTCCGGAACCGGGTTATCCTTCCCTCCAATGACCCGGAGTTCCCGAGTCATGTCATTGTAGCCCCCGAGTCTCAAGACGACTCGAGGAGTTGGCTTGAGATTCTTCATATTTAACCGTGATATAAACCGGCATGAGTTATCCAATAACTTAGTGATATAATAATCCCTTTTTGCAGTGGACAATTTGTCCTGCATTGAAAAACTTGCAAGCCAGAGTAATTGCTCTTTTAAAGAAAACAATATATAATATAATATAAAAATATACTGGATGGATTTCACCTGATATGTTAAGCCAGAAATTATCCGCTGCGGAGCTGATGATCACTATGGTGAAGTTAAAACCAATCACAAGCGAGTCGGCCACGGATGTAGACAGATGAGTCGGCCGAGGCATTGTAAACCGGTGCGAACGAGCAAGTTGTCCTCCGCGTTGTAAGCCGGTGCGGACGCGTGAACCGGCTGCAAGGGCGGATGGGCAAGTCGTCCGTGGCGTTGTAAGGCGGCGCGGCCGGGCGAGTCGGCCACGGCGTTGTAAGCCGGTGCGGACGCGTGAACCGGCCGCAAGGGCGGATGGGCGAGTCATCCGTGGCGTTGTAAGGCGGCGCGGACGGGCGAGTCGGCCACGGCGTTGTAAGCCGGTGCGGGAGTCCGTTGAGTAAGGACGACCACCTGTGCCGAATGATGTTGGCACACCTCCATCTCCGCAGTATAATGCCACTTTGTAATGAATAATTCTCTTGTATATAAAACACAGCAGGGCAAAGTAGTTTTGCTCGGATGAATTAATATGTGCTTAAAATAAATAGGGCAAACATCACCTGGTATTTTTCGGATGTTGATAGCAGCTCATCTGAACATCTCCAGCAGCTACCCTTCCCTGATAATAGCCATACACGTGACCATACCATCAAGTACTGCCAACGCATATGGCACAGTAAGCCGTGCGGATGGGCGAGTCAGTAGCGGCGTTGTAAGCCGGTGCGGACGAGAGAGTCAGCCGCGGCATTGGAAACGGCACGGACGCGGGCAAGTCGGCCATGGGCACGGACAATGAGTCAGTCGCGTGTGTTCCTATAGCGGGAGTAGTGATTTTTCCATGTATCCGTCGAGCAGCATGGCACGGACGAACGCCAGCGCAGAATAATACTGGCCCGCACTCCATATCCATAGTACCTTTGTGATGGATATTTATCCTGCATTTGAAACACACATACCAGAGTAGCTTGTTTTTTTGAAATAAATAAATAAATATGCGCTAAAATAGACCGGACAAATATCACCTAGTATTTTTATATGTCAGGCGCTTATACTGGATAAGCACATTTTGTTCCGCGGATAACTCAACCTCGGAACCTGAACTGTGCATGTGCTTGGTCCAGTGACTTGTGCCCAGCCTTTGGGTTTCTTCCGAATGCGTGAGGGGTATCATCTCTGGAGACTACTTCTTTCATGTATCTCACACTTATTGCTCCAACAAAGGCAGCTCGCGAGCCGGCGGCTCTCGACAGAAACAGGCCAAGGGGTGAGGGCGGCGACTTGCGGCAGCCCAGACCAGCGGCGACTTGAGGTAGGAGCGGTGACTCGGCGTGGCAGCGACGTATGGCAAAAGCGGGTGAACGAGGTAAGCGCTCCTCAGGGACGAAGGCAGCGCGCTGACGGCTTAAAGCCGGGCCGGCAGAGGAAGAGCAAGGGCGCAGGCATGGGCGGTGAGCCTGCGCGCGTGCACAGGCGCTGACAGCAGTGGTGAGCCGGAGCGCGGGGAGCAGCAGTAGCCAGTCGTTTAGCAGGGGCTGCTCGAGGCGGCGGCTAAAGGGGGCGGGTTAGAGCAGCCAAGGCGGCTCAGCGGGCCACAGCCAAGACAGAGGCGACCAACGGAGGCGGCTCGACTGCGTAGGCGCGCCGGTGAGGTGCAGCCGCGACGCTGGGGGCAGGACGACGATGATGCAGAGTCCGAGTCTAACCACCCGTCCGTGTCTTCGTCTTGGTCGTTGTCGTTTGATTGTCCGTGTCTTCCTTCAAGTCGTGGCCTTCATTTTTTTATTTTTTACTTTTAATCAAAGGCTACCCCAGCTTGGTAACTTTTCCTTAATCCTGGAATTTAACCTCCTCGTAGCTTCCTTGTAGTAATCAGAGTTGACAAAGAAAAAACTAACTTGGCCTTTAATGATGTACTAATCCAACACGTAATCTCCTTGGAGTGGTCTTCATCTAGCGTTATGGAGTGCCGGTGAATTATTCCAAAAACAATCAGACTGTAAATTGCGTTGCAGCCTTCCGTAGTACTAGAACTCCGATCTGATGCTTGCTACGAGTAATACCAACAGCGCCTGCCTCCGGACCTGTTGATGTATATGTGGAACAATAGTGAAACTCGGCGGCTTGCGTGAACCGCGCGCGTACGGCGGTTGGAGCAGTACTTCTGTTGAACTTGGCGACACGCGACAGCTACAGTAGAAATCGATCTCTTATCCGTATTCGATGGCTCGTGTAGCATCGGTGGCACACCGAACACCAAACCCTAATTTTCCTTCATATTGCAGTCTTCAAAATTTAATCACACTTTTGATCACCAAACGATGAATTCGCCGGATCTGGACGAGGTTTTTCCATGGCAGCTTATCTTGCGCGATTGTTTCATGGCGTCTCTTCTTCATCCGATCACTCATCAGCTTCTCGATCCCTAAAAGAATTCCCTCCAAGAACTCAACACCATCATGCGCCAGCCCCACGGTGGGCGCCAACTGCCGTGGATTTGTCACGACAGATGTCCTTAGTGTCAGGACTTAGTCGCGAGGCCAACGCATCTACGTAGTAGCTTGAGAGGGGTTGATCGGGACGAGAGACGCGACACACAAGACAAGGATTTAGACAGCTTCGGGCCCCGGGAAACATCATCCGGAATAGCCCTACATGTTGTTTGTGGCTAGGTCTCATTATGCTCATGAGGGAGTCGCCGCATAAACCGGCTCTCCTCTTAGATGTGTCTAGCCCTAGAGATTATTTTCTTGTCTGTCCCTCTTGGGGAGCCCTGTGTAACATCCCAAATTTTCAATTTGGAATGTTATACACTAGATCATCATTGCATAGCATATTTTATTGCATTTTGGCTAATCCTCGAAATCCTAAGCAGCTCAAGGACCCTCGAAGAGAGTTGGGGATTTCCCGGTTTTCATATTTGATTTTCATCAAATTATGAAACGAGGATTTTGGTTTTAATTATTTTTCACTCCGAAAAATATTTCATATAAAAGTATATGAGAGGAGAAAATATGAATTCTCCAAAATAATTGAAATATTGGAGGAAAACTATTAAAATCAAATATTCGATTTTATTTGGATTTTATTGCATTTTATTTGCATTAGAAAAATTTGCACGTTTTCAAAATTGCATTTTAGGGCCAAGAAAATGTTCATCACGTTCTAATTATTTTAATTAGACGGTGAAAATTTGTTTTGGTATTTTTAGATTTTTATTTATTTTTTTAGGATTTATTTTAGTTTGACGTAATTTTAAAAAAAATCAGCCGCACACCGAACTGGGCCGAAGGCCCAGCTGGCCCACCTGCCGCGCCGCCTCGCCCGAATCGTGGCCGAGCCGGACTCCCGCCGGAGTCCGGGACGACGCCGCCGCCGCCGCCCGAGGTCGCCCCCTTCTCCAAGTCGGACGCCCCCCACGAACCTATAAGTACCCCGCCCCGCCACCTCGTTCCCACCCCGAACCCCGCCGCCCGCGCCACCAACCGCCGCCGCCGCGGGAAGCCGCCGCGCGACGCCTCCCGTCGACCCCGCCGCCACCCGCCGCCCGGACCCGCAGCCCCGCCGCCCCACGCCGCCTCCCGACCCCGCCGGATCCCGCCGGACCCGAGGTAGCCGTCGCGCCGGTTTTCGCCGAAAAACCGTGCAGTTTTTTTTGAAACCCCGGTTTTTTTATAGATCGGTTTGGTTTTTTTTCGGTTTAGTCTTTTTAGCGAGCGTTCGCTCGTTCGTTCGTTTTAACGAACGCGTTCATCGTTTAGTTACAGTTAACGAACGTTCATTCGATAAACTGTTTGTCAGTTTTTCTTTTTCTTGGATTTTTCCGCGATTATTCCAGATCGTGATTTCTAATCCGATTTTCGTTCTAGTATAAGTTTTCGCTCATTTATCGGAATCAGGCGATTCAAGCGCCTAGAGTTTCGTCTCGAAATTCTCTTTCCGTTGAACCAACTCAAACAAGTTTTTGCTACTGTAAAATTTACTTAGATCCAGATTAGTAAACGAAGCTTGTTTCTTTCGCCGTTTGACTTTCGTTGTTTGATTTGATTCTTTTTGCAAACCGGAGTTCTTAAGTTGAACTTTCTGGTTAGATCTTTTATTTGAGTTTTACCTGTGCATTAGATGAGTGCTTATTGTATGCTTGTTTGTTTGCGATAGAGTACCCGGAGTGCGCCGCTTGCTACTTCGAATCTCTAGGTTTCACGGATCATCAGCAAGGCAAGTAACACTTTGATCATACCTCTTTACTATCCAGTTTTATTGCATTGGACCAATCCTCAAACATTGCATGATTAGGATCTGATTAAATTGTGGGTATCGGGAAGTAGATGAGGTAGTACCTATTACCTGTTTTGTTATCAAACCTTTGGGAGTTACTTCTACGTTTGCTCATATTGTTATGCTATGCTAGTAGACGTGGATTGGGTTTGAGAGATCTTTCCATGACAGTTGTGAGATTGTTAATTAATGGTTAAACTTAAGGTGGCAACTTAAACTCACATCTGGGTGGATTGAGGCACCTGGAGAATCCAGTGTTGCCTCTATTTTTGGAAATCCCGGGGTTCCATGTGATTATCCTATGGACCGCCACCCAGGCTCAAAGGGATCATAAGATTATTCATGCTAGAAACTTCCGTGTGCAGCCACAAGCTATTATGGGCTCTAGCATAGTTGAGTAGGTTGCATGACCTCTTCCAGTGGTAGGCTAGCAGATGTAGGGGATGTAGGTTGGTACTATCTACCCGGGGTTAGAGTTAATGTTTCTGAAAGACTGTGTCTCGGTCATCCGTTTCTCAAACACCATGTAGTGCGAGAATCCCAACGGAGGAGATCGAGTCTTGTGGGGAAAAGTGCACAAACCTCTGCAGAGTGTACAAACTAATCATGGTTAGCCGTGTCCCCGGCTATGGACATCTTGAGTATCTAGTACTTGGATTATCATGTGAATCTCATCATCATGTTACTTAATTTAATTTGATTGGGTTAATCACGTTCTTAATTGGGATTGCGATGCTGTCAACCATCTCAATGTTCAACAACCACCATGATAGTTAAATAAAATTTTATTCCATTGCAGTAGGGAAAAATTGGCTTTTCGCAAAAACTGTAACCATAGAGCTTTCCACCAGCCAAATATGCATGTAGTATAGCCTTATTCTGTTCATTACTCTCTATGTGTTATATTGCCAGCATATTCCATGTGCTGACCCATTTTCGGGCTGCAACGTTTCATGTTGCAGACTTTTCAGATGACGAGTAAGGTGCCTTAGGTCGTGGTCTTATACTCAGTGATGCCGTTGGAGTTGATGGACTCACTTATCTTCCAAGTCTTCCGCTGTTATCGTTTTTAGATGGCCTTAAGCCATATTTATCATACTTAGTTCTCTTTTGAGACACTCGATGTAGTAAGTGTGTGATTGCTACTCTGTTATAAATCCTTCGAGTACTGTGCGTGTCAGCATTACTGATCCAGGGATGACACTGGTGCACAGTAGATCAGACTGTTTGAGGTCTGGTCGCTACACCCTGCCCCTCCTTATATAAGTTAGAGGGGCGGGTTACATGTGGAGTCCTAGTAGGACTAGGACTAGTCTATCTTCTTTTACAAGTTGATTACAAGTCCGGGTCTTGCTTCCTCGTAAAGGAAATATTCGTCATCCCTTTCCTCTTAATCCGGCCCATCATAACGTGAGCCGGCCTTCTGGGCTTTGGGCCTTGTTGTCCATCTGACCCGCCCGCCGGGTTACTAATGAGTCGCCAAGATTAGGCAGGTTATCTGTGAATCGCCAAGCTCCGGGCGGGTCACCAGTGAGTCGCCAATTCCGGCCGGGTCATACCGCGGGGTATATCCCCGACACTTGGGGTTAAAACTTGGAGTAAAAGCCTCCTCAAAGTCGGTTTTTCCCGAAAGGCAAGAGTCCTACACGGACTCCAGGGCTAGACGCCAGGGTTCCCGACGTCTACCCCCTAGACGCCAGGGTTCCTGGCGTCTAGCCTCTGGTCTCCGCAAAACTTCCTTTTGCATTTTCCAAAAGCCTCGTGGGCTTTCCCCTTGGGCCCAAATAAAGTGTTCTCGTACCCAAACATTTCGGGAAACATCCGGAACCCCTTCCGGTGAATTCCGGAACCCTTCCGGAGACCAAACACTATTATCCCATATATCAATCTTTACCTCCGGACCATTCCAGAGCTCCTCGTCATGTCCGTGATCACATCCGGTACTCCGAACAACATTCGGTCACCAACATACTTAACTCATATAAAAATATATCGTCAACGAACGTTAAGCGTGCGGACCCTATGGGTTCGAGAACTATGTAGACATGGCCGAGACACCTCTCTGGTCAATAACCAATAGCGGAACCTGGATGCCCATATTGGCTCCTACATATTCTACGAAGATCTTTATCGGTCGAACCGCATAACAACATATGTTGTTCCCTTTGGCATCGGTATGTTACTTGCCCGAGATTCGATCGTCGGTATCTCAATACCTAGTTCAATCTCGTTACCGGTAAGTCTCTTTACTCGTTCTGTAATGCATCATCCCGCAACTAACTCATTAGTTACATTGCTTGGAAGGCTTATAGTGATGTGCATTACCGAGAGGGCCCAGAGATACCTCTCCGACAATCGGAGTGACAAATCCTAATCTTGATCTATGCCAACTCAACAAGTACCATCGGAGACACCTGTAGAGCACCTTTATAATCACCCAGTTACTTGTGACGTTTGGTAGCATAGTGTTCCTCCGGTATTCGGGAGTTGCATAATCTCATAGTCATAGGAACATGTATAAGTCATGAAGAAAGCAATAGCAATATACTAAACGATCAAGTGCTAAGCTAACGGAATGGGTCAAGTCAATCACATCATTCTCTAATGATGTGATCCCGTTAATCGAATGACAACTCATGTCTATGGCTAGGAAACTTAACCATCTTTGATTCAACGAGCTAGTCAAGTAGAGGCATACTAGTGACACTCTGTTTGTCTATGTATTCACACATGTACTAAGTTTCCGGTTAATACAATTCTAGCATGAATAATAAACATTTATCATGAAATAAGGAAATATAAATAACAACTTTCTTATTGCCTCTAGGGCATATTTCCTTCAGTCTCCCACTTGCACTAGAGTCAATAATCTAGTTCACATCGCCATGTGATTTAACACCAATAGTTCACATCGCCATGTGACCAATACCCAAAGGGTTTACTAGAGTCAATAATCTAGTTCACATCGTCATGTGATTAACACCCAAAGAGTACTAAGGTGTGATCATGTTTTGCTTGGGAGAGAAGTTTAGTCAACGGGTCTGCCACATTCAGATCCGTATGTATTTTGCAAATTTCTATGTCTAAAATGCTCTGCACATAGCTACTCTAGCTAAATGCTCCCACTTTCAATATGTATCCAGATCGAGACTCAGAGTCATCCAGATCGGTGTCAAAGCTTGCATCGACGTAACTCTTTACGACGAACTCTTTATCACCTCCATAACCGAGAAATATTTCCTTTGTCCTCTAAGGATAATTTTTGACCAATGTCCAGTGAACTACTCCTAGATCACTATTGTACTCCCTTGCCAAACTCAGGGCAGGGTATACAATAGGTCTGGTACACGGCATGGCATACTTTGTAGAACCTATGGCTGAGGCATTGGGAATGACTTTCATTCTCTCTCTATCTTCTGCCGTGGTCGGGCTTTGAGTCTTACTCAACTTCACACCTTGCAACACAGGCAAGAACTCCTTCTTTGATTGTTCCATTTTTGAACTAGTTCAAAAATAATTTGTCAAGGTATGTACTTATTGCAAAAACTTATCAAGCGTCTTGATCTATCTCTATAGATCTTGATGCTCAATATGTAAGTAGCTTCACCGAGGTCTTTCTTTTGAAAAACTCCTTTCAAACACTCCTTTATGCTTTTCAGAAAATTCTACATCATTTCCGATCAACAATATGTCATTTACATATACTTATTATAAAGGCTGTAGTGCTCCCACTCACTTTCTTGCTCCGAAAGTGTGTATAAAACCATATGCTTTGATCACACTATCAAAACGTTTATTCCAACTCCGAGATGCATGCACCAGTCCATAAATGGATCGCTGGAGCTTGCACACTTTGTTAGCATCCTTTGGATCGATAAAACCTTCAGGTTGCATCATATACAACTCTTCTTCCAGAAATCCATTTAGGAATGCAGTCTTCACATCCATTTGCCAAATTTCATAATCATAAAATGCGGCAATTGCTAACATGATTCGGACGGACTTAAGCATTGGTATGGGTGAGAAGGTCTCATCGTAGTCAACTCCTTGAACTTGTTGAAAACCTTTCGCAACAAGTCGAGCTTTGTAGATAGTACCATTACCATCAGCATCAGTCTTCTTCTTAAAGATCCATTTATTCTCGATGGCTTTGCCGATCATCGGGCAAGTCAACCAAAGTCCACACTTTGTTCTCATACATGGATCCCATCTTAGATTTCATGGCCTCAAGCCATTTTGCGGAATCTGGGCTCATCATCGCTTCCTCATAGTTCGTAGGTTCGTCATGGTCAAGTAACATGACCTCCAGAACAGGATTACCGTACCACTCTGGTGCGGATCTCACTCTGGTTGACCTACGAGGTTCGGTAGTAACTTGATCTGAAGTTACATGATCATCATCATTATCTTCCTCACTAATTGGTGTAGGAGTCACAGGAACAGGTTTCTGTGATGAACTACTTTCCAATAAGGGAGCAGGTACAGTTACCTCATCAAGTTCTACTTTCCTCCCACTCACTTCTTTCGAGAGAAACTCCTTCTCTAGAAAGGATCGATTCTTAGCAACAAATGTCTTGCCTTCGGATCTGTGATAGAAGGTGTACCCAACTGTCTCCTTTGGGTATCCTATGAAGACACATTTCTCCGATTTGGGTTTGAGCTTATCAGGATGAAACTTTTTCACATAAGCATCGCAACCCCAAACTTTAAGAAACGACAACTTTGGTTTCTTGCCAAACCATAGTTCATACGGTGTCGTCTCAACGGATTTAGATGGTGCCCTATTTAACGTGAATGCAGCTGTCTCTAATGCATAACCCCAAAACTATAGTGTTAAATCGGTAAGAGACATCATAGATTGCACTATATCCAATAAAGTACGGTTATGACGTTCGGACACACCATTACGCTGTGGTGTTCCAGGTGGCGTGAGTTGCGAAACTATTCCGCATTGTTTCAAATGAAGACCAAACTCGTAACTCAAATATTCTCCTCCACGATCAGATCGTAGAAACTTTATTTTCTTGTTACGATGATTTTCCACTTCACTCTGAAATTATATAAACTTTTCAAATGTTTTAGACTTATGTTTCATCAAGTAGATATACCCATATCTGCTCAAATCATCTGTGAAGGTCAGAAAATAACGATACTCTCCGCGAGCCTCGACACTCATCAGATCGCATACATCAGTATGTACTATTTCCAATAAGTTAGTTGCTCGCTTCATTGTTCCGGAGAACGGAGTTTTAGTATTCTTGCCAATAAGGCATGGTTCGCAAGCATCAAGTTATTCATAATCAAGTGATTCCAAAATCCCATCAGCATGGAGTTTCTTCATGCGCTTTACACCAATATGACCTAAACGGCAGTGCCACAAATAAGTTGCACTATCATTATTAACTTTGCATCTTTTGGCTTCAATATTATGAATATGTGTATCATTACTATCGAGATTCAATAAACCATTCACCTTGGGTGTATGACCATTGAAGGTTTTATTAATGTAAACAGAACAACAATTATTCTCTGTCTTTAAATGAATAACCGTATTGCAATAAACATGATCAAATCATATTCATGCTCAACGCAAACACCAAATAACACTTATTTAGGTTCAACACTAATCCCGAAAGTATAGGGAGTGTGCGATGATGATCATATCAATCTTGGAACTATTTCCAACACACATCGTCACCTCGCCTTTAACTAGTTTCTGTTCATTCTGCAACTCCCATTTCGAGTTACTACTCTTAGCAACTGAACCAGTATCAAATGTCGAGGGGTTGCTATAAACACTAGTAAAGTACACATCAATAACATGTATATCCAATATACCTTTGTTCACTTTGCCATCCTTCTTATCTGCCAAGTATCTAGGGCAGTTCCACTTCCAGTGACCATTTCCTTTGCATTAGAAGCACTCAGTTTCAGGCTTGGGTCTAACTTTGGGCTTCTTCACGGGAGAGAAACTTGCTTGCCGTTCTTTTTGAAGTTCCCCTTCTTCCCTTTGCCCTTTTCTTGAAACTAGTGGTCTTGTCAACCATCAACACTTGATGCTTTTCTTGATTTCTACCTTTGTCGATTTCAGCATCACGAAGAGCTTGGGAAACGTTTCCGTTATCCCTTGCATATTATGGTTCATCACGAAGCTCTAGTAACTTGGTGATAGTGACTACAGAACTCAGTCAATCACTATCTTATCTGGAAGATTAACTCCCACTTGATTCAAGTGATTTTAGTACTCAGACATTCTCAGCACATGCTCACTAGTTGAGCTATTCTCCTCCATCTTGTAGGCAAAGTACTTGTCAAATGTCTCATACCTTTCGACATGGGCATGAGTCTGAAATACTAATTTCAACTCTTGGAACATCTCATATGCTCCGCGGCGTTTCAAAAACGTCTTTGAAGCCCCGATTTTAAGCCGTAAAGCATGGTGCACTAAACTATCAAGTAGTCATCATATTGAGCTTGCCAAACGTTCATAACGTCTGCATTTGCTCCTGCGATCGGTCTGTCACCTAGCAGGGCATCAAGGACATAATTCTTCTGTGCAGCAATGAGGATAATCCTCAGATCACGGATCGAATCCGCATCATTGCTACTAACATCTTTCAACTTAGTTTTCTCTAGGAACATATCAAAAAAAATAAACGGGGAGCTACATCGTGAGCTATTGATCTACAACATAGTTATTGAAATACTATCAGGACTAAGTTCATGATAAATTAAAGTTCAATTAATCAAATTATTTAAGAACTCCCACTTCGATAGACATCCCTCTAATCATCTAAGTGATCACGTGATCCATATCAACTAAACCATAACCGATCATCACGTGAGATGGAGTAGTTTTCAATGGTGAACATCACTATGTTGATCATATCTACTATATGATTCACGCTCGACCTTTCGGTCTCAGTGTTCCGAGGCCATATCTACATATGCTAGGCTCGTCAAGTTTAACCCGAGTATTCTGCGTGTGCAAAACTGTCTTACACCCATTGTAGATGAACGTTGAGCTTATCACACCCGATCATCACGTGGTGTCTCGGCACGACGAACTTTGGCAATGGTGCATACTCAGGGAGAACACTTTTACCTTGAAATTTAGTGAGAGATCATCTTATAATGCTACCGTCAAACAAAGCAGAATAAGATGCATAAAGGATAGACATCACATGCAATCAATATAAGTGATATGATATGGCCATCATCATCTTGTGCCTTTGATCTCCATCTCCAAAGCACCGTCATGATCACCATCGTCACCGGCGCGACACCTTGATCTCCATCGTAGCATCGTTGTCGTCTCGCCAACTATTGCTTCTACGACTATCGCTACCGCTTAGTGATAAAGTAAAGCAATTACAGGGCGATTGCATTGCATACAATAAAGCGACAACCATATGGCTCCTGCAAGTTGCCGATAACTCCGTTACAAAACATGATCATCTCATACAATAAAATATAGCATCATGTCTTTACCATATCACATCACAACATGCCCTGCAAAAACAAGTTAGACGTCCTCTACTTTGTTGTTGCAAATTTTACGTGGCTGCTACGGGCTGAGCAAGAATCGTTCTTACCTACGCATCAAAACCACATCGATAGTTCGTCAAGTTAGTGTTGTTTTAACCTTCTCAAGGACCGGGCGTAGTCACACTCGGTTCAACTAAAGTTGGAGAAACTGACACCCGCCAGCCACCTGTGTGCAAAGCACGTCGGTACAACCAGTCTCGCGTAAGCGTACGCGTAATGTCGGTCCGGGCCGCTTCATCCAACAATACCGCCGAACCAAAGTATGACATGCTGGTAAGCAGTATGACTTGTATCGCCCACAACTCACTTGTGTTCTACTCGTGCATATAACATCTACGCATAAACCTGGCTCTGATACCACTGTTGGGGAACGTAGTAATTTCGAAAAAATTCCTACGCACACGCAAGATCATGGTGATGCATAGCAACGAGAGGGGAGAGTGTTGTCTACGTACCCTCGTAGACCGTAAGCGGAAGCGTTTATCAACGCGGTCGATGTAGTCGTACACCTTCACGATCCGTCACGATCAAGTACCGAACGTATGGCACCTCCGCGTTCAGCACACGTTCAGCTCGATGACGTCCTCGCCTTCTTGATCCAGCAAGAGGGGCGAAGTAGTAGATGAGTTCCGGCAGCACGACGGCGTGGTGACGGTGTTGGTGAAGAACCATCTCCGTAGGGCTTCGCCTAAGCACTACGAAAACTATGATGGAGGATAAACTAGAGGGGACGGGGTTGCCGGCACACGGCTTGGTGTTTCTTGAGGTGTCTTTGGTGCTAGCCCTGCCCCTCTATTTATATGTTGAGCCCTGGGGTCGAAACTTGGAGTAGAAGCCTCCTCAAAGTCGGTTTTGCCCGAAAGGCAAGAGTCCTACACGGACTCCAGGGCTAGATGCCAGGGTTCCCGGCGTCTACCCCCTAGACAGCAGGGTTCCTGGCGTCTAGCCTATGGTCTCCGCAAAACTTCCTTTTGCACTTTCCAAAAGCCTCGTGGGCTTTCCCCTTTGGCCCAAATAAAGTGTTCTCGTACCCAAACATTTCGGGAAACATCCGGAACCCCTTCCGGTGAATTACAGAACCCTTCCGGAGACCAAACACTAGTATCCCATATATCAATCTTTACCTCCGGAGCTCCTCGTAATGTCCGTGATCACATCCGGTACTCCGAACAACATTCGGTCACGAACATACATAACTCATATAATACTATATCATCAACGAACGTTAAGCGTGCGGACCCTACGGGTTCGAGAACTATGTAGACATGACCAAGACACCTCTCTGGTCAATAACCAATAGCGGAACCTGGATGCCCATATTGGCTCCTACATATTCTACGAAGATCTTTATCGGTCGAACCGCAGAACAACATACGTTGTTCCCTTTGTCATCGGTATGTTACTTGCCCGAGATTCGATCGTCGGTATCTCAATACCTAGTTCAATCTCGTTACCGGTAAGTCTCTTTACTCGTTCCGTAATGCATCATTCCGCAACTAACTCATTAGTTACAATGCTTGCAAGGCTTATAGTGATGTGCATTACCGAGAGGGCCCAGAGATACCTCCCCGACAATCGGAGTGACAAATCCTAATCTTGATCTATGCCAACTCAACAGGTACCATCGGAGACACCTCTAGAGCACCTTTATAATCACCCAATTACGTTGTGACGTTTGGTAGCAGACAAAGTGTTCCACCGGTATTCGGGAGTTCCATAATCTCATAGTCATAGGAACATGTATAAGTCATGAAGAAAGCAATAGCAATATACTAAACGATCAAGTGCTAAGCTAACGGAATGGGTCAAGTCAATCACATCATTCTCTAATGATGTGATCCCGTTAATCAAATGACAACTCATGTCTATGGCTAGGAAACTTAACCATCTTTGATTCAACGGGCTAGTCAAGTAGAGGCATACCAGTGACACTCTGTTGTCTATGTATTCACACATGTACTAAGTTTCCGGTTAATACAATTCTAGCATGAATAATAAACATTTATCGTGAAAGAGGGAAATATAAGTAACAACTTTATTATTGCCTCTAGGGCATATTTCCTCCATGTTTTGCAAAGTAAAAGATAAAAGCATCCAGGTGCATTTTTACTAGCTCATCCAAGGTATATGCACATCATCATCATCAGCATCATATAATGAAAAGGAAGGCTCCCACATGTTTAGGGTTTCCCTGCCTCCTCTCGACACCGCCATCAATCTGCCTCGTCTTCTGTGGCCTTAGAGTCATGGAGGCATAGTGTATCCTGACTCTTGTCGGCAGGAGGGTTCATGCTTTGTTTTTAGGTGTTTTTATGAGTCTGCTTAGGGTTTGTGTCCTGCTTAGGAAGGGGAGGCGGCGGTGACTCCTTGAAGATGGAGTAAGGTTCTTCTAGCCTAGCCCCCGTTCTGGCGCTGCGTCTCGCGTCATCGGAGGGCGTGTGGAGGTGTGTCTCCGGCGGATCTCACGGGATTTGTCGGGGATATACCCCGCGGTATGACCCGGCCGGAAGTATGACCCGGTCGGGCTTGGCGTTTTCATTGTTAACCCGCTGGAGTGGCGACTCACGAGCCTGGCGACTCACGGATGGCCCTAACGGCGGGTCAGATAGAAGACTAGGCCCAAGGCCTAGAAGGCCGGCTCATGTTATGGTGGGCCAGCTTACGAGGAAAGGCATAAGGAGTTTTCCCTTAAGGGGGCAGGCTAGGATTCCACTTGTAATAGACTAGTCCTAATCCTAATAGGACTCCACATGTAACCCGCCCCTTCAACTTATATAAGGAGGGGCAGGGCACCCCAAGAGGGACAAGAAACAAGAAACAATATCTAGGGCTAGACACAAAGGGGGAGCCGGCTTATGCAGCGACTCTCTCATGAGCATAATGAGATCTAGCCACAAACAGCATGTAGGGTTATTACTGGATGATATTTCCCGGGGCCCGAAGCTGTATAAATCCTTGTCTTGTGTTGCGTCTCTCGATTCCGCTCAACCCCTCTCAAGCTACAAAAAGATGCGTTGGCCTTGCGACTAAGTCCTCACACTAGGACATCTGCTGTGACAATTCCACGACAGTTGGCGCCCACCGTGGGGCGTGCACACGGTGGTGTTGAGTTCTTGGAGGGATCTCTCATAGGGATCGAGAGGTTCGTAATTTTTTAGACGAGGAGGAACCAGTTAGGAAGGATCTACGTCATTGACGAGCAGTCAGCCCAGCAGATACCCGATTGAGATGGAAAATAATTAGGCTTTAAACGTTCTGTGCGCCGCCGGCGACGTAACGCGATCAGTCGAAACCAATGGGAGATTGATTTCGTTTCTGCACAGAGTCCTGCAAGCTGTCAAGTCAGAGTTTCCATCGAGACCGACAAAAAATTTGTGATGTCCGATCGGCCGAAGTTCCCAAGTTCATGCTGCCGGGTTACAAGTTCAAGCCCCGAGGAAATCAGGCGCTATTGCTCGCTGAGTACTGGAGTACTAGTCTTGTTCCTATACACTACATCCGGCGCTTTTTACCTTATTTTTTCTACTCTACGTGAGATCTACCCAAGGCTGATCAGAATACTAGTACATGCATGCTCATGGAGATTTGATGGACAAATCGATTGTTATATCAAGAGCCAGTACCGATTCATCATGACATGAAGACAAAAAAAAGGGAAGAAGGCCACGATCCGGTCTGGTCAACCGGTTATGACTCGGAAACAAACTCTGCCTCTGCGACCTTGCCTTGCGGGCGCCTCTCCGTGGCAGTGTCGGGCCTCAGTTGCCCCGTCTCCGGCCAGGCCTTGTACGGTTTCCTCCACCGTCGAGCCGCCCCGGCCGACGAGTTGACTTTGCCCTGGCAGGCTACCGCTTGAACCGCCCGAGAGCCGCCACATACGTGGCCTTACTCCGCCGCCGTCGTCACGTCCACACCACCAACGCTAAACCGCCGCAGCGGCTTAACACGGCCGAGCCCCGCGCCAGACAGCGCCGCGCCCCTGACGGGTCGTCTTCACCCGTGGCCAGCGTCGGCTCCGCCGCGTCTCGCTCCTCTGCCTCACTGGGGACGTCCTCGAGCCGCCTCGCTCTGCCACAAATGAGCCATTCTGCCGCGTTTGCTTTAAGCCGCGGGCCGCTGACCGCCTCGACGCCCTCCCGCCTCGATCTGCCTCCATTCAGAGCCGCCACGCCAACCGGCCTTGAGCCGCCTGCCGCGCCGTTTTGTTAAAACCGTCGTGGAGTGCCCTGCATCGTCGTTGCCGTGGCCTCATCTGCACCGGCAAGTCGCCTCTGTCCGCTCCCGTGAGCAAACCGCCCAAGACGCCGCTGATGCAGTGACCGCCGGTTTTCACATCCGCCGGAGCTTTGAATCGCACGTCACGCGCTGAACCACCCCGCGTTAAACCGCCGGGCTCCATCGCCCCGAAATCGCCCGCCGCTGTGGCCTCAAGCTGCCCTCGCTCGCCTCGGCAGCAAGCTGCTTCCGCCGGCGCGCCCTCTATCGCAGCTCGCCTGCGCCCTCGCCCTTGAGCCGCCTCCGTTGCGGCTGTACCTCGCCGGCGCGCTTCTGTTAGTTGCATAGATTAGAACCCCCGCTCGCCCACGTCCTGCATGCTCCTGTACATGATCTCCACGATCGACCACGCGCTCTCGCTAGCGCTCGGTGCTCCCTCTGTACTGGCCCTATATAAGCAGAGATCAATCACAGCACCACCCAAGGTGGATTGCTCATTCTTTCTCTCGTCCACATGGTATCAGACGCTGGACCCTTCTCCCGCCTATAGACCTCTTCCGCTGCCCACTCCAACTGCTTCGCCGAGCCATGTCTATGCCACCACCTCCTCCACCTCCTCCCCCACGTCCTGGCAGTGGCACTGGCGGTGCACCCCGCACGCCGGCCACGCCAGTGACCCAGGCTTCCAACCCAGCTCTCCTGACCCCCTCCGTCTTCAACCGCGGAGCACTCTTCGTCTCCGATGCCGGCGCCTCCACTTCCACAGCCCCGCCGCCTGTCTCTCCATTGGCGGGCATCTTCATCAACCAGCACGTCCCCATCGTGCTGTCGCTGAATCCTCCCAATTTCTCCCACTGGCGTACCTTGTTTGAGGTGATGTTCCAGAAGCAGGCGGTCGGTGACCACCTCACCGGACCGCCGTGGCCCCAGGACCCGTACTGGCTCCAGGATGATGCCCACATCGTCTCATGGCTGTACAACCGTGTCACTCCGGAGGTGTTTGGCCTGATCCATCAGCGCGGCGCCACGGCCGCCGCCGTCTGGAGCTCCATCTGCGACCTCTTCCTGGAGAACGCCGAGCATCAGGTGGTGGTGCTCTCCACCGAGTTCCAGCGCATCGAGCAAGGCGGCTCCTCCATCCTCTCCTTCTTCGCGCGTCTCAAAGACTGCGCCGATCGCCTCGCCGAGCTCGGTGCCGCCATCAACGACCGTGACCAGGTTCTCAACATGATCCGTGGGCATCACCCCTGGTTCAGGTATGCCGTGCCCATTCTCACCATGCAGACTCCCTTCCCGTCGCTCCTGCGTTGCCGCGCCTTTCTTCTTCTTGAGGAGAGCCGGCTCGCCGCCGACACCACCACCGACACGGCTCTCCATGCTGCTCGGGCCCCCGCCAATGCCAACAATCCTGGGGGCCCCGCTGCTACTGGACAGGGCGGCGGCACCAACCACGGACAAGGCGGTGGTCGACGCGGCCGCGGGAGCGGCAACAACTCCGGCGGGGGCACCCAAGCTGCTCGTCCTGCTGCTCCCGCACCCGCTCCATGGACCGGCATGGTGCACGCATGACCCATGCCATGGCGCCCCCATGCCCCAGGCTCCGGCATCCTTGGGCCACGCCCCGGAGGGGCTGCTCCGTTCGCCGGCTTGGCCACGCACCACGCGACCCCGCCCGGCGCCTACAACACTGCCCCACCCACTGCCTGGTACCTGGCCGTGCCCCCACACCCGCTCTACAACGCCGCGCCCGCGCCTGCTCCCCCGCCCTCGTCCTCAACCTCGGCGTGGGACCAGAGCGCCCTCATCGCCGCGCTCAACAACATGACGGTGCAGCAGCAGCAGCCGTCTCCCCCGAGCACCGACAGGTACCTGGACACAGGCGCTTCGTCGCACATGGCGTCGTCGTCAGGTATTCTCTCCTCCGCAAACCCTTGCTACTCTCATCGCATAGTAGTCGGCGACGGATCATCGCTTGCAGTAACGCACACCGGTCACACCACCATACCTACATCCCACTCCCCGCTCCACCTCAATAACATCCTCGTCTCTCCCTACCTCATCAAAAACCTACTCTCTGTCAAAGCTCTCGCCCGTGATAACCCAGTTAATGTGGAGTTTGATGATCTTGGCTTCTCTTTCAAGGATCGAAGAACAAGGAAGGTGATCCTCCGCTGTAATGACGCCGGCGACGAGCTCTACCCCATGCCGTACACGCCACCGACCCATGCTCACCACGCGCTCACCGCGGTCTCGCGTGACCTTTGGCACCAACGCCTAGGTCATCCCGCCGTCGACGCCCTCAACCGGACCCTGCGCCCCTCCGTCGTCACCCCAGAACCCAGCACCACCGGCGTGTGTCAGGCGTGTCAGCTCGGCAAAAGCACTAGACTACCTTTTAGTTCATCGCATGTATCTTACTTTCCGTTTCAGCTTGTACACAGTGATGTTTGGACCTCCCCCGTACCTAGCAATTCTGGTTGTCAATACTATCTGTTGTTGCTCGACGACTATAGTCATTTTGCATGGACGTTCCCTCTTCGCCACAAATCAGACGTTTTTCCTACCATACGCAATTTCATCGCATTCGTCAAAAACCACTACAATCTCCGTGTCCTCACAATCCAAACAGACAACGGTAGAGAATTCGACAATGCTTCCTCACGTGCCCTTTTCGCCTCGCTCGGCATTGCCCTGCGCATGTCGTGCCCGTACACATCTCCACAGAACGGGCGCGCCGAGCGCGCGCTCCGTACACTCAACGACATCGCCAGAGCACTGCTAACCCATGCCCATATGCTGTTCTCCTATTGGGTAGAAGCGCTGCAAACCTCTACCTTCCTACTCAACCGACGGCCGTGCCGACTTCGCCATGACCAGACACCGTTCTTCCTTCTGTACGGTGCTCACCCCGACTACACAGCCATGCGCGTTTTCGGGTGTCTATGCTTCCCCAACCTCACAGCCACAACCCCTCACAAGTTCGCCCCGCACTCGGCGCCGTGCGTTCTCCTCGGCTATGCCACTGACCACAAGGGATATAGATGTCTCAACCCTGCAGCCGGGCGAGTGATCATCTCTCGTCATGTCGTCTTCGACGAGCGTCGCTTTCCCTTTCGCGATCAATCCAGTGCGTCGCCACCTGATCCAACGCCCCCCTTGACAATGAGCTAACGCTCCCGTTCGTACCCCGGCGACCTCGTACTGCACGGGCACGACCCACCGCTGCACCAGACCACACTGTGGACACGGTGGTCGATCACTCCCCTCCCGCCAACACAGCTCCGTCCGCCCCTTCCTCGCCTACGGCACCTACACCGACAGCTGATCCGGCCACCCCTCCCACCACTGCTCCCAGCAGCACCCCTTCACCACTACCCACGCCACCGCGTCCACGGTGCCGTGTCGCGCCCATCCCAACCCACACCATGACTACGCGCGCTCAGGCCAGCAAGTTCCTGCCCAACCCCAAGTATGCCGACAACCTTACTGCCACTATCGCCGACACTACCATATCCAGCATTTGATTCCTTACTAACAAAGAACTTTTTGGTACACTTGAAAGGTACCCCATAAAATCGAAGCAAGAGTTTGCTAATTGGCACCCATACCTTGATCGGTGCGTTCTGCTTTGCAAGATCCATGTTGGCTGTCTGCTATGCAGGTGGAGTACAGGGCGCTGATGGAGAATGCAACCTGGCAGCTCGTGCCATGGCCGCCCGGCGTCAATGTCGTCACCGGCAAATGGATCTTTCGCCACAAGTTCAAGGCGGACGGGTCGCTCGAACGGTACAAAGCATGCTGGGTACGCGCGGGTTCTCTCAACGACCTGGCGTGGACTTCGACGAGAAGTTCTCTCCCATCGTCAAGGCCGCCACGATCCGCGTCGTCCTCACCATTGCTGCCACGCGCAACTGGCCGGTTCATCAAATGGACGTCAACAATGCCTTTCTCCATGGACGTCTCGCCGAGCGCGTCTACTGTCAACAACCTACGGGTTTCGTCGACGCGCACCACCCCGAGCACGTGTGCCTCCTCGACAAGTCGTTGTACGGCCTCAAACAGGCACCGCGCGCGTGGTTCGCCCGGTTCGCGGCCTTCGCGCACCAGCTCGGCTTCGTCAGCTCACGCGCAGATCCCTCGCTGTTCGTGCTCCATAGCAGCGCGGGTGACGCCTACCTCCTCCTCTACGTCGATGACATCGTCCTCACGGCCTCGTCGACGGCTCTTCTTCAACACCCGCAGCACCAACTCTCCGGCGAGTTCTCCATGAAGGACCTCGGCTCCCTCCACTACTTCCTCGGGATCGCCGTCACCCGCACGGAACACGGCTTCTTCCTCTCCCAACAGAAGTACGCTGAGGAGCTGCTCGAGCACGCCAACATGACGTCCTGCAAGCCGCTGCCCACGCCTATTGACACGCACGGCAAGCTCTCTGCTGTCGACGGCGCACCTGTTCCGGATCCAACCGAGTGCCGCAGCATCGTGGGTGCCCTCCAGTACATGTGCATGACGCGCCCTGACATCGCCTATGTGGTGCAACAATGCTGTCTGGTCATGCACGATCCGCGAGCACCGCACCTCGCCCTCGCCAAACGGGGGCTGCGCTACCTACGGGGCACCACGTCTCATGGTCTCCATCTCCAGCGTGCGCCGTCACTCGACCTTGTGGCCTACTCCGACGCGGACTGGGCCGGCTGTCCCGACACACGCCGCTCGACGTCCGGCTACGCTGTGTACCTTGGCGACTCCCTCCTGCTGACCGGGCCTAGCCTCCGCTGAAGCCCCTCTGCCTCAGGTCGCCGTCTGGGCCGCCACTGCCTCCGTTTGCAAGCCGGTTCCCTTGCAAATCATTTTCCTCTGCCTCGCTTTGGCTGTCGTCGCGGCCGCTTGACCTGCCGTGTTCATCATGCCCCGAGCTCTCCGGTGAATCCGAGTCGCCCTAGTGCTTTCAATCCGGCTCCTGCGAAGGTCTCCGGCCACCGTTGTTCACCTCACTTGTTACAGGAGCGGGTCTCCGCACACTTCAGCCACAGTAGGCCTCGGCCTCATCTCGCGCCGGCACACTCCTGCCGTGGCCGCGCTAGCAAGCCGCCTCCGTCAGTGGCGTTGCCTCAATCCACCATCCTCCTTGCTTGCGTGTCGAGCCGGCTACTACCATCACAGCTGCCATGGCCTCTGTTCGCCTCGCCTTTTGCGCGTCAAGCCGCCACTATTTTTGCAGCAGGAGAGCCGCCGCTGCTAAGTCGCCGGCCCCGTTGCTGCCAAATTGCAGATCATCATTCATGCACACGCATTCAAATTTATCCAGCTGGTCTAGACACAGTAGTGTTGTCCCATCTCTGAAGCTACGACCCGCAATGCCGTCTCCGCTTTTCCACAAAAAGACAGAAGTCTACGGTTGCTACTTTCTAAAGGCCGAAGTATGTTACAAGTCAATTTGTGGTGCAAGCAAATCCCTGGCTGTCAACTAGTACTACTCTAGAATCTAAGGGGGTGTTTGGTTCAGGGACTTTTTAGTCCCAGAGACTAGAAAAAGTCCCTAGGAACCAAACGGGAGGGACTTTTTCTACAAGGACTAGAAAAAGACTCTACTAGAGAGTCTTTTTTGATTAGTCCCTGGGACTAGAAAAAGTCCTAGGACTTCTGAACCAAACACCCCCTAAATACCTGGGCTACGAATCAGTGGAGGATAGCACAAAAGTTTAAACCACCAGTTCAAGTCGCCACTTTTTTCTGCGGCCTTTGAGCCGCCGTCAGCTGTTTCCGAGGCGATTTTTTGTTGATTTCTGGCGTGAAGATTGAGTCGCTGCTCCACTTCCGAGGAGTTCTGTTCCATGGCCTGTGTTGATGGGGAAGTCAAGTTCGTCGCCCTGGACAAAGAAGATGAAGTTGTGAGCTCTAAGTTAATGGTAAACGGTGGCTATCTCCCGGCTCCGCTTGGTAATAATTGTTTTGGGACAAAGGATGCAATGGCATATTGAGAGATTTTGGAGAAATGCCCTGGGCAGTTGTAAACAGCCACGGTTCTCGGTCTCCACCCAAAAGGCCTAGTACTAATCGTGTGAGCTTAATGCCAACTCCTTCATCCAGTGATATTGAGCTGCCAGGGCTATACTGAGTCGTTTCTACGGTCTGCGGTTGAGCCGCTTCTGTCATGTTGAACGGATCACTTATCGTCCGGACAAATCACGTGAAATCAATCCAATCAATTTTTATTGATGCATTTTTTCGAGAAACAATTACTCTCGCCCGTGATATCTTTTATACAGGATAATGATTCATTATAAAGGTGCCATGCTGAGCCTACGGAGTGTGCGTTAGCATCATCATGCATCGGCATCCGCGCCCGCTTGCTCTGTTTGATCCCGCGGCCGACTAGCCCGTGATTGATTTCAGCTTCACCGTCGTTATCATCAATTCCGCGGTGGATAATTTCTGGCATGACATATCAGGTGAAATCCATCCAGTATATTTTATATTACATATTGTTTTCTTTAAAAGAGCAATTACTCTGGCTTGCAAGTTCTCCAAGACAGGACAAATTGTCTACTACAAAAGGGACTATTATATCAATGAGCTGTTGAATGACTCATACCGGTTGATGTCACGGTCAAATATGGAAATCTCAAGCCAACTCCTTGAGTCGTGTTGAGACTCGGGGGCTACGATGGTATGACTCGGGAAAATTAGCCGGTTTCAATGAATTCAAGAACTCCGGGTCATTGAAGGGAAAAATAACCCGGCCCCGGAGATTACTGCTAGATCGATGAAAATTTAAAGGCCGTCAGAAGATTTCCGGCTCAAAATAAGGATTCTAGTTCAAAATCCAGTTCAAGGAAAATCTGTCCCCCACAAAGTTTTGAAGCTTTCAAATCCGGTTTAAAGTTCCGGTTCAAAAAGAATTAATCTCTCGCAAGTTCGAGTTCTCAGAAAAATTAAAGGTTGCCAAAGAGAACTGGCTGCCATGATGCGCGGTTCAAACATGGGTGTCCTGCCTTACGGCTTATCTTATTATGGTCACTTGGGGACTTCCTGCTCATCGAGCATAGCTGTCGATACCCACTTGATCGGCGCAATGCCAAAACTTATATGGTCACTTGGGGGCTTCCTGTTCAAACATAGGTCGTATTCGAACCAAAGAGAACATAGCTGTCGGTACCCTCTTGATCGGCACAATGCCAAACTCACTAGGGGACTTCTTGATCGTATTCGAATCATAGCTTAACCCCTTTTGGGTCCAACTTTGATCGTATCCGAATTAGAGTCGTTAAAAAACTCTCAAGGTCATTTGGGGGCTTCCTGTTCAAACATAGGTCATATTCGAACCAAAGAGAACATAGCTGCCGGTACCCTCTTGATCGGCGCAACGCCACAGCCACTGGGGGCTACATGATCGTATTCGAATCCTAGCTTAACCCCTTTGGAACGGTTCACTGATCGTATTCGAATCGGAAGCCTCGATTTCTTTCTTTCTATTTGGTTTAAGTTTTTGCAAACAATCTTTGGTTTTTTCTTGAGACTTTTTTGTTCAGATCTAAGTATAAGTGTGGTTTAAATTTAACCCGGCTTGGCTTTGGACGATAATTCGCCAGCATGTGACAATCATCATATATTTGGAAGTATTGGCATCTAAGGATTGGGTTATCACCCTTACTGCACAGGTCATGTAAACCGGCAGTACAAATTCAATATCACAGTGGTTATATGTGAGATATTATGACCCGCCCTGCGGTAAACCGTCAAGGGATCTTGTGATCTAGGATAAGACTACATTTCGGTGGTTACCCGCCCTGGCTTTTGACCTTAAGTCGCCTGGGCTTATGTTGTTTAAACTCTGTGCAGGATTTACAGAACTATGAGTTACATAAATGGTTAAGTTCAAGCCCATCATCAAAGATTGCAACTGGTGTCTCAAAAGGGTTATCAATTCTTGATTTTCTCAAAGGCTGTAAGCCGCCGGGTTATAAAAATTCTGGCTTACAATGGAGGCGTATTAAATCGCCATCGGCCAAGAGCCGTCGGGTATTTAAACTCCGGATTTACTTATCAACAGATGAGGTATTCAAAGTTGCTTTGGCGCAATGGCTATTATTTTATCAATGGATATGATTTATTCTATAATGGAAGGAATAGTCCCGAGTCGCAGCAGGCTTACGACCCGGCACTTGGGGGCTACATTATTTAAATTGAGATTACATCAAATATGCAAGTCCCATGTCACTGCCAGCATGCACCTGAAGGAAATATGCCCTAGAGGCAATAATAAAGTTATTATTTATTTCCTTATATCATGATAAATGTTTATTATTTATGCTAGAATTGTATTAACCGGAAACATAATACATGTGTGAATACATAGACAAACAGAGTGTCACTAGTATGCCTCTACTTGACTAGCTCGTTAATCAAAGATGGTTATGTTTCCTAGCCATAGACATGAGTTGTCATTTGATTAACGGGATCACCTCATCAGGAGAATGACGTGATTGACTTGACCCATTCCGTTAGCTTAGCACTCGATCGTTTAGTATGTTGCTATTGCTTTCTTCATGACTTATACATGTTCCTATGACTATGAGATTATGCAACTCCCGTTTACCGGAGGAACACTTTGTGTGCTACCAAACATCACAACGTAAATGGGTGATTATAAAGGTGCTCTACAGGTGTCTCCAAAGGTACTTGTTGGGTTGGCGTATTTCGAGATTAGGATTTGTCACTCCAATTGTCGGAGAGGTATCTCTGGGCCCACTCGGTAATGCACATCACTATAAGCCTTGCAAGCATTGTGACTAATGAGTTAGTTGCGGGATGATGTGTTACGGAACGAGTAAACAGACTTGCCGGTAACGAGATTGAACTAGGTATCGAGATACCGACGATCAAATCTCGGGCAAGTAACATACCGGTGACAAAGGGAACAACGTATGTTGTTATGCGGTCTGACCGATAAAGATCTTCGTAGAATGTGTGGGAGCCAATATGGGCATCCAGGTCCCGCTATTGGTTATTGACCGGAGACGTGTCTCGGTCATGTCTACATAGTTCTCGAACCCGTAGGGTCCGCACGCTTAACGTTACGATGACAGTTTTATTGAGTTTTGATGTACCGAAGGAGTTCGGAGTCCCGGATGAGATCGGGGATATGACGAGGAGTCTCGAAATGGTCGAGACGTAAAAATCGATATATTGGACGACTATATTCGGACTTCGGAAAGGTTCCGAGTGATTCAGGTATTTTTCGGAGTACCGGAGAGTTACGGGAATTCGTATTGGGCCTTAATGGGCCATACGGGAAAGGAGAGAAAGGCCTCAAAAGGTGGCCGCACCCTTCCCCATGGTCTGGTCCGAATTGGACTAGGGAAGGGGGGCGCACCCTTCCTTCTTTCTCCTTCCCCCTTCCCTTCTCCTACTCCCACAAGGAAAGGAGGAGTCCTACTCCCGGTGGGAGTAGGACTCCCCCCTATGGCGCGCCTCTCCCCTTGGCCGGCTGCCTCCCCCTTGCTCCTTTATATACAGGGGCAGGGGGGCACCCCAGAGACACATCAATTGATCCTTGAGATCTCTTAGCCGTGTGCGGTGCCCCCCTCCACCATATTACACCTCGATAATACCGTTGCGGAGCTTAGGCGAAGCCCTGCGTCGGTGGAACATCGTCATCGTAACCACGCCGTCGTGCTGACGAAACTCTCCCTCAACACTCGGCTGGATCGGAGTTCGAGGGACGTCATCGAGCTGAACGTGTGTAGAACTCGGAGGTACCGTACGTTCGGTACTTGATCGGTCGGATCGTGAAGACGTACGACTACATCAACCGCGTTGTGATAACGCTTCCGCTGTCGGTCTACGAGGGTACGTGGACAACACTCTTCCCTCTCGTTGCTATGCATCACCATGATCTTGCGTGTGCGTAGGAATTTTTTTGAAATTACTACATTCCCTAACAGTGGCATCCGAGCCTGGTTTTATGCGTTGATGCTTTGCACGAGTAGAACACAATTGAGTTGTGGGCGATATAAGTCATACTGCTTACCAGCATGTCATACTTTGGTTCAGCGGTATTGTGAGATGAAGCGGCCCGGACCGACATTACGCGTACGCTTACACGAGACTGGTTTCACCGTTGCGAGCACTCGTTGCTTAAAGGTGACTGGCGGGTGTCTGTCTCTCTCACTTTAGTTGAACCGAGTGTGGCTACGCCCGGTCCTTGCGAAGGTTAAAACAACACCAACTTGACAAACTATCGTTGTGGTTTTGATGCGTAGGTAAGAACGGTTCTTGCTAAGCCCGTAGCAGCCACGTAAAACTTGCAACAACAAAGTAGAGGACGTCTAACTTGTTTTTGCAGGGCATGTTGTGATGTGATATGGTCAAGACATGATGTGATATAATTTGTTGTATGAGATGATCATGTTTTGTAACCGAGTTATCGGCAACTGGCAGGAGCCATATGGTTGTCGTTTTATTGTATGCAATGCAATCGCCATGTAATGCTTTACTTTATCACTAAGCGGTAGCGATAGTCGTAGAAGCATAAGATTGACGAGACGACAACGATGCTACGATGGAGATCAAGGTGTCGCGCTGGTAACGATGGTGATCATGACGGTGCTTCGGAGATGGAGATCACGAACACGGTGCTTCGGAGATGGAGATCACGAACACGGTACTTCGGAGATGGAGATCACGAACACGGTGCTTCGGAGATGGAGATCACAAGCACAAGATGATGATGGCCATATCATATCACTTATATTGATTGCATGTGATGCTAATCCTTTATGCATCTTATCTTGCTTTGTTTGACGGTAGCATTATAAGATGATCCTTCACTAAATTATCAAAGTATAAGTGTTCTCCCTGAGTATGCACCATTGCGAAAGTTCTTTGTGCTGAGACACCACGTGATGATCGGGTGTGATAGGCTCTACGTTCAAATACAACGGGTGCAAAACAGTTGCACACGTGGAATACTCAGGTTAAACTTGACGAGCCTAGCATATAACTGATATGGCCTCGGAATACGGAGACCGAAAGGTCGAGCGTGAATCATATAGTAGATATGATCAACATAGTGATGTTCAGCGTTGAAACTACTCCATCTCACGTGATGATCGGACATGGTTTAGTTGATATGGATCACGTGATCACTTAGAGGATTAGAGGGATGTCTATCTAAGTGGGAGTTCTTAAGTAATATGATTAATTGAACTTGAATTTATCATGAACTTAGTCCTGATAGTATTTTGCAAATTATGTTGTAGATCAATAGCTCGCGTTGTTGCTTCCCTGTTTTATTTTTGATATGTTCCTAGAGAAAATTATGTTGAAAGATTTTAGTAGCAAAGATGCGGATTGGATCCGTGATCTGAGGATTATCCACATTGCTGCACAGAAAAATTATGTCCTTGATGCACCGCTAGGTGACAGACCTATTGCAGGAGCAGATGCAGATGTTATGAACGTTTGGCTAGCTCAATATGATGACTACTTGATAGTTTAGTGCACCATGCTTAACGGATTAGAATCGGGACTTCAAAGACGTTTTGAACGTCATGGACCATATGAGATGTTCCAGGAGTTGAAGTTAATATTTCAAGCAAATACCCGAGTTGAGAGATATGAAGTCTCCAACAAGTTCTATAGCTAAAAGATGGAGGAGAATCGCTCAACTAGTGAGCATGTGCTCAGATTGCGTGGGTACTACAATCGCTTGAATCAAGTGGGAGTTAATCTTCCAGTTAAGTAGTGATTGACAGAATTCTCTAGTCACCATCACCAAGTTAGTAGAACTTCGTGATGAACTATAGTATGCAAGGGATGACGAAAGTAATTCCCGAGCTCTTCGTGATGCTGAAATCGACGAAGGTAGAAATCAAGAAAAACATCAAGTGTTGATGGTTGACGAGACCACTAGTTTCAAGAAAAGGGCAAAGGGAAGAAGGGGAACTTCAAGAAGAACGGCAAGCAAGTTGCTGCTCAAGTGAAGAAGCCTAAGTCTGGTCCTAAGCCTGAGACTAAGTGCTTCTATTGCAAAGGGACTGGTCACTGGAAGCGGAACTACCCCAACTATTTGGTGGATAAGAAGGATGGCAAAGTGAACAAAGGTATATTTGATATACAGATTATTGATGTGTACTTTACTAGTGTTTATAGCAACCCCTCGGTAATTGATACTGGTTCAGTTGCTAAAGAGTAGTAACTCAAAAACGGGAGTTGCAGAATAAACAGAGACTAGTAAAAGGCGAGGTGACGATGTGTGTTGGAAGTAGTTCCAAGATTGATATGATCATCATCGCACACTCCCTGTACTTTCGGGATTAGTGTTGAAACTAAATAAGTGTTATTTGGTTTTTGCGTTGAGCATGAATATGATTTGATCATGTTTATTGCAATACGGTTATTCATTTAAATTAGAGAACAATTGTTGTTCTGTTTACATGAATAAAACCTTCTATGGTCATACACACCAACGAAAATGGTTTGTTGGATCTCGATCGTAGTGATACACATATTCATAATATTGAAGCCAAAAGATGCAAAGTTAATAATGATAGTGCAACTTATTTGTGGCACTGCCGTTTAGGTCATATTGGTGTAAAGCGCATGAAGAAACTCCATACTGATGGGATTTTGGAATCACTTGATTATGAATCACTTGATGCTTGCGAACCGTGCCTCGTGGGCAAGATGACTAAAACGCCGTTCTCCGGAACCATGGAGAGAGCAACAGATTTGTTGGAAATCATACATACAGATGTATGTGGTCCGATGAATATTGAGGCTCGTAGCAGGTATCATTATTTTCTGACCTTCACAGATGATTTGAGCAGATATGGGTATATCTACTTAATGAAACAAGAGTCTGAAACATTTGAAAAGTTCATATAATTTCAGAGTGAAGCAGAAAATCATCGTAACAAGAAAATAAAGTTTCTACGATGTGATCGTGGAGAAGAGTATTTAAGTTACGAGTTTGGCCTTCAGTTAAAACAATGTGGAATAGTTTCACAAATTCATGCCACCTGGAACACCACAGCATAATGGTGTGTCCGAACGTCATAACCGTACTTTATTGGATATAGTGCAATCTATGATGTCTCTTACCAATTTACCACTAATCGTTTTGGGGGTTATGCATTAGAGACAGCTGCATTCACGTTAAATAGGGCACCATCAAAATCCGTTGAGACGACGCCTTATGAACTGTGGTTTGGCAAGAAACCAAAGTTGCCGTTTCTTAAAATTTTGGGGTTGCGATGCTTATGTGAAAAAGTTTCATCCTGATAAGCTCAAACCCAAATCGGAGAAATGTGTCTTCATAAGAAACCCAAAGGAGACAGTTGGGTACACCTTCTATCACAGAACCGAAGGCAAGACATTCGTTGCTAAGTATGGATCCTTTCTAGAGAAGGAGTTTCTCTCGAAGGATGTGAGTGGGAGGAAAGTAGGACTTGATGAGGTAACTGTACCTGCTCCGTTATTGGATCACAGAAATCTGTTCCTGTGACTTCTACACCAATTAGTGAGGAAGTTAATGATGATGATCATGTAACTTCAGATCAAGTTACTACCAAACCTCGTAGGTAAACCAGAGTAAGATCCGCACCAGAGTGGTACGGTAATCCTGTTCTGGAGGTTATGTTACTAGACCATGACGAACCTATGAACTATGAAGAAGCGATGGTGAGCCTAGATTCCGCAAAATGGCTTGAGGCCATGAAATCTGAGATGAGATCCATGTATGAAGAACAAAGTATGGACTTTGATTGACTTGCCCAATGATCGGCGAGCCATTGAGATTAAATGGATCTTCAAGAGGAAGACGGATGCTGATAGTAGTGTCACTATCTACAAAGCTAGAATTGTCGCAAAAAGTTTTTCGACAAGTTCAAGATGTTGACTACGATGAGAGTTTCTCACTCGTATCTATGCTTAAACTCTGTCTGAATCATGTTAGTAATTGCCGCATTTTATGAAATCTGGCAAATGGATAAACAAAACTACATTCCTTAATGGATTTATTAAAGAAGAGTTGTATATGATGCAACCAGAAGGTTTTGTCAATCCTAAAGGTGCTAACAAAATATGCAAGCTCCAGCGATCCATCTATGGACTGGTGCAAGCATCTCGGAGTAGGAATATACGCTTTGATAAGTTGATCAAAGGATATAGTTTTATACAGACTTGCGGTGAAGCCTGTATTTACAATAAAGTGAGTGGGAGCACTACAACATTTCTGACAAGTATATGTAAGTGACATATTGATGATCGGAAATAATGTAGAATTATTCTGCAAAGCATAAAGGAGTTTTTCAAAGAAAGACCTCGGTGAAGCTGCTTACATATCGAGCATCAAGATCTATAGAGATAGATCAAGACGCTTGATAAGTGTTTTTCAATGAGTACATACCTTAACAAGATTTTGAAGTGGTTCAAAATAGAACAGTCAAAGAAAGAGTTTCTTGCCTGTGTTACAAGGTGTGAAATTGAGTAAGACTCAAAACCCGACCACGGCAGAAGATAGAAAAGGAATGAAAGTCATTCCCTATGCCTCGGCCATAGGTTCTATAAAGTATGCCATGCTGTGTACCAGATCTATTGTATACCCTACACTGATTTTGGCAAGGGAGTACAATAATGATCTAGGAGTAGATCACTGGACAGCGGTCAAAATTATCCTTACTGGAATAAGGATATGTTTCTCGATTATGGAAGTGACAAAAGGCTCGTCGTAAAAGGTTACGTCGATGCAAGTTTTGACACTAATCTAGATGACTCTAAGTCTCGGTCTAGATACATATTGAAAGTGGGAGCAATTAGCTAGAGTAGCTCCATGCAGAGCATTGTAGACATAGAAATTTGCAAAATACTTACGGATCTGAATGTGACAGACCCGTTGACTAAAATTATCTCACAAGCAAAACATGATCACACCTTAGTACTCTTTGGGTGTTAATCACATAGCGATGTGAACTAGATTACTGACTCTAGTAAACCCTTTGGGTGATGGTCACATAAAGATGTGAACTATGGGTGTTAATCACATGGTGATGTGAACTATTCATGTTAAATCACATGGCGATGTGAACTAGATTATTGACTCTAGTGCAAGTGGGAGACTGAAGGAAATATGCCCTAGAGGCAATAATAAAGTTATTATTTATTTCCTTATATCATGATAAATGTTTATTATTCATGCTAGAATTGTATTAACCGGAAACATAATACATGTGTGAATACATAGACAAACAAAGTGTCACTAGTATGCCTCTACTTGACTAGCTCGTTAATCAAAGATGGTTATGTTTCCTAGCCATAGACATGAGTTGTCATTTGATTAACGGGATCACCTCATCAGGAGAATGACGTGATTGACTTGACCCATTCCGTTAGCTTAGCACTCGATCGTTTAGTATGTTGCTATTGCTTTCTTCATGACTTATACATGTTCCTATGACTATGAGATTATGCAACTCCCGTTTACCGGAGGAACACTTTGTGTGCTACCAAACGTCACAACGTAAATGGGTGATTATAAAGGTGCTCTACAGGTGTCTCCAAAGGTACTTGTTGGGTTGGCGTATTTCGCGATTAGGATTTGTCACTCCAATTGTCGGAGAGGTATCTCTGGGCCCACTCGGTAATGCACATCACTATAAGCCTTGCAAGCATTGTGACTAATGAGTTAGTTGCGGGATGATGTGTTATGGAACGAGTAAAGAGACTTGCAGGTAACGATATTGAACTAGGTATCGAGATACCAACGATCAAATCTCGGGCAAGTAACATACCGGTGACAAAGGGTTACGTATGTTGTTATGCGGTCTGACCGATAAAGATCTTTGTAGAATATGTGGGAGCCAATATGGGCATCCAGGTCTCGCTATTGGTTATTGACCGGAGACGTGTCTCGGTCATGTCTACATAGTTCTCGAACTCGTTGGGTCCGCACGCTTAACGTTACGATGACAGTTTTATTGAGTTTTGATGTACCGAAGGAGTTCGGAGTCCCGGATGAGATCGGGGATATGACGAGGAGTCACGAAATGGTCGAGACGTAAAAATCGATATATTGGACGACTATATTCGGACTTCGGAAAGGTTCCGAGTGATTCGGGTATTTTTCGGAGTACCGGAGAGTTACGGGAATTCGTATTGGGCCTTAATGGGCCATACGGGAAAGGAGAGAAAGGCCTCAAAAGGTGGCCGCACCCCTCCCCATGGTCTGGTCCGAATTGGACTAGGGAAGGGGGCGCACCCTTCCTTCTTTCTCCTTCCCCCTTCCCTTCTCCTACTCCCACAAGGAAAGGAGGAGTCCTACTCCCGGTGGGAGTAGGACTCCCCCCTATGGCGCGCCTCTCCCCTTGGCCGGTTGCCTCCCCCTTGCTCCTTTATATACGGGGGCAGGGGGGCACCCCAGAGACACATCAATTGATCCTTGAGATCTCTTAGCCGTGTGCGGTGTCCCCCTCCACCATATTACACCTCGATAATACCGTTGCGGAGCTTAGGCGAAGCCCTGCGTCGGTGGAACATCATCATCGTCACCACGCCGTCGTGCTGACGAAACTCTCCCTCAACACTCGGCTGGATCGGAGTTCGAGGGACGTCATCAAGCTGAACGTGTGTAGAACTCGGAGGTACCGTACGTTCGGTACTTGATCGGTCGGATCGTGAAGACGTACGACTACATCAACCGCGTTGTGATAACGCTTCCGCTGTCGGTCTACGAGGGTACGTGGACAATACTCTCCCCTCTCGTTGCTATGCATCACCATGATCTTGCGTGTGCGTAGGAATTTTTTTGAAATTACTACGTTCCCTAACAGCACCATGGCACTTGGGGGATAATTTAAATTCACTTTTTGTTCAACTTATTGAAGACCCGACTCATCACATTCTAAGTGAGCCGGCCCTTGGGGACTACCATATGCTCCTGTCGAAAATTCAAGGTACACAAGCCTTAATCCATTATATTGAAAGATCCACTACTCAGTTGGTAGAGTACAAAGCTCTTAACCTTGTGGACGTGGGTTCAAGCCCCATGGTGGAGATTACATCATATGATGTTATTATCAATGAATTATATACAAAAGTATCTGCTCATTATTTGCATAATGACCCGGCCCTTGGGGGCTACACTGGTTGAAGTTTTCATGAGTATAAGGCAATTACAAGTCCTAGGTTGCTGCAAGCATGACAACCCGGCACTTGGGGGCTACAGGTGATATGCATATAAGGGAGAAAAAATCTTCAAATTCTCAGTTTGGAGTAGACCAGATTAACCCAGTGTCTGCAACAATCATGACCCGGCATCATTTATTTATAAGCCGGCAATTTTGGTAATCATAAATCGGCAAGATTGAAAGGATCGATATAGTTGACTAGAGGGGGGGTGAATAGGCAACTAACAATTTTTAGCTTTTCTTTACCAATTTAAACTTTGCATCAAAGTAGGTTGTCTAGATATGCAACTAGGTGAGCAACCTATATGATGCAACAACAACAAGCGCACAAGCAAGAAAGGGATACAACACAATATAAGCGTGCACAAGTAAAGGTAAGAGATAACCAAGAGTGGAGCCGGTGGAGACAAGGATGTGTTACCGAAGTTCCTTCCTTTGAGGGGAAGTACGTCTCCGTTAGAGTGGTGTGGAGGCATAATGCTCCCCAAGAAGCCACTAGGGCCACCGTATTCTCCTCACGCCCTCACACAATGCGAGATGCCGTGATTCCACTATTGGTTCCCTTGAAGGCGGCAACCGAACCTTTACAAACAAGGTTGGGGCAATCTCCACAACTTAATTGGAGGCTCCCAACAACACCACAAAGCATCACCACAATGGACTATGGCTCTGCGGTGACCTCAACCGTCTAGGGTGCTCAAACACCCAAGAGTAACAAGATCCGCTAGGGATAAGTGGGGGAAATCAAATATCTCTTGGTGGAAGTGTAGATCGGGGCCTTCTCAACCAATCCCGAGCAAATCAACAAGTTTGATTGGCTAGGGAGAGAGATCGGGCGAAAATGGAGCTTGGAGCAACAATGGAGCTTTTGGGGGAAGAGGTAGGTCAACTTTGAGGAAGAAGACCCCCTTTTATAGTGGGGGAAGCAATCCAACCGTTACCCCCCACTTCAGCCCCGCGGAGAGCGGTACTACCGCTTGGCCAACGGTACTACCGCTCACCCTCGCGGTACTGCCGCTGGGCCCAGAGCGGTACTACCGCTATGGTCAGGGTGTACTACCGCACACGAGCGGTACTACCGCCCCCACTGCCGTGGCTAGTACCGTAAAACCCGACACGGAAAAAGACCCCTCGAATCGAGGCGGTACTAGCACGAAGCCGCAGCGGTACTACGACTGGGGGCTACAGCAGTACTACCGCTGTGGAGCGGTACTACCGCTTGTAGCACCCAAGCGGTACTACCGCTCCGGCCCGCGGTACTACCGCTGGGACCAGAGAGGGCACACTGAGAGAGGGGAACGAGCTCAGCAACGAAGCGGACAGGCTCGGAGGGTGTGCAAAGGAAGTGTACGTGATGATTCCACCCTAGCCTTTCCAAAGCGGACCTCCTCTTGATAGTACGGTGATCCCTACAAGACTAGTCCACCAAACTAATTCGAAAGTACTACACCGTCTTTGTTTCAAACTCCGAGGGGAGGGAATCGTCTCGTGCCAAAGGATGGATCTCTGAAAAACTCAATGCACACGATTAGTCCGCAAAAGCATTGTCATCAATCACCAAAACATCTAAGGGATACAAATGCCCTTACAATCTCCCCCTTTTTGGTGGATTGATGACAATACGGGATTTGCACAAACGGGAACAGACAGAGGACATAAGCAAACCCCAAATCTCTAAAATATAGACGAGCTCCCCCTAGATGTGTGCCATCAAGATAAGTGCTTTGGACTGCACGACACACATACTAGGATCAACACTCCCCCTGTATTTTAGAGACCAACAACCTAAGCGTGATACATGAGAGCAGGAAATATGACATAGTGAGCATGCTACTCATGAGATACTAAATGACAAGAGACATAGATAAAGATATGACAAGGATAAGGTAGCATATGTCTCACACCATATGTCTAGAACTTAGGTCTCACGGAACACAAAACCAAACAAAGCTAATGGAAGCAAACACAACGAAAGCATACAGACACACTCGCAACACAACGACGCAAATCCCTAAACTCTCTCCCCCTTTGGCATCGAGACACCAAAAGGGGCAAAGAGCGCTCCTACGGCTCCAGGTGAGAGCATGCTGAGGATCTCGAACATCAGTACTCCGCGTGATCGTCTGCACCGCCGTCCTCGGTCGGAAACTGCTCGGCATCTGAATCGGTCCACGGACAGTGCTGCTGGATCCACTCCTCCTCCAGTGATGTGACCCTCAGAGCCGCTGGTGACTGTCGCACCTAACTGACACATAAGCTCCTTGTGGCGTCCCCTGGCATTCTTCTCAGCCACATGTGTCATGTACTGACCGTGAGACTCCATGCAGAACAGCTTCTTCATCTTGAGCTTGAGCTTCTTTGCCCAAGAGGGCTCTGCCTCAGAAGGCACATAGTCATGGTCAACACCAGTATCAGCCTCGCCCTCGATCTCCATGGCAGCAGCAGAAGAAGGAACCCCAGATTTAGGAACGGAGGTGCCCCAATTGTCCTTCTTCCTCAGACGCTTGATCTCATGAGAAACCAACTCTCCAGTTTCCAGCAATTCCTTGGGATAGGTGCTTCTCCAGGCCTTCTCAATGAGCAACATGATAAACGGAGCATAAATCGGGCACTTGCGCTCACAAACAGCAGACAGAAGTTCAGACCACATAACATGAGAGATGTCCAGGGACTCGCCAGTGTTTGCTTCCTTCTCACGCTGGCAGAAGAGAAGCATGTCCACGAGATAGGAGTGAACCATGTCCAGATTCCCGATACGAGGGAAGAGAGTCTCGCGGAAGATACGGTGAAGGATGTCCAGAAAGGCAGACAACTCATAGGTTTCCTTCTTGGTCTCAGGGTTGATCTTCAAAGTACAGTAGGGCCAGAGGGCTTGCTTGTGAGTGGAGGTAACATTGTGGTGAGGACGGAACCCGACTAGAGTCTCGAGCCCTTGATCTTCCACCTCAAGCAACTCCATGAAGGCCTTCCACTTGATAGCTAGCAACTTCCCATTAGTCATCCAAGTCAGAGTCCTGTCTTCATCAGTTCCTAGGTGGACAGTGGCATAGAACTGAGCCACCAAATCTGCATCAAAGTCCTTGTTGAACTGCATGATCCTGAGAATGTTCAACTGAGAGCACATCTGAAGGGCATCACCAAAGTACTCCGGGTCCTTCTCCATAGCATCCATGTTGATGGAATGAACATTGACAAAGAGGTTCTTCTTAGCCTTTATCACGTCAAAGTAGGTGGCATACTGAAACCGGTTCCAGAACGGGCGATTGACAAGGTTGGATTCTTGGTCTTCCTCATATGGGTTGCGGCGACGCCTGTCCCAGAATTCCTTGGCAGTCATCTCAGTCACCTTCTTGCCAGTTGACTTCGGCCTGTTGGCATTCTTCTTCTTGAGATGAGGATTAGCACTTGAGGAAGCACCCACTGGCGGCGGTGGAGCACTGGAAGAACCACCTACAGACTCAGATGAGCGGTACCGCTTTGGCGTTGAACGCCCGGGGTTGACACGGCGGACTTGCTGCTCAGGATGTTCATCACCTGGAACCAAACACACGGACACACGAAACAACCAGAAGGAACGATCAAAACCAAATAAACACAACAAACATGGATCAACAGGCGGTAGGGAATGATGGAACTGGGCATCCGGCGGTAGTACCGTGCCTGCACAGCGGCAGTACCGCTCCAGCGGTAGTACGCGCCATATGGGCGGTAGTACCGCTTAGTGCCGCTCGCGCGGTAGTACCGTGCAGGAGGGGCGGTAGTACCGCCCGAGATAGGGCACGGAGGATCCCTACTGCCGTGGACAGATCCAGCACTACCGGGGATGCCAAATTCAAAAATAAACCTACCAAACACCAATCCAAAGAGTCTAGTTGCCTTCTCCAACCTACTCAAGCCTAGATTTGGCCAAAAATCTAGAGATGCAACCACTATTGCCCCTAAAACATGAGATCTGAAAACTAGACAAGAAGAGAAGAGGAACGGGGGCAATACCGGCATCCATGGCAAGAGGACGAGGTGGGGATCGACTCTACCGAGGGAAAAGGAGAGAAACGGTCCGGAGATGGAGGGCCGCCGGAGCCCTCCTGCGGCGAGATGGCACTGGAGAGACGAAGAGGAACGAGGGGATGAAGCAAATGGGTATGGGGGGAGGAAACCACCCCTGCCCACGACTTAACCCCCTGGTCCCGCCCCTCAGCGGTAGTACCGCGGTGATGGGCGGTAGTACCGCTTAGTGCGGTAGTACCGCGGCTGAGGGCGGTAGTACCGCTTATGCACCTAAGCGGTAGTACTGCGCAGCAACAGCGGTAGTACCGCCCAGTGCAACTCAAAACTAGACTCAACAAGCACGGCACAAAAGAAAAGAAAAGAAAACGACGGCAAGAAGAGAAAACCAAGAGACACCGAAAGAACACTAGCAAGAGGTCAGAAGACACACCCCTTCAAGAAAGGGGCGGTGGCCAAGGCCACCTATGTTTGAGTCAATTGGTATGGCACCGCGAAGAATTATCCTTGGGCCCATGACCAAAACTCGTCTTTGAAGCACAAGTACCATCAAAAATGGCTAATGTGAAAGAGTGAGATTAGTTTATGCATTATGGGGGGAGGAAGAGTTCATTTAGAGAACAACACTCCCCCTATGTCCATGCCTACACCTAGACAAGAATGCATGATGAATGTGAGGGGTGTGCAAAGGTTCAAGCCACATCGCTCGAATCAATGATATTTAGCTCATGCCTTAACTCGCGAAATCTTGCTTCATCCAATGGCTTCGTGAAAATATCTGCAGGGTTATCATGAGTGTTGACATAGTTGAGCTCGATCTCCCCTCGCCTAATATGATCCCGGATGAAGTGATACCGAATCTCAATATGCTTCGTCTTGAAGTGTTGCACCGGGTTGAGAGAAATCTTGATGGCACTTTCATTGTCACACCAAAGAGGCACTTTGTCACAAATGACACCGTAATCCTTTAAAGTTTGCCTCATCCATAAGAGTTGTGCACAACAACTCCCGGCCGCCACATACTCCGCTTCGGTGGACGAGAAAGACACACAACTTTGCTTTTTAGAAGACCAACTTACCAAAGAGCAACCAAGAAATTGGCACCCTCCGGAAGTGGACTTCCTATCCACTTTGTCTCCCGCCCAATCGGAGTCCGAATACCCTACAAGCTTGAAGTTTGCTCCTCTTGGGTACCATAAGCCAACGTTTGGGGTGTGAGGCAAATATAGAAAGATTCGCTTGACCGCCACAAAGTGGCTTTCCTTAGGTGCGGCTTGAAAACGTGCACAAATTCCCACACTCAACATGATATCCGGTCTAGATGCACAAAGGTAAAGTAATGAACCAATCATGGAGCGATATACCTTTTGATCCACCGCTTTACCATTGGGATCGATGTCAAGTTGGCACTTGGTGGGCATTGGAGTGGACACCGGCTTGACATCACTTAGCTTGAATCTCTTGAGCATGTCTTGAGTGTATTTGGCTTGGTTGATGAAGGTTCCTTCTCTTCTTTGCTTTACTTTGAAACCAAGAAAGAACTTCAACTCTCCCATGGAAGACATCTTGAACTTTGAGGTCATGAGTGCGGAAATTCCTCATTGAAAGCTTTGTTAGGGGAACCAAAGATAATGTCATCAACATATAGTTGGCACACAAACAACTCCCCTTTGACCTTCTTAGTAAAAAGAGTGGGGTCGATTAGCCCAACTTCAAACCCACGATCTTGTAACAACTCGGTAAGGTGGTCATACCACGCACGTGGGGCTTGTTTAAGGCCATAGAGTGCCTTATCGAGTTGATACACATGATCGGGAAAGTAGGGATCCTCGAACCCGGGGGGTTGCTTGACATACACCAACTCATTAATAGGACCATTAAGAAAAGCACTCTTCACATCCATTTGTTGCAACTTAAAGTTGTGATGAGAAGCATAAGCAATCAACAAACGAATAGATTCAAGGCGAGCAACGGGAGCAAAGGTTTCACCGTAGTCGATACCCTCGACTTGGGAGTAGCCTTGTGCCACTAGTCATGCCTTGTTGCGGATGATGGTCCCATGAGCATCTTACTTGTTCTTGAATATCCACTTCGTTCCAATGACATTGTGGTTCCCCGTTGGCCTTGGCACTAATCTCCACACCTTGCTGTACTCGAAGTTGTTGAGTTCTTCATGCATGGCATTGAGCCAATCCGGATCTTCGAGAGCGTCATATACCTTTTGGGGTTCCACACAAGAGACAAACGCGTGATGTTCACAATAGTTTGCCAATTGTCTATGAGTGCTTACCCCCTTTTGAATGCTTCCAAGTACATTCTTCATGAGATGACCCTTGGTGGAGAGCTTGGAAGCAATCTTGGCGGCACGACGCTCCAATTCCTCCTCGGAGGTGAGTTGAGGAGCAGTCACTTGATCATCTTGAGCGCCGTATTGAGCTTGTTCTTGATCTTGAACTTGCTCGGAGGAGAGAACTTGACCTTGGTCATCACTTGGTGTGTCTCCACCGTCTTGATCATGATTTTGCCCTTGGTCTTGTTCATGAGGTTGAGGGCCTTCACTTTGTTCTTCGGAAGCGTGTGGGCCTTGGGTTGGTGATGGCTCCACTTGAGTGGAGCATTGTCCTTCTCCTTCGGCCACAAGGGGTTCCTCAATGGGTAGGATAAAACCAACACCCATTCTTCTTATGGCTTGAGGAGGAATTTCATCACCTACATCACAAGTGCCACTTTGCTCCACTTGGGAGTCGTTATTCTCATAAAACTCCATGTTACACGTCTCCTCAATAAGTCCCGTGGATTTATTGAGGACACGGTAAGCATGAGAGTTTGTAGCATAACCAACAAATATGCCCTCATATGCTCTAGCCTCAAATTTAGACAATCGAACACCTTTCTTGAGAATGAAACACTTACACCCGAACACCCGAAAGTACTTGAGGTTGGGCTTGTTACCGGTGAGTATCTCATATGGAGTCTTGTTCAAGCCCTTGCGGAGGTAGAGCCGATTGGATGCATGACACGCGGTGTTTATGGCTTCGGCCCAAAAGTTGTATGGAGACTTGAACTCCGCCATCATGGTCCTTGCGGCATCCATCAACGTTCGGCTCTTCCTCTTCGCAACACCGTTTTGTTGAGGGGTGTAAGGTGCGGAATATTGATGCTTGATCCCCTCATCACTAAGAAACTCATCCAAGGTGTAGTTCTTGAACTCGGTGCCGTTGTCACTTCTTATTGTCAAGATCTTTGCATTGTGTTGACGTTGGGCTTCAAAGTCAATGACAGTTTGTTGGGTCTCACTCTTCCTCTTGAAGAAATACACCCAAGTGTATCTTGAATAGTCATCCACAATTACCAAGCAATACTTTCTACCCCCAAGACTATCAAACGATGGAGGCCCAAAGAGATCCAAATGAAGGAGCTCCAAAGGCCTCTTCGAGTAAATGAGAGTCGTGGGAGGGTGAGCCTTCTCATGAAGCTTTCCTTCGATACAAGCACTGCATGCACGATCTTTAGCAAAACTAACGTTCGTTAGTCCACGGACATGGCCCCCCTTGAGAAGACTTTGCAAAGATCTCATATTGACATGGGCTAAACGGCGATGCCAAAGCCATCCCACGTCAACTTTAGCCATTAGGCATGTCGCGGTCTTAGTGGGTGGTCGCTCCGAAAAGTTAATCACATAGAGACCGTTCTCGACATGCCCAACAAAGGCTACTTTAAGAGTCTTGCTCCACAAGAGGGCCACGGTATCAATATCAAAGAAGGTGGCAAAGCCCATGATAGCAAGTTGACGAACGAAAAGTAGATTGTATGCAAGGGACTCAACAAGCGTGACTTTCTCGATCGTGAGATCATGAGAAATGACTACTTTGCCGAGTCCCAATACCTTAGAGGACGAGGCATCACCCCACTCGACATTGGTGGGCATAGATGGAATCTTGTGCACGTCCACCACCAAGTCCTTGCTTCCGGTCATATGATTTGTAGCTCCACTATCGAGCAACCATGATCCCCCACCGGAAGCAAACACCTACAAGAGATCAATGCTTGTTTTTAGGTACCCATTTTGTAATGGGTCCTTTGATGTTAGTAACAAGGGTCTTAGGAACCCAAATAGACCATTCAATGTACTCATGAGGAGAACCAACAAATTTGGCATAAACATGCCCATCACTAGCACGACATAACACATAAGAAGGATTAAATTCGCCGGCTTTGTTGGATGGGGTGGTATTTCCCTTCTTGACACCGTCACCCTTCGCATTGTTCTTCTTCTCCTTGGAAGCACCCTCTCCCTCCTTCACAAAAGTTTGCTTGAGAGGAGGAGGTCGTTTGGTCTTGTCATTCTTCTTCTTGGTCTTGGGCTTGGGTGCGAACCCAATCCCCTCCTTGGTCACAACTTCCTTTTGGTTTCTCAAAAGGTCGTTGAGGTTCTTCTCACCTTGTATGCATGACACAAGGCCTTTCTCAAGTTGCTCCTTCAACTTAGCATTCTCCTCAACAAGATGCACATGCTCACAACAAGGGTTAGTAGCATTTGCATTATCAATTAACACCATATGAGGAAAGGTGGCTTTCTCCTTAGTTAGCTTTACTTGGAGTTGATCATGGGACTCCTTGAGGCTAGCATGAACACCCTTCAAGACTTTGTGAGCCTTGTCGAGAATGTCAAACTCCTCTTTAAGTCTAGCAAGATCAACCCCAAGTTTTTCCTTCTCGGAGTTTAGCACACGAGACACAACAAGAGCATGATCAAGATCTTTCTTTAACTTAGCATGATCATCGTTGTATGACTCCTCAAGAGCCAAACGAAGACCACGCTCTTCGTCAAAAGCATTGGAAAGATCCGAAATCTCATCGGCATAGTCACGACTATGCCCCTCCATCTTAGAGATGGTATCTTCGTGAGCCTCGATCATGTCATTGGCTTCACCAAGTTGTTCCAAGAGAGCAACGAAGTGCTTCTTGGATTTACCCTTGAGTTTACCCATAAGGGTCTCAAACTCATTTTCCTCCACATTTGTCCCCTCATGTTCATCAATGCTATCCGTCGAAGAAGGATGATTAATGATGGTAGTTTTGATGTTGGGGGTTACCTTGTTGGTGGCTTTAGCCATGAGGCACTTGGCGGTGATGTTCTCATTGGGTGAGTCGAAGAGAGACATCCGTGGAGTCTTCGCAATGGCAACGGAGGCCATGGCAACTGACTCACCATCTTCATCATCGTCATCATCCTCATTGTACTCTTCTTGTACCACCAATGCCTTGGGAGGAGTCTTCTTGGTGAAGTTGCTCTTGTTGGGGAACGACTTGGCCTTGTCCTTTCTAATGAGCTTGCCACCATTGTCCTCCCTCTTCTCGTAAGGGCACTCCGCAACAAAGTGGATCACATTGCCACAATTGAAGCAAGTCCTCACTCGTTGCTTGCCCTTTGCGCCACTTGAATTGTTCTTGTTGAAGTTTGGCCTTGTGTTCTTCTTGCTCCAAAATTGCCTTGAAGCAAGAGCCATGTGTTCATGATAGGCATACTTCGTATCTTCGAGGTTGCCCTCCTCTTCTTCCTCTTCATCCTCTTCCTCCATACTAACCTTGGCCTTTAGAGCAAGGTTGGGCTTCTTTACTCTTTGAGAGCGAAGAACCGCATTGTCGGCGGTCTTGTCCAAGATGCTCATAGCAACAAACTCATCCAACACTTCACTTGATGACAAGGTGTGGAAGTCCGGCCTTTGACGAATTACGGAGGACATGGCTTTGTGGTAGGGCATCATTGCCTTGAGGAATTTGCGCTTGATCCAATTGTCATCCGTGTCCTTACTTCCATGATCTCGGAGAGAGACCGCGAGTTTGGTTACTCTCCGAAAAAGCTCATGAGGTTCTTCATCTTCTTTCATGGCAAACTCGTCGGCTTCATCTTGCACCACTTCATAGTTGGAGCGTTGAATGCTTGCGCTTCCCCGATAGAGGGAAACAACTTGGAGCCAAGCATCTTTGGCCACGGTGTAAGGCCGGAGATGAGGAAGATCTTCGGGTGGGATTGCTTCTTGGATGATGAAGAGAGCATTCTCATTGAATTGATGATCCACAACTTCTCTAGGAGTGAAGTTACTTCGGTCATGCGGATAAAAACCTTCTTCAATGATTCTCCAAAGGTTAGTGTTCACATGATTTAAATGACGCTTAAAACGATAGACCCAAGAATCAAAATCTACATTCTTCTCAATCTTAGGGGCCGGGCCGGCATGATTCAAATGAGTGGAAGGGAGCGGTCCACCATAGACAGGTGGAGGTTCCACATGGGTAAAGATGCCGGTCCCATTTTTACCACTAGAAGAAGGAGCTTTCTCGCTAGTAGCTTCCCCCTTGTTGGAGGTAGCATCCGTCACCTTGTTAGCGGGATCACCCACTTTCAACGGTGCGGTGGAAAGTTTAAGCCCTTCTAAGAATTTATTAAACATGCTTTCGACCTCGGTCGTCATGGAGGTTTTCAATGTGTCCAACACCACATTGAATTTCTCACGAGAGACCGTGGTTCCCCCATCTCCCGTAGACGAGACCGGATTCACATCAGAGTGCTCCTCCACACCCTCTACGACGTCAACCATACTCTTTGGGCGGTAAAGTCCTTAATAAAGAGACGAGGCTCTGATACCAATTGAAAGGATCGATATAGTTGACTAGAGGGGGGGTGAATAGGCAACTAACAATTTTTAGCTTTTCTTTACCAATTTAAACTTTGCATCAAAGTAGGTTGTCTAGATATGCAACTAGGTGAGCAACCTATATGATGCAACAACAACAAGCGCACAAGCAAGAAAGGGATACAACACGATATAAGCGTGCACAAGTAAAGGTAAGAGATAACCAAGAGTGGAGCCGGTGGAGACAAGGATGTGTTACCGAAGTTCCTTCCTTTGAGGGGAAGTACGTCTCCGTTAGAGCGGTGTGGAGGCACAATGCTCCCCAAGAAGCCACTAGGGCCACCGTATTCTCCTCACGCCCTCACACAATGCGAGATGCCGTGATTCCACTATTGATGCCCTTGAAGGCGGCGACCGAACCTTTACAAACAAGGTTGGGGCAATATCCACAACTTAATTGGAGGCTCCCAACAATACCACAAAGCTTCACCACAATGGACTATGGCTCCCGGTGACCTCAACCGCCTAGGGTGCTCAAACACCCAAGAGTAACAAGATCCGCTAGGGATAAGTGGGGGAAATCAAATATCTCTTGGTGGAAGTGTAGATCGGGGCCCTCTCAACCAATCCCGAGCAAATCAACAAGTTTGATTGGCTAGGGAGAGAGATCGGGCGAAAATGGAGCTTGGAGCAACAATGGAGCTTTTGGGGGAAGAGGTAGGTCAACTTTGAGGAAGAAGACCCCCTTTTATAGTGGGGGAAGCAATCCAACCGTTACCCCCCACTTCAGCCCCGCAGAGAGCGGTACTACCGCTTGGCCAGCGGTACTACCGCTCACCCTCGCGGTACTGCCGCTGGGCCCAGAGCGGTACTCCGCTGTGGTTAGGGCGGTACTACCGCACACGAGCGGTACTACCGCCCCCACTGCCGCGGCTAGTACCGTAAAACCCGACACGGAAAAGACCCCTCGAATCGAGGCGGTACTAGTACGAAGCCGCAGCGGTACTACGGCTGGGGGCTACAGCGGTACTACCGCTGTGGAGCGGTACTGCCGCTTGTAGCACCCAAGCGGTACTACCGCTCCGGCCTGCGGTACTACCGCTGGGACCAGAGAGGGCACACTGAGAGAGGGGAACGAGCTCATCAACGAAGCGGAAAGGCTCGGAGGGTGTGCAAAGGAAGTGTACGTGATGATTCCACCCTAGCCTTTCCAAAGCGGACCTCCTCTTGATAGTACGGTGATCCCTACGAGACTAGTCCACCAAACTAATTCTAAAGTACTACACCGTCTTCGCTTCAAACTCCGAGGGGAGGGAATCGTCTCGTGCCAAAGGATGAATCTCTGAAAAAGTCAATGCACACGATTACTTCGCAAAAGCATTGTCATCAATCACCAAAACATCTAAGCGATACAAATGCCCTTACAAAGATCTACATCTTTAAGCCGGCTGAATATCAGTTGAATATTTCAAGGCCAATATTTTTGTCAAGTCAGAGCATGGAAGGCCGACTCAAATGGATTATTTCTTATAATATTTCTTTACAAGAGCCAATGTCAGCAAATTGGTTATGAAGCTGGCCTATTGACCCGGATTTTTTAGAAGAAGTGCCTGAATTTTTTGCACTGGCAAGGTTTGGACATATCTGTTAAAAGAGATTTGCTATAAGATCTTGAGTATGCATCCAGGAGGAAATGACAAGGACTTAAAGATGATCAGGTGTCGGTTCAGGAAAATATTTAACCCGGAGCACAACCTATCAAGTTTGTTTTTGTGTTTTTTTACAGGATCAATTTAACATGGATAAATCCAAATTAAATTGAGGGCTAATGTCGGGGATATACCCCGCGGTATGACCCGGCTGGAAGTATGACCCGGCCGGGCTTGGCGTTTTCATTGTTAACCCGCTGGAGTGGCAACTCACGAGCCTGGCGACTCACAGATGGCCCTAACGACGGGTCAGATAGAAGACTAGGCCCAAGGCCCAGAAGGCCGGCTCATGTTATGGTGGGCCGATTTACGAGGAAAGGCATAAGGAGTTTTCCCTTAAGGGGGCAGGCTAGGATTCCACTTGTAATAGACTAGTCCTAATCCTAATAGGACTCCACATGTAATCCGCCCCTTCAACTTATATAAGGAGGGGCAGGGCATCCCAAGAGGGACAAGCAACAAGAAACAATATCTAGGGCTAGACACAAAGGGGGAGCCGGCTTATGCGGCGACTCTCTCACGAGCATAATGAGATCTAGCCACAAACAGCATGTAGGGTTATTACCGGATGATGTTTCCCGGGGCCCGAAGCTGTATAAATCCTTGTCTTGTGTTGCGTCTCTCGATTCCGCTCAACCCCTCTCAAGCTACTACAAAGATGCGTTGGCCTTGCGACCAAGTCCTCACACTAGGACACCTGCCGTGACAATTCCACGACAGGATTCGGTCGGCATTTGTCTTCGGTGCATCTGCATGGATTCGGTCTTCGTTCATCTGCGTTCATATGTCTACAGGTTGAATCCTTCTGATCTACGTTTCTCTTCATCGGCGACGGTTGTTGTTCTGGTGCACTAGTCCTTTGGGGCTTTAGCTCGATGACTTCCCGACTGTCTACTACAGATTTGCCCGGCTCCGGTGGGGGAGGGGCGATGACGTCGACGCTCCTTCAGCCCGCTCTAGTGCTTGTAGTATTGCTAGGTGGTGTACGGACATGGATGTAATTTCTGTTACTTCTCATGTTCTTTGTGCCGCCATGATGTTTGAATAGATCGAAAGTTTTTCCCGGAAAAAATATATATACGGTAATCCTTAGATCTATAATGAGTTTGTGTTTTGAGATTCACACATATACTCATCCTCATCATTGAACACATCTTCATTTCACTACTCAATGAAGTCAAAGTTTCATGTCTAGGACATGGTGAACGTACGATCTTAACCAACTATTATGTTGTCTGGACTTCATGGAAATGGACTAGTATATGCTAGATGTGAATATGTTTACCATGCACAATACGATGCCTCATGACTCCATGTCTCCATCTTATCATAACATAGCCCGTGGATAAATAAAACAAGTTACAACAATCTATATTCACTCTTGGAATTACACATTAACCACAAGAGTAACAAAACCATTTGAATTGAACACCCAATCATCACTTAAACCCCATATACCTTAAGCTCTGGATAGCAGTAATTACCACAGAGGTCCCCGCAAGCGCTCTATGTATGTGACACTCACGCGGCCAAGCAACACCCAACACGGTACATGCACGTAGATATGTAGGCCATGCAAGGCATATGCCACACTCGTGCTACATAAATTAGAACACCCTCCTTTTGCATAAATAGAACTTTTTTGAGGCAATTTTGCATAAATAGATCAAGTCATAAACTCTTTGTTGATGCGCGCACCGGCTCATCATTTGTCGTCAGTTACGTTCGTCTCCGAAGAGAAGAGAAATCCAAGCGACGACGCCCCTCCCGGTGCACACCGGACCCTCGTCGACGGTCGGTCCTGCAAGGCAAAATAGCCAAGACGCACATGTTGATTACAAGCACATGCATGCATGCATGCTATGTGAGTTGCTATATATGCCACGGATCATCTGACTGAAGTGGTCTGCAATGGACGATGCATCTATATGGACAGAAACCAACGATCTGAACTTGTGAAGCAGTACGTACTACTTACAGTAAATAAAAGTAACCGAAATCTAAAGAACTTACGGTGATTAGAAGCCCGGTGTTGTTGCCCGATTGGTTAGTGTGGTAGATGATGGAAGCAGGTCTGTGAGACACAATCGGGTTCGATACCTCCTCTCTCTTGGGAGGAGCCTGATACGGCGGTTCTTGGTGGTCTGCTTCATCACCGGTCATGACCTTGTCGTCCTGCGGCTGCATGACGATGCTGTCTTCCGAGGGCTTCTCGGTCTCTTGGTTGGACTTGAACCTGCGGATCGGGAAGATCTCATCCGGCTCAAAGAGGTAGCCCAGAGAGCTCCGGCCGCCCCCGCTGCTCCCTGCTCTACTCATCTTCCGCTGCAGTGTGCTCTCTCTAGCGGGACAAGTTGCTACTTATAGAGCTGGTGTGAGTATGGGTCACGCTGATGTGCACACCTCGGCAGGTCAGTAAGCAGTCACATACTCACATGAACTTCACTGGTGGGCCTGTGCCCCTCGACTAAATCTCAGCCACCCCCGTAAACTGGCCGTATGTCGTTACTACTCGACGAGTCGACGTGAGATCGAGAGACTAGGAGGCACGAGGCCGCCTTCAGGCATGGCCACACACCGCAGCAACACAGCCTTTTTCGGCTTTAATCTCGACCGTTCAACACTGATCATACGTTAAACAGACGCCGTCCAACTCGTAAATATTTGCTGCCCTGTACAAAGAGGCATTTTTTTTTAATTTCAAACTCTGCTGAACAACGAAGACGTTTCTATATATGGTTTGGCGTTCATGGGGAAATTCATTTCAACCCCAGAAAAGCACTTGGATCAACCGTACGAGCGTGGTGATCCCGAGAAGTGTCGTCGTGCGCTACTCCTTCCTTTGATCCCCAACAGTTCTTAAGAATCGCGTGCTCGATCGGTTGGTAAGTGGGTCCTAGGCACCAGCGCCTACGGAGCTAACATTTCCTCAACTGTTCTTTTTTTTAAAGGGCAAAAGTCTTCATTAATTAAGAGAGAGTTTACAACAAGTTTGGCAGCAAGTAGCCGGTAAAACAAAAGCCTACTCTTCCGGCATAAGATTACACAAATGAGTTGCACCCGCCAAACCTCAATTCTTCGTCTCGCACCGGATTTTGGCCATGATTATAGTCGACGAGTTGTTGTTGAAGATCCTTGCATTGCCCTCGTTCCACAATTCCCAAGAAACAAGCATTGTAATAGAAGCCATAGCCTTTATAGGTCGAAAATTTTGAACAATAGCAAGACCGGGTTGCCCCTCCCCACTCCTCGTGCCGCCCCTCCGTGGCGACTCGGGTGGTGAAACCCTAAGCGCCACCACACCAACCTCCCCCCTCCCTTCCTCTTGCCGTTGCCTGAGGGGGTCGCCAGGCTGCTCGCGCGACCGCCAAGGAAGGTGGCGGCGAGGACATGCTCCGCCCCATGGCTCTAGATTTGAGGCAGCGGCCTCTACGACAAATGCGACGCCTCGCTATAGCAGGCAGTGGCACTGAGGCTACGGGCCGCCCCTTGGCCGCGCGGGTGGCGAGGCGGCGGCGGACGCGGGTCATGGCGCGAGGGTCGTCCCGCCAACCCTTGGAGTGCAGCTCGGTCAACCCTGCCATTATGGGATCCTGGTGGCCTCTGGTTCACCGGATCTAGAGGTTCGGTAGTGGGTTTGTGGCTGGGGACTTGGACCGGGGGAAACCTTTGGCCGGCGGTGACGGCGACGGTGTTTTGGGTGCCACCCTCCTACCTGTAGGCGTCATCGAGGTCCTCTCCGCTCCGCTCCCCTCCACATGTATGTCCCTGGTGAAAATTAAAATCCTTAGGATTTGGGCGGCGGCGACTCTCCGGCGCCGTCACCTTCTTGAAGGCGCCGCCTTTGGACAATTGGAGGGCGGGCAAAGCTCGTGCGCAGGTGTTCGGCCGCTGTTTGCGGTCGATGTGCTTTTCATTGGTATGGCGCTCAGTGGCAGGTCGAGTTCCTGTGAGCGTCGTGCAATTTCTTCTTGCTATGTCTTCGTTGGTGCTTTCATCCAGCAGCTTGGGTCGTGCGCCATGGTGGGTTTTGAAGGCGAGCATTGCGTTGGCTGAGGTGTTTCACGAGGTGACGTGCCGATGCTTGTCATCCTACCTTGGGCCTCTAGGTGCTCATTGTCCATGTGTGCTCTGGGGGAGCAGCTCCACCATGCCGACGACGCGGCACCCTACGAACCAAGGTGAGAGGGCATGTGGTGCCTTCTTCGGCAGCGGAGACGGATGGCGTGACGCCGGTATGGCCTCGGGGAACTGATGACACATAGGTTTCCTCCGGCGGCGAGCCACCTCCCTGGCTTCGTCTCCTCTTCGACATGATCGCGGCATCAACCCAAGGCATCGTTGTGCAAGCTTTGAGTTTGTGTTGTATGGTGTTCTGTTAGCAGCCTTTATAGTTTCTTGTATCTTTTTGCTGGTTTTTACGCTTCTGTGTTGGTATTGTTGTGTGTGTTCTGTGGCCTTCTCGGTCTGTAAGGGTGTCATTGAGTGCCGGGCACCGACCTTGTTTTTAAAAATCCATAGCCTTTATAAAAACAGCTACTCCCTTTGATCCAAATAAGTGTCGCAGCTTGAACTAGATTTTGGATCGGAGGGAGTAGTTGTTTCTATAAGGACGTAGAGTTTCTACACCCGAGTTCAAATAAACTCGGGTGAACAGTAAAATCAACACAAAATAAAAAAAAATTCAAAAAATTTCAATTTTTTTGGGAGAAACATTGGCAAAAGTTTTAACCGCCTGCAAAAATTCGTCTCGAAATCACATTCCTAGATGGTGTGGCAAAAAAATCGGTATTCTAAAAATGCTACTTTCAAAAGCATTTTGGAGCACTGAATTTGTTTTTTTTGCCACGCCTTACATGAATATGATTCCATGACGAATTTTTGCAACGACTTAGAACTTTTGTCAATATTTCTCCCAATCTTTTTTGGATTTTTTTTATTTTTTTCAATTATTTATCATTTTTAATGTTCACCAAACTCATTTGAGCTCGGGAGCCCAAAGGTACTTTCGTTTCTATAAAGGCTATGGTACTATTCTGGTACGGTAGCAGGTACGGAGATTAGTCATTCGAGAATCTGCGGCGTTGAAATGTACAGATCACCAATTTTCGAACCATGGCCGTTCAAAATAAAATAAAATAAAAATACAGCCGCGCTGTTACCAACTCATGTTGCAAATAGCGCAGCGATGTTTAAGGTCGATCCAATTGTGGGCCCCTTCATTTGCACAGATATGTTATGATGCTCTTCCACACCGAATCATGTCTTGATGATTGCTTCCTCTGGGCCTGGAAAAACGAGCAAACCCAGGTATGGCATGGACGTATGGTGTGAGACGGCGACGTTGTAGTTACTCCGTCTCGTCAGTAGAGAGACGGCAGCTTCACAAGTCGGAGACTGAAAGCGCCATTGATTTGTACTTGGCATCAGAAAGATTGCTTAGGCGGGTAATGACATGTTATCGCTTACCGCGGGAGCGACAGTTGAGCAATGGTAAGTGGGGCTTTAAGGGCTGTAGCTCTTAGGAGGCCCGGCCCACATCTCCCATTCCAAGCCTAAGTCTTGACCTCTCCTTGACGGATTCCGTGGAACCCGTCCGTCCGTCCGTCACCCGGTCACTTCACAGAGGTGCTGAAGAAGCAACAGAGACAATCCAACGTTCTGTTCTTTTTTTCTTTTCAAGTTGCTGTTTCCAAGGAGAAAAAACTGTTCAGCGACAGTAAAATTTCCCAGACCAGTACGTTTAAAAAAGGCGGCTGCTACAAATCAACCGGATGATTTCCTAGGGAAATCAACCGGATGATTTCCTAGGGAAATCATCCGCCTAACCAGCCGTCCGATCCGTGCGCTGGTAGCCATTCGATCGTAGCAACGCCACGGCAGTACCGAGCGAGCGCAAGTTCATCAGAACACTGATGGCATCCGGCAAAAGCTTCATTGTAGCCTCATGGCAGCACCGACAACGTTCGCCGAAGCTCCATTGCAGCCACGGCGGAGCTCCAACCCAGCACCGACGACTCCGGCGAAGCTCCATTGCAACCTCGACGGAGCTCCAACGCAGCACCGATGACACCGACGAAGCTTCATTGCAACTCCGGCGAATCTCCATTGCAACCTTGACGGAGCTCCAACGCAGCCCCGGCGGCTCCGACGAAGCTCATTGCAACTCCGGCGAAGCTCCATTGCAACGCCGGTGTCGAGATGAAGCGAGGGATGCAGCAGTGACGATGTCCGCGCCGAGAGTCGCCACCGTACGTCAGCGCTTGCAGCACCGCACCTTCTGCAAGCGCGTACTTGCCTTCTCGTGTTGCTCTGAAGCAGTCGTCGCCGGCGAGGACACCACACTGCTCGCTTACACACCGTCTCTACGCGACACGATGGGTGCTTGCAGCAGGCGTCGCCGACGAGGATGACCCACTGCAAGAGACGTCCCTTGTAGCGACGGCCGATGCAGCTGGTAGCTGTTGCAGCGACGTCGATCTGCGGCACCATCGATTGGAGCAACACAGTTGGGTAGCAGCCCTCATGGCGGATAGACTTGAGAACCGAGGGAGAGACGAAAGGAAAGGAAGCAGTGATTTGGGAAAGAAAGGAATGGGTGGTTCACGGGGTCGCGTTGGAGATAAGATAAGATAAGATAAGAGAGCGGTTGGTGGGACCCAAGGGGACACTTGGGTGTGTTGATGCTAGCGACGTCCATGGCTGAAGCGTGTGACTGGGAAAGACGAGCGTCGCACGATCGAAGCCCATTGGACGGCTGTCGACACGGTTTAAGCCAGCCAAATTTCAGTCGGCTTAGGATAAACGTTTTCCTTTAAAAAAGACGACCGTATGTGTCGGACGGGTGATAATTGGGTCACATTAACCGCCTCGGCAGCGGTTTGGATGGCATGCGGGACAGCGGTCCGACCTCTCGCCACGTCAACCATGTTTCGTAGCCCGTTCACAACGGACGCGTTTTGTAGCCTGCATTAGCCTCAGTTAACATGTGCGGAATGTTTTCGGCCTGTTTGATTGCTTGGGTTACATCAAAAAGCTGGCTCACACAGAACTTATAGCACCTCTGGGCCTGCATCCAGAGGAATGGTTTTATCGACCGTTTTTACCCAAAAAGGGTTCCCCCTTTGTATTCCAAAACAACCAACACTGTACACATAGCATTGCTGGGGTGAGCAGCACATCAAGCCCAAAAGAAAAAGAAGAAACAAATCCCAACAACGGCAGCTCGACAAAGCACGGATGACCTGCCACCGCTGCGCCCTCCGGAGACAAACCACCACAACTTGAGGTGGCTCCGATCTACCACGTACCAAGCAGCACCTTCAAGAAGGGATGCGACGCCGACGAAGCTGCTACCCGGACGAGTCCTAGGGTTTCCCCCGGCACGCGGAGGGAAGTAGGGGATGGCTACCACCGACACCCTCCAAGAAGGAATGTTGGCACCCCTTGGTGTCATCGCATCGGAGCCGGACGAACCAACAAGGATTTCTCCCGCACTCCAAACCCCACCGTAACCGAAGCCGACCAGCCAAACCACCACCCAACACCATGCGCCATCGCGGTTGCGCCGCCACCCACGTCGTCTTACTATGAGCACAACCACGAGGCCAAGAAGATCGGAGACAAGTGCCAAGCGATGGGAGCAACAACACCAAGGCCGAGCGGGAGGGAACCACCTCCACCGCCGTCGTGCGGGAGGCCCGTGCCTCCGACACCGTTGCGGTCGCCGTCCGGACACGGCAGCAGGGCATACCAGGCCACCCCTGGCCCGGCCAGGCCCGAAACAGGCCCGCTAAGCCCCGCCGGCGACACGCTGCAGCAGGTTGGCGTCGGCGCCGCCAGCTGTCGGTGTCAAAACCGGCGGATCTCGAGTAGGGGGTCCCGAACTGTGCGTCTAAGGATGATGGTAACAGGAGACGGGGGACACAATGTTTACCCAGGTTCGGGCCCTCTCTATGGAGGTAATACCCTACTTCCTGCTTGATTGATCTTGATGAATATGAGTATTACAAGAGTTGATCTACCACGAGATCATAATGGCTAAACCCTAGAAGTCTAGCCTGTATGACTATAATTGTATATCTGTCTACGGACCTAGCCCTCCGGTTTATATAGACACCGGAGGGATCTAGGGTTACATAAGGTCGGTTACAGGGAAAGGAATCTTCACATCGTGGACGCCAAGCTTGCCTTCCACGCCGAGGAGAGTCCCATCCGGACACGGGTAGAGTCTTCGGTCTTCGTATCTTCACAGCCCATCAGTCCGGCCCGTGGCTAACAGGCCGGACGCCCGAGGACCCCTTAGTCCAGGACTCCCTCAGTAGCCCCCGAACCAGACTTCGATGATGGGGTGTTCTGCGCGCAGATTGACTTTGGCATTGCAAGGCGGGTTCCACCTCTGATGACTTCAAAGTTATATATTCGGCCTTCCATTTAATGTCGTACCCCTCGGCTTCTGTGTATCAACAATTTTAGCCTCCACGTGTCAAGAGAATGCGAGAGGTCTGGGTATTTTTGCACTTAACGCCCCGGCCATGCGAGGAAGAGCGCCTATTTAAAGAGATTGGATCTCAGATCCATTCGGCACCCCGCAAAAAAATCCTCAGAGATTGCTAGGAAAGACCACCCCCATCATGGCTAGCGCTCCCAGCTCCTCCTCTCGTCCCTGTGGCCCTGAAAAAGGCGAGTGGGAGAGGTGCTCCGTATCCCATGTCAGCTGCAAACACAGGGATTTCTTCCCCCTGCGGATTTGGTCCCTGTTTGAGCAGGATTGACCTTCTTCAATGGCGAGGCCCAGGCTGAAAATTTCCCCAATCCATCCAGGGGGAACGAGTGTGCTTCGTCCGTTATCTGCTAAGAGGTGTCGGATTTCCAATTCACCCGTTCCTCCGAGGGCTTCTGGAGTACTATGGCCTCCAACTGCACAACTTTACCCCGGCCTCCATCCTGCATATCGCGGGTTACGTCGCCCTTTGCGAGCTATTCCTGGGTTGTGAGGCCCATTTTGAATTGTGGAGAAAGCTATTCTGTCTCGTTCCACGCAACCACGAGGGATCAATATTTGAAGTGGGCGGAGCCGAAATATGGCGCATCGCCGAGACCGGATACCTATCCGGCACACCAAAGAAGGCATCCGAAGAGTGGCCTTCCGAATGGTTTTATATTTAGGACGTCGCACTTCCAAACCCTGTTCGGAGGGGCCTTCCCGAGTTCACAAGCGTTCCTTTGAAGAAACACCACAGCTGGCGCCCTCGGAGCCTCGAGGAAGAAGACAGTGCGGATGTTCGTCAACTCAAGATAAGGACACTCGCTCAGTCCAGATTATCAATAGTCGAAGTGATGACGACCTCCATAGTACGGGGAGTTCAGCCACTCCAATACAGGGGGCTTCCCATGTGGCACTACAATGGGGAGGATGACGCCTCCCGCTATGGCAGGAAGGTTCCGGACACCCCCGCCGCCCTGGCCAAAATATTGGCCGAACTGTTCAAAGGGGAGGAAGAGGAATTTCTGCGTATCAAGCGCAGAGATGGGTTTTCTATGTACAATCCTCCTAGCTGGGTAAGTCCCAACTCCTCTACTTTACGCAATCCACTCCCTGAGCTACTTTCAATGAACATTAATTCGTCCATTTATGACAGCACTGGCGAAAGATTACCGAAGGGCTTCACAGCCCCGCCCCGCAGCCCGAGGGCCACAATCGGGACCTTGACCCCGGATTCGAAGAGGATCCGGACATATTCGTAGTGCTTGAGGACGGGGTGTTTTACCAGGCGAGCTACGACGGCACAGAAGTGGCCATCCTTGCCGATTACCCCAGTCTCCTCCCTGCCTCACACGTAAGTAACCCGGAGACATCTCATCCGAAAGAGTTCTCTCATTCTGCCTCACCCACCGCACCGTCCTGTGCTCAAAAGGGGAGCCGTTCGGCGCGCCGTGCCGCCCCAGGGGCGTCTCCAAAGAGAACGGCTCCCGTGCCGGACAAGCCTTCGAAGAGGAAGGCAAACGAAGATATGGCCGAGCCTTCGTCGAAGAGGTATGGATTTGCAAATACGTTCTTCAGCAGTCTCATCCAATTGTGACTTCTATGTTTGTCCTATATCAGGAAAAGAGTGTGTCGGACTGTGTCCGGGGGTCCGGCCGGTCATACTCCCCCCAGCCAGGATCCAAACCCTGCCGTAAAGACGGGGGCCGAAACAGGAGTGACACCGGATTGTCCTCCAGCTGAGGATTCGGATGATGTATCCATTACCAACTCAGAAATGGAGAGGGCCATGAATCATCGGCGCCGAAGGGCCGTTCTCAGAAGAGGCGTTTAATGTCTTCAGCTCGGCTGATGCGTACATCCGAGCTGCTCGAGACGGCTTAGCAGAGCCACGGCTCGACATTTAAAAGATGTGGAAGTAAGTTTACTTTGTCCGAATATGATAACCATATGCCAGTAGCCCCCGAGACTTGAAGCAGTTGGTACAAATGATTTAAGGATCATTGTATAACCAGGTTCTTACGAAGAAGATCGACCTGCTAGCCCAAGAGCTAGAAAAGTGTCAGACACAACTAATAGCTGTTACCACCGAACTGGAGAATTCCAGGAAGGCGTCCTCAGGTAATATTTCCCTCCATCGAGAAACAATAAGTATATACCAGCTTGTGTTAATACTGTTGCTTATCTCCTAACAGGATTGACAGATCAACTGGAGGAAAAATTGAAAGCCGCTCAAGCGGGCGAGAAAGAGGCGAAAAGACTACAGGCCGCGGGTGAGTGTGTTCTGACCCGAGTCAGAGATGAGAAAAACAAGCTGCAGGATGCCCAGACCCAGCTGGGCGAAGAACTGAAGGATGTACGGGCCCAGCTGGCTGATTCTGTGAAGGAAAATAAAAGGCTGCGAGGCGGCATATTCAGTATGTGGTCGACCTTACCTTCGAATAATTCGGAGATAAAAGGGACTGACAGAGTTATGTCTGCAGGTATGCTGACCGGTCGTCCCGAAGAGGAGATGTCCGGATTCTCGGGCGATCTGCTACAAGAGCTGTCGCACATGCATGAGCAGGCTCGGCAGGCGATGCGAAGCGTTGCCAAGGCCTTGTGGCCATCTGCCTCCCCTCCGGGAAAGATGGAGGAGCTCCTAGAGCTATTCAAGGGAGCGCGGCGGCGCTTTTGATTCTGGAAGATATCGGCCTGCCGGAAGGTGCACGAGAAGCCTGAGCCATGGTGTGAACACGGTATACCAAGCTTGATCCGAATCATATGGCTCGGGTTGGACCTCTAGAGTCAGATGGGGAAGAAGTTCCCGTTAATTTGGTATATGACCAAGTAAAAGTAGCCGCCAAGTATTCTCAGCAGGATTGTAAGTTAGACAGCCTGCTGGACGGTATAGAGGAGGAAATTTTTGAGTCCAAGTGACTATGTAATTTCCTTTCTAGCTGAATTGTAAAACGATTGTCCTGGCAGACCTTTTCGATTTGACCTCTGGGCCCGAAGGTGCAGAGTGTTTCCGAATACCTAAGCGGTAAAATAGACCGGGGTATGCGTGGAAACCAGGCGTAGGGGTCATAGTTGCTTGAACAGACAAGTTGTATCCGGCTAGTTATGTTATATTACATTATGATTGTAAGAAACATCTTCTAGAGAGAATAGTTCCATCAGGGGTTCCTTTCCCTGGGTGTGCATGCGTAAAAATGCATGTCCGAACTGTAATTGTGACAATCGCAGTATAAGTGACATATGGGGGTTCACAATGGGGCGAATGCAAAATCGTCTTTAATCCACCGACCGAATATTCCCTTAAGAACGCTAGCTTTCGGCTTCACCCAGTCCGAGGTACACATCCGGATGACCCGGCAGTAACAATCACAGAGGTGCTCCCTTTATGCCCTAGCCGAACTAACGGGAACGTAGGGCATAAGCACAGGAGCCAGGCAACCCAGCTTGGCAAAACTTAAGTCATATCGATGCATATAATGGTGAAGAAAAGGTACATACGGGGAAAACGTGCATATGTGGTGAGCTTGATGCTCGAAAAATAACATTAACAAGCTTCTGTCGAAGAAGCCCCCAGGTATAATGGACGCACATATTTAAGTATGTGTATGTCATGGGTGCGTGGTTGAGCCGCACGAAAAGCTTTAAGGCTGAAAAAAGGGAAAAAGCAAAAGGAGAGGAAAAAGCAATGGAACAATAGGGAGAAGGAGACGAACAAAGAGTTTGGCGCTAGGCATAGAATCTTCAGAGTCTGGCCGCATTCCAAGGGTTCGGCTCTAGGCGGTTGTCTGACGCATCACGAAGGCGGTACGCTCCTCCAGTGAGAACTTCGTCGATGATGAAGGGACCCTCCCATTTGGGCTTGAGTTTGTGCTTTCTCTTCTCCGGCAAGCGTAGAACGAGTTCGCCAACATTATAAGTCTTGGCCTGTACTTCTCTGCTTTCGTATCTGCGAGCCTGTTGTTGATAAAATGCGGAACGAGCTTTTGCGACGTCGCGCTCTTCCTCCAGGGCGTCTAGGCTGTCATGCCGATCGAGCTCGGCCTCTCTCTCTTCATACATTTGTACTCGAGGTGAGTCATGAATGATGTCGCAGGGTAACACAGCCTCTGCGCCGTACACCATGAAGAAAGGTGTGTATCCGGTAGTGCGATTGGGCATGGTCCGCAGCCCCGAGAGTACGGAGATTAACCAGCGGGGCATGACCATAAAACATGTCTCTCATATAAATAGAACAACCATTATTCTCGGATTTAAATGAGTAGCCATCTCGAATTAAACGAGATCCTGATACAATGTTCATGCTCAAAGCTGGCACTAAATAACAATTATTGAGGTTTAAAACTAATCCCGTAGGTAAATGTAGAGGTAGCGTGCCGACGGCGATCACATCGACCTTGGAACCATTCCCGACGCGCATCGTCACCTCGTCCTTTGCTAGTCTCCGTTTATTCCGCAGCTCCTGCTTTGAGTTACAAATATGAGCAAACGCACCGGTATCAAATACCCAGGAGCTACTACGAGTGCTGGTAAGGTACACAACAATAACATGTATATCACATATACCTTTGGTGTTGCCGGTCTTCTTGTCCGCTAAGTACTTGGGGCAGTTCCGCTTCCAGTGACCACTTCCCTTGCAATAAAAGCACTCAGTCTCAGGCTTGGGTCCATTCTTTGGCTTCTTCCCGGCAACTGGCTTACTAGGCGCGGCAACTCCCTTGCCGTCCTTCTTGAAGTTCTTCTTACCCTTGCCTTTCTTGAACTTAGTGGTTTTATTCACCATCAACACTTGATGTTCCTTTTTGATCTCCACCTCCGCTGATTTCAGCATTGAATATACCTCAGGAATGGTCTTTTCCATCCCCTGCATATTGAAGTTCATCACAAAGCTCTTGTAGCTCGGTGGAAGCGACTGAAGGATTCTGTCAATGACCGCGTCATCCGGGAGATTAACTCCCAGCTGAGTCAAGCGGTTGTGTAACCCAGATATTTTGAGTATGTGCTCACTGACAGAACTATTTTCCTCCATCTTACAACTGAAGAACTTGTCGGAGACTTCATATCTCTCGACCCGGGCATGAGCTTGGAAAACCATTTTCAGCTCTTCAAACATCTCATATGCTCCGTGTTGCTCAAAACGCTTTTGGAGTCCCGGTTCTAAGCTGTAAAGCATGCCGCACTGAATGAGGGAGTAATCATCAGCACGCTGCTGCCAAGCGTTCATAACGTCTTGGTTCTCTGGGATGGGTGCGTCACCTAGCGGTGCTTCTAGGACATAATCTTTCTTGGCAGCTATGAGGATGATCCTCAGGTTCTGGACCCAGTCCGTATAGTTGCTGCCATCATCTTTCAGCTTGGTTTTCTCTAGGAATGCGTTGAAGTTGAGGGCAACATTAGCGTGGGCCATTTGATCTACAAGACATATTGTAAAGATTTTAGACTAAGTTCATGATAATTAAGTTCATCTAATCAAATTATTCAATGAACTCCCACTCAGATAGACATCCCTCTAGTCATCTAAGTGAAACATGATCCGAGTCAACTAGGCCGTGTCCGATCATCACGTGAGACGGACTAGTCAACATCGGTGAACATCTTCATGTTGATCGTATCTTCTATACGACTCATGCTCGACCTTTCGGTCTTCCGTGTTCCGAGGCCATGTCTGTACATGCTAGGCTCATCAAGTCAACCTAAGTGTATTGCGTGTGTAAATCTGGCTTACACCCGTTGTATTCGAACGTTAGAATCTATCACACCCGATTATCACGTGGTGCTTCGAAACAACGAACCTTCGCAACGGTGCACAGTTAGGGGGAACACTTTCTTGAAATTATTGCGAGGGATCATCTTATTTAAGCTACCGTCGTTCTAAGCAAAGAAGATGTAAAACATGATAAACATCACATGCAATCAAATAGTGACATGATATGGCCAATATCATTTTGCTCCTTTTGATCTCCATCTTCGGGGCGCCATGATCATTGTCGTCACCGGCATGACACCATGATCTCCATCATCGTTTCTTCATGAAGTTGTCATGCCAACGATTACTTCTACTTCTATGGCTAACGTGTTTAGCAATAAAGTAAAGTAATTTACATGGCGTTATTCAATGACACGCAGGTCATACAAAAAATAAAGACAACTCCTATGGCTCCTGCCGGTTGTCATACTCATCGACATGCAAGTCGTGATTCCTATTACAAGAACATGATCAATCTCATACATCACATAGATTTCATTCATCACATCCTTTTGGCCATATCACATCACAAGGCATATGCTGCAAAAACAAGTTAGACGTCCTCTAATTGTTGTTGCATGTTTTTACGTGGCTTCTATAGGTTTCTAGCAAGAACGTTTCTTACCTACGTAAAACCACAACGTGATATGCCAACTTCTATTTACCCTTCATAAGGACCCTTTTCATCGAATCCGATTCGACTAAAGTGGGAGAGACAGACACCCGCTAGCCACCTTATGCAACTAGTGCATGTCAGTCGGTGGAACCTGTCTCACGTAAGCGTACGTGTAAGGTAGGTCCGGGCCGCTTCATCCCACGATGCCGCCGAAACAAGATAAGACTAGTAGTGGCAAGAAAATCGACAACATCTACGCCCACAACAAGTTTGTGTTCTACTCGTGCATAGAAACTACACATGGACCTAGCTCATGATGCCACTGTTGGAGATCGTAGCAGAAATTAAAAAAATTCTACGCATCACCAAGAACAATCTATGGAGTCTTCTAGCAACGAGAGGGAAAAGAGTGCATCTACATACCCTTGTAGATCGCGAGCGGAAGCGTTCAAGAGAACGGGGTTGATGGAGTCGTACTCGTCGTGATCCAAATCACCGATGATCCTAGCACTGAACGGACGGCACCTCCGCGTTCAACACACGTACGGAGCGGGGACGTCTCCTCCTTCTTGATCCAGCAAGGGGGAAGGAGAAGTTGATGGAGATCCAGCAGCACGACGGCGTGGTGGTGGAAGTAGCGGGATCCCGGCAGGGCTTCGCCAAGCGCAAGCGGGGAGGAAGAGGTGTCACGGGAGGGAGGGAGGCGCCAGGGCTTGGGGTGCTGCTCCCATGCGCCTCCCCACTATATATAGGGGTGGAGGGGGCTGGTTTCTTGCCCTCCAAGTCCATTGGGGCGTTGGCAAAGGTGGGGGAAAGAAATCCCATCATTTCCCTTCCCCACCGATTGTTATCCCCCCTTTTTAGGGATCTTGATCTTATCCCTTCGGGATATGATCTTATTCCTTCTAAGGTGGGATCTTCGTGCGCCTTGACCAGGGGTGTGGGGACTTACCCTCACTACCCACGTTCATGTGGGTCCCCCCATGCAGGTGGGCCCCACTTCGGAACCTTCTAGAACCTTCCCGGTACAATACCGAAAATCCCGAACATTTTCCGGTGGCCAAAATAGGACTTCCCATATATAAATCTTTACCTCCGGACCATTCCGGAACTCCTCGTGACGTCCGGGATCTCATCCGGGACTCCGAACAACTTTCGGTTAACCGCATACTAATATCTCTACAACTCTAGCGTCACCGAACCTTAAGTGTGTAGACCCTACGGGTTCGGGACCGAGACGACTCTCCGGTCAATAACCAACAGCGGGATCTGGATACCCATGTTGGCTCCCAGATGTTCCACGATGATCTCATCGGATGAACCACGATGTCGAGGATTCAATCAATCCCGTATACAATTCCCTTTGTCAATCGGTACGTTACTTGCCCGAGATTCGATCGTCGGTATCCCAATACCTTGTTCAATCTCGTTACCGGCAAGTCACTTTACTCGTACCGTAATGCATGATCCCGTGACCAAACACTTGGTTACATTGAGCTCATTATGATGATGCATTACCGAGTGGGCCCAGAGATACCTCTCCGTCATACAGAGTGACAAATCCCAGTCTCGATTCGTGCCAACCCAATAGACACTTTCAGAGATACCCGTAGTGCACCTTTATAGCCACCCAGTTACGTTGTGACGTTCGGCACACCCAAAGCACTCCTATGGTATCCGGGAGTTGCACAATCTCATGGTCTAAGGAAATGATACTTGACATTTGGAAAAGCTCTAGCAAACGAACTACACGATCTTGTGCTATGCTTAGGATTGGGTCTTGTCCATCACATCATTCTCCTAATGATGTGATCCCGTTATCAATGACATCCAATGTCCATAGTCAGGAAACCATGACTATCTGTTGATCAACGAGCTAGTCAACTAGAGGCTCACTAGGGACATGTCTTGGTCTATGTATTCACACATGTATTACGATTTCCGGATAACACAATTATAGCATGAGCAATAGACAATTATCATGAACAAGGAAATATAACAATAACCATTTTATTATTGCCTCTAGGGCATATTTCCAACACTATCCACTTAGTGAATTTATCCACCATTACCAGCAGATATTTTTTCTTATGGCTTCCTCCTTTAAGGGGTCCAACCATATCAATCCCCCAGACCGCGAAAGGCCAAGTGATGGGGATTGTTTGCAGAGCGGTGGGTGGCATATGGCTCTGGTTGGCGAAAAGCTGGCATCCGACGCAACGCTGAACAAGGTCCTGTGCGTCTGCTCGGGCCATCGGCCAGTAAAAACCTGTACGGAAGGCCTTGCTAACAAGGGCCCGAGCTGCGGCGTGGTGACCGTCGAGACCGGCATGAATTTCAGCCAAGAGCTGCCGCCCCTCCTCCCCGGAGATACACCTCTGAAGGACTCCGGTAGCGCTTTTCTTATAGAGCTCTCCGTCGTGAACCTTGTAGGCCTTCGAACGCTGGACAATGCGGCGGGCCTCATTCTGATCCTTGGGGAGTTCCTTCCTATTAAGGTAGGCCAAGAGGGGTTCGGTCCATTGGGCAATGACTGCCATAATGAGATGGGACGACGGTGTTATTTCGGTGGATGATCCCTCGATGATATCGGAGTGCTCGGAATCTGGGGTTGTCTTCGGATCCGGACTGGTGTTGCCGCTCTCCCCTTGCCACACCACGGATGGCTTGAAAAGCCTTTCCAGAAAAATGTTAGGTGGGACGGGGTCGCGCTTGGCGCCGATGTGAGCGAGGACGTCCGCCGCTTGATTACTTTCTCGAGCCACATGATGAAACTCGAGCCCCTCGAACCGAGCCGACATTTTAAGGACGGCATTGCGATAAGCCACCATCTTCGGATCTTTGGCATCAAGATCTCCATTTATTTGAGATATTGCGAGGTTTGAGTCCCCGCGCACCTCCAGGCGTTGTATGCCCATGGAGACGGCCATCCGAAGACCGTGCAATAAGGCCTCATATTCGGCTGCGTTGTTGGAGTCTGTGTATAATATTTGGAGTTCGTACTGGACTACGTCTCCAGTGGGGGACGTTAAAACGACGCCCGCTCCTAATCCTGCAAGCATTTTGGAGCCATCGAAATACATGACCCAGTTGGAGTATGTGCCGTACTCTTTAGGGAGTTCGGCCTCTGTCCATTTGGCAACGAAGTCCGCCAGTACTTGGGATTTAATGGCTCGATGTGGTTTATATGTTATGTCGAATGGAAGGAGCTCAATGGCCCATTTGGCAATCCGGCCCGTAGCATCGCGGTTGTTTATTATATCATTGAGTGGTACTTCAGAAGCCACCGTGATCGAACACTCTTGGAAATAGTGTCGCAGCTTCCGGGATGCCATGAAGATCGCGTATGCTATCTTTTGATAATGGGGGTACCGGGATTTGCATGGTGTGAGAACAGTGGCTACGTTGTATACTGGCTTCTGAAGCAGGAACTTATGTCCGTCGTGCTCTCGCCCAACGACGAGCACGGCGCTCACCACCTGGTGTGTTGCCGATATGTATAATAGCATGGGTTCGCCGACGATTGGCGCGGCCAGGATTGGGTTGCTTGCTAGAAGGGATTTTATTTCTTCCAGTCCAGCCGTTGCCGCATCCGTCCACTCGAAGTGATCGGTGCGTCGGAGTAGGCGATATAATGCCTTTTCTCCCAATCTAGAGATAAAGCGGCTTAAAGCTGCCACGCATCATGCAAGTTTTTGGACCTGCTTAAAGTCCGTTGGTATAGCCAACTGTGACAAAGCTCAGATCTTGGCTGGATTTGCTTCGATTCCTCTATTGGAAACAATGAAGCCCAGCAGTTTTCTGGCAGGGACGCCGAAAACACACTTTTCCGGATTGAGCTTGATTTCATATGCATGGAGGTTGTCGAATGTGAGACGTAAATCATCTATCAGTGCCTCGACGTGCCTGGTTTTGATGATGACGTCATCTACATATGCTTCAACTGTCTTGCCGGTCTGCTTCTCCAGGCATGTTTGAATCATGCGTTGGTAGGTGGTGCCAGCGTTTTTGAGCCCAAAAGGCATAGTGTTGAAGCAGAAAGGCCCATATGGGGTAATGAATGCCGTTGCGGCTTGATCGGACTCCTTCATCTTGATCTAATGGTATCCAGAGTATGCGTCGAGAAAACACAGTGAGTCGTGTCCTGCGGTTGCGTTAATGATCTGATCGATGCGAGGGAGGGGGAAGGGATCCTTAGGGCAAGCTTTGTTGAGGTCTTTGAAATCGACACATAGGCGCCAGGATTTATCCTTCTTTGGTACCATCACCAGGTTTGCTAGCCCATCCGGGTGTTTTATTTCTCTGATGAATCCGGCTTCGAGTAACTTGGCTAGCTCTTCTCCCATAGCTTCACGTTTAGGTTTGGAAAACCATCGTAGTGTTTGTTTGATCGGTTTATATCCCTGGCATGTCCGAAGGGTGCCAAGAGAATATGTCCTAGTTTTCTCGCAGGAACTCTCGTAGCGCGGCATCGACTGTTGGGTCGAGTTGTGCCCCGATAGATGCTGTCTTGTTGGGGTCTGTTGGATGGACTTGGAATTTGACTATTTCTTCTGCCGGCTTGAAGGAGGCGGATTTGTGTCGTTTGTCTAGGATCACGTCGTCCCTGTCCACCGTGGAGCGCAGTGCAGTTAATTCTTCACCCGCGAGGGCTGCAGATAATGCCTCAATGGCGAGGGATGCGGTTTAATTTTCGGCGCGGAGTGCTATGTCCGGATCACTGGCGAGAGTGATTGTACCGTTGGGCCCGAGCATCTTAAGCTTCATGTACCCGTAATGAGGTATAGCTTGGAAGCGTGTAAATGCATCTCACCTAAGAGGGCGTGATATCCGCTGTTGAAAGGGGCCACTTGGAAGGTTATCTCTTCGGACCGATAATTCTCCAGCGTGCCGAATACTATGTCAAGTGTGATTTTTCCCGCACACCGTGCCTCCCAACTGGGAATGATTCCTCGGAAGGTCGTGCTGCTTTGCTCGATGCGGCTCCTGTCTATTTCCATTTTGTGGAGTGTATCCTCATAGATGAGGTTTAGTCCGCTGCCGCCATCCATGAGAACTTTGGTGAGCCGAAAGCCATCGATGATTGGATTGAGGACCAAGGCGGCTGGTGCCCAGACTGTATTGTATTTTGGTTCGTCACTGGCATTGAAAGTTATAGCCGTGTCGTTCCAAGGGTTTATTGCTGCGATTTGGCAGACTTCGACAAGTTCGCGGAGTGCACTTTTGCGCCTATTGTTTGAAGCAAATGTCTCGAAGACCGTCAATACTTCATGGTTGTCGTCCTCCGGGGGGTGTTGTTCTGGGGTATTCTTGGTGAGGATATCCTCACCGCTCTTGGCCACTTGCCGGAGTATCCAACATGCTCTAAGGCTATGGGTTGGTAAGTTATCCGGTGTTGTGTGTATTTTGCATGGCCCATCGAGCCATCCTTCCAGAACGGTTCCACGCCCCGTAATGTGGTTATATTTCTTTACTATTGGGCCGGGCGTGCCACGGGGGTGCGCCCTTTTCGTCTGAATGAGAGTTTGGGTGGGGACCGATGGTTCCCAGTGGGCTGCCTGGGTTTTCCAGGCGCTTTCCATTGCGCTGTACTTCTGTACGATAGTTGCCAAGTCAGCGAATTGTAATATTCGACGGCGGTTGATGGCGTTGAGGATTCCTTCATCCATGCAATTGTTGCGAAACACTGAGATCGCGTCTTCGCCGCGACAGTCTTTAATCTTGTTTTTAACAAGGAGGAATTTGGCCTAGAAGTGGTGGACCGTTTCCTGAGACTGCTGTTGTATGCTCATGAGAGCGCTCAAATCTGGGTGGGTGGGTGGATTTAAGTCCGAACCCTGACCCAATTTTGGATCCAGAGTTTGACGATCTTCCGGACTTGACAGTTTGGGCTCCGGGATATCGACTGATTTTTTAGGTTTGTCGTCCGACTCTATGTTCGGAGGACTAGGCATGTCTTTCTGCCGGAGAGGGTCCGGCTCTTCGAGATCGGTGATCCAAACATAATTCGTCCTCACTATAGAGGAAGAGTTGTCTTGTTCCTCGACTACTACTATGTGGTGCGTGATCGGCGGAGTTTTAATTTCTCTCTGATCGGGTTTAAGCCCAATCCGATCGTAGTCTGTAGCGACCCCCAAGGCGGCAATGCAATCTAGGAGTTCATTTAAAGACGATAACTCCGTCGGATCCTTCCGAGTGGAGTATTCGGGATCAGCGCGGAGGCGATTTTCGATGACTCGAGAGGTCATCGTCGGCCTAAGGGCCGGACTGGCGGCCATGATGAAGCCGCCTAGCCGGAGGGTTTGGCCTGGGGCCAGGGCTCCTCCGGAGGTGATATTTTCCTTGACGAAAAGGCGAGCCATCAACCCTTTCGATGACGGCGCAATGGAACTCTCAATGAAAGCACCAATGTCGGTGTCAAAACCGGCGGATCTCGGATAGGCGGTCCCGAACTGTGCGTCTAAGGATGATGATAACAGGAGACGGGGGACACAATGTTTACCCAGGTTCGGGCCCTCTCTATGGAGGTAATACCCTACTTCCTGCTTGATTGATCTTGATGAATATGAGTATTACAAGAGTTGATCTACCACGAGATCGTAATGGCTAAACCCTAGAAGTCTAGCCTGTATGACTATAATTGTATATTTGTCTACGGACCTAGCCCTCTGGTTTATATAGACACCAGAGGGATCTAGGGTTACATAAGGTCGGTTACAGGGAAAGGAATCTTCACATCGTGGACGCCAAGCTTGCCTTCCACGCCGAGGAGAGTCCCGTCCGGACACGGGTAGAGTCTTCAGTCTTCGTATCTTCACAGCCCATCAGTCCGGCCCGTGGCTAACATGCCGGACGCCCGAGGACCCCTTAGTCTAGGACTCCCTCACCAGCACCCAGCCGCTCATCGTCGCTCCCCTGCATCCCGGAAGTCACGTCGCAAACCCGCCCCACCGCTGGCCCACCCAAGTCCAGATTGGGCCCGAAGGGCCCAGATCTGGGCCAAGAGCCATCGCCAGGTCGCACCGCCGCGCCACTGCTACTTCTTGAGCTTGCTTTGGTTTTCCCTTGAAGAGGAAAGGGTGACGCAAGAAAGTAGAGATAAGTATTTCCCTTAGTTAAAAACCAAGGTATCAATCCAGTAGGAGGAACACACAAGTCTCCAATGATAGCACCTACACAAACAAACAAATACTTGCACCCAACGCGATAGAGGGGTTGTCATTACCTTCACGGTTACTTGCAAGGATGAGATCTGATAGAGATAGGTATAAAAGATAAATAAAAGTGCAAAATAAAGTAAAGATAAATAAATTGCAACAAGGTATTTTTGGGGTTTTGGTTATATATATATATGAAAATAATATGATAAGAATAGACCCGGGGGCCATAGTTTTCACTAGAGGCTTCTCTCTTGAAAGGACACATACGGTGGGTAAACAAATTACTGTTGAGGAATTGATAGAAAAGCGCAAATTATGACAAATATCTAAGGCAATGATCATGAATATAGGCATCACGTCCATGACAAGTAGACCGAAATGATTCTGCATCTACTACTATTACTCCACACATTGACCGCTATCCAGCATGCATCTAGTGTATTAAGTTAACAAGAACGGAGTAACACCTTAAGCAAGATGACATGATGTAGAGGGATAGATCCAATCAATATGAAATAAACCCCATCTTTTTATGCTTAATGGCAACAATACAAATACGTGCCTCGCTACCCCTTCTGTCACTCGGTGAGGACACCACAAGATTGAACCCATTACAAAGCACCTCTCCCATTGCAAGGAAAATCAATCTAGTTGGCCAAACCAAATCAATAGATCAGAGAGAAATACAAAGCTATCTTAATAATTTATAAAAGAGTTCAGAGAAGACTCAAATAATATTCATAGATAATCTGATCATAAATTCACAATTCATCGGATCTCAACAAACGCACCGTAAAAGAAGATTACATCGAATAGATCTCCAAGAACATCGAGGAGAACATTGTATTGAAGATCAAAGAGAGAGAAGAAGCCATCTAGCACTACTAGGGAAAACCCTAGTAATAGCGCGGATTTTGATGCTATCAGCAGCCGCGGGTGGCCGCGCTACTACTACGGCGCTACAGCTAACAGTTAGTAGTAGCGCGGTCTAGACCCGCGCTACTACTATTGACTATATCAGCAGTGCTTTTTTGGAACGCGCTACTATTAAATAGCTATAGCACTTTTCTGTCCCCGCGCTGCTGCTGTATCTTTCATCATCTTTTTTGTTTCCTACCCCGTTTCAATAAACTGCAATTTCACATACAACAGATAACAATATCATCAACCACAATACCATATAATCATACAATAGTCATACAATATCATAAAGCATTATAGGTACTCATATATAGTCAACATACATCCTCACATGAATATAGCATATATGATAAGCAGTACTAGGTAGTCTTACAGCCACACATATATAGCAGTTCTACTAGGTATATGTAGTCATACAACCACACACACATATGTAGTTCTAGATGATATCGACGACGATCATCATCCTCAAGCCTGGGCGGTGGGTGTTCCTGATAGTAATTACGATGGCCTGTCCAACACGAAGATTCTTGCCAACGAGGAAGCTCTTCCACCCAACCGAGCTTAAATGTGTGCGACCGTCTGTGTCCATGCCGTAAGTACAGGTGGTGACGGAGCCCCTTGCGATAAGGCGTATTCCAGCTAAGCCTTCTTCATCAGGCTCGACACCACAACTCACAGATAGGCTCTTTGGCAATTTCTGAATAAGAAAAACATATCAATTAATAAGTAGCCTCGTACATACTCTTGCAAATATATTTCTACTAAGTATAGATTTCTACACTATCAAAAGACACAGTACTACACATTTGTACTAAGCATAAATTCTACTAATAAGTATATATGGATTATCTACACTATTAGTAGTTCCTTGGATTCTACACTAATAAGCATGTGATCGGACTCTACACTAAAGCATATCATCGACTAGATTCCACACAGCATATCATTGGACTCTACACTAAGCATATCATTGCATTTGTAAGTATAACAATAAAGCATATATATACCATCAAATTACTATAGTTAGTATAACATACCATATCATGCCGATCGACCATGGTACTTGTCAGGCGGGTCACGAATGGCACCCCGACAAATTCATCACGTGGCGGTATTATGTCCCATAGGTTGCACACCTCCTCCTCGCTCAGCCTCATTCTTTGAGCTACAATGGCTTCATGAAGTAGGTCCTCATCATCTTCATCGAGTGGGTCCTCATCATCTTCATCATATTCCTCCTTGTTGATATAAATGACAGCCTGCTTGGGTCTTTCTGCTCTGAAGGAGAAGCTGATCAACTCACCACCAGTAACACGCATGCGGGCGAGGAAACGGGCCCATCCATCTCCTCCAATCTGCGACATATTCCGTCCTTTATCGGCATCCATAGTGTAGGGCCCCCTAGGAGCCTCAAAGGTCACAGTGTCTCCTATCAGCTTGTTGAATTCAACCTCACATTGCATGGGACGATATGTGTAAGAAAAGCAAAATGACACAATGCATTAATGCCCACACTAAAAACAAAATAGTTGTTAAATTTCATATAATTTCTTACCGCCGCATGACGAAAACTCAGATGGAAATAGATGCCGAACAGCTTGCCAGTTGCAAGGCTGTTGGCGCACCTTGACTTGCACAGTCGACATGGTGGTGGTGGTGGTCGCGCCATTTTCCTAAAGCAATATGAGCAAAGATGAACGATCCACTTCACAGGAAAGGAAAACAATAACATAAAGTTCTCAATGCATCGATCTTAATCGGAAAATAGAATATTCAGGCTTAGTAACTAAAATTAACATATAAGATGATATGAGGTTAGCAACAGACATCTTGTGCATATAAAAAAATTCGATCTTTGCTGATGTTTTCAATCTTTGTTGTTTATCTTGTGCATATAAAAAAAATCAAAAAAACAATGTTATGCCATCTCAAAGGTCACAATTGTGTTATGCCATCTAACCTAAACTAAGAACGAGATATCTGAACACAAGCCAAACTGAATATATCTCTAAAAACTATCAACTATCATATCTCTCTCTCTATCCGTCTCTCTCTCTCTCTCTAAATGTTGCATATCAACTAGCCTACTAAATCAACTAAATCAAATGTTCTAAATCAACTAAATCAACTAGCCTACTAAATCAACTAAATCAAAATGTTCTAAATCAACTAAATCAACTAGCCTACTAAATCAACTAAATCAAAATGTTGCATATGAACTAGCCTACTAAATCAAAATGTAGCAGGGAGGAGGGTTGTGGTTGGAGGAGGGAGGAGGGAGAAGGAGGGGCGACTGGAGGAGGGAGGAGGAAGGAGGATGGAGGAGGAAGGCGGAGCGAGGAGGGGCCGGCCGGTGGAGAACGGGGGAGTGGAGGGAGGACGAAGGAGGAGGGGGCGGGGAGGAGGGCGGTCGGTGAAGGATTACCGAGTCCAGGGAGGAGGAGGAGGTGACAGCGGCGCAGAGGGAGGAGGGGTAGGCGACGACGGCCAGCGGGGGAGGACCGACGTGGGAGGGTTGAGGGGGGAGATCGAGTGAGTGTGAGTGTGAGTGGAGAGAGGAGAGTGAGGGGCGGCCGGTTGGGGAAGATAGAATGGCTTAATAGTAGCGCGCTATATAGAAATGCGCTACTGCAAAACGACCTAGCAGTAGCGCCTTTCAGTCAAAACGCGCTACTGCTATGTGTAAACATGTAAAAATATACATCAAAAATACATTGATCATCAAGGATCTTTTTGTGTACAATCTGAATTGTCAATATGAGTCCTCACCAATTTAGAAACCGGAGAAGACTCATATTGCGGCACAAATTCTACACATAGAGTTCAATGAAGACCAAGTGGTTGTGATAGTTTGAGAAGTAACATATTTAAGGTGGTAAAAACGCTGTTCACGGAGCGAGGTGGGACTAATTTTTTAGTTAACTTAGCAGTAGCGGGCATTGTGAGAAGGCGCTACTGCTATGATCTGTAGCAGTAGTGCTCTTCGTATTAAGACGCTGCTGCTATAACTACCTTGGCGGCGGGTTCGTGGCAATTATAGCAGTAACGCGGCTTTTAGCAGCCGCGCTACTGCTATAATTATTTCAGCAGCGCGTTTAGTGGGAGCGCGCTACTGCTATATAGCAGCAGCGCCTTGTTTTAAAGCATGCTGCTGGTAAGATTCTGTGTATAGGCTTTGCCCTAGTAGTGCAGCCACTAGATATGGACCCGTAGGTCTGTGGTAAACTACTCACACATCATCGGAAAGGCAGCAAGGTTAATGTAGAAGCCCTCCTTGATCGAATCCCCCTTCGACAGAGTACCAAAAAAGGCCCCAAGATGGGATCTCCCGAGGACAGAAGCTTGCGGCGGCGGAAAAGTATTTTGTGTGCCCTCTGGTATACGAGGAATATTTGGGTATTTATAGAGCTGAGATTAGGGTTGAAGGAGCCACAGGGGGCCCACAAGCTCATAGGGAGCCCCCTAGGGCGCGCCTGGTGAGCTTGTGGCTCACCCGCGGCCTTCTGGCCTCCTCCCGAAGCTTCCTAGGCGTCTTCTAGTCCAAGAAAAAACGTCAAAAAGTTTCGTTTCGTTTGGTATTGATTTTCTGTAAAAGACAAAAACATGGAAAAGACAGCATCTGACCCTGGGCACTAGGTTAATAGGTTAGTCCAAAAAATGATATAAAATAGCATAATAATGCATATAAAACATCCAAGATGGATAATATAATAGCATGGAACAATAAAAAATTATAGATACGTTGGCGACGTATCAAGCATCGCCAAGCTTAATTCCCGCTCGTCCTCGAGTAGGTAAATGATAAAAACAGAATTTTTGATGTGGAATGCTACCTAACATGTTTATCATGTAATCTTTCTTTATGTGGCATGAATATTCAGATCCATAAGATTCAAAACAAAAGTTTAATATTGACATAAAAATAATAATACTTCAAGCATACTAATAAAGCAATCATGTCTTCTCAAAATATTATGGCTAAATAAAGTTATCGCTACAAAATCATATAATCTTGTCATGCTCTATCTTCATCACACAAAATATTTATGATGCACAATCCCGATGACAAGCCAAGCAATTGGTTCGTACTTTTTAATGGTCTTAAGCTTTTTCAATTCTCACGCAATACATGAGCATGAGCCATGGATACAGCACTATAGGTGGAATAGAATATGATGGTGAAGGATGTGTGGAGAAGACAAAAAAGGAGAAAGTCTCACATTGACGAGGCTAATCAATGGGCTATGGAGATGCCCATCAGCTGATGTCAATGCAAGGAGTAGGGATTGCCATGCAACGGATGCACTAGAGCTATAAGTGTCGGAGTAATTGGCCACGGATACCCCGAAGACGGCGAGACAATAATTCAAGACATCGGGGCTAGCAAAGCCCCTCAGTCCGACTGCCCGGCTGCTCCTGCCGGCTCCCCGTCCGACTGCTCTGCCCGGCCGGCTGCCGACTGCAGCCCGACCCGACACCGACAAGACCCCGACGAGACGACCATACCGCGGACGAGACAGCTGTACCACGACGCCATCATGTATAGTGTCACTTGTCCCTGGGCACTATTTGTGAAGTGACCCAGGGAACAAGTGTGACATCCCACCATGCCTTTCCCATGCCACCACTTAGCTTAGATAGTAAGCTAGCCACACTATATATATGAGCATCCATCCATCCATCCAGGAGGGACACATACTCTCACGCACACACCCACAAGCAAGCTAGCTAGCAAGAGAGCTAGCTAGCCATCCATCCATCCACTCCCACGGGCAAGCATGCCCAAGCATACCCATACGGCCAGAGGCAACGGCCACCATGCCACATACATATGCAAAGCCAGATGCCTATGGCACTGAGCTTAGATACAGCTCCAGGAGCACCGTGTACTGTCCGATGTACACCCCAGATATACCCAGACATGCAGGAGTATGGGTATTATCTCTCCGAAGAGCCCCGAACCTGGGTAAACTAACGCGTGCTACTCGCATACCCGCTCCCGGGCCTATCAGCAGCAGTCTTACCCACACACTAAGCCCTTGTGGGATCTGTTGACTCCCAAGCCCCCCGTGAGAATACCATGACAGTTGGCGCCCACCGTGGTGTGGTACTACTACTATGCTACCACGCTGCTGCTGGTTTCGCTATCCGGGTGGGACCATTTTCGTCTTCACCGCCGCGACGTCGCGCCGTCTCTCCGATAGCGGTCGGGGGCTCAACATCGACATGCCCCCGGAGTGGCCGCGAGGGGCGGCGCGCCCTCGCCGTCGGCTTCGCCATCTTCGTCGTCACTGCGGCGTCACCGTCGTCTCTCCGATGGCGCTCGGGGGCCCGACATCGACGCGACCCCGGAGCGGCCGCGAGGGGCGGCGCATCCTCGCCGTCAGCCTCTTCGTCACCACCGCAACGCCGTCCGTCCGTCAGCGTGCGCGTCGCGCCGGGCCTCGCTTTGGTCGGCCACGTTCATCCACGCGCCGGTCGCGTATGCTCCCCTCCGCGCTGCGCCTTGTTCCGGCCGGAATGCGCGTTCACTCCTCCATATTTCATCTATGCAAGCTAGCTAGATGCAAGTCAAACAATGGTCAAACCATAGCCAAACACAAGTCGGACATATCCCGTACACTAGCCATACATTGCCTCGGTTTGCTCCAGCGGGGAGCCCCGGCCTCCTCCTACTCCGCACGAGCACCAGCGTCGGGCCACGCCCGAGCTCCTCCGCCTGCGCGTGCCCCCGTGGCCTCGACCGCATGCGCCTGCCGGCCTCCACCCCCTGTTCTCTCGCTGCGCGGCTCCGCCCGCTCGTCCGCCTCGCCCGCAAGCCGGCTCCCCGGCCGGGTCCGCCTCCGCGCGGCACGCTTGCCGGGTGCGCCCGTGGCCGCCTGCTCCGCCGGCTGCCGGCTCCCTCCCGCGTCGCCCCGGCTCTGTCCGCACGGCCGGCTTCGCGAGCGCCCGGCCGCCAGGTCGCCGCGCCCCTCTGCTCCGCCCTGGCCGCATCCCGGCCCCGGGTGGCCGACTCCCCGCCTGACCGCCTCCGCCTGCGGCCGCCTGCCTCCCGCCTTGGCTCGGCACCCCGCCGGGTTGCGCCCCGGCCGGCTACTCCGTGCAAATAGGGCCACCTGCCCAATGGCCGGCTGGAAGAAAAAGGACGGCCGGCTAGAAAAAAGTTGGAGCCCGACTGTTAGAAAAGTCAAAGGGCCGACTGCCCATAACAAAAAAAAAGAAAAAGAGTGTGCATGTCCGGCTGCCCAGAGCCGGCAGAGGAAAGAAAGTGGCCGACTGATGGCGTCCGGCTGCTCACATGCAGTCGGACGAAAAAAAAGAGAGAGAAAGAAAGAGAGAGACCGGCTGAAAAAAAAAGATATTGCCGGCTGCCTACCCGGCTGGACAGAAAAAAGAAGTGTCCGTCCGGCTGTGTGGGCGGACAAAGAGAAGAAGAAAAAAGCACAAACTTCGAAAAAGAAGACCAAGTAGATGCCAGGAGATCCGGCCCGACTGCTTAGAAGTCGGCCCGAATCTCGAGGGCTACACCAAGCGGGTGCGCTAACGCGCCCCCGCGAAGAAGAAGACAAAGTAGTCGCCGGGAGATCCGGCCCGACTGCTCAGCAGTCGGCCCGAATCTCGGGGGCTAGACCCAACGGGTGCACTGACGCGCTCCGGCGAAGAAAGAAGACAAAGTAGTCACCGGGAGATCCGGCCCGACAGCTCAGCAGTCGTCCCGAATCTCGGGGGCTACACCCAGCGGGTGCGCTGACGCGCCCCCCCGAAGAAGAAGACAAAGTAGTTGCCGGAAGATCCGGCCCGACTGCTCAGCAGTCGGCCCGAATCTCGGGGGCTACACCCAGTGGGTGCGCTGGCGCGCCCCCACGGAAGATTGCAAGAAGCAAAAACAAGAAGAGTTTTGTCCGGCTGCCAGCAGCCGGCAGAAGAGAAAAAAGAAGAGGAGGGCGCTGCCAGACTCCTCGCCGCCTGGCCGGCTGTGCCAGGCCGGCTCGGCTGTGTTCTGCTTGCCGCCTGGCCGGTCAGGCCCGACCGGCTGGACCCTCCTCGAGCGCCTAGAGGCTCGAGGGCTACACCCAGCGGGTGCGCCGACGCGCTCCGCGAGCGCCGAGCCGCGCCGGGTGTCTTCGACGACCTCTGCCTCGGCTACACGAAAATCAATGTGAGCTCCTCACCCGCATATTTTTTCACCGCGAGAGCACAGATAACACCGAGCGATGCTCGGGGGCTATCTCCGCATTTTATTACAGTTGCAGCACTGTTCGCCCCGGCGCCAGACAGAGTTGGCCTGGGGGCTGGCCGCTTGGCCTGAGACATTTGTTCCCGCAGACGGCTTAGTAGCGTGCGCGGTACCAAAGGCCCACTCTTAGTCACAGACCGCAGAGCGGCTGTCCGGCTAGCAAGAGTGAATGCTGGAGGCCACCCATGCGAAAAACGTCCGAGAAGAAAAACGGTTCGGGCGACCCGGCCGTTTTCTTTACGAGTATCTACTCGGTTGAATTCGCTCCCAGAGTCTGAGTATTGTACACTCCACTCCGCGGCCCACTCTCAGCCACAGACCGCAGAGCGGCTGTCCGGCAAGCGAGAGCACAAGCCAAAGAGCGGAGGGAACACGAAAAAGATTGAAGGGGGCTCGGACGAAACCGAGTCGGCACCCTCCGCATAAAACTTGCAATGCTAAAAGCAATCGTTTGATATATCTGCGTGGACTAACTTTGTATTTTTGCATGATCATTTCCATGAACACCCGCCAAAAAACCTCCGCCCAACTTTGCCAAGTTGCCCGGAGGTTTGGGGGCTACTGTCGGAGTAATTGGCCACAGATACCCCGAAGACGGCGAGACAATAATTCAAGACATCGGGGCTAGCAAAGCCCCTCAGTCCGACTGCCCGGCTGCTCCTGCCGGCTCCCCGTCCGACTGCTCTGCCCAGCTGGCTGCCGGCTGCCGACTGCGCCGACCAGCCGGCTGCAGCCCGACCCGACACCGACAAGACCCCGACGAGACGGCCATACCGCGGACGAGACAATACCACGATGCCATCATGTATAGTGTCACTTGTCCCTGGGCACTATTTGTGATGTGACCCAGGGAACAAGTGTGACATCCCACCATGCCTTGCCCATGCCACCACTTAGCGTAGATAGTAAGCTAGCCACACTATATATATGAGCATCCATCCATCCATCCAGGAGGGACACATACTCTCATGCACACACCCACAAGCAAGCTAGCTAGCAAGAGAGCTAGCTAGCCATCCATCCATCCACTCCCACGGGAAAGCATGCCCAAGCATACCCATACGGCCAGAGGCAACGGCCACCATGCCACATACATATGCAAAGCCAGATGCCTATGGCACTGAGCTTAGATACAGCTCCAGGAGCATCACGTACTGTCCGATGTACACCCCAGATATACTTAGACATGCAGGAGTAGGGGTATTATCTCTCCGGAGAGCCCCGAACCTGGGTAAACTAATGCGTGCTACTCGCATACCTGCTCCCGGGCCTATCAGCAGCAGTCTTACGCTCACACTAAGCCCTTGTGGCATCTGTCGACTCGCAAGCCCCCCCGTGAGAATACCACGACAATAAGTGTATGAAAGCTCAAAACAAAACTAAGTGTGCGTGCATCCAGCTCGCTTGCTCATGAAGACCTAGGGCATTTTGAGGAAGCCCATTAGTAATATACGAAAGTGACAAAATAGGAGACTCTCTATCTATCATGGAGGACGTGGTGCTACTTTGAAGCACAAGTGTGGAAAATGATAATGACATTGTCCCTTCTCTCTTTTTCTCTCATTTTTTTCTTTTCTCTTTTTTCCTATTTTTCTTTTGGGCTCTTTGGGCTCTTTTTTTGGGTTCTTTGGCATCTTTTTTATTTTAAGTCCGGAGTCTCATCCCGACTTGTGGGGGAATCATAGTATCCATGATCCTTTCCTCACATGGGACAATGTTCTAGTAATGATGATCATCACACTTTTATTTACTTACAACTCAAGAATTACAACTCGATACTAGAACGAAAATATGACTCTATGAATGCCTCATGCAATGATCTCGCGTGACATGTATAAAAAATATGAAAAGTGGCCAAGCCACAAATACTATGTCAATTATATGATCATGCAAAGCAATATGAAAATGACGACATGTGTCATAATAAATCAGAACGGTGGAAGTTGCATGCCAATATATCTCGGAATGGCTATGGAAATGCCGTAGTAGGTAGGTATGGTGGCTGTTTTGAGGAAGATGTAAGGTGGTTTATGTGTGAAAGAGCGTATCATATCACGGGATTTGGATGCACCGCAAAGTTTGCACCAACTCTCAAGGTGAGAAAGGGCAATGCACAGTATCAAAGAGGCTAGCAATGGTGGAAGGGTGCGAGTGCATATAATCATGGACTCAACATTAGTCATAAAGAACTCAGATACTTATTGCAAAAGTTTATTAGCCCTCGAAACAAAGTACTACTGTGCATGCTCCTAGGGGATAGATTGGTAGGAAAAAACCATCGCTCCTCTCCGACCGCCACTCATAAGGAATACAATAAAGCATATATATATCATCAAATTACTACTTAAGAATGTTCTAACGACTTTGACCATTATTTGGAAACTTCATAACAAGTTGATACGAACTGAGAAAAATGCAAATAAGATATCAGGATGTTTAGAAAACATCACCTACATTTGCATGTAATTTTTATTCATGAAAAAATATTGTTTATACCTTTTTATTTTTAATAATGTTAATAACATTAATTACCTCAGATAGTTTAAAGGGTGCTTTTGTCCTAAATGCAAATGATATGCACATAAAGGTAATGTTTATCTAAACATTTTGATATCTTATTTGCATTTTTCTGAGTTCATATGAATTAGTTATGAATTTTCAAAGTTTTGGTCAAACGGTCAAAGGGCATTCGAGGGACCTCGACGGAAAAATTAAGGGCAAAACTGAGCAAGCTCGAAAATTAAGGGCAAAACCCGTGGGTAGGAACCAACTAGGGGTAAAAAAGCAATTGTCCCAAAAATAAATCATGCTCCAACTTCATCGCATAACGAGAGACCATACGTGCATGCTTCGGGAATCACAAACCTTCTAATCCAAAATTGCTCACTAGCATGACTCTAATATCACCATCTTTATATCTCAAAACAAATGCAAGGAATCAAACTTCTCATATATTTAATGATCTTCATGAAAGTTTTTATTATATCCCTCTTGAATACCCATCATATTAGGACTAAATTCATAACCTAAGCAGCCATACTATTTTTAAGACTCAAAATAATATAAGTGAAGCATGAGAGTTCATCAGTTTTCTTCCAAATAAAACCATCGCCGTGCTCTAAAAAGATATAAGTGAAGCACTAGAGCAACTACCTAGCTCAAAAGATATAAGTGAATCACATAGAGTATTCTAATAAATTCATGATTAATGTGTGTCCCTCTCAAAAGGTGTCAACAACAAGGATTATTGTGGAAAACTAAAAAGCGAAGACTCAAATAATACAAGATGCTCCAAGCAAAACACATATCATCTGGTGAATAAAAATATAGCCTCAAGTAATTTACCGATGGATTGAAGACAAAAGAGGGGATGCCATCCGGGCCATCCCCAAGCTTAGATGTTTGGTTGTCCTTGAATATTACCTTGGTGTGCCTAGGGCATCCCCAAGCTTAGGCTCTTGCCACTCCTTATTCCGTAGTCCATCGAAACTTCACCCACAACTTGAAAACTTCACAACACAAAACTCAACAGAAAACTCATGAGATTCGTTAGTGAAACAAAGCAAATAACCACTTTTAGGTAATGTTGTAAACTCATTCCAATTCTATATTTGTATTATATCTACTGTATTCTAACTTCTCCATGGTTCATACCCCCCAATACTACCCATAGATTCATCAGAAAAAGCAAACAACACAATGACAACAGAATCTGTCAAAAACAGAACAGTCTATAGAAACCTGTATATTTCTCATACTTATGTAACTCTAAAAATTCTGAAAAATTAGGACAATGTAGGAAATTTGTATATCAATGTTGTTTAAAAAATTCAAAACAAAAACATGTTTCTGTGAATTTAAAAAGTTCCAGAACTGGGCGCAAAAGTTTCTGTTTTTTCACAGAATCAAATCAACTATCACCCAAATCATCCCAAAGGTCTTACTTGGCTCAAACACTAATTAAAACACTAAAACACAATCATAACATAAGTATAATTTCATATACTCATAAAAATAGAAAATAAAAATATTGGGTTGTCACCCAACAAGCGCTTCTCTTTAAAGCCCTTTAGGTGGGCATTGATAATTTTAATGATGCTCACATGAAAGTCAAGAATTGAAGCACAAATAGAGCATCATATGGCATCACTACTACAGGATGCTGCTAACGCGACACTACGATCAGAGACCATTCGATGAAACTGTGTGCGATGCAATAATCGCAAATGGTGGTGTAAAAACCCGTCAAAAAAGGTGCAAAATGTTTGCGATGGCGGATGCATCAAACACACGGTTCAATTTTAGTTGCGTGTGCGATGCAGGGCATACGGTTTAGTTCACTTAACTGTTTGCGATGCGGAGGAATAAAAGAAACGGGCAGCCAGATGAAGGTGTGTGCGATATACAGCATACGGTTCACTCGGATGAACTGTTTGTGATTAGGAAACACACAAAAAATGGTCAGCCAGATCAAGGTGTGTGCGATATACGGCATGCGGTTCACTCGGATGAACTGTTTGCTTTGAGCCAAGAGAACAGAAATGGTTCAATATAACAAGATGTGTGTGATACGCGGCAAACAGGTCTGTAATCATAAATGTGTGGGAAGACTGATAATAACACAGACGATTGCTGCTAATAAGCCGTGTGTGTTGTGGGCAAATGCTTCATGGTATACAATTGTCAGCAATTGATGAAATCATCACCGACGGGTTCCCCAGTATGGTTCGTCTGCAATGTCATTGCACACAGAACAACAACATATGTACTTATAACTTATAAGGACTTGATTCCATAAAAAGATTAAACATCCAATTACATATGTGGCTAGTACACACATGACCTTTGCACACACCAATGTACACGCATGTATGCTACTGTTTTCGAATCTGTTTAAAAGAAAACTAAAACATAAATATCCTAAAAAGGTCTAAAACCAAAAATAGGGAAAACAGATTTAGTCCCGGTTGGTGTGCCAAGCAGGCTAGGGGTGAATGGAAATAGGAGCTGCGATTTCAACAACTCCTTGTAAGTAGTACTAGCTAGGTCCGCGCATCTCTTTGATTATAGTTTCAATACCATTATCATGATTGATTCTTATTTTGATTGAACTCTATTCTCGTAAATTGCTCGAGGCAGGGAGCCGGGAATAATTTATGTGGATACTACGTTTGCGAGTTCATTCGCCAGACGATCTGTGAGACGGGTGATCGCTCTCTGACTATAGCGCCAGAAAAGCTCCTGTCTGCTAGGACTACGTCGGTATTTCCCAAAGGGGAAGGGATGATGCAGCACAACGACGGTAGGTATTCCCCTCAGTGATGAAACCAAGGTTATCGAACCAGTAGGAGAACCAAGCAACACAACGTAAACAACACCTGCACACAAAGAACAAATCCTCGCAACCCGACGTGTTAAAGGGGTTGTCAATCCCTTCCGGGGTACGGCGCCTCAAGATAGGCAAAACGGACGTGACGAAATTGTAGTAGATTGATAGATCGAACGCCAAACAAAATAAATAAGAATAAATTGCAGCAAGGTATTTTGTATTTTTGGTTTAATATATCTGAATAAAAATGCAAAGGAAAAATAGACCGCAAGCAAATATATGAGAAAGAAGACCCGGGGGCCGTAGGTTTCACTAGTGGCTTCTCTCGAGAAAAATAGCAAACAGTGGGTAAACAAATTACTGTTGGGCAATTGATAGAACTTCAAATAATTATGACGATATCCAGGCAATGATCATTACATAGGCATCACGTCCATGATTAGTAGACCGACTCCTGCATGCATCTACGACTATTACTCCACACATCGACCGCTATCCAGCATGCATCTAGTGTATTAAGTTCACGAGAAAACAGAGTAATGCAATAAGAACGATGACATGATGTAGACAAGATTCGTTTATCTATTACGTAGATATTGATCCCATCTTTTTATCCTTAGTAGCAACGATACATACGTATCGGTTCCCTTTCTGTCACTGGGATCAAGCACCGTAAGATCGAACCCACTACTGAGCACCTCTTCCCATTGCAAGATAAATAGATCAAGTTGGCCAAAAAAACCAAATATCGGAGAAGAAATACGAGGCTATAAGAGATCATGCATATAAGAGATCAAAGAAACTCAAATAACTTTCATGGATATACAAAGATATAACTGATCATAAACTCGAAGTTCATCAGATCCCAACAAACACACCGCAAAAGAGTTACATCATATGGATCTCCAAGATACCATTGTATTGAGAATTCAGCGAGAGAGAGAGAGAGAGAGAGAGCCATCTAGCTACTAACTACGGACCCGAAGGTCTACAAGGAACTACTCACACATAATCAGAGAGGCACCAATGGAGGTGGTGAACCCCATCCGAGATGGTGTCTAGATTGGATCTGGTGCTTCTGGACTCTGCGGCGGCTGGACGAATATTTCGTCGACTCCCCTAGGGTTCTGGTATTTTTGGAGTATTTATAGAGCAAAGAGGCGGTCCGGGGGGCACCCGAGGTGGGCACAACCCACCAGGGCGCGCCTGGGCCTCCTGGCGCGCCCTGGTGGGTTGTCCCCTCCTCGGGACTCCCCCAGGTGCAACCAGGGCCCGTTGTGTTCCTTCTGGCCCATAAAAAACCATCATGGAGTTTCGTGGCATTTGGACTCCGTCTGGTATTGATTTTCTGCGATGTAAGAAACATGGAAAAAACAGCAACTGACACTTGGCACTATGTCAATAGGTTAGTACCAAGAAATGATATAAAATGACTATAAAATGATTAGAAAACATCCAAGATTAATAATAAAACAGCATAGAACAATAAAAAATTATAGATACGTTGGAGACGTATCAGCATCCCCATGCTTAACTCCTGCTCGTCCTCGAGTAGGTAAGTGATAAAAACAGAATTTTTGATGTGGAGTCCTGTTTATCAAGTCATATCATATTCTTTTCTTTATAGCATGGACATTTGGACTTTATGTGATTCAAAGCAATAGTCTAGTTTTAACATAACAATTTAGATACTCAAGCATCAACAAGCAACCATGTCTTTCAAAATATCAACGCTAAAATAAGTTATCCCTAGCGCATCATGCTCAAACATTGATCCATTCATGAAACACACTCGAATATTAGCTACACCCAATACTTAAGTACGATCATATTGCCTCCTAGTTGGTGCTTTTTATGAGAGAAGATGGAGACTCAAATTCAAAATAAAAATTGCATAAAGTAAAAGAAAGGCCCTTCGCAGAGGGAAGTAGGGATTTGTAGAGGTGCCTGAGCTCAAAGCTAAAAATTAGAGAAAAAACATTTTGGGAGGTGTATCCATCCCACCAACGAAAACGACGTAGAGCTACGAACACCTTCCATGCTAGATATGCCATAGGCAGTTCCCAAACAGAAAATAAAGTTTATTCCTTTTTCCACCATACTTTCACTTTCCATGGCTAACATTATCCACGGGTGCCCTCCATACCACCACTTTCCAAGGAATTTATTATTTGACAACATAAAGTAAATTCATTTTTGCATTTTGGGACTGGGCATCCCTAAAACCTTTGCCTTACTCTCGTGCAATGACAAGTGAATAAACACTCATCGTGAGAATAACACATCCAGCATGGAAAATATTAGCCACCCGTTACCGTTCTGCGAGTGGAGCAAATACACAAAAAAGAAGTTTATTTTGAAAATTAGAGATGGCACATGCAAATTTGCTTAGAACGGCAAAAGAATACCACATATAGGTAGATATAGTGGACTCATATGACAAAACCCGTTTAAAGGATTTTGGATGCACAAGTAGAGGTAATACTTGGTGCAAAATGAAGGCTAGCAAAAAGATTGGGAAGCGACCAACCAAGAAACGAATAATCTCATAAGCAAGCATTAAGCATAACTAACACCGAATAATGCACCACAAGTAGGATATAATTTTCATTGCATGATTATTGACTTTCGTGCACGCATAGGGAATCACAAACCTTAACACCAATATTCTTACTAGAGCACAATTACTCATCAACATAACTCACATATCACATCATCATATCTCAAAACTATTACTAAGAATCAAGTTTATTTTGTCCAATGATCTTCATGATTTTTTTACTTTATCCTTCTTGGATATATATCACTTTGGGACTAATTTTCATGTGTTGCTTTTCATAAGCTCAAACAAATATAAGTGAAGATCATGAGCATAAATTTTTTCTTTCTCTCAAAATAATTTAAGTGAAGCAAGAGAGAATTTCATTAAAATTTTACTAACTCTCAAATAAATCTAAGTGAAGCAACAGAGCATTTCTTCAAAAATACTAAGCACACTGTGCTCAAAAAGATATAAGTGAAGCACTAGAGCAAGTCCTAGCTCATAAAAGATTTAAGTGAAGCATAGAGAGCAATTCTAACAAGTCACATAATTTTGGCTCTCTCAAATAGGTGTGTACAACAAGGATTGATGACTTAAAACCCAAAATAAAACAAGCAAAGACACATATCATACAAGACGCTCCAAGCAAAGCACATATCATATGACGAATAAAAATATAGTCTCGAGTAAAATACCGATGGTCATTAGAAGAAAGAAGGGATGCCACTCGGGGGCATCCCCAAGCTTAGTTGGTTGCTCATTCTTCGATAATAGCTTGGGATGCCAGGGCATCCCCAAGCTTAGGCTCTTCTATCCTTCTTTCATCCATCGTAAGATAACCCAAAACTTGAAAACTTCAATCACACAAAACTCAACAAAACCTTTGTGAGATCCGTTAGTAAAAGAAAGCATACCACTACTATAAGTGTAGTATCAAACCAATTCATATTTTGTTTTTGTATTATATCTATTGTATTCCAACTTTTCTATGGCAAAAACTCATCAAACAAAACCATAGAGCCATCAAAATAAGCACACAACACAAACAAAATAGAATCTGTCAAAACAGAACAGTCTGTAGTAATCTGACACTTTCGAATACTTCTCTAACTCCAAAAATTCTGAAAAATTAGGACGACTAGGGTAATTTGTATATTGATCTTCTGCAAAAATAATCAGGGTAAAAGCACGTTTCTGTGATTTATGAAAATTGTTTTCGTGAGTGCATAAGTTTATGTCTTTTTCAGCAAGATCAAACAACTATCACCCCAGATGATCCTAAAGGCTTTACTTGGCACAAACACTAATTAAAACATAAAAAACTTAATCACACCAGTAGCATAATTGTGCTAACACTCAAGAACAGAAAGCAAGAAGCAAAAATAAATTTTATTCATTGGGTTGCCTCCCAACAAGCGCTATAGTTTTACGCCCTTAGCTAGGCGTAAAGCAAGGATCTAAGTTTTTTCTTCCGAAGTTTTGGCAACTTTTGTAATGGTTTTCTCAAACCCGGGAGGCTCTTTACGCTTCTCTAAATTCTTCGGGAAGGAAACCATCTTAAGATCCAAAATATCCAATCGCTTGTTGCAAAGAGTAATCAAGGTATTCATGCGATTGATACTACCATTGAGGTGCTTGAGGGGTTCATTATATTTCTGTATTTCAACCATATGTTTATGCAAATCACCAAGTTTGTCCAATATCTGAACTCCCTCAGGGGTAAAGGAAAACCCCTTCTTTTGAGGAGGAATTCCCAAAATTCCTTCCAAAATTTCATAGGCAGCGTTTGCATCAAGCTCAATAAAATTTCCTTTAGCGATAAAATCAAGAAGTTGTCTGTGATGCAAAGCTAATCCTATGGAAAAATTACGAAGCAAAACCTTAGCATCCCCCTTTAGATTGGAAACACGATACGATTCCATAAACCTATACCAGGCATCTTTCAGATTTTCTCCTTGTCTTTGCTTGAAGTAAAGAACTTCAAAATCTGGTGACAAAGGAGGAGTAGTGATGCTAGCCATCAGGACTAGAGACAAGAGATCGGTGAAAAAGAGAGGCGAATAAAACGGCAATTTTTTGTGAAGTGGGGGAGAGGAAAACGAGAGGCAAATGGTAAATAATGTAAATTGCGAGGAGATGAGATTTGTGAGGAACCTGGTTATGTTGAAGATCCTCCCCGGCAACAGCGCCAGAAATTCCTTTTGATCGCTCTCTGACTATAGCGCCAGAAAAGCTCCTGTCTGCTAGGACTATGTCGGTATTTCCGCAAAGAGGAAGGGATGATGCAGCACAGGGACGGTAGGTATTTCCCTCAGTGATGAAACCAAGGTTATCGAACCAGTAGGAGAACCAAGCAACACAACGTAAACAGCACCTGCACACAAAGAACAAATCCTCGCAACCCGACTTGTTAAAGGGGTTGTCAATCCCTTCCGAGGTACTGCGCCTCAAGATAGGCAAAACAGGCGTGAGGAAATTGTAGTAGATTGATAGATCGAACACCAAAGAAAATAAATAAGAATAAATTGCAGCAAGGTATTTTTGTATTTTTGGTTTAATAGATCTGAATAAAAATGCAAAGGAAAAATAGATCGCAAGCAAATATATGAGAAACAAGACCCGGGGGCCGTAGGTTTCACTAGTGGCTTCTCTCGAGAAAAATAGCAAACGGTGGGTAAACAAATTACTGTTGGGCAATTGATAGAACTTGAAATAATTATGACGATATCCAGGCAATGATCATTACATAGGCATCACGTCCAAGATTAGTTGACCGACTCCCGCCTGCATTTACTACTATTACTCCACACATCGACTACTATCCAGTATGCATCTAGTGTATTTAGTTCATGGAAAAACAGAGTAATGCAATAAGAACAATGACATGATATAGACAAGATTTCTTTATCTATTACGTAGATATAGATCCCATCTTTTTATCCTTAGTAGCAACGATACATACGTGTCGGTTCCCTTTCTGTCACTAGGATCAAGCACCGTAAGATCGAACCCACTACCGGGCACCTCTTCCCATTGCAAGATAAATAGATCAAGTTGGCCAAACAAAACCCAATTATCGGAGAAGAAATACGAGGATATAAGAGATCATGTATAAGAGATCAAAGAAACTCAAATAACTTTCATGGATATAAAAAGATATAACTGATCATAAACTCGAAGTTCATCAGATCCTAACAAACACACCGCAAAGGAGTTACATCATATGATCTCCAAGAGACTATTGTATTGAGAATTCAGCGAGAGAGATAAAGCCATCTAGCTACTAACTACAGACCCGAAGGTCTACAAGGAACTACTCACGCATCATCGGAGAGGCACCAATGGAGGTGGTGAACCCCATCCGAGATGGTGTCTAGATTGGATCTAGTGGTTCTGGACTCTGCGGCGGTTGGAGGAATGTTTCGTCGACTCCCCTAGGGTTCTGGTATTTTTGGGGTATTTATAAAGCAAAGAGGCGGTCCGGGGGGCACCCGAGGTGGGCACAACCCACCAGTGCGCTCCTGGGCCTCCTGGCGCGCCCTGGTGGGTTGTCCCCTCTATCGGTGTCAAAACCGGCGGATCTCGGGTAGGGGGTTCCGAACTGTGCGTCTAAGGTTGATGGTAACATGAGACGGGGGACACGATGTTTACCCAGGTTCGGGCCCTCTCTATGGAGGTAATACCCTACTTCCTGCTTGATTGATCTTGATGAATATGAGTATTACAAGAGTTGATCTACCTCGAGATCCTAATGGCTAAAACCCTAAAAGTCTAGCCTGTATGACTATGATTATCCTCGTCTCTACGGACCAAGCCCTCCGGTTTATATAGACACCGGAGGGGACTAGGGTTATACAACGTCGGTTACAGAGAAAGGAATCTTCATATCCGGGCGCCAAGCTTGCCTTCCAATCCAAGGAGAGTCCCATCCGGACACGGGAGAGAGTCTTCTATCTTGTATCTTCATGGCCCATGCTACACAGTCCGGACGCCCGAGGACCCCTTAATCCAGGACTCCCTTAGTAGCCCCTGAACCAGGCTTTCAATGACGAGGTGTCCGCCGCGCTGATTGTCTTCGGCATTGCAAGGCGGGTTCCTTCTCCGAATACTCCAAAATAGTCTTTGAACACAAGAATCATGTCCGGCTCTACAAAACAAATACCACACACAACCGCAGAGAGTATAATATTTCACGAGTCCAATTTGCTGACAACTTTTTGTAGCGTGATATCACGTCACCACCCGGTTATTATTTCGAACCGTTTTTTAGCCTGTCGCTCCACGTTTCGAGACGCGGTTTTATTGGCACATCTTGTCGAAGTAGAGATCATGTCCCCTTACCGCGGGATTCTTATAAATACGGGCGTGGGTAACCCAACCGTCCTGTTGGCATGATCCCTTGAGAATAGGAAAGTTCTAAGGCCCATGAGGAGGCGTTTGATATTCATCGCCTTTATAAAGGGGCACAAACCCGTCTTTCTCCTCTACGCCAACCCTTTCCTCAACCTTCCCAACCTCGAGTTCCAGCACCCAAGGTTCAATTCAATTGCCCCGAGCCTCCCAGTCATGTCCGGGCCCAGCCTTCATGGCCAGTGGGTGGCCCCCTCTGTCACAGAGGAGGATGTCGCGAAGCTCCGGGCGGCAAGATACCTGACCGCGGAAATCCCCCATAGGCTTCCTGCTCAAGGGCAGGTTATTCCTACACCCAGATCCGGCGAGAGGGTCGTATTCATCTCCCACTTCCTCCGGGGGCTAGGGTTCGCTCTCCATCCCTTCGTTCGAGGGCTCATGTTCTATTACGGGCTAGATTTTCACAATCTAGCTCCGGACTCCTTCCTTCATATCTCGTCGTTCATCATCATGTGTGAGGCCTTTCTCCGCATTCCCCTCCACTTCGGCTTATGGCTCAAGACCTTTAACATGAAGCCAAAGGTAGTCGAGGGGAAGCAAGCAGAGTGCGGTGGTGCTGCGGTGAGCAAACTCACCAATATGCCTTGGCCAAAAGTCTCTTTCACAGAAACTTCCAACCTATGGCAGCGGGAGTGGTTTTACATCACAGAACCCCATGGTACCAAGTGGGCAGCTACCCCTGTGTTTCGATCCGGCCCTCCATTACGGCTTGCATCATGGATTAATAAGGGGCTAGGCTGGGGATCAATTGACGAAGTGCAGACGCTACAAAGCCGCATCCGGAGCCTCATCAAAAAGGACACCAATCTCATCGACGTGATTCAAGTAATGCTAGTCCGCCGGGTCCCGCCGTGCCAACGACGGCCCCTCCGCATGTGGGAGTTTAATCCGGAAGGACCACGAACCCTTCAACACTTCTTCGGCACGACGCACAGAGGAATGTGGAAGTTATTTTTCGGGACACGAAAACAGTGGCCGGACACCACCGAGGACATCGGCCTTGACTGCAACCATCCGGATACCTCGGCAAGCACTTGACTCCCGAACACAACTTAGTTAAATATCCCATAATAAGATACTGAGAAAACCATCTTCTTCCAGGGCTGGATAAAGAAGGCAGAGCGAATTAGGTGTTTGGCCCCTCTTCCCGAAGACTCAGCTAGTCCCGTGCTAACAAGGATGCTGGTCCCGGCACCATACCAGGTGCCGGTGAAAGAGGACAATGAGGAGAGCAGGAAGGCCAAAGGTGGCCTCCATTCTGAAGGTACACCAGACACTATGTCCGGGGAAGTTAGGGCTCCCTCTTCCGAAGACAAAAGAGAAGGAGAAGCTGACATCCTTTCTCCCATGGTAAGAAAAGGAGCGCCTCCGAAGATTTGGAGGTAAAGGCTCCCAAGTGAGGGAAGATGTCCCTTTCAGGCGGTTCGGGTTCGGAAGACGGCGCTGTCGCGCAGTTCCTCCGCAAGGACAAGCCTTTAGCCGAGTCGTAAGTGAACAAGGGTGTCCTAAGCATATCCCGTTCCTTTCAGGCTCTAAGGGTAACATTTAATATATATTTGTAGTCCAACGCGCAGTTTTCCTCAACAGTCCTCCTCCTCGGGGGATCTGCTTCCGGAGATGATGGAAAGCAAGACGCCTCCATAGGCTCCCTCGCCCAATAGGGCGGACGACTTCGACGTGTCGTCCCAGAGGATCTTTCCCGATCAAAAAGTGGTGCGGGGGACAATGAAGAGAACGCCCGAAGGTGAAACTTCGGTCGCCCAGGGCCCGGGGTGTGCGGCCACAACGGGGATCAACCATAAAGGCCTCAGACTATCCGGTTTACAGCCGAGGACGACTCTAGAGTCGAGTAAACATATCCCTTCGAAGGGAGTCTGCACTCCCGCAGCCGCTCCCAGGAATCCGGAGGCGCCGGATACAACGATGGGCATGTTGCAACATGCGTCCGTCTCGGAGGAACATCGTACCTTCATGACTATGGTGGCTGAAAGGATTATGTCCGTGAAAAGCGGATTGAATGAAGCCTTCATGGGCCTGCTAAGAGGCTTTGAGGTACGTACTGTAATATTTTCAATTGTGCTCTGTACGCAAAATGCATCTGTGTATAGATAGTAGCCCCTGAGACTCTGGTTGGCGCCCAAAGGGAGGCGATCAGAGGATCAAAAAAGATATGCTCAGGAAATACTCCAATTAATTGGAAAACAGGCTGCTACATACATGGCGACTGCCCAAGCTACAGAGGTTGTATGTCTGAAGCAAAAACTTGATGCTGCGGATGATGACATCACGCTTATTAACAGGCGGCTCGATGAGGCGCAAGGTATGTTTTTGGGGCAGTCAGTATATGTAAGTATGGTAAGATGAGCATGACACTGAGAATTGTGTACTGAGCTATGCGTAACTACCGATAGTGCGGCCGCGGTTGAGACCCTTCGGGCTGAGCTTGCCCGGGCCAAGGAGCAAGCCAGGATGAGTGATGCGGCTGCCACGAAGGCAGCTGCTGAGCTAAAGGCTGAACAGGTTGCTCGGTGCCAGTGCGAGGAGAGAATATCCATTATGGCGCGCGAGCTGAAGGATGCCACTGTACGATGCAAATCCCTCGAAAACGATAACAAAGCCAAAACAACCGATCTCGACAAGGCCTTACAAGAGGCGAGAGAAGCCCGGTCCAAGTCTAGAGCGGCTCGGGAGGAGATCCGGCAAGCTGGGGAGATCGCGGCCGGTAAGCCCTTCTTATTACAAACTAAATTCAGAGATCCGAAGTATGCCCTACTTAATCAAATGTGGAGTTCTCCAGACGCATTTTTGGACTTGCCGAAGAGTGCCTCTGATGCAACGCAGTTTTTCCAAGCGCAAGAAGGACATGCAACGGAAAAGCTTTTCTGGTCGCAATTCAGCATGCCAAAGCGTCCGCTGTTGCTGAACGAACAGATGGCCCAGTGGGCCGAGCTCCACAAGATATCCGGATCTGCCATGAAGTACATCGTGGTCCAGCTGTGGCTGGCCGAGCCCATTCCGAATAGTTATTTTGGTTTGGTGCAGCGACTTGTAGATGCGGTGCCGTGTATCGATGCCGTGAAGCGGTCAACGTGCATTGAAGGTGCACGGATGGCCTTTGCCCGCGTCAAGATGTACTGGGCGAAGATGAAGGCCACCGATATTGCAGCGAAGAGTCCACCCGAGGGCAAGGACCATCACACGCCAGAGCATTATTTTGAAGATGTCCTAGAGGGTGCCTGCTTGATAGAGGGTCAGTGCTCGAAGGATATGATGTTCGAGTGAATGTGTCGAAATTGTAAAAACAATATTTATGATATATTAAGGCTATGTTTTTTATACTTTTGCCGGAAAGTTTTGGCTCCTCCTGTGCGGACGTTTTTTGTATAATCTGAAAGTTTGCCAGTCGTCAGCTTCAGCCCCCTCGCATATAATACGGGGGTGTTCGGAAAAGCACTTGATCACTCTTGACCCAACGTCTTGGTCCGTGAAGGAGGTGTCAATGCGGCGAACTAGGCAATCGGACTATAGGGCTTTAACACTTTCACTTAGCCATAGGAGTTTGACGGTGGGTCTACGATATAGCCCCTGGTATGCACGCAGTTATCCCAATATGGTGCGTTACATAGGTGACCTTAAGAACGGTCCTTCGTGTAATACGGAAGGAATCGCGAAAGATTCCGGTAAGTCATCGACTGGTTGACCAGCTCTTGCCGCATCATGACAGTCAGTTTTCGGCTTTCTCTACTGAGGTGCTCATCCGGATAAACCAGGACACAATCGCAGTAGTTCTCCCTTTACTACCCTAGCCGATATAGCGGAACGGAAGGTAGTAAGCACAGGAGCCGGGCAACCCAACTATTGACCAAAGACATGATTCGGAGCTGGTGCATATAAGGCCAAACTCGTGACGCCGAAGTGTGCTATAAAGCTGTTCGGACTTGTCGGCAACTCATATGTTCCCATATCGAGCCCCTGGCAATTTGTGCCGAGGTGCGTGTGCGAAACAACCGGAGAAGCAAAATTCAGTTCTTTAGAAAAAGTGAATACTGAATACGGATTATGTTCACTGGAACTTGATTGATATGTCAATTGCCATCTTACCGATAATAACGCCACAACCCAGGCTATTTGACATGTCGGTGGTCTAAGGCTGAGGGAGAAGGCACTTTACAGGCTCGAAATAGAGAGTGTGGTCTACAAAAAATTATTTGGACCTCCTGTCGCACGTCAGCGCTGCCTTGCCTCGGTGAAAGGACTCCTTAATAGGAATAGCCTTTGGGTAAGTGTACGAAGCCGAACTCCGAAAGAGTCTGTGAGATGACCAGTCTTTGAGCCACATGTGGTAAGATAAAAAATAGTTAGAAAAGAAAAGGTGGCTATGGGAGTCCTTGTAGGCCTGTCCGTATTGTGCCTCCGCCGATGACCAGGGTATTTTAAGTACATAATTATGTATGCGTGGTACAAACTTCGCGGGTAAATGAGGCGAACGACGGAGGTCGAACTGCTAATCTAGCTCTGAGATTGATCGGTTCCATTTAATAGAGACCGACGGCTTAATGGCCGATGAGATATGTAGCTTGATGAGGCCACTTTGTACTTCGGCTGTAGTAGCTGTAGTATGATCCTCTGTACGGAGGGAGTGTTCCGTATTTCCATTTATTGTTATGACGCCGCGTGGACCGAGCATCTTAAGTTTTGCGCGGGCGTAGAGTGGGTCCACATTAAAACGAGCAAAAGCGGTACACCCCAGAAGTGCATGGTGGCTACTGTGGAACGGGACAATATCAAAGGTCAAGCCTTCGCTTCGAAAGTTGTTCGGCGAACCGAAAACGACTTCCAATGTGATGGAGCCCGTGCAGTGAGCTTCTACGCCGGGTACTGCTCCCTTGAGGGTAGTTGTGGTGGGCTTGATTCTTGAAGGATAGATGCCCATTTTGCGGACAGTTTCTTGGTAGAGTAGATTAAGGCTACTGCCGCCGTCCATAAGGACTTTCGTGAGATGGAACCCATCCATAATTGGATCGATGATCAGAGCTGCCGAACCTTCGGGATGGATATGGCTAAATTTTTGGGGGGGCCGGCTCTATGGCGTATGTGTCCCGTAGTGTGTGCCTGCACTCCCCTGTAGGGGTGTACGTCACGTATACCATGTTTATGGTTTTCACTTCGGGGGGAAATTGCTTCTGACCCCCGGTATTCGGCTGGCGAGTCTCTTTGTCATCGCTGTCACTGGGCGGCCCCTTCCCCTTGTGTTTGGCATTAAGCTTGCCGGCTTGTTTGAAGACCCAACAACTTCTATTGGTGTGAGTAGCTAGTTTATCGGGGGTGCCATGAATCTGGCAGGGCCGATCCAGTATCTTGTCTAGATTGGATGGTCCGTCTCTATTTGCCTTGAATGGCTTTTTCTGTTGACCGGGTTTGGAGCCGCTGAATCCGGCGTTGACTGCCGTGTCTTGCGTTCTTTCATTATTATTGCGACGCTTGTGTTTATTGCGTCGTGGCTTGCCGTTGCCGTCTTGGACTTCCGAAGTGCCCGGATCGCTGGCGCTGTTGCTTCTACGAGCGAGCCAGTTGTCTTCTCTCGCGCAAAAGCGGGTCATTAGGGCGGTAAGGGCTGCCATGGATTTTGGTTTTTCTTGACCGAGGTGGCGGGCAAGCCACTCATCCCGGACGCTGTGTTTGAAGGCCACGAGGGCTTTGGCGTCCGGACAGTCGACAATTTGGTTCTTTTTAATTAAGAACCTAGTCCAGAGCTTCCTGGCTGACTCTCCGGGCTGTTGGATGATGTGACTTAAGTCATCGGCATCTGGTGGCCGGACATATGTACCTCGGAAGTTATCGCGAAAGGCATCTTCCAGTTGTTCCGAGCTGCCAACGGAGTTCTCTGAAAGGCTATTTAGCCAGTGCCGCACTGGTCCCTTTAGTTTTAGTGGGAGGTATTTGATGGCTTGGAGATCATCACCGTGGGCCATGTGGATATGGAGAAGAAAATCTTCAATCCATACCGCGGGATCTGTTGTTCCATCGTATGATTCGATATTCATGGGTTTAAACCCTTCTGGGAATTCGTGCTCCATTAGCTCGTCAGTTAAGCAAAGGGGGTGTGCGGCGCCTCTATATCGGGTCACGTCGTGACGTAGCTCGGATGGAGTCCGTCTGCGGTTCTTGGCCCGGGAGTGATTATGATTGTTGCGTCCGGCTAGGTAGCCGTTGTCGCGTGTCGGGGCAAGCCCCCGTGATCCATAGATCGATCTGTTCTGCCCTGCTCTACTGTCCAAGTTCTGCCGCGGGTCATATGTATGTCCCTGAGCTGTTTTATCTCTACCTTTACGGTGAGGTAGTGCGGGCTGATGTTCGGCTTGAGTTGCCGCTTTGTCCCGGCCACGTAGCGGTCGGTCAGCCGCATTGCGCGATGATGGTACGGGCTCCAGCACCTCGTCATCGAACTGAGGTAGCAATTTGTGCTTCAGGTAACTTTTGGTTGGGCGCTCGAGGCCGTATTCCTCGGCTGCCAGGAGATTAGTCCACCTATCATTGAGCAGATCCTGATCAGCTTGAAACTGTTGCTGCCTCTTTTTCAGGCTCCTTGCAGTGGCGATTAGCCGGCACTTAAAGCGCTCCTACTCGAGAGGTTCCTCAGGTACGATGAAGTCTTCGTCACCGAGGCTCACCTCATCCTCGGAGAGTGGTAGATAATTGCTGTCCTCGAGTCTTCGTTTATGGCCTGTTCATCAGGGCTAACTTGCCCATCTTCCCGATCGTCCTGTTCGGCAGTTTGCTCGTCGGGGTCTCTCTATCTTCGGCACCGTCCGGAGTATTATCTTCTCCTGTGCCGGTATTGCCGTTTTTTCTGTGGCATGATTTAGAGCGGCGCCGCAGACGTCGACGCTTTGGTTGTATCTTAGGAGGTTCATCCTCGACTGGATCTTCCTTGTCATCGCCACTATTCTCTTTGGGTGTATCAACCATGTATACGTCGTATGAGGAGGTGGCCGTCCAGCGCCCAGTAAATGGCGGGTTTTTGGCCTGCTCCTCTTCGGCATCGTCGTCCATGCCGTCGATGTCTTCGGAGCCGTATCGAGCATGTCGGTTAAGTCTTCGACGGTGGCTATTAACTGGGAGGTGGGTGGGAAGCAAAATTCCCCGTCATTAGCCCCCAGCTCAAACCGGATATAATTCGGCTGTGAGTCCCCTGCTAAGGAGAGGGTTTTCAATGAGTTTAGCCCATCGCCTAAAGGTGAGTGCCGAAAGATGTCCGCGGTGCTGAATTCAACGATCGGTGCCTAATCAGGCTCGATGGCCGCGGATGCATGTGGTTCGGAACCTATGGCCGGAGACGAATCCGAGGTTGCGGTGACGCAGATCCCGCTCGAGGTTGGGTCTGTGTGCGGCTCCAACGCTGCTGAGTCTACGGCTTCCGTGGCGGGGTTGAGCTTCCCATCCTCCGATGGCGCAATCTGCTCCGGATCTAGGGCCGGAGCACTTACATGTGCTATCTCCTGGGTATGGTCCGATGAAAGATTTAGGTCATGCTCATCACGGTGGCAGGGAGCGGCTGCCGTGGGCTCGAATCCATTGAAGATCATGTCTCCGCGGATATTGGCAATGTAGTTCAAGCTTCCAAACCTGACTTGATGGCCAGGGGCGTAGCTGTCGATCTGCTCTAGATGGCCAAGCGAGTTGGCCTGCAGTGCAAAGCCGCCAAATATGAAGATCTATCCGGGGAGAAAACCCCCCCTGGACAGCATCGTTGTAGATGATTGACGGGGCCATCGAACCTCTTGAAGACGACGTAGCGGAACACTCATTGAAAGCACCAATGTCGGTGTCAAAACTAGCGGATCTTGGGTAGGGGGTCCCGAACTGTGCGTCTAAGGTTGATGGTAACAGGAGACGGGGGACACGATGTTTACCCAGGTTTGGGCCCTCTCTATGGAGGTAATACCCTATTTCCTGCTTGATTGATCTTGATGAATATGAGTATTACAAGAGTTGATCTACCTCGAGATCGTAATGGCTAAAACCCTAAAAGTCTAGCCTGTATGACTATGATTATCCTCGTCTCTACGGACTAAGCCCTCCGGTTTATATAGACACCGGAGGGACTAGGGTTATACAACGTCGGTTACATAGAAAGGAATCTTCATATCCGGGCGCCAAGCTTGCCTTCCATGCCAAGGAGAGTCCCATTCGGACACGGGAGAGAGTCTTCTATCTTGTATCTTCACGGCCCAACAGTCCGGCCCATGCTACACAGTCCGGACGCCCGAGGACCCCTTAATCCAGGACTCCCTCACCCTCCTCGGGACCCCCCCACAGGTGCAACCAGGGCCCGTTGTATTCCTTCTGGCCAATAAAAAATCATAATGGAGTTTCGTGGCATTTGGACTCCGTCTGCTATTGATTTTCTATGATGTAAAAAACATGGAAAAAACAGCAACAGGCACTTGGCACTATGTCAATAGGTTAGTACCAAAAAATGATATAAAATGATTATAAAACATCCAAGATTGATAATAAAACAGCGTGGAACAAACAAAAATTATAGATACGTTGGAGACGTATCAACGGGCAGAATTTTACAACAACTTGAGGTACATAAACAATATTCACAATTTTATATACTGAAAGGATCGAGATGGACCTAGAGGGGGGGTGAATAGGTACAATTACAAATTTTAATTATTACTTAGCAATTTTAGGCAATAGTGCGGAATATGAAAGTGAGCCTAACAATTGCAAGTGTGATGCTAAGAGCTAAGCAAGATAAACAAGTAACACAAGTATGTAAGTAAGCAAGCACAATATGATATAAGTAAGTGCTAAGAGACAAGTAACCACAAGTAGAGAGTTAGGGTTAGGAATAACCGCAACTCCGGGAGACAAGGATGTATGTCGATGTTCACTTCCTTGGAGGGAAGCTACGTCACCGTTAGAGAGGTGGATGTTACCACGAAGGCACACCAACGCCACGAAGGCTCACCCAATTCTCCCTTTGAGACAACACCATAGAGGCGTTTCTCAACCACTAGTGGTAGACCTTGGGGTGGTCTCCAAACCCTCACAAACTTATCCGGGGGTAATCACAATGGTCGATTCCTCTCCGAAAGACTCCTACCGCCTAGGAGTCTCCAACCTCCAAGAGTAACAAGAACGATGGGGAAAAGATCAAGACTTGCTCAAATCACGAATTACTTTGGTGCAAAGAAGGGGAAGGAGTGGATCTATCACTTGATCGGTCAACTTCTCTCAAATGCTCTCAAATCCCTTGAGGATCTAAGATTTGGTGTGGAGGAGTGAGAGAGAGTGATATGTGTTCTTGGGCTTGTTAAAAGTGAATGGTCAACCCTCTCCCGTGGGGGAGAAGGGCTATATATAGTGTGAGCACAAATATGGCCGTTGTAGTGCAAGTGAACGAGCAGGTCGGACATCCGGGCTAGGGGCCGGACATCCGGCCTGGCAAGGCACTCGAAGAACAAGCCAGAAGCAGAGCAGAAAATAGAGGGGCCGGACATCCGGGGGCAAAGCCCGGACATCCGGCATGTCAGGAAACCCCGGACATCCGGCAAGTTTATCAAATCAAAACAGCCTCTGGATAACACAACCCGGACGTCCGGCAGGGAAGCCCAGAAATCCGGGGTGCACGGGGAGCCCAGACATCCGGCAAGCAACACCAACACAACGTGCTCTCTAGATAGCTAGGCCCGGATATCCGGCGAGCAGGCCGGATATCCGGCGTGAGGCCCGGACATCCGGCTTGAAGCCAGAGACATAAACATGAAGATGGAGCATGTGCATATATGGCAGGGAGGATTGTTGCAAGAGCAAGCCTTTAACTAACCCTATCGATCCCCTCTTAATAGTGCGGGATCCTATACTCAAGAAAACAAATATGTAATCATTTTTTATTCTTCATCCTTGAGTAAAAACACTTTGTATGCTCTTGATCCACACACTTTGATGAATCGGGGACTAACACCTGAGATTTACTTGACAACCATTGTTAGTCCCCTACATGTATATTGTCATCAACATCAAAACATGATGTAAGGGCATGATTGCTCTTTCATATACATAAGCACTATTCTGATCACGAGATCGGAATAATATTCTGATAACTACCTTACCTGTCCCAGCGGTAGTAGTTGAACTTCCCCCAAGTGCTAGGTCGAACTTCCGTCAACATTGCCCAAATGGGGCTTGCGATATACCGTTGGAAAGCTGTGGACACGAGTATTATGACCCAAGTTAAATTTTTGTCAAAATGTAAGCAGTTTAAGAGCAGTTTTGAAAATCATTTTTTCTTCCTACAAAAAACGTGAATCATATTTTTGCTCCCAGTTCTAAACTGTGTATCGGAATGAGGCAAATAATATGGCGTTGCAAAGCTGCTGCAAATGCGCTCCTTCCACATGTAGAATGTTTTCTCTAATTCCTATGGTTAAAGAGTAATTTGGAATATCGTAGAATTTCGCAAACCAAACAGCCGAGTTCGTATTTTCGATGTCATTTATAAACGGCTAATCCAATTGAGGCAAATGATATGACGTTGGAAAACTTATGAAAATGCACAACTTTTTCATGTACAATTTTTTTTCCAATTTTGAACGGTTTAAGAGTAATTTAGAAAACCATCCAACTTCCATCGACTTCGTATTTTTGAGTTATTTTTTTAACCATACGTCAGATTGCAGGAAATGATATGGCGTTGGGAAGTTCTGGCGGAACCTTCCACCTCCTCCTGGTGGGGCTCCGCCACCTCCCGAGGCCACAACTTCCTCCCGCCTGAGACCACCCTACGGAAGCTACTGTTATTTCTGTCTACAGCAAAACTTCAGTTGCATCGCTTGTTTGTGTTTATCCTCTGAATAATTGGCCATTGTGGCAGGCCGGCTTCGCCAGATGCATCAGTTTAGCTGCAAAAAAATGAGCATTATATGTTGTTGTCAAGTTCGCTCACTTGCTGGAATTAGAAAAAAGGCTGAAGGTCAAAACAAATTGTTCGAGAAGGTCAAAAACACCTAAACGCTCCAGGTTTTCACTATCGGCTGGTGATATTCGAAGTGCCAAACCCAGAAGCTATTGACAATAGGTTTGGTCTACAGAGAGAATTGTTCAAGTCTATCATGTGAGTTCCTTTTGTGTTTCTTTTATAGGGTGTGGCAGGCCCTCGCATCTGATCAGCAAAATAAACCAGTTTAACTTGCATATTTGAATTATCCAGTATTGAACTAGAAATAGACATCTACCCTACTGAAAACCCTTCAGAACTGTGTGGCAAGAAAAGTCTGAACTGAACTGTGTAACTTGGCTCCTATACAATGTATAGCTAGTAGACACCATGGATTAGGACTTGGGACAAGATCGTTCCTCTTCATGTTCTTGTTCATCTTCAAAGCAGCAACATTGTTTATTTTAACTGATTGGAAAATTCGATCCATACTGAGTAGTTCTGGTGACTAGGATGCAATGCAACTCCTCCAAAATTCACTCTGTTATATGTTCACCATCCCACGCACGCGACCTGCTTGGGCATCTCGCACAGACCTTCCATGGCTCCTGTCATCGAACTTCGCCCAACGTCTCTCATCGTTGTCTCACACGGGGCTCCGTGGTTTCCTGGCGCCTCTCCCCATAGCTCTTGTGTTCCCTGTCATCTTCCCCGCGCATGGCATCGGGTTGCTGCTAGCTTTGGTTGCTGTCGATTTGGGTGCACAGTGAAGAAGACAAAAGCATGGGGTGAAAAGAGATAAAGATGAGTGTGTCTAGACGGTGTGGATAAGGAACATGTCATGTGAGAGAGGATAAGGTATGACGTGTCTTACTATTCAGTGATAAAAGGAACGTGTGTGGTTCAAAGAAAAAGTAATGTTTTTACCTAGTGGTCACGATCAACTATAAAAGCATAGATTTTCCAACTCTGATTACACTAGAACTTCATACAAAAAAAATCCACTAGGAAAACTACAGAATTATAATGTATAAATGTAGAAAAGATATTAAAAAGAATACGAGAAGTTCAAATTATAATAACAAGATTGTTTTGATGTTTATTACAAAAATTGGATTTCCCCATTTCTAAAGAATAAACCAAGAAGTTCAAAACTGAAAAAATAGAGTAATTCAAAATTTTAAAAACTTGGATTTCCTCGTTTCTAAAAAACCCATAGAGGTTCGAATTTAAATAACAGAGAAGTTCATTTTTTCTTACGAAACTAAGAAGGTCAACTCAAAATAATAGAGGAGTTCAGATTTCCCTCTTTACTAAAAAAATAAACCAAGAAGTTCAATTTCAAAAAACTAAGCAGTTCAATATATATTACAAGAACTCGAATTTTTCCCGTTACCAACAAATAAATCAAGAAGTTCAGTTTGAAATAACCAAGAAGTTGTACGATGTTTATTACAAAACAAGGATTTTTCTGTTACAAATGAATAACACCAAGAAGTCCAATTTTATTTAAAAAAAATAAAGTTGTTTAATGTTTATAAAAACTCAGATTTTCCCCAATGCTAAAGATTAAAACCAAGAAATTCAATTTCGAAAAATGGAGTAGTTCAATATATATATATATATAAACTCAGGTTTCCACGTTACTAGAGAATATAATCAAGAAGTTCAATTGCAAAAAGCGGAGCAGTTTGATATTTATTTGAAAAATTGGATTATTCTAGTTACTAAAGAATAAAACCAATAAGTTCACTTTCAAAAAACGAAGAAGTTGGATGTTTCTAAAAAACCTCCGATTTTCACATTTCTAAAAATACAAAAATGAAGTTCAAATAAAAAGGGTAGAGTGGGTCAATGTCTATAAAAAACTCAGATATTTTCACTTAATCGAGAGAAGTTCAGATTGATAACTACTAGAAGTTCACATACTACACACTATGCATTTTGTATTTAAAAAAAGAATGAAAAAGCAAAGGCTAAAAGTTTTGTTGCTAGAAGTTCAAGTGCTCGGCCCGAGAAAGTTCAAAAATTCTTGTGAGAGAGGTTGAAAAAAAATATGTGACAGAAGTTCAATGTGAAAACTGCTGGAAGTTCAAATACCACACAGAATGCGTTTCAGATAAGAATATAAGAATTGAAAACTAAAAGCTTCAAAGGTTTGTTGCAAGAAGTTCACGTGCTCCTCCTATCATCATTGAAAAATCTTGTGCGAGACGTCCGTCATTCATTTACAAGTTGGAAAAAAGGCAAAAACAACGTTATTTTTTCCATTTTAGAAACTGCTCTCAAACGGCAACGGATTTCTAACACCTGACTACACGAAGAACTTGTTTCTATTCATAAGATTTCCAACGGTATATTATGTGCTACATTTCGACGAACGGTTTAAAAATTTCATGTGTATCGTTTAAAACACGTTTTGATGCATTCCAAAAATTCTTTTGAACCATCGCGAGTATGAAAAAGTGATCAACACGGGAAAGTTGCGTGTTTTCAACAGCTTTCCATAGGTATATAATTTGCTCAATTCTGGTTAGTGGTTTGGGAGTTACTGCAAAAGATAGCACGTCAAAAACAGAGTGAAGTTCAAACAGAACTGCAACAGAAGTTCAAGTACTTCACACAGTGCATTTCCTTTCGCGATGATGATAGAAATCTTGATCTCGCCATTTTCTAAATTACTTGAAAACGGTTGGGAATTAGAGAAAACTTTACATACGAAAAAGTTTCGCATTTTCGATAGCTATCCAGTGGTATATTATTTGCCTCAATCCGACAAAGTTTGCAAAAAATAATTGCCAAAAAACGTTTTTAACCATTTTCAAAATTGACTTAAAACCGTAAGGAATTGGGAGAAAATTTATATACCAGAAAGTTTCGAATTTCTTCATGCTTTCCAATGCCATATCGTTTGCTGCATTCCAACGTATGGTTAAAAAATTAACTCGAAAATATGAAGTCGGTGGAAGTTGGATGGTTTTATAAATTACTCTTAAACCGTTCAAAATTAGAAAAACTTTGTACATGAAATAGCTGTGCATTTTCATAAGTTTTCTAATGCCGTATCATTTGCCTCAATTGGATTAGCCGTTTAGAAATGACATCAAAAATACGAACTTGACTGTTCGGTTTGCGAAATTCTACGATTTTCCAAATTACTCTTTAACCACAGGAAATTAGAGAAAACTATCTACATGTGGAAGGAGCGCATTTGTAGCAGCTTTCCAATGCCATATTATTTGCCTCATTCCGATAAACAGTTTAGAAATGGGATAAAAAATATGATTCATTTTTTTTGTAGGAAGAAAACCGGTTTTCAAAACTGCTCTTAAACCGCTTATATTTTGACAAAAATTTAACTTGGGTCATAATACTCGTGTCCACAGCTTTCCAACGGTACATCACAACCCCTATTTGGGCAATGTTGATGGAAGTTCAACCTAGCAGTGGGGGAAGTTCAATTATTACCACTGGGACATGTCAGGTAGTTATCAGAATATTATTCTGATACCGTGATCAAAATAGTGTTTATGTATATAAAATTGGGAATATTGTTTACGTACTTCAAGTTGTTGTAAAATTCTGCTCGTCTCACAGGTCGTTTGGCGAATGAACTCGCAAATGTAGTATCCACATAAATTAATCCCAGCTCCCTGCCTCAAGCAATTTATGAGAATAGAGTTCAATCAAAATAATAATCAATCATGATAATGGCATTGAAACTATAATCAAAGAGATGCGCGGACCTAGCTAGTACTACTTACAAGGAGTTGTTGAAATCGCAACTCCTCTTTCCATTCACCCCTAGCCTGCTTGGCGCACCAACCAAGACTAAATCTGTTTTTCCTATTTTTTGTTTTGGACCTTTTTAGGATATTTTTGTTTTAGTTTTCTTTTAAATAGATTCAAAAACAGTAGCATACATGCCTAGTTTTCATCTAATTATTTTTGCTATTAAAGTTTTTAACAACAAATATCCCATACAGTGGTCAAATGTTATTACTGCAAAAATAAATACATAAAGTTCATACATAGTTTTCGTAAAACAACATACAACTACGTAAAACATTTAAATGCAACAACAAATGCGATCAAAATCGGAATTAAGGTAACAATTGATCCGACAGCATAATGATACCAAGCCTCTTTATCAATGGCATAATTTTTAATCTTTCTAATGTTCAAGCGCATTGCGTCCATCTGGATCTTGTGTAGATCAACGACATCGACAACTCCAATTTCATCCTCTTCTTCAAATGTTTCCAATTTATCTTTCAAATAATTGTTTTCTTTCTCAACTAAATTTAACCTCTCAACAAATGGGTCGGTTGGAATTTCCAGTTCACATACCTCCTAGATAAAAACATCTATGTCAAGTTGGTCGGCATAATTGTCATAAACACTAAATGAAACAAATAGTTATAAAAGATAATATACCACATCCGAATCATAGACCGGACGAGAGCCGACGGGGGCAGATACCAAAACAATGGCACTATATAATAAAAAACAATAATACAAGTAAGAAAATTATACAAGTAGATATCTAAATCATATAAGTAAGAATTTGTTTTTTTAAGATAAGAACTAGAGGCTCACCACGGTGGTGCCTGCGACGAGATCGGTGCGGGCGATCGGCGGCGGTGAGGACGGGGACGGGGACGGGACGACACCCTACACATGTGCAAACTCTAAGAAGTTAATTTGAGCTCAAATTGTGCATCTAAATCAAATAAACTCCCAGATACACACCTCCACTAAAACCCACAAACCACTCTACTTCTAGAGCACGAAATGAGCTAAACTAGCAATGAGAGATGAATGGATAAAGTTGCTAACCTTTTAGAACACTTGGATAGTTGGTGCACCGCCAAGTCTAGACAAATCTTGGGGAAAATGTAGATTGGAGGTCATGCTTGGGGGAAGAACAGAGGAGAAAGCTTAAGTGTGGCTCGGGCATTTCATCGAGCACCTCATGTGCAAAGGAAGTGAGAACAAAGTAGCACACACACCTCCCACCTTCTATGGCCATAAACAAAGAGGGTGGGCAGGGGCAAGGATATATATAGGCAAATTTTTGGTCCCGGTTGGTGTCTAGAACCGGGGCTCAAGACAGACCTTTAGTCCCGATTGGAGACACCAACCGGGACTAAAGCGGTTGCGCCAGGAGCGAGGCTCTTTAGTCCCGATTGGTGTCTGGAACTGGGACTAAAGGTCCCAATCGAACCGGGACTGATGGCTGCCGAGGCCCGGCCGGCGTCCTAGCCGCTCGAACCGGGACTGATGCTCACATCAGTCCCGGTTCATAGCAAGACCTGGACTAATGCTCTGATCTGGCCAGAACCAAAGCGCTTTTTCTACTAGTGACTGTACAAATGACATTCCACAAGTCACGACATAAGATAATGATATCCATACTACACCTTTCTCGGAAGAGGAGGTGAGAGTTACGGGGTCTTGATGGCTTCCCAGCAGAGTTGTACCTGAATTTTTGGGATGTCATCTAGATTGACATTGCGAAGCCATTCTATTCTCTTAATACTGGCCGACTTGACATATCTAGGCTTAATTTGTGCAAAAACAAATTGTTAACAAAGACATGAGTTGATCAAGCAATACATTATGATATGCCTCCTTAATGTCAGCTTCAAAATATGCACCAAAGTGATGAACTAATATGCTCGACGCGGTTGGTGACCATATTTTATAGCCATCCCAAACGACTTTAATGCACAGAAGAAATATTCTAGCTAGACTAGTAATCCTATATGAGACTGTCCACGAGATGCACAAACAAAATGAGTAAAGTAGTATTCAAAATTGACTTGCAAAAAGGTTTACGATAAAGTCAAATGGTCATTTATCCAACATGCACTGGGAATTAAAGGTTTTTCCAATAAATGGCGTGAGTGGATCCAAACTTATGTTGCTGGAGATAGTGTGGCCATTAAAGTCAAGGATCTAAGTTTTGTCATCTTTGGTTCGAGATCCATAAGATGCCCTCATGATTGATTCATAAGGTGGCCTAATTTTTGTTCTAGGAAAGTGTTCCATACCCTTCCTCAAAGAAAATTGGAACTTAATATTGCCTTCTTTCATATCAATCACGGCACTGATAGTGCGTAAAAATGGTCTACCAAGAATAATTGAACAAGACGGATTGCAATAAATATCAAGAGCAATAAAATCTATGGGCACATAATTCCTATTTGCAAGAATAAGAACATCATTAATTCTTCCCATAGGCTTTTAATAGTAGAATCCGCCAAGTACAAATTCAAAGAACATTCTTCAAAATTAGTAAGACCAAGCACATCACATAAAGATTTCGGAATGGTAGAAACACTAGCACCCAAATCACACAAAGCAAAACACTCATAATTTTTAATCTTAACTTTGATAGTGGGTTCCCATTCATCATGCAATTTTCTAGGAATTGAAACTTCTAATTCCAACTTTTCTTCCAAAGCTTTCATCATAGCATCAACAATATGTTTAGTAAAAGCTTTATTTTGTTTATAAGCATGGGGTGAATTTAGCATGGATTGCAACAAAGAAATACAACCAATCAAAGAGCAACTATCATAATTAAAGTATTTGTAATCCAAAAGAGTGGTTGCATCACTAGCTAAAGTTTTGACCTCTCCAAACCCACTTTCATCATTTTTCTCAATAAGATTTTCACCCTCCGAAATATTGGGACGCCTTCTACCTAAATTTGACTCTTCTTCAGTCCATTTTTCACCAATCTTAACTTTACTAAACAAGCAATCAATATAAGAAACACCAATCACTTTAAGATCTTCATCACTTTTGCGAAACGAATCACTAGAAAACGCTTTTTCTAAAAATTCTCTTTTAGCTCTAAGCATAGCGGTTCTTTTCTTACTTTCATCCATAGAAACATAAGGATATTTAATTGATTCATCTACTTTAGGCACAAAAATTATCATCTTGATATTTCCCACATCAAGAGCAATTCTATCAACACTTCTAGACAAATCATCAATCTTATTCCACTTTTCTTCTATGGAAGTGTTGAAAACTTTTTGTGTGTTGATAAATTCTTTAATATTATTCTCAAGATCAGAGGTGTTCCTATTATTATTATAAGATTGATTTCCATAGGAATTACCATACTTATTAGAGGAATTACTAGGGAAAGGCCTAGCATTAAAATCACCTCTTTAAGCATTGTTGTTGAAATTATTTCGAGAGATAAAATTCACATCAATGGCATCACTATTTTGCTCAATCAAAGTAGACAAAGGCATATCATTAAAATCAATAGGGGCACTTTTACTAGCAACCAATTTCATAAGAGCATCAACTTTATCACTCAAAGAAGAAACTTCTTCAACCGAATTAACTTTTTTACTAGTAGGAGCTCTTTCGGTATGCCATTGTGAATAGTTTGCCATGATATTATCAAGCAACTTGGTGGATTCACCCAAAGTAATTTCCATAAAAGTTCCACCCGCGGCGGAATCTACAAGATTACGAGAAACAAAATTCAACCCCGCATAAAATTTTTGTATGATCATCCAAAGATTTGACCTATGAGTTTGGGCAATTCCTTAGCATCATTTTCATCCTTTCTCATGCTTGTGCAACATGTTCATGTTGAAGTTGCTTGAAATTCATGATCTAGGTTCTAAGGGAAATAATTTTTGTGGGTGGAAAATACTTAGTGATAAAAGCATCTTTGCACTTATTCCAAGAATCGATACTATTGCGAGGCAAAGAAGAGAACCAAATTTTTGGAGAATCACGCAAAGAAAACGAAAATAATTTCATCTTCACCATATCATTTTGCACATCTTTTTCTTTTGCATATCGCATAATTCCACGAAGGTATTAATATGGGACGCGGCATCCTCATTAGGAGTACCGAAAAATTGATCTTTCATAACAAGATTCAGCAAAGCAGTATTAATATCACAAGTCTCCGCACTAGTGGCGGGAGGAGCAAGCGGAGTGCCAATAAAATCATTGTTGTTGGTATTTTAGAAATCACATAACTTGGTGTTCTCTTGAGTCATGATGACCACACAACAAGATTGCACTCAAAAACAGATCCGGCAAGAAAACGGCAAACAGAAAAAGAGAGGCAAATAAAACGGCAAAATTTTGTGAAGTGGGGCAGAGGAAAACGAGAGGCAAATGGAAAATAATGTAAATTGCGAGGAGATGAAATTTGTGATTAGGAACCTGGTATATGTTGAAGATCCTCCCCGGCAACGGCGCTATAAATTCCTTTTGATGTCGCTTGAAGCTACGTCGGTCTTTGCCCAAAGAGGAAGGGATGATGCAGCACATCGGCGGTAGGTATTTCCCTCAGATATGAAACCAAGGTTATCGAACCAGTAGGAGCACCAAGCAACACAAGGTAAACAACCCCTGCACACAAATAACAACACCTCGCAACACGACATGTTAAAGGGGTTGTTAATCCCTTTCGGGTAACGACACCAGAAATTGCGTGTTGACGCGAGAAAGTTGTAATAGATTGAATAAATAGATCGCAAATAAAATAAAGTGCAGCAAAGTATTTTTGTATTTTGGTTTAGTAGATCCGAATAAAAAGTGCAAATAAAATAGATTGCAAAGCAAGTATATGAGAAAGAAGACCCGGGGCCGTAGATTTCACTAGTGGCTTCTCTTGATAAAGATAGCAAACGGTGGGTAAACAAGTTACTGTTGGGCAATTGATAGAATCTCAAATAATTATGACATTATCCAGGCAATGATCATTACATAGGCATCACGTCCAATATTAATAGACCGACTCCTGCCTGCATCTACTACTATTACTCCACACATCGACCGCTATCCAGCATGCATCTAGTGTATTAAGTTCATGGAAAAACGGAGTAATGCAATAAGAACAATGACATGATGTAGACAAGATCTATCTATGTAGAGATAGACCCCATCGTTTTATCCTTAGTAGCAACGATACATACGTGTCGTTTCCCTTTCTGTCACTAGGATCAAGCACCGTAAGATCGAACCGACCACCGGGCACCTCTTCCCATTGCAAGATAAATAGATCAAGTTGGCCAAACAAAACCCAAATATCGGAGAAGAAATACGAGGCTATAAGGGATCATGCATATAAGAGATCAAAGAAACTGAAATAACTTTCATGGATATAAAAAGATATGATTGATCATAAACTCAAAGTTCATCAGATCCCAACAAACACACCGCAAAAAGAGTTACATCATATAGATCTCCAAGAGACCTTTGTATTGAGAATTCAACGAGAGAGAGAAAGCCATCTAGCTACTAACTACGGACCTGAAGGTCTACAAAGAACAACTCACGCATCATCGGAGAGGCACCAATGGAGGTGGTGAACCCCATCCGAGATGGTGTCTAGATTGGATTTGGTGGTTCTAGACTCTGCGGCGGCTGGATGAATATTTCGTCGACTCCCCTAGGGTTTCTGGAATATTGGGGTATTTATAGAGCAAAGTGGCAGTCCGAGGAGCACCCGAGGTGGGCCCAACCCACCAGGACGCGCCGGGCCTCCTGGCGCGCCTGGTGGCTTGTCCCCTCCTCGGGACTTCCCCTAGGTGCAACCAGGGCCCAATATCTTGCTTCCGGTCCATAAAAAATCTCCGTGAAATTTTGTGGCATTTGGACTCCATTTGATATTGATTTCCTGCGATGTAAAAAACATGGAAAAAACAACAACTGGCACTTGGCACTATGTCAATAGGTTAGTACCAAAAAATGATGTAAAATGAATATAAAATGATTGTAAAACATCCATGATTGATAACAAAACAACATGGAACAATAAAAAATTATAGATACCTTGGAGACGTATCACACCCTATGGTGCAAACGCCACGTACGCGGCCGAGAAGGCGTACGTGCCCAAGTTACGCCTTCCGGGAATAGTGGCGCACTTATAACCGTCGGTAAATTTTGAGCCTGCGTCCTGTCACATTCCAAATTGCAAACCTGTTCACACCGATCAAAACCTAAACGGTTTCCCACTTAGGAGCGTATTAGTACTCCATTATAAATACTACTACTCCAAGATGACTGCACATTCCTCCTCAACTCCTCATCCACAAAAACAAACAAGTCATTCATCATCGTTCCCTTGCGTCTGCCATGGCCATCGTGAGTTCTGGGTCGAGAGATTCCCACCAGGGAGATGCGAGCATGGAAGCGGAAGCATGAGAGATGCCCCGCCTTGCCACAAACACAGCCGGCATGTCCCGCCGCGCGGCCATAGCAGCACAGAGGTCCCGCCGCTCCGCTGAAGCAGCACGGAGGTCCCGTCGCGCCGTTGATGCAGCTGACAGGTACGGCCGCGCCGCGGAAGCATAAGAGATGTCCCGCTGCACCGCGAATGCAGCAGAGATGTCCTCCCGCGACGCGGCGGCCAGGGAAAATGTCTCGTAGGCACGCGAGGAATCTTACAGGCGCATTTATGCGATCGTCCATAGCCATATGGATCAGATCTCTGGCTGGGCGAGGTTGCAGGACGATATGAAAGCCTCTTTTGAATAGGCTACCTGCGTCATCCGACAACTAAATGAGAGCAATGAGAAGCTCCGAGCCAAAGCGCGACCTGTTGAGGGCGAAGATCGGCGGAAGTGCGGAGCAGCAGCAGGAGACCACTGCCTTGTTGAAGAGGACCGACGTCATCGTTGAGAAACTTATGGACGAGAATGCCATGCTGCTCATCGAGCGCAGAAGGCTGGTGGAGGAATCCATGGATGCTCTCAAGCAGCATCTTGAGGACAAGAAATAGCTCATCGCCGCTCGCCACGGAGACTAGTTCCCGCGGCCTGCAGCAACGCATCAAGAAAGTAGAGATCAGCGAGCTACATCGTTGTCTTACTTCTTGTTTTGCCCTTGTGTATTTCGGGCGTTGCCGCATGTGGCTTTTTTTAATTATGTTCCTAAATATGTAAGACAATTATTATCCACTGTCATCATCCTTACATTCATCATGCTTGCTATAAGTCGCAATCAATGCTATATAGGTCCGTCTGATCTTACATCCAGATCCGTGCAAAACTTTCTTTTCAGATTTTCATTTCTCTCTCTTAAATATCAGTCAAGTGGGACATATAGCCACGCCGTAGAACAGGGGCTCAGGCGCCATTAATGGAGACGTTGGGAGGGAGGTGCACGGCGGTTAGCGGTCAAAGGGCTCTCCTCCCGATGAGCATGCGCAGGGGTATGATCGCACGCCTCTCGTACTCAAATAGCTACCCCCACGGCACCTCCTAGCCAATAAAAAAAGGGGACGCGTGGCGGCACGTAATTGGTAAGTAGAACTCCCACGGTTTAAATAATACTTGTGTTTCCAATTTGTAACGTGACAACACTTGTTCCAAAATGACTTTGTTGATTGTTGATGTGCGCGCCTTCGCAAATCGGACAGAAAAATTACCACCACATGTTGGTGCCATGTCATGACACCATGCCAAGTTTCATTATTTTCAGGCGTGTTTAGGATTTATAGGAATTAAAAAACCAAGTTTCTCAATCTTTTCGGTCGAGCCACGACGCCCAGATGTTTGAATTTCATTCCCATTTCTTGCATGGGACCTAGAAATTCACCCAAGACACATATGTGATTTTTCAACCAACTTTGGTACACTGGAGCATGCTTGTAGTTCAAATTTGAATTATGCACATTAAATGCCCAGAAACTCAATTAATGTATAAAAAAGGCCAAACGAACCCCGAAAAATTCCAAAATTAAACACAACACTCCTGTTGTTCTATGTTGACACTAGAATTTTTTTGAAAGCAATAAGAGGCAACGGAAATCGTTTCGTCCCCAAAGGTGGCACGTTCCCTACCGAAACCATCATGCTTGTTGTGAGAAGCTCTGGTTTCTGAGAAGCTTATACCCAAACCTGCCCCAAATGGGACAAAATTTTCACCACGGCATGTTGATGCCGCTCCATGATAGCATGCCAAGTTTCATGAATTTCAGACGAGTTTTGGATTTACTAGAATTTAAAAACCAGGTATCTCAATGTTTTGCCGGCAATCAACATTGCTTGTTTGAATTTCATTCTCATTTCTTGCATGGGACCTAGAAATTCACCCAAGGACACACATGTGATTTTTCAACCAACTTTGGTGCACTAGAGCATGTGCTTCTAGTTCAAATTTGAATTATGCACATTAAATGCCCAAAAACTCATTTAATGTATAAAAAAGGCCAAACGAACCCCGAAAATTTCCAAAATTAAACACAACACTCCTGTTGTTCTATGTTGACACTAGAAACTTTTTGAAAGCAATAAGAGGCAACGGATATCGTTCCGTCCCCAAAGGTGGCACGTTCCCTACCGAAACCATCACGCTTGTTGTGCGAAGCTCTGGTTTGTGATAGCTTATACCCAAACCTGCCCCAAATGGGACAAATGTGTTACCACGGCATGTTGATGCCGCTCCATGATAACATGCCAAGTTTCATGAATTTCAGACAAATTTTGGATTTACTTGAATTTAAAAACCAGGTATCTCAATGTTTACGGCCGAGTGACGGTGGCAGGGTGTTTGAAATTCATTCCCATTTCTTGCATGGGACCTAAGCATGCAACCAAGGACACAGATTTGATTTTTCAACCAGTTTATATGCACTGGAGCATGTGCGTGTAGTTCAAATTTGAATTATGCACCTGAAATGCCTACAAAACCAAGTTAATGTATAAAAATGTCCAAACGAACCCCGAAAAATTCAAAAATTAAACACAACACTCCTGTTGTTCTACGTTGACACTAGAAATTTTTTGAAAGCAATAAGAGGCAACAGATATCATTTCGTCCCAAAATGTGGCACATTCCCTACCGAAACCATCACGCTTGTTCTGAGAAGCTCTGGTTTGTGAGACGCTTATACCCAAACCTGCCCCAAATGGGACAAAAAATTTACCACGACATGTTGATGCCGCTCCATGATAGCATGCCAAGTTACATAAATTTCAGATGAGTTTTGGATTTACTAGAATTTAAAAACCAAGTATCTCAATGTTTGCGGCCGAGTGACGGTGGCAGGGTGTTTGAAATTCATTCCCATTTCTTGCATGGGACCTAAGCATGCATCGAAGGACACATATTTGATTTTTCAACCAATTTATATGCACTTGAGCATGTGCATGTAGTTCAAATTTGAATTATGCACATAAAATGCCTAGAAAACTCAGCTAATGTATAAAATTTTCCAAACGAACCCCAAAAAATTCCAAAATTAAACACAACATTCTTGTTTTTCTATGGTGACACTAGAAAATTTTTGGAAGCAACAAGAGGCAACAGATATCGTTTCATCCCTAAAGGTGGCACGTTCCCTACCGAAACCATCACGCTTGTTGTGAGAAGCTCTCGTTTGGGAGAAGCTTATACCCAAACCTGCCCCAAGTGGCACAAAATTTTTACCACGGCGTGTTGATGCCGCTCCATGATAGCATGCCAAGTTTCAGGAATTTCAGACGAGTTTTGGATTTACTAGAATTTAAAAACCAAGTATCTCAATGTTTGCGGCCGAGTGATGGTGGCAGGGTGTTTGACATTCATTCCCATTTCTTGCATGGGACCTAAGCATGCAACCAAGGACACATATTTGATTTCTCAACCCGTTTATATGCACTGGAGCATGTGCATGTAGTTCAAATTTGAATTATGCACCTGAAATGCCTACAAAACCAAGTTAATGTATAAAAACGTCCGAACGAACACTGAATAATTGCAATTTTTACACCTATAGTTGCATGTTCACTGTAGATAAAAGTTCTAGCAATTCAAACACCATCCTTTGCAGCTGTGACCCCATTACGTAATTCAAATCAAGAAGAAAAATCAAGTACATCGCACGTAGTTTTTATCACCAACCGTGTGAGATGCAGCACAAAATATCTTGGAGCACCGTCGGAGTGTCAAGCACACTAGCCCGCTCCTCAAATATCATTTTCACTGTTCAATCTTCGTCGGTGAAAGATGGGGACGTAGACCCGCATTGTGAGGGCAACTTCGGCGGCTCACTCCGGCGAGAGCGTGGCCGCAGCCGCCAGGTGCGTGCTAACAAGCTTCGGGAGGGCGACCGCAATCTGCGTCCGGGCGGCCAAGGCAGCCCAAACGGCCGGTGTTGCTTCTCAAGCGGCGAGAGCAGCATCTACCTCGGGGATAGCCACTGGCGAGAGTGGCACAGCAGCTGTCCGTTCCGCAGCGGTGGCCTTAGCCCTAATGGAGGCCGCCCACGACCATGTTGAGGCCGTCCACGCCCAGCTCGTGGCGGTCATCGCAAAAATCGAACGAAGCTTATTGGACAATGGTCGGCAACCCACGACCGAAGAGTTGGCGATCGCTGAGAGAGTTCGGGCAGCCGTCCGTTCCTGCGTGTCATACCTTGCCACGATGGAGCCCGCCAAAGCCCAGATCGCGGCCGCCCACGCCCAGCTCATGGCGGCCTATTCCAAAGATATGGTGGACGCAGATGGTGAGATGCTTGCGGAGTATGGTGCAATTGATGCCATGGAGCCCCTTCCCCAGGAGACCGTCGGGCGCGAGCTGGACATGGAGGAGGCGGCAGAGATCGACGAGCACCAGCCGTAGTAGTACTCTTTGTTTCGTTTAATTAAGATCGCCGGTCTTTACTTTGTATAGTAATGTTTAGGTCAGCTAGCTCTGTTTAATTGCTGAACTTGCTTGATTAAGAAGTGTGGGTGTGTTGTAGTCTCCTTTGTATACCCAAATTATGCAATGACGTGGATGACCACTATAACCAGGGAAATTCGAACCAAAATTTTTGACGTTCAAACAAATCACACACGGGTTAAGCTATCTGAATCGTTTGTGATGTTCACATATCGTACACAGTTCTGAATAAGGGACCATGTTTGATGACACTATAAACACCGGTTTTTTCGCTGAAGCGATTCCAACTTTTCAGCTTCCACGGAAATATCTACCTCCCCGCCCCCTCCCCCTTACCAAAAGCCACATTTCCCCTGTTTCCGCCTTCCTTTCCAAGTTGAAACCTTCACTCCTTGCTTGCAGCGCCGCCTCCTCGCCGGCGACCCTCCTTCACGCTGCTCGACCTTGCCTATCCAGGCAAGTAATCCACACCCGACCCCATCCTCCTGCTCCTTCCACATCCCACATGCCCCGACCGCCGGCGCGAGCGCGACACCTTCCGCCCAAACCACCGACCCCTCCACCAAATAAGCGTCGCCCTAATCCATGGTGCACGCAGTATAGCCAGGATCTCAAGGAGCATTTGGCAGCGGAGAAGCAAATCACGGCCGCACGCACGGATGAGGTCGCAATGGCTGGCATTCATGCGGACCCCCAGATCTTGGAGGAGCCCCTTGCCATTTGCTAGCTACGCTGGTTAAGGATGCTCGGTTTACCCGTTGCGTGTGCTGCTCCTGCCTTTCCTTCACAAATTCTAGTGAATTGTGCTATCTAATTTTACCATGCAATCTTTTGCTCTAGTGTATATGTTCTATATGTCGTGCAGTGTGGTGCTCACTTATTAACTGTTTTGTTAATTAGTTGTCGTCTTCAGTTAACTATTTGGTTCAATTCTGCAAATGTGATGTTCAATTCTTTAGGCTGCAATTTTGTATTGTCTTCCATGTGAGAAATAAATCATATTTATCTTTACAAAATACATGAGAAATGAATACAATTGCTATATTTCCAAGTTGTCAAGCATGCTTGGTTTGGTTATACATTGTGCAATGTGGTGCTCAGTTAACGTTTGGTTCATTTGCGTTGTGGTGTTTAGTTAACAGTTTGGTTCAATTATGTAATGCGATGTTCAATAGTTGTGGGTGCATTCTGTTATTGTATACCATGTGAGGAATAAATTGAATTTGGTCATAGTAAATACACGAGAAAGAAATACAATTGCTATATTTCCAAGTTGTTAAGCATGCTTGGTTGGTTTAACTGTCTGATCTTCTATTAGGAGTATGTTATATTATGCAATGTGGTGCTCAGTTAATGTTTGGTTCATTTGTTGTGGTGTTTAGTTAACTGCTTGGTTCAATTCTACAATGCGATGTCCAATTCTCATGGGTAGAATTTTGTATTGTTGTGCATGTGAGGAATAAATCGAATTTGGCTGCACTTAATACATGAGAAACATATACAAGTGCTATATTTCCTAGTTCTTAATCATGCTTGGTTTGGATAAATGGGTTTTCCATGTGGCTTGAATTAATCTGATGAATCTGCAATGTGCTTATTTTTCATCAACATATTTTACTGATAGCATGTGAACCCTTACTTAACCTGATGACTAACTACCTTAAATGTGTTGCAGGGAAACAATGGGAAGCACCGAGGTTTACAATCGAGGTTAGCACGTGCATGGTCCGTTGTCTAATAGCACATTATTGTGCAATTGCAGGAACCATTCTAATATTTAGGTTTTTAACAATTTGGTCTTGCACATGTAGGTCTCGCTGTCAGAGGTTTTGACCCACTGTTCGACCCTTTTTTACATATGGGGAAATGAGTTGTCCATGAATATCAGTCAAGTCAAGAAACTCAGAAAGATTGTTAGGATAAAGAATTTAGCGACAAAAAACAACAAGATCTTTGTGTGCACAATGAAGAAGACATCAGTTCACTACAGAATGGTACTAACTATTATACCTTTCCTTTTTTATTCATTTGCCCCATTTCCAATATAGAGAAGATATTTATGCACATCCTTGTTTTCAGGCCTTTCCAAAGCAGTCCACTGATGATTACCTCTCAAACCACCTGTATGGTCAGGAGGCGAGGAAGGTATTCATACAACACCCACGGTTCAATATTGAAGTGTTCCTGAAGAGGACGAAGGATGGACGGTCAATAATCCACAAGCACTGGCCTAAAGTTACAAAGACCTTCAACATCAATGAAGGCTCAATATTCGCCTTCTGCTTCTGCAGTTTTCCAGATGACATACATCTGTCTATGTACCGTCTATGATGCTAATTTTGAAAGGTTATAGATGTTGCATGTGAAACTTGGTGCTGGTGTAGTTGTGTAATGGGGTATCTGAGTGTTGAAGCTATATGATGTTGTACTCTGATGTATTTCAATTATGAAAATGAAATATATTGTGTGCTTAATATGAAATATCAATTAGATTAATAAATGGATTATTAATAATCGGATAATTAGCCTGCTAATTGAGTTTTTTCTAATGCAAACGGTTATTGAGAAAACACCGTGTGCGATGCATTCAATAATGCACACAGTTTCTAGGAATAAACCGTGTTAGATTAATGAACAATCACACACGACATCCTCTTGAAAACTGTTTGCGTTAGGCCACGTGGCGCAAATGTTTACCACATAAAAACTGTGTGTGATGGACAACCCTTGACATACAGTTTCTTCTACGCACCGTGTGTGATGCATTCAATAACGCAAACGATAAAATTGTTAATACCATGTGCAATGGAAACACTATCACAAATGATTTAACGGGGAAAATTGTGTGTGATGTACTTGCGAACAGAAACGTTTTCCTTGGAGCGACTATGTGGGATGTATATACGAACGAAAACATTTAGTGTTGACTGACTATGTGGGGTGTACTTACGACCGGAAATGATTTCGCCTGTATAATTGTATTTTTTGAGAACTACTGTACGTATAATCGTATTTGGTTGCTCGCTGGTCGCACACGACCTCATTTTGCCGAGCGTGTGTGCCAGGAAGGCATATCCCCGACGGTTTCTGGGTCGTGTGGGAAGGACACCCCCTATTGCCCACACTCACTAGGCGACGGTTCCAAATGTCATTGCGGAAAGGGGTTAAAAACCGTTTGTATAGCACCTCGCTGTACCAGTGACCGCACGCCCTGGTGGCCTTGTAGCCCTTGCTACACAAAATGACCGCTCGCAGACCATGAACGCTGCGCCAAACATCCGGGGCCGTCGCTGAAAGTGCAATCTTGCCCTTAAGTATATTTTGACGTTGATGAAAAACTACATATAGGGGACTAATTATGTTTGCTGAGTATATACACAGGTCATTAGTTCCCTTGGCATAACTATGTGGATCATGGACACATCAAATGAGATATTGCTCAAGAAGATGACCAACGAGAAAAGAAGCGTTTCTTTTATACATTTCTTGAGTAATAGGGATCCCACACTATTTAAATGGGACCCGAGGGGTATGTTCAAGTTTTGCCCAAGTATCATCATTTGGTCACTATCTCCTGGCACACAAGTTATTTTATGGGATGTTTCATAAAGACCAAATATCCCTAGGAAAACTACTTAGCCAAAATCTACACCTCATACTCTCCAAATACGGATTCCTAGCCGGATCATCCAGAACGGGTCCCGGATCATCCGGGCAAAGCCCGAATCGTCCAGACCTAGTCCCAGATCATTTGGCTAGGCACTCTCCTGGCACCAACAACCCTCTAGCTAAAGATGGATCATCCGGGCTGGGTCCTGGATCATCCGGGCAAAACCCGGATTGTCTGGACCTTGGCCCGGATCGTCCGAGCGGAGCCCGAATCGTCCGGACCTCGTCCCGGATCATACGAGTAATTGGTCACTTGCCCATAGCAGCCCTCTAGGTGAAGCCAGATCATCCGGACGGTCTTTCGGAGCATCTGGGCTTTGCCCAGATCATCCGGGCGTTCTCCCGGATCGTCCGGCCACCTCGCAACACTTTTCCCACAACCGTCATCCGGACTCTTATCCAGATCATCCGGTTGGCGATTCGGATCAACCGGACAGGTCAACTTCTGCTCTAAATGGCTCTAATCTGTTGATATCTCAAAGAGAGAATAGGGTGAGCCTTCCTGGCGTTGGTGTGCCTTCGTGGCATTGGTGTGCCTTTGTGGTGATATCTCAAAGAGAGAATAGGGTGAGCCTTCGTGGTAACATCCACCTCTCTAAACGGTGTCGTAGCTTCCCTCCAAGGAAGTGAACATCGACATACATCCTCATCACTCGGAGTTGCGGTTATTCCTAATCCTAGCTCCCTACTTGTGGTTACTTGTCTCTTAGTGTTTACTTGTCTTGTATTGTGCTTGCTTATTCATATACTTGTAGTACTTGGTCACCATGCTAAGGCTCACCTTTGCAATTGTTAGGCACACCTTCATATTTCGCATTATTGCCTAAAAGTTGCTAAGAAAGAATTAAAATTTGTATTTGTACCTATTCACCCCCCCTCTAGGTCCATCTCGATCCTTTCAATTAGTATTAGAGCCTCGTGCTCTATTCTTGTGGCTTAACCACCCTAGAGCGAGTGTCGGTGTACAAAAGTAGGGGCTCTCTTTTATACCCCTTTTCTTGTGCGCGGGCAGTCAGAGCCGCGCCTACGGCCACACTTAGCAGGGCACAGGAGGGAAGCAGAAGTACAAGACTACCAAAGCGGCGCTCCAACCAAGGGCGCAGAAGACAGAGCAACAAGATGGGATTTCCCCCGGCAAGACCCTTGCCGGGGCAAGTCGCCCCAACGCCAGCATTGCAGCCACCCTTGAGCCTGAGAGTTCCGACACCATCGACAATGTTGGAACCAAGGCTCGAGAAGTGCCTGCATGGTGGTATGCAGATCTTTGTGAAGACAGAGAGCCTACAAATCCTAGATGAGGACTCGAAGAAAAGACAACCGCAAGGCTCCTTGCCGAGGATGCCCACGGGGCCCCGGCAAGGCACCTTGCCGAAGACACCTGCAAGGCCCCGGCAAGACTCTTGCCGAGGGCGCTCGCACGGCCCCGGCAAGACCCTTGCCGGGAACATCCACGAGACCGCGGCAAGGCCTTGCCGCCCCATCGCCGCCCTAGATCAGTGGCCGACCCACCAACTGGAGCAAGTACCCACGTGGCAGTACGTGGGTACTAATTCAACTAGTCAAGCACCTGCACGATGGCATGCAGATCTTCGTGAAGACCCTACCACCACGCCAACTCAGCAGCCTGCCAGCCTACATGGCGCTGCATGCCCCGTTGGCCTGGACATGTGTCGGGGCGAGACGGAGCGGCGACGGATGGGACGGGCCTCGTTTCCGTCCCCGATAAAGCAAGGGGACACCTCAGGAGCGCATTTAATGTGTTTTGTCCCGTAATGACAGGCGATAAGCTTGTGCACTGTACATACCTTTCCACCTCCTGTGTGCCACTGTGGCGACCCCTTTGATTATAAAAGGAGGCCCGAAGCATACTGAGGGAGGATTCGGATCTTTGGGACTACACACACACCATAGCTAGTTCAAGAACTCAAGAACACTCAAATATACACTAAAGCAGGACTAGGGTATTACGCATCCTCGCGGCCCGAACCTGGGTAAACGATCCTCGTGCTGGCTCCTAGACCCGCTCTTTGCAAAACCCCACGCCCGCCAACCGTAGAAGGGATCCCAGTGATCCCATAGGTGTCGTTTCCACCGACATCTTTGGCGCGCCGGGTAGGGGAACCGGCGCAGTTGTGAAAATCTGGTCTAGTTGGCGCAGCGGCTTCATCGCGGTCGTCACTCCAAGGAAGAAGACGGCCGAATGAGCGGCATCATTTGCGGATGCAGTGAACGCTCGCGCAGCGACAGAAAAGCTAAGTCATACGAAACTTTGAGTAATTCTTTTATGTATAAGGTTATTTTCCTCGAAGATTTTGCTCTTGGTATGAGAAACCTGCACGCAATGGGGGCCTTCCGCTATTGGCAACACCCTTGTTCTATTTCGAGTCCGCTCAACAGTTTGAGCGGCCGCGTCGAGAATGGCAGGGTGGCCTTCCCGCTATCGGCAACGCCGTTGTTCTGTTTCGAGTCCACTCGACAGTTCAAGCGGGCGCGCTGAGAACGGCAAGGTGGTTTTCCTGGCCGCAAGCGCACCCATCCGGTTGTTGAGGATCCGTCCTCGAAATGCCGCGGCCTGGGTTTACGCGTCGGCAAGCCTATCCAATTAAACGTAGGGTGGACATACAAAGAGAAATCGAACAGGGAAATAACATGCATCATTTCAAAGTACTGCAGGGTTAAATTACACCAATTGTTGCTGCGGTTCTAACTAAAGATAAAAATTCTCTTGGTCATGAACCTGCAGCGGTGATGAGAAACGGGGTGCCTAGTCCCGGCGCTGACCCTCTATCCTCCGAACTCCGTCGACGCGGCTGATGATGGGCTGGATACGCTCCTCGAGCGCCGCGAGGTCCACATCCTCCGGCAAGCTCTCCAGTGCGGTGTCGAAGTCGAGGTTGGGGTTCCAGTATGCCACCTTGGTGAGGACCTTGGTCAGGGCACCCCGGCAAAGCCTCCGGGCCTCATTGGCCAGAGAGGTTGCTCTGTTGGAGCGGAACTACTCCAGGGCTCCAAGAACGTCCTCGAAGAACAGGGTCAGTTTGGCGTTGGGACTCACGGTCGGCTCCGGGGCGTACCTCACGTTTGGCATTCCCATGGCTGCCAGCTTCGTGGTGATCCTGTCGGCGACGTCGGCGAGGCGGCCAACCCAACGGTTTATGCCCTCCGTGTACTCCTTGTGTTCGGCGGCGTCATTCCTCCGCAGCTGCCTCTCTTCCTCCAGGTCCTTGGTCAGGGTCTCTTCCCGGGCCCTGACCTCCCAAAGCGTCCCCTCAAGACCCTCCATCTTCAGCTTCAGGTCTTTGATGGAGTGGTTGGCCTTGGAGAGCTGCTCGGCCTTGCCGAGGACTGCGGACTGCGCCTCCACCAAAGCGTCGTTGAGCGTGTCCTTCTCCTTCGCTACCTCCAGGGCCTGCCTCTTCAGGACATCCCGCTCCACCTCCAGCTCCTTCACCTTGCCGGCATGGACCAGGGCTTGGGCATTGAGCGCCTCCCTGTGCCTCTGCTCCAGCTCTTGGGTCTGCTACGCGACGAGCTTCTCGGCCTCCTCATCCTTGCCGTGGAGTGTGGCGGCGAGCACCTCCGCACGAGCGGCAATGTCCTCCTCCTAGGAGTTCAGCTTGGCCTGGTGCTTGTGTCGAGCGGCCTTGTCCTTGGCGGCCTGTTCCTTCGCCGCCTATTGGGCTTTCTCAACATCGGGCTGCTTCAGGATGAGCTCTTGTTTGTGCTCAGCCAGCAGATCCTGGGCGACCTTTAGTTCCTCGTGGGCCTGGCGGAACCAGGCCTGCGTCTCGGCGACGCGCCCCTCGAGGTCTGCCTCTGCCTTGCCCACCGCCGCCATCCTGGACTTTGCCTTGTCCAGGCGGGCACGGTGAAGCGCCGGGAGCTTCTGAAAGTTGGCGCTCATGGGCCGAAGGAGCTGCTCCTCTTGGGAACCGCCGCCACCGGCGCTCGGTTCGTCAACAACCTTGAGCCCGGCGGCGGCGAGTGCCTCATCGTCGAACACCTCCCCCTTGGCTGGCGCCCTGGTGCTTGCCATTCCTGGGAGGTGGACGAACTAGTCGTCGCCCACCTTCAAGTACTTGCCTGAGCCAGAGGCAGCAGAGGAGGAAGGTTGGTCGTCAACCATCCCCTCCTCGGCAGCGGCCTTGCCGGCCTTCCCGGTAGGCCCCTTGGCGGCATCCTCAGCAGCGGTCTTAGCGGCCTCCTCGGCGGCAATCTTGTCGGCCTCGGCCTCGGCGTCCCTGGCGACCTCCTCGATGACGGTGTCAATCTCCTCCCTGTCCACCGGGGAAGGATCTGGATACCGAGAAGGGGAATGAGGCAGAGCCAAGACCGAGGTTCAATAATAAGAAGAAAGAGCAAGGGCAAAAAACAAACAACTCACCCGCACCAGGCTGGGAAGAAGTGGCGCCCTCCCCGCCAACATTCGTTGCTGGGGCAGAACCATCGGCACCAAAGCTCGCCTCCTCCTCCTCCTCCATATGTGTGGGCTCGGTGGTGGATGCCCTTACCGGAGACGCCCCTCTGGGCGGCGTAGTCGAGGGGGGCGGCATGTTGGGAGTGGCCCTCGGCAGCTCCTCCTGTCGCCGGTCTCCTCCTGCGAACCCGGCAAGGTCAACGTCGAGAACTCACGCCCCAATGTTCATCAGTGGAGGAATAAGTGATGGACTCACATTGGGGGCTGAAGCGAGGGCTACGCTGGGGCTGCTATCCGGGCTGCTGTCGACCAACACCGGCGTGTGCGGAGTGCCCGCCGGGGGCTTGTCGCCCGTCGAGGCTTTTTCCCTCTTCACCGCCCTCTGGGCCAGCGTCTCCATGTCCCTGCGAAGACAACATCAAATCAAAGAAGGATAGCACAGGAGTGAAGTCAGGAGATGATGTGGGGGGCGAAATACTTACTCATTCTCCACCTCCTCATGCACTGGCTTCCTCTTCCTCCTTGGGCTGGGAGACCCAAGATCAAAGTCGGCCTCCAGGTTGACATCTGTGGGAGGAGGGGAAGGAGATGGGGTCCGGCCACGCTTGGACGAGGAGGAAGCAGTCACCGTCCTCTTCACCGCCACGGTCTTCCCCGCCTTCTTGGCCTTCATCGCCCTCGTCTCGCGCACGAGCTTCTTCTGGGCGGCTGCCGCTGCGTGACCCTGCCAGGCCGGACCGGCTCGCCAGAGCTGGCCCGCCGCAGGACGCACCTTTCTCCAGTGGCCGGAGGGTTGCCGGCCTCGGCCTCTTCCTCGGTCGACTCCTCGACCACATCTTCGATGAGAGGGGCCCCGGTGCCGGCGCTGCCGGCCTCCCCAGCAGACTCCGCCCATCCAGCAAGCTCCTTCTCCTCCGCGGCCATGTCGGCCTCGTCCTCCACATGGCCAGCGATGCCGGCCTCCCGGGCAAGCGCCGCCTCCGCGCCCTGGCGGCAATGTAGTCCAACTCCTCCTTGGTGGTGTCACAGATGAACACCGGCTCATCGCAAACATACTTCTCCGACAAGTTGTCGAAGAACTCCTGCACCTCCTCTGTTGGCGGCTCAACCCACGCCGGGTCGAGGCCATGCGCATTGAAGTCCGGCATCATGGCAATGATGGCGGACTGACGAGAATTGTTGCTCAGCGGGACCACTCCCGCCGGGAACCCGAACAGAGGCCCCTTGACGGCCTTGCCGGCCTTCGCGGCCTTGCCTATCCTCTCAGCCCTGCCATCGTCATCCACATTGAGCTGAAAAAGCCTCTGACAAAATTGGGCGTGCCCCATCACCGTGAAGTTGTGCCACAAGCCAGGGCGAAGCCTCATGATGTCGGCCGCATTCCTGAAGAGCCAGGCCGGCCTCCCCTTGTTATGCAGTGGGGCGATTCGGCGGCGGAGGAAATCGGCCCCAATCATCTCAAGGGTGAGCCCGGCCATGGTGAGGCGATGGATTCTAGTAGTAGCGATCGTGAGCTTCTTGTCGTTGGTGTCGAGGTCGCTCCAGTCCTTGCGGCGGACTCTGACGAACTCGGCAGAACTCCTGCGGATCCTTCTCCTCGATCCATAACCACCGGCCCCGCCATTCCTCCCACCTCTCCTTCTGGGCGCCCTCCGGATACGTGCCCTTCTCCTGGGTCCATGGGATCCAGGTGACGCAGCCGGAGATGGCACCCCCACTGGATACGGGGATAGAAGTAGTGGCGGAAGAGCGCCGTGCTGGGGAGCACGCCGGCGAAGCCCTCGCAGAGATGGGCGAAGAAGGCCATACACGCCACAGCATTCGGCGTGAAATCCAGAAGGTGGAAGCCGTAGGTGTGCATGACGTCGTTGGAAAAATCGGAGAAAGGGGGGCAGAGCCCGCAAGAGAAGTAGTCAACGAAGAAAGGGTACCGATTCGGGCCGGCCTCAGCAAAATCGGCTGGAACGATGTGCGTGGCCAGATGACCTGTCGTCTTCCTCCCCCACAGAGGCTTGAAGTATTCCCTGAGGTGGACCGCATCGACCGTCGAGGGGAAGAGGGCAAGCTGCATCCGAAGCGCCGCCAACTTGCTCTCCGGCACCTCCTTCTCCCTGGGGTCCTTGGCCACTCCCTTGCCCTTGCTTGTTTTGGGTGCCATGGTGGCTGGGGAAGAGGTGAGGAATCAGGAGCAACGAGAGATTGAGGGCAATGGGGGCGCGGCGGCAGCAGACGGAAACGGGAGGTTCGGCTTTTCACTTTGAGGAAGAAGGGGGGAACGGCGGTTCCAAGATTGAGGAGACGCGGAGGGTAAATGAGCAGCGCGCCCGCAGTTTCCCCCTTTTTTATGGGGAAGGCGCGGACCGCCTCTTTACCATTTACCATGATGTGACGCACGCGTGCAACAAACTACCATACGTAAGACCCCTACGTCACACACGACCCCCATGTCGCGCATTCAACGTAGGTCATGGGGAAGCGCAACCAATGGAGAAGTTACCGCAGTAAAACTCCGCCCTGCGTGCCCGCGCACCGTTTTGGGCCTAGCCCAACAACGCGTTGCGCTTATGTGTGGCCCAGGCCCGGGGGCTCCTGTCGGTGTACAAAAGTAGGGGCTCTCTTTTATACCCCTTTTCTTGTGCGTGGGCAGTCAGAGCCGCGCCTGCGGCCACACTTAGCAGGGCAGAGGAGGGAAGCAGAAGTACAAGACTACCAAAGCGGCGCTCCAACCAAGGGCGCAGAAGACAGAGCATCAAGATGGGCTTTCCCCCGGCAAGACCCTTGCCGGGGCGGCCCACGCAGGCCTGGGAAGAGCCTTGCCGGGGCAAGTCGCCCCAACGCCAGCATTGCAGCCACCCTTGAGCCTGAGAGTTCCAACACCATCGACAACGTTGCAACCAAGGCTCGAGAAGTGCCTGCATGGTGGCATGCAGATCTTTGTGAAGACAGAGAGCCTACAAATCCTAGATGAGGACCCGAAGACAAGACAACCGCAAGGCTCCTTGCCGAGGATGCCCACGGGGCCCCGGCAAGGCACCTTGCCGAAGACACCTGCAAGGCCCCGGCAAGACTCTTGCCGAGGGCGCTCACACGGCCCCGGCAAGACCCTTGCCGGGAACATCCACGAGACCACGACAAGGCCTTGCCGCCCCATCGCCGCCCCAGATCAGCGGCCGACCCACCAACTGGAGCAAGTACCCACGTGGCAGTATGTGGGCACTAATTCAACTAGTCAAGCACCTGCGCGGTGGCATGCAGATCTTCGTGAAGACCCTACCACCACGCCAACTCAGCAGCCTGCCAGCCTACATGGCGCTGCATGCCCCGTTGGCTTGGACGCGTGTCGGGGCGAGACGGAGCGGCGACGGACGGGACAGGCCTCGTTTCCATCCCCAATAAAGCAGGGGGACACCACAGGAGCGCATTTAATGCGTTCTGCCCGTAATGATAGGCGATAAGCTTGTGCACTGTACATACCTTTCCACCTCCTGTGTGCCACTGTGGCGACCCCTTTGACTATAAAAGGAGGCTCGAAGCATATTGATGGAGGATTCGGATCTTTGGGACTACAGACACACCATAGCTAGTTCAAGAACTCAAGAACACTCAAATATACACTAAAGCAGGACTAGGGTATTACGCATCCTCGCAGCCCGAACCTGAGTAAACGATCCTCGTGCCGGATCCTAGACCCTCTCTTTGCACAACCCTGCACTCGCCAACCGTAGAAGGGATCCCAGTGATCCCATAGGTGTCGTTTCCACCGACAGCGAGATGAACCCCGATGGGACTCCCCTTGCTGCAAATCTGAAGGAGAAGGGCACGACTTCTTCGGAAGTCAAGTCCTTCACTTCTGAGTATTTGGAACGGGCCCTTGCTAAGCAAAAGGAGGAGTATGATGCTTCTTGTGAAGCCTTGGTCCAAATGAGGTTAGCCGCATTAACCACGATTCTCGCACCACTTGCCAATTTGGGTGGTGCGGCCTCGAGGCCAGCTGCGCCTACTCCTTCTCTTGGCCAAAAACCTCCTAGTAGTGATCACTCTAGTGTTCCATGGCTTTATGCTAGACCTCAAGTCGAGAAACCTAAGTATGGGCAAACCCCCTTTGCTTGATGACAGTTCCGATTTTGCTTTGTGGAGAGTTGGTATGCAGGACCATCTTAGGTTCGCCAATGATGAAATGTTGGATATCTTGGCTACAACCTGGTCGACCCAAAGAATCTCACACCAAGAGAAACGTATGACAAGCATCTCAATGAACCGTAATCATGTGCATAAGGAAAGGAATGAATGATAAGCAATGGAGACCTTACATACACATCACAAGTGCCAAGGAATTAAGGGATAGCATTGTGAGGACCAACACCGGCACCTCCACTATCTGGCTTGCTTAATATGAAATTGCCAAAGGTTAATTGCAAAAAAAATTTATGGAGAAAGGTGAATCCCCCAAGCAGCTCCTTGAGCATCTCATGACTCTCTCCGCCGACATCGAGTCATGTGACTGCGACAAGACACAAGATGGATTCAACTTGAATAAGCGATTTCTTGTGGACAAATTACTCCATGCTCTTGCTCCATATCATCACCAAATGGTCTGGGACATAAGGCAACACCATGGATTCAAGGAAATGACTCCCGATGACATCATCTCCACTTTTCAACTCTTTGAGGAATCCAAGGGAAATGCTACAAAACATCTTACCATGCATGGCTCCTCATCGTCAAAGATCATTCTTGCTTTGAAGGCCAAGCATGTGTGTGAGGAAGACTAAAGTGAAGAAGAAGAAGATGATGATGATGATGAAGGTGACGAGATTGACTCTGACGAGAGCCCATCATATGAAGCATTGCCCTCTTTGTCAATAAGTTTAGCGCAAGAAAATTCAAGGGAAGATTTCAGAAGAAGAAAGTGAGAAAGTGCTACAACTGTGACGAAACCAACAACTTCTCCAACAATTGCCCTTATGAGAAGAGAAAAGATAAACCAAGGTTTCCCAAGACCTTTCCTAAGAACAATTTGCCAAACCCATTGAACTCCAAGCTCAAGAAGTGAGATGGGAAGGCAATGGTCGCTCAAGAAGAATCTGATCCGGATGATGTTGGTGGTGTGGCCAGAGTAGCTCAAGATTCTCAAAACACCTTCAGGCTAGTCAACAAGAGTGGTGATGTTGTCACCTACGACTACATGAAAGACTGCAAGGGCAATGCCTACAAATGCCTAATGGCTAAGGCCGTGGTGGAAGACGGAGAGAACCAAAACTCTCCTGACAAGGTCAAGGTAACCCCACGTTCAAACCCTCCTCTTTTCACTCCTTCTACTCCTAGTGATGAATACCTTGATGCGGAGGATAATCGTGATGATGATGATATGGATGATCCTATGTTTGCTAAACTAGATAAGTTCATGTGCTCCCTTAAAGGAAAGAAGCTCACTATGTTCCACATGCTTATGGAGATGGTGAGTAAGCACACCATCACCATTAAGGAACTCGAAACCCTCGTCGCTGAGGAAAAGGAAAAGATGAAATCCTTGAGCGGAAAGTCCAATATGAGGAAGCACGAGATGATGAACAATGCTTAAAAATTGGTGCAAACATTGATGTTCATGCTGAAGAACTTGCCTCCTTGAAAAAGGCCAAGAACTCTTGCAAGGAGTTGATAAATGATAAGAGTAAGCTTGTTTAATCTCATGGTACTCTCTCTAACCCCACGTCCCTAAGTGCTTCCTAAGACAAAGGATGGAGAAGTTTATGCTCAAATTGTTGGTCCTCGTAATGTGTTCCGTTTCTATGCTATTTGGGTTCCTAAGACCCTTGCGACTAACTTGAGAGGTCCCATTGCAAAATGGGTGCCTCTAACCAAGTCATGAATTGTGTGTAGGTTGCCTTCTCCGGTGGAGTCAAATGGGTGATCGATAGTGGATGCACCAACCATATAACCGGAGATAGCCAATTGCTTTTCGATTTCATGGAAGCTAGCTTCAACCATTTATGAGCATTGTGTTTAGTGGAGGATAAAAAGGACACGTACTTGGGTTGGGCAAGGTGGCTATCACAAAGGACATGTCTCTTGCAAATGTCATGCTTGTTCAATCCCTTAAATACCATTTGCTTTCCGTTCGTCAATTGGCTTCCATTGGTTATGATACACAATTTGGACTAAGGGATGTGAAAGTCTTTAAAAGAGATACTCTCGAAATGGCCTTTGTTGGAGAGTTGGATGGAAACCTTTACACAGTTGATTTCTCGAAAGATAGTACATTCCATGCAACTTGTCTAATGGCCAAGGCCGACAAGGGGTGGCTATGGCATCGCCAGCTAGCCCATGTCGGCATGAGAAATCTTCAAGATCTCTTAAAGGGTAATCATATCCTTGGACTAACCAATGTTTCTTTTGAGAAAGATCGTGTGTATAGTACATGTATAGCCGGGAAGCATCATCAATCGAAGCACCCACCCAAGAATGTTGTATCTAATTCAAGGCCATTGGAGCTTCTTCATGTAGATCTCTTTGGGCCTCCTTAAGGGATAGTCTTGGTGGGAAAAAGTAAGGTCTTGTCATTGTTGATGATTATTCAAGATACACATGGGTGTTCTTCCTCAAATCCAAGGACGAGACTAAGATCACTGATGACCCACAAGTATAGGGGATCAATTGTAGCTCTTTTCGATAAGTAAGAGTGTCGAACCCAACGAGGAGCAGAAGGAAATGACAAGTAGTTTTCAGCAAGGTAATGTCTGCAAGTGTTGAAATTGTAAGTAACAGAGTAGTTTGATACGCAGATAATTTGTAACGAGCAAGTAATGATAGTAGTAACAAAAGTGAAGAAAGGTAGCCCAATCCTTTTGAGGGAAAGGACAGGCCAAAACGGTCTCTTATAGTAAGAAAAGCGTTCTTCAGGGTACACGGGAATTTCATCGAGTCACTTTCACCATGTTGATTCAATTTGTGTTTGCAACTTTGATAATTTGATATGTGGGTGGACCAGTGCTTAGGTGCTGTTCTTACTTGAACAAACCTCCTACTTATGATTAACCCCCTCGCAAGCATCCGCAACTACGAGAAAAGTATTAAGAATAAATTCTAAAAATAGCATTAAACTTTTGGATCCAATCGGTCCCTTACGGAATAGCGCATAAACTAGGGTTTAAGCTTCTGTCACTCTCGCAACCCATCATCTAATAACTACTCCACAATGCATTCCTTAGGCCCAAATATGGTGAAGTGTCATGTAGTCGACGTTGACATGACACCACTAAGGGAATCACAACATACATACTATCAAAATATCGAACACATATCAAGTTCACATGATTACTTGCAACATGATTTCTCCCGTGACCTCAAGAACAAAAGTAACTACTTACAAATGATAATCACGCTCAAGATGAGAGGGGTATTAAATAGCATATGGGATATGAACATATAATCCTCCACCAAATAAACCATATAGTAATCAAATACAAGATGTAATCAACACTACTAGTCACCCACAAGCACCAATCTATAGTTCCGGTACAAAGATTGAACAGAAGAGATGAACGAGGGTTTGAGAGGAGATGGTGTTGTTGAAGATGTTGATAGAGATTGCCTTCCCCAAGATGGGAGAGTTGTTGGTGATGATGATGACGATGATTTCCCCTTTTGGGAGGGAAGTTCCCCTGGCGGAATCACTCTGCCAGAGGGCAAAAGTGCTCCTGCCCAAGTTCCGCCTCGAGGTGGTGGCGCTCCATCCCGAAAGTCCTCTCCTTATTTTTTTCTAGGTCAAAATGACATATACCCTAGAAGATGGGCACCGGAGGTGGGCTTGGGTGAGCACAACCCACCAGGACGCGCCTGGGCTCCCTGGTGTGCCCAGGTGGGTTGTGCCCACCTGGTGGACCCCCTGTGGTACTTATTGGCTCCAATATTCCTCAAATATTTCATAAAAAATCTCCGTGAAGTTTCAGCTTGTTTGGAGTTGTGCATAATAGGTGGCCTGCGTAGCTTTTCCAGGTCCAGATTTCCAGCTGTCGGAATTCTCGCTCTTTGTGTGTACCTTGCATATTATGAGAGAAAAGGCATTAGAATTACTCCAAAAAGCATTATTATGCATGAAAACATCATAAATAGCAGTAGGAAAACATGATGCAAAATGGACGTATCAACTCCCCCAAGCTTAGACCTCGCTTGTCCTCAAGCGAAAATGAAATCGAAAAACATGTCCACATGCTTAGAGAGAGAGAGAGAGAGGTGTCAATAAAAACAAAATACAGACATAGAAGCATCATGTAGATTATCATAACAGCAACAAATTTAAACATAAGACTTTTATCAGACTTCCCATGAATAAGTGACAATTCATCGCACAATTGAAGTATAAAGCATAAACTCTATTAGAAACCAACAAACTATGTTCTCAGTCAACTTTGCAACTACAATTCATCATATTTTCAGGAAGGGTCACGTATCGGAGCCTTTAGGCAAGTCCACATACTCAACCATCATATAGCGTTCTATGATAGCTAACACTCACCGCATACACATGAGCAAAACGTTTCAACCGGACACATAGAAAGATGGGGGCTTATAGTTTCGCCTCCCAACGTATTCACCTCGAGGGTGATGTGAACAATAATAACTCATGCCACCCATATTCAACTGGACATATGTGCCTAGATCTTTCCTCACCACATGATGCTTGCCAAAGGAGAAAAATAAAAAGGAATAGATAGAAGAAACTTTGACTCTTGTATAAAAGTAAATACATAAAAGTAAAAGATAGGCCCTTCGTAGAGGGACGAAGCAGAGGTTTCCATGCGCTTATTTGTTTGTATGCTCAACCCCTTAGTGCAAAAGAAAGTCACGTTGTATTGCCCCTTGTGATGGCAACCTTTATTATGCAGTCTGTCGCTTTTATTCTTCACCATCACAAGTTCGTACAACACTCAATTTTCTCTTACACTAAATGATCTCACACTTTTAGAAGCAATTTTTATTGTCTTATTGAACCGATGACAACTTACTTGAGGGATCTTGCTCAATCAATAGGTAGGTATGGTGGACTCTTGAAAATAAGATTTGGGTTTAAGGGTTTTTGGATGCACAAGTAGTATCTCTACTTAGTGCGGAATTTTTGGGTAGCAAAGATAGGGCCAAGCACCACATGTTGGAGGATCTATGACAATATAACTTCTATGTGAATATGTACAAACATAAATCATTACATTGTCTTCCTTGTCCAACGTCAACAATTTTGGCATATAATATTTTGATGCGGGCTCACAATCACAAAAGATTTCTAGGATAGTGTATTTATATGTGAATCTTCTCTTCCCTTATTAATTCTTTCATGAGTTGCATCATTGACCAATGCTATGTTTGTCAATCTCTAATAAAATTTCCTACTTATACTTTTCCTTATGTGGTGTCATCACCCATAAGATTAGCATATTATCTTTTTAATTTATTTCCTTTCTTTTTATTGCAACATGAAAATAAAGAAAGCAAAAACTCAAACTATACTTTATTATATATCTTGCACACAATTACAAGGATAGATCACTAAGCAAACTCTCGAAAAGAAAGGATCGAACTAAAGTTTTATTCATCTAAAGCAAAAGATCGAACTAAAATAAGTAAAGGCAAAATATAGTGGGGATGATACGATACCGGTGCACCTCCCCCAAGCTTGGCGGAAACCAAGGGGAGTGCCCATACCCTATACTCAATTTTCTTTTGGTGATGAAGAAGAAGGTGGTGGTGGCGGAGTAGCAATTCCGTCCTTCAAGATCAAGAGGTTCTCCAATCTATGGATGACGCTCCAGAGTAAGATGATGTGCTCTTGATGCAGAATGTTTTCACGAGTGAGATATTTATTTTGCACACGAACCGTTTCAATGATTCGAAAGCTGCAATCTCAGTAGGGGTAAGATGAGCATAGTAAGGTTTAAGTATATCTTCTTCTTCTTCTTCCTCTGTCGGCAGTGCTTGCTCGACCACCGGGACTTGATCTTCGGTAGTCTCCTTGCTCTTGTCTTCTTTGACGGCTTCTACGGGCTCCTCTCTCTTCAGCTCAATCTTCATCAACCAAGCATCATATTCCATGTTGTTGGAGGAGGAGGAAGACATGATGCCTGGCCTGACAGATCTGACCGAAAACATCAAGAAAACGAAAACAGAAGATTTCTCCGTGATACGGTGGTCAATAGGTTCGGGGGGGTATATAAAGATTTTTTATCTTGGGAAACAAGCGAACATAAGAAAAACGGATTCAGGAAGGTGCCCCGGGTGGGCACAACCCACCTGGGCGCGCCTGGCAAGACAGGCGCGCCCTGGTGTCTTGTGCCCACCAGGGTACGCTTGCTGGAAGTTTCTTATTTTCCTAATTTTCTAAATATTCCAAAACTGACAAAAAATATTTTTGCGGATTCTTCGGAGTCCGTTTACTTACCGTATCATGTACCTCCTTATTTTCACGATTCTGGAATGTTCTAAATGGACTCTTTTATGTGTTCTTCCGGTGTCAAAGTTTGGATAATATTGCTTTAAACATTAATGGGCATACCTGATATATAATGTTTTATTCATTGCCCATTAACAACCTTCGGGTTAGTACCTTCTGCATTATTTATTTTGATAGCTCCAGACCGACAAACCTCCTCGATAACATAGGGTCCTTCCCATTTGGAGAGGAGTTTTCTACAAAGAATCTGAAACGAGAGTTGTACAAAAGAACATATTCTCCGACTTTGAACTCACGCTTTTGGATTCTTTTGTCATGCCATCTTTTAACTTTTTCTTTAAATAATTTGGCATTTTCATAAGCTTGGGTTCTCCATTCATCTAATGAGCTAATATCAAATAACCTCTTTTCACCAGCAAGTTTGAAATCATAATTGAGTTCTTTGACTGCCAAATATGCTTTATGTTACAAAAGAACATACTCTCCAACTTTTTAGGATGGCGCTCCCACCCCCCACCACGGTGCTGTCCCCATCTCCGACGATCTCCTTCCTCCTCCACTAATCTGTGGATCCTCTCCGATCATCTACTCCGGCGTCTTCTCTGGATCAAGGCAATACCCATCTTCTATGGGTTCTTCTGGTGGATCTACCCTTGGGTTGGATTTCTCCAAGGGTAGGGTTTTTTCAGATGGGGTTTTCAAATCTACTGGGCAATCGGTTCATCCTTTGGGGCACAAAAGGCCTTTTATCTTAATTGTTTCATTCAGCCGCCATGCCTTCCGTCTCTCGGAGGATTTTGTGGCAGCGGCTTTGGAAGTGGCAATTGGAGGCTCGGCAATTGATCTCCATGTTGATCACATCAAAGACAAGGTTTACTCTTTCCAAGTTTCTTGCAAGCAAGTTGGTTTTATTATTATGGACCTCCGTTCCTTTGCTTGTGATCTGTTCAAGTGCTATTTTCATTTGTGGGGTAATGGGAGCCCTAATTGAATTAGAGAGCTCAGGATCTGGAGGAAGGAATGTGATGCTGAATGGATTCTAGTTAGTCCAACTAAGCGTCGATCATCTTTAGGTCTTTTGGCCATGCATAAAGCTCCTATTAGATTGGCTATCAAGTCTACTGCATCTGCTAAGAAAAAGCTTTCTTTTGCCACTTTTGAGCGATATTTTGCTTGCAAGGGATATAGATATCCGGCTACGCAAAAGTGTATTGACACTATTAGGGATGCTGGGTATGATCTTCCTGTTCATGAGCGTGTAGTCATACATCAATCCCCTCCCACGGAATTGCTTTGGACGATGGCTCGTCCACCCATTGTTTTTGGTACAGTCACTCCTTTGCCGGAGTTGAGCCGGCCGGCATCATTTGTGCCGGTGACTGATCCGGTTTCTGAGGAACTTTCCCCCGTGCATGCTGGGATTACGCCCGCACGTTTCACGGAGGCGGGACTGCCTCCTATTCAAATCAATTGTCAGGTTTCCGACCCAGTTGGTTTGGAGGCCCACCAGGTCACTAGCCCACCTGTGCTGCTTAGCCCAATTTCTTCTGGGCCTTCCACGCCTCCGGGTCCGAGCCCTCTGGACCATTGTCAAGATATCCCCTCCTCACAAGAGGCCGCGAGGCAGTTTGAAGCTATGGTCGATGACATGGTGGACCGTGTGGTTACATGCACTATTTTCTCGCAGAGGGGCCACTTGTCAGCAGCATGTGGAATGCGAGTGGTCTTTTTGGCTTGCTCTTGCCTTGGTCACTCTAGCCGCGACTGTAATGATTTCGCGCGCTCTAATGGATTGGTTTGGAAGCCAATTTCGGTGCAACAAAAAACAATTTTATCAGAATCTGCAGCTTCTCATGGGAACAGAGCCGGAGTTATTGGGATAGACTGTCCAGACCCATCGCCGCCGCCCCCATTGCATCTTCCCTCTCCCCAAGCCAAAAAAACCCCGACAAGCTTCTGGCTCTTCCATGGCGAACTATGAGCTCGATCCTCAGCGCTTTGTGCCTGCTGGCCACCACATCATTGATGGCGGCGATCATCGGCTTCCTCGCACCTTCTTCACGCCTGCTGCTCGTCCGCCCCGTCGTCATGAGGACTTCATGGTTGCAGAGGTGATGCCTGCGCCAGAGGGGCCGCTCGGCCCGGTGCGGGAAGAGGTTGTCCAGTTTCTGCAAAATATAGGTATTCTGGTCCGATCTGCTCAGCCGTGGTTTCATGGGATGGGTTTGTTCCAAGTCAGGGATCCGTCAGTTAGATACACCTTGATTCATCATGCACATTTTCCGTTGGGCAACGATCGTTTTGTTAGATTTATGAAGCATGATGAGGGGGAAAATTTCAAGGGAACACATGGTTTTCGTAAGGGCTGGTTAATGTTCATTGGGATTCCTCTGGATTACCGCACTACAGAATACATCTCGCAGGCTGTAGGCACTTTCGGAAAGTTTATTTCTTGGGACAGTGAGGATCCTTACCTTGTCCGGACTTTGGTTGGGGCTAGCTTTCCAGATACGCCGTTGGTTCCAAGAGATGTTGTTTTTGGTGATTATGCGGAATGGGGAGGTGCTCAAGTGTCTTGGACTGCTGCATGCTATGTTCTTGGTGCGGATTTTGCAGATCAGATGCCAAACGACGAAGAACCAATGCCTCTGGATGGAAACCCCCATCCGTTTCCTGGTAATCTGGTACCGGATAACTTGCCGTTTGTTTTGCCACCATACCCAATGTTGGGATGGAATGATGCACCTGTCATTCCTCCCCCTCCACCTGTGAATGATGAAGCGCCTGGTTGGGGTAATGCCATGTGGGGAGATGAAGCAGAGGATGAGCAGGCTCTGCAGCCGGCTGCTCCAGAACAGGATCAAGTTTCTATTGTGATTGATCAGCCGGAGGGATCAGTTTCTGTGGACCAACAGGAGCAGGGCATTGATATCCAACAGCAACATGATTTGCCTCTCCCAGATCTTCAGCAACATCCTGTCTTCGAGGAGAATCAACCGGCAATTGTGCCTTACCAACCTCCTGTGATTCAGCAACATGAGATATTTATTGTCATGGCATGCATTGTGGCTGGACCTCCTCTCCCTCCGGAGATGATTTGGAAGAGGTCTTTCCAGAACCTCATGTTTGATTTTTTAGTTAAGGAGGTGCCAAGGTCTATCTTCTTCAAACCGATGGGCACAATCATTTATTCCAAGAGGTCTTGGTCCATTGCTTTTGATGAATCCAGAAAGATGTCTTGTTTAACTTCTTCCTTGCCCATGGTTGCTGCTGTCAGAAGACCTGTCATGGTGAAGCGCCCAGTGGCCAAAGCTTTATTTGAGGAGCTGCCGGCTGATTCAGTTTCTGTTTCTGAAGAAGTTGCATCTAGTAATTCTGCTGTCTCTATCTCGGCTGAGTCATCATCTGTGGTTTTCTCTGTGGAGCAAACTACCGTGAGAAAGCGGAGAGAGAAGAAGAAGGCTCCTGTTGTTGATACGTCACTGAGACGTTGCACTCGGAGCGCGGCAAAGTTAGATGGCTTCAAAAACGTGGTTTTCGAGCAGCTCTCGCTTCAGCCATCAAAGAAGCGTCCCCGTGCCAAGCCCATGGAGAACAAGGCCCAGCCCACTTCTGCGGATGGCCCTGAAGATGCACAGCCTGCTGAACCACCGCATACCCCAATTCATGTTCTTCAGGCTGTGGGCGCGTAGCTGGAGATTGATCCTTCCCTTCTATCGGTGGACAAGCTTATGGCTAATCCACAGGAGGATTCTTCTGTATCTTCAGCTTAATGATTATGTTAGCTACTATGTCAAGGCCTAGAGAGCCAGTTATGTTTGCTTTCTTTATTGTTGAACTGCGTCCGGCCCGGGAAGTGGCACATTGTGGTACTGAACTTAGTTATCTTTTGGGTGGTATGGAATTATGTGTCATGCTATATCTGTTCTTCTATTCCTCGGTGATTAATGAATCGTGTGTCAACGCGTAGTTGGAAAATTTTATGTTGGAATGTTCGTGGTCTGAATTCTGATACTAGGCAGCGTTCTGTCAGGGAGAAAGTGACTGAAAGTCAGTGTCCTGTGGTTTGTCTTCAAGAAACTAAGCTCTCCTCATGCTCGCGTACAACGATGAAAAGAATCTGTCCCTACGGCTTTGATCAATTTGTTGAGTCCCCCTCTAGAGGTGCCTCTGGGGGTCTTTTAACTGCGTGACGATCTGACGTGTTTCTTGGCACTCTGCTAGAAGTTAAACCCTATGCTATTGTTATGCAGTTTACCTTTGTTCATAATAATGAACAGTGGTTTCTGGTTAATGTTTATGGCCCCTGTCAGGGTGAGTTGCGTGATGAGTTTGTTTCCTGGATCTACAATTTGGACATCGACCCGGACCAGAAGTGGATGTTGATGGGGGATTTCAACTTTATTCGTTCCACTAAAAATAGGAACCTCCCTGCTGGCGATATCAATGATATGTTTATTTTCAATGAAATTATTGGCCATTTGGGACTGCTGGAACTTCCTTTAAAGGGAAGAAAGTTTACTTGGTCTAACATGCAGGACACGCCTCTTCTGGAACAACTAGACTGGGTTTTTACCTCTACCAGTTGGATTAACCTATACCCCATGACGCAAGTGACTCCTTTGGCTAAGACTGCGTCTGATCATGTGCCTTGTCTGGTTACCATCAGTACATCAATTCCAAAGGCGCATATTTTCAGGTTTGAATTTTTTTGGGTCCATCAGGCTGGTTTTATGGATTTTGTGCAGGAGGTTTGGACTCGTCCTTCTCATAAGACCCATATTTCAGCAATTATTGTTGATAAATTAAAGGCTTTGCAGTTTGCATTGAAGAAATGGTAGAAAGGTTTATCACATATTAAAAGGTTAATTGAGAAATGCAACTGGGTAATTATTTGGTTGGACAATCTTGAGGACATGAGGTCTCTTTCCAGACCTGAGAGCAATTTCAGGAAAGTCACTAAACTGCACCATGAGCATCTGCTGCACATGCAATATCTATACTGGAGGAAGAGATGTACCATCAGGTATATCAAAGTGGGAGAGGAAAACTCCAAGTTCTTTTAGGCCATGGCAACTGAGAGATATAGAAAGAACTCTATTGCTAGCCTGTTGTTGTCTGATGGCTCTGTCACGTCAGATCATGAGGAAATGGCCAAAGAGTTCTTTTCTTCCTTCAAAAGCAGAATGGGGACAGTTCGACCAATATCTTTGGATGAGAACATATTTTCTTTAATACCTAGGGTTCAGGGCTTGGAGGTGCTCACAAAATCTTTTGATCTAAAGGAAATTGAACAGGTTATTAAAGAAATGCCTACTGATAAGGCACCTGGGCCTGATGGCTTCAATGGACTTTTTTTTAAGTGTTGGCACATAATATCTGCTAATTTTATTCAGCTGGTACATGAGTTTCATGCTGGAACAGTTCAGTTAGAAAATCTCAATGATGCATACATTACTCTGATCCCAAAGAAACAGACACCTGAGAGTGTGGGAGACTTTAGGCCTATTTCACTCACTAGTGTTGGTCTGAAATTTCTTACAAAGCTTGCTGCTAACAGATTTCAACAGGAGATCATCAAATGTGTGCATAAAAATCAGTATGGTTTCATAAAATCAAGAACAATATAGGATTGCCTTGCTTGGAACTTTGAATATATCCATCAGTGTAATCAGTCTAAACGGCCCATCCTTTTGCTTAAGTTAGACTTTGAAAAGGCTTTTGATTCTATCCAGCATGAGGCTATCATAAGGATTCTTGTTGCAAAAGGTTTTGACAAAAGATGGATTTCATGGATTAAGCAGTTGTTGTCATCAGGCACTTCTTCTGTCTTGCTGAATGGAGTTCCCGGTAACCATTTTAAATGCAAATGTGGAGTTAAGAAAGGAGACCCAATCTCTCCCTTGCTCTTTGTTATTGCGGCTGACCTCTTGCAGACATTGATCAATGATCTTCTTCAGCAGGGTTTAATAAGCAGGCCACTACCAACCCATGATCCTAATTTCCCTGTTGTCCAATATGCTGATGACACACTGCTTTTCTTAAATGCTGACAAGGGTCAATTGGGGGCACTGAAATCAGTGTTATATTCTTTCTCAGAGGCAACTGGTCTTCAGATTAACTTCCATAAATCCTCCATGTATCCTATTAATGTGATTGACCAGGTTGCTACTGATCTTGCTACCTTTTTTGGATGTAAGTTAGGCAAAATGCCTTTCACATATCTTGGTCTGCCAGTGGGGACTACCAGGCCCAAGATTGTGGATCTACTTCCCCTAGTGGATTGTATGGAGAGAAGATTGACAGCAAGTTCTTGGTTTTTGCCTCAAGGGAGTAGATTACAATTAGTAAACTCTGTCATTTCTTCTTTGCCTATCTTCTTCCTTTGCAGCTTGTCAATTCCTCAGGGCATTTTGAAGCGGTTGGAAAGGATTCAGAGGCAGTGTTTATGGAGGAAATATGGTCAGGAGAGGGTCCATTCTCTGGCTGCCTGGCCACTTGTTTGCAGGATTAAATCGAAGGGGGGGCTTGGAATCTTAAACCTTGGTTTGCAAAATGAAGCCCTCCTTCTGAAACATCTGAATAAATTTTATAATAAGATGGATGTGCCTTGGGTTCAGTTAGTCTGGGATTCTTACTATTTCCAAAGGATTCCACATGATACTATTCTTTGTGGCTCTTTTTGGTGGAGAGATGTCTGCAAGTTGATGGATAATTTCAGAGCAGTCACTTCGGTTGATGTTCATAGTGGAGATACTATGCTGTTTTGGTCTGATCATTGGCAAATTGGAAACAGTTATGTCCCTCTTCAAGATCGATTTCCTAGGCTCTATTCCTTTTGTCTCCACAAAAACCTCTCAGTCAGGGAAGTCTTTCAGGCTAGTTGTTTCCAAGACCTTTTTTACTTGCCTCTTTCTGAACAAGCCTTTCAGGATCTACAGCAGCTCTCGTCCTTAATGGGGTCTTTCCATATAGACCGTAGCTGTCATGACTCTTGGGGGTGGAGGCATGGCAAGAAGTCTGATTATACTGCAAAAAAGTTTTATGACTTTGTCTATCAGCCAATGGTAGAAAACCCCATCTTGGGGTGGATCTGGAGGAGTTGCTGTACAATGTCGATCAAGATGTTTGCTTGGCTTGTTATAATGGACTGGGTTAACACTAAGGACATGATCCAGAGGAGGCACTGGAGGATTAATGATGGGCCTGAATGTGTACTTTGTCCAACTGGGATACTGGAGGACAGAAACCACCTCTTTTTCCAGTGCAATTTCAGTGTTCGGGTGTGGATTTATCTGCAAATTATATGGAAAGACAGTGATGACATGGTGGAGATTGCATGCCATGCTAGAAAGGATTTCAACAAACCTTTCGTTGGGGAGGTGGTTTTCACTGCCTGGTGGAATATTTGGAAGGTCAAGAATGACAGAGCTTTCAGGAACATCAAACCATCTTTCAGGGCGTGGAGAAATGGCTTCATTCATGATCTCACTCTGCTCTCTTATAGAATCAAACGGAAGTATAGAGAGGCCTTACTTAAGTGGATTGATTTCCTACCTCCTTGAGGAGAGTTGGTTAAGTGTAGCATTGTAATTATTAGGTATAGTACATCCCTCCCTTGTATAGCCTTCTTTAGGTTCTTGTTTTATTCTTCTTTTTATTTTTCCTCAACTTGAGGAAGCACTGTATTGTTCCTGCTCTTATCATTAATAAAATGTTGTGGGGTGTAAGCCCTGCAGTCTTCAAGGTCAAAAAAATATGCTTTATGTTCTAACTCAAGAGGCAAATGACAAGCTTTTCCATAAACCATTTTATAAGGAGACATACCCATATGATTTTTATATGCTGTTCTATAAGCCCAAAGTGCATCATCTAATTTCTTAGACCAATTCTTCCTGGACCTGTTGACAGTGTTTTGGAAAATTAACTTTATTTCTCTATTGCTAAGTTCCATTTGACCACTAGACTGAGGATGATAGGGTGATGCAATTCTATGGTTAACATCATGTAACATCCCAAATTTTCAATTTGGAATGTTATACATTAGATCATCATTGCATAGCATATTTTATTTCATTTTGGCAAATCCTCGAAATCCTAAGCAACTCAAGGACCCTCGGAGAGAGTTGGGGATTTTCCCGGTTTTCATATTTGATTTTTATCAAATAATGAAACGAGGATTTTTGGTTTTAAAATATTTTTTTACTCCGAAACATATTTCATATTAAAATATATGAGAGGAGAAAATATGACTTCTCCAAAATTGAAATATTGGAGGAAAAATATTAAAATCAAATATTTGATTTTATCGGATTTTTATTTGCAATTTTATTTGCATTAGAAAAATTGCACGTTTTCAAAACTGCATTTTTAGGGCCAAGAAAATGTTCATCTCGTTCTAATTATTTTAATTAGACGGTGAAAATTTATTCTGGCATTTTTTGATTTTTATTTATTTTTCTAGGATTTTTTAGTTTCGGCGGAATTATTTAAAAAAAATCCCGCGCCCGACTGGGCCGAGGCCCAGCCGAGCTAGGCCGGCCCATGCCCGCGTCGCCGTCTCCCACCTGGAGACCGAAGCCGCGCCGCCGCCCGAGTCCGGGAGGACCACGCCGCCCCGCCGCCTTACCCCTCCCCCAAGCCACCCCCACCTATATATACCGCCGCCGCTGACTCGTTCCCCGCCACCCCGACCGGAGCCGCCGCCGCCCGAAGCCCCGACCGAGCCGCCGGAGAAGCTCGACGCCGCCGCCGCGGTAAGCCGACGCCCCGACGCCGAACCCCGCCGCCCGACGCCCCATCGACCCCGCCGCCGCCTGAAGCCCCGATCGAGCCGCCGGAGAAGCTCGACGCCGCCGCCGCCGCCGCGGGAAGCCGATGCCCCGACGCCGAACCCCGCCGCCCGATGCCCCATCGACCCCGCCGCCTCACCCGCCCCTCGCCGCCCTCTCCCGAAGCACGCCGGAGCCCCGTCCGACCCCGCCGGAATCCCGCCGGACCGAGGTAGCCGCCGCGCCGGTTTTTCGCCGGAAAACCGTGCGGTTTTCTTTTTGAAACCCTAGGTTTATTTTTTATATAGATCGGTTTATTTTTTTTGGTTTAGTTAGTTAGCGAACGTTCGCCGGTCCGTTCGTTTTAACGAACGCGTTCACCGTTTAGCCGCAGTTAACGAATGTCCGTTGTTAAACTGTTCGTCAGTTTTATTTTTCTCGGATTTTCCGCGATTATTCCAGATCGCGATTTCCGATCTGTTTTTCGTTTTAGTTTACCTTTTCGCTCGTTTATGGAATCAGGTGATTCAAGCGCCTAGAGTTTCGTCTCGAAATTCTCTTTCCGTTTAACCAACTCAAACAAGCTTTTGCTACTGTAAAATTTGACCTAGATCCAGATTAGTAAACAAAGCTTGTTTCTTTCGCCGTTTGACTTTCGTTGCTTCGTTTGATTTGATTCTTTTTGCAAACTGGAGTTCTGAAGTTGAACTTTTTGGTTAGATCTTTTATTTGAGTTTTACTTGTGCATTAGTTGAGTGCTTACTGTATGCTTGTTTGTTTGCGATAGACCGGAGTGCGCCGCTTGCTACTTCGAATCTCTAGGTTTCACGGATCATCAGCAAGGCAAGTAACACTTTGATCATACTTGTTTTACTACCCAGTTTTATTGCATTAGATCAACCCTCAAACATTGCATGATTAGGATCTAATTAAATTGTGGGTTCTGGGAAGTAGATGAGGTAGTACCTACTGCCTTGTTTATTATCAAACCCTTGGGAGTTACTTTTACGTTTTCTTATATCGTTATGCCATGCTAGTAGACGTGGATTGGGTTTGAGTGTTACCATGACAGATGTGAGATTGTTAATTAATGGTTAAACTTAAGGTGGCAACTAAAACACACATCTGGGTGGATTGAGGTACCTGGGTATTCCAGGATTGCCTGTTTTTCTTTGGACCGCCACCCAGGCTCAAAGGGATCATGAGATTATTCATGCTAGAAACTTCCGTGTGCAGCCACAAGCTATTATGGGCTCTAGCATAGTTGAGTAGGTCGTGTGAACTCTTACAGTGGCAGACTAGCAGATGTAGGGGATGTAGGTGGTACTGTCTACCCATTCATAAGGTGCAAACACTTCTGAAAGACTGTGTCTCGGTCATCCGTTTCTCAAATACCATGTAGTGCGAGAAATCTAATGGAGGAGATCGAGTCTTGTGGGGAAAAGTGCACAAACCTCTGCAGAGTATATAAACTAATCATGGTTAGCCGTGTCCCCGGTTATGGACACCTTGAGTATCTAGTATCTGGATTATCATGTGAATCTCATCATGTTACTTTAATTAATTTTGTTGGGTTTTGATGATGATACTTAATTGGGATTGAGAATGCTGTCAACCATTCTCAATGTTTAACAACCACCATGATAGTTAAATAAAATTTATTCCTTTGCAGTAGGGAAAAATTGGCTTTTCGCGAAACTGTAACCATAGAGCCTTCTACCAGCCATATATGCATGTAGTATAGCATTATTCTGTTCATTACTCTCTATGTGTTACATTGCCAGCATATTCCATGTGCTGACCCGTTTTCGGGCTGCAACGTTTCATGTTGCAGACTTTTCAGACGACGAGTAAGGTGCCTTAGGTCGTGGTCTTATACTCAGTGATGTCGTTGGAGTTGATGGACTCACTTATCTTCCAAGTCTTCGGCTGTTATCGTTTTAGATGGCCTTAAACCATATTTGTCATACTTATTTCTCTCTTGAGATACTCGATGTAATAAGTGTGTGATTGCTACTCTGTTATAAATCCTACAAGTACTGTGCGTGTCAGCATTACTGATCCAGGGATGACACTGGTGCACGGTAGATCAGACTGTTTGACGTCTGGTCGCTACAAGGTGGTGTCAGAGCACACGCTGACTGTAGGACACGACCACTAAGCTGTTAGGGAACGTAGTAATTTCAAAAAAAAATCTACGCACACGCAAGATCATGGTGATGCATAGCAACGAGAGGGGAGAGTGTTGTCCACATACCCTCGTAGACCGAAAGCGGAAGCGTTAACACAACGCGGTTGATGTAGTCGTACGTCTTCACGATCTGACCGATCAAATACCGAACGCACGGCACCTCCGAGTTCAGCACATGTTCAGCTCGATGACGTCCCTCAAACTCCGATCCAGCCGAGTGTTGAGGAAGAGTTTCGTCAGCACGACGGCGTGGTGACGATGATGATGTTCTACCGACGCAGGGCTTCTCCTAAGCTCCGCTACGATATTATCGAGGTGTAATATGGTGGAGGGGGGCACCGCATACGGCTAAGAGATCAATAGATCAATTGTTGTGTCTATGGGGTGCCTCCCTGCCCCCGTATATAAAGGAGCAAGGGGGAGGCCGCCGGCCAAGGAGGAGGGCGCACCAAGGGGGGAGTCCTACTCCCACCGGGAGTAGGACTCCTCCTGTCCTTGTTGGAATAGGAGAAGGGAAGGGAGAAGGAGAAAGAAGGAAGGGGGCGCCCCCCCTCCCTAGTCCAATTCGGACTAGTCCATGGGGAGGGGTGCGGCCACCCTTTGGGGCCTTTCTCTCCTTTCCCGTATGGCCCATTAAGGCCCAATACGAATTCCCGTAACTCTCCGGTACTTCGAAAAATACCCGAATAACTCGGAACCTTTCCGAAGTCCGAATATAGTCGTCCAATATATCGATCTTTACGGCTCGGCCATTTCGAGACTCCTCGTCATGTCCCCGATCTCATCCGGGACTCTGAACTCCTTCGGTACATCAAAACACATAAACTCATAATATAACCGTCATCGTAACGTTAAGCATGCGGACCCTACGGGTTCGAGAACTATGTAGACATGAACGAGACACCTCTCCAGTCAATAACCAATAGCGGAACCTGGATGCTCATATTGGCTCCCACATATTCTACGAAGAGCTTTATCGTTCAGACCGCATAACAACATACGTTGTTCCCTTTGTCATCGGTATGTTACTTGCCCGAGATTCGATCGTCGGTATCTCGATACCTAGTTCAATCTCGTTACCGGCAAGTCTCTTTACTCGTTCCGTAATACATCATCCCGCAACTAACTCATTAGTCACAATGCTTGCAAGGCTTATAGTGATGTGTATTACTGAGTGGGCCCAGAGATACCTCTCCGACAATCGGAGTGACAAATCCTAATCTCGAAATACGCCAACCCAACAAGTACCTTTGGAGACACCTGTAGAGCACCTTTATAATCACCCAGTTACGTTGTGACGTTTGGTAGCACACAAAGTGTTCCTCCGGTAAACGGGAGTTGCATAATCTCATAGTCATAGGAACATGTATAAGTCATGAAGAAAAAAGCAATAGCAACATGCTTAACGATCTAGTGCTAAGCTAATGGAATGGGTCAAGTCAATCACATCATTCTCCTAATGATGTGATCCTGTTAATCAAATGACAACTCATGTCTATGTCTAGGAAACATAACCATCTTTGATCAACGAGCTAGTCAAGTAGAGGCATACTAGTGACACTCTGTTTGTCTATGTATTCACACATGTATTATGTTTCCGGTTAATACAATTCTAGCATGAATAATAAACATTTATCATGATATAAGGAAATAAATAATAACTTTATTATTGCCTCTAGGGCATATTTCCTTCAGTCTCCCACTTGCACTAGAGTCAATAATCTAGTTCACATCGCCATGTGATTTAACATCAATAATTCACATCACCATGTGATTAACACCCATAGTTCACATTGTCATGTGACCAACACCCAAAGGGCTCATCATCGCTTCCTCATAGTTCGTAGGTTTGTCATGGTCAAATAACATGACCTCCAGAACAGGATTACCGTACCACTCTGGTGTGGCTCTCACTCTGGTTAACCTACGAGGTTCAGTAATTACTTGATCTGAAGTTCCATGATCATCATCATTAACTTCCTCACTAATTGGTATAGGCGTCACAGAAACTGGTTTCTGCGATGAACTACTTTCCAATAAGGGAGCAGGTACAATTACCTCATCAAGTTCTACTTTCCTCCCACTCACTTCTTTCGAGAGAAACTCCTTCTCTAGAAAGGATCCATTCTTAGCAACGAATGTCTTGCCTTCGGATCTGTGATAGAAGGTGTACCCAACTGTCTCCTTTGGGTATCCTATGAAGACACATTTCTCCGATTTGGGTTTGAGCTTATCAGGATGAAACTTTTTCACATAAGCATCGCAACCCCAAACTTTAAGAAACGACAACTTTGGTTTCTAGCCAAACCACAGTTCATACGGTGTCGTCTCAAACGGATTTAGATGGTGCCCTTTTTTTACGTGAATGTAGCTGTCTCTAATGCATAACCCCAAAACTATAGTGGTAAATCGGTAAGAAACATCATAGGTTGCACTATATCCAATAAAGTACAGTTATGACGTTCGGACACACCATTATGCTGTGGTGTTCCAGGTGGCACGAATTTGTGAAACTATTCCACATTGTTTTAATTGAAGACCAAACTCGTAACTCAAATATTTGTCTCCGCGATCAAATCATAGAAACCTTATTTTCTTGTCACGATGATTTTCTACTTCACTCTGAAATTCTTTGAACTTTTCAAATGCTTCAGACTTATGTTTCATCAAGTAGATATACCCATATCTGCTCAAATCATCTCTGAAGGTCAGAAAATAACAATTCCCGCCACGAGCCTCAACACTCATCGGATCGCATACATCAGTATGTATTATTTCCAATAAGTCAGTTGCTCGCTCAATTGTTCCGGAGAACGGAGTCTTAGTCATCTTGCCCATAAGGCATGGTTCGCAAGCAACAAGTGATTCATAATCAAGTGATTCCAAAATCCCATCAGCATGGAGTTTCTTCATGCGCTTTACACCAATATGACCTAAACGGCAGTGCCACAAATAAATTGCACTATCATTATTAACTTTGCATCTTTTGGCTTCAATATTATGAATATGTGTATCACTACGATCGAGATCCAACGAACCATTTTCATTGGGTGTGTAACCATATAAGGTTTTATTCATGTAAACAGAACAACAATTATTCTGTAAATGAATAACCGTATTGCAATAAACATGATCAAATCATATTCATGCTCAACGCAAACACCAAATAACACTTATTTAGGTTCAACACTAATCCCAAAAGTATAGGGAGTGTGCGATGATGATCATATCAATCTTGGAACCACTTCCAATACACATCGTCACTTCATCCTTAACTAGTTTATGTTCATGCAATTCCCGTTTCAAGTTATTACACTTTAGCAACTGAACCAGTATCAAATACTGAGGGGTTGCTATAAACACTAGTAAGTACACATCAATAACATGTATATCCAATATACCTTTGTTCACTTTGCCATCCTTCTTATCCACCAAATACTTGGGGCAGTTCCGCTTCCAGTGACCAGTCCCTTTGCAGTAGAAGCACTTAGTCTCAGGCTTAGGTACAGACTTGGGCTTCTTCACTTGAGTAGCAACTTGCTTACCGTTCTTTTTGAAGTTCCCCTTCTATCCCTTTGCCCTTTTCTTGAAACTAGTGGTCTTGTTAACCATCAACACTTGATGCTCTTTCTTGATTTCTACCTTCGTCGATTTCAGCATCGCGAAGAGCTCGGGAATTACTTTCGTCATCCCTTACATACTATAGTTCATCACGAAGTTCTACTAACTTTGGTGATGGTGACTAGAGAATTCTGTCAATCACTATTTTATCTGGAAGATTAACTCCCACTTGATTCAAGCGATTGTAGTACCCAGACAATCTGAGCACATGCTCACTGCTTGAGCTATTGTCCTCCATCTTTTCGCTATAGAATTTGTTGGAGACTTCATATCTCTCAACTCGGGTATTTGCTTAAAATATTAACTTCAACTCCTGGAACATCTCATATGGTCCATGACGTTCAAAACGTCTTTGATGTCCCGATTCTAAGCCGTTAAGCATGGTGCACTAAATTATCAAGTAGTCATCATATTGAGCTAGCCAAACGTTCATAACGTCTGCATCTGCTCCTGCAATAGGTCTGTCACCTAGCGGTGCATCAAGGACATAATTCTTCTGTGCAGCAATGAGGATAATCCTCAGATCACGGATCCTATCCGCATCTTTGCTACTAACATCTTTCAACATAATTTTCTCTAGGAACATATCAAAAATAAACACAGGGAAGCAACAACGCGAGCAATTGATCTACAACATATTTTGCAAAAATACTATCAGGACTAAGTTCATGATAAATTTAAGTTCAATTAATCATATTACTTAAGAACTCCCACTTAGATAGACATCCCTCTAATCCTCTAAGTGATCACGTGATCCATATCAACTAAACCATGTCCGATCATCACGTGAGATGGAGTAGTTTCAATGGTGAACATCACTATGTTGATCATATCTACTATATGATTCACGCTCGACCTTTCGGTCTCCGTGTTCCGAGGCCATATCTGCATATGCTAGGCTCGTCAAGTTTAACCTGAGTATTCCGCGTGTGCAACTGTTTTGCACCCGTTGTATTTGAACGTAGAGCCTATCACACCCGATCATCACGTGGTGTCTCAGCACGAAGAACTTTCGCAGTGGTGCATACTCAAGGAGAACACTTTTATCTTGAAATTTTGGTGAGAGATCATCTTATAATGCTACCGTCAATCAAAGCAAGATAAGATGCATAAAAGATAAACATCACATGCAATCAATATAAGTGATATGATATGGCCATCATCATCTTGTGCTTGTGATCTCCATCTCCGAAGCACCGTCATGATCACCATCGTCACCGGCGCGACACCTTGATCTCCATCGTAGCATCGTTGTCGTCTCGCCAACTATTGCTTTTACGACTATCGCTACCGCTTAGTGATAAAGTAAAACAATTACATGGCGATTGCATTGCATACAATAAAGCGACAACCATATGGCTCCTGCCAGTTGCCGATAACTCGGTTACAAAACATGATCATCTCATACAATAAAGTATAGCATCACGTCTTGACCATATCACATCACAACATGCCCTGCAAAAATAAGTTAGACGTTCTCTACTTTGTTGTTGCAAGTTTTACGTGGCTGCTACGGGCTTAGCAAGAACCGTTCTTACCTATGCATCAAAACCACAACGATAGTTTGTCAAGTTGGTGATGTTTTAACCTTCGCAAGGACCGGGCGTAGCCACACTCGGTTCAACTAAAGTGAGAGAGACAGACACCCGCCAGTCACCTTTAAGCAACGAGTGCTCGCAACGGTGAAACCAGTCTCGCGTAAGCGTATGGGTAATGTCGGTCCGGGCCGCTTCATCTCACAATACCGCCGAACCAAAGTATGACATGCTGGTAAGCAGTATGACTTATATCGCCCACAACTCACTTGTGTTCTACTCGTGCATAGCATCAACACATAAAACCAGGCTCGGATGCCACTGTTAGGGAACGTAGTAATTTCAAAAAAATTCCTACGCACACGCAAGATCATGGTGATGCATAGCAACAAGAGGGGAGAGTGTTGTCCACGTACCCTTGTAGACCGAAAGCGGAAGCGTTAACACAACGCGGTTGATGTAGTCGTACGTCTTCACGATCCGACCGATCAAGTACCGAACGCACGGCACCTCCGAGTTCAGCACACGTTCAGCTCGATGACGTCCCTCGAACTCCGATCCAGCCGAGTGTTGAGGGAGAGTTTCGTCAGCACGACGTGTGGTGACAATGATGATGTTCTACCGACGCAGGGCTTCGCTTAAGCTCCGCTACGATATTATCGAGGTGTAATATAGTGGAGGGGGGCACCGCACACGGCTAAGAGATCAATAGATCAATTGTTGTGTCTATGGGGTGCCTCCCTGCCCCCGTATATAAAGGAGCAAGGGGGAGGCCACCGGCCAAGGAGGAGGGCGCACCAAGGGGGGGAGTCCTACTCCCACCGGGAGTAGGACTCCTCCTTTCCTTGTTGGAATAGGAGAAGGGAAGGGAGAAGGAGAAAGAAGGAAGGGGGCGCCCCCCTCCCTAGTCCAATTCGGACTAGTCCATGGGGAGGGGTGCGGCCACCCTTTGGGGCCTTTCTCTCCTTTCCCGTATGGCCCATTAAGGCCCAATACGAATTCCCGTAACTCTGCGGTACTCTGAAAAATACCCGAATCCCTCGGAACCTTTCCGAAGTCCGAATATAGTCGTCCAATATATCGATCTTTACGTCTCGGCCATTTTGAGACTCCTCGTCATGTCCCCGATCTCATCCGGGACTCCGAACTCCTTCGGTACATCAAAACACATAAACTCATAATATAACCGTCATCGTAACGTTAAGCGTGCGGACCCTACGGGTTCGAGAACTATGTAGACATGACCGAGACACCTCTCCGGTCAATAACCAATAGCGGAACCTGGATGCTCATATTGGCTCCCACATATTCTACGAAGAGCTTTATCGGTCAGACCGCATAACAACATACGTTGTTCCCTTTGTCATCGGTATGTTACTTGCCCGAGATTCGATCGTCGGTATCTCGATACCTAGTTCAATCTCGTTACCGGCAAGTCTCTTTACTCGTTCCGTAATACATCATCCCGCAACTAACTCATTAGTCACAATGCTTGCAAGGCTTATAGTGATGTGTATTACTGAGTGGGCCCAGAGATACCTCTCCGACAATCGGATTGACAAATCCTAATCTCGAAATACGCCAACCCAACAAGTACCTTTGGAGACACCTGTAGAGCACCTTTATAATCACCCAGTTACGTTGTGACGTTTGGTAGCACACAAAGTGTTCCTCCGGTAAACGGGAGTTGCATAATCTCATAGTCATAGGAACATGTATAAGTCATGAAGAAAAAAGCAATAGCAACATGCTTAACGATCTAGTGCTAAGCTAATGGAATGGGTCAAGTCAATCACATCATTCTCCTAATGATGTGATCCTGTTAATCAAATGACAACTCATGTCTATGTCTAGGAAACATAACCATCTTTGATCAACGAGCTAGTCAAGTAGAGGCATACTAGTGACACTCTGTTTGTCTATGTATTCACACATGTATTATGTTTCCGGTTAATACAATTCTAGCATGAATAATAAACATTTATCATGATATAAGGAAATAAATAATAACTTTATTATTGCCTCTAGGGCATATTTCCTTCATAAGCTTAAACCCTAGAACACTACTCTCTTCTCATTTCCGACTCCTCTCCATTTTCTACTCTTTTAGGAATGGCGGATGCAAGGAACAAGTTCATGCAACCGGATGAAGATACACCTTTTGGACGACACTTGAAGGAAGTCACTAAGTACCTGAACATCGGAATACCAAGCTTCATCGGGACCTACAACTCCACACTACCAGAAGAGGAGCGCTGGAAGATTCAAGTTCAAGTTCCAGGAAGGACGTTTACGTCAGTCACTGAGCCTATAGAGTTTTCCTTTGATGCACCAACCTAGAGTTTAGGGAAGAGCATTGCAGCCCACATCACTATGGGACGCATTGGAGAAGTCTACCACAGGGAGCTTAAGGATACTATTTATCAGATTTGTGGATGCCGAGATGAGCAATGGGAGATGATCAGCACCAAGAAGGATGGATGAATTGCAGCTTTCATCCAGGAGCAAAACCAACACATTCGTCGCCAGGAGAACCAGATGTGCACAGACATGATAGATCTGAAGAAGGCATTGACCAAGATCACAGAGTTGAAGGAAGAACTCAAGGCTAGACGCGAGGATTATATGGAGGAAATTGTCGCACTGGTGGAGAAGAATGACGACCTGATAAAGAAGATCGGAGTATTCATGGGAGACCCAGCACTAGGAGGAGAAGATGATGATTGCGCTTGCCCGGATAACTACATCATCGTCGGCGACACCGACTCGGACCCCAGTGAAGATGATTTTTTTGATGAAGCTGGAGCAGATATCATGGAGTCTTCGACCGAACAAAATTTCTAGTAGACCACCATAATCAGTAGTAGTATTCCCCCATGTATATAGTATAGTCCGAGCACTTTGTAACGATAGTTAGATCGATTGTATGCCTTGTTTGAATTGATTGAGTGATATTGATTGTGTTTGTCTCATGAGGATATGGGTAGTGTTTTCTCTCTAGACCTCATTCTATTCTAAATTCTCATCTTTTCTAAACCTATCAGATGCCTCCGAGACGCGACACCGGATTTGTTTTCCCACTGGAGATCACTCAGTTGATTCAGCAGCAGAATGCCCTGATGCCAGTGTTAGTACAGAACCAAGGCAACAACAACAACAACAACAACCCACCACCACCCCCTGTTGATCACTTAACCCGTTTCTTGAGACTGAATCCGCCGGTGTTTTCCAGCAGCACCGAGCCGATTGTTGCAGATGATTGGCTCCGCAATGTTGGAAGGGAGTTGACCACTGCAGGATGCACAGATGCGGAGAGAGTGCGTTTTGCCGCACATCAGCTTGATGGACCCCCAGCATCATAGTGGGAGAATTACACAGCCACACACCCTATTGACACTGTCACATGGGACCAGTTTCAGCAAGCTTTCCGTACTGCCCATGTTTCAGCAGGAGCTATGGCTATGAAGAAGCGTGAGTTTCGCAACGTACGCCAAGGAGGACGCACCGTAGGCCAGTATGTGGAGGACTTTAGTAAGTTAGCACGTTATGCTCCAGATGACGTTGCTACAGATGCAGCCAAGCAGGAGAAGTTTCTGGAAGGACTGAATGATGAGCTGAGTATGCAGTTGATGGTAGCAACCTTCAACAACTATCAGGAGTTGGTAGATAGAGCTCTCATGATTGAAGGGAAGCAGCAGCAGATTGAAAGCCGCAAGAGGAAGTATGGACAAGGGAAGTACAATTCTGGAGCTCATCAGAAGTCACGTTTTGCCCCAAATCCGGGAGGATCTTTTCAGCATACCCATGGAGCAGGAGGTTCGCACAACCATAGTGGACCCAAGAATGGTAATGGGAATGGAGGAAGCAACAGACAGAACCATAATAACCCATCTACCCCAGTTAAGAGAGATCTGAGCCAAGTCACTTGCTACAAGTGCCAGAAGACTGGCCATTATGCTAATGAATGTCCCGAAGCTAAAAATAGAAATGGCAATGGAAGCTCTGGGAAGAAGCCGAACCCTTTCAACAAATGACATGTGAACCATGTTAGCGTGTAGGAGGTTGAAGCTTAGCCAGATGCAGTAATAGGTAAGTTTTTGGTTAAGTCATTTACTGCACTCGTTCTTTTTGATACTGGTGCATCGCATTCATACATATCAAGGCGATTTGCGGATAAGTATAAACTGCCAACCCAAGCCCTTAGGTCACCCATGTTAGTAACCTCGCCAGGAGCAGAGTATATGGCTATTTTAGGGTGTGATCGGTTACCATTAAGGATTGGTAACTACGTGTTTCCCTCGGACCTAATAGTACTGGAATCGCAAGGATTGGATGTGATATTAGGCATGGATTGGTTATCGAAGTATGGAGGGAACATTGAGTGCGCCAGTAAGTCGATTTTGCTTACCACCCCAGAAGGAAGAAGGATTTAAGTATGTATCCCGACATGTGCCGAATAGGACTCAAGTAAATTCCTTATCAGGAGTTGCCAGGCATGCCACCGGATGTATTTCCAGAAGAGTTGCCAGGCATGCCACCGGATAGAGACATTGAGTTTTTGATTGAGCTTTTGCCAGGCACAGGGCCAATATCTAAGAGACCGTATAGAATGCCCGCAAAAGATTTGGAGGAGATTAAGAAGCAGATTAAGGAGTTACTGGATAAGCTATATTCGCCCAAGTTCTTCACCTTGGGGATCGCCAATGCTTCTAGTGGACAAGAAGGATGGATCGTTAAGGATGGTTGTTGATTATCGAGGACTGAATGAAGTGACCATCAAGAACAAGTACCCACTGCCGATGATCAATGATTTGTTTGACCGATTGCAAGGAGCTAAGGTATTTTCCAAGATCGATCTGTGATCGGGATACCATCAGTTGAAGATTCGAGAGCAGGATATACCTAAGACGGCTTTTACCACCAGGTATGGGCTATATGAGTATACCGTTATGTCATTTGGTCTGACTAACGCCCCTGCCTATTTCATGAACCTAATGAACAAAGTGTTTATGGAGTTTTTGGATAAGTTCGTCGTAGTGTTCATTGATGACATTTTGGTCTACTCAAAGAACGAAGAGGACCATAAGGAGCATTTGCGTTTGGTACTTGAGAAGCTCAGAGAACATCAGTTATACACCAAGTTCAGCAAATGTGAGTTTTGGCTGAAGGAAGTTGGATTCCTCGGACACGTTATATCCGGAGAAGGAATAGCAGTAGACCCCACCAAAGTTGAAACAGTAACAAGCTGGGAATCACTCACATCAGTTGGAGAAATCCGAAGTTTTCTTGGACTCGCAGGATACTACTGGAGATTCATTGAGAATTTCTCGAAGATTGCAAAACCCATGACGGAGCTGTTGAAGAAAGACACCAGGTTCAATTGGACTGAGGAATGTGAAGCTAGTTTTCAGGAATTGAAGAAACATTTGGTTACATCACCAGTGTTGATTTTGCCAGATCAGCGCAAGGCTTATGAAGTTTACTGCGACGCTTCACGACGAGGACTTGGAGCAGTGCTGATGCAAGAAGAGTTGTTTCATATGCCTCACGACAGCTTAAGCCCCATGAGCTGAATTACGCTACGCATGATTTGGAGTTAGCAGCCGTAGTACATGCGCTAAAGACATGGAGACATTTTCTCATCGGAAACCACTGTGAGGTGTACACGGATCACAAGAGTTTGAAATACATCTTCACGCAGAAGGAGTTGAATCTCAGGCAAAGGAGATGGTTGGAGCTTATAAAGGATTATGATATGAGATTGCATTATCACCCCGGAAAGGCTAACGTAGTAGCAGACGCGTTGAGCCGCAAGAGCCATGTCAACACACTCATGACCGGAGAGTTACCGAAAGAATTAGCCGAGGATCTTCGCGAGCTATGTTTGGAGATAGTTCCGAGAGGCTATGTAGCAGCATTAGAAATTCAGTCTACTCTGATGGATAAGATCAGGGAAGCTCAGAAGACTGACAAGGAGATTGCCAAGATAAAGGAGAACATGAGCAAAGGAAAGGCCAAGGGATTTCGTGAGGACGAGCACGATACCTTATGGTTTGAGGACCGCGTTTATGTGCCTAACGACCCCGAGATTAGGAAGTTGATTCTGCAAGAGGCCCATGGTTCACCGTATTCGATTCACCCAGGAAATACCAAGATGTATTTGGATTTGAAGGATACATTCTGGTGGACCAGAATGAAGAAAGATATTGCGGAGTATGTAGCATTTTGTGATGTATGTCAGAGAGTGAAGGCAGAGCATCAGAAGCCAGCAGGACTGTTACAGCCATTGCCGATACCCGAATGGAAGTGGGACAAGTTAGGAATGGATTTTATCACTGGATTGCCAAGGACTCGTTCAGGCTATGACTCAATATGGGTTGTAGTCGACCGTTTAACGAAAGTAGCTCATTTCATCCCAGTGAAGACCACTTACAGCAGTGCTAAGTTGGCAAAGATATACATGACCAGGATCGTATGTCTGCATGGAGTTCCGAGGACCATTGTATCAGATAGAGGAACCCAGTTTACTTCAAAGTTTTGGAATCAGTTACATGAAACTTTGGGTACCAGGCTAGAGTTCAGTACAACCTTTCACCCACAGACAGACGGACAAACCGAGAGAGTCAATCAGATTTTGGAAGATATGCTGAGAGCTTGTGCGCTAGATTATGGATCTAGTTGGGACGACAATTTGCCGTATGCAGAGTTTTCTTACAACAACAGTTATCAATCCAGTTTGAAGATGGCCCCTTTCGAAGCTTTGTATGGAAGGAGGTGTAGAACACCAGTGTTATGGGACGAAGTTGGAGACTGCCAATTGTTTGGACCAGATTTGATTAAAGAGTCTGAACGGAAGGTGAAGTTGATTCGCGATAGACTCAAGGTAGCCCAATCCAGGCAGAAGAGCTATGCGGATTCTAAACGCAAGGAGACAGTTTACGAAGTCGGAGATAGAGTTTACCTACGAGTATCACCACTTCGAGGAGTTAAGCGCTTTGGAGTTAAGGGAAAGTTAGCGCCACGTTTTGTAGGACCATACAAAGTTTTGGAGCGTATGGGAGAAGTTGCTTACAAGCTGGAATTGCCTGAAGGATTGTCAGGAGTTCATGATGTATTTCACGTTTCCCAGTCGAAGAAGTGCCACGCAGAGATGGCTGAGATACCACTGAGAGATACGGTGCCATCGGAAGCGATTCAGCTGGATAGTGACTTGACCTATGAGGAGAAACCAGTTAAGATTCTTGAGTATGCCAGCCGAGTCACCCGCAGCAAGGTTATCAAGTTTTGCAAAGTTCAGTGGAGTCACCATACCGAGGACGAAGCCACCTGGGAGCGAGCGGAAGATCTACGGAAGGACCACTCTCACCTATTTTCTAGCCAACCCGAATCTCGAGGGCG